>NC_140582.1:821896101-823164054 GCF_964204655.1 Triturus cristatus | reverse complement strand
CTTTACACACACACATGAACCATGAGAAACAATAGTTTCCCTCCAACTGAGTTCAGTATACTGTAAATGCAGTCTAAATGTGTTAGCTTTCGAATAGTCAAGAATGAACAGGTTAAATAGATCCTCTGCAAAATGTATTTGTGATTACAATACCACTGAGTCTGTTGGAATATGGTTTATTAGTAGGTGTAGGTAGATACCTACTACTAGCAATAAGGCCACAATCACAATATAAGGTCCAGTCAAGGTCTCAATAAATTATGCCCCTGCTCAACCCTTGGTAGTTGGCTGCAAGCAGGCAGGCTTAACATAGGAGACAGGTGCGTAAAGCATTAAAAAACATTTAGACATTAATTAAGGAAGACGCAGCACACAATAAAAATCCAAAACCAATTTATAAAAATAGGAAATATTTTTATCATTAACATGACACTAAAATGACAAAATCCAATGTAGGGAACCGGAGATATGGATTTTTGAAGAATAAACACTTTCTAGTGCCTAAAAGCCCAAAACGCCACTTTGGAACATCTGTTCACGCTTGACTAAGACCAAGTCGAAGTCTGAGGCCGACCGCGCTCCATCGGATACAGTTATCTGTAGGGCGCAGTCAAGTTTTTATCTTCTGACTTATTCCCTTTGTTGGAGCTTTTTTTCTTGACGTCGAGCGAGGCTTCTTGTCAGGCCAGCCTTGGGTACGACGATGGCGGCTTGGCTCAGTGCGATACCTCGATCATCTCCTGGAAGACTTGTCAATAGTGAGAAGCTCCGAAGCTCGGTCACCTTATGAAATATCCTTCAAACGTCTCAAAACTTCAGCATTTGTTTTTTAGAAGGTTGTTTTGGGATTCCAAAGTGTCCACAACACCAACCCAAGGTTCCAGAATAGATGCTCTGAGTTGCTCCTAGGGATGTTGGGACTACTTCACCCTTACTGCACCTGGCCAAATCTTTAAAGTTGAGGGGAATTTGGTCAGCTGGTTTCTTCTTGCTGTAGATGATGCAGGTGGAGCCCTTTTAACCTGTTGCTTTCAGTAAATCCATTTCTTCAATTTTCAAAGCAAGGCACAATCCTAAGGGCTATAGTTCCCAAAGTGTGAAGCAGGTGCAGTCATTCAGAATTCAATCCTCTTGGTGCAGGCCAGGGTTCCAGCAGGGTTGTCCTTCTTCTACTTGCAGTTTCAGGCTGGGTTCTGATTTGCTGGGCAGCTCTCCCATATCTATCCAGTGTTCTTGGGTGACAAGCAGGGAGGCACCCCTGGCCAATGTGGTGCAAGGTACCACCCTCAGGTATGACAACTTCTTCGAAAGTGTGGCATATTCTTGTCCCAGAAAGCACTATTCCTTTAAAATCCAAAATGTAGAAACTCTCTCCTGGAGGTTAAGATCTGGCTAAGCCAACCCACTGGTATGGCTAGGTTTCCGTAACACTCCCCTTCCAGCCCCTCTGCTAATCCAATTACTGGGGCGCCTGTGTGGCTGGTGGTGCAAGATGTGGGAGTAAGCCTTTCCTAACTGTTATCCCCTCTTTGAAGTCAATTTGACTACTCCACCCCCAGTCTGCCTTTTGCTCTGCAGCTGTAGATCTCCATCCACCAGATGTCCTTTTTCTCTATGCAGGCCACTTCATACCTCATCAGAGCAGGTTGGCTTGGCCTGCCAAAAGCTGGCCAATCAGGAGAGGCTGCTGGAAGGCTGGATTTATGTTAATCAGGAAAGAAAGTTCTATAACCTCTTTTCTGTGATAGTTATAATAAATCCAACATTGCCAAGTTGCTGGACTTATTCTATCATTTTAATACTTTGAAGGATATTTTTAGCTTGCTCCTGTCCATAGTTTTACTTTATTACAGTATTCCCATGTTAGCCTATAGAGGCACTGTGCTTCACAGGAGAAAAAACAAATTGGTGTTTTTCCCTCAACCAGGGCACATAAAATATCCTTTATGATGTCCCTTCTTATATTGATGAGGCACACTACCACTGGAGCACCTAAGGGGTGATCTACATGTAAAGAAAAGGTAATTTAAGACTTTGGAAGTACTTTCAATTCTAAAGTCAAATTTACAAATACTTTGATTTAAAAATCAGCCTGCAATGCAGGGCTACCTTTAAAATGACAGCAGGCAACACAGCAGTGTACACATAAGTGCATTAAATCTGCTGGGACTCTAAAACTTCATGCCCTACCATATACTGGGGGCTTACAGGTAGGTTGTCATACCAATTGAAATTACACTTAATCGCCATATACCTTTTACACAGAGCACTTGCCCTGGGTTTGGTTAGGCGAGACCAGGGCACAATCAGTCAGTTACCACCAGTATCAGACAAAAAATGGAAGTCAACAGGGCAAAAAGGATGACTTTCTCACAGAGTCCATCAAAGTTGTGATGACCATATTTTAAAAATCTTAGGAAACAATGATTTATTCTAAGGTTTAGACAGTTCCATGCCTAACCAGATAGTAGTGGAGTGACCTTGTGACAAACAACAGATTTATGATTATATATGCTTTGACAAAATCATTAAAGTCTTTAAGATTTTGTATATAAAGAGCCCAGATCCTATCTGCATTTTCTGTGTGAAGTTAAAGGGACCTAGGACACGATTTACAGTTTAGTGGACAAGATACTCGAAAAGTCTGCCCACCTCATATAAAGTCCTGCGGAACTTCCGTATGTAAATGAAGGAGACTACTCCGTATCTGCTGCAGACATATAAATTGAAAAACATTTGATGGCCCTTACTCTGTTGGGCCGTCTGAGATTTTGCCATTTGTCTGCCAGCTCAATTTAGAATAGGAAAACATGGCAAGTTTTTACTGTTCATCACCGCCAGGTGGTAAGGGGCAGTGAAATCTCTCAAAATGACCCAATGCAATGGGAGAAAACTCTCATGTTAGGGAAATCATTGATTTTTATATTTTCAAAAACCAAATCCAGGTTTGGTGTTTTGTTTTTGCAACAAAAAAAATAATTATGTTTGTCATGTTGACAGAGCCATCTGTCAAACTTTCAATGCATTGATAGGAACTTGCATGCCAACAATTCCTGTCAAAGCAGGTGATGTCCATTGGGCCGGCACACATCTCTAAATTCGACAGGCAGGTTATCCCTCAGGGCGACAAACTACTTTGCTGCTTCCCCATGATAAAGTAAATCCTGTCACCCAATTCTTAATCAGACACTTACTGCTTCCTACATGTGTCACTTCTTATGATATGGGCTTATGACCATTGTTCAAAGAACCATATTTATTTTGAGAAGAGGTTATTTCTTGCAAGGCCCTCTCTTCAACTATTTGCAACATACCTATTCTGCTGTTTTTACCTCCTGCATGTAACCCCCCCTACTCATCCTTGTCTGTGGTCCCACTACACCAAGAACGAACACCAGATGGGGGTTCAGGTCTCACAGGTGTGTTACTTCAGTATGTTGTAATGAGAGTTGAGAACTGTCATGTATGGTGTCCACCTTAGGACGGGGATGCTGCAGTGCAGAAAAGTTACACCTTCTCTACCAGAGCTTGCTGAATGTTTTGCTACATATGTCCTCTTGCCTCACACCAGACAGCATCCTTTCTGCATCACATTCGAAAGTGCAGAGTTTCCCTCCCCACAGAAAGTGCTTGGTCTACCTCACATTAGGGAGGGCAAGCTCAGAACACTCTGCCTCGCATTTATAAGTACTTGTTTGACTTGCACATCAGTTTCAGTCCAGAAGCACCTCACTAGGGGCTACACAGCCTTTTATAATATTTCTTTTGTAGTAAGACCACCAAAAATCGAAATGGAAAATAGTCATTATAGGGCTCTTTTAAGTCTGCTACATGTTTGTTTATGACAAAGTATTTAACTTTTACTATACCATAAGTCAAACTGCTTCACTTTCACTGCTGAAGAAAATGTTGTTTATTACATAAGAAATCATTTAAAACAACTTTTTTCACATAGCCTCCACAGAACCAAGGATAACCTCTGACAGTGCTGAGAAAGTAATTGAAATGGATCCCTGTAAGTATCTGCACTGAGGAATCAGGCCCTCATTATCATTTGGACAGACTTACCATCCACCACTTTTACCATGGGACAATATAACCATTCCATTCCAAGTAAATGAAAAACAAATCATGGAATAAGAGTTTGTGCACCATGACAAGCTAATAGATGCATATGGGAAAATAGGTCAGGCTTTCATGGTTACCCCCACATTTTGCCTGGTGCCAGTGTTTTGACTGTAGTTTGCTGGGACCCTTCTAACCAGGACCCCAGTATCTGTTTTCTCTCCCCCAAAGTGGTTTTGGTAGGAACATTTATACCTCCACAATAGGCTACTGGTGTACCCTTATAAGTCCCTAGTGTATGGTATTAAGGTACTCAGAGCATAGATACACCAGTTTCCCCTGTGTGAGGTGGTGCTTGCACCTCTCACAATAGATATAAGTTTCCTTATATCTGAGGTCACTACCCTTAAAACCTATAAGTCATCCCTCTTGTAGACTCTTCAGTCCTGATGGCAGGGTGCTTGGTTATAAGTGTGAGGGTGCCCCGGCATGAGCAGGACACCTCTACAGACTCGGGAGTGGATTCACCTGACTATGTAAGTGCGGTCACCCATTTTAAGACATATAGCAGACAACAGTCATTACAAGATGTCTAACTATATAATGGCTGCACCAAACCTGGTCATGTTTGGTGTCAAACATGTTGGAATCATACCCCAACACCAATTCCGGTGTTGGAGATATGATCCCATTTACTGGGGGGACCCTTAGTGGAGCCACCTGTACTCCTGGTTGAAGCCTTTTAGGGTCTTCCAGTAAGCTAATGCTGTTGCCCTACCACAGACACAATTCTGCCCTCCTGCTACTGAGCTGCACTTGAGCAGGGAAAGGTAGAACAATAGTTTTCCTTTCACAGGGAAGCGTGACCACCTCCCAGCCAGGTAGTGTATTGGGCTGGGTGGGGCTGCTTTCCAGTGCCACCAGACTGAATTGAAGGGCACATTTGGTGCCCAACTTTCATACTCTGGTTTGAGCCAGTTCAGGAACCCTTGGTTCACACTCTGGTGCTAAACTGGACAACGGATAGGGGAGTATTATCTCCTCTGTGCAGCCCCTCCTCTGAGAGGGATCCCTAAGTTGTTCCAACCCTTTGTTGGGTATTTAAGGGCTCGCCCATGGGTGGATCCTCAGATTCGTCATATAACAAAACTCACTTCTGGAACCAAGACACACTGCGAGTGTCTGGCCCCCTAGACTTCGTTGGACTTCGACTGTATCTAAGACTGCATCAAGGAAGACTCTGGCTGTTCCTGGTCTCTCCGTTATCCAAGTCTTCTGCCTTGTCTGTGTCTGTGCTTCACTCAAGTTCTCCAGAAGACCTGTGGGCATCAAGGACATCTGATAGAAACTCCTTTAGAGTTAAAGAGTTACTCTGGACTTCCCAAGGCCAAGAAACACAGGTGGTGTTTCTGCAGCTCTCAAATGCCTGACCTTTCTTCCCTGCAATTTGGAGGACAGTACCTCTCATCTTAGTCGCTGGGACAAAATCAAATCCCTGTACCGACTTGCCATTGCCAAGGCTTGTTGGCTTTGCACTCCAGAGATCTTTGGACTACAAGAAGCTCCAGCCTCCAGCACCCTCTTCCTTGAAGATCAGCATCCTCACTGTATCCCTTGCATCGTGTGCCTCCATCTTTGATGAACTGCCTGAGGTCCTCTTGTGAAACCGACCACCTAGTCACTGACATCTGACCTGGTACAGCTCCTAAACTTCCTCAGGTTTGCCCGGTTCCCACAGCTGCAGCGACATTTCCTCGTCAACTCACATGAGCTCTCTGCCAAGGGTGAGCATTGTGCTTCAGTGCCTCCTGGCCATCTCCCTGTGGCATTGACTCTGTCCCCTCTGCTTGCAGGTACTCCTCTTCAAGAATCCACCATTGGACTCCACTGAACATCTTCAGAGACTTCTTCAGAGGCCATTCTTCCCAAGTCTTCCATTGTCGTCTACGGTACTGCCAAGCCAGTGGTAAGTCAGGTCGCCGTCGGTACCCCAACTCCGGTACCAGCTCGCATACCATTTGGGGTACCAACGGAGAGAGCGGTGCCCCTTCCTTGAGCTGTTGCCAGGTTGAGGTGAGGCTTCTTATCCGTACAATACAGGTACGACCAGTAAATCAGCTACACAATCAGTAGCACTACTGGTGTTGTATTTCACTTTTATTATTTACCACTTATCAATGCTGTCTCATAGTAGCATATTGAGGTCCTGATGAAAGCTGTGACACCATTATAGATCTATTAGGCTGAAACATGTAGACCTGTTTTCGTCCTAAAAAAGGGATTCCCCAATAAGCACCTCGAGATAATCTTTAGTGTCTCTTTCTCATTTTGCTTGGCATTTCAGACCAAGGTTTTTTTTGTGTCTACTTGGTGCACCTTGTAGGTGGAGGCCACGTTCAACCATTGGAGAGCAAAATTCAGGCCATCATGGACTGAAATTCTTGGGCCTGACTGGGTACTACAGAAGATGTGTTAAGGGTTATAGATCCCAAAATGTCTTTAGTAAGTACTTTTGTGCCTCCACAATTGGCTACTGGTGTACCCTTATAAGTCCCTTGTATATGGTACAGTAGTCTCATACGCACAGCTCGCATACAGGCACACATGTGAGTGTTTCATGCATAGCTAGCCAAGAGCCCAGTACTGTGCTGCAGCCGCCTTATCTTAAAAGGCAGGCAGTGGCAGTTAGCACTCTCAGTCCATTTGCAATGAATTTATTGTGAGTGAAGATCACGCACAGTAAAATGCCAACTAAATAGGTAATCACCAACAAAAAATCTGGTAGGAGTAAATGGGTGGAACCCATTTGTTCCAAAACTCATATTTTGGATTTTCAAATTTTGAATTTATGATTGTTAATGTGTTTGCTCACACATACAGTTTAATATTATGCATCATGGAGCATAGTGTCTTGGCTTCTTAGATTTGGAGTACCGTAGTAAGTAGGTGAACATCCCATTTTCCATGTAAAAAATGGATGTACGATGTTACAATGTGAGTTTTTACAACGCGTACCGTTACATCGCGGTCGTTACAACGACTGCGATGTTACCACGCCATGCCTTTACAACGCAAGTCTTTACATCGACTTGCACTAGATGGCGTGCTAACATTAGAAAAGCGTAATTTACTATTCCAACTCCAGTCCACTTAACAGTAGGGAAGGTGTTGGGATAGTAACTACACTATTTGTAATGTTAGCACGCCATCTAGCGCATGTAACTGCATTGCGGTGTACTAACCGCGATGTAAAGGTTGTTCCCCATAAAAAATAGTTGATTGTTGATAAAAATACAAGAAGTTAGCAAAGCCGACTGTACATAGGCAGCATATTTACACCCATGTACACTTGCAACATTTATGAAGGTGAAAACTATTTTGCATGTGAGCAACTTAGATTTCACAAAAATGTTCTTAAACTTTTCCTGGAAATATGCATCAGTCACACACACCTAATTATGTCTTAATTTTAAAAAAAAGTCAGAAATGGTACTGTGGGAAATAGCGGGGGTATCCTACCGCAGTCTACTTTGGGGTTTCAAACAATGAATCCCATTGTTTTTAAACAGGAATTTTATAGATATAAGATGTATGGGAGATATTGATTTGCCTGTACATCAGTATTTGTATTTCCATGCTGTGTCATTTTACAAAGGATTTCATGATATTACTACTGTTTTAAGGAAATGCTATTGATATACTAATAATAATAAAGTATAATTGTTGCATAATGGGTTCCACCTATTTAATACACCTAAATTATTAGCTTTTTGTTTCAACCGGTTTTGGACTTTTTAAAAGTGGGTGAACCTCACTACATGATTCTCACCCACAGTAATCATTTGGCAAATGGACTGTGTGTGTTTACCGCCAGTGTTGCCTTTTAAGATAAGGTTGCTGTGACACAGCTAGGGTAAGGGGCACCCGGCTAGTTGCACATGAACACATGTGCACATGGTTGCGGACTGCACATTTGAGACTGTCACTGTGTGCAGCCTAGTAACTGTGTACAGGTAGGCTGGTGCAGAGGGGACTCTGCAGGGTTAGATATTGACCTGGGATAGGCATTAAAGTTTTAGGGGACCCTCGAAGGTAAAGTCAGTGTGATTTACTGCTTTGTTCATAGTGACACTTTATTATACACCTAGGGGGAAATCTGCCTCAGAGGGCAGTTTTGCTTCCCCTAGGCCTACAAAGTCCTGTGGGGTATGAAATGACCAAGAGGATTTTGGGCAATTCTTTGTTGATAGCCTATTTGCTGCAACTGAGTGTCTGATTGACCAACAGTTATGTTAGTCTGCCTAAGGGGTGACTCCACTGCAGTGAATAAATGCTGAAATGATCATGCACTGCAAAGTAGACACATTTTAAGCAGACCTCTCTGTCTCACACAAAAAGTCACTTGGCCATCTTCATTGGTTTGGCCTTTGTGGTCTACTCCGTCTCGCAGAAAGAGGCAGTCGTATGTGCTGATCTCCATGGGAGCTATTTCTCAAGCTCTCTCTGTCAGGTGCAAATAGTCAGTTAAGCCATATGTGCATATTTGTAGAAGTAGTAGTTCTATAGCATTCTCTGTTTGACATGAAAAGTCAGGCAAGCCATGTGCACTGATCTGAAGAGGAACAGGCTTCTGTGGTCTCCTCAGTCTTATAAAAAGCATTGCTCTATCCATGCGCATTAGTTTGCAGAGGTGCCCGCTACCTCCTCCATGCTGATCAAAGGGGTAGTCTAGCCTCCGATACTCATTATGTCTCACACAAAGGAACAGTCTAGATATGTGCACTGGTCTGCAGAGGGGCTGGCCTGGTATTCTCTTTTGTCTCACACAAAGGGTCAGTCTAGCCATGCATGCCATTCTGCAGAAGGAGCGGCTCAAGAGCCTTCTCGATCTTGCACAAATGATCAGTTGAGTGACATGCATTAGTCTGCAGAGAGCCAAGTTCCTGCAGTATCCTTTGTCTCATAAAAGAGCTAGTCAAGCAATTTGCTGGTCTGCTGAAGGGTTGGCTCCAGAGCCATCAGTCTCACACAAAGGATCACTCTAGCTATTGTATGGGTCTGCAGGGAAGCTGGGTCCTCCAGGTTTCTCAGTCAAAAATAAAGGATTGGTATAGCCATTTTTACTTGTCTGCGGAGGGGCAAGCTTCAGAGCTCCTCAAGTTGAAAAAAACTTAAATCTAACCATGGGCACTGGTCTGTACAGACATTCATTCCTACGGTCTATGTCTCACAAAAAGGATCAGCTTAGCCATGGGTGCTGGTCTGCAAAGGTGATTGGTCCAATGCTCTCTGTACCTCATAAAAATGGTTAGTTCAGCCTTGAAGAGGTAACTTATGCAGTATTAATAATATCACAAAACAAATGGTCAATATAGCCACCTGTGCTGGTCTTGAGTGGGGATTAATCCAGACCTTTTTCTGTTTTGTGCAAAGAGTTGATCTAGACATGTGCATCCACCAGCAGAGGGGCTTGTTGGTGGAGGCCTCGCAATTTCATAAAAAGGTTGACTCTATCCATGTACACTGATCTGCAACAGTGGATGATTTCTGTGGTCTCCACCATCTTGCTAAAAGGATATTTTTGTATAGACATATCTCTCTTACATATAAAGGTCAAGTTTAGGGTCCTGGCTCTTCTGGTCTCCTTCACGCAAGAAGAGTCACTCATTCCTCTGTGCAGACCTAAAGAATGGGCTTTATCTGAATCAGAGGGTCACTTTAGCAAGTGCACAAGTCTGTGGAGCATCCACCAGTAGAGCTTTCGCCGTCAGAAACAAATGGTATGCTTAGTTATTAGTAGTGGTCTGTATATGGGCTGGCTTCTGCTTTGTAGTTTGTCCCACACAAAGGGATAGTCTACCCATGTGCACTGGACTTCCAGAGCTGTCTCTGTCTAACACACTGGCTAAGTCTTGCAAAGTTCACCTGTCTGCATAGAAGCTGGCTCTTGAGGTATATTGAATCTATCAAACAACAACAAGTATGCATAAGGGATGGCTGGCTTCTGAGCAATTTCCATCTTATAAAATGAGTAAGCCTAGCCATGTGCACTGGTGTGCAGGGGAACTAGGTCCAGAATCCAGTCTCACACAAAAGGCACATTTTGTCGTTTTCACTGGTCTGTAGAGGGACTAGCAATTGAAGTCTTCTTTGTCTCAAATGTACACTCAAGTTAACCAAATTTGCTGATCTGCCCAAGATGTCAGTCTTGCTATGTGAGCTGGTACGCAGAGGGTAGGATTCTAGTCTATTTTGGCTTACACAAAAAAGGTCAGGCTGATCATGTGTACTTGATTGCAGAGGAACTAGATCCAGAGCTCTCACAGTTCCATGGAAAGGGTCATTCTAGTTATGTGCACTAGTATGATTTGATTTGCGTTTTGTAAATCACAAACGAATACCCTGGGGTGTCTCGGTGCTATGAAACAGGAAAACAATTAACACAATTAGGAATTAGTGAAGAGCCAAGTTTTTTAAAAGCTTGTGGAAACTCCAGAGAGAGGGTGCAGATTTTATTTCCAAGTGAAGTCAATTCCAGCTTTGAGTTGTACAAACCACAAAGCTGCTACCTCCCCATGAGGGAAGCTTGTATGCTGGCATGCACCAGCTTCCTGACTGAGTCCTATCGGGAACGTACCTTCTATGCCTTTCTCTTAAGAAAGCTGGACCTTCTCCCTGAAGCACTTTATAGGTGATGCAAAGCACTTTAAAGAGAATCGTTCGATGCAGAAGAATCCATTGAAGCCTCACCAAGTCCTGAGAAGCCTACTGGAATCTTGGGATTCTTATCAGCATTCTTGCTGCTGAAGTCTGTAAAATCTGAAATCTTTTGAAGAGAGCTTTAGGCAAATTGACATAAAGTCCACTGCAATATTCCAACATGGACATTATATGGCAAAGAACCACGGTTTTCAGAAGGTTTAGAGGAAGAAACAGTGATTTTCCTGATCATACATAGCACAAAGATGGATGTAGAAATTACCTTGTAACTTGTTCTTTATGTGTGAGTTTGTAATCTATTAGGATTCCCAAATTTTTCACCTTTTTGCTGGAACTGGAGATAGCCCAATTCATCCAGCCACCCAGAGGGGTTCCAAAAAGAAGTATTATTCCTAAATAGGATGCCCTCTGTTTTTGCAAAATTCAACCTGAGGCCATACGCATCCGTCCAAGCACCAACCTCTTGAATGCACATTCGGAATGACTTGTTTGTATCAGGACCATTCCTGGAAATGGAAACGACAATTTCAGTGTCATCCTAGTAAGAAACAATCGATAGACAAAAGATGTATGGAGAGGACCTGGTATTTGTGGTCTGTCTGTTTCACATCAAGGGTTAGTCTACTCTTGTTCACTGGAGAGGGGCTGGCTACAGTGGTTACTTTAATCTCACAAAAATATCTATGTTTGGAAACCTGCACATGAACTGACCCAGTGCTCTGTATTGCACAATGGGCCAGTCTATTCAAGTACACTGTTCTTAAAGGAGCTGGCTTCAGTACCTCCTCTATCTCACATAATTGATCAGCATAGCCACACCCACAGGTCTGCAAGGATGCTAGATGGGGTGACCTTGTCCTTTGTTTCACTCAATCAATCAATCTAAACTACAGAAAGGCTAGCTCTACAGCTTTCTCCATTTGTTAAGGTCAGTCTAGAAACTGTCTCACACAAATGGTCAGCCCTGACATATACACTGGTCTTCAGGTGGGGAGGGTAACTTTGTCTGACACAAAGATTTAGTCTGGTCATGTGCACAGGAATGCTGAAGTGCTGGCCTCTGTGCTCTTACTTGGATCACAAAAAATACTGTCAGTCCAGCAATGTGTGCTGGTCTGCATGGAGGATGACTCCAGAGCTCTTTCTGTCTCACCCAAAGGATTAGTCTTTCCATGCGCACTGGTTTCCAGAAGGGCTTGCTCCTACGGTCTCCTCTGCCTCACATACACATTAGGTTTAGCCATGTTCACTAGTTTGCAGCAGGGCTAGCCCCTTTGAGCTCCTTCACCTTTCAAAAGGGTCAATCTAGACATGTGTGCTGGTCTTCTAGGGCTCTATCAGAATGTCACAAGGAACCAGTTTAGTTATGCACACTAGTCTGCAGAGGGGATGACTCTTTCAGTCTGCTATGTCCAAACACAGGGTCAGTTTATCAATGGTCACTCATCCGCAGGAGGGACTGCTGCCTGCAGTTTTCTTCATCTCACACAAGAGATCAGTCTAAAAGTATCTAAACTGACTAGTACCAGAACTCTCTTTGTCTCAAACAATGGGTTAGTGTACCAAAGTGCTCTGGTCAGCAGAGAGATTGGTTCCTACAGTGTCCATGTGCACTGGTTTGCAGAGTGATGGGCTCTTGTGGTCTCTCTGTCTACAAACAAGCAGTTTATACAAAGGTGCTGTTTCCTGCAGGTACCTTCGTCTCACACAAGAATTCAGTCTAAAAGTATATAGACGTACACCATTCTTCAATGGGGCTAGGACAAGCGCTATCAAACAATTAGTGGATGTAACAATGTGCTCTGGTCAGCAGTGGGACTGATTCCTGTGTCCTCCTCCATCTAAAATAAAGGTTCAGCCTAGCCAGACGACCTGGTCCGCACTCAGGCTTTAACCTGCACATCCTGTTTGTGTACACAGGATCAGTATAGTAATTTATTTAATTTATAATGTATTTCTAAAGGGCTTGGTTACAAGCAGAAAGGTGCATCCGCATGTTAAACCTATGTCATTGGTCCAGTAGCAACTTAGCCTTACAATGAATGTTGTCCAAAGAGGTTGGCTTTCAGAGGTTTTTAAAACCTCAGGAGATTCTTGTTGGTACATAGCCAGTGGGAACGGATCCCATTCTTTGGCTGTGAGCACTGGAGAGATCTACTTCCCTTAGAAGCACAATGAAAGCATACGATAATCATTATGTTAGCCTCTGTAGAATGTAAAGACCTTAAGGGAGAGCAATAGGGAAAGACCTTGTGTAGAAAGATAAAGCACCTTGTGGCTGGTACTTTGTGTTTTGAATAAACATCTTTTGCTTTGGGGTGGCCAGTGCTAAGAAGACAAGTCGGGTAAGAGCTGGTTCTTCTAGGCAGACTAAGGATTGAGTGATATGAAGAATTTTGCATGCTTTGCAGTCTGTTGACAAGGTACACTGGAAGCCTGAACTAGAGAGAAAGAGAGAGAGAGACAGAGTTTAAGTGGTCCAGACTAGTGATAATGAGTGCCTCACTGTCTTTTGGAAAGCGACTGGGAGCAAATTAATACATTTTCTAATTATGTGTTACATAGATAAACAGGTGCTGGAGAGCACATAAGTTTTAGGAATGAATATGATATGAACTGTTAATGAAAGGTAATCCCAAATTTGCAGGTTGTAGAGAAAGGATCAGAGAAAATGTATTGTTCCATCAGCCAGCAGACTTGTGACCAGACCGATTGGGTCCCAAAGATGTCAACTTCTGTCTTGTCCATGTATAATTTAAGCTTCTTGGCATTCCCACATTTGGCCGCCGCATGTGTGTACACTTTAAAGTTACTTGGGAGAACACTGCAATTGCCATCCATGCCCAGTATGAGTTGAATGTCCTCTGCTCATCAATAGAAATTCATCCAAAGAGAACGAATCAACGCAACAAAGGTATTGTTAGACCTGGCACCTTGGTATGGGTCTCCCTTCCATCTTTTAAGTTGCCTCATGTGTTTTTGCTGGTGTTAGTTGCTCAGGGCACTGTGCCACTGCTGTCCAGTGCCACAGTGCATGTGCTCCCTATTGTAAATTGATTTATGAATTTGTGATTCCATGATTGGTTGGTTTGGTTTACCTGTCAGACCCTAGTACAGTGCACCAGGAGTGCCCAGGGCTTGTAAATCCAAATGCTGCTGGTGGGCTTGCAGCACTGGTTGTGCCACCCACAGAAGCAGCCTGTAAAAGTGTGTCTAAGGTATGCCATTGCAGAGCCTGTGTGCAGTCTGGTACTGTCATGCTGACTGGGCAAGTGCACCCATTTGCCAGTCCCTAAACCTTCCCTTTTCTTCATATCAGACACCCCTATGGTAGACCCAAGGGCAGGGTGCATTGTAAGGATAAGGTAGGACATGCCCTGGTGTGTGTGGCATGTTCTAATACCGAATTATAGCCATTCTCGTTTTTCACTATTGCAAGGCTACCTGTTCTCCATAGGAAGAATGGGCAGTTTGGTTATTACATCTTATAATCCTAACTGACTCAGGGAACATGATGGAAATTCGAATTTAGTATGCCTGAACTCAGAATGATAAAATACATATTTTAGTGAAGTTGGTTTTAGCATTCTGTGTTTGAAAATACCACTTTTAGAAAGTAGGTATTTTCTTTTCTAACCATTCAAACCTGTCTCTGCTAGGCTGTGTATTCCTTGTCTGGAGTTTGAGTGACAGGGCTGGGGAATTCCAGGAGACAGAGTGAGGTAGCCCAGTGGTGAATAGAGAGATCTGCATCTAGATGGGAGGGAGGAGTTGCACCTGGGACCTGAATAGGGCTGTGCCTTCCCTCCACAATGCTGGCTCCACCTCCTGTGGTGCGTCTGATGTCTCTGCCCTGCACTCTGAAAGGAAAGGAGTCATGTAAACAAAGTGCTCCAGGACTGACCAGAACTGGTTTGGACTAGGCAAAGGCCCCTCTGCCCTCAGAGGACAAAGGATTTTGGGGTATAAGTATTTGGACCCTGATCCCAAGAATTCAGATCACTTTGGGAAACAAGAAGAAACCTTTGCTCAAGAGGAACCGAGAAGAAACTGAGGAGAGACTATCCCTGAAACTGGGGGATTGGCCTGCAGGGGTTGCCTACTGCCAAATAGAAGAGAAAGGAACTTTGTGTGTACATTTGCTCAGCTTGTGAAGGATCTCCAAGGGCTTGGAAAAGAGCTTGCCTCCTGCTGAAGTCTTAGGGATAACAGACTTCAACCACCAGCTCCCCAGAGTTCTTTGGAAGTGCCTGCTGCTTTGTTGGGGCCTTCTGAGGGACTGCGTGCAGCAAGGAGCTGGAAGCGCGCCATACGCAGAAGAAGCGTGTCGCCGTTGCAGCCGCTGCCGTCGCATCACTCAAGAAGGGTGTCGCCGCTGTAGCTGTCGCATTGCACCGCATCACGAGAAGCGCCCCGCAACACTGAAGAAGAGTGTCACAACCATCGTAGCTAACGCATTGACCGCATCAAGAGAAGAGTCTCGCATCGAGGAAGAAGCGTGTCACAGCCGCTGCCGTTGCATCTTGGATGATGCCGCTGTAGCTGTCGCATTGCACAGCATCAAGAAAAGCGCCTCGCATCCACGGAGAAGCGTGCCGCCATCGGAGCTGCTGCCGTCGCATCTCTGAACAAGGGTGTCGCCGCTGTAACTGTCGCATTGAGCGGAAGCGTCTCGCATCGCTGGAGAAGAGTGTCTCTGCCAAAGCAGCTGCCGTCGCATCACTGGACAACGGTGCCACCGCTGTAGCTGACTCATTGAGCTGAGATCTCTCGCAACATCGGAGAAGCGAGCCGCATCATGAAGATCTTCACGTCTTTAATTCTTTGCACCAAACTTTCATCGCATCAACATCGTTGCAACACTTTCGTTACCCTGCGTGTCGTATCTACAGGTACATTGACTTTAAGTGTTGCATATAAGAACTAAAGAGAACTAAGCTAAAACTACCATTTAAAGTAACAGTATTGTGGATTTTTATTGTTTATGGTCTTGTGGTAAATCTATATAAAGAATACTTATTTTTTTATATAAAACTTGTGTGGTGTCCATCTGTAGTGTTGTCACTTGATTACTGTATGTGTTCACAAATGCTTTACACACTGCCTCTGAGATAAGCTTGTCTGCTCGTGCCAAGCTACCAAGGGGGTGAGCAGGGGTTATTTTAGGAGTGTACCCCCTTACCCTGACTAGAGACGAGGGTCCCTATTTGTCACAAGTGCATACCTGTGCCAACTAGAGACCCCCAAGTCTAACAGGGATCATCATAGATTTAAATAGTGGAGGGCTCAGTGTAGAGCCATGAGGCACTCCATTAGAGGCATGTCCAAAATCACAACATAACAAAAGATAAAGGCATCAGCTTGTGTGAAATGTTCCCAAAACTTTGTCTGGGGATATCATCTCTCTGATGAAATTGGATGGTCTAGCAAATGGGTGGGACACAGTATAAAATGCTGTGGTGAGGTCTGGAAGAATCATTGCTGCTTGACCTTCTTTATCTAGGATCATCTTAATCTTATTAACAGTAGAGTCTAAAACTGTTTCAGTGCTGAAAGATGAGTCAGGACCAGACTGATAGTCTTGGAAGTTAACATCTTTTGCATTGTCTACTGCCAGATGTGGGCCTTCACTGTTTTTGCTGGCTATAGAACTCTGTGCACTTCTGGTTACCAGTGGAAAAATGCTTGTGCTCCCTCTTTCAAAATGATGAGATTAGCATACCCCTGCTTGGTATATTTAGCTTGCCTATAAGTCTGTAGTATATAGTACCAAGATGTTCTCAGGGCCTGTTGGTTACAAGTCAGCAGTGGGCTGTAGCATCCATTGTGCCACCCACCACATGACAATGAAGACAAGACAGGAGGCCTGCCAAGTGTAGTCTAGCTGTGCAGGTATAAACTTCAAGTTCAATCCATCAAAATAACCCCCTTTTGATAGGCCTAAACCTTCCTTTAAATATTAATAAGTCATCCCTAAGTAGGCCTTACTGCCAAAGGGCACAGAGCATTGTATTTAAATATAGGATATGTAAATTGTTAATGTTAAACATGCCCTTACAGCGAAAAGTCCCTATGCCTATTTTGAATATAATAGGGTTGGCTGTACCATAGAGAAGCACTGGGAAACAATATTCAACTTAATAATGTTATCTCTGGCCTGGAAACATTTACAAAATTCATTCTTGGACTGTTTTAAATATTTATTACAAGCCCAATTTACAGGTGGAGTCTATTTGCAATGAATAGTTTTGCAGAGGTGCTTTTAGAAATTTTTCTCTACCCTGCCTATAGATTTAAGAGGCCTATTTGCATGAGCTTCAACTATCATACAGGTGCCCAATGAGGGTTGAACTTGCTCCCAGAGCTGAGACAAAGACCTTTGGATATGGGAAGGTGTTCTTTCACTCTGGCAGTATGACCATTTTGTCTGTGTCTTCTGACAAACTACTGCTTATATTTTTTAACTTGGAGATTGGGGTTCATTTTTCTTTCTCTGAGCACAAAGGTAGTGGATTTTGTAGAGTGAACTGCCTGACAATCTTGCTGGGGTACAGGGATTGTGAAAGGAAAGGCTGTACGATGTCAGTTTTTTTCTAACACACAAAGTTTAAATACCTGTAAATTAACTATACACATAGTTCAGACTATATCAGCAGTTAGCAAAGGACAAATGAAGCAATTTGTTTTGGATTTCTGAATTGTAATGGAAACAAGGATTTTAATAGGATCAAAACAAATTAAGACTCTTACTTGGTGATGTGCAAATGATAAATATTTGCAGGGTACCCATTTCCACATTTTAATTTGTGTGCTGTATCATGTTATCAGCACAAGTGCATTTCAGTGCAATTTATTTGCCACTTCAATGAAAAATGTGCTGTCTGTAAATGACTATAACAACATAACAACTGCCAATACTGATGCTTACTATGCTGCTTGCTTTTATCAATCACACATGACAGCATGCTACCACACCATGTTTTAGTAATGGATTTGCAACAGTGCACTCAATAATGCGCCATCAGGCACATATCATACCTTTATCACTCTAATGCTGATTATGCGTGACTCAGTGGCTATACTTGATTTTTGTGCCCCCGATAAGACAATGGAGTAGGCCTGCAGAGGTGGGCTTAGTGAAGTGGAGCCTGCAGCAATGGCCCATGGCCTGTGAGGCAAGGGAGAGGCAGGTCTGACTATGCAACACGTGGCTGAAGTCAGCAGGAGAGGGGCGGCGCTGGCCCCAGTGGGATGAGAGAGCATAAAGGCGATAGCCTGCAGTGTCGGTGCATAGGCCATATGGGAAAAGGAAGTGGTTAGTGGCGGCTCCCCGATCCACAACAGAGGTGGTGGCAGCGAGGGCTGAGGTAGAGAACAACAGACGACCAGCAACCAGGCTCCATGACGCGAAGGGGCAGTTAGGATGCCAGGAGCCTGAGGCGAGACAGAGCCCTGCCCCTGGGGCCATTTGAAGATACAGAGAGTCCGGGGGCCTCAGATGCAATTAGCAGAGCCCGTTGGACCGAGAGAACCAACGGACCGAGAGAAACCAACGCCTGGGCCCAGGGACGTGAAGGGACAGAGGGAAATCAGGAGCATGGAGGGGAGATGGATCCTAGACCCCCGGGGTCATCTGAAGGAGCGGAGGGGCCTGGGGGCCTGGAAGATACTTGAAGGGGGTGCCGAAGGCGGTCATTCTGCAAAGCAGCAGTAGACCCAGCAGCAGCCTCAGAGAGAAGATGGGGAGCAGAGTAGCACGAGGTCATATTGTAAAGCCTTATGGAAAGTTGTGCTGGGTGAAGGGAGCAGAAGCCCCTGTGAGGAAAGAGTGGCCCCCACAGTATGTGACTGACACAAGACCCACTGGCAGAGGGTGGGTCAATAGGATGGCCTGGGAACTCCCACCAGGTCAGAGAGGGGCTCAGGAGTGAATCAGAAAACTGGAGGGAGTCACTGTCAGGGGCAAAGGCATCGAGACACAGATACCTAAGCGAAATTGGGGAGCAGGGGAGTCCTGGGCACACGCAATTTTAGCGAACCACGCCAGATAGACCGCAGGGAGACCTGGAGCAACCTGGCGGATTTGAGAAAGGTCTAAGTAAAGAAGAGACATTATCACAAGAGGTCAAAGGACTACCCTAAGGTAGAGCGAATCCTCATTGTGAATCGCAAGCAACAAGAGAGGCAAAGGGAGCGGGCCTCTGGTGGGGGAGATGTAGCCCTGATGGCATGGGGCCGACTAAAAAAGGGGGCACACTCAAGGAGATGTTTATGAAACAGGCAATATCGCAGGATGGAAAGGCGCTGAAAGTGGCGAGCAGGTCACCCTCACCCTCAGGAGAGGAAGCAGGGGCTCCAGTCTTCCGCCCCTACCTGGAGTCTCTGTTCTCTTCCCTGAGAGACAACCTGTAGCATGTCAAGAAGGACATCACTTGTGAGTTGCAGTCTATCAGGAAGGAGGTGAATGTCATTGGGGATAGAATGGACAACCTGGAAACCCAGGGGAGCACCCGAGACGAAGAAATCAAACAGTTTCAACTGGAAATAATTCAACTCACTGACCAACAGCTGGACTTGCAGGATCACACAGAGTATCTTGAGAACCGCTAGAGAAGAAACAACATCAGGATCAGAGGAGCCCCACGAGAGGCAGATAAAGATGTGGAAGCATATGTTACTGAACTCTTTGCTCATATCTTGGGGGACACTCCGGCAAATGAGATCCGCCTGGGTAGGACATATAGAGTAGGCCATGGTGGCCCAGGGCAACCACAGCCAGCAGACATTTTAACTTGTGCGCACAGCTTTCCTTTGAAGGAAAGGATTCCATGAGAAGCCAGAGCATCTTTGCAAAACACCTTCTGAAGTCATCCAATACAGCTGTTCCAGGACCTGGTTGCTGCCAGACTCCAGAAACGGAGGGAGTTCCCACTGGTCACGTCCTTCCTGTGAGATCAGAAGATCCCCTACTCTTGGGACCATCCATTCTAGCTAGCCTTTTGTTAGCAGGATCGCCTCCACTACCTAAGATCCCTGAAGGAGGCATGTGCTCTGCTGTAGATTGACACCCAAAATGAAGAAAAGGCAGGAACGGAGAGGCAGAGGGGCCAAACGTATGGACATCTGAGGTGGAGACGGTGCTCTCGGGCGGGTAGCCTCCTGGCCAGACTCAGAGAGAATCGCATCAGAGAGTGGGGCACTGCTGGAAAAGCTCCCAGAAGACTTGGGTTTACAGGGCCTTGCCTAAAGGCATGATTCTAACGGAGGGGGGCCAGGGGGTTTGGGTCGTGGGAGCAGAGTAGAGAGGACCATGGTCATGTCTCCTTGATAAATCTTTCCACTGGACTTGGGTGAGAGCTGTTGGCTCTTCCCACATTCTGGGGACATTCGTTGTTCTTTGTTCTTTATTGGGGAGGGTTTCTTGTAATTAATTTCCAGCAACAACACACATAGGGTCAAGGGGAGGATAAACAGGGATAGGACAGGGAGGGATGAGGCATGCTGGAATGAACAGTACGGAAAGCTTATTCAAAGGTTCTCATGGTAGGAGGTTTAAAAGTGTTAACTCATTGTCAAAGTGCTCAGCAACCCAGTTAAGAGAAGGGCCATAATCTCATACCCAGAACAGTCACAAGCAGACATTTGCCTACTCCAGGAAACCCACCTGCACTCCAGAGATTGGCATAGGTTACGAACCAGTGCATTTTCCCAACTGTTCTTCTCTTCCTTGCCAAGTAAGGCAACAGGGGTGGCACTGCTTTTCTCACACATGTTCAAAGGGAAAGTAGGGACAAAAATCATGGAAATAAAGGGCTGCCTTTTGGGATACCAGGTTCAGTTGGGTACACATGTTCTGGTGGTGGGTTCCATCGGCCATCCATGCCCCAAATGAGGGACAGGAAAAATTGCTACAGGGCGCCATGGCAGACATCATATCCACAAAAGACCAGTGGGTGATTCTAGGGGGGATCTCAATTTAGTGCTACACAAAGATTTAGATCATTCGGTGCAGAGACAAGGGACCATGGGAGCATTTTCACACAAGGAGATCCATGGCTGTAGGAGCTAGGGTTGAGAGACTTATGGAGGGATAAACACCCAGACATGAGGGACTATACATTTTACACCAATGCACACAAATCCCATGCTAGACTAGACTATTTTCTAGGGTCCCAGGCAGTACTAGATGCCCTGGAGGCAATAGAGATCGAACCAGGCGCCTTATCAGATCACTCGGTGGTTTCCAGGGAATCATCTATACAGAGGGTGGGAGACAGGTCCCGCTCATGGAGACTATGGGAGGCTTTTCTTAGTAGACAGGAAGTAGTGGAGCAGACTAAGGTAACAATGAAGAACTACCTACAAATAAATGACACCTCAGAGGTGAAACCCACAATGGTATGGGAGGCAATGAAGGCGGTGCTAAGAGGAGAGTTCATTGCTCTTTCAGGGACAACAGGATAAGAAAGGAAAAACGTTTTCAGCTTCAACAACAAGTGAGAGATCTGGAACATAACTATCACCATACAGAGGTGCCTAGAATATGGTGGCAGTTAGAGGCAGTCAGGAAACAATTAGCAGAATTTTGACCTGGATACTGCCACATGTGCTCTCCTACGCCTTAAGCATTCTTTTTATGTCGGGGGCAATAAGTGTGGCAGGTTACTGGCAAATAAGCTTAAGGGACAAAGGAAATCCACTGCTGTGGAATCCCTGTGGAAAGATGATGGCAACCTGGTAACAGGAGATAAACAGATAGCGGGGAGGTTTAGATCCTATTATGTAACCCTGTACGACTCGCAAGAGTGTCCCGCTTCAGACATTCAGACCTACCTAAATGGTGCCAAAGTCACGCGCCTAGCGGCGGAACAGCCTGCTGGTTGAGATGCACCCATAGGGGTAGAGGAGGTAATCTCAGCGATCTCTTAACTAAAACTTCATAAGTCACCGGGTCCGGATGGCTTCCCAGCAGTCTTTTACAAGATTCTCTGCAGTTAATTAGCCCCGATCTTTACTAGGGTCTTTAACTCGATTGTGGGCCAGGCACCTCCCATCGGCAATGGCGGAGGCATATATCATGGTTATAGCTAAGCTGGGAAAGGATAAGCACCACCGCGGGTCCTACAGACTCATCTCCATTTTGAATGTTGATTGGAAGTTACTGACGGGTATCTTGGTGGCTCGCTTAGCTCTGTTGATGCCAGGCCTGGATGAGCAAGACCAGGTGGGGTTCATTCCAACCAGACAGTGTGCAGATAAAACGAAGATGGTTTTACACCAGATTGATAAGGTCACTCGCACATGGGGCAAGGCTATGTTACTTTCTATAGATGCGGAGAAGGTCTTTGATCGGGTCCACTAGCCGTACCTTACAAAGACGCTCGCCCACTTCGGCTTGGGTGACTAGGCTCAATTGAGAACGCTTACAGATTAGATAAGGTACTCGCCAGAGATGCCCCATGTTTCCCCTCCTCTTCACGCTCTACATGGAGCCATTTACGCAGAAGGTGCGGGATAATCCAGGGGTAAAGGGAGTGAGCTTTGGGGGAGAGGAGCCTCTTATCACACTGTACGTTGACAACATTCTGGTTGCATTAGAGGATCCCGGAAGGCCGCTTCGAGATTCCTGGAAGAGGCACAGCAACTCAGGAAAGTTTCAGGGTTTCACTTTAACATTTCTAAATCCCAGGCACTAGACCTCAAAGTGACCTCCGGGACTCGTGGGGATCTCTATTAGAAATTTGCCATTAAATGGGCCTTGCGATCCATTTCATATTTGGGCTTACAGATTGCCCCCAAGATAGAGGAGGTGCCGAGGCTGAATTATCAAGACCTATTGCAGAGGGTGAAAGCAGATATAGTGCATTGCAGCCTATAGCCGTTGTTCTGGCTGGGACGGATAGCAGTTTTAAAAATGACAATACTACCCAAAATTCTGTGCCTGTTCTGGACCCTCAAACTGCTGCCCCCAAAGGGAATGCTACGCCAGTGACAGGGGGAGTTGAAACAATTTGTATGGGCTGGTAAGCGCCCCAGGATGAGTTGAGACTGCAGCTGGAGCCCACCATCACCATCAAGGGGTGGTCTGGGGGTCCCATGCTTGCTCCATTATTATTAAGCTGCCCAGCTCTGGTTTTTGGTGGAATGGTCGAGACCGGAATCCAAAAAAATGGCTATTTATGGGCAAGACATTAGCTAGCACAGATCAGTGGAAGGTCCCCTTTCTGACATGTCCTCACCGCCCCACCAATCTCTATCTGTTTCAGGTAACATCACCTACATTGCAGGCTTGGGAAGCAGTAGCCACTCAAAAAGAGTTTACATCCTTTCCTTCCCCCATCACTCCAGTGGTAGGAAATGGAGAATTTACCCCAGGCCTGGATGTCAATAAGTTCATGGTCTGGCAGACGGCGAGTGCCGTTCAGTGGGACACTTCTTTGATGAGGAAGACCCCAAACCCTTTGATTACATGAGGGTGGATATAGCAATTCCTGAAAGGGAGAGATACGGGTACACCCAGATAAGACACTGGTTGATGCAACCCACAATGAGGGAAGTGGCACAACGCCTACTAGCCCCTTTTGAGAAATGGTTGCTTCGCAAGGATACAGACAGGGGCCTAATCACAGAACTATATTGGCACCTCAGAGGGAGGGAAGATGACCTGAAATCCCGCCCGCAGCTTAGGTAGGAGTGGGAGGTGTGTAGGCAGCTATCTTCAAAGGAATACCTGGATATTTTTTACCGAGCACTACACACTGCATCAAATACTACTAGTACAGAGACAGCGACGAAAATCATTTCATACTGGTACCTAAATCCCGAAAGACTACACTGGATGAACCCAGAACAAAGTGACAGGTGCTGGAGGGGATGTGACTACCAAGGAACACTGCTGCACATACTCTGGGAGTGTCCCAAGCTGAAACAATTTTGGGAGGAGGTATTGCTTGATATAAACACACACTTCATTGCCTAGGTTTCCTGCTTATACAGCGCTAGGTCTCCCTAGCCCACTCACGTTTCCACTATGCTCTAAACAGGGCAGTCACATAGCCCTGGCACTGGGGGCAGCACACCAATCTATATTGGCTGCATGGGGAACAGAGAGCATTCCGACTAGATTAAATTGGTTGTATAGGCTCTGGCATATTTTGGGTATGGAGAGACTCTCACTGATGCTGACACAACAAGATGATGCATACCAGGAGCTATGGAAGCCATTCCTCTGACTCCTCTCGCAAGAATTTACTGAACTCACCTGTCCTAAATACCTGCAGCTGCTCCACCTTACGGCTCAAACAGAGAGCTCTTGAGAGGGGGTGGCCAGCAAGGTACAAGATTATTCCAGACCTTTTTTCCTTATTGTATTGGCTATCAGATTGTGTCTAGGTACCTGGAAGGGGGGGAGGTGGAGAAGATAGGGGAGGGGAGTTAATCTAAATATAAACCGAGAGGTCTGATAACAGCATAAAGGGGCAATTTATTCTGAATGTTATGTCTGATGCTTGGGTTCAAGAAACACATTTAAACCTAATAATATAACATTGATGGCAGCACCCCCACTCTGAAAATTGTTGCAGCACCACTGGTCAGCACTGTGAGAGTATACGGTCTGTGCTCCTATTTGAAGCGTGCATTAATGAGTATCTGGTCTCGGATCAACAATATCTGAGCAATTTTAAATGTTTACTGTACTAGACCCTAAAGTATACAGTAATGAGCATCTTGATGGGAGGTTAATCATATGTTAATACAGTGAATATATTTTTAGGTGGTATACTATAAGAAAATCAAGTTTTTCACATCAATCTCAAAAATATTGATTTTAGAATATTGACTACCGCTATACCATTAAGAAATATATATGTAAGGAACAATAGATTTACTATTCTTAACTCCACATCTACTAATAATCTGTGGTTGGTATATTTTTGAAGCTGATATTTATGACCACAATCTTCTGGAATACAAATTAGTCTAGTTATTCTTGATTGTTCTGGATAGTATGCGTCGTCGTTTCGACCCCTGGGCAATAATGCGATTATGTAATAATCTGTGGGGGGTCTTCTTCAGGACTATGTATAGAGTCTTTGTGTGGCCTTCAATAAGATTCCACCTGCTTTCAGATAAAACAACCCAACTAGACTAATTGCTAGTTGGGTTGAAACATATTTTCATATACCTCACACTCTGTCTAAATGTATGTCTTGAATATATGTTCATTTGTTATATATATAATGTGTTGTGACATGTAAATATATTTCTTTGTTTTCACTTCACGTCATTAATTTGATAACAATTCTAGTTGCATATTGTATATCTGTGTGTGCATATATATGTGTTGTTGTCATCTTTGAGTACATAACTTTCACGAAATTGCTATAAAACCATGTACTCACTCAGAAGTACATGAGTTTCTTTTGTTTTGGACTTTGTTTGGACTTTCTTCATTAAATGATAGTCTCATCTGAGTAGAGGGACCAATTTTTGATGCTTTCTAAAGCTACTTAGTGGCAGAACCACTGGTCAATTAATGTGGTAAAATACATATAGCATCAGTTATGAAATTAGGAGGAAGAAATATTTTCTCCAGGAAATAATATATTTATTGCATGCAACAGATTTTGAGCGAGGAGCAAAGCCTTATGCAGTTGACTTTAGTAGTTATCAGATATCCCATAATCAAGAACATAAGCTACACAGACTAAATAGTTATCATAATTCCTTGCCTTAAGGCCAGATGACACAGCTTTTGAGCGAACTAGAAAAGTAGATCCTAGTAGGAGAAGTAAAAGGATCATCACTAACATCCCAATCCCCCTTCTGACTGTTCTGCTGTCAGCATGGTCTACTTAATTGACAGGCGTCCCATGGTCGCCCTAGATGAAGCACAGGTGGGTTCTACATTGCTCACACAGCATTTCCAAGGATGCAGGTAAATCGACCTGGACAAAGATTGAGTTTGCTAATCATTTTTCAAAGGTATGCTACTTTTGTTAAGTAGTAGTTGTGTAAAATTTGGAACTGGAGAAAAGAGATAATGGTGGGCTCAAGGGAAAGTGAGTGTGATGTAGACAGACTGAGAAGAGGATGATAAATGCTTAAAGGGTTGTTTTTAACAAGGCGCACTGCTGGTTTTATAATGCAACAGCCAGGCTACAATGGTAGGCCTGAAGCCTTTTCTTTGTCACGCCAGTGACTGGCACAATAATTGGTGCAGTCCACAGATGATATTTAACTTTTCATGTCTTGAGTGTATTTGCACACCATGTACTAGGGCTGTACAGAAAATTAAATAAACCAAACAGGGATCCGCAAATTTCAACGTGTTAGAGGTCAGAGAACACACTCTGGACAGCAGAGCCCCAGTGCGCAGAGTCTAAAACACAATAAAGAAAAATGAGAGTGATCACACAAAAAAGGGTATTTTCTCACACCATATATGAAAATAATTTTTCGTTCTTATCTATCTTTCAAATGGTTGGGCCAATTCACAAAGGCTTTTATGAGTATGTCAACTTTTACATCAGGCATATTACTTCAAATACTCATGACTGCCTATGTGATCAAGGGGCATATGTATCAACCGAATTTTTAATCGCAAACGCTGCGATTCGCAAAAAACAGCGTTTGCGATTAAAAATTCGCAAAACGGGATGTATGAGGCAAAATCTCACTGCAAAATTAAGGAATCGCTAATTTAGCAATTTCTTAATTTTGAGTAAGCATTTAAGAAATCGCAAATTGCGATTTCTTAAATGATATGTAACACGCACCAAAGCATTGCGATTTATCCTTAAGAAATCGCAAATTACCACCAACTTCTAGTTGGTGGTAATTTGCGATTTCTATTAAAAATGCACTTTTTTGAATTTTACAAAGTGCCACGTGGCGCACATACATGCCCTTAGGGCATGTATGTGCGCCATATGCACACACATGCTCATTTCAGGGTGTCATCATGACACCCTTGCACCTTTGAAATTATTCTCAAATTGCGATTCGCAAATTGCGAATCGCAATTTCAGAATTACTTCCCATTCATTCCTATGGGTCTCCTGGCCCATAGAAATGAACGGCAAGGTATTTCTTAATTGATCACACAAAAAAGGGTATTTTCTCACACCAAATTGCGATTTCTTAAATGATATGTAACACGCACCAAAGCATTGCGATTTATCCTTAAGAAATCGCAAATTACCACCAACTTCTAGTTGGTGGTAATTTGCGATTTCTATTAAAAATGCACTTTTTTGAATTTTACAAAGTGCCACGTGGCGCACATACATGCCCTTAGGGCATGTATGTGCGCCATATGCACACACATGCTCATTTCAGGGTGTCATCATGACACCCTTGCACCTTTGAAATTATTCTCAAATTGCGATTCGCAAATTGCGAATCGCAATTTCAGAATTACTTCCCATTCATTCCTATGGGTCTCCTGGCCCATAGAAATGAACGGCAAGGTATTTCTTAATTGCGATTTCGCAATTTGCTAATCGCAATTAAGGAATTTTAAGAAATCGCAAAAGTTTTGCGATTTTTTAACTACATCCCGTTTTTGCAATTCTCAAATAGCGATTCTTTAAAAATCGCTATTTGAGAATCGCAAATGGTGATGTTGATACATATGCCCCCTGGCCCCAAAATAGTTTTGCTTTCAGAAAGAACCTGCATTATATGAAATTATGAAGGTACCTCAGTGTCATCCAACCCGGAAAAGACTGTTCAGGATAGATGCAGCAAACATTATTTACCCAAACATGGGTGAAAATAAGTCTTCCTGTGATACTGCAGGTAAGGACCTTTCCTGCAGTACGCCGATTTATGCATCAAAAATTAGAATTTTGCACTCCTTGGAGATGTGAGTTTGGGCTAGGATTAGAATGCATTTGAGATGGATCAGGGATGGATTTAGGGTTGTCTGATTAGTCAGTCAGTCAATAAACTTTATTCGGTTTTTGTTATTAAAACCATGAAAGTTACACAGATACAATACAAACAATAAATTATGACATATTCTAAAAACAGGCTCCATTGCCACACAAGGATTCATCTGAAAACAAGTCTGGATAAAAAGACTCTACATGTCCATAAAGTGCCTAGATTTCATAATTGCCTTTAAAAACCCTACAATAAAAATAATACAATCATCCTTCAATAGTTGAAGATGCATTAATGCAGGTCTAACCCGTTTAAAATTCAATTTCTTTAAAATAGGAACTAAAAAATGCCTCCTGGGGACTTCATACAGCTTGCAAAAGAACATAAAGTGCTGCAAATCTGATTACTTACTTCTATTCTTTACTGAACTATTCTTCCTTTCTAAGTTTTCCTCAAACATTTGAGTGATAAATCTCTTTGACAATGTGTTTCCGCTCCGTTATCACAAATAGGACCACTGAGTAAAATTTCAGGTATAAATGTCTTCATATTAAGCTCAGGACTGCAATTTTAAAGATCCACTGTGCGCTCCTCGTTATAGAGACACGACATTAGAGGAACGGCATGACTCAGCATGATGTAAATTAACTGTAAGTGATCAGAGACAAGCTCTACCTGTAATCTAAAGAACATAAGATTATTTCCAAGACTTCTTTAGATGCATTAAGTTTAATTTTCTATAAAAACAGCTGCAGCTGCTTTCTTCATAATAGCAAGGAATGCATTACATTTAGCTTGATTCTTTAATTCTGTAATGTATTGATGCTCATAATGAATTTGATTTTTGAAGGTGCTGCTATAAGCTTGAATTCACTTTTAACCTGGCAAGACGAGAACATTACAAATAAACGCACAATTTACAAAGCTGCTAGCAGTGCGCCCGCAGACTGGAAACATCCGGGAAAACTTCCAGAAGGACAGATGCATCTGCAATTTAGATGCAAAGTTTTGCAGTAGTTAAGGACAGACATGAATTAGTAAAATAGGTGTGATATTTAAACTAACTTTAATGAAAAATGGTAAGTACCTAAAATGTTAAACAAATAATTACTGACGGCCCCTGACCCGAACTGCTCACAATACACATTTAACGTGCAATATAACCTGTTTGCCATGGTGCTGACAAGTCTTAGGGAGATCTTCCTAAAGAATGCTGGATGAGAAGGCTAGCAGAAAAACGTTTTTCATTCACGGAAGTGGGGCTCCTCCAAAACCCTTCAGAGACTACCCAAATATCAACAGCGATGGTTAGTCCCCTCAGCTCAAACTAAATGCATCCGCAAGTTGAAGGAAACAAATACTCAGCTTTTGTGGGCTGCTTGGAAGACATTTCTGTGGTAGCCACCTATGTGTGACTCCTAAGCAGGCTAAACAATCCGATGGATTAGCTTTAGATCTCCTATGGTCCAGTTTACAGCCTTACCACACATCGAGCACAAACTCTGGTGCAAGTTATCTACAGGGTAGATACCAATTTCACAGGTTCAGAATTCACTGTGTGCCCAATTTGCACTTGAGCTGACCCCAGAATGTGGAGTAATAAGCAAACTGTATGCATTTTTAAGCAATAAGTTGCATAATTATTTGTTTGTGCTACTTTTTGCAATCTTTTCTCCAGGTTTAACAATCATGAAAACAAACTGGCAGGAGTGTACAATGTGTGCCTGGTTTGCCATCCTGGTTTGAGAGCACACAGACACGGTTGAGCCTGATTTGTAATCAGAGCTTTAGGGCCGGATTCACAAAGGTAAATTTACACATTTGTGTAAGTTTACGATTGTTTGCTATTCTCAAAGGAATTTTTCAGGAGTATCTTTACAAGTGCAAAACCTATCTTTTTATGTTCGGAGACAAAAGTGTAAGTTTACCTTGTTGAAGCAGGCATTTTGCATTAGAAGATGCAAAATGATAACACAAAATAGTGACTGCTAAACATTAAAGAGGAGCATGATATCACAAATACTTCAAATTGCAACTCCTGTACTAGATTAGGATTACATGTATGTAGAAAAGTTGCATGAATCTTCATTTTTTATGTCATCTATTTTCTTGCTCCTTTCTCTCATTACTCTTTTCTCAAAATGCCCTTTCCTTTACGTTATTCGGTACTAAAAAAAAAAACACCAAGAAACATGCAAATAAAGATGATCAATTAAGGAAACATGCTGGTAACAAATTTTGTTGAAACTTTGCTTTGCCTGTCTCCTCCCAATACCTACATGATGTATGTGGAGTTAGGCACAGAAGTCAAGGTAGTGGAAATGGAAGCATTTAGATACGAAACCTTGTTTTGTAATAAGCGTTAATTAGAATACATATATCTTTGTGTTCTTTGCGCAACTCTTCACCCGTGAGGGTATCCAGGCGATGGTAGTGTCCAGGGACTCAGTTGAAGATCCAAGTTTTCAGCGTCCTTCGGAACTCCTGTAGAGTAGGGGAGGTCCTGAGGTGCAGGAGCAGGCCGTTCCAGGCTTTGGCTGTGAGGTAGGAGAAGGAGCGTCCTCCTGTTCTGCTGCATCGTATGCAAGGGGTGTAGGCCAGCGCGAGGGAGACGGAGCTGAGGTGGTTGGCGGGTTTGTGGAACCTCAGCTGGTGGTTGATGTAGGGGGGTCCGGAGTCATTCAGGGCCTTGAATGCATGAGGGAGTAGCTTGAACTGACATCTCTTTTGGACCGGGAGTCAGTGGCGTTTTTGTGAGGTTGGTGGTGATGTGGGTGCAACAATGGGGATCTAGGATGAGTCTTGCTGCAGCATTCTGGATGGTCTGTTGCCTTTGAACTAGGAGGGCTCGATTCCCATGTAGAGGGCCTTTCCATAGCCCAGTTGACTGGTGATGTGGGCTTGTGGGTCTCACATTTTGAGGAAGCCACCTTAAAATCTTACATAACTTGTGCAGGATGAAGAAGCAGGAAGATGCCACGATATTCACTTAACCTCATGGTTAATTTGCTGCCCAGGATGGTATTGAGGTTTCGGACGTGCTTAGCTGAGCTAGAGTGGGCCCTAGTTTTGTGGGCGACCAAGAGGTGTCCCAGGGGGAGTTTTGCTGCCAAAGATCAAGACATCCATCTTGTCTCTATTGAGGTTGAGGCAGTTGTCCCTCATCCAGTTGGTGATGCTGGTCATGAATTGGGGGAAGTTGGGAGAGGATGAGCTGTGGGTCGTCAGCATAGGATGCAATGTTGAGCGTGCAGGATCTGAATATGTTGGCCAGGAGGTCATGTAGATGTTGAAGAGGGTGGGACTAAGTGATGAACCTTGAGGAACTCCGCAGATGATTGGTCTGGGTTTGGAGGTGAAGGGTGGTCTGTCTGTGAGGAAGGAGACAATTAATCTATGTGCGGTTCCTGTGATGCCTATAACGTGAAGAATGTGGTTGAAGATAGTGTTGAAGGCCACTGAGAGATTGAGGAAGATAAGGGTGACTGTCTCTACTTGGTTGAGGAAGGCTTAGATGTCGTCTGTTGTCATGATCAGGGCTGGCTCGTTGCTGTGGTTGCTGTGGAATCTGGATTGGGAGTCATCCAGGAGGTGATTGAGCTCAAGGTAGATGGTGAGTTATTAGTTGATGGCTTTTTCACTGATTTTGGCTGGGAAAAGGAGCAGGGAGATGGGTCTGTAGTTGTTGAGTTTGTTTCGGTCCTGTCAAGAATTCCTGTCATACAAGGGAAACACGCCCTTATGTAAACAGGAGAGCTGTTACATAACTCAAGGGAAACACGCCCTTATGTAAACAGGAGAGCTGTTACATAACTCAAGGGAAACACGCCCTTATGTAAACAGGAGAGCTGTTACATAACTCAAGGGAAACACGCCCTTATGTAAACAGGAGAGCTGTTACATAACTCAAGGAAAACACGCCCTATAAAGGGAGGAACCGGGAGGTACAAGGCTGTCGGATATTGTGTTTACACCGACGTACCTGCTTCGTGAAGAGCAGTGTTCCGGAGTGGTGCTCCAGTAAGGCAAGAACGGAGGTAGGTCGAGTCGTTACTCCCTGGGCCGTGTCTTGCCCCATCCTCACCTGTGAAGGACCCGGAAGCTCTACCGGTCAACCATTGTGCTTCGCTTTTTGACTCGGCTGAGTCCAAGCGCAGTGGCGCTTTTGCTGGTTGGAGTCGTAACTCCCAGCCCGACCAGAGACACAGGGACTGCCAGCTGTAACGCACACCAGGAGGTGTTTGCCGCGTTACAGACTCGGAAGTCCACAGGATCGATCGAGCGGCTGCTCTCGGTTCAGTCTTCTTGCTCGTGATTGGGGTATCGGTGACGCATCACCAGGAGGTGACTCCGCGTCCCGGTGCAGTCTGAGGAAGAGGTTGAGCGGCTGCTCCCTTCAGGTAGAGACCCCGGCTGGGTGTTTCCCTGACTCCTCGATTCTCCCCAACACTCTTCGTGCCCCTCACAGCCTACCGATTGGCATTGTCAGCCATTTCATTTCTGCCCTCTGTTGGCATACGCCGGGATCGGCGTATATGCAGAGGACGGTTAGGACCATCCGTGCTGTGGGCAGGTAACGTACTTAGCCTGGAGGATTCCAGTGACTATAACTTTTGTTTGTTCTTTGTATTTTATTTGCCTTCATTAAAAGAACTAACCCTTCACAAGTGGTTGCGTCCTCATTGTCGTGTCTGTTAAACGATCCTGAGACGTTCAGGGCGTTACAAAATATCCGACCTTAATAACACTAACTGTCTCCCGGTCGATAACAGACATGGCAACACTTGATGATGTGCTGGCTGCTTTAGCGGCCATGCAAGTTGAAGTGGCTGCCTCTAGGCAAGAAACAGCCGATGTAAAAGCCAGACTGGATGCTATCCAATTGGACCCGCTCACGCCCAGCACCTCCCTCACGAACCAGACCCCTGCGGTAGTAGTGGAAATGCCGGTAGCCATCCCCTTGGCAACACCAGAGAGGTACAGTGAGGATCCTAACACAGTGCAGGTATTCCTCACACAAGTGGCGCTACATTTATCGTGCAAACCAAAGGCGTTCCCCACGAGTCAGGCTCGTGTGGCTTTCCTTATATCCTATTTGGCTGGAAACGCGGCACAATGGGCCGTACCTCTGGTGAGCAGGGACGACCCCCTCTTATGTGATTGGGGTGCTTTTCGCGAGGAATTCCTGAAGGTATTCGACAGAAGGGCTGACTCGTACACGGCGGACCGTGAAATGCTTGAGTTGAGACAGGGATCCAACGACCTGGTGCAGTATCTCAACGCGTTCCGAAGGCTGGTTGCGGAAACCAAGTGGCCTGTTGCTAAACAGACGGCGCTCTTCCATCAAGGGCTGTGCGATGAGCTCAAGGACGCCGTGGCTCATATTGACCCTCAACCCAAGACATGTGAGGGTCTTATCAACCTGGTATTACGGCTGGAACATAGGCTAAGTGAAAGAAAGGGGGATCATGGGAGAAAAGGAAAATCCCTTCCATCCTATGTGACGGTGGGAAGTCCTGAAACTTCCACCGCATCCAAAGGAGAACCCATGGACATCAGCGCAATACGAGCGAGCCTCACAGCCACGGAGAAAGAGTCACGCCGTAAACAAGGATTGTGCCTATATTGTGGCAAAAAAGGCCACTACGTACGTGAATGCCCTGCCAAACCGAAGACGTCACGTTATCGGGCCAACCGGTCGGTAACAGCCGTGGTGGACATACCGGCGGAAAACTAGAGGACTCCAAGACCAGAGAAGGGGCATCTCGGAGTCACTCATCCATCCCTTCACTTTCCAACTCGGTCACTAAGGGACAACGACACCTGTTTATCACGGTGCACGTGGGAGTGCATGACCAGTGGATACCCGTTGTGGCCATGGTGGATTCAGGGGCCACTGGCATGTTTATGGACCACAACGAGGCATGCAGGCTAGGGCTAGTGCTTCTTCCCAAAGCAGTACCCGAAGACGTCTATGCGGTAGACGGAAGGCGATTGGTGACGGGGCCCATCGGACAGCACACGGGGGTCCTTCCGATGAGATATGGGAGGAACCATTTGGAACAAATCGATTTTAACATCATCCGAGCGCCCCAATATGGCGTCATATTGGGATTGCCGTGGCTACAGAAACACAACCCCTTTGTGGATTGGCCAACACATCGCATCGAAATGACGTCACCGTATTGCATCCTGCATTGTGGAATAAGAACGGAATCCCTTGACGCAGATGAGAGCGGGAGTCAGACGGTGGCTACAGCGGCAGAAAAAGATGTGGCTCTCCCCCAGGCTTATCACAGTTTTGAGGATGTATTTGATGAGGTGAAGGCGGAAGTGCTACCACCACATAGACAGTTTGACTGCCAGATCGACCTGGTGCCAGGGGCCAGCGTTCCCAGCGGCAGGCTGTATGCCCTGACGGAGCCTGAAAACGTGCATCTCCGGGGGTACCTGGATAAACTCCTCAAGCTAGGATTCATCCGCCCGTCCAAGTCTCCGGCCGCCTCGCCACTCTTCTTCATCCCGAAGGCTAATGGGGAGCTGAGAGCCTGTGTGGACTTTAGGGCATTGAATGCGATAACCATAAAAAATCGGTACCCCTTGCCTCTCATCAGTGTACTTCTGGAACAGGTCAAGAAAGCTCGTATCTACACCAAGTTGGATTTGAAAGGGGCATACCATCTGGTGCGCATGAGGGACGGAGACGAGTGGAAGACCGCCTTTAAGACCAGGTTCGGCCTTTTTGAGTACCTCGTCATGCCGTTCGGTCTGTGCAACGCCCCGGCAGCCTTTCAGTACTTTTTGAATGAGGTATTCAGAGAGGAGTTGGATATCTACGTGGTCGTATATATCGACGACATCCTCATCTATTCGTCCAGTGTGGAGGAGCACGTACACCACGTCAAAGCTGTGCTCCAAAAGCTGAGGGACAACATGCTGTTTTGTAAACTCAGCAAGTGTGACTTCCACGTCACATCCGTGGAATTCCTCGGAGTGATGCTGAGTCCAGAGGGACAGGAGATGGCAGAACGAAAGATCAAGGCGGTGAAAGAATGGCCGGTGCCCCAAAGCGTGAAGGACGTCCAAAGTTTCATTGGCTTCGCCAACTTTTACAGGCGGTTTATAGATGGATTTTCAGGAGTGGTGGCCCCAATCACACAGCTACTGAGGAAGTCCAAGGAGTTTGTCTGGTCCCCTGAAGCGAACAAAGCCTTTGAGGCCCTGAAAAGCGCCTTTGGTAAGGCGCCGGTGTTGGCTCACCCCGATCCGGATCTCCCCTACGTGGTGGAAGCGGACGCGTCGGATGTGGCGCTGGGGGCTATCTTGTCCCAACGCAACCACGACACAGGGGTGCTTCATCCCGTTGCGTACATGTCCCGCAAACTCAACGACGCCGAACGCAACTACCATATTGCGGAAAAAGGAGCTTCTCGCAATCAAGGACGCCTTCACCGAATGGAGGCATTGGTTGATGGGGGCAAGACATGTGGTATCGGTGTACACGGACCATCGGAACCTACAGTTCATGACGGCCACTAGACACCTTTCTCCCAGGCAGCTGCGGTGGATGATCTTCTTTGCGGGGTTCAACTTCCGCATCACATATCGGCCGGGGACGGAAAACCGGAAGGCGGACGCCCTGTCCCGTCAATCTGCAGTTAAGGAACCATTGCCTGCAACCAAGCGTTCCATCATTTCCCCGAGGATGGTATTGGGGGTTATCCAACCGGATACTTTCCTGAGGGGAATAAAGAGAGGGATCAGGTCATTCGCATGGCGGAGGTGGCTCTTCAGTCACAGAGAATGGCAGCTGAAGGACGGGATACCCCTGAAGGGCAGGTGCCTATTGATACCCACGCCTAGGCTAAGGAAACAAGCATTCATCTGGTGCCATGACTCTCCATGCGCAGGTCATTTGGGCTTTGAAAAAACGGTGGCTAGCATGGGACGGCATTTCTGGTGGCCAACCATGAGAGTGGATGTCAGGAGGTGGGGACAGGAGTGTCCTACGTGTGCTACCATGAAGGCCGACCATGGCCGAACCCAAGGGCTCTTACATCCACTTCCGACCCCGGATAGACCATGGGATAGCATATCACTGGACTTCGTGGTGGGCCTACCGGTAGACCAGGGGATGACGGCAATACTGGTGGTGGTGGATTACTTGACGAAAATGGGGCACTTCATCCCCTGCAAGAGAGTCCCTACGGCCGGGGAATTGGCGTCACTACTCCTAAAGAATGTGGTACGACTGCATGGATTACCTGGGGTGATCGTGTCGGACCGGGGGTCGCAGTTTACTGCGCAATTCTGGAAGACTTGGTGCACTGCGCTGCATGTTAAGACCGCCCTGTCCACCAGCTACCACCCTCAAACGGACGGCCAAACCGAGCGCCTGAACCAAACGCTCAAACAGTATCTGCGATGTTTTGTGGACCAGGGCAGGGAAGAATGGGTCGACTTGCTATGGGTTGCAGAGATAGCCTATAACAACGCCACTCACAGCTACACACAGTCATCTCCGTTCTATAGCAACTATGGCCAACATCCCAGGTTCTTGCCATTTCTACATCCGTTCAGAGAGGACAGGATTCCCGCCACAGCGGACAGGGTGGCACACATAAAAGACACGTTGATGCGCTCAAGGGCTGTCCTAATAGAGGCCAAGAGAAGATACAAGGCTGCGGCAGATAGGAAGAGAAGGCCCGGGCCACTGTACCGCACTGGAGACTACGTCTGGATATCCACAAGAAACATGAGGTTTCGAAAGAACAGTGTGTTCCATCCCAAGTACATACATGGGCCCCTATCGAATTACCAAGTGTATGGGTCCCGTGAACGTGAAGGTGTGCTTGCCCCAGTCATTGCGGATACACCCTGTCTTTCATGTATCATTGCTCAAACCAGCACCCTTCAAGCCGTCTGGGACACCTAGGCCGGTATGCGTGGAGTCGGAGGTGGAGTATGAAGTGTCGGGCATACGGGGGTCCAAATGGCGCAGGGGGAAGCTGTGGTACCTGGTTGCGTGGAAAGGCTATGGCCCGGAGGAGCATTCATGGGAACCGGCTGAAGGGGTTCATGCTCCGCGCTTGGTCTCCTTGTTCCATCGGCGTTTTCCTGCCAGCGCTGGATCCGTGGGGAGCCGCTGAGAGGGAGGGTGTACTGTCAAGAATTCCTGTCATACAAGGGAAACACGCCCTTATGTAAACAGGAGAGCTGTTACATAACTCAAGGGAAACACGCCCTTATGTAAACAGGAGAGCTGTTACATAACTCAAGGGAAACACGCCCTTATGTAAACAGGAGAGCTGTTACATAACTCAAGGGAAACACGCCCTTATGTAAACAGGAGAGCTGTTACATAACTCAAGGAAAACACGCCCTATAAAGGGAGGAACCGGGAGGTACAAGGCTGTCGGATATTGTGTTTACACCGACGTACCTGCTTCGTGAAGAGCAGTGTTCCGGAGTGGTGCTCCAGTAAGGCAAGAACGGAGGTAGGTCGAGTCGTTACTCCCTGGGCCGTGTCTTGCCCCATCGTCACCTGTGAAGGACCCGGAAGCTCTACCGGTCAACCATTGTGCTTCGCTTTTTGACTCGGCTGAGTCCAAGCGCAGTGGCGCTTTTGCTGGTTGGAGTCGTAACTCCCAGCCCGACCAGAGACACAGGGACTGCCAGCTGTAACGCACACCAGGAGGTGTTTGCCGCGTTACAGACTCGGAAGTCCACAGGATCGATCGAGCGGCTGCTCTCGGTTCAGTCTTCTTGCTCGTGATTGGGGTATCGGTGACGCATCACCAGGAGGTGACTCCGCGTCCCGGTGCAGTCTGAGGAAGAGGTTGAGCGGCTGCTCCCTTCAGGTAGAGACCCCGGCTGGGTGTTTCCCTGACTCCTCGATTCTCCCCAACACTCTTCGTGCCCCTCACAGCCTACCGATTGGCATTGTCGGCCATTTCATTTCTGCCCTCTGTTGGCATACGCCGGGATCGGCGTATATGCAGAGGACGGTTAGGACCATCCGTGCTGTGGGCAGGTAACGTACTTAGCCTGGAGGATTCCAGTGACTATAACTTTTGTTTGTTCTTTGTATTTTATTTGCCTTCATTAAAAGAACTAACCCTTCACAAGTGGTTGCGTCCTCATTGTCGTGTCTGTTAAACGATCCTGAGACGTTCAGGGCGTTACAGGTCCACTGAAGGTTTCCTCATCTGGGCTTTGCCTTCTGCATGCTTGCAGTCTTCTGTGCAAGTGGCAGAACACAGTGAGGTGTTGATTAGGGTGGAAAGTTCTAGGCCAATCTTGGATGCTCTGAGTTTGGAGATGTGGTGGGGGCATGGATCAGATGGGACCCCTGAGTGGATGAATTTGATGATGGTGAAGGTGCCCTGAGTAGTGGGATGGTTCCAGATGGTTAGCCTTGTGATGATTACTGCGTGGAGGTATGGAAGTTGAAAAAGTCTTCAGGCTTGAGTTGGGGGTTGAATTTTCTGTAGATTTTGGCGATTTTATTGTGAAAGAAATACTCAATGCAGTTGCATAGGTTCTGAGAAGGAGTGATGTTGCTTGTCGCCACTGCTGGTTTGGTGAATTCCATGACTATGCAGAAGATCCTTAAAGTTCTTGGGGTTCGCTTCAATGCACGATGCCAGGGCTTTTTTCTTCATCTCATGTAGTTGGCGGTGGTATAGGCTGAGTGCGGATTTGTTGGCGGTTCTGTCAGCTGAGTATTTGTTGGTACACCATCTCCTCTCAAATTACTTGCAGTTGTACTTGGCTGTGGTCCTTGGTGTACCAGATGGCTTGCTTGGTGGATCTTCTGTGTTTCCTGCTCTTGATAGGGTGACACTGTTAGCGCAGTCAGTGATCCAGGTGTTGAAGCTTCTTACATCCTGGTTCACATTTTTGTGGTGCTTGTGCGGGTTGAGGGCTAGGGTTTTGGTCCATTCGGTCAATGAGGCCTTGCTACAGCTGCGATGGGTGGTGTTGGGTTGCGCCGGGGGGAGGGACATGGGGGTAATGATGAATTTGATGCGGTCACTGGAGGTACAAATGTGGTTGAGTGTTTGTCCTGTGATGTGCATGGGGTTGTGTACGAGTTGGGTGAGGACCAAGTTGTTCACGCTGTCAAGGAGGTTGGCAGAGTTAGGGTGGGTTTAGTCGTTGAGGTGGAATTTGAAGTCCCTCTGTAAGATGTAGTCCTTGGAGTCTATGGTGAGGGGAAGGGGGAATTGGTGATGAGGTTGCAGAAGGTGGTTTGAGATCCTGGTGGATGTTTCCTGTAATAGTGGATTTCTCATCCGTTTGGATAATAAAGTTGAGGTGTTCCATTACTGGGATGGTGTCAACTGTGGTGACGGTGCATTTGATGGAGTCCATGTGGATGATGCAAATTTCTCCACCCGGCTTGTTGATGCGGTCGCTGGGGGTGATTCTGTATCTTGGCAGTATTGCTGTGGAGCTGTCGCGGGGTGATGTGGCATAGAGCCAGGTCTTGGTGAGGAAGACAATGTCTGGTGCAAGAGTGTTGATAAGGTCCCAAACTTCGGTGGCATGTTGGCTGAGTGGGCAAGTGTTGAGAAGGGTGGATGCGAGCAGGTGGTGGGTAGATGGTGTGGCACCTTGTTTGGCCTGGGTGTTGCTGAGAGGGGTGGAGACATGCATGTTGTGTCAGCTGAAGTGGCAGTGGGTGCGGCTGACAGGTCCTACACTGGAGAGTGGTGCTGCATCGTGCCAGTGTTTGTGGCAGCGTTCAGGACAGAGAGGGTGACTGAACTTTAGCTGTGGCTGGTGACTGGACCAGGGTTCCTGTGTCTGGGTGTGGTCCAGTCGCGAACAGGCACAGTTGGGCTTGCCTTTGGCGCACCAGGGGTGTGACTGTCATTAAGTAGGTCTTGGGAGGTAGGAGGGGTGCCAGGAGGCAGTTGGCGGGTCTGGCGAGAAGGGGTAAGGCAGAGGAGGTAAGGAGGGGGCTGACGGCGAGGAGGCGCAGACGGAGTGGGCAGAAGTGGAGGCAGTGGGAAAGAGGAGCAGGAGAAAGTGTAAAAGGAGTAGCAACCAAAAAGCAGTCTAAAAGGGCCAAAAGAGGGCAGAAAAACCCCAAACAGAGCGTAAAAAGAGTAAAGGAATAAAGTGAGAACAAAGCAATAGTAAAAAAGGATGAAAGTGGAACTTGAGATAAATGAGCGAAAAAACGAGCAACAGCAAGAAAATGTGAGAAAGAGAGCAGAAATAGGCTCAGGAAGAGAGCAAGGGAGTAGAAAAGTAAAACAGAGGGGGATAGAGTGAAACGTGGATGAGGAAAGATGAATGAACGATTCAGATGAGCGGCGCAGAAGCAGGAAGAGGAAGAAGAATGTAGCAGAGTAAACAGACAGTGTAAGCATGTGGATCCTGGAGCTGGCCGGGAATCAGCTCCAGGATATGTATATAAACTATGATAGACCTCCATTCTCCTTTTATGATTCCCAGGGTTAGTGAACGTTCTTGAGAGATTCAAGATTAAGAACATTTTAGCTGTCAAGATAAAGATTCAAGATTACACATGTTCTAGAGAGCAAATGATCTTATACTTGTATAGAAATAATCAGTACACTGAAAAAGTGAAATCATAAAACACATTCAGGAGACCCAGAATGTGCTTGGACTATAATGGATCACTTTATTCTGGTTGCAAACAGTGTGAACAGATCGAATATGTCTTTTGGCGATTAGCCAGTTTACCAGGTTGCTCAATTTACCTTACCTTTTCCAAATCTTTAAATCATGGCAAATAAGGGCATCATTCTGAAATAAGGAGTAAAAAGCAGTAGGAACACAGGTCAGATAATGTCTTATAGAATTTTTATGAACTATGTGACTGTGCCAACTCCATACTCTGTTTCCATTCCGTGCTTGCTGTTGGCTTCTCTTCTTCCTTAATAAGAAAATGTGAAGTTCTCAGAGCACACGCAAAAATGCTGATATAATCATGCCCAACAACGCTGTAGGCTGACACATTTTTTGTTTGTTTATGGGTGTAGCCATTACAATATGGCCCCGTGCAGAATAAGCTTATTGTTTACAAAGATGGATGCTTAATGTCAAGATGTAGGTTGCCTGAACACATTTTTCGGAATGTTAACTTAGTGTGACAGGTGGTTCTTAAACGTGTTTCTTTTGTAAATACGAGATATAATCTGTGGTCAAATGCTATAAAAACCTCAGGGTTTGATGATTGATTAGGAGTGGTCTTCATGCCAGAACCATCTGCAGTGGTCACACCAGATTGCTGAGCCCCCTGCTGTCAGTCATAGACTTGATTCCATACGCCATGCAGAAGGCATCTTTCACCTAGAGCACATACCCTGCTTTGGTGGCAGAGCTCTGGTAAAGAATAGCTCCAGCCAGCTATTCAAATGTATTCTGTGTGATATATCTCACAAAGCCTGCCAGGCAGGTTTTACTATTTAATGCTTTAACTGAAGTTTAGCATAGCATTTAGAAATAACAATTGGGCGTCAGGATGTCGCCAACAATGTAAGAAACATTTATTAGGTTTTTGCCAACTGTTACATGCAAAACCATTTTTATTTATTGCATTCTGTGTTGTTATTGTACATATTTTAAGCACCGGACTGAGGATTTTAAAATAAACATTTTAAACTGCATGGCCCATTTCTTAGTGCTATCTTTGAGTGTGTTATTCATAAACAAAAGATTGTCCAGATATTGACTGTGTCCCTGAACTAATCTAGAGGGACTGATAGTAACCTGAAAATATTGCCTGTGCAAAACTGCTCAGCAACCAAGTGTCAGGGCTGTGGTCCAACTGGCTTTCCAATGCATTGTTCATGCATTTAACCAAGTCCTTGCATCAGAGGTTTAGAAATACAACTCGTGAGGCACTTGGGACTCCACAGATTTCATATCATTTGGCCCTCAATGCCAACCTCAGATATTTCTGGACTTTTAAAGTAGTTTTTGATGAAACACTCAAAAAACAAATATAAAAAAAACATGGAGACATCTGTTGCATCCTGGTTACATACTTCAGAATAAATAGGAAACTCCCGAACTTGACTTTTGAAAGGGTTTTACCTCATTCTGTGATTACTGCTGTTCGAGTTTCATGTCTGTTGAATCTCTTCACTAAAAAGTGTGGCCCCTGTTGTGAAAGGAATAGGTGAGGCAGCAGTTACTCAACATCCGAAAGAAAGAGGCGTCCCTGACAAGGAGGCTGCAATGTCATTTGTAATCAATACACATTCTAAATATGCCTTTGAGATTTTTTTTCTCAAGGGTAGAGGTTGAACCTATAGACAGGACTTTTTCATGCACATACAACGCTGACCGAGCCTATATAATATAAGGTGTTGCAGTACTACAGTTCAATTCCTTTGAGGTACCACGAACACCAGAATTTGATTGGTGTTCAACTACCATACACACGTCAGAATGTCAGGCTGGATCCTCTCAGTAATAAAGAGGCCACCTGGCCTGTATTGGCCAGAAACATACCTTTTCCCAAGCAATAAAAGGCTGGGGAAGTTGGAAACTTATTACATCAAATAGTATCTCTTCACAGATGACTCAAACAGTATGTTGTACAGAATCTAGCAGGGAAAGCAATACCCGTAGGACCTGCACCATAGGGGCAGGTTTGCGTGCAGGCAATCGGATCACAGACCAGAAATGCTATCATTGGCAAACTGCAGGTGGAACTAAATGAAATGACGTTCTAGATTGCTTGCAAGACTGACCAGTTGGAAGCCTTCTATCCTCCCACCACAGCATTAGACCAGAAGAGAATCCTGGCTATGTGCCATTTTCTTGGGATGGTGATACTGCGGATGAGTGCAATGCCTGGGGAAGTATATATGCTTGTATTTACATTATTATGCATAGTACACTCTGATCAGCGGTTCTTCCGGGTGTATTAGGACAAGTAAAACATTAGAATGGGGCTGCACCAGCTCTGTATCTAGGAATGAAATTAATGGGGTATTTTGAAACAGTTTCCTTAATTATTCTGAGAAACAGTTGAAGAGAAGCAGCAGCTGTGGCCATACTCAAGAGACTTACAGCAGCTTTGGCCATACTCCAGAGACTCGCTGCATTTACTGTTCAAGAGCGTGAATAGGAGCTACCAAAAATAACTTTGGAACCATATACGTCTGTGGGCTGCACACCCTGCGGTCACAAACTGTCAATTCACACCTCAAAATAAAAGACTAGGTTCAGGGTTCAGATTAAGAAAAAAATACTCCTGAAACCAAAAATAAACAAAGGATGAAACAGAAAAAACAAACTGGAACTCCGTCAACTCAGAAGTCCAACAGGGCTGGTTACAATTTGAGGGGCGGTGATAAGATTAAAACGACAGACCTGAATCAGTATTCTAAAGCTGTTCTCTTTTTCAGGACTCTTTATAAAAAGACAGAGAGAAGTGGACAGACTGACTATTGCAAAAGAGAAGAACATAGCAAGCAGAAAGATGAATTGGGAAGTGAAGTCTAGGTTGGTCTTGAAAAGAAAGCGAAAGGCTCCAACTCCAAGACCCACTATAAAAAGAAGGAAGCAGTGAGACTAGCTAAAACAAATCTTGCACAAAATGCATATACTTCTGCAGAACGGGCAACAGCACTTCTAGACAGTTCAACAGAAGTGACGATAATTCACCAGACTCTCCAAGAGTTCCTGGTGGTGAGTCTGACTGATGAACAAGTTCAAATTTCAAATAGACATTTAAATCCTCCAGACATAATTTTAACTGTAAAAATACACATTGAAGGTGACATACTACAGAAAATTAAAGCAGTATTCTGGCCACATTTATCTGATGCTCACAATGATATTATTGTAGAGGTAATGCAAGTAGCATTTTTATCAGTACTATCTCAAGATAGCTGGGAAATATATGCAAGGGAGTGGGCTCTGAAACAGGCTCCTGCCTTGCACAGAAACCGGGCGGTGGGCTAAGGATTCTACTCCATATGTCATTCCTTTACAGAGTGAGCCCCAAATATAGGCTTAATATCTTATGAAGATAGAAGTAAAGTGCAACATAAAAACTATTTTAGATCAATTACAATATGACAGCATTTCATTATAGCACATTGTACCTCAACAATAACCACTCCTCCTTCCTGGTTTTATAACTGGATGAGTGTTATAGAATAGTTTCAGATTATAGCAATTTAAACTTATACACATGCACATAGGCTGTACAAATCGCTTATAGCACTGGGCCGGAGACAAATCTGGTGCAGAAAACCTTTAAACAACTCATCACAAACAGGTGTCACACTGAAGTATACAAAAATGTAATGGATGGGATGTTTGAATGCTTGGAATGCTTGCATTCATCTCAGCCACTGACAATTACTCAGGGCTGCATCTTGGTCCTTTGCTATTTACACCCCATAGCAGCTGAGTTTGGACCCAGCCATAAGCAAATCAGTCTTAACCATGCTCTAATGGGAACAGTCCAACCCAAACTACCAGAGATGGTCCTCCCTGAGCTGGAACACAAGAAACTCAGGACCGATTTTGCCTTTATTAGGGTAAGGTCTGGTTCAAGTGGAATAGTGTGCACGGAACCCACACGTGGTCATGGAATGCTTGAATTAATCTCAGCCAATTACTTGGCTCCAGGTTCCCAGTCTATCGTTATTTTGCACACCATGTCAACTCAGTTTGGCCCAAAGGATTTTTCAGACAAAACACAGCACCTGGATGTGAGCATTTAACTGCTTTCTCTTTTAATGGCTTTCACATCTCACTGTAAATATTTGCTGATGGGCTAAAGTAATAGTTCTGGTTTATTATCTTCAGACGTAATGGAAATTCTACAACTTAGTCCCAAAGTGCTAGCTTATATTGAGAACATACACATCACTGATTTTGATTTAAACACACACCTGACAAGGATGGAACAGATTACCACAATATTGACCATGCACGGTTAGAAAATAATCTTTAAAAAATATAAAAGTTCTTACTTGAATGTGATTTAATTGTGTATGGATTGTCGAATGAGGGCTAGGATCTTGCAACAGATTTCCTGCAGTAGTGTGCTAGCTTGAAACCTCCAAATATGCTAAGAAAGTTACAAGCCCTGATAAAAATTTCTTGCTTTCGGAAGGATTTACTTGCTGTACTCTACCAAGTGAGTTGAGTGCTTATATGCTTTAAGTTCTCCTATGTTTTCAGGAAAACAATGGACTGAACTCACACAGCTCTTTTGCGTGGACTCTGAGCAGACATGTTGCAGACAAAATATTTACAGACTAGGGATAACAAAAAAAGCTAGTTATTAGAATAGTTTCGAGCAGCTTACACTTATGTAGTCTACAATGAGGGTCAAATAGTTCCTACTGCTTACAAATCAGATTTCTACTCCACAGTTGAGGCACTGTTTGCTTCCACAGACAAAATTCTTGCTGTGGTGTAGACATCAATGTTAAAAGAACATCTGTTGGTGCAGAGAAAACTCCTAATTCTAATCAATTACAGTGGATCACGTTTTTAACTGCAGTTGATGTAAAATATGATTTCACTCTCCGCTTCCAAGAAATCCTCCAATATACCCCAAAAATATCACAAATTCCTAATATCTTTTACAATGAGAACTATCAAAGCATCATTTATTGGTTGGCTCTAAACAAAAATGTTTTGCGGCTTGAGCTGCAGTGCAGGGAATTTTTAAAGATGGTTATTTCAAGCTGTTTCACACACATACATTTACTTAACACCCTCTATAATTGTATGGCACAAGTCACAGAAATTCATGCCTTGTTACTAGAATTCTAATCCAAAAGTTTGGACACTAATAGTGTGGTTCATCCTTCTGTTTGCAAGGTTACCATGTAGATTTAGCATATTCACACCCAACAGCTCAGGGGTAAGTTCTTACTTTACAAACTTCCATTGGTCCAAGTTCAACATATAATGGTTCATAAATGTATAGGGCTTTACTTTGAAAGAAACATTACAGTCAACGTAGCCATAAAGGCAGCGGTTAGTATTTTTAAAGTAGCAGCACTGACCAGATCTCAGCCGAAGATTGACACAGACATTTTTGCAGCCATACCGGCAAAATCTAAAGGTGAAAAGCCTCCAGATGGCTTTCCCTGCAAATACCCCTACACTTTCAGCTCAGATAACACTCCAACGGCATTCTTTCCTGGTGTGGGAGATAGAAGAATACCTAATGAGCAGATCAGACTAGCTCTAACTAAAGCAGGTCATGAGGGGTTAGTGTCTGCCATGCTGATATAAGTGCTACCGTAGCAATGCTCCTGCTAGTGACTGTACTTACCTAATTAAGATAAAAACTATGTGCAGCAGTGTAAACTATGCCATCAAATTAACCATTCTACTTTTTCAAGACCTTTTCCAGGACACTCCATAATATCTCCAATCGCCCATTGGGTATAATTTATCTTGCTCATCTCGGGTCAAACATATCAGCTAATAGCAATACATTTATATTGGTTGTGATTGATTTATGCTCCCTATATCTATGGGTTTGGCTACAAAGAAATGCTGATGCTTATAAAAGACTTGCAGTGTCTACTAGCCTTGGATACAGTTTAAACCTTTAATTTGGACAGTGGTCCTGCATTCACCGCAAAGGAGTTCAGGATACTCTGCCCACTCTGGAAGTATCTCTGCATTACTCTCATCACTTATATGCAGAGAGCAATGGGTTAATAGAACGTGCCAATGGTACAAATAAAAGAATCTTCACCAGTAGGGTGTTAAATCACAAGACTGAGTTGTTTACATAATCTGGATGCAGTCCAAAGAGCATTAAATATTCTGTCTAGAGGAGTATCAGGTAGTTTCACTCTGTATGAGATGCTCTTTGGAGTATCTAAGTATATACTTGAACTAGATAGTACTGGAAATGTAGTGGAAAAGTAAAAGTTAAATCTTGACCTGGGACAACGTTTAACTTACAGAGTGTCAACGAGGTGACAGACAAACTGTCTAATGTAAAGTTTTCCAATGCCGCCACCGGTGAAGAGGTGGTCTTTAAAGCTGCTAATGGGTGCATCTCCAAATTAGGCAATCTGGTTCAGTATAAAATCCCTAATAAACAAGTGTTTGGGCCCATCTACAGACCGCCTGTTCCAGGTATTTGGGTAGAAGGTACACATTGTAATTTTGTTTCTGTTCTCTGGTTCTAACAAAAACAGAAAGATGTCCATTGATCATGTAAAAAAACATTATGTGGCTGATTTTGTTCCATAGACCAACGTTGACAACAAGATTCCTTTGGAGTAGAGCCTCATATCCTCTCCCAACTCTGAAGTAGCTGTCACAAGAAGAGTACAGCAATTCTGATAAATTAATTAGTATGGGGACCCTCAAGCCTGCTGTGTTTCCACCTTTCCACCTAGTGAAAGGCTCTACAAAGGAATCTGCGATTTCAGAAATTCCAACAGTCTCAACAAATGTATTGGTTTATTATGAACACTCGACTGAGTTGCATTAATTGATATGATGCCATTGCAAGAAATAACCTTTTATGAAAATGACTGACTTTGGAATATATTATTTGCCGACACACTTCACAGTCACTCAACACCATTGATTGTTTTCTGCTTACTTCTGGTTTCATGACAGATATCTGATACCACCGTTGTCCTACTTCTGGACTGTTTCTGGAGTGTTCTTTCTTCTAATGTGGATCATCATGCTGATTGTTGTTTTACATTTGTTAAATGAACGCTACATTCCTGATAGAACTGGGCCTTTCCCTGTGTATTCAGAACTGCAACCTCATTCTTTTTCTCATAAAGCACAACAAGATTACCATGCCGTCGATATCACCACATATCCTGTACTGGACAGAATGGTTTGGTAAAAGGTTCCTTAGCAAATAATGGAACCCGCTGAATTATTACTGATCCCCTATGTTTTAAAGATTTAAATGGACAGTAAAATAATGCTTTGTTTCTTTCCAGATGAATGGGGCATTCAAGCGGTTTAACATATGATGTTAGACCTTCTGGTCTCCAAAGCCCTCATAACAAAAATCTTTATTTAAATGCTGACAATTTGAAGGAAAAGTACTGCTACAATCATTTTGGCTATCACTACATTCACAGAACTAGCTTTCCCCAAGAGACATACAAATATATAGAATAGGAACACTGCCAGCATCACCTTTAGCCACCCCAATTTCTTGAAGAAATTCCCTTATATTAACAGTGCTGAAAGGACAGATCATTCATCTTTTTACTATTTACAGAAGCCAGAATGGCTCCAAAAGTTTCTTATTACCAATACCAAACTGATTTACTCCTGTGAGTTTATTACAAATCTTGCTACATATGGCTATTAATATTGGAAAGAGAATATTGATGGCAAAAATATTTTGGAACAACATTTTGACTAATTTAAGGTTAAGAAACCCTATTCAGAGCTTGAATAATATACAGAGATATCATTTTCCTGAATAAAACAATATAACTGACCATGTACAGGGGTTTGGTTTCACAAGGTCCTAAACAACACCCTGAAGTTAATTCAACACAATTTCCAAACTGCCAGTGGAAAGAAAATAGAACAGACATTGAACTAAATGTTGTGGTTTACAATGGTACACTCAACCAAATTATATACTCAAAGTATAGTCATGTAGCAAAGTGATACTAATATATGCATGCCTCAATTTCAATTCAGAACTGCTCGTCCTTTATCTAATTGCCTAGACCCCAGATATGAAAGATATAAACTTGTGACTATTGCTACATATTTAGTGGGTAAGCTGTGCCAAACGTAGATAGCACATTCCAGCTTAACAGCTATGAAGGAGCTCCTTCCAAAATTCGTGAAAATATGTAATTCAATGATTTCCTTCTGGGCCCACATGCACATGAAATCAAACTTTTCACATTTGCAGCAGGTTCTGAAAATTATAGCAAATGGCAAAAACATTCACAGAAGGAAAATTACGAAAGAAGAAGACAAGCTAATATAGAAATTCTACAAATGACCCTTTAAGTTACAGACAATGCCATACATATTCTCTCAAAAGGAGTGTATCTCCTAAACAAAATATCATCTTCATTCCTTGATCTTCTAAAAGAAGACGTAAGTCTCCTACAACATTGGCAGGCTTAATTACAAGCAATTACACAGATAAGTTGGGCATTACAGACATTATGATCTGAAAAATACCTTGACAAGTTCTCAATGAAAGGGCAGTGTTTAAACCTCAAAACTGAACTATAACTAAAAAAGCAATGGCTAAAAGAGAAGCCCCATATACACTGTTAAGCATGGCACAGATTAAAGAAGCCATGTTTTCCATAGCAGATAGTCCACCTATTACGTGGCTCCTACATGGAGTACTCTCCCTTCTCAATACAATTTTCTACTTTCACAAGTGCCAAAAATAGAAAACACAATAACACTGGCATAATGCAATGCTTCAAAACTGTTGTATCTAGTATATTGACTTGTTTTAAGACTGCTTTCAGACTGATTCCTTAATTATTCCATGCTCTATTCTCGAGTTTATTTGGCAGATTCCCTGCTATCCTTCTCATCATTGGCTGTGGCATCCTGATTTTCCTTCTACTAATAAAATCATTCAACCAACCAAGAACATGAAATTTGGTAATCCCACTGAAAGAAAATGCTGTGAAAACCTGGTATTCTATCTCGGCTTTGAACGGCTGTCCATAAACATTGGACTCTATTCTTTTGCAAAATGAATGCCCCTCATGTGGGACCGGTCTTCTGGTGCATAAATTGCCTGTAAGAGACAGTACATGAACTACCATTGGTGATGCCCCCCATGGCATCAATCAATGTGAAACATCTTCTGAAACCACTGAAGTTTCACCAAGTGTGTTGCTGAGCTCTGCATCCGCCAATTGTGAAGTATGCCTAATACAATGGACAAGTCTCCATGTTTGATTCAGCATAAAACACTTCAGTGTTAGAGACACCTGATCTAACTAGAATTGAGGCACAAGCAATGTCACCATCCCTCGGAAGTCTGGATGTTCATGATGTGTTTCAGAACCTATGTCCTTCTCCTTCACCAGCAGTTGCTGCCTAAGCATAAAATCTGTTTTTCGTTTGAACATTCAGATGCAAATTCTCCAAGTGCTGAAGGAAATACCTCCTGATACTTCAGTGACTAAATGACACTGGGGATTGTTGTGACCACTGACAGTGCTTGTTGTTGGCTTCTCTTTATTTTTTATAAGTAAGTGAGAAATTCTTAGTTTCATTATGGCCACCACACTCGGTAAGCTGACATGTTATTTGTTTATATTAATTAATGCAGACATTACTATATAGTCCCTTGCAGTGTATTGTTTACAAAGATGAATGGTTAATGTCAACATGTGGATTGAGCTAACAATATTTCTGCCATATCCAAACAGCCATGTGCTCCAGTGCCAAGGCCTTGGGCCACTGCTCACACCCTCTAAGCCCAGTAACGTATCCTAGCTCACACTTTGAACTGCACTATATAGGTAGAGCAAAAATTGCATCTAGTAATTGCTACAAACCATCAAACTGTACTTTACAAAAATATGTAGCATTCCTATTTAGGCAATACATTAAAAACATGATCTCACACTATCAGTTGAGTGGTGTATTTTTTATCAGTAAAACTGTATGTCTGGTCAAAATTAGTGGCCATTTCAATGAAAATCTGCTGCCTGTAAAGTATAGTGCCCTACCACATTTTGCTTTAGTTATATTCAAATGTCACTCCTCCTCATGTCCATTAACTGTAGGTTAGGTGTGTCACAAATGTTTTTCATTCTAAAATGTTGGTCATGGTTCTAAAAGGTTTGGGAACCACTGCATTAGAACACAACCCATCAGCAGATCTGAGATTGCAACAAGACTATAGCCAATATGTCACCACTCAAAATCTAGGATTCAAAGCAGTTCAACCATGGGTTCCAGATCTTGTCATGGGCGAACCCCTGGTACTATACACCTCTCTTTCCCGAAGAGCGCAATGCTCTATACCCTGTCTCTATTCCTTAATTTTAATTGATGGAGCAGCTCTATATCTCTATTTGCAGACTATGTCTCTCTTAGCATCAACTTAGCGGTCCAACCCCACCAGTATGGAATCTTCTCTAGAGCTACTCCATTCTTCCAACAAACCTAATATCACTAATTTTGGTGTAAAGAATAATGGTCTGTTCAAAATTGCAGCTAAGGTGCATTCAATGGTAGACCAAAAGTGCAAAGGGCTAGGACAGGAATATGTCATGTGTAAGAGGGGGCACATTTTGGAAAAAACAACATGTGCAAAGAGGCTGTTTCCCTTATCCATTCACCAGAGCGTCTCCGAGGTGAAATAAATACCATGAAGATAGTTAAAATAGACTAGACGAAAGGGAGTTGAAATTGCTAACTCAGGTCAGGGCATTTTTGCCTCACTGACATGATAACAGTTGCTTCTTGGTAGAACGAATGTAATCATGTCAGTGGATTAGGGATGTTAGTCACTAAGTAGCGATATAATCTAGAGATACCTGGCTGGCTCCAATGAGTTCTGTTACCAGCATGGCATGTACTGGGTTGTATTCAAGAGGGATAGCAGTTGTTCTCAAAAGGAATCCTAAAATGAAACAAAAAATTACAATTTATGCATAGCAATTGTTTTACTAAGATACCCAATGAATTTCATATGATCTCCTCCAAAATATCCCCCACTTTGGATATTCCAATATATTTCCACTAGTTACACTCTGCTGCTCTGCTTGAGCATGGAAGACAGTCCCGTGCCCACAGTGCAGTCTTCATTGTGGCTTTCATATACCATCTAATGTATCTCAATGCCATTGACCAACCTCTTAGGGTAGTATTAGTGCCCTTACGTACTGATGTCTTACGTTTAGTGTTGTACAGGAAGTGGTAAGCCCCCTCTCCAGAGAACAGATCGACCTCCAGACGGTAGGCCTGATTGTCCCTATCTAGGAATATTCAGTCATTTATCATCAGTAGCTGAGCAGTCCAGTTATACATTTGAACGTCCGGGGCTCCCAAGCCTCCATCATATGTAGAGAGGGTACAATTAAGGGAAGAGCCCCACACTTGTCAATCCACCCATATTAAATCCCAGAAGAAGGAAGCCTGGATTTTTTAAAATAAACTGTTGGGGATATCAAAGGATAAACTTTGTAATGTGTAAAGCCAACAGGGTAGAACAATCATCTTACACAGAACAATTCTTCTGGGTCATGAGAGTGAAAGAGTCGACCACCTTTTAAGGTCTCTGTGTGATCTCTCCTCAAAGGGTATAATGTTAGCCTCCCAGGACATCTGCGAGACATGGAAATATACGTTGCCAGGTACTTACATTCCCCATCATTTTTAATTCGGAGATGAGAAAGGGTACCTCAGACAATTATTTTTCCCTTAATTGGGACTAAAATCCATTTATCCCAGTTCAATGTTAAAATGGATGCCGGCCTGTATGCATCAAAAAATTTAAGAAGTTATTCTCTCATCACCAGCTGATCTTGTAGGAACAATAGGATGTTATCCCAATATATAAAGAAATGTGGGGGCATATTATCAAGGGCAATATCGCCGCTTTAGCGGCACTTTTTGCTGCTAAAGCGGCGATATTTTTATCGCCCTATAAGCAAGCTGTCGCTAACAGCTGTTAGCGACAGTTTACTGGCAATATCGCCCCTTTTTTTGCCGCTTTTCATGTCAGCGATATTTATCGCTAATGACATGCAAAGTAGGCGTTCCTCACTAAAAGTAAATTGAAACACTCGCAAACACAACTTCTCTCTATTATCAATGTCCGTGTTGCGATAAAAAAGTCGCACTAAACGTGATTATCACTGGCTCCTAACACCTGATTGAAACCTGACTTAGCCACCTTTTAAATGGGAGGTGGATTGTCAGGCTGAGGCCACCTTGGCTTACTGCAAGGATTTTACTATCGCAGTAATTGCATCGCTGGATTTCCAGCGATGACCAGTCATTTCGCCGCTATCGCTGGATTTTTTATCGCCTTGGAGATACACGTTGCTAATAACGGACTATCTCTGCAATTAAAACCAGCGATAGCCGGCGGTAAATAAATTGACGCTAAGTGCGCTTTGCGATATTTATTGCAAAGCGTTGCTAATATGCCTGTGGTCTTCATTCTTGGATATTCGGTTCTCCATTTCCGTTACTCTGTTGACGGTGTTAAGTAAGTCCTGTCTCAGTAGTGGAAGGTCAAGAGTGTTTTCCATTTCTTCCTTCCTGTCAAGACCTGGTCTCACCAATCATCTTGTAGGATAGCAGAGGTGGCATCTGATGCAGGAACAGTGCCATGGGACAAGAAACCTCATTCTATTGATCCATCACATTGGTGGGCTTCGGAAATGTATCTATTTTGCCTTGCCCAGATTGTTGGATAGGTTTGTACCAGCCCATGATAGTAAATACTAATTAATGTATAAATGAGCACTGTTGGAGATGGCCCTTTTTGCAGGGTTACCCCTAAACTTTTGGCTTCTTCCTCCTATTTTTTCCTGACCTATTTGTGTTGGTTTTAGGACTCTGGGCACTTTACCACTGCCAATCAGTGCTAAAGTGCATATGCTCTCTGTGTAAAATGTGTTATGGATTGGTGTTTCCATGATTGGCCAAATTGATTTATGTGTCAGTCCCTAGTAAAGTGCACTGCGAGTGCCAGGGCCCATTAATCAAATGCTGTTGGTGGGCTTCCGCACTGGATTGTGCCACCCACGCAAACAGCTCGTAAAGTGTAAATCTGGCCTGCCATTGCAGAGCCTGTGTGCAGCCTGGGCCTGCCATGTCGACTTGGCACGTGCACACACTTGCCAGTCCCTAAACCTTCCCTTTTGTACATGTTAGTCACCCCTAAGGTAGGCCCAAGGTACCCCTGTGGGCAGGGTGCATTGTATGTGAAAGGTAGGACGTGCCCTGGTGTGTGTGGCATGTCCTGATAGCGAATTACAGCCTACTTCGTTTTTCACTATTGCAAGGCTACCTGTTCCCCATAGGCCAGAATGGGCAGTTTGATTATAAAATTCTATAATCCTAACTGAACCAGGGAACATGGTAGAAATTCGAGTTTACGCCTGAACTCAGAATGATAAAATACATCTTTTTGTGGAGATGGTTTTAACATTCTGTGTTTGAAAATACCACTTTTAGAAAGTAGGTATTTTCTTACTTAACCATCCAGCCTGCCTCTGCTAGCTTGTGTATTGTCTGTCTGGTTTGTGAGTGACAGGGGCTGGGGAAGACTCCAGGAGACAGGGTGAGTCAGCACAGGGCTGAATAGACCTATCTGCATGCAGATGGGTGGGAGAATTAGCACCTGGGTCTGAATAGGGCTGTGCCTGCCTTCCACCATGCTGGCTCCACCTCCTGTGGTGCGTCTGATGATCCTGGTCCACTCTGACAAAGGAAGAAGGCGCACACTGGCAGAATACACCCAGAACAGGTTTGAACTAGGTACAGGACCCTCTGCCTGCAGAGGACAAAGGATTTGCTAGTATAAATATTGGGGACCAGACCCCAAGATTTCAGAACTCTTTTGGATCAAGAAGTCTGCCAAGAAGATGAGCTGGAGAAGCTGTGAGGAGGAACTATCACTTTGCTATGTGCTTTGCTGTGTTGGCCTACAGTGGCTGCTTCTGTCTTGGGCAGTGAAAGTACTGGACTGAACTTTCTGCAATCTTGTTTTGTGAGTTTCTCCAAGGACTTGAGGTAGAGCTTGCCCCCTGTTCAAGGAGTCTCCGGAACAGCAAAGACTTCAAGCTCGACGCCGTCTACGACACCGCTGTCGACTCCGTGTTCTGAAGGCACCGCAGAGGGCACCGCCCCGAACGCTGCACCGCAACCCTGGTCTCACCAACGACACCTGCTGATGCCACCACCGAGCCGCTGCTCGCACCGTAACCCATGGGCACCGCACTCCGCACCACCGAGCTTCACCACGACGCCTTGATATCCCTGCCGACGATGATCCACGCCGGAATCAATGCCGCTGCTTACACCGTGGTTCAAGGGCACTGCTCGTAAAGTTACACGACGCACCGCCCTCATCCCGCACTGCAGCCTTGGCCTACCGATGCTGGTGCCATCGACTCCAGTTCGTCAGCCGACAACAGCGCTTCAGCAATGACGACGACGCTGCTTGCACCATGCACCATGACCTGCCAGCACCGTGACGAGCACCACCTTCATCTCACATCGCGACCATGGTCTCACCGACGATGCCATCTGATGCCGCCACCGAGCCGCTGCACACACCGCAACGTGAGGGCACCGCACGCCGCACTGCTGCACTTCGCACCGCAGCACCCGACGCCAGTGCTCCTGACTTCAACAAAGAGGAGTTTGATCTGCAACAAGTGTGACTTCGAGGGCCCGACGACTCCTGCACTGACCTCTGGAACCGATGCCTGTGGACGCTGTGTGCTCGGAAGCTCAACGAGAGGTCATCGACGCCCTGCATTTTGGAAAGGTACTGTTTGCTGGTCTTCCCGACGCCGGAGCTGGCCTGCGACGCCGCGGCCAGCCAGAACTGTTTGGATTTGTTTGCTCACGACACCGTGATAGCCCCAGACGGAGCTATCGACATCAAGTAACTCTTTTACAAGGTTATTTTGATAACTGAAGACTTTTAAGTATTGTATGGTGGATTTTTATTGTTTTGGTCTTGTCTTAAGTATAAAAAAATATTGAATATTTTTCTAAACTGGTGTTGTGTCCGTTTGTAGTGCTTACACTGTATTACTGTTGGTTCTGTGCAAATGCTTTGCACACTGGCTCTAAGATAAGCCTGACTGCTCGTGCCAAGCTAGCAAGGGAGGGGGTGAGCATGTGTTATTTTAGGAGTGCAACTCCCTTTCCCTGACTAGGAAGAAGGGTCCCTATTTGGACAAAGGTGCAAGCCCTTGCCAACGAGAGACCCCCATTTCTAACAAGCACCCATGCTCTTCCACACAGCGATGAGGGAGTGGGGGCCCATGCAGGCCGTATGAATTGTGGTGTAGTCTTTAGACCCACTCTCATGGGGCTAGAAACGTACCTCAAATAATCAAAAATAAAAACAAGCACCTGCCAGTGTGCTCCACACTGCTATCCCCTCATCTCACTCCTGATGTCTGACTCCAGTAGTTACTTTTGTATCCCCTTCATTATTTAAAGCCTATCTTAAGGAATAAACTGAAAACAATCTTCCCAAGACCTCCAGCGAGTCTAAACAATAGTTGTGCCCAGTCTTCTTGAGTCAACATTGGATTGTGGGGCTGGGTGCCTAGTCTGGGTGAGATCCCCACCATAGTGCACATTTGACCATGGCAATGTGTGTATTAGACAAGTTGAAAAGGTCTGCATTTATACTTCAGTCTGCTAGCTGTCACCAGGCCTGGCCCAGACAGTGTATAAGCCAGGATTGCAGTGACGTCAGATCACAAGATCAGGGCTGGGACAATTTGTCTCCTCTTTCAATCTCCCCTAGCCCATCAGGAGGCACAGTTCCCTTCAACCCATCACCTCACGATCTGTTGCGGCCCCGCCTAAGATGTACTGCGCGGCTCTCCTCCCAGCAGTGAGCCTCCATCAGGGGGGCAACAGGGTAACTCTGCGGTACTCAAGGACTCCATGCTGCTTGTGTCAGGAGGACCTAAGCTTCTCCTGATGTTTGGCAGGACTGCCGAAAGCGGGCTCAGCCTCTTCTGAGTCCTGAGATGCAATGTCTTGGCCCAAAGCAGATACTGCAGCCTGTTCGCCTCTGGTACAAAGATCAGTTGGATAGTTGATTTCAGAAGCTGTGCTGAAGGCATCCTTCACCTGCACCACATATTCGTCTTGTGTGGCAGAATTCTGATAAAGAATAGCTGCAGCCAGCTATTCAAAGGTATACTGTGTGATTCATCCTATGAAACTAGCAGGGCAGGTCTTGCTACTTAATGCTTCAGCTGGGATTTGGCATATCATTTCGAAAATAGAATTAGTGTTAGAGTATCAGAAACTCACTGTAGGAGAGTAGGGTCTGCTTTCTATGTTCACCCCCACTTTTTGCTTTTGCTTTACTGGTTTTCGACTTAGATGTGGCTGTGGGCCTGCTAATCAGACCCACAGCCCTGCTGTTCTCTCTCTAAATTAATACTATGTACTTTAGGTGCATAACCCATTTGGATAGGGTCACCTTATTGGCCCCTGTACAGTGTACCCTAGGTACCCAGGGCATAGGTGTACCCTAGGCCTACCAGGGGCTGCAGCATGTATTATGCCACCCCTGGCCTGGCCTTCCATTCTGACACAACTGGCTGATCACTCAGCTGGGGCAAGGTCGTGTAATCACCCCTTGCTTAGGTGTAGTATTCCTATACCTAACTTACATATAGACACATGTGTACCTATCAGTCACTCCTATGGCAGGCCTTGACAATCCTGGAGGCAGAGTGCTTGGTAACATGTGAGATGGTGCTCTAGCATGAGCTGAGCCTGTCTGCAGCTTTCGGAACCCTGTCCTTATAGCTGTTCTATGATATAGCCTACCATATACTCTTAAAGTGCCTTATAATCTTAGACGGTTATGGTAACTATGGTTTGGCTTTATCAAAACATGTCGTGTAAGGTGTCTAACACTAGGGAATAATACCCCCATGCCATTTCTGGACATGAGAATATTATTCCCCCCTTCTAGAGGGAAAGACATGTTAAAATCATACTTCAACTGTTAGCCTCTGACCAAAGCCTCAGCATCACAAAATGGATGATGCTGCCACGACACAAGTCTGACCTCCTGCAGCTGGGAGTGATCCCAGCCAGGGAGGCCTGGACAATAGGTTTCCTGCTTGGGGAGGTGCTAGGACCTCTCCAGACAGCCTTTAGTGTATTGGGGCAGGGTGGGCTGAAAGGAATGAGACATGCCTGGGGCACACAAGGTGTTCCTTGCATAGTCCAGTTCAAACCGGCGCTGGGGCACTCCAGCCCCAGCTCTGGCGCGAAACTGGACAAAGGGAAGTGGGTGTAACCACCCCCTCCCAGGTCCCACCCATAAGGCGTGACCTAGCAGGTATCCCAGCCCCCCAGATTAGTATAAGAGTGGGAGTTGGGCCTCAAGAGATTAGATTATCCTGAACCTGCAAAACTGAACAGAAACTCTGGACCTTCGACATTCGACGAAAGAAGAAGACTGAAGAATCTCCCTTGTAGCCAAGGAGTGGCTACCCTGTGCAAACAGGCACCATCAAGAGACTACCCTTTGCTTTGCCCACGTTCTACGAGGAACCGACTGCAGAGCCCGACCAGAGCCTTGACTTCCAGACTTCTCCGACCCTGATCCACATCCACAGCAAAGCTGAGATCCGTGGAGGCGACGAGCGACGTGGGACCGGCTACCTGGAAAAAGTGGCTAGTAACTTACAGCGCAGCTTCTGAGGTACCCTCGAAGTTGTGCACCGAGGATTGAGAAGCCCCAACCCCAAGCACCATCTGCACCGAAGAGCAGCCCCCCACACTCCACGAGTCCTGCGTGGGGCCCTTCAGCATTTTCCTGCTTGCCGCGTCTGTCCGGTTGCTTGCCCGCTGGCTAGTGGCCTTTGTGACGACGCTCCCTGAAATCTTCTGCGCTGGTTTGGCTCCTCCAGACTGGCTCCCGCTTCTCTGCAAAGAAGAAGCACCCCAGACCTTCCTGGTCTGCACCAGAAGCAAGTCCTCCGTTCTTCGTGGGTTCCGCTTGCCAAGGCTTGGTGAGTCCTAGTCCAACTTCGACGCCGCCGACAGCAAGGGCCTTCGTGGGACAGCTCGCCTCCTGGTCCTGGTCGTCCTCGACGCTTCCTGGTCCTCCTGGCTGCAGCGACAAGCTTCACCTTCACCTGCAATCTTCACGACATCGCCTGGTTCCTTCCTGGTTCCACGTGGTCACTGGCTAGTGACCTTGACTCTGTCCCTTCTGCTTGCAGGTTTCTTCTCTTCTTGATCCCAGCCTTGGGATCCACCGGACACTCTTCACTGACTGCCTGTCAGCATCTTTCTTCAGGCATCCATAGGAGTCGACGACGAAAACGACGCATCTTCACCCCTATGCACCCGCAGCCTGTGGGCTAGGTAACTTGGGTACTCCGGTGCTCATCAGGATAGTGACTATCCTAGTGTCTAGTTTTCAAGTCTCAACTTCCTAGCTACTCCGGAAGTGTCCTAAATCTACCGTTTTCTAAACTGTACTATTGCTATTGACTTTTACGCATTACGCGTGAGTGTTTCCACTCTGCACACGAATCCCGTGGGCCTCCCACTTCCTAACTAACGCTAGTGTAGTGTAGCCCCAGCGATTCCCTAGGCCTAGGCCTATTCTATTTCCGTGACAGTGGTTCTTATACCACTTATTTAGTATATGGTTTGCGTGGCCCCTAGGGCCTAACTGTATTACTTACCTGTGTGACTTACTGTATGCATTAATAAGACTGTGTTGTACTTACCTCTAATCTCATAAAGAGTGCTGAGGGTTTGCTTAGAATAAATACACTTTATTTTATATATATATCTGTTGTGGTGTCCTTTCATTTGGTATTCAAGGGATTATATATGGTATCACAGCTGGCTTCACATGCCATTCAGAGTTTAGCCTAAGACTGCTCTTGTCCATGCTACCACTAGGATAGCTGGTCTATAAGGTTGACTTTACAACCAATCACCATAAGGGTATTTGGACTGATATAAGGTGTACACTATAACTAGTGACATCATACATCAGGCCAACTTCTCACATTGGTGGCAGCGGTGGGATCTGAGCTTGCTGTTGTAATACCATTGTAATCTTGAGATACTAAATTGAAAGATCACACAGATATTGTCTAGGTACATATAACATAGTTTATAATACTTAAGTCCTACTGGACTTAGTAGTTGTAGGTTGAAGGGAGTAACACACCCTGACTACAACTACTAGAGAGGTTTAGTAGAAACAACTAGTGTAGGTAGGTGCACACACCACACCCTCACTAGATCATGCCTCTGGGAGGAGATCAAGTAGATGCTCTCTCAGGAGGGTCAGGTCTGCAGAAGACCCCCTCTAGGTATGATACCTTAACATTCCAGGAGATGAGACAATTGTGTACCTCCAGAGGAATAAAACAGGGTGCAAACCCTACCCTCCTTCAGTTAAGACAACTCCTAGAGGAGTATGATGCTCAGAAGGCATCTCAGGCAGGTGCCCTAGGCACAGAGGAGGGTCTACCCACCACAGAGGAGTCAGATGGGGCTTCAGATGGGGAGGTAGACAGCCAGAGCCAAGTAAGGAGACTTAGCCAGGCTAACTTAAGTTTACATGGGAGTTTGCATGGGGTCCCCCCATACAGACCCACAAGTAGGCTTACACAGAGAAGCAGGAGGGACAGATCCCCTTCAAGGGAATCCATCCACTCCCATGTCTCTAGCATCTCTAATGCTTCCTCTCACAGGGGAATGACTTCACCTGAGAGAAAGGAGCATGCAGCCAGAATGAGGGAGGCTAATCTGAGGATTCAGAGGGAAGAACTTGCCCTTGCCAAAGAGAAGCTTGCTCTGGCTAGAGAGCAAAAGTTAAGTGGGTTAGAACCCACTGGTGGCAGCAACATTCCTAGAGATAGAGACAGGCACTATGATAATAGAAACCTGAGCAAGATTGTCCCTCCCTACAAGTGTGGGGATGACATCCACAAATGGATAACTGCTTTGGAGAGAGCTTGCAAAGTACAGCAGGTACCCCAAAGTCAGTGGGCAGCTATCTTGTGGCTCTCCTTCTCTGAGAAAGGAAGAGACAAGCTCCTCACAGTTAGTGATGAGGATGCAGATAATTACACTGTCCTGAAGAGTGCTCTGATTGATGGGTTTGGCCTAACCACTGAACAATACAGGTTGTTGTTCAGGGATACCCAGAAGACACAGACTCAGGACTGGACTGACTTTGTAGATTGTGCCACTAAGGCTCTGGAAGGCTGGCTAATGGGAAGTAAGGTTAAGGACTATACAGGATTGTATAATTTGATCATGAGAGAGCAAATACTTAACAACTGTCAAAACCAGCTATTGCATCAACACCTGATTGATTCTGATCTGACTTCTCCCCAAGAATTGGGAAAGAAGGCAGATAGATGGGTCAGGACTAGAGTTAAGCAGAAAAACCAGAACCAGGGCGGTGATCAGAAAAAGGCAGACCAGAAGGGTAATGAGCAGAAACAAAAAGACCAGAAGTCTTCACCAGGCCCCCAAAAGGCTCAGGGGGAGGGTGGTCCCAAAAAGGATAAAAAGAAAGATGGCCAAAAGAAACCATGGTGCAACTATTGTAAGTCCAACTCACATTGGTTTAGTGAGTGCACCAAAAAGGATAAGCCCCCAGCCACCATTGCCCCTAAGGCAACTGTACCCCCTAGTCCAGCTGTAAGTGGTGGTTCCCAGCAAAAGGGTGTAGTAGGGTTAACCCTGGGAACTGAGGAGGATTCTGGCCTAGTCAGAGTACCTACTCAGGCTGTCCTGATCTGTGATGGGGACTTAGCTTTGTCCTCTACTGTAGGCCCCAGTAACCTGGGCAAGTACAGACAGACACCTTTTATCAACCAAAGAATGACTCAGGCCTACAGGGACACTGGAGCTAGTGTCACAATGGTGACACCTGCTTTTGTGGACCCTGGACAGATCATACTAGGTGAGAATTACCTAGTGACCAACGCTAGCAATGCCACTACCTCCCATAGTGTGGCTATTGTTAACTTCTCCTGGGGAGGGGTAACTGGCCTCAAGAAAGTTGTTGTTAGTTCAGACCTTCCTGTAGAGTGTTTACTGGGCAATGATCTTGAAACTTCAGTTTGGTCTGAAGTGGAGTATAGGACCCATGCAGAAATGCTGGGGATAGATGCACATGTCCTTGCTGTGACCAGGTCACAGGCCAAAAAGTGCAACACTGAACAAGTGCTGGATCCTGAAACTATGGACCAGTCACAACCCAAGAGAAAGAGCAGTAGGGTTAAGGCTGTGCCTTCCCCCCTGCCTCAGGTGGTGGATCAGCCCTCCCAGGAGGATGATTCTGAGAGCCCTGAAGGAACTGTCCTAGAAGAACTTGAACCTGATCAGGTTGAGTTTCTTGGGACAGGGGGACCTTCAAGGGCAGATCTGAGGCAGGCTCAATTAGACTGCCCCTCTCTTGAACCCCTCAGACAGCTGGCTGCTGCTGAGGCTGCAGGGAATGCTCAAGGTACCCATAGAGTGTATTGGGATGAAGGGCTACTGTACTCAGAGGCTAGAGACCCCAAGCCTGGTGCGTCCAGGAGGTTGGTCATACCACTGAAGTTCAGGGGCTTCCTTCTCACCTTGGCCCATGATATTCCCCTTGCAGGACATTTAGGCCAGAACAAGACTTGGGACAGGCTTGTCCCTCACTTTCACTGGCCCCATATGTCAGAAGATACCAAGGAGTTTTGTCGCTCCTGTGTCACCTGCCAAGCCAGTGGCAAATCAGGTGGCACCACAAAGGCCCCCCTCATACCACTACCTGTGGTGGGGGTTCCCTTTGAAAGAGTGGGCATAGATATTGTAGGACCAATGGACCCACAAACAGCATCTGGGCACAGATTCATACTGGTGATAGTGGACCATGCCACCAGGTACCCAGAAGCAATTCCCCTGAGGACCACAACAGCTCCTGTTGTGGCAAGGGCCCTGCTTGGAGTATTCTCCAGAGTGGGCTTTCCAAAGGAGGTCATTTCTGACAGAGGTGCCAACTTTATGTCAGGATACTTGACTGCAATGTGGAAGGAGTGTGGTGTTAACTATAAGTTCACCACACCCTATCACCCACAGTGCAATGGGCTTGTTGAGAGATTCAACAAGACCCTAAAGGGAATGATAAAAGGATTACCAGATAAGCTTAGGCGAAGATGGGACATCCTTTTACCCTGCCTTCTGTTTGCTTACAGAGAGGTCCCACAAAAGGGGGTTGGCTACAGCCCTTTTGAGCTTTCGTTTGGGCATCCTGTAAGAGGACCCCTGTGTTTGGTGAAGGAAGGATGGGAGAGACCTCTCAGACAACCCAAACTAGACATAGTGGATTATGTACTTGGTCTCCGCTCCAGGATGGCAGAGTATATGAAGAAGGCTTCTAAAAACCTGGAGGCAAGCCAAGAACTCCAAAAAGCTTGGCATGACCAAAAGGCTGTACTGACTGTTTACCAGCCAGGACAGAAAGTGTGGGTGTTGGAGCCGGTGGCCCCAGCAGCACTCCAAGACAAATGGTCTGGACCCCACACTATTGTTGAGAAAAAGGGAGAAGTCACCTACTTGGTGGACCTTGGGACTCCCAGAAGCCCCCACAGGGTGCTTCATGTCAACAGATTGAAGGCATATGTTGACAGGGCAGACATGGGGCTACTCATGGCTACAGATGAGGGGCAGGAGGAAGAGAGTGACCCTCTCCCAGACCTGTTGACTCAGAACCCTGATGATGGCTCAGTTGATGGTGTGGTCTTTTCTGACAGCCTCACTGTCCATCAGCAACAGGACTGCAGACAAGTTCTGCAATCCTACAGACATATGTTCTCTCTGACCCCAAGTCAGACAAACTGGTGCACCCATGAGGTAGACACTGGTGACAGTCTGCCTGTGAAGAGTAAAATCTACAGGCAACCTGACCATGTCAGGGACTGCATAAAAGTTGAGGTACAAAAGATGTTGGAGCTGGGAGTCATTGACCCTTCAGAGAGCCCTTGGGCTAGTCCTGTAGTCCTTGTGCCAAAACCTCACACCCAAGATGGTAAGAGAGAGATGAGGTTTTGCGTGGATTACAGAGGTCTCAATGCTGTCACTAGGACAGATGCCCACCCAATACCTAGGGCAGATGAGCTCATTGACAGACTGGCAGCTGCTAAGTTTTTGAGCACATTTGACCTAACAGCAGGCTACTGGCAAATCAGACTAGCTGAGAGTGCAAAGGCCAAAACTGCTTTCTCGACCCCAGGAGGACATTATCAATTTGTGGTAATGCCCTTTGGTTTGAAGAATGCACCTGCCACTTTCCAAAGGCTGGTGAATCAAGTCCTTACTGGGATGGATGATTATTGTGCAGCTTATCTTGATGATATTGCTGTCTTTAGCTCCACCTGGGAGGATCACCTGGTCCACCTGAGGAATGTTTTAGAGGCCCTGCAAAAGGCAGGCCTCACTATCAAGGCCACTAAGTGCCAGATAGGGCAGAGCAAGGTTGTATACCTGGGCCACCTAGTTGGTGGGGGTCAGGTTCAACCACTGGAGAGCAAGATCCAGACCATAAAGGACTGGGCTCCTCCAACTACCCAGACTCAGGTCAGAGCTTTCTTGGGCCTGACTGGGTACTACAGAAAGTTTGTTAAGAACTATGGGTCCATAGTGACACCACTTAATGACTTGACCTCCAAGAAGATGCCAAAGAAAGTTCAGTGGACAGTAAGCTGTCAAAAAGCATTTGATGACCTGAAGCAGGCCATGTGCAGTGCACCTATTCTGAAAAGTCCAGACTACTCCAAAGAGTTCATTGTCCAGACAGATGCTTCTGAGTTAGGTGTGGGAGCTGTTCTTTCACAACTGAATGTAGATGGTCAAGACCAGCCCATTGCTTTTATAAGTAGAAGGCTGACCCCTAGAGAGAAACGTTGGTCAGCTATTGAGAGGGAGGCCTTTGCTGTGGTTTGGGCCCTGAAGAAGCTGAGGCCATACTTGTTTGGCACTCACTTCAAGATTCAGACAGACCATAAGCCCCTCTTGTGGCTAAATCAGATGAAGGGTGAAAATCCCAAACTTCTTAGGTGGTCCATTTCCCTACAGGGGATGGACTTCACAGTGGAACATAGACCTGGGACTGACCATGCCAATGCAGATGGACTCTCCAGATATTTCCAATTAGAACATGAAGACTCAACTGGTCAAGGTTAGTTTAATGTCCCTAAGTTTGGGGGGGGGGTTGTGTAGGAGAGTAGGGTCTGCTTTCTATGTTCACCCCCACTTTTTGCTTTTGCTTTACTGGTTTTCGACTTAGATGTGGCTGTGGGCCTGCTAATCAGACCCACAGCCCTGCTGTTCTCTCTCTAAATTAATACTATGTACTTTAGGTGCATAACCCATTTGGATAGGGTCACCTTATTGGCCCCTGTACAGTGTACCCTAGGTACCCAGGGCATAGGTGTACCCTAGGCCTACCAGGGGCTGCAGCATGTATTATGCCACCCCTGGCCTGGCCTTCCATTCTGACACAACTGGCTGATCACTCAGCTGGGGCAAGGTCGTGTAATCACCCCTTGCTTAGGTGTAGTATTCCTATACCTAACTTACATATAGACACATGTGTACCTATCAGTCACTCCTATGGCAGGCCTTGACAATCCTGGAGGCAGAGTGCTTGGTAACATGTGAGATGGTGCTCTAGCATGAGCTGAGCCTGTCTGCAGCTTTCGGAACCCTGTCCTTATAGCTGTTCTATGATATAGCCTACCATATACTCTTAAAGTGCCTTATAATCTTAGACGGTTATGGTAACTATGGTTTGGCTTTATCAAAACATGTCGTGTAAGGTGTCTAACACTAGGGAATAATACCCCCATGCCATTTCTGGACATGAGAATATTATTCCCCCCTTCTAGAGGGAAAGACATGTTAAAATCATACTTCAACTGTTAGCCTCTGACCAAAGCCTCAGCATCACAAAATGGATGCTGCTGCCACGACACAAGTCTGACCTCCTGCAGCTGGGAGTGATCCCAGCCAGGGAGGCCTGGACAATAGGTTTCCTGCTTGGGGAGGTGCTAGCACCTCTCCAGACAGCCTTTAGTGTATTGGGGCAGGGTGGGCTGAAAGGAATGAGACATGCCTGGGGCACACAAGGTGTTCCTTGCATAGTCCAGTTCAAACCGGCGCTGGGGCACTCCAGCCCCAGCTCTGGCGCGAAACTGGACAAAGGGAAGTGGGTGTAACCACTCCCTCCCAGGTCCCACCCATAAGGCGTGACCTAGCAGGTATCCCAGCCCCCCAGATTAGTATAAGAGTGGGAGTTGGGCCTCAAGAGATTAGATTATCCTGAACCTGCAAAACTGAACAGAAACTCTGGACCTTCGACATTCGACGAAAGAAGAAGACTGAAGAATCTCCCTTGTAGCCAAGGAGTGGCTACCCTGTGCAAACAGTCACCATCAAGAGACTACCCTTTGCTTTGCCCACGTTCTACGAGGAACCGACTGCAGAGCCCGACCAGAGCCTTGACTTCCAGACTTTTCCGACCCTGATCCACATCCACAGCAAAGCTGAGATCCGTGGAGGCGACGAGCGACGTGGGACCGGCTACCTGGAAAAAGTGGCTAGTAACTTACAGCGCAGCTTCTGAGGTACCCTCGAAGTTGTGCACCGGGGATTGAGAAGCCCCAACCCCAAGCACCATCTGCACCGAAGAGCAGCCCCCCACACTCCACGAGTCCTGCGTGGGGCCCTTCAGCATTTTCCTGCTTGCCGCATCTGTCCGGTTGCTTGCCCGCTGGCTAGTGGCCTTTGTGACGACGCTCCCTGAAATCTTCTGCGCTGGTTTGGCTCCTCCAGACTGGCTCCCGCTTCTCTGCAAAGAAGAAGCACCCCAGACCTTCCTGGTCTGCACCAGAAGCAAGTCCTCCGTTCTTCATGGGTTCCGCTTGCCAAGGCTTGGTGAGTCCTAGTCCAACTTCGACGCCGCCGACAGCAAGAGCCTTCGTGGGACAGCTCGCCTCCTGGTCCTGGTCGTCCTCGACGCTTCCTGGTCCTCCTGGCTGCAGCGACAAGCTTCACCTTCACCTGCAATCTTCACGACATCGCCTGGTTCCTTCCTGGTTCCACGTGGTCACTGGCTAGTGACCTTGACTCTGTCCCTTCTGCTTGCAGGTTTCTTCTCTTCTTGATCCCAGCCTTGGGATCCACCGGACACTCTTCACTGACTGCCTGTCAGCATCTTTCTTCAGGCATCCATAGGAGTCGACGACGAAAACGACGCATCTTCACCCCTATGCACCCGCAGCCTGTGGGCTAGGTAACTTGGGTACTCCGGTGCTCATCAGGATAGTGACTATCCTAGTGTCTAGTTTTCAAGTCTCAACTTCCTAGCTACTCCGGAAGTGTCCTAAATCTACCGTTTTCTAAACTGTACTATTGCTATTGACTTTTACGCATTACGTGTGAGTGTTTCCACTCTGCACACGAATCCCGTGGGCCTCCCACTTCCTAACTAACGCTAGTGTAGTGTAGCCCCAGCGATTCCCTAGGCCCAGGCCTATTCTATTTCCGTGACAGTGGTTCTTATACCACTTATTTAGTATATGGTTTGCGTGGCCCCTAGGGCCTAACTGTATTACTTACCTGTGTGACTTACTGTATGCATTAATAAGACTGTGTTGTACTTACCTCTAATCTCATAAAGAGTGCTGAGGGTTTGCTTAGAATAAATACACTTTATTTTATATATATATCTGTTGTGGTGTCCTTTCATTTGGTATTCAAGGGATTATATATGGTATCACAGCTGGCTTCACATGCCATTCAGAGTTTAGCCTAAGACTGCTCTTGTCCATGCTACCACTAGGATAGCTGGTCTATAAGGTTGACTTTACAACCAATCACCATAAGGGTATTTGGACTGATATAAGGTGTACACTATAACTAGTGACATCATACATCAGGCCAACTTCTCACACTCACTAACAATGTTGGAAACAATTATCTCACTTTCGCAGACCGTTCCATGCTTAACTGCTTTCATTTTTCGCGTTCTGTGTGATTTCTGTACATATTTTATGCACTAGACTGAGCATGGCAAAATTAACATTTTGAAAGACATGTTCCTATTTTTCGTGCTATCTTTAACTGCAGTATTCATAAATGAAGATTGCCACTGTGTCCATGAGCTCATCAGTAACCTTATAGCACTGCCTGCGTAAGATTGCTCAGCGGGATAGAGTCAGGCTGCAGTCAGCTAGCTTTCTAATGGATTGTCCAGGCACTGAACTAAGTTCATGAATCAGAGAGTTAGCTGACCCCTATGGCTCTAGAGACATTCCCTAGATTTCATATCAGAATGGAACGTTGACACAATCAGAAGTAAGGAAACAAATGCATATAAAGGAATTATACTAGGACTCCTGGAAAGATTTCCCAGAGTATCGTACTTGTGTGGATTTTTTTACTTTAAATGGAAAACTTTCCAAGCATGCTAACCTAATCAATTCAATGTACTCACATTTTAGTGTCAAAATTAATTTCGGTGTATTGCACTAAATCATGTCATTCATGGTTTTATATATTTATAAGTTCTTCTTAATGCACTGGTTGTCATTTAATGATATGGTAGGTGCATTGTGAAGCACAAGGACAATACAATCACTTTTAATGTAGTTGCCTCCTGAAAGGAAGGTAGTTTGATTCAGCTTTGAGTTGAGGGTCTATGTTGTTTCACAGTTTGTGCCTAAAAACTCCCAGCCATCATGTTTCCAGGGGTTGAAGCGGGGGATGAGGGTGAAGTTGGAGGGATGCTAGTATGAACGTAGTCAGTGGCTAGCTTTTGCAACAATTTAGGGTCTTTGTTCCAGTACGCTTTGTGGATAATATAGTGTCATGTGTCCTAGATAGGCGTAAAAGGAAATGTTGCTATTTTATATGAACACAGGTATTTCCTAAAGTTGCCTTCACTTGTCACATTGACTTTTGACACAAATTTGCATTTGTGACACTTTGGGTTAGTTTCCTAGAAACATCAACCTTGCTTACATGAGTCAACTTCGCAAGAACACTATTGTATTGCCTTGGAACTATGTACAAGGTCTACATGTACGTTGTGCAAATGTGTTTGCTATTGTTGTCCACATGGTGACACAGCTATCTGTAGCACACAAACAATGGCAGCTTGATAACAATCTTAGCCCAAGGCATAACATACACATACACCTTAGACACGCAGGTCAGGATTGGCATAGTCAGAGTACTCCAAACTGTTACATTATTTCATATGCTTGCATAAATACATTGTTTCAGCATGATGGTGGAACATTTTGTATTGCTCACTGTCCTAATACTTCTTATAACTTTCATCTGCTTCCATCTATTGATCATTGCAGAACATATATTCTCGTTAAGGTTCATCACTTTGATTCAATAAACATTGAAAACATCCCTCTGTGTATTCTTTGTATATTTCTCTGAGCAAAAGGGAGTGTGAGTGTGTGAGTGAAAAGTTTTAGATATGTCACCACGTTTCCTGAGGGAATGGAGATGTCATGTTTAGTGGTTGCCAGAACTGTTTCCTCTCTGTCTAGGTCAGGAGGGCTTATGGTGGCACTGTGTGCTAGCTGATCTATGGGACAACATATACTGGTGGGGTGCACAGAGTCAGTCTGGCACCATTTCAATGTTTATGTCATCCACAAACGCGCAGTTCCTACTGATTAGTGGAAACAACACGGCAATAGTCTTCAATTTAATGCTGAAACATGTACAGTGCTTCATAGTTGGTTGGGAATTGTGGTTTCAGCTACATCTTTAATCAGTAATCTTATAAAGCATAACCACTCACCCATTAGGGTCTCAAGATGCAGAGTGGGATGGGGTTGTGGGCCTGAGGTTCAGTCGAAGAGCCAGGTTTTGAGGTTCTTCCTGAATTGTGGCAGTGATGGTGATTGCCTGAGGTGCAGAGGCAGGGAGTTCCAGGTCTGCGCAGCGCGGTCCTCAAGCTGTGGTCTTGTGGATCTGTGGGATGGTGGCCACAGCCAGTTGGGCAGAGATGTCTGGTAGAATGTAGAAGGAGAGACAGTGGTTGAGGGATGCTGGTCCGGCATTGTGGAGGGCTTTATAGTTGTGTGTGAGAAGCTTGAAAGTGATTTTTTGGTTGACAGCTAGCCAGTGAAGGTCTCTCATGTAGCAGATGATGTGGTTGCAGAGTGGGATGGTCAGGATGAGTCTTTCAGGGGTGTTCTGGATGGTCTGCAGTTTTTTGTTTGAGTTTCTGCTTGGTGCATGCATAGAGTGCTTTGCCATAGTCGAGTCTGCTGCTGACGAGTGCAAGGGGGCCCGTTTCCTAGACTCAGTGGGGATCCACTTGAAGATCTTATGAATGAGGCGGAGCGTGTGGAAGCATGAGGATGAAACAGCATTGATTTGGTGGTGCATAGTGAGCGAGGAGTCCAGATGATGCTGAGGTTTTTTGCGTGGTCTTGTGGTGTTGGGGGGATTCCGAGTGCTGTGGGCCACCAAGAGTCATCCCAGATGGAGGAGCCCAGGATGAAGACTTTGGTCTTGTGTGAGTTAAGCTTGAGGCAGCTGTCCTTTATCCAGTTAGAGACTGCCATCATCCCCTTGTGGAAGTTGCTCTTGGTGGGTGTGTATTCGTTTTTGAGGGAGAAAATCAGCTGGGTGTCAGAGTAGGAGACGATGTTGAGTCTGTGGCTTCTGACGATGGCTGCAAGTGGAACATGTAGATGTTGAAGAGGGTGGGGCTCAGGGAGGATCCCTGAGGCACTCCGTAGCTGATCTCTGTGGGTTCTGAGTTGAACGGTGGACGTCTGACTCTGCATTTGGTCCGGTGAGGAAGGAGCAGATCCATTCTAGGGCTCTATTGCAGATGTCAGCGTCGTGGAGTCTTGCACAGAGGGTGTGGTGGGAGAAAGTGTCGAGGGCGGGAGGGTGAAGGCAGCAGTCTTGCCTCAGCCGAGTAGGGTGCGGTTGTCATCAGTAGCAGTGAGGAAAGCAGTCTCAGTGCAGTGGTTGCTTCTGAAGTTTGATTGGGTGAAGTCCAGGATGTTGTTCATTTGAATTAACTCAGAGAGTTCGGCATTGATGTCTTTCACGATAACTTTGGCAGAGAGATGGGTCAGTAGTTCTTGAGGTCCGTCGGTTCGGCAGAAGGTTTCTTCAGCAGAGGGTTGATCTCAGCGTGCTTCCAGTCTTCTGGGAAGGTTGGGGACTCAATGAAGCAGTTGATGGTGTAGCACAGTTCGGGTATGATAGGGGTGCCAGCTCTGTTGCAGATGTGGTGAGGGCAGGGATCCAAGCAGGGCCGGACTGGCCATAGTGGGCACCAGGCGTTTACCCGGTGGGCCGCCAGGGTGGGGGGCGGATTTCGGCCCCTGGTGGGCCGTTTTTGTTACCGGGGGTCGGCAATATCGACCCCCATTAACAAAATCAGCCAAAACTGGCCCAAGCAAACAGCTCGGCCGCACACCCCTCACCCCCCAAGGGGGCCAGCCGAGCAGTTTGCCAGGGCCGGTTTCAGTTCCCAGTCCAGCCCTAGATCCAAGGGGGCTCAGGGGTGGATGCTCTTCATGATCCTGAGGGTGTCATCAGAGGTGAGGGTAGTCCAGTTGGTCACGGTCTGATGGGGGCTGTAGCCACTGGGTGCAGTGGTTGTGGGTGGGGTGGGTGAGTCTTGGGTTACAAAGCTGTCGTAGATCTCATTGATCTTGCAGTGGAAGAAAGTGGTGAGGTCTGCTGTCTCTGTGCTGGGTTTAGCAAATTCTTTGACCATAGTGCAGAGTTCTTTGCTGTTGTGTGCGTTGGCATTGATGCGTTCCTCAGTGGCTGCTTTCTTTGTTGTTCTGATGAGGTGGTGGTGTTCGGTGATGGCAGGTTTGAAGGCTGCGTGGTCTACCGTGATCTTGCTGCTCTCCCATCTTTTCTCGAGCAGTCTGGAGGTGCGCCTTGACCTTGGAGGGCATGGGAGAACCAGCTGGTTTTCTTGGAGCCATGCCTTCCTGGGGGTTTCCTGAGGGGGTCAGTGTTGGCAGAGTCAGAGATTCAGCGGTGGAGGTTGTGTGCTGAGGTGTTGGCATCCGTGGATGTCTGTGGTGGGGTCTTGTTGAGAGTGGTGGTGAGCGGTTCTTCTGTGACCTTGTTTCAGCTTCTGTGAGGATTGCGGTAGGCATGGTGGTGTGTGTTGAGTTTTAGTGAAGGATAAGTGGAAGCAGCGCTGGTCGGCGCAATGTGACTCGAAGGTGTGGCTGACAGAGATGTTGTTGCTTGCAGAGGGGTTAGTGTTTTTTGCAATCTTCAGACAATATTACAGAGTCATATGAAGGCATGTGTAGATCACATTCCAAAGGCCTAGGCATTCAATGAAAAGGCATCTAATTAGGTTTATTGCATGTGACTTTTCTAAGGCAGGATGAATTTTTCGAAGCATGGAGAGTTTCGTCCTGACATCCTTAACCGCATTAATTTGAGCAACGAATGACACATTTGAATCAAAGATGATTCCCAACTTTTTTTACTTTCTGAACAGGGAGGGAGTGGGTCTGGGACTGGACAGCTAGTTAAATAGAAGTAAAGTTGAATTGAGCCCTCCCAGGATATGACTTTCTGTTTTGAATTCATTTAGACAAAATGAATATTTTTCATATGCAATGTTGGATGTGGCACTGACACTTGATATTAAATTGCCACTCAAAATCATTATTCATATATGTTTTGACAAGGAGTTTGGCAGCAGAATCCATTTACCTTGATTTGGTAAGCACCTTCTCATTCAATCAGCAACTTCTTCTCAAAGTGTATTACTTTTTGACATGATCAAATCACATTCATTACTGGTCTTAAAACACAGGTTCAGTACAGAGCAGAGGCAGGAGGACTTTACTTCTGCATCAGTGCTGTAACACAGGACCCCACAGCCCCTGTGGTGCAAGGGGGGTGGCAAGCTCCAGGGGGCCCCTTCACCTCAGTACCCTGGCCGGAGAGCTCCTGATTGAGTCGCGAGTGGGCTCCTCCACGTTGCCGGGGGAGGAGGGCCCTAAAATGTTGCAACTATTTATGCTGCATCCCTTGTTTCTGTGACCCGGTAGCACCAGAATATTATCCCACACTTATTAATAATAAAAACTGAATAAATATAATTCTCTACAAACATATCCTGTTAACTGCCTCTGTACTAATTCTTGTTTAAAATTCAGGTTGTCTGTACATCTATCTAGTTACATATTTTAGGCAGCCTCGTGGTTCATTATGATTTTTGTGTGTATTGAATTAATTGAAAGTAGCACTATTAACTAGGTTAATTCTTACAGATATATTTGTTATGTTGTCTTAGGCCTGCTGTTTTCACGTCTGGCTGAAGAGACATTAAGCTCTCACTTTCAGCATAATGCATGTACAATAAAAAGGAATCTATGGTAATTCATATACATAAAGCCTAAAAGCGAGTTGCTCTGAGTGGCGTTTATTTTAATAGATGTTGTTGAACATGAAGACAAATGTAGCTCTAGCTGCCATCAAAATCCATGTACAACTTCCACCACTGGTTTCATCCGGATGCCAGAATACCTTACACAAAAACGGACTAGGAGCTGGCTGCCCAAACGTCCTTACCGTCCCTACTCCCCAAGGGAATCCCCCTTGATGCCCATGACATTCAGCCTCTGGCCACCACGTGTTGTGTTTGGCGCAAGCTGAATCGGCTATACGGGTCTGGTCCCCTCTACTCGCCTGCACTTCAACTTGCCAATAACCCCTTTTTGCCGCTAACAACTGATAGAGGGGTGCTTTTAACCGTTGCCAAACTGGGGCTCGACACCTTTGGATCCTTATTCCCGGACGGTCGGGCATGTAAGCAGTCCGATTTGACACATCTTCCTGGGCTCACCGGTGTGGATACTCTTAATGGGGCTCAGCTCCACGGGACGCTCCGCGCTACATTCTCTACTTACCCTGCCCCTCATGACGACTTCCCCCCTCTCACCCTCCTTATAGCCGATACTGCTGGAACACATTTGGTAATGAAACTATACAAAGCATGTGTGGCAATCCGGCCGGAGTGGGTCACGTCAAAGATGGGACTCTGATATCGGACGTCCTCTAACGGACAAAGAATGGACTTACTGCTTGGAGCAAACACCTAAGGTATCCCCTAACCATAGACACAAATTACTCCATTTTAAATTCATCCACAGAATATATGTGACTCCTGTTCAACTGGCCACATTTGACCCTCTAAACCAACAAATTGCCCCAAGTGCAAAGCATTGGACGCTGACTTCGCCCACATGTCCTGGTCCTGCCCCCACGTTCTCCCCTACTGGCAGGAGATATTTGGTATACTATCTCAAATAATATAAACGCCCTTGGTTCCCTCTCCTGAATTGGGGCTGCTGGGGATGGTTCATCGACTCAAACTGTGCTATAGACGCTTTTCAGCGATTGCCCTACTGCTTACGAAGCGTGAGATAGCCTCTCTCTGGGGAGCCAGGGCTCGTCCAACTAAGGCGGCCTGGCTTAAGAGCATGGCGTATTGTAATGTCCAATCCAAGATTTACGCCTCCTTCCAGCCTCCATCCTCCAGGCCTCGTGACATCTGGTGCATTTACCACACATTTCTACAACGGACACTCCACGCTACACAGGCCGTTCCTAATTCGCCAAACCCCCCCACAGGCTGAGCGGGCAAGTGTTGGACCCCCAGTTACACCCCACAGATTGCTGCCTCCCTTGGGTGCGTCCCCCATGCCTCTGGAATGACTATAACATGCACATCAACTGCGCCATCACTGGTATTTGACTACTGCTTTATGTAAGATATTGTGCGGAGTCCACCTTACTTAATACTACATGATCTGTATCTTTATTCTTTTGAGTAATAAGTATGTATGCATAATTTGAATTTGGATTTTCTTTTTTGGCGTCACTCTCCTACAGACATCTTCAATTCACTCTCTGGTCTGCTTTATCCCATGCTGCATCCCACAAATGTGCAATGTTGATATTCAGTCCTGGTTCCTATTATGACGTGTGTATTGTCTTTTATTGTATTGTCCTTTGCTTTTATTCTGTACTATCATTTACAACATAAGAGAAGCTACTCAAATACGTATGAAAATGAATGTATGAGAAATTTTTTGATTCTGCATTATAGGGGTGTTGGCTCACCACCCTGCTCTATGTCTTATGGAACTAGCCCACCTTATTGCTCTGCATCCTCTGTTTAGTAACCCATAACACTAGGAGCTTGCGAAATACGGCCAAAACGTTTGCAGCCCAGGACCGAAATGGTGTTGTTTTACAATCTACGATAGGTATAAATATCATACCTCTAATACTGATGGACGATAATATTGAGCTCACCGTCACAGTGCTAAGGAATTTGTTATTTCATCATTTCCACTGAGGGAGTTATTGGAAGTGATTGATACATCGCAATTTCCACATCCTTTTTCGGTTGGAAAAAATCCACTTAAAGATCGAAAAGGGACACGATAAGAATAATTTTGCCCTGAAGAAGTCCGTAAGGACGAAACGCTTTGGCTACTTCGTGTCATTTTTAAAGAAGAATTCTGAATAAAGAAGTTCTACAACGACCTACTGATCTGTTTCTGAAAATGTGTCTTTTATAAACATATGTATCACTGAGTAGAGTGCCGGATCATTGTTTATTTATTATAACCCATAACACTATGCTGTATGCTAAGGGGCATTAACCCAAAACACTGCACTGCACTTCAAGTTCAATAAACCACCACACTGCACTGCATTGTAGCTACATTACTCCCTCGTGGCACTGACTCATCACCTGCATCCTGAGGGCACTAACACATCACTTACTGCTGCATCCTAAGACATTTACCTACCACACCGCACCGCACTTCAAATTAGGGACTCTGACCTATCACAGTGTATGAGTGAACACGCCGAACACCCTGCACTATTATCCAGTGGGCAGTGAGCAACCATACCGCAATGTATGGTGAAAGCAGGAACCAACACTGTTTCATAGGAACAATACAACATAATGACTACATCCACGATTCAATAACTCATGGCATTGCCCTGTAGCCTAGAGGGTCCTGACCCATCACATTTCATCGTTTCATTGCTTGCAGAAGCATCCTGGTGACACCAAACACCACATTGCACCTCATCGTACACACACTCACTCATCATAAGTGAGACTAGTTCACTACACTGCACTGCTGGCTAGGACACTAACCTGCGACCGGCGCTGCTTCCTGATAGCAGCAAATATCAACTTGAGAAACTGCTCTCCACACTGCACTTCACCGTAGGAAAATGCATTATATCAGAGAAACACTAAGCCATCGCAATGCACTTTAGGGTCACTGTCAACCTTGCTACACTGCATCATAAGGGCAATAATGTACCCCATTACGTAGCATCCTTTGGACTCACTAATTCCATATTGCACGGAATGCTACAGGCTGTAAGCTTATTCACAACACTTTATTGCAACACTAGGGCCCAGATTCCAGTAGCAATCAGGCAACGCAGCAGAGCACCCAAAGAGACTGCGCTGTGTTGCGTGACAGGGTGAGAGCAGGAGAGTGCCATATTCACAGAGACATGGCACTCCCTCCCCTCCCCCTAGCGCCGGCGACTTCAAACTGCTGTGTCCCAGGCACACACCATAGCGCCATAGCGCTAGGGCGTGTGCCTGAGTCTACCATAGGTTTTACACTGGAAGGGTAGCCTTCCAATACAAAATACTATGCGTAGACACACTTCAAAGCTTTTCCTACTTTGTATGTGTGCTGCACAGTGCAGCACGCATGCAAATTTGGAAAAGCACGAAGAAATTACAACATTTCTCAATTTAACGCCTGCTTTCCAGCTGTGTTAATTATTGGCACTAAACCCTGTCTGCCAATGCTTGTGGATAGAGTTTAGCATAAAAAAGCAGGGGTGGTTGCATGGAAACACCTGTGTACCACCCATGTAATGCCCTCGTGAAGTATAGTAATGCAAAGCAGTGTTTCGAGATGCTTTGAGTTACTTTTTAAAACAAGCCAACGCAAATACCAATTTGCATTGGTTTGTTAATCGAAAACAGGGTTAGCGTCAGATTTGCGTTAAAAAAGTAATGCTAACCGGACGCTAAACGTTTGAGTTCTCGCAAGGTGTACAACGAGGAGGAGGAGGGTGGCCCGGGGACGCCGCAGTACAGGTAAGTGACTTTATTTCTTTTTAAATTACTTTTTAAGTATTTTTTATTGGGGTGGTGGAGGCGAGTGGCAGAGCGGAGTGGAGTTCCACTGAGTTTTTCCCCAAATCCGTGGACCTCCGAGTAGTGGTACTACGCCAGCTCCGCCCGGGGTTATCCATCACTCGACTGCGCTCTGTCAGAGAAACTGGCCAACTGCACGGCACTGGACTGTAGGAACTCTCATCAGTAACTGCAATGCGAGGTTTACATCTTTGACTTTCTGAAATCTGAACCTAAGTTATGTGATCTTTTGAAGCATATGTCAACTTACAGCTCTAATGGAGGTGTAGTGGCTTGCTAAGTTTTTAAGCTATCCCAGGCCTTTGCTCATGTAAGCTCCGTGCATTGTGCATGGGGCTTTTGGAAATCCATACTTCCTACTTCTACTGTGAGGCAGTGGAGTGGTTTCCGTGCAGATATGACATGGTTCGGTCTTCAAAGGTTGGCACACAGCTTGCTTCTATGTTCTATACTCGACGAATTCTGGAGTCCCGTTCAGACAATATTGCAACTGTTCAGTTGAGCCATCAGCATCGCTCAGGTGGGCTGTTTCAAAGAATGATAAGTTAGTTCTGTGGAAAGAGAGTTGGAAGTTAGTGTTTGTTACCATTTATTTCTAGTTCAAAGGAAAACCTGGAGTAGAAAATGATGCCAAAGTTTGAGCTCTGCTTTAGAGCCGCGAAAGCAAAGGACATTTTCCCTTATCCATAAATAAATCCAGGTGCATAATTCTGTTTTGAAGCCCTCATAAAGCAGTCAAGTGTTCGTTCTGCTCAGCATTGATTTGTAATTGAAGATTACACTACTTGATCAACAAGACCAGTGGACAAGAAGAGGCAATAAGGTTGATTCCTCGGCAATGATGCTTGAAATATTCTGACTACAGAACTCTGCTGTCCCAATCCTGACTTGCCGACTATGCTGCAGTAGAGATTATTGAATACACCCAAATGCTGGCCACGGGATTCTCAGCCAATCTTTCAGACCGTATAGCAAAATGTTGTGATAAGTTATTGTAAGCAGCAACTTGGTCAAAACGTATTAGTGATGCTTTGTTGCTTTTTCTTAGATAGATATGATATCCCAACTGAAGATAGACAGCTCTGTATTGGTTCCTGTAGTAAGCTTGAGGATTGACGGTCATTCGTGGAAGCACTTGGGGGCATATCAACAAGGGCTTTATCTCTGCTTTTTTGGCTTTAAAAGCCAAAAAAGCAGAGATACAACTAGCACCCTATCAACAACAGGGTGCTAACACGCAAATTTGCATGTTAGCACCCTTTTACTCTACGCTTCCCCTTGCATCTCTAATGAGATGCAAAGGGGGCGTTCCAGAGTAAAATAATAGGAGAAATGGCGCTAAGCGACATTTCTCCTATTATCAAGAATGTCGCTAACCCTGTTAGAGACAAAAAAAGCAGCGCTAACCGCGGTTAACGCTGCTTTTTTACGTCTGCTAATTTTCAGACTTAGCCATGATATCCTATGGAAGGAGGATATCATGGCTAAGTTTGCCTGTCCCTATCAACAAGGTAACGTGTGATTATCGCAGGGTTTCCAGCGATAATCTCACGTTAGCCTGTTAGCGTGTAGATTTTTATCGCTATTGAGATAAGCGTTGCTAATAGCACGCTATCTCAGCGATAAAAATTCACGCTAGCCGGCGATAATTATCCTCACGCTAATAGCGCTGAGCGATAATTATCGCCGGTTGTTGTTGATATGCCCCTTAATTTCTTCCTTGTATTCCTGTGTGTCTGTCAGCCTCTCCTTCTGTGACTGCTCAGGAATGCGATGTTACAGATATGCCTGTATTTAGCTGAGTCTTCTGTAACTGCATTGCCGTCCTTTAAGAGAGGGACTTTTACAGCATGTTACAATGGACTTGGGGGCATATTAACAAGGGCTTTATCTCTGCTTTTTTGGCTTTAAAAGCCAAAAAAGCAGAGATAAAACTAGCACCCTATCAACAACAGGGTGCTAACATGCAAATTTGCATGTTAGCACCCTTTTACTCTATGCTTCCCCTTGCATCTCTAATGAGATGCAAAGGGGGCGTTCCAGAGTAAAATAATAGGAGAAATGTCGCTAAGCGACATTTCTCCTATTATCAAGAATATCGCTAACCCTGTTAGAGACAAAAAAAGCAGCGCTAACCGCGGTTAACGCTGCTTTTTTACGTCTGGTATTTTTCTGACTTAGCCATGATATCCTATGGAAGTAGGATATCATGGCTAAATTTGTCTGTCCCTATCAACAAGCTAACGTGAGATTATCGCTGGGTTTCCAGCGATAATCTCAGGTTAGCCACTTAGCGTGAGGATTTTTATCGCTATTGAGATAAGCGTTGCTAATAGCACGCTATCTCAGCGATAAAAATCAACGCTAGCCGGCGATAATTATCCTAGCGCTAAGTGCGCTTAGCGATAATTATCGCCGGTTGTTGTTGATATGCCCCTTGGTACTCTGCCCTTCACACAGGAGGCATTCACTAGGATTTTAATGCATTGGGTCAGAGCGGAGGACAACTCTTTGAGATACACAATGGAGTATGGTTCTGCAAGTGCGTGGGAAGCTTTGGTGTTGATTGAGATACTCATCTCTTTTAAGGGATTTAGTGGTGTAAAGAGTACTGAACAACCTGTAGTAGAATAACTGACAATTCAGATGGAGAACAAGTTACTTACTTTTGGTATTGCACTTTCTGATAGAAACTCTATCTAGTTGCAGGTTTCTCACCTTGTGAATATTCCCAGGCATCAGATTGGATCTGGAAACTTTTCAGCAGTACTTCCGCTCACCAGTAGATGGTGCTTTACAGCTTCGGGACAGATGTGCAGAGCATTTATGGGTGACACTCCCATTCACTGATATAAGTTGCTTTCAAGACTGTCCATGCTCCCAGACACAGGGCCCCAAAAGTGAATTGCTGTGACCGTGTGTAGCTTTCTAGACTTGGGATCTTATTATTGTACAGAGTGAAACCTTTTGTAGGAAGAATGTTACAAAAGGTAAGTAACTTGTTGTTCTGATAGAGACATATAGCAGCACATTCCTTATCTTTTGAACAGGTGCCAAAGCAGTAACTATCAAGATATGGGTCTGTGGATGGATTCAAACCAGAAGGTCCTGACCATCCAGACAACATTGCTTCATGATCATATGTAGGGATGCTCACTAAGCCACCTATCAAATATCTAGAATCAGAACTCCAAGTGCTGGGGCAGTGGTAGCAGCTTTGGACCTGGTAGAAAGAGCATGCAGTCCTGTCTTTCTGGAAGCTGCTTTTTAGCCAGCGCATACCAGATCTTAATGCAGAGCACAATACAGAGATGGGTCTCCTCTGCATAGCCTTACCTTTCATCACTCCAGAGAACCCCACAAAGAGCGGATTGTCCTATTGGTGTTCTTTAGTATGATGTATGTAAAAGCTCAGCGCTCTCTTGTTGTCCAAGAGATGGAGTCTTACAAATTCCTTAGAGGGGTGAGGCAGAGCATAGATTGACATCAGGGAAATGTTTTGATCGACATGGAACAGCATCACAAATTAGGCAAGAAGGATTACGGTCAAAAGAACCAGTTTGTTTTGAAAAAGTTGGTGTATTGCAGCTAGACACAAAGAGTTTGAAGCTCACGCAGACGCCGCACCAATGTAATGGTGACAAGGAAAATTGCCTTGAGGGTGAAGAGCTGCAAGGAACAGTTGTAAAGTGGCTCAATTGGAGTACACATTAGAAATGGGATAAACAAGTTAAAATCCCACAGAGGCATGACAGAGGAAAAGGAAGGAAACAGATGTCAATATTTTTAAAAGAGCATAACAGCTGGAGACTTCAAAAAAAGAGGGCTGATCCAGCATCTGAATAAAGGCCAAAGAGCTGAAAGGTACATTAGAACTGTGCCCAGAGTAGGGGTGGGCGGAATTGGCGGAAGGCACTTCCGCCAATTCTCGCGAGAATGCCCGCGATTTCCGCGATCACGCGATATTTCCGTGATCGCGGGAATTGGTGCTTCCGGCCTGCCGCTGCCGTTACAGTGACCATGTGTGTCTGTAACGTTGCGGCGCCGACGTTCCTGGGGTCCCTCGAGTCAGCTCAGCTGTCCAGGTCCATCAGTGGGGGAAAGGGCGGAAGACGTTGCCCACCGCTGGTGTGTGGGGCGGGGCTTCCATGCAGTTCACATGCCTTCTGTTTATGGGCCAGAGACCGAGCAGAGCAGCAGATGAGGAGACTGAACCTCCTGGAGACTACGCGGGGATTGCGCTCGAGTCGGAATCACGGATCGGGTAAGTGACGACGACCTGGGGGAAAAGCACACCTGCCCAGCCTCGACCTAGCTCCCTAATGTTTTGTGCTGATAAAGCGTTACTGAATTTGAGCTTCCACTCGGGCCCCTGCTTTATTTATATCTGTAAGTGCTTCCTGTTGTGGTTGGCCAGGCAACAATTTCCGTTCCCTCCCGGAAATTGCGACAATTCGGCATTTCCGCGTTTCGGTCGGAACGCGGAAATGTCGAATTGTCGCAATTTCCGGGAGCGGAACGGAAATTGTCGCCCACCCCTAGCCCAGAGCAAGGCCCTGCCAAGCTAAGGGCAAAACAGACAACAAAATGTCAAATACCTTTGTCTGGAGTGGGTCTATCTGCATAGCATCACACCAAGCCACAAATTTGTCCCAACAATAGGTGTATAGAGTTTTTTGTTGTTGATGGCTGCCAAGATGACATTAACCACCTCTGGGAGAAGGTCAAAGGTGTTCAGCTGTCACTGCTCCAACTCTAAGTATTAAGGTGGAGATTGAGAAGGTCCAGCTGCAGAACCCTGACCAGTGGCTCAAACAGCAGGTCCTACCAGAGAGGCCAATTCTCTCGGGTATTGGCTCAATGACGGAGGCCCTTGCTAAGTTTGTTGATACCTTCCTGCAACCGTTAGTTACCAATTTACCCTTGTACATCAGGGATAGCACTGACTTACTTAACATGTTCTCAGACCTTGAATAGGATGACATGTGGCTTGCCACCCTGGATGTAGAATCCTTATATACTTGCATTAAACAAGAACTTGGAGAGAGAGCTGTTGACTTTTATCTTTCCACCAGACATGCCAGTCTTTACAACCACAACCAAATGCTATTAGAGATGATAGACCTCATTCTGGACACTAACTTCTTCATGTTCAACACCATGTGGTATAAACAAGAGCAGTGGACCGCTATGGGATCTAAATGTGTGCCTTCCTACACCAACATCTTTATGGGGTGGGTAAAGCGCACCCATGCATGGTCCAGAGCGGCCTCAGAATGGACCAAACACATCCAATTCTGGGGCCGCTATATTGATGATATTATCGTCATCTGGACTGGGTCTGGCACTGAATTGAAGGAATACTACAACTTTCTCAATGACAACACTCTCAATGTCTCCTTTACCCTCAAAATGTTTTCAAACTATAATACATTTTCTAGACTTAGAGCTGTATGTTCAAGAAGATACCATTCATAGCAGTCTGCACAGGAAGGAAACAGCTGTTAACAGCATCCTCCATTACACTAGCTCACATCCTCCCTCTACTAAGAAAGCAATCCCTTATTGTGAGCTACTGTGCATCCGCAGAAACTGCAGCGAGGAGCCAAACCTTGCTACACATTCTAGTCTGGCTTTAGACAGACTTTAGAAAAGAGGCTAGGATTCACACATACTCATCACTGCTGGCACTAAGGTCCATATCATTAAGAGAGAGGACACGTTGAAAAATAACAAAAAGAGATGTACCCAGGAAGTTCAGAGACTTTCGTTCATTACCACCTACTCTACACTAAACCATGAGGTATTTAAGTCCCTAGGCATACACTGGGCTTTACTGAAAGGGGTACCTCGAATCAACAACATGATCACTGAAAGACCATCAATGAAATTCAGGAGAAGCAAGACTATTAGGGATGTTCTATGCCCAAGCCGCACCTTACATCACAAACCAAAACAAGGGACATGGCTTACTAAACCTAAAGGTTTTTACACTTGCAGCGCCTGCAACATCTGCCAGCTGGGTTGCAACAGAATGATGATGTTCAGTTACAACACCAGCATCAAACACAAGATTCATCATCTCATTGACTGTCTCACCAGCTTTGTCGTTAATGTCATCATTTGCGGTTGTGATAAGATCTATGTTGGCAGCACAACCAGATAACTCAAAGTTCACATTCAGGTACATCGCGGGGCTGCGCTGAATGGGAACACTTCATATGCTCTTGTTTCACACGAGTGTAGAGTGGGTGTTGACCTGGGCTTGTTTCCGATTCCATGGCATAGACACCGTCACCAGTATTACACAGGGCGGGGACAAGGCTCTCCTGCTGAGGCAAATAGAAGCCAGATGGATTTGTGCACTACGTTCCTCAACCCTAGGCCTCAACACAGACAGGAAGCTACACTAATTTCTCTAAACGGGATGGCCTATTAATTTTTATGACCAACCGATTATAACAGACTGTCAGCATTACATGTGTCTCAACTTTGTCGCAAGGACACGACCGATCGCTCAGTCCACATACTCCATCTTCTGCCCTCCCCTTTTGTTTCTCTTTCTGTACCGTCCTATGTAACAACAAGTGTCGCAAGATTTTATTTCATGTCTGTACGGTTTTATGCCATTTCTGTAACAATGTGAATATATAAGCTGTGCCTCTCAACTTGCTGGGCACCAAATGTAAAATTTACTCTGTACCGCATTCCAGGGAATGTTTTTGCTCTCCTGTTTTCCTATTATGTTGCATTGACCTTGTCCTGGTATTCAACTAGATAACGTATAATGTTTGGGTCATATCTAGTGGGACCCTATGTCCGTTTAGCCTTTACTCATGTGGGCATTGTAACCATACTGCCGCTTACATTCCAAAGCTAGACGTAGCTGCTTTTACTGTGGTCATGATTACTTTAGGTGTATAGAATATTCTCACTGATTCTCTTTCTGTCCCTTCTCTGACTTATAATTACGAATAAGCACTGCGCATTAGTTACACAATGAAGTACCTTCACTAAGTATTTCGGATTGCTCTCATTGGGATGTCACTTCTTTTAATATCTAAGCATTGCGTTTCTAATTACCAAGTAACTTTGGGGACTTTCATAGCTGTCTGCTTTGACCTACTTATAGCAGAACCTTTTGGTTGGCACAGTATTGCTACTACCACTGGTACCGCAGCTTACTTTAAGACATTTAAGTCGTTTTTGCTGTTCCATTTCTTTTAAATATATAATGATTGCGTTTCTAATTTCAGATGGCTATAAAAACCTCTAGAGCCCCTAAAGGTACCTGAGAGGGTACCTTCAGGGGCTCTAGAGGTTTTTATAGCCATCTGCGCTGACCCACCTTTAGCAGAGCGCTATGGTTGGCACCATGTTGCCACCACTACTGGTACCGCTTCCAACCTCAAGACATTCAGGCCATTTTTGCTCTTTCAGTCATTTCTGTTTGTTTTTTTAAGCACACTGCCTACAATTATGTTCTAATAATTTGTTCAGAGGTTCACTATACCTCGCTACAATTGAGTAAACCTATCACCTCACGTTGTTTCGCGGTGAGGCCAATACCCGAAGTGAGTATGTGATTTCATTTCAACAGCTATACTCACCATTTGCTCATAGCTCTTTGGTTTCGGGTACTGCACACTATTTCGTACAATGGTGGTTGCACTATTCTTTCCGTTTCTTTTGAATACACGCGAACTCCCCCATGTTATCTTTACTCTTATTAACGCTTTTTTCACTTTTCTTTTTGCCCTTGTTCTCCTTTCCTCTCTATCATCTCCTCTTTCCATTAATCTACTTTCTTCTCAGCAATTTTTATGATGTTGTTCGTGTTCTCACACCAATATTCTAAATTATACTCATGTTGTATGCCATTACAGCCCTGAAGAAGCCCATGTTTGGGTGAAACGCGTTGGCTGGTTCTATCATATGAAGAACATCTGAGAATAAAAAAACCAGAAACATTTATCTGCAAATGTCTTTTATTGCTGTGTTTTTGTGTACCAAATTGCTTGTATCTATATATTGCCTCTCATGCAAATAATCAACATAGTTATTACCATGATCTACAAGCAGCAGACCATTTGAGGTGGGAAATACTATATTCAACTAAGTGACTAGTTCTAGTGGTGCAGTCATCTATGACCCAGCTGCTCCTTCTCCTTTCTTTCCCCTATCAGAGAGACAGCCTGATCGGAGGACAGATGATCAAGCCCAGGCGATCTGAATACCATATGCTCCATGCCTAGTCCAGGGCCACTAGGATGACTAGAGCCTGGTCGGTCCTGATCTTCCTGCGAACTCGGGGCAGGAGTGGTATCGGTCAAAAGGCATAAAGGGGTCCTGGGGTTCCATTCATGGGAAAATGTGTCCCTGGGTGCAAGACCCCTTGGAAACTCCAATGCGCTGAAGTGCTGGCATTGTCCTTCTCTTTGGTTGTGAACAGATCGAACCAAGGTTCTCCCCATTCTGGGAAGAGACCTTGTTCCACCTCTGTCTAAACTTTTGCACGCTGGCATTCAGTGATTCTGCCAGGTGGTTTTGCACCAGGAAGAGCCCTTGGTGGGCCATCCATTTCCAGAGGCGCAAGTCTCTGGGCACAGGGTCCATGACCCACCCTACCCTGTTTGTTGCAGTACCATGTGGCAGTCAGTAAGCCCCTGGTAAGAAAAAGCCTCATTTTTTGTATGGTGATCCCCAAGTTTTTCAACTGATGCTGCTTGTTTTCCGACTCTGAGAGTGCACTGAGGCCTGCTAACCAGACCTCCGTTCCCGTGCACAGTCCCTAAAGTGCATGTTGAATTGGCTATACACAATTGGAATTGGCTAACTTATCTGTCAAAAGTACCCTGATCACCATGGCATGTAAGTTACCAAGGCACCCGAGGTCTTGCAGCGATGGTTGAACCCCACTGGAAGTCCCCCAAGTAACACAAGTCCTCCAGTCCACCACTGCAGACTGGTAGAGCAGTTGTGTACCTTTAGCCCAACTGTGCCATTGAAAGTAATGGCAAAGCTGCCATTTCCCCCTGACATGTCTGTAAGTCACCCCTCTGGCAGGCCTACCTAGCCCTAAAGGCAAGGTGCAAAATATGACACAGGCAGGGCATGTATTTTACACGTCCAGACAGACAAACCAAGTGAAATATTTTTTTTACTGTGGAAATACTCGGTTGCCCAATTGGCGAGTACAGGGTTACATGCTGACACCGCAGCTGTGCCAACTCCTAAACGGTGCGACCAAGTGGGAACTCCAAGGTATCAAACAACTTATTACATTAAGCCCGACTTGTATCTCAAGTCAAAGTTAATGTAACTTGTTGCAGTGTTCAGTTTTGGCAAAGCTACTATTTTGTTGCCTTTAAACCTTCTGTGCCTTCCCTGGCACACCTGGAATCTACTCCACAAGACAGCTTTTTGCCCTCCTGTGAAGATGTGGCAATGACTCCCAAGAAGGAGAACAATGAGGGATTGCAGGGCAGGGAGATGTTACCTCTCTCCTTCAAGAAATCACTTGGGTGTTGGCCCCAAATTGCAGGCTTCAAAGGTGAAGCCACCTTTGAATAGCAAATGAGTAGCACCAGGAAGGAGGACTGCCCCATTGTTGAGGGAAACAGGCTGGCATGTGTGGCAGAGAGGGGAAACCAGTTGCCAAACCGGTTTCCCAAGTACCGTGTAGCCTGAGGCAGAGACACACCCCTGGGGTGGGCTAGGGAGGTCTAAACAGAGAGAGAGAGAGGGTATCACCATCTTGGAAATTGGACAAATGGTGCAGCATGGGATACCCAGATGCCACACTCCACAGAAAGTGGTCACTAGGTGGGTGGGACCTGGTAACCCATTTGCTACCAGCTGCATCCCGTCCTGAGGGCGCTTTCCAAGCATAAAGGGGGCACCAATGGCACACAGACCTTACATCTTGACTGACTTGGAAGAAGGAACAAAGAAGGACTGTCCTACTGTACCGAGGGAACAGCAACTGCACTGTCAAAGACTGAACATGCTCCTATTGGTGGCTAGTGAAACAATGGACTGCACCTGCCATGTGCTTCTCAAGAAGAAGCTGTCTCCAGAGCCCAGTGATGCCAAGACAACTCCAATAGCCAGCTTACTGGCCTCCTGTTTGAAGCACAGGGACACAACAGCTGTAGAAGCCTGCTTGGGAAAGTTGGTAGCCCAAACTCTTCAAGTCGTTACCACCGCCTCTATACAGCACCGAGTACCAAGACCCAGTTCACAGAGCTGCAGCTAAGTTCACTGAACCTGGGAGTGTTGTCGGAGAGTTGGTGGGACTCTCAAAAGGCAAGTTATTGACTCAGGAAGGATTGGCCCATGACCACAACAACAGGCAAGTGGTAGTCCGGTGGACTTCAGCCAGATCGGAGAGGACTTCATGGGCATCAACACCAAAACCATCTTCGTGGACTGAGAAATCTCTGTAGGAAGACCCCTGTCTCTTACGTTGTATCCACAACATCCTTAGAGCATCTTTAGCATCCTTCATCCCTTGTATCAGGACCACTCCACAGGAATCCATTGCAACATAGATAAAATTCTTGCAACTGCTGAAGGGATGCTCCTTCTGGAAAGATAACTAGTCTGGAGGATCTTCCTGATCCCCCTGACTAGCATCTCCATGAGTTGATTGCCCCAAGTACTTCTAAACAACCATATTGACAATTAACTAAGTTTTCTTTGAAATGGTTTCTAAGTCTCCAATTTGATGACTTTGTCAAGGTTTGTTCGCGGTTGAGCGAATTTGATTTGATTTATTATTGCTTCCAAAATCCATATCTCCAGAACCCTCCTGTAAATCTTTTTAGTTCTAGTGTCTGAATTCTTATATAAATACAGTCTGGTGTTGGATTTCTTGAGTGCCATGTCAATTTCTTCTCTAATTGATTTGGTGCTGTTTAAATGCTTAACACTTGTTCCTCTGTGTAAGCCTTTGGTAGACCTGACATCCTTGGTGCGGTTTCCCATGACTTTTTGCCTTCTGACCTCCTGTTTTTGTCTTTTTTTGCAGATTTCGTTTTTGCTGACTTTAGGAATCTGAGCACTTTACCACTGCTACCCTGTATTAAAGTGTGGATAAACTTCTGTTTATCCACAATTGTTATTTTTGATTTACTTATACGTAAAGTGCACTGCATGTGGCCAGGGCTTTTAACTCAAATGCTACTAGTGGGCCTGCAGCAGTGATTGTGCCACCCACATAGGTAGCTCTTTAAGCATGTCTCAGGACTGCCACTGCAGAGCCTGTGTGCGCAGTTTTAAACTGCCATGTCGGTCTTGTAAGTTAACCTACTTACCAGGACCAAGCCTTCCTATCTATTACATATAAGGTTACCCCTGAGCTAGGCCCTTGACAACCCATTAAGTTCTACATGTCTTGGTGGTGAAATACTCTTAAATGTGTGTTTCACTATTGCAAGGCATATCTCTCTCATACGATAACAATAGGATTGTCTTCTTACATCTTATACATGTAATTTCCAATTGGGAAGAGGTGGGACCCCCAAATATGGTGTTCCTGGAATCACAATTTAACACCACAAATTTTGGTGAAGTTGGTTTTTAAATTGCAATTCTGAAAATGCCACTTTTAGAAAGTTGGCATTATCTTACTGTGACAATTTGGTGCCTTCTGCTTGTCTCTGGAATACACGCCTGGGATGGGTGACAGCTGGCTTCCTGCATTCCCTCAAGACAGCCACACAAAAAGGAAGGGTAGGTGTGACTGAGTGGTTAGTTGCATGCTGATGTGACATCCTGAGCAGGATGGGAGGGAGGATCTGGCACTTACAACTGAAAGGTCTGCATTCTGTCCCCACACAAAGGGTTGCATACCACCCTGTCATGAGTCTGGAGCCAGGGCAGGAAAGAACGGGACTCTGTGCACTTAAAGGCATCTCTATGGGGTCTCCCCCACTACAAAGGCCCAAGTGGGTACACGTTCTGGGCCTCTGATACCAGCAAATCATAACACTTCTGGAACTGAGGCCATTCTACCAGCAAGAGGTACTGCTGTGCTGCTGGAGGGACTGCCACTTTGATTAACTACTTTGCCATGTTGGTCTGCTGCTTCTTGCCTGGATTAGAAGGACTAGATCTGCATCTCTAAATCCCAGAACCAAATTATCTCCAAGGGCTTGTTGGCTTGCCTCCTGTTCTCTGAAGTTTCAGGGTATCAAAGACTTCTTTCTTCAACCTGCAACCCACACCTGGACTCTGTCTACTGTGAGTCCAGCTCTGCCAGGTCGTACAAATCTTGTCCTGGACCCTTGGAAGTGAGTACCAAGTGCTGCATCTAGAAAAATTCACACATCAATGACATTGTCGCCAATCGGAACTGGCACACTTACCTCGACATCCATGGATCACCACTGCTGCACAAATCGTGGCTACCGCATCACTGTCCATGCAATGACACATCTCTGACTTTGGCTTGGTGCCAACACATCACTTTGTGCTGCTCGCATTGCCTACAGCCAAGCGTTTTGACGATGATGCATCTCCACAAAGTTTCAGCACAAACTCATTTATAACTCTGAAACTGCACACTTTTTTCCACTTACGTGCTTATATCTTGATCAGCAAGACAGAGCAAAAATTAAGGAATAACATTGTTGGACTTGGCCCTTTTTCCCTCATTTTTTTCGTTTTTGTAGTGTTAAGGTGCAGGTGCTTACTTCTCCCAAGATGGCTGCCACAGACCCCTGCTACTGCAGGGTGGTCGTTTTTCATAGTAGCACCCTAGCTGCCAGGAGCTGGCTGGGACCCACAACAATGTTGCGATACCAGCCCGCCTTTTTGTCCCATAGTTAGAGTGGGGAAGCTCCTGGAAGAAGCTGGAACCTTCTAGAAGGGAGGTGGGGTTTTACTTTTGCCGCCTTGGCTAGAGGTCACCTGACCTAGGGCTACTTAAGAGTGGGAGGGAAACTTTTGTGGTGAGTTGGCCATTGGGGTGAAGCAGAGCTGGAAGAATCCACCAGGAGTGTAGGCGGTAGGGCTTAGCCAGAGGGACTTATGCCTCTGAGAGTGACAGGATTTAGATACTGCCTCTTAAGTGAGTGAGGTGCCCTGTGAATCCCACTGATCTTGCCCAGTAGTAGGAGGACCCAGAGACTCTCTGCCAGCCTGACTAGGAAGGACCTAGTCGCCCTCTCCATCCCTACCCTTGTAACAGAACCCCTTAAGGGCGCCAGATACATCTGCGCCAAAAGACTTCATCTGTCAACTGAGAACTGAAACCTAACTTTAAGAACTGAGACTGCATGACAAGAGCGAGCTGTAAGCCTTGAATGCCAGAGCTGAGACTGCGTGTCCAAGCTAACCTATTGAACTAATTACTAAACCGATTGCCAAGCCACTGGGGATCGACCAGGTACTAGCGCTGTGACCCCGCGCTCCCTGCCCTGGTCTGGGACCCCCGGCAGCGTGCTCCGCTGAGCACTTTACCCCATCCTTAATTTGAGCCCCCCCCCTGCGACGACAAAGCCAGCGCGCTCACCGCCGCGGCCTGGAGGCCTGGAGGAGTGCCCTGCTGTGTCGCGAGGCCCAGGCGAAGCCCGGGGCCCCGTCGCTGCCGTCGCAGCCGTGTGAGGAGGTGCGCAAGGTCGGGGCCGAGTTCCCCCAACGTCGTGAGGACGGACGCCTGCTGACGCCGAGACGGAGGTAAGCCCGGAGGCCGAGATCCCCCCTGGTGCGCCCCCTGCTGGTCTGGAAACCACACCGCACTTGGCCCGGGTTGTCCCCTCCGTGGGAGTCCCCTCCCCTGCCTGCGCGACGGAGAGACCCCGCCGAGGGATCCTGTCCGTGTCCCCCCTTTGGTAATACTGAGCGCGGTGCTCTGTGAACTGCACCGGAGCATAGGGACCCGCTCCTCAAGTCCGGTCACCCTCCCCGCTGGAAGCCGCCCAAAGAACTGACTGACATTACCCTCGTGTGGCGCTTCACGCCACCGACCCTGCTTCCCCAGCCGGAGAGACCGGGACTGCGAGTAACCCACTGTGTTAGATGCTCTGCTCGAAAGTAGATTACATGCCAAGGAATGCGAGTAGCGCACTGTGTTATATGCTCTGCTCGAAAGTAGATTACATGCCAAGGAATGCGAGTAGCGCACTGTGTTATACGCTCTGCTCGAAAGTAAATTACATGCCAAGGAATGCGAGTAGCGCACTGTGTTATATGCTCTACTCGAAAGTAAATTACATGCCAAGGAATGCGAGTAGCGCACTGTGTTATATGCTCTGCTCGAAGGTAATGATATGCAACTGATTACGAGTAACGCGTTGTGATAACTGTTCTACGCAAACGTTTCCATATGCAACTGATTGCACGTAGCGCTGTGTTTTGTATGCCTTGCTTCACAGTACTAGGGACCAGTGGTCACGAGGAGCGCTCAGTTCGACGGGCGCCATGTTGATGAACCCAATGTTCCCCCTTACAAGTAGTGCGCTGTGTTAGACGGCCTGTTCAGGGAAAGACTTTACATAAGCGCGCACAGCGCTAGAATCTCCCGCATTTAACCCGCGGGCGTGGGTACATGAACGAGGTTAGGCACTGCATAGATATCACCAAGAGTGTCGCATGTACTGAACGATGGTATTATGATTCATGTATTACCTTGTTATTTCCTGAACTGCAACTGACCAGCTATACTTGGATAAACTTGAAGTATTTGCATAATTTAAACGGTGTGGCGTCCCTTATTGTGTGTGACTCTAGTCCATGAGAAGCGTGTGGTGTATGGTTGCTTAACACATAGCCCTCTGATTGCCTGACCGGCTCGCGCCACGTTACAGCCCTTAGGGCCTGGTGAACCCAGGTTCCTACAAACATTATCACAGTTTCATCAGTAGCAGCATACAAAATAGAAAATATGATAGCATACAATATTAAAACTGTGCATCTAATTCTACAAAATGACAACTTTAATCCATTTTTTCTGCTCCTTGTTAATAAACCAGACAACAAGAAACCAGTCAATTTGTATTTATTTCCACAAATATGTTTGATTTACATTTCAACGTCGATAAAAATAAACCCTTAACCAGATTACAGTATGGTATAGGTTAAGACATTACTACATAGCAGCAATACTACATTTGACTTTCAGATTTTTCCATGGTATCCTTCGACAGGTACACCACCCAATAGACCATATTGAAAGCCCCAAATGTCACAGGGAAGAGGATGCGTGCATACTTGTCTATTTTACTTGTGCCAGAGAAGGATGCTGGCGGTGGTGGCGGCGGCCCCGCCGAGAGCTGTGTCGATGAACCCCCAGTTTTGCCTGTGGTTTGAATTTTCTCCAGTCTGGATCCGAGCAAACTGTTCATGGAGGTGGAGCAAGTTAAAACACGTTGAGGTACGTGACCAGTTAGAGTCGGAGTAGAGGGTGGAGCTGGGGGTGTATATTTTGAAACGGAGAGTGTTTCTGCTGCATTAATTCGACTAAAAGGGTTGGGGCTTGACATAGACCGAGCTGGGGATGTGAATGCTGAAGAAACGTGACCAACTGCTTTGGGAGTATCGGTTTTAGCATTTTGACCTGTGTCAGAGAAGTTTCCTCCATCACACTCAGCTTGTAGCATGATGTTGGTTCTTTTCCTCACATTTAAATTTGAATCCACATTCTGAAAAAATCAAAACAAAAAATAAGTGGGTTATTGACATTACATATTAAACTTGACATATAGTCATCAGCATGCCCTTTTCAAAAAAATGCAAGATAAAAGTATGACAAACTGGAGCTCAACAGAACCGATAAGCCTGGTATAATGAAACTTTGATGTTCTTGGATTACTGGTTGTTCACATTTTCATGATTAACTTTGAAAATTAGACTGTAAATTTTGACTTCCACCAAACTCTGTACATTTTGTAGTTGCGCCATTTCGCACAAAGTTTGCTACGGAGGACTGTCTTAAGCAGAAAATATCTTGCAGGAGGCTGCTTTAAGTAGATGTCTTTCTGAAGTCTTTTTCGACCCAAACCATTCCCCGTGCATTTATGTCGCATGACTTTAGAATGTGGGGTGTATGCCTCTCGCATACAGTTTTCAGGTGAAATACTGCAATGTGAATGTTATGAAACTGTCAGTAATTTTGCTTAATTTTTGTGAAATTTCCTAAAGTTCAACTACATAGTTTCGAATGAGCCCAATTGCAAATGTATGTAAAATCTGAATGACTTAAGAGAACAAACATAAGCGTAATCTTTTGGCACACTTGTAAATACGTTTTCTCTCTTCGAAATTCTTCTATTTTGGAACTATTGGGATCATAGTGAGAATATGGCTTGGTACTACTGACGTATTAATATAATATGTACAGATGTACAAGGAAAGTGTGTATATAAATGTATTTGAAAGACTGGGGCCCTTATTTACAGGATTTTGGCGTAGGGCAGTGCAGCAAGGCACCTTGCTGCGCTGCCCTACGCCAAAGGGCAGGAAGTCACCATGCTTATGCAATATGGTGCATTCTTGTCCTTTCTCCATGTGCTGCTGCTGTTTCAGCAACCTAGCGCCAACATAGGCACCCTTGCACCATGGTGCAAGGGTGCCTCCATTGCATGCAGGATTGTTTTTGTGCAGGAAGGGACACCTTCCTGCACAAAAACAATCCTAAGAGGCGTTTTCCACTTTCTAAGTGTGCCGCAGAATGCAGCACACATAGAAACTGGAAAAACGAGGAGAAATAAATATTTTTCTCCACGTTACGCCTCACCTCGGGAGGCATACAGATGTGGCGCTTCACCAGATTTATATGATTTTATAAATCTGGGGCATCTCGGGTGCCTTAAGTAAAGCGTTGCTAGGGATTTGCGCTGCGTTGCCATGCTCAATATTTATGTGGTAACTCAAAGCCACACTGGGTGGCTTTGCATGGCTTCATAAAACAATGCTGTGTGTGAAATTCAATGTTTGATGGCTAGGTGGGGAATGATATTGCAGTAGATGACATGGTGGCTGCGTTTTGCATCATAGGTGTTTGTCTACCATTTGATTTAGAATGAAGAAGAGTTAATGGCTGTCTTTGAAAGAGGCAGTTGAATCGCACCAGTGGGTAGAAGCAGCCACTGCCGTCTCCTTGTACAAACGACGTTCACATCAGCTCCCAAAAAGGGACAGCGTGCTGGATGGCCTTCAAAGATTGGGCTTGGAATTGACTGCAGGTAGCGGGCTGGGGAGGAACACTGAGATAATGGGAGTGGCAACCATTTACCTTAACAGTGTGCATTTTTGCTTGCAGGGCGAATTTTGGGTTGGCTATACTTTTCCAGACTCACTGGTCATGCTCATTTCAAAGAAGGCAACAGAGTTTTTCAGCTTGCTTGGAAAATCTCATTTTAGATGGCAGCCATTCACTGAACGTCAGTGTGAGGCACAGGTCAAGCCAATATGCTCACAAGTAGCACTGTATAAAGTAACACAGGTATCTTTAAACAATTGTTGTCAAACGTTTCTATTCAAACATTTGCTTTATCAAGTCGCAAAATGAAGGACAAATTAGTTTATATTGTTTACATGAAAATACAAAGATTCCAATGGACGTAGTGATCACAATCAGCGCAAGCCATACGATTTAAAAAAGAAAACTAAATGAAATACATAATTTTACGCACTTAAAAATATATATTATGGAGCTAAATACATTCCTTAATCAACGCTAAATATTTTATGGCATCATATTTTTCAAAATCAACATATTTAGTTAACTTTGTAGGTGCATTTTTTATTTCTTTACTTTTGTTAAGTTTTACCATTAAACGTATATTGAAATGTTATATGTCATGAAGGCTCTATTACCTGACCACAGACAATAGCTTTGCTCTTCCTTGGCCCAACTTTTTAGATTCTTTTCAGTTAGCTCCCTTCTTATGTAAAAATCGAACATCAAATTGCTTGTTACCAGGGTCTCTGCAGTCCTGCTTCCTTAGGGACTGGCTCCTTGAATACATTTGCTACTTTTCTGCTACTGGATGAGTTACCTGGAAGGTCAGCCAGGGTTCTGGGTATTGCTGGATAAGATTTATGTTACTTCAACTGCCTACTAATAATATAGACTGACAGGTGGTCTTCCTGTCCTGCCACTGGTGATCAAAATATCAACACTGAGTTCAAGAGTGTAACTGGAAAAACGTGTTGTACGAAATTGTTTTTTTTGTAGCAAAGGATGCGAGTCCTTCACAAGTAGTAAGTCCACAATTGTCTCCTTAATTGAAACCAAGTATCCCTTTGTAGAATTTGACTCACGGTAGTCAAGTAGGGAAGCCCAAGGATAACTCAGGGGAGATGCTGTGGACTAGTAATCCCAATTCACTGGCATGCAAGAACAACACTCAAATTATTGTCTAGTCAGACTGTCTCTTTGAAACAGGAAAAGTACTTTTATTACACACAAACATCTGAATACCACGCTCTAAATTACAAATATTTACGAGGATGAAAATACCTTTGGTGACACCCTCATAATGCATTACACCGAGGGGATCCTGAGCCCTATAATCACAATGTGCCCCCATGCCTGGTGAAGAGCATTAAGGGACCCCAGGAGAAAAAGCCCCGCTAAAGTTTCTAAGTCCGAAGGTAGAAGAGGAGACCGGGACCAAAAGCGAGTGTCAACTCGCCCACCTTCAACCGCGAGCTGGACTGGATCTCTGGTTTGTCCTACTGGAAATCTCAAGACGTCAGACTATCATAGTTTTGAGCGGGAGCTTGTTGCAAGGCAAGTCAGCTAACCCTCACCGAATCTGGACTGGTGTAGAGCTTCGAGGGACCACGGGTGAAAAAGCTCCAGAAAAGTTGGAAACTTTGATCAAAGCCTACTGCGGGGGGTAGCCGCGCAGACATCCATCGTGGTTGGCCTGAAACTTTGACTTTGTCCCAGTCTAGCACGACCAGATGGTCCAATACGCACTATAGGAGTCTATATGCTATATATGCTAAATGTTTAAAAAATCATATCTCCGGTTCCCTACATTGGAGTTTTTCCTTTTGGTGTCATTCATACATTTTGGTGTTGGATTTGTGTGTTGTGTCTTAATTATTTACTGATTTGGTGTTTTTAAATGCTTTACATACCGGTCTCTGAAGTGAAGCCTGCCTGCTTACAGCCAAGCTACCAAAAGTTGAGCATGGAAATACTTTTCTGAGACCTATTTTGAGCCCTAAATTATGTTAGAGGCCTTATTGCCAGTGGTAGATATATATTTACCACTACTAATAACCCACTTTCCAACATTGACCTATCCTCTGCCTGCCTCCTGGTGCTATTCCCCTACTAGTGGAGTCATCTTGCACAGCCACTCCGCATCCAGCCAGCATTACAGTTTCCCTGCCACATTTTTCCTGTCCCAGAGCTTCCTGGCTTCTTGAAGGGCACAAGTGTGGCAGCTGATTCTGGGCCAGTCCAAAGTTACTGTGTGAACCATCCATCCTAGAGGGGCTATTCCTCCCATCTGTTCTTCAGGGGCCATAAGACGGCTAACGCCACTGACCCTGGAGAGACCCTTCCTAGTTCTGGAGCTCAGCTGGAGTCAAAGTTCTAAGTCCATCCTTGCATGGCATCAGGTGGCTTCTCCTTCATCTGGGCAGTCTTTCGATGTTGCTTCCAAGTGCATGGTGTTCTCAACAATCTATCCCTTAAACAGGAGTTTTAAGTGGGGTGGAAGGATTTAGGGCCCAAACACCTCTGGCCAATCCTAGGATGCCACAACATCCCTCCACCCCTTTCCAACCCTCCTGGACAGCATTCTGGGGCAAACTAATATGGCAACCTCAAGTTGTCTGTGGAAATAGCTCCTTCAAAAGACTCCGCTTTGCCATCTGTGGACACAGCTGCCTGAGCCCTTCTCACCAAATCTTCAAAGAAGAACCACTCCTATATTGATTCCAGAGGGCTTGTCCTCCTTTGTTCCAGTGGGTCTGGGCTGCCCCTGCCCAGGTGCAGTGTGACAGCCATATTAATTGATGCAGATGTCTTCCTCACGCCTTCTTTCCTCAGGAACTGAGTCAAGTGCAGTTAATTGATCTATTGTGTGAGTTCTCCTTCTGGGGAGTAGCGTAATTAACTTGCGCTGGTGGGAGGGGAAACAAAGGCCCGGAATCTGATTTTGAGCTGAGCCAGGGAAATAAATCTTAAAGAACCATAATGTCATGTGGTATGTTGGGGAATGAAAATGCATGCTTGGGGTGCACGTTTTACCCCAGTTTGGTAACTTGCTGGACTCTGTAGGCCTAAGTGGAGCAAAACTGTCCTTTAGTGCAGACTGCCAAAATAATGTGTTCACATGTAAGCACCACAGACCTTCAGTAAGCACTACAGACCTACACTATGAATGTTCACTCACATTATAGAGCATTACTTTCAGCACCATTCCCTGCATAGTCCATTCTCTAAGGTCATCTATATGCAGATACCAGGTTACGTAAGATGGTAGTCTCACATGCAGCTCACACATGTGCTCACATATAACCACCCTACAGCCTCTGACCACAGATCTCCAGCAACCACCTTATCCTAAAAGATGGACATTCGTGGTGATCATGCTCAGTCCACTAACTTCAATTTACTGTGAGTGAGACTCAGAAAGTGACTCACAGTAAAAGTCCAAAAACTGGGAAGTCTAAGCCAAAACAAACTGGGGGGGATAAATGAGCAGAACCCATTTGGTACGCTTGTGTTTCAGAGACATAATGAAGAATTCATATTTGAACATGCTTATCGATTCATCTTGTTATTTTATTCTGCAGCACTGTACATATTTACTTCACTTACTATTTACCGCACCATCAGGATTAAACCATTATGAACTTACTTTGTGTATGAAATAATGCATGATAATGTATGATACCCACTATATTACTGGTCCAGACTGTTATGCTTAAATTGTTTTGAGCATTTTACCATGATACAGATAAAGGATTAATCCTTGCTGGCAATCATGCATTCGATACCAGAGCTATGGTTTCCTGTTATTAGAATGTAGTTGGTTCATTTGTATCTAAATGAATGCTAGAGAACCAATACTCTCTTCGTTGTGTGGTCACACAGGTTTCCGAGGGAATAAGTGTTTGCCCTGATGTATTTTCTATTGTTCTTTCTGGGAATGCCTGAATTATAGCTGTCTTGAACATGTTTGAAGAATTGTGGCTCAAAACAGGGCCAGCTTTAGGGCAGTGCGACCGGTGCGGCCGCACTGGGCGCTGGCCTGTGGAGGGGGCGCTGACCTCTGGGGAGGGCGCTGTGTTTAGCAATAACTTATGATTGGAGAGATGGAGGGCACTTTTGCCTGGTGGTAGTGAGAGAATCCGAGGAAGCGGTCATGGGGTGTGGGGGCTTAAAAAATGATTGTTGCACTGGGCGTCACCAGCGCTAAAGCCAGCCCTGGCTCAAAATGTTAAAAAGAATACTACTTTTCAATATACACATGGTACAACTGAATTATTTTTGCATCTCAAGTTTGGTGACTGTAGATGCAAACAGTTTTGATAAATCTGTGCTTTAGAATCATTTATGAAGAAGCCCACATCGGAATAATTCTCAGATTCAAAAAGGGCTTAAAAATATTTAATCTATGATAGTATGAAATCCCTGATGAATATTCAGAAAACCTCATATGTAACTACACATTCAGCCCAAAAGGCTGGTAGAAATTTGGTTGCTTATGATCAGATTTCAGATTTTTTGCGAAAAAACTGAGGGGCTTCTTTACAAGCCCCCTGCGCCGCTGGTGCGTCACTTTTCGTATGGGAGAAAGTGGCACACCAGCAACGCAAGGGGCTTGTAAATAAGCCCCCGAGTTGTGTTTTATTTGGAAAGTGCAACATAACGTTAACACTATGGCGTTATTGCACCACTAAAATCCTTAAAGGCAAGTATATGTAGAAGATAAACATCAAATATATGTTAAGGTCCTATTATGTTCACGGTTGTGTACTACTGGAACAATTATAACTGGTGGCGAATAGTAGGTTATAAACATCAACACAATTCTGTAACATGTTACCATGCTATCTAGGTTTCGTTTATATTAATTGTGTTGTTTTAAGCTTTAGCATAAGCAATTGTATATTATAACAATCTAAACTCATTGCTAGATTTACCATTTGTTCAAATGAGTAAATCAACAAGATATTATAATTTTCTTGAATGATGGAAAACAAACAATATATTGGGTTTAACTTTTGTGAAATAAGGGCTTTGAAACCATACATGGTAGTGCGTTAAAAAACAAACATGCAACACAGATTCCTTGAAATATACCAGTTGAAAAGAAATTGTATTTATATTCCGAAAAAAACGCGTTTATAACATCTCCCAATTCACAGCTCATGCAGTCCAGAAATGCTCTGTCCCCTTGTCCTTCATAACTATTGGGCATGGCAGTGTCCATTAATCACCGGGCATGGCCTATTGTCATGTCCTGTGCCTTGGGAGCCTATTCCACTGTACACGCAGACCTTGATAGTCCAGTGTCTGATACCTGCCCCTGTAACAACAGCTGACTTTGGCCTTCATATTTCTGACTGACTGAGGCAGTACCAGATCACTTTCAAAGGCATCACTCTAGCTGCCTGGGTCGATTCAAACCATCCATATATTTGGAATCTTCAAAAAGGATGTGTACATGCATTGTATGTCCTAACCTGATATTGTTTGGTGACATCACTATATAACCTGTTAGAACCATTTGATCTGACCATGAGGGAGATACTACAGATATTGAGTTTTTTTTATTTTTTACAATGAAGAGAAGGATATTCTGTGTGTCAGCCCACGATCCACTCTTAGTAGCACAGTAAACCATGGAAATAGGTCCTGATGAGGCCAATTAACTTGCTCAAAGGATAGGAACGTGCGACAGACAATATATTATCAGGGTGAAAAATTATGAATTAATACATTCATGTTACCCTGGAGTAGTAAATGAAAACAACATTCTTCTGTTTCTCAACGAAAAAAAACCTCCTCACGTGAATAAGGAAACTAAAATAATGGTGTGACTCTAAAGTGATGAAAAGAGGTATGATGAAATAGTTTCCACAATAAATCTATGAATGTTTTTAATATTTTTGATGTGCTTGTTACAGTAATACACTGTTTTCAAACAGATAATGATGCCTATGTAGTTTAATTGAGAGGTAAGACCATCAATTGACTATCAAATTGAAAATAATATAGATGAAACTGAGAGCCAGATTTTCAAAAAAGGCGCGCAATGCAGCACAGCCCCCAAAGAGGCTGTGCTGGGTGACAGGGAGGGAACAGGACAACCCCATATTCATAGAGATATGGCTCTCTCCTCCCTCCCCCGAGCGCTGGTGCTGAGTTCAGCTGCCGTGCGCTAGGCACACACTCCAGCGCCATGGCTCTAAGATGCGTGCCTGAGTCTAGCATAGGTTTTGTACAGGAACGCTATCCTTCGTGTACAAAATATTATTCCTAGACAAGTTCAAAGACTTTTCCCACTATTATGTGCAGCATGCATGTAATGTAAGAAAAGAAAGGAGAAACTAAAACATTTCACCTCTTAACTCCTCCTTTCAGGTGACATAAATTTTTAGCGCTAAACCAGTCTACAATTGTTTGTAGATAAGGTTTTGCATCAAAAGGTACGGATGTTTGCATGGGAACCCTCATGTACCACCCATGAAACGCCACATTGGCGCTAAGTAATGCATCTCAATGTTTCATGCTGCTTTGCGTTACATATAGGGTACTTTCCAACACAAAACAAGTTTTAGGCTGGAAAGTAAATTGATAAAAAAACATTTTGTGCTGGTTAACTATGGCAGTAACATCGTTATAGCCACAGCCCATAGTGAGTACTTCAAATGACTCTTTGTAACCCATTATATCAACCTGATTGCGCAGGACTTTCTCAGAAATGAAGTAGTATTCCACAACATACTGGTCACCTGTCTCAGGTCTGCACACATTGCAGTTCATCCAGTTCATCCTGCAAGCAAATAAAGTCCTTCTAAAATTCCACATTCAGGAGATTCCGACACGTTGGAATTCCACCTAATATTCTGCAAAACCTGTTTAGGTACTGCAAAGGAGAATGGATGCACTTGCTAGTAAACTTTTGATGGACAAGTGGGGGCAAATAAACTTGCTGATCGGAATGTTTCCTTCCTTCAAGGTGTTGAAGTGGGAAGACAGCAAAAAAGATTGTACAATGAACCACATTACCGACTGTTGCAATTGTTGTAGACCATTTCAGTAAGGTAGAAGAATAATGTACCATGGTTAATAAGGAAGCTACTGATGTGGTCAAAAGCGTACTCATTCATCAAATAACAATCTGCCACAAGAAACTTTGTCTCCAGATAAGTATATCTGTGCCACTATACTCAATCTGTGGTGCAAACATAAACTGTCTACTTCCATTCCCTATTATGCACTTGATGTTTCTATAAGAGTTGGATCTTCAAGAAAGTAACTGAAGGGGGCTATGAAAGACTGACATACAGATCAAAGAACACAAAAGCTTCTTTACCAATCTCTAAAAGGTATGGTGATGGGTCCGCCACCCATTCACAATAACAGTAGCCACCTCGGTGAAACGAAAAAAAAATCTCCTTTTCAAAGCCATGTTCTGCTAAAAAATCAACAACAAAAGCAACTTCACAAGAAACATCCTGAGCATTGGGGTAGTTTTTAGACGTCTCAGGATAAACATCAAGTGCACAGATGTAGGAAACACAGAAGGAGTCATTCTCCAAGATGATAATGGATAATATGATACAGGAGTCCTCGGAGGCTCAAAGCTGATGTCTAGTAGATTAAGATCCACTAATCTAAAATCAGAACTGTGGCCAGACAGAAGAAGGCTGGCAAGAACGTATCCATCATAGCTTGCTGCCAATGTCTGCTCTGAGCAGGGTTTCAGTGATGCCGGGGAGATTGGTATATTCAGAAAGCACCAGTCTCTCTTATCAAATTGTAGAAAGACTATAATGAATCAAAATAAACAAGCATTTCATCCCCAAAAATATGAGGCTCTAGAAAAATTGGAAAAAGTGGAGCAGGATTCTGAGTCATTGTAAATGTGATGACTGATCCTTCAGAAGAAGCCATTGAATATGAAGAATAACTGTATATGCTTTACTAATAACACAAGAAATGCTGCAAAAAGGCTACTTCAACCAAGTAGAAGCCATGGGTATTATACTAAATTAATACATGAATAAAGACATTTGTAAATCACTCACTACCTCGAATGAGATCTATTGGAAAGCCTCCGACCGACATCCTAATCAGCCCCTTAATGTTTAGGTGATAACTAAGAGCACATGCAACCATGGGTCTCTAACATTGGTACCTCATTGGTATTTAGGTAACTTTACACCAACTAATGTTCCTCAATCTGTCCTCTCTTGGTTCTTCTGAGAGCTCCTACTATACTGGGAGTCTCAGTCTCAAATTTAGCATTTTACTCCTTCAACAAGTCCCATATACTTATTGAGAGAATTGAAAATTCAAACCCACGTTTCACAACAACCAGGAGAAGGACCACTTCTCTCACCAATTACCCCATTCGAAAAGAGAGGCATACTTCTCTGGATTAGAAAGAGGTGATTTTATTTGGAAAAATGTAGTAGCTTGAGCGGCAAATGTACAGTGTTTAATGTGGTGCACATAAGTGGCTTTGATAATTTAGCTTTTTCAATGATTGGATAATCAATCTTTCATGGGGCATATTAGTCATTGTCTGGAGTTTTACTATATTGGCCTTTAGTTAACTGCTCCACTTTGTGTCAAAACTTTGCTTATTATGAGACTGCACCAACCCCTTTACCTGTACTTTCAAATATTGCCATTTCCTTTTCTCATTTAACAGATCTTTTGCAAAGAAAACCCCATGGGTTACTTATGCAGTAACACTTGCTCTTATTGCAAATAATTTTGAACTACGTCTGTCCTCCTTACTTTGAAGTAAAAATAAATTTGAATTGTGTTAACAATAATCTTCCATCCAGGACTTGTGTATTGTGCTCAGGGGAGTAGCTCAATACAATGTATAGCAAGTCATATTTTCTATGTGGGATTTCAGATTTTTCTTGTTATTAGAACTCTGTGCACACTCACACAGCCATTTAGTGCCACATTGTGTTTGACTAAATTAAGCCCTGTAAATCAACAGTCTTGTATTCTAGATATATTAAAATGTGGCATACCACATATCATGAATAATATGCTGCTGCAATGAAAAAAGAATACAAATAACTTTTCTTATGGAGATAAAAAAGGCTAGAACATGACTTAAGGTTGGTTTTCACTTAATTTCAAATATCTATTTCAACTGTAAAAGAAGATGTTTTAAATATTTTAAGAAAAGAAAGTGTACTTTGTGCTGCTTGAGAGAAAATTAGTTTAAAACCAGTTTGCCTCTCAGCCCTTCTCCAGAGGCTCAATACGCATTCCTGGCAAGGAAGTAATAACCCTGCTCTAGCCGAGAGCAATGTTGAGTCTCTTGGGTGCAGGAGGGCATTGTCAACAAATGGCCACTTAATTGCGACTAGCTATCTGGAATCAGGACAAAAACAAGTGGAAGAACAAAGGAAAGTCTAAGCACTTCCTTTCACTTAATGATGCCAAATTGGACAGTCAGCAACTTCTTGAAATTATTATCAGGACTGTCTACCACTTTCCTTTTTGGCTCCAGCTGCAGCTGAATAGAAAACCAGGTTTGACCCTGACAGAGAGGGTGCCTCATCTAAAAAGGGGATAAACCAAGTGTTGAATACCAGAGTCCCAGTCCTGCACTACTGTCACCAAGTGCACGACCCTGGGCTCCCCACTCAACGTTAGGCCAAGTAAGGACACCGTTTGAGATGGCCCTGCTCACCCCCTTAGTAGCTTGGCGCGAGCAGCCGGGCCTATCTCCAAGGCACAAGTGTTCAGTATGTGCAACCACGTCCACAGCAACCCCCTGGTGACACCACAAATGGACTCCACATGAGTTTGATAGAAACGAGTATAAACTTTATAAAAAAAAGATATACGATCAGACCACACGATACATAAGCCAACATAGAATAAAGGGTAATATTGGTTCCGGCCGGCTGGTATGTTCAAATCCCAACCACCTCTTTCAAAATGCTATGGTGGTCGCAGTGCTAGAATCACACACGTTGCAATAGACAAACAATAGTGCACTGCGTAATGATACAATCCTGTGCTGGGCAAAGGAGATATAATACAATGCGTAACAATACACCCCGGTACCTGCAATGGGAGAAATAATGCAATGCGTACCGCTAACTTTAAGTACATTGCAATGAAGAAACAATGCAATGTGGGCCGCTACAATCATGTACTTTGCAATGAAGAAATAATGCAATGCGGGCCGCTACAACCATGTACTTGGCAAGGGAGAATTAATGCAATGCGTAGCGCTACAATCGTGTACTTCGTTAGCCAATAATAATGTCAGGCATCCAGCTCGTTAACAGCAATAGTGGCAATGTGTTCTGCGACAATCAGCCTCTTCGATAACAGTTGCCCCCCCCACGGTTCAACGACGACAGAGTACAGCTTATTACTCTGGCCCCTATACTGGCGCTCCTTTTGTCAGTACAGGCCTCACTCTGAGCAGAAGCAAAAGGCACACATTGTCAGAAGGACTGAGAAGCCGAGAGAGTGTCCCTCTGAGCCCCCACCCCGCCCAGGTAGTAATCCACATTACCTGGTACAGCGACCCCACTATCCTCTCCTCCTTCCTTGAACTGGGTCTGCCGTGCAGAACTCTCTCAACGGGCCTCAGCGGCTTGGCCTGGCAGCTCAGCTCTTTTGGGGCTACCGATCCAGGCCGCTGTTAGGAAGGTCTCAGGCAGCCGCAGGGCACACATACCCCACGCCCCTGAGATTACTTTTAGTCCAGGTGCACATTCTCCGCCGCACCCTCCGGGTCTCCTCTGGCACAAAGCCACACACACAACGCTGATGGGACTTCACATGAACTCAGAGTGCACGCTCACCAGGCACTCCTTCTTGCGGTCTCAGTTGGCACCAAGACACGCTCACCGCGTTGCAGAGACTCACTTTCTTCCGGTGCACCGGAGGATCAGCCGATCACCTCCACAGTCCTAGGTTGCACCCAAGCACGCACACCTACTCCAGTGCCCCGATATCAAAGGCGCTTGTCACCAACACCTTCGGCTGCACCTCGACACGCTCACCGAGTCCGAGCCTCACTTCTCCTCCGGTGTACTCGACCACCAGGCGCTCTTCACCAATGCCTTCGATGCACGCCGACATGCACCCTGGGTGTCTGAAGCTCACTCCACTTCCGATGCACACGCTGGTCAGGCGCATCTCACCAATGCCTCCTGTGTACCATGACACATACCCTTCGTATCCTCGACTCACTCCACCTCCGATGCACACCCCGACCAGACGCTCCTCATCAGCGCCTGCGGTGAACCACGACACGCGCCCTGCGCATCCGAGTCTCACTCCAGCTTCGGTGCACACGCTGACCAGGCGCTCTTCATTAACACCTGTGGTGCACCACGACACGCACCAAGTGCATACGAGACTCACTTCAGGTTCGGTGCACACGTTGACCAGGCGCTCTTCCTAATGCCTCCTGTGCACCACGACACGCACCACACGCATCTGAGCCTCACTTCTCCTCCGTGTGTCCAAGATCACAGGGCACACCTTTGGAGGGTCTCAAGCTGCCACATTACGCACCCACCGCGTCGTTTGAAACTTCTCCGAAAACTTTTATGTTCCTGTGTTTCCAAACAGGGAGCCAGCTCACCATGGGCCCTTGGGGTTACAAGACACAGCACAAAGCACAGCCTTTGTCAAGCAGGGGGACCCAGCGCCTCCAAGCACTGTCCCAACAGCCTCTTCCTTAGTTATAGCAGCAAACTGCAGACCAGCCCCAGATTACAAAGCAAGGATTGGTCTTTTCCCAGCAGTCTCTTCGGTTCCTCTTGACCACAAAAACAGGTCCAAAACTTTTCAGTCTCAATCCATTTCTGTTTTATTCCAACGTTCAGGGGTTTCAGCTCTCATAGTTGTACCCCTCAATGTCTTTGAAGTTCATTGTGCTCAGGGGTCCCTGACCCCTGCCTAAATCAGTACTGGGTGTCTCCCTCCCAGTGTCACCTTTCTCCCTTTGATACTGGGCCTCTGGATCCTTAATCACTCAGCAGGAGATGGGTCCATTGGTTTATAGCACCAGCCCATGCCTTTTCACCTCCCGAGCTTCTCCTCCCCTACTCTCCAGATGCAGGGCAGCTTGGTGCCATCTCAACCCCTCCCTGGGTCAAGACCTCTCCCAGCTCCTCGCACCTCTCAGATCCAGAAAGTTAATCAACATTCAGCAGAGACACACAGAAATGCTTAAAGCACAAAACTCAGCCACTTTCTAAAAGAGTGGTTTCTGAACACACAGTGACAAAACCACCTTCATAGAAAGATGTTATGACACTGTGAGTTCATATATACTAAACTTCACCTCTCCATTATAAACTTACAGGAAACTAGGCTAACAAAATACAATACCCAGCCTCCCCCTCTGTCCTATGGTCAGAATGGCGTTTCACCAGTGAAAACGAAATGGAGTCAGGACATAGCACACACCTCAGTTTATGTCCTGTCTTTTACCTACACTGCACCCTGCCCAGGGGTTACCTAGGACCTACCACAGGGGTGCCCACTGTGTACGCAAAAGGGAAAGTAAGGCCTGACAAGTGGTTACCCTTGTCAGGACAACATGCTAACTTAGCACTCTGCACGCAGGCCCCTACACTGAAGGCCTGAGTTCCCTTCTCTGCGTGCCTTTGCATTACTAGCCCTTGCACACACAGTGTACATCACTAGGGACTTTACTGGTAAGGCAAACACACCAATCATGGCCAGCCAATCGCCATTACACTTTACACAGGGAACCCTTGTACTTTAACACTGATCAGCAGTGGCAACTCTATGTCAGGAAAACGGTCTAGGGGGAAAACAAAAGGTTTAGGTAACTTTAGCCAAAAAGGCCAAGTCCTACACCAAGGAAAGACCAAACTCCTCTAGATGCGGGAATGCGTATGCCGTTTGGATTTTGGCTTAGGTGAATTGTAGCAGTAATTTAAAGAAGAAGTGCTGAAAAGGGAGGTGAGAGTAGTGAAGGAATGCTTGTAGTACATTCTGCAGCCAGGGGATAAGATTAGTACCTTACCACCACATCCTCAAACCATTCGTGGATCTGGAAAGATGATATCTGGAAAGAAAAATACTTCACCTTAAAGCTGGAAGAAAGAAGACTTCTTTCTTCCTGCTTTAAGGGTCTGGAGCCGCTCTCTAATGGTCAAGTGGTCAGTCTTCTTTTACCTGCTACTCACACACATAATGAAGAGGACTCCTGAGTCCAGAAAAGCACAGCTAACCAATGAGGACTGTAGCATAGGCAGCTAGAGGAGTCTTGCTGGAGATAGGCATTGTGCCTAGAAGCCTGACCTGAGGACATGGGGGCTGCAGCAATGACCAAGAGGAAGTTTCTCAACTGTAGGAATTAGGGATTTGTTCCCCTCCAGAGGACAGGGACAATTGCATGGAGGACTTGCCCCGGGAGGGTGCACTCTCAGCAGGCAAGAACATCAGATTTATCCCACTCAGAGCTTTCAGCAGCACTGAAAATTGGTTCAGTGTTACCTTGCTATAAAGGAATCCAGCCTTGTGGAGCCCTGCCCAGCTACAGCTTTCTATCTTGTCCAGCTGATTTTGGTTTTGAGAACCAAAAAAGTGATTAATTCTGAAATTAAAGCTTTGGACAGTAAACCCACGGCGAAACAAACGTATCCACTACAACAGCCTTCTTTATCTTCCAAGAACAGAACATCTCATTTCAACTGACCCACTCAAGCTTGCCCTGTTGGAAGGCTTTGAGCACCATAAACCAGACTAAATATCCGCATAAAAACTTTGACCAGTGCAATCCTGCAAAGCGTATCCTACCTCTGCTCTATCGCGGTCACCCTGAGCTCACGTTTAATCCCAGTCAACTGCAATTGATACTTTACGTTGGCGCTATGCTTTTTTTAGCCACTTTTTGCCTTAAAGCTTTAAGAAATTCATATCTCAAATTCCAAAATATGTTTTTCATAAATCTGGAGTCCTTGTGCTGTTAAACATTTTCTCTATTTTTTCTAAATTGGTTTGTTGATTTTAAAATTGTGTATTGCTTGAAACTAACAATTGTTACATTTAGAACGCATCAGTCTTTCTTTTCAAATTGTGGAGTGACTAAAGATGGTTGAGCAGGGATTCTGAAAGAAATGTATTTTAGGCTACCACAAATGTATGTCTTAAGTTTATAGAGATTCTCCTTCCCAGTAGTCTACATTCTAACATATGTATGACTCCCTCAAATCTTCCCATAATTTTGCCTACTCATTCATTGATTTCTTGCCTCCCCAAAAAAATGAGACCTGACATATTTCCACCATCAACAGATCTTATAGTTGAAGCTGCGGATTTGGTTATATGGTAAGCCTCTCCAGGGGCACATGCAAAGTCACTGACAGCTTTGCCACTACCCTGCCCATGGGACATCCTGTGCTTTTTCATCTATATTCTATTTTTAAATATTACAATATGTTTTGCACCGAACAAGAAACCACACAGAAAGCAAGTGACATTGGCATGACACAATCAATCCCTACGCAGAGAGCTGAAGGAGGTTCAACCTCAAGTGTATTGTCCCAAAGCTACAACAAACAAAAAAGGACACCTTAGGGTACAGAAGTCAAAATAAACCCATTCTGTTTTTTGACTTATTTGATATGTGCTCAGGACAATTACAATGGGTCCTGTTTTTTTGGGGAGAAAAGTAAGTATAAATTACACCTGGGGGTATACTCAGAATATTCTTTAATCGGGGAGTACCGCTGGTATGTTTAAAAATGCTAAAAAAAAGTCAGTTGTATAGTGAGTTACAATGAATCACTGGATCGAACATTTTACCAGAAATGTTAGGCCCATTGATTCAATGTACTCTCTGAATAAATAATATTTTAAGTATACCCCTAGGTATATTTTATACTTATTTCCCCCCCCCCAAAAAACAGGACCTAGTGTAATTTGCCTGAGCACAGATTTATAAGAACTCCCAGAAATAGACTAGCTTCCCTTGGTTGAGACTGCAAGGGTGGTATTAGCCTCACACCAGTGTGAGAGGTCGTCAAATGATGAAGCATGCCTCAATAAGTTGAGGGTGAGACTACCTCTCAAAAATCTTTTGATGACCCACTTCTTGAATAGGTCAAACATAGAATGGGATTAATTTGACTTCAGTACCCTCAAGTGTCCTTTTTGTGTTTTGCGATGACACACCCATCGTATTAAAGTAGACCATGAGGGTTTAAAGTAAGCAGATGCAATGACAGTCCCTTGAATCAATCCAAATCCCTCTATTTCCTCCATTAACACCACACTTTATCGTTTCCTGGGGCAGCACCTGGCCTTGCCACCCTCAACAGTGACATAAGTGGTTCCCCTCTCCCCCGCATCTGGGCAATCAAGAGTGATGATACAGAATAAAACAGATTATTTGGGCAAAAATCGGATCTCCCAATATCCCAATTGCAACCAATTTCCTGGTCGATTCCACCGGTTCCTCTGACTGAGGAGAGGCACTGGACCACCTGTGACAAAAATTCTGTATCTTGGAGCAGACCCAAAGGGTATTCAACAATGTTCTACTCTGGCCACATCCCCACAGGCACCTATCATCCTCTACCTTACCCATGCAGAAGAGTCTGATTCTGATTTAGTATGCACAATGCAGTATTTTTAATTGCACTAACCTAAAGCCTGACTTAATGTTGACTTCTAGTGGGTAGGGACGTGTCTCCCTCACAGTCCTAGTCAGTCAGTATATTTAGGTCCCCCTCCATCTACCCTGCAGTGTATCAAGATGTTGTTGGCAGTTGTTCACCAGCGTCTGGTAGATTGGAGAAATGGCATGTTTATGCAGGGGAGCTTCATAAGTGTCAAAATTCTAGTGGAGTTTATTCCACCACATCATACAACAGATCTTTGTACCAATTTAAAGCATGTTGGACCTGCCTATATCATGAGTGGTGACCAGATCAAACTGCCCTTGAAGCTCTGGGTATGGAGGAGGATCTGCAGTCCCCAGTCGCCTCTCAACTTTATCTCGAGCATTCCCCACTGTTTCTTACACTCCAAACTCCAGAGGTTCCCCAGGACAGCAGAATCTCACATGGGGTATCCAATGTCAGTGTCCCCCTTGTCCATTTTCTCTGCAGCTTGCTTCCATATGGTGACCACCAGGACCGTTGGGGATGGCGAAGGGCCAGTAGGATTTGATTGTATTTCGTTTATAATCTTCACCTCCAAGAGAATCTAGTTACTGAAACCTCTTGACTTATAGGTAGGTGTAGCAATAACCCTTACTTTGCTTGTCACTGTGTGATAACTTAATTATATTGAATATTTAAGTGGCTTTTGCATTTGGAAAATAGAGGACACCTCATGTCAGTTAAGGCATCTTTCTTAGTCAGGTGCAATGCAATTATGCTAGCCTTTGTGTTGGCTCTGCCACTGAATTTGCCATCTGTTATGTGATTGCAAAATCCTTTTGCAGGTTCACCTAGTCAAAACATGAAACCCTGTTTCCTGTTACATCTTTCTGGTTTGGGCCTGTTGGGGGAGCAGTTAGGGCTAAATAACCCATGCACACCACCTTTTCTCATTTTCTTTTCTACACATAAAGACCTAGATCTGATGAGTCTCTACCCAGGATTCAAGATTAGATTCTGCATTACATTCCACTCTACACTCTCTAAACATGAGTTGGGGTCTAACCTGAACTAGGAAGCAGATGTCTTCTGTTCAAGCTAAGAATGAGATCTGGATTCATGCAGTATAGTCCTATTCAGGTGTACTGGTATAGATAATTTGTTAGGTAAAGAGAGGGTTGGTTTCTGGGATGACACTGTAATGTTGCAATTTGTTTATGGGTATTCACCACTACATAGTGGTGACTTCAAGGTGGGGCTCATGCATCTATTAATAGAAAGTGTTATATACAGCATAAGTGGCTAGTCATGAAAAGGGGGCCATTGTCAAACGTGGTCAGACTCCAGCACTGATTTCAAGGAGACTGGTTGCCATATATTGGGGTGGACTGGGAAGTGAGCTCTTATATAGAGCTGGAGTGAACAATAGAGCGTCTATGCTCTTTTGTGATGGGCAAGGTTTAGTCCTCTGTGAGTAGGAGGGCCTTCCCTGATCTACCCTTGATGGCATTGCTTAATAAACATGACATTAAAACTCACTAAACTAAATATACAGCAAGAGGCTCTTCATTATGTATAGGGCAACAATATATTTTTAATTTCAACAATAACATTACCCCTAACCACCTACAACTTAGATTCAGCAAAACACTATCCTTCCTCCAACACATCCCACCCACACCATCCCCATCCACTCCCTACAGTCAAAAACTCTGACTAATAGGTTTTCCTTCCCCAATAAATCCCTCCCATAACACATTTTCATCCTCTAACCTCAACAAAACACATGCTAACAACCCTTCCATAACACATCCCTCCCACACAAACTCTGGAAAGGACCAAAACATTTTGAATCCTAAAACCTCCGGAGAGTCTGCTAATAGGTTACTTTGTTAGCCCCTAGCGGATTTTGGTGTTCCTATGTAGAGGCTAAGTATGGCAAAACTGTGGAATTGATATCTAGTCTACAGGTTTCAGGCTTCAGCTGTTATGCAGGCAAGGTGATGTGCCATGTAATTTCATGGTACTTATGTTAAGGGGAGTGCAAGGGAGAGTGCAGTGCTTGTAGTTCACCATTGCAAAAAGAGAGCCCGGGCCCCTCGGAAGTGCCCTAGCTAGATCTGGGTACAGCTTGTGGGGTTGATCGATGAGATACTACTCTGTGCCTAACTCCCACTTCTTTCCGCTTCAAAGGCCTCTGTCTCTCAGCTTATCATCCTGGAGATTGAGTTCAAAAGCTGAGGGTGGCTGTCTGCTGGTACCAACTCAGTTGGCAATATCACTTATTATTTGACAGTGCTGTGTGATCATTTGTGTCCAGTGGTCAGTGAGTAAAGTTGTGAGTAAGTTTGCGGTTGACTGCTAACTTTTGACCAGTAACTGTCTAGTGTTCATAACCATAAAGAACTTTCAGCTGGTGCACAAAGTTTTAGGGGCCCTCACCCATTCTGTCTCAGTGTGGTGAGCTCCAATGTCTCTACAGCTGGCTTGGCTAAAATGACGTTAAGTAAATTATGCTCTGGCTGATTGATTGCTGCAACTAATCCACCCAACAATCTCCTGAAATTAAAAAAGTATTTTTGTCGGAAGAAGTCGCAGCTATCCCATCTGAAGTCTTATCCTCTCATATTGAACTTTTTTTCTATGAGTGGCAAAGAGTTGGATAAAATTGAGATGGCTATCAACATGGATCAAGCCTCTGATGTGCACATGGATCTTTTACCCTCTCCCTGTGTTTCCATATGCCAGGGAGTCCAAGCTGGCCAAAGCTTGCTTTCTTCATCAAAGTCAAGACCATTGCGTAGTTCTCCTAGTTTAGAAAAGCAGAGGTTGGTGCCTGGGAGATTGATAATGAGGTCAATGGTGGGTCTAAAGAAATTGGTATCCAAGTGGGTAAAACCTGCTGGCCAGGGATCCTCCTTCTGAGCTATTTAGTGCAAAATATAAAGCAAAACAGAATGCAGACAGTGTGTATTCATTAAAGCCTTCATTTTAGGGGTGTTACACGGATGTGGCAAAGTCGGCGGATAAATCTTTACCTGTTTTCCCAATTTTTAACAAAGGGTTAATTCTTCCTGATAAGGCTCATTTCCCCCATGCTCAGTCTATTGCTGATCCTCATTTAGGGCTCCACAGGGGATGGGGCCACTTCAGGGAGTTTCAGGATAAAGTTCCCGTGGGAAAGAGAAAAAAAAACTGTTGTGGTGTAGAATATAAGTAAAAAAACTAAGGTTTGCAAGTAGTCCTGTTGAATCTGTATCTCCTGATCCTTCGCAAATACTGAAATGCCAGACATTGTTCCATCATATCCGGGTTTGGTGCCTGGTAGATTCGAAATTTCTATCCTACCCACATAATCTAATGCATTGGAGGAACAAGGTTCTAACCTTTCATGTCAGAAAAATGGGCTAGTAACCCATATTGGTGAAATTACTTATGAGATTCATTATTGTAAGGATGAGGTCTGTCTAGATGGTGGTTCTGGAAGAGGGTTAGGGAATCATGGTTCCATGGGGGAAGAAATAGAACACAAGGGCTTCCCAGTGGTGTGGTGGAATTCAGAGATGTCATCTTTAGTCTCCCCCCATGGAAAATGCCTAAACGGCACAAACTAAAGCCCAACAGTCCCCTTAATGGTGATGTATACCCATTTTTCCCTCCATCACAGAATCATCAGTATGGGGGCGAGACAAAGCTCGATAATCCAAAAGAGGGCCTGAAGGGTCCTGAAATTGGTCCAAATTCGAATATGTTGCACTTCATCAGGTTGTTTTTGTTTGATCATGAATTGGGTCCTTTGAATAGACATTTCATTTTACACTCATTAATGGAAATTGAGGCCCTGAGATTGGCATCAAGTAAAGATATCAATAATGTCGTTTTAAACTCCTCTGCTACTTTGCCGAGATCGAGAGTAACGTTCAGCTCCAAGATTATTGTAATATTGATCTTGGAGAATGTAGATTATTTCCTGAAAAGGTAAATTGATTACCTTAGTGCAGAGCCTTTCATAGATTTTAACCATAACAGCTCCATGTTAAATTTTCAGGATAAAACACAAGACCCAATATGGAAGGGGTTGGTTAATCCAAAAGACTTCACTTTCTTTGTAGGTTGAGACAGGGAGGAGAGTTATAAATATTGTGGAGATGGAGGAACTGAGTGCTTGGGAATCTGAGCAAGGATATGAGCTAACTAATTGGATTTTGGTAGCAGGCACACTGAATGGAACCAGCAACTTTGCAAAGCAGCTGATGCTGTTAAGGTAACTCCCAGAGTAAACTAGCATCCTGCAATATGGCAGGTCTAGGCCAATCTAATTTGAAACGGAATTTTGTAATGCACCTTAAGCCATTGATCATATGTTTGCAGGAAACATAGGTCTGCACTAATTTTACATATAATTACTTTTTTTCCCCCTGTGTAGCAAAGCCTTCCATAAAAGGCTATGCCAGTGGAGGAATATCTATTCTACTAAAAAATAACAGCAATTGGAATCCCAAGATATTCGTTCATCTCACAAACCTATGCCTTTGCTTACAGCTGGCCATGTTCATTGAGAGTAGATGGTTGTCATCTTTTCTGCTTGTGAATTTGTATATTTCCCCTGTTAAGACTGAGGTATGGTGAATCCCTGATGCGGTTCTAACAGAAAAAGTTAGATCTGATAGGCGAGGCTTATGTTTCCTAGAAAGTCTGAGACTGTACAAATTTGTTTTTTATGAATGGCAGATTCCCAGATTCTTCTGCTTTCTTTACTTTTTATTCCCCTCGTGGTCAATCTTTAATTGACTATTTAGAAGTGTCCCATCAAATGTTCAGTGCTTGCTCGCAGTTGGACATTTTGGCAAATGATTTAAGTGATCACAGCATTATTTCTGTGTGTATTGACTTAGAGCTTAAGGATCTGGACTCTCGGAATTCCAAGAAGGATATAATGTTGTTTGTAATAAATCAAATGGGTACACTTTTTGGTCATGTAATAACATAAAGACCATGGGCCAACATCTTAAAATAGCAAGCTTTGGTCCACCTGATATGTCATTAGATGATCCCATCTCCGGGTATGAAAGGCAGTTGACCTCCTTTCGTGCTTTTGGGAGTAAAGATAGGGGCAAAATATCTACATTACCCATTCAGATCTCTTGGGCCGTAAATCATTACATTAATTCCCTCATGAGGAAACAATTTAAATTCTTTATCATCTGGAAACAGGGGGAAATCAATCACCTTAAGCGTAAGTGAACAAGACTGAAGTGGGCAGAACATAGAAAGGATGAGGATAGGAAGTGGATTTGGTTGATGGGAGCCACCACCTCTTATAAGTCACATAAATATTGGCCTCTAATAGCACAATACTGTGACTCTAAAGTCACAGCTCAAGCAATTCTGATATCAGACGATGGTTGGAACCAGTTTATTTTTAATATATATACCTGTAATTCAAGTAGCAGTGTCTAACCTATTCTAATTGTTGAAGAAGATTTCTATGGAACTATATAGTCAGCCTTCTGGTCAGGAGATTTAGGGATTCATCAAAAGTGCAAGAACCTAGATTGCTATGTGCCCAATGAATTACTGATAGAGCTTTTTAAACAGGAAGCTTCTCTATAGGGTACTGTTTTATGTCCTTTGTTTGAATTTCTACCTGTCTGGTGATATTCCATCCTCCTGGAAGGGAAGTATTATTGTTCCCCTATACTAAAAGGGACCAAAGTCTTCTCCCACCAGTTATAGACAAATTGCCCATTTGGATGCAACAGGCAAACTATTTGCTAAAAACATTTTACTTCATCTCAAGGATGGGCTTTTGGTAATAACATCATAGCTGTTAAGCAGGCAGGTTTCCATAAGAATTGTGGTACGCTTGATAACATTTCGGCCTAACAAACTCTTATAGAAAAGTATCCTCAGGACAGGAGTATGCCCATGTACTCCTCATTCATGGATTTCTCCACAGAGCTCATCAGGGTTGACCGGGGGACGCTGTGGCAAATGTCAGTGCTAGGAACTCCAGTTCTTTTCTTGAGTCTAATAATTGCCCTTCACTCTTCTTCTTGGACTCAGAGATTGGAATGGGGGGAAATTGAGGCTTGTCAAGAAGAGTGGTGACGCATAATGGATTGAAGTAGGGGTATTTGCTCGTGCTACTTCTCTTCCCGCTCAACACTTATGATTTGCCTCGCAGAGTTGGTCTGTTAAAGGGGGATCCTCCCAAAATTTGTCTAATGAACGTTAGTTGTCTTCTTTCTGCTGATATTATTTTGTTGGACCAAACTCCAGTAGGCCTCCAAAGACGTCTCTGTGCTTTGGAAAATCAGGCAGAGCAACATCATTTCAAAATAAACACTTCTAAGAGTAAAGTTCTGACCTTAAGAAAGAAGGGGGTTAGAGTCAGACAAAACGTTATTTGGGTATTGGAAGTGCTAAGATAAAAGTAGTGCAATTGTATTCTTATCTTGGCAGGATCTTTTCACGTAATTGCTTAAATAATGTCCATATAAACCATTGTAAATGTAAGGCATTGTGTCTGCTATCCATAGGTTGTATAAGTGTTATGGGAAAAGGCACCTCGCATGTCTTACCAGTTTAAAAGGTGAAAATCCTACACACAGTGAGTTATGCCTGCGAAGTGATGGACATGCAACATTGGTCCTTTTTTTTTAGATAGTAGAGGGGTGCATATGGCGTCAAATTTATAGTTTGAACTCTTGGCTTCCCCGCCTGCTCTTTAACTTGAATTTCGGTTACCCTCTACAGTTATGGACGCAATGGGGGCTGTTTTGAGGTGGGGGAACAGTTTGCTGGGAAGCAAAATGCGGTCTATACGAGCCGCATTATAGTACAACATTTTCCATAGTATGAAAGAAAGAAGTGCACTTTATTCCTCTTATACAAAAGCATTGGAAATGTTTGAGTTTGTTCAGATTGAGGATTCACTGTTTCCAAAACCTTTTATAAAAAGTTTGATAAGAGGGACATTTTACTCGGTTTACAGTGCAGGTGAGGAATAAGATCATAATAGAATTTAGTATCTGTAAAAAACAGTCCTACCTCCTTTGGAATCCCCCCATATGGGGTTCAGAGAATCATCTTGCTATTAAGGCTAAATTTGCTTCCTCTACGAGTTATCACAGGAATATGGGAAGGTATTCTGAAGAATGAGAGTTTTTAAGATCTTTGCCTCAATCAAGAATTAAATCATGTGATTTTGTATGTCCATACCTTCATTCTGCATGTCGCCACCTTTTGAGACCATTCTTTATGAAACATAATATGACTTCAGCAGTTGAGGCTAGCCGATGTTTATTTGTTCCCCCAAAGGAAATGGGCTGCACCAAAATGTTCAACTTTTTAAAAAGTTTATTTATTTTGCATGTATATGATCAATAGCACTTAGCACTTTATAAATGATTTACAAAGAATAGCAAACTTTAATATGCAGTTGCACACTCTATTAGCACTCTCTGAGCTGCGACGTATGTTGGTTGTTTCTTGCTTATATTTATATTATTGCACTTCACTAATCAAGTGGACTGACCTGTATATAATCCATGCAGTCACATACCTTCATAGCACTTTATCTGGTTCAATTAGATTGTGTGCATTTGCACTGTCTACGCCTTCAGCGCTTTATTATGGAGTGTTTTGAAATTTTTATTGGTTTTGCTCATGTGCACATTATCAGGCTTAGCATGTTATTATTGAATGCATTGCACTATACATGTTATTCATTCATTTTTATGTTTCTTGATAGACAAAAATATGTACTTTTGTAACCAACACTAAGCGAATAAAATAGTACATATTTCTACTGTAGTCATATCTGTTTTCTGCGAATGTGCTTTTTCTGGTAATGTATATATTATGTTGCAATGTTGATTGTTTTAAAGATGTATTCTGTATTCTTTATGTGGATCTCAATTGAGTTCTATAACATAAATAATAAATAATTTAATTGACAAAACCCAGCAGTATTACAACTCATATTTGCTACTCCTGGGTTAGGTATTACATGTTGATGTATGGGCAGACATCATCCAGTTCCATCTAAATTATATCATATTTCTATCCTGGCTTTATGCATTGGATTTTCTATTTCCATATCACGTTCCTAAGACTGTAGAATTGTAGATTGGGTGTACAATAGAATAAAGACACATGTAAATGAATATGGTCACATTTGGATTACTATATCACCAATTAAAAATCAAATGCTATCTTGTCCAATGCTTGAGATAGTGGGTTCGCAAGTTAACAGCCTTAATATTGGTTCACTGGATTTTTCTGTACTTTTTTTTTTGTAACATATTTTTATTGATATTTTCAGGTTTATTGTGATGAACAACAGACAAATCTTTCAATCCATTGGATCGCATTTACAGTATCTGGTATCACACATCATTTGTCGTAGACAGGAGGGTTACTTAAAAAACTATTTGTGAACCCTATGGACCCTGGTAGTGAATATGTCACAAGAACTGGGGTATAACACAGGAAGAACTGGGGGAGGATTATGGAATTTCACGTCCGGGCCTCCCTGTCTGACGCCCGGATAATTGTGTGGGTGTAACGCACCGATAATTTGCAGTTGAACTGACTCTTAGGTTCGACCGGCAGGAGTGACGGTATGCGCCATAAAGCTGCCTTCAATGTGATCGTGTCCCCAGAATAGGAAGGGTTTGGTCGGTCAGGGTCTAAGACTGTGTTTGGAGGACCGTTAGTGTAGGTGTGTCACCGTTTGGGTCTTCACCGGGGGTCAATTGCTTAAAGCGATGTAACAACAGGGCCCAATCTATTGAGATGGAATGCTTGTGAACCCCTCTCACCTCCTCCTCCCGCAACGATTCCTCCTCAGCTGCCGCCCATTTGTGTGTAGCTCCCACCCAAGCCGCGAGGGGGGGGGGCGATGGGGGAACGCCAGTGCATGGCGATGCTCTGTTTGGCTAATAACACCGCTAGGGAGAGAAAACGAGTCTGCACCTTGTATTGTTTGTGTGTTCGGAAGATACCTAGTGCGCTGGCTTCCCATGTGCTCATGCATGTGATCCCTGTGAGGTCCCCTAGAGCAGTATGGATGTGCTGCCAAAAAGATCGGATTATGGGGCAACTCCAGAACATGTGTTGGAAATCTGCATCCTGTGATTGGCATCTGGGGCAAAGGAACAGCGTGTCTGGGTAGAATCCTTGGAGGCGTGCTGGTGTCAAATAAGCTCTATGGAATATGTAAAATTGTATATTTTTAAAGCGTACATTTCTGGATACCTTCTTGGGGTATTCCAGGGCCCTCTCCCATTCCTTCTCGTGAAGTGAGCGTCCAATTTCAGCCTCCCAGATGGCTCGTAGGGTCACTAGCGGTTTATTGGTAAGCTCTCATATGGCCTTATAGAGCCATGTCGTTAGGTGTCGACTCGCTCCCATATGTAAAATCGTGTGAATGACTGGATGTGTATGTGGGTCCCCCCTCAAGAGGTCATGGTACGGTCGGTAGCTATCTAGTAGTTGGCGGTGAAGCAGGAATTGTCCTGGGGGAAGATCATAGTCTTCCATAAGACTTTGGAATGGTCTAAGCTGTCCGTCCTCAAAATGGGACTCCATCTCGGTGATGCCGCAGGACGTCCATGTGGTGAGCATATTGTTTGTGTAATAATGTTCATGCTTGGGCCACCCAATTAATGGGAGTAGAGGGGAATACAAGGGTGTCTCTGATGACATGCGGTGTATTCTTTGCATGCACCTTCGTGCCACTGCCACCTATAGGGGATATGTATGTTTCGGTTTGGTGCCAGGGAGCAACAGACGGCGGACCTCCGAAATGGGTACCCGACCCGTTACGGTGTGCGTTTCCTCCGTGTACCTGTCCGTCGTCCAGTGGGAGAGCCACTGTAGTTGTGCCGCTAAGAAGTAGGCTTCGAAGGAGGGAGCGCCTAGGCCACCTTGTGTGGTGGGTAATTGTAGTTATTTCAGTGCTATTCTATGTCTGGTAGAGCCCCAAATTAACGCGCTGAGAAGCGAGTTCAGATCCCGAAAGAAGGTTCTGGGTGGAATCACTGGTAGGTTGGTAAAGTAGTATAATAATCGTGGAACTATTATCATTTTGGCTAAAGCCACTCGGCCTATTGGGGCCAGCGGGAGGCTTTTCCAAAATCCGACTGCGGCTCTAATGCCCGCCAATGCCCTACAATGGTTACCCTCAAAAATATCAGTTGGGGAATGATAAAGACGGATCCCGAGATACCGGGGTGCTTCCGCGCTCCAAGGCACTCGCTGACTACCCAGTCTTACTTCCTGAGTGTGTAGGCCCGGATGCAGTGGGTATATTGTGGATTTATCCCAATTCACCCTTAACCCAGAGGCTGCTGCGAATTCCGTTAGTGTCACCCAAAGGGGGTTAAGTCTTCTGCGATGTCTCTCACGTATATTAAGAGATCGTCAGCGTACATGGAGACACTATGTATAGTGTCCGCTATAGGAATGCCCCAGCGCGTTCCCTCCTGCGAAGCCGTATGGCCAGGGGCTCGACTGCCAGGGCGAAAAGTAAGGGAGACAGTGGACAGCCTTGCCTCGTGCCCCTCCGAACCACAAATTCTGCCGAGATATATCGTCCCAAGCGAACCCGCGAGGTGAGTTTAGTGTATAAAAGTTGTGTATAAGCGATGAGGGTGGGGCCAAGGTCCGCCCGCTGTAGGACCGTGAAAAGGTACTGCCAAGTGAGGGTATCAAATGCCTTCTCGAGGTCTAGGATGAGACAGGCCGACCGGGGATATATCCCTTTCACCTGGTCCTGGACGTGAAATATGCGGCGTATGTTCTGGGATGTGCGTCTACCGGGGATAAATCCACATTGGTCCGGATGGACCAGGGGACGTATCATTTGTGCGTACCTGTCTGCCAATATCTTCCCGAGGAGGTTGCAGTCAGCGGAGAGTAGCAATATAGGGCGATAGGAGGCCATTTGCTGCGGATCACGATGCGGCTTTAGGAAAGTCACGATTACTGACTCTCAGGGATCTCGGTAGTTCTCCCTTCTCTAGCGCAGTCGCAAGCATCTCTACCAATCGAGGGACCTGTTGTGCAGAAAAAGTCGTGTAATACTCTAGTGGAAGCCCATCTAATCCCAGCGCGTTATTATGGGCTAGGGCGTGTAAGGCACGAGTCACATCTGTCGCTGTTATCGTCATTTCTAGGGCCTCCCTATCTGTCCTTGTGATTTTTGGTATAGGCAGGGGAGCGAGGAAACGATCCACTACGGCCTGTGGAGTTGAGGCTGGGTCATTGTAGATCCCCGCGTAGTAGTCGTAAAATGCCCCAATAATCTCGGCTTGGGAGCGCACCAGTTTACCCTGGGAATCCAGGATTTCGGTGATGGGTTTTACATCAGTGTCTTGTTTGGCCAGCCACGCCAATAATGTGCCCGTTTTGTCTCTTTCTTGATGCATCCGAGTTGTGTACGATCTAAAGTTGTATCGGCGGAGACCTGCGCAAGCGGCTTGATAATCAGTTTTTGCTTTGGCTAAGCGCTGCGTCCCCTCCTCGGATGTAGTGTCCCGTTTAGTGATAGCGGCGAGGTGTTGCTCAGCCTTGGTAAGAGCCTGTTCCAACGTGCGCTTGACTCCTGTAATTTGTTTCATGCGTTCTCCTCGGGCCACTACTTTAAATGTGTCCCATTCCACTAATGCTGAAGAAGCTGTACCTGCATTGTGTGCAAAATAGTCTTGAATGCTACGCTCCTGTTCGTGCCTAAAGATGTGGTCGGAAAGACAATCCCGTGGCAAACGCCAGGTTGGGACGGGGGGGTGTGGAGGCCTCCAGTTGAGTCGTAGGATGTGGGCATCGTGATCAGAAATGACCCTGCCCATTTAGTCTGTATGGGTAATTTTGGGCAGTATTGCTGCCGAGCATAAGAATCTGTCGAGACGGACACGTAGATTATGCAGGATGGAATGGAAGGAGTACTACCGGGTCTGTGGGTGGCGCATTCGCCACGCGTCAGTAAGTGCCCAGTGCGCGAGCCAGGCCCGAAATCTGTCGGTTTGCCTGAGGGCCGGAGAATGCACTGGAGAGGGGTGAGAGCGGTCTAGGTTTAGATCTAGCGTGCAATTATAGTCTCCACACAAAATCCAGGGAATAGAGGCAAAAGGTGCTAAAATCCCGGTGAGGTGATCCCAAAATTTGTCTTGTTCTACATTGGGGGCATATATGCTACCAAGGAGTACTGCCTGCCCATCTAAGAGGCCCTCTAGCAACGTATATCTGCCGTCTTTGTCCACCACCCTCCGGAGTTCCTGGAAGGGGGTCCCGATCGAACCCAGATCAGTGCTCCGCGTGCATACGCGGAATAGTTTGCGGCGCATATGGTACCCCGCCATTTAGCCTGTAGTTTTCCCACCTCCTTTACGATGAGATTTGTCTCCTGTAAGAAAGCTATGCGAGCATTGTGACGTTTTGCATATGAGTACACTGCATACCGCTTGCTCGGAGTGTGGAGCTCCCTAACGTTGAGGGTGAGGATCTTGATATCAGTATGTGGTGTAATTATTGCCATGACTCCGTATCGGTGTGTGATGATCGGGGTCTGTGTCTGTCGGGATGTGCTAAGCAAGGCCAACCCAACTGCGTGAGGGTGCGTGTACCCCACACCACTAACTGTCTATGCGTTGCGAGCACCCGGATCTGTGTCATTCCATGAAGGAGGTTGGGATATTGCTGAACTGAAAAAACTAACTGCATAACTGGGGTCGGGAAACATTCCCAATGCCAAGGATCCATCGCCAGAGACGATGCGTCCAAACCTGCGCTCCCTAGTGAGGGGGGTGCAACAATGTATGGTGGGGGCGTCGGTGTGGATGTGCAAGGCTAAACGCGGATCGGGCCTTTGTAGGATCAATGGGCGTTGCTCATGACGTTTCGAATAATGGCAATGGTGCCTATAGTTAGTGAGTGTAGAGTGAATATAACTACCCTCGTTATGTTCCCGGCAAACCCATCTTACGTCACAAGAGTTCTTGATTGTTCATCTAGGATGAGGTCCGCTGTCTGAGGGGTGACCAAAGGGGGCGTCACAGAGTCTCCGCCCGACAGCCATCCATCACTTTCGTTCTCCCCCTCAGATGAAAAAATGTGCGGAGGTTGATCTATGTCTTCCAACTGGGGTGACGCCTGCAGATCGATCACTGCCTACAGGGCCTCCCTCCGTTCTTTCACAATCTGTTCCAGATCAGGAGAGTCCTGGGTGCGTAGTCTGGTCCCACTACTCGCACCACCATGCGGGCACCTCTGGGTGCGTCTCCTGGGTCGTGACAGTTTAGGGCTCGGATCCCTTGTGGTGTCTGCTCTGAAATGCTGTGTGTAGTGTTGATCCGCCCAATCCTGCGCTTCCGTGGCGGTAGTGAAAAAAACAGTGGAGCCGTTATGGACGACCCTGAGGCGAGCTGGAAAGAGCAAGGAGTACTGGATATTGTTCTCACGAAGTCGGCGTTTCACGTTCAGGAATGAAGACCGTTGTTGCTGCACTGCTCTCGCATAGTCCGGGAACACCATGATCTGCTTATTTTCGATCTGCAGGGCGCCTGCCGCTCGTGCCGCACGCAGCACCGCGTCCCTGCCCCGAAAGTGCAGGAACTTGGAGCCGCTCCTGGTGGCGGCCTGTGGGCCGGGACCCTGTGGGCACGTTCCATAGAAAAGAATGCAGACCAGTCCGTCTCTGGAGTGAAGGATTTCACCCATGTTTCCATGTAGTGCGGAGGGTTCGTGCCTTCAATCCCTTCTGGTAAACCCAGCACGCGCATGTTACAGTGTCTCAAGTGTCACTCTAAGTCGTCCATACTCTCCTCCATAATGGTTAGGCGATGCAGGACCTCTTGTAGCGTCTTCTGGTGCATCTTGATTGTGGGTTGCAGGTCGGCCACCGTCTTTTCACTGTCTTTCACTCTGTTTGCCAGTTTGCGGTGATCGTCGCGGATGAGGTTGATGTCCGTTGCCAGGGTCCCGAGCCTCTCCTCCATGGAGACTCTGGAGAGCTCGATGGCCGCAAGGACCTGATCCAGTTTGGCCGAGATCGACGGATCGGCCTGTGGTGCTTCTGCGTTCACCCATGTCCGGGTCTTTGGCATATTCTCTGGAGCTGTCTCGGGCACCGCCGTATGTTGGATCGCTCTCGATTTCACCATCGCGGTGACCGGGGCAATGATGCGCGCCGGGAGCATCTGCTGGTAATGTGGGGCGTGCGATACCGACGATACAAGGCTCCCCGCCGGAGCCGGCAAAGCTCGGGTCCACCCCCACCAACGGTACCAGTGCAGCAGTCCTCCTAGAGGGGGAGAGGTCACTCTGTCGATGGCCCCGTCGCCACAGGAGTCGGGCACCCTCCAGAAATGCCTCAGTGCTCCTCCGCAGAGTGTCCAAGGGTTGAGGGGTTCTCTGCTACACGCCCCTCCTCTGTAAAAAGGAACTGTCCTTCACAGTGCCTGGGGTAATGCCGCCATGCCAACGTTAGGCAACCGTCCATTCCTGTGCAGTCTATGTGATGGGCCGCTCAGCTGTAGGGGCTCTTACGGGCGTAGGGATATGGGGGTGCAGCTCACCTCACTGTCCCCAGTATACTTCTCACCAAGTCGCTGATTCCATGCCCTGTCGGTCCAGCTAAATGTCGGGCGCCATCTTAAGGTCAGGCGCACCGGCTACGAAGAGGGATTCATAAGGGCCCGCCATCAAGTTGAAGGCGAGCAGCTGCCTCTGCGACCTCAGGTCTCCGGGTGGAGGAGGTGCCGCCCCAGGACGGCACCGCGGTGCGATGTCCGCTCCCGATCCCATCGCCGGAGGGGGTTCGTGTCAGCTCCAAGATGGCCGCTCACTCCCTTCATGCCGTCCCGAGGCTGGCAATGGGCGCGCGCTCGGGGAGCTTCGGAATCTCTGTTGCCCCAAGCCTGCGGGCCAGCGTTTTCGTCCCTCCGTGTGTGGACTGTGATGGGCCGAGGGCGGCGTGGGCACCAAGGCCCCCGCATATGCTGCCTAGTTCGGTCCTCCGAGACTGTCATCCGCCATCTTGCGGCCAAGAGCCCCGGTCCGGCACCCGCACCGCCACCGCCATCTATTTCCCTTGTTGAGTGCCTGATAAACGCTCCGACGGACGCAGGACCCGTTCGGGTGTCCGACGCTGGTTTTGTGGCTGCGAGCAACGCCTGGAAACGGGCAATCTTCGGGCCCGATCGCGGAGCCTCAGCAAGCCACATCCGCCATTGTAGCCTGCTTGGCCACGCCCCTCCACTGGATTTTTCTGTACTTATGCAATCCAAATGTCATGTTGTGAGCAGAGGAGGGCACGAGTCTTATAATTCCTAGGTGGTCTGGTAAAATTGGATATTTTTAGCGTAGGGGATATAGGTAGGGGTGGGCGGAATTTGCAAAATCCACTTTCGCAAATTATCGCGAAAATGTTAAAAATTATCGCAAACACGCAGAAATATCGCGAAGATGCGGAAGTTTTTTTCCCGCATGTTCGCGAGATTTTCTGCATGGTTGCGGCTCGCCAACTTACCCATGTGGTTACTCGCGGGCACGGCCATCTTGTTTTCAGTTGTCTCGCGGTGCATGATCGCGAGAAGAAAGACGTGATCGCGCGACGCATGATGTCACTGCGGGCGCGAACTCTCGCGAGACAGCGCAAATGGCTAAAAACAATACATCTCATAGAGAACGCGACCGGATCAAGAAAACTTGTCGGCGAACGCAGGGTTTCAGGTAAGGCGATCGCGCGCGTGCGAGAATGTATTATTTCACAGCGCGAGCAAGAAACAAATTATCGCTAAGCTGCGGAATGCAGAAATTTTGACATTTTCGCGCTCTCCGCAGAACGCAAAAATGTAAAATTATCGCAATTTCCGCGAACGGAACAAAATTTTCACCCAGGCCTAGATATAGGCCATATTTTCCTACTTTACTCAATTGGACAGGACATTTTGGAGCTGAAAAAGTGGATAAGCAGGCTGCACGCTCCCATGATCAAAGGCAGTTGCTGTGTAAAGCTGCAGCTGGGATGCATTTTGGAGCTGGACATGCAAGGTGAAGGCAGGATCACAGAGTGTGGCTGCCAGGTGGTGTCAGAGAAGTACGGTCTAACTGTAACTTTTTGTTTATAACACATTTTTATTGATTTTACCATTAGAGGACATGAACCATCCTGAAAATTCTTGATAAATAAAACAGAATTTATGCAACAGAGCTACTTGCACAAAACCACCATCTGCTGGGAATATATTCTTAGTTCGTTCCTTTTCCCCATCAGTCATCCTAATCTATGTCCTTTTCTTTCATTGGAGCATACAGGTTACATAGTCTTGAATTTCTTTATCCACACTTGTGGGTGCCAGCCCTGTCAAGTCATAATAGATCCCTCAGTATTGACACCAGTGAACCCAAATCTTGCAGTACTTTTGTGGGCAATCCGTGGAGAGATATATCGGTTTCTCTGTACTCGGGTAAAGGTCCAAGCTATTTTCCACACCTCCTCAACGGATGGGCCACCCTCCTGCTGCTTACTTGCTATGTCCTTTTTCCCAAACATTATCTTCACTCTGACAAGTGACAACTTGCATCTAATGTTGTCTAAAGCCGTGTTTATATATAGGATGATAAACGTAGGTTTTCACGACACTCCTGTTAGAAGACCCAAGCACAGTGTGGTCAAAGCCCTGTCCCAGTAACCTCTCAAAACTGGGTAGCATACAAAATGTATGTAACAGAGTCCCTACTTAAGGTGAGGGTATTCCACCCTTTTTCCACCATCTATTTCAGCTAAAATATGCCCTCATACAAGATTTTCAATTGTATCAACTTAAACCTAGAAGCAATAGCGGACTCCCTTCGGAATGCCAAAGCCTCTTCCCATTCTGTATCAAAAATCACTCCCAGATCCTCTTCCCACACCAACTTGAGTAATCATTACCAATGTCATGTACAGTTCACAATTTTATGGTCTCCTAATTCTCTGGTTAATAATTTAGTCTCCAGGCAGTTGAAGTCTACCAGGCTTTCTATGTTTGCAATGTACAAGGAGAGGGCATGTCATAGTTTTAAGTATAATAATAAGTAAATAATAAATAAATAATAATAAGTATGACTTAATAAGTATGACTCCACTGTAGGCTCCATGAAATGGCAAGCAGGTGACATGTTGTTTTGCTTACTTCTGCATGTCAGTTCATTTTAGACAAACATACAGAAGCAGACACAAACATGGTTAAAATAGGATTAAGTGAACTGAAGATACACATTTTTTAAGAAAAGGCAGAGTCTGCTACCTGCTTTCAGTTTCCCTGCAAACTTCTAGATGACTCTATCCACAGTTCTAATGGTGAGGCAGACCTGTACACCTTCATCCTGCTACAGTCAAAAGTCTCAATTTCTTAAATATGCAGGAAAGGTGACTCCTGTTCTCTTCCACAGCTTCAAAGCTTAGAGGAAAGACTGCTATGGTCCAGGAGTATTCAGTGGTGCTGGAAAAATTATGGGAGTATGGGTACAGGCCAGCGACTGCAACTCACTAAAAACAGAGCTGTGAAAAATCCAAACGCTACTCAATAAGCAGGAGTATTTAATGAGGGATTCCAATTTAGTAAAAAGGCGGAGTAGTATGAGGTCCAGTTTGAAGGTCGTTCGCAAATTTATATCTAAAATGTCTAATGTGGGTTATTGTCCTGAAAATTTACACTTCGATAAGAATTCCTACTTGAATGAAAATGCCATACATTTTCCCGACACAAATTCTATCCAGTAAAACTTGGCACAATTTGTAGAGGGAAAATATGGTTTATTAGCAGAGCACTCATATAGTATATCAGTTATATTAGTATTAAGGTCTACGTACAGTGAGTATAATGACTTAAAATATATATGTAATGCCACTTTGGTTAGGTATTCAAATGATTTCTCAAAGACTTCCAAATATTGATTTACTTTATAATAATTCTTACACAGAAGTTACAAGCATGTTATAACTATGGCTACGACAATTTAACAAAGGTTTGAGATGCGTTGGCAATGTTCTATAGACGATTCCAGCCGACACGTGTTTCTTCCTTTAATAGAGGCTTTTTCAAGGCTAAATTCGAGTGAGACTACAGTCAAGGGGATTCGTGCAAACCGTACGCATGACCTATGGACCTTCTAGAATGCTGACTAAGTGTTAAATCAGAACCTACGTATCCAGTTATAGACTTTAAAAGTGGTTCCATCCAGAATATTTTTAAAGATTTTTATGTGGTGTCTGCTCCATATGTGAATTGTCCGATCCCATATATATATATATAGGGCTTCTTCGTAATTGTCTTTGCGCCTGAACAATGGATACAGGATATATTTCTCTGATAGTCGGGGACCCTGATAAGTCCCGATATACCATGTTCAGACCGCCATGCCGTCTGACCGAACTAAGTTCCCAAAAGATAAGATCTCTTTTCAAAAGTGTCTGGGCAGGAATGTTCTTTGATTCAGACATTCACTTCTTGGCAACAGTTGTGTTTTAGTGTTTTGAGCACCATTCATTCCCATCACTTCTCTAACAATATAGATGTGCGACTTTTGTACCACTGTTGCCATTTCTGTACAAAGATGATTTATTACCATGCAATGCCACATTTCTAGGTGTAGCACTCACACTGGGTAGGCAATATCACACATGCTAATACTGCACCACAGTTGCATCAACTGGGTGGGGTATTATCTCCTCACATACTGAGGGCTTTGTATGTGTGGGTCAGAATCTTGCAAAAAAAAAAAGGTGACGGTGTGGTCCCATTTTATCCCATGACATTCTAAAGCCCATTCTCAGCAGAATTCCCAGCAACTGTCATTCCACTTTTACAGCACTTCCTGCTTGTCTGTAGCCCAGGAGTCTGAGTTTAAAATGGCAGGTTTTCCATTTGTCTCTTCTACTTCCTGCTAAAGCCCTAGCCTATGGAAAATAACATCCCCCCTTCTTTGTTATCTGGGATCACACTTTTCTTTTATACTAACAGCAGAAACAATGTACAAGTGGGGTCCCCTGGTGAAAGTCTTCTACTACCTGAGCCTCAGCCTCATCTTGGCATAACCATGTCAAAAGTCAGGTCTCAATTGCAGCCATTTGTTTGGCCACCTACTTGTTCCTGTCCACTCTCATCCCAAGCAATGCGGTGAGTAATTACTCTATCCAAACTTCCTGCTATCAAAGCTCACTCTAATGTTGTCTAGCAGGAAGACTTTGAATTAAGTATTTATCATTGTCTTAGCAGAAAATTGTGAAATACAGCCTGGATTACACCATATGAAAATGCAATCTATGTAAGATTGTAGGGATACACTTCTCCCTAATACTTCTTTTATAAATTTATAACCCAGCGTTGTCGGCTACAAAACATAATTAGGATTGACTTATCAAATGTATAAAAGTGTTATTTTTAACATTCCAGAATTTTTGCCTCAGGCATGTATTATTATAGTGCTCCCTAACTAATAAGGAAAATGTTCCCTTGTGTAACCGTATCCAATTTTACAGCAGTTCCTGTGTGCCCTACTACAACCATTTCCAGATTGCCTCTCTATACCTAAAATCAATTTTGCAGAACATTTCCCTCCTGTGCAGAGCTCATGTGCCTACCCTAGAAGTGTGGCCAGGAAAATGAGAAACCCCTCCTGGGTGTTCAATCAAAACTAGTTCTTGGGGCAGATTCCTTTCCATTGGGATTACTTGTAGGAGGCTTAGGTGTATGTGTTTATCCCACCAGCATTTTGAGTGAGAAACCTACAGGAAGGCAATGGTAGAATGCATGTAAAATACTAAAGTACATGTGAGCTACTATGGACACACAATTTAGAAAGAAACAATTATTAATACTGCCCACTTGCAGTCTACAATAAAGTCTGAAAAACTGAAGATCAAAAGGCAAATGTGCATATGAGTTTATTTAGAGAGATAGAATAATGCTAAACAAAGTGATTGAGTTCTGCAACTTTATAACAGAAATTAAACGTCACAGAGGAACAAGCTGGACAAAGAGGACGACTAAGCAATATATGCAGTAAAAGGCTCTACTACAAACAAATCATCAACAACTCTTCTTACGAATGCAATCATCCAAGAAGCAATCAAAAAGGAAAGCATACTGGAAATATGCATCTCAAATCCATAAAATACGTTATCACCTAAAAATTGTAAATGAAGGAAAATATAGATTAGATTAGGGCTTCAGTAATAAGTAAGGGAGAAGGCCAAGTGGGCGCGTGAATAACAGCCACACAAATATATTACAACATCGAGCCTTTAAAATGATATGGGAGACAGTTTCAACTGCACTATACCACAAAATAATGTTCAAATAATTGCTCAGGAATAACATTAAAACATAGATTGTCATGCTCTATGAAGAAACACCTTACATACTGCCATCCACACTATTTTCCATTTCCCTTGAAAGTTCTCCAGTATTTTAAATTTTCGTTAACAGAATCTGGTACATCAAACCCTGAAGAACTGTTCAAATTACACATTGTTGCTTCTAATGGACACCCCATTATGAGGTATAGAGAAGAGAGATCCTTCATTGAGCCTTACACTCTGTAAAAGGGGTATGTGCCCATATCCCATTCTGCACCAACTCTGGCTGGTGGCTGTTTATTATAATTTTAGAGTGCATCAGCTGCAAGGGATCTGAGTTCTGGTCTCTCTTTGGGTATATCCAGAGTATTTGACAAACAATGACTCGTATTTAGATTTGTTTGTGTATGTTTAGGGTGTTTGCACGCATTATGCGCACAGGGTCTTGTAGAACGAGCAGTGCATCTAGTGAACAGTATAATCACAACTATTTGCAAACATGTTTTATGTGAGATTACGGTGAATGCAAGATAAAGGATGAATGCTGCGAATAGAAGACAACAAGTACATACTATCCAGAACATATTTTCCCTTCATTGTTTTCTGGAGGCTATATCTGGTCATCTGTATTTAGGCAATAAGCTCTGCAAGCTATGCAGCTGAACACTATCTGGAAACCTCCCTGATAACGGGCACTTACCCTGCCACCTGGAAAAGGGCCTATGTCCTGCTGATCCTAAAGAAAGCAGATGCCAATCCAGCAGAGCTCAAGAATTTTAGGCCCTTCTGCCTTCACCGGCTAACATTCTTGAGAAGGAGGTCCAGAAGCAACTCTACAACTTTCTGGAGACCAACAAGTGTCTCCATGATTCTCAATCTGGCTTTAAATCTGGCTATAGTACTGAGACAGCCCTGCTGGAAGTGGCAGAAACGGTACGTGAAGCCTTAGATCTAGGCCACCCCGCTGTGCTCATGCTGCTTGATTTATCTGTGGCTTTCGACACAGTGTCTCATCGGAACCTGCTGGAAAGACTTGAACATCTGGGACTAACGGGAACAACGTTGGCCTGGTTCTGCTCATATTTAGGGGGCCGATCTCAGCAAGTATTTCTCCTCCAACATATCTCCACACCTATGTGGACGATACTCAGCTGCTGCTCTCTTTTAGAGAGCACTCCAAGGCAGCTTTCGATAACTTTAAGCAATGGTTAATTAACATCTCAACTTAGATGACAGATAGCTGCTTGAAATTGAATACGGATAAAACAGAGGTATTATTTTTCAATAAATCCTCTCCTCTGTTTTCTGATCTCTGGTGGCCGACGGAGCTAAACGCTCCCCTGCTCACCGTTGATTCAGCTAAAAACATTGGGTTCAAGTTCGACACACGCCTTTCTCACAAAGCCTAGATCTGCCACGTCTCGTCGTCCTGCTTCTGGAAACTAAAAGCCTTACGGAGATTTCTTCATCTTATGCCCATGGACTTCAGGAAGACCGTGGTCCATGCTTTGGTCACATCGCAGCTAGATTATGCTCTCTATATAGGTCTTCCAGCCTATCTGATTCATAGACTGCAAATCATCCAAATCACTGAGCCTAGACTCATTAGGAATGTGGCACTTCGCCACCACATCTCTCCCCACCGCAGAGCCTCCACTGGTTGCCAGTCCAAAGAAGAATTGAGTTCAAGACGCTGTGCTTGGCATATAGAGTCACCAGGGACAGGTGCCCGGTTTACCTTACACCGAGACTCCAGAAATATCATCAGACTAGGGCCTTGAGATTTAATCATCAAGAAATACTTAGGACTCCCTGCTCCTCTAAAGCCAGAATTGGCAGCCAAGCTTTCTCAGTGAGAACAGCGTCTCTTTGAAATTCTATGCCTGAACATTTTTGTAAGACTTAGACAGAACTAGCATTCAGGAAGGCTCTGAAGACCTGGCTTTTTACCCGACCTTAAGGTACCCCTTCTCTTATTGTTGAGTCCCCTGCTAGCACTGGTACACCTCCATTGGCGGTAGCTGTGCGCTGAATAAATGTCCATTGATTGATTGATTGAATACAGTCTAGGAGACTGTCCTCAAAAGCACATTTTTGAGAAGGGAAACTCTGTCTCAGCTTGACTGGCCATACCTTTTGAATTTGAAAGGAGACGCTGACCTTAACGGTCAGTTACAGCAGATCTTCATAAGAAAGATAATGTACCGGGACCCAGGCAAAAATCCTAGATCTAGTATGCATAAAACATAATTGTAAGAATAATTACTTAACAAAATAAGGAAAGAAGGTAAAGGGACAAAAAATGTGAATCAGTGTAAACTTTTTCCTGTGTCTACCGCAACCCCTAAAGAAACAAAAAAAGACTAGCACAGAAGAGATAGATGGAAAAAGAAGACATGCTAACTAATCAAAACAGATTTGGGATGGAAAAGACCTGGTAGATATGAACAAAAGCAGAGGGAGTGAAGATGTACATTGTGGGTGTATTATGGAGCTGAGGAGGGATTGGTGGTGGGCAGAAGGAAATTTTAGCGCAGGAAAAAAGCATATTTGGAAACAAAAAGCACCATCTGTGGCACTCCTGTAAAAAGAAAACAAAACCGAAGCATGAGGCGTTAAGTAGGGAAAGAAAATTACCATTAAGGATGTGTGAGGAAAGGTACAGTAAAAGATTGGAGTATTAGCTGAGGGTATGAGAACCCACCTCAAAACACAATCGTTGTCAGGGTGAACCACAACACAAGAAAAAGCCCAGCTCAATTTAGATAAAATGACACCAAATGACAAAAATAAAAATCAGTACAACCAGACATATTATTTAAGTTAAATTTCAAAATGGCACCAAAAAGCATTAGCTGTCAACCATGGTCATCTTGTTGCGCTGGACAAAGATTAAGCCAACTGTAATAGACTGCAGGTCAGATATAGGGATCAAGTTCATCCTGGTGTACAGTTTTGCCCAGACTTAGGGCTGGATTTAGCTGTTGCTGTTCCGTCGGTTTCTCCACCTGCGTACTATGCAGTCCGCCCACTCAATTTAGATGCAGATGATAGTCCATCTGAGTGCCACAGTCTACATCAAAATTTTCCTCCCACATTGACGGCGCCATAGGCAAAAGCAGCTGTTGGAGTCCAGCCAATATTTCTAGTGGGCCAATCACAATATGCCTTCCTGTCGACTTAACTGTGGCGGGTAAACCTCCACACCTGAGTTGGCAGTGTCTAAGACATATACGGAAGAAACTTACCTTTTTTTCTTTTTCCACTTCCGTTTTCAACATGAATCCTATCGTCCAAGTTCTTCCTTTGCTGCTGCTACTTGACCACTAAGCAAATCAACCTTGTTGCCGCTGGAATTGAAGGTAAGCTTCTTTTTTACTAGTTTCCATTTGAATTGTCTATTTGCACTGCTCTGGACTTGTGCATTTTGAAATCTCTCTTACAAGCAATACCTTTCCAATGTGTCATGCTTAGGTGTGTTATGCAATAATTTATGACATTTAAAGAAACACACCTGTATTATATACATTTTATTATTGTCATATTTGGTGCGAGGTTCCTTCATGAAAATAGACACTTAAACATAAGATGACATTAAACTAAATTCATAATGTGTTCATACAGGCGTGTTTCCTCATTTTTCATAAACTATCAAATTATAAACACATGCATCACACATTCTTTTAATAATTTAAATGTAATATAAGTGTACTAGGCAAGGTAAAGCTTTTTTTAAGTATATGAAAAATCAATATCAGTTCTAAACTGAATTTATTTTATTTATTTATGTAGCATTTCTCCTTGTCTAGTGCATTTTCTGCATTTTATGAAATGTACATTATTTTATTTTTTGTAAGGTGTAATGCTCATGTGGGTATTTATTTACTTATTAAGTTTAAAAAATACACCTGTATTAACACTTAAAAACAAAAAATGCTATTGTTTTTTGGTGTATGTGTCCATTATCATGATGAATACTTGCACCAAAATGTTTATGTCCATCACAATCTTTTTTTATAGTGGGTGGACTTTACAAATAAGACATTTAAAAAAAACTGTTGTACTTCCTGTCATAATTGTAAATAAATATATGTAATTCAAAATTACATCATTAACATTTTTATAAATCAAAGAACTGTAAATAACGACTTTTAGATAAAATGTGTAAAATTTAAATCTCTTTATTAATAAATGAAATACTTTTCTCAAAAATTGTATTAAATGTAAAAAAATAAAGGAGAACAAAAGGCTTTCCTATGACAAGAGGCTGTAGTTGTTTTATAAACTTGCCTCCCATATATACTGCTAAAGGGTAACCTCCTCAGGAAGGGGCATCTCTTGGGCACAGAGCAGGCCCCTCAAGGATCTATCTTGGGAGGGGTGAGATTTGGTTTTACAGGGGTTAAGGACAGGTAAGATGTTAATTTGGGAGGAGGAGCACGGGTGGGAGAGGATTGGGGTTTCTAAGGTAAAAGGAGCTGGAGTGGGTGATGTCCATGTCCCTGTATGTTTGTCAGTTGCATGTGGGTCTGGTGTATGTTTGAATGTGTGATGTTTAGCTGGTGTTTGGTATTCGGGGTATGTGGGTTTGGTTTGTGTTGTTTTGTGTGTAGGTGTGCTTTTGTGTTGGTTTGAATGAGTGTGCTGCTGATGTGGTTGTGGTGCTTGTGGATATGATGGTGGTTGTGGGTGTGAAGGTGGTAGTGGTGCTTGCGGGTGTGATGGTGGTGCTTGTGGGTGTGCTGGTAGTTGTGTGTGCTGGTGGTTGTGGTGCATGTGGGTGTGATGGTGGTTGAGTGTGCTGGTGTTTTTGGTGCTTGTGGGTGTGGTGGTAGTTGTGGGTGTGGTGGTGGGTGTGGTGGTGGTGGTTGTGGGTGTGGTGGTGCTGTGGTGCTTGTGGTGGTGGTTGTAGTGGTTGTGGGTGTCGTGGGGTTGTTGTGGCTGTGGGTTTGGTGGTGGCTGTAGGTGTGGGTGTGCCTGTCATGCCTGTGGGTGTAGTGTCAATATTGTGTGAATGTTGTTTGTGTTTCTTTGTGTGTTTGTGTGTGTGTGTGTGTGTGTGTGATTCTGCTGATTGTGTCTGTTAGAGTGGGTGCCTGCAAAGAAGTGAGTGTGCTTGGGGTGAGAGTTGGTATTTATGTTGAGGAAGGGACCCGAGTTGTGGCAGAAGGTTGGGCTGGATGGGAGGGTGGGGTGAGGTGAGTGAGGTGGCTATTTTTGCAAGCAATCTCTGTCTGCCAGACATTGAACTGTGATTTGCATCCAGACACGCAACCATTTGTTGCATTTGGCAGCTAGTGCCCTGGATGCCATTCACTATCCCAGTCTGATCTACAGAGATGCTGCATAAGAGGTCAATATCCTTGGCACTCAGTGCAGCTGGGGTGACAGGGGGTGAGGTACCCGTGGCAAAGGAGACCACAGCCTTTTTAGGGGACCAGTTTGGCAAACTGGGGGGATGGTTCTCTGGGTGGTGAACAATTATGAGGTTGGTACAGCTCCTGTAGGGTCCACCACCACTAGGGGCTAGTAACTTGTGGAAGCCTCCGAAGATGATGATGATGATGATGATGATGATGAGGTGGTGGCCTCCGTTCCAGTCCCCTCACCATCCATGCCACTATGTCTATTGGTGTCAGATGTTTCACCACCCAAAACAAAGTGACCAGCTGCTTTTTCACCTTCTTGGTCAATGTCCCTTTCGCCTCCTCCTGAAGATGCTGCAAAGACATACAGTTTTATTATATCTGTGTAAATATAACTTATCACGATTTTTTTCCATGTCTTAATGATTTTTACTTGCATATAGACAAACACAAAACCAGAGATCAGAGAGATGGAACTACATTGATTACATATCCAACAGAAAATGAGAGCAGGGCCTAAACATAGAGTAAGATATGTCCTAGAGAGCAGCCAAACAAAGCAATGACTCAGATGCAGATTCATTGAGTATAATACAAAGTACAATTAAATAGACTAAAAGTGAAGGGTAGCAACATGCTAGAGGAATGGAACTATGACCTCCGTGTCCTGGGCAGAAGGTGCCAAAAACTATCCAGAATGAGCATGGCCATTCAAACTATACACAACAAAACAAAATATACACCCGCTAAATGAGGAGGGACAACTGATGACTGTCCAAACATATTGAACTTCGAGTCAGTTGTGACGAGAACATTATATATGCCATGTAACTTTCCAAAAACAAATTTCCAGAACAAACACAGCATACGACAGGATGCAAAGACATGAACCGGATTGGCCTCCTCAAGCCCACAGCAGAAACAACAGTCCTCCAATAGTATTTTCATTACAAAGAGATGATGAGGTGTATAGCATAGATCATTGATACGTTTGAAATGATGCACCTTAATGGGCAACACATTCAGTGCTGATTGAGCTGAGACATTGCTATGAAGCAAGTTGTCAGCAGTTACAACTGTATTAGGTAGTTGACTCCACTTAGTAGCTCTTGGCTGAAACGGGTCAACCAGGTGATCCAGAGAGGAGAAATAAATTAGATTAGAGACCAGCCTAATATTTCTCATCATTGGAGATAAGCTCCAATAAGGAGTTATCAGACCTATCTTGTCTTCCTTGAAACTAGAAATAAAATGTTGTAACTAGAGATATCTATAAAAACAGGTATGAGGAATAGAGAACTGTTGCTGCAAATTCTCAAAAGAGAGAAAAACATCTCCCTCAAACAATTCATGTAAAATCAAGATATTGGCCTTCTCCCTGTTCTCCCGAAAGAGAGGGTAAATTGGGATTAAAGCCAGGATATGTGAGCAGGTTAATGGGGGTAAAACCAGAGAATATGCACTTTAGAGAACCCCAAATAAAGTGAAAGACTTTTAAATACTTAAACTGAGTTCTCCTGAAAGATAGTGTGCCCACAATACTGACCCCGGGGCAATTGATTCATCCAGCGGCAAAAAAACAGTAAACATAAGTCCTTGCTCCCAAATCCCCCACCCCAAAACCAAACAAAGTCGTGAAAACATTGAAGCTATATAATAAAAACACAAAACCGGAAATTAAAGCCCACCCGCCTCCTTAGGCTGTTGCAAGAACTGAATTTTAAAGCCAGGCATCATATAGCACCATATAAACCTCTGCCATTCAGCCTAGAGTTTTGTAAAAAAAAAAAAGGCCATCAGAAGAAAGAGCACAATACAGCGGAAGAGATAACAGATGCAGCGGGAGAATGATCATCTTAATAAGATTACAGTGGCCGATCAGACCCAAATGAAGGGGGTTCCAACAGTAAAGACTTAGCTGTATGTTGATAAAGCTTCTCGTAGTCTTCTTCACTATCTCTGCAATGTGGACAAATAGGGTAACGTCTATATACCCCACCAACAGTACCCATCTTTCACCCAGACTGGCATGAGTAACATTAGACAGGACCTGAGTTTTAACTGAATTTGTTTAGGCAGCCATGTGCCCTTTGGTAGTGATCAGAAATATGTTGGTATCATTTTCTAGAAATTAATATACAAAACATATCATACACTTTGTGCAAAAAGTACACCGTCAAGGACTCTTCATGTGAATTGGACATGTGCCGACTTTGATGTTGATGCCATAATGTGTTGCTTTAACAAAACATAGTTATTTAAAATGTAGGACCCAAAAAAAAGCTTACCCCTTTGATGCTGCCGTTGGGCTGTCAACTGCTCATGAAGATGGCGATAGGGCACTGCAAGTATACAGGTAGTCAGTGGCGGTCAATCCACATTTGGTATTAACTGTATGAAGCTGTGATGTGTCTCATCATTGAAGAAAAATCTTTGTGTAGCACACCACTTACTTAAAGTTGGTAGTGACATTCCAAAAGATACTGCAACGATGTATTGGAAGGATCCATTGGCCACAAACGGGAGTACTGCCTTTGTTGTAACTCTTGGTGTTATTGATGTGGGATTCTCATTCTTAGGCAGACGATCTGGCTCCAGCTGATGACATAAATCAATAAGAGTATGCCTATTTAACTCGTTCAGTGCTCATGACAAAGCTCAGCTCGTCATGAGTCATAGTGGAGCTGTGCTCATGACGAGCTGAGCTCATCATAACTGCCGCGGCCTGCCCACGCACGACTGATTCCCCGTTTGTGCGGGAGAATTAATCAGTGGGCGGGGTCGTGACTAGCTCAGCTCCTCATGAGCACAGCTCCACTGTGAGTCATGACGAGCTGAGCTCGTCACAAGCACAGCGGTGCCGCACCCCCCCCTGCACCATAGGGGAATTACCCCCGCAGGGAAGGGGTGATTCTGATTTGTTTTCGAACATATCCCGTTCTTCTATGGTGTCAAGGTCTGGACCTGAAAATGAAAATATTGCAAGAAGTTTAGGGATTATGCACGGGTTCTAATGTATTAGAGAAATATGAGGATCAAATCTTTATTAAAATTTGCCCAAATACTAGTTTTCGATTTGTTGTTTTTGTTCTTTTTTTATAGAATATTAACAAATTTGAAAAACACTACCTACATGGAATTTATTAATGAATAAAAAATCATTTTAATTTTAACATTGTAAAATGTATGATGGAACAAACAAATGAGCAAATAGACAAAAAAATACAACACCAGTCTTAAAATTAATGTTTTGGGGGTTTTCATTCTAAAACAGGATGGGAACAAAAAAACCGGACAAAAGATCAATCATGGGGAATTAAACTATAATGAAAGAGCCCAAATAGTTTGAAAGCCAATATACAACATGCAACGGGCATCAATTAGGTCAATGGGTCCAGAACATAGCCCACAGAGTGGATGGCAGTTATACACTGGAGGACATTAGGTTCTGTGTATCTTGCTAGTGGTGGTCTTGCCATCCTGTCTTGGTGATCCAGACAAACGTCCTCTCTTTAGGGGGAACTGCTGGATCCACCATTGCAGGGACTGAGGTGGGTGCAGGTGTTTCCTCTTGTGGCAGGGACTCACTTTCTGTGGCTGAGGCAGATGTAGTAGGACCAGATGTTGCTGGACCACAGAAAGTTGAAGATTTGCTGGAAAAGCCCTGCACATATGGGTAAAACATTCCTGCAGCACCCCAGTCAGGAAGAAAAAATGTGAGTTTAGTTTTCCATCTGAACATTGTGCTCCCTCTGCAATTGCTTCATCTTCCTGAGCTCTGTGAGGACCTGGTCCATCATAGCTTGGGACTGATTAAGGAATCCCAAGACCTGGTTGATGGTGGCTTGGTAACAATGAACAAAGTGGCCTCACATTGCTGGCCCATAGATTCCCTCTCCTGATCACTAACCCTACTGCCCTGCACCGTTGACTCAGTGTGACCCATCCCACTCGTTCCTGGATAAACTGGAGGTGTTGTGGTGGTGTTGGATCAATAGCAACCAGGACTGGGGGCACAAGATTGGGGTGATGTTCCTGTGGACACAGGAAGTGGAGGTATCCAGAGGCTGAGTTGTGATAACAGTTGGGGTGGCAGGTGTAGGTGTGGTCTGAGTGAGACTCACTGGAGTGGCCTGCCCAGGGAGGCCAAATTGACCTGCCTACTCCTCATCATCTGAACGTGTGGAAATTAATTCCCCACTGAAGACTTGTTCCTGGTCTGGAGCAGAGGTATCCTCAGTGGCAGATGGCTGTCTACTTATTCTGGGTGTTGGACCTATTATAAATAACAATAACAAGTATTGTAAAAATCTGGATAAAAGATTTAGAAGTAAAAAATTAAGCACCCTAAAAGGAAAACATTAATATAATGAATATACCTTTCAGTAGTATTGTAATAAATTACAAAAACTGTTTAATTTCCAAACAAAGCCACTTCTAAAAAGCAGGAAAAATGATGTCCTGAAATGGAAACAAAAATTAAGACGTATGCATCCAATTTAGCAAGCATTCAACACAACACAGTAGAGAGGTGAAATGGGAAATAAACCATTCCAAGGCCTACCAGGGTAAAATCAGAATATTAATCAATTTACAAGGATAAATAGCATTAGTCACCATATAAGCATTGCAAAGTACATGTATCAAAACCACTTATATACAGCATACAACATAACATACATTTACATTTTTTAGACAATCTACTTTAATTTGTGAATCAAATATCAATTTAATAAAATAACAAGTGACAACATACAAAATTATACAAAAAAATACATTTTAAAACAGATTGATACATATATTACACTTTACTTATGTGAAAATATGGGGGGAAAAATAGAATGTCCATAATAACATTGCTATATTATCCTCACAAAACAAAAACAAGGAATCATGGTATTTCTAGTCATTTTAATTACACTTTTCAAAAACTTGCAAAACTGTAAGTGGAACATACCTAGTAAAATATATGCAGTGAAAATGAACAGACATTTACAATATAAAACACATATATGAAATATGTTATTAGGTGAAAAAACACTTACATGCACCATAACATCATATGAAATTAAATGGAGATGGAAGCCTGCAACCTTCAGTACAACAAAATAGATTCTAACACAGAGAAACAAAGCAAAAACAAAAAATAAAACATGAAGAAAAACACATATTGACAACAAATATTAAAAATTAGTAAAACAAGAGAAACAACAATATTGCTACAAAATTCCTAAATATAATTTTAGGAAACACATTTATAGATGGTTTTAGTCGTTTAAAAAAAGGTATGACATTTAGGTTTAGAGACGCATTCGAAAGTATCACCTACCAGTCTCCACTCCGCTTGGGATTCCTGTCAAGCCTTCAGGATGTAGGATCTGCAAGACCTTATCCCTCCCCAAGGAAAAATTTGTAAAGGGGGGCTAGAAGAACCACTACCAGTCCTCTGGGTGTCCAGGTGACCCTTTGAGGCCAGGGAACACACACTCCCCTGCAGATCATTCCACCTTTTCCTTATTTCCTCCTGTGTGCACAGGTTGTTTGCTACAGCATTCACTGTGTCAACTATTCTGGCCCACAGTTTCCTTTTCTGAGCTATCGTTGTATTTTGTACTTTGGCTCCAAACAATTGTGGCTCTACTCTTATAATTTCATCCACCATGACTGACAATTCTCCCTTAGTAAAATGTAGATTTTCCCTCCCTGCCATTATGAAATAATAAACTTATATGATTGTAATAACCCCTAGGATAATAAAGAAAAAAAGACAAAATGAACAAGAAAACAGAAAAAGAAAACCCGACTTGCCTGAAAAAGGACTTAGGAACAAAGTTGTGCTGTAGTGGAATGGCAAAGGATCATGGTGTGAAATGGAGTGTTTTTTTTATAGTGTAGTAGTCAGGTGCACACAGTTTGCCAAAACACATCAAGTGTGTGATGCTAACATCCATCCCAAAGCCACAAGAATAGTACAATGATGAAGGCGGCCAGCAACAAAATCCCTCCATCGGCAAGCTGCCGCTAGACAATGCCAGTACAACTATTTAAAAAATATATATATATATTTTATTAGTTTTCAGAACAAAAATATTTCGACGTTCTCGGATTACAATTTTCTGCAGGTGCACATCTGTTAATAATGTGCTTTGGCCGGTCCCATAACCAAGCGAGGTAGCCGTGATTATATGAAACTGTACTACAGGTCACCTAAGCAGTTCTCCATAGCAGCCCCAGCAGAAGTATTGAACATCGGGAGAACAAACCAGACTCAATGAGGATCATATGAAAGGCATCTGAACTGCAAAGTGAAAGAAAACAAAACATAACGAATACTCCTCCCCACCCTGCTACCCCCCTACCCCCTGGCATGGCACACAAATCAGGGTATTATAAACCTAGAGGTTGTAGTGCAGAAGCTCATTAGCCAGGTAACATACAGCACATATCAAAAAATTCTACAACCATAACTCTAAATGCAGTCTGGAGTATGGCAAGATCAATTAGGCAGATGTGGGATCCATCTCCATCAGGGCAAAACAGGCCGGTCGCTAGCCGAAGACTCCACCTCTGGGTCAGCCTCAGAAGCCTTTAACAAGACCACCAATGCTTCCCAAGCCCTTGCTGCCTCCATGGTTTTTTCGCTGTTCGCGCGGCTAGCAGTTTGGAGTCTAATACTGCCCTCACAGTCCGCCCACTTAATAAAATTGGTTCTCCATCTCCGAATGCTCGGTCCCTTCTTGTTCTTCCAATGCGCTGTAATATCCCTTTTTGCTAGCAGGAGGCCTAGATCCAAGAACTTGCTAGTTACCTTGTTCTTGGAGGTGTGGGGGAACCAGTGCAGCAAGCAACGGCCCATATTTGGCTCTAACTCTCTCTCAGTGACATCAGTTAATAGCGCCACTACCTCCTCCCAATATGTTCCCAGCTGGGGGCAATCCCACATCATGTGACAGAAGCTGGCACCCTGTGCGTGGCATCACGGGCAGTGAGCAGTTGTCATGTCAAAGTATTGATTAATCTTTGCTGGGGCAACGACGGTACAACTATGAAATCTAAATAGGCTTGGTGCAATCCCACCACCCTGATGGCGATTAAGTAATGTTAGCCAGTGGAGGAGTCTGCCGCGTCGACACCGATAGGCTGTTTATGCAACAGAAAACACTCAGTCAGTGTGGACATAACAAGACATGGAAAACCACCTTCTATAATCCCGCACTGAGATATTCCTCGCAGTTAACTGCACTGAAGGACGCTTGGTTTCACAAGAACTTTCAAAATGCAGAGCCAAATCTGCTAGCTAACATCTAAATATGGCAAGCGCAAGTCCATCAGCTCGATGGAGTATTTGTAAAGTCTACCATGGAGGGACAATAGGAGTCCCACCAAGATCTAAATCCGGCCCTTAGTTGCTGGAATGCAAGTCAAAAATCCTCAGTGGGGAAAGAAAGAAGGCTGTTTCCAAAGAGGGCTTCACCTCACCTGATAGTTGCTTCTTAATGAAGCAGCTGACTTTTGGCAGGAAAGCTCCAAGCTAGAGAAATTCTTATTTTCAACCAAGAGAAGGTCCCTTGCCGGATGAAGACTTTCGCGCCTTACCCAGTGAAGATTTCTTCCTTCGAACCGTAGTAACTTTTATGGAGCTCTGATTCTTCCAGTGGGGCAAAGTTTTAGGCTTCAGCCTAAGAAGGCTCCGCAAGACCAGAAACCTTCACGAGATCCCGCTGGATCAAATTTGCTGTTGCGCAGAAGAATGTTGCCGGAGCAACCTGGATTTTAATCCCAGCATCTTTTTCGGATCAGATTGTCAGGTTGGCCGTGGTCACATTTCTCAGTTTTCAGAGGAAACGTTGCCAAAAGTCCCAGGCTTCAGGAAATGTTTGAGTACGCTTTAACACCAGCCTAGGGTTCAGGACATTGGGGACAGTACTTGAGGTGCAAAACACACTCCAGTAGAGGCCAGCAGCAGGGTCCTGATTAGTCCAATTGAAAATGGTCAACTAGGAATGCAGGAACATTGCATTTTGGAGCTTGTTGTGTCCCTGTACTGCATCAGAAGGTGTGCCTTATGACTCTTGGAGTCCACTTGTGTGTCCTGGGTACAAGAGGAAGAGCAGGTCCTGTCTTTAAGGCTCCTCTAAGGTCATAGAGAGCAGGTCCAATTATCTTCTATTCACTCACAGGGCCAGAAGTGATCTTAGGAGGGTATTAGGGATGCAACATTTATGCCCTGTGCTAGCCTGAGCGTGGGGGAAACACCTTGCCAATAAGGAAAAAGTTCCCAGGTATGACCCTAATCATTTTTGCAGCCCTTCCAGTGTATTTTATTGTCCACTGCCCCACAATCTCCCTCTCTACCTAATCCAACATGGCAGAACCCTAGATGCGGGACATCTTTGGCAGGTATTTTTGTTCCAAATCAGGATAATTTGTGTGCCAACGTCTTTAAACAGAAATATACACTCAAAGGAATAATCCATATAAAGCAATGATACAATGCTGGAAGTGATACATAGGCAGTATCCTTATTATCTGGACTGATTCCAAAGAGAGACTACAAATGCTTGTTGAATATCTGAACCACGCCCAGAAAAAGCTCATGTTCCCTTACAACAGTGACTATGACTGCATATCATTTCTATACCTATTGATTAAATAAAATAACAATTCATGTATTACACCTCTGACCCACAAATACAATGACATTCTGTTAGTCAATATCTATAAAATACTAGTTCCTTTGCATCTTTGATTTCCAATTCCACATTATGAGGAACACTTGTTGGGTACCCCTAAATGGTTCAATTTATTAAAATCTTCTTCCCAGTCTCTACTCTCTCATGTGCCAGTTCACATTTTCTTGGTGTAATTGAGGCTGGAGTATGGCAATTGCTTCTCTCTCTCGAGATACTGTGAAACATCTACGAAGATTTCAACTGATACAGTATTTGGTGATGCAGCTCCTCAACTGACCCTTAAGGTGCAACCATGTGTCCCCTATCCTTCGCTTTCACTCACTCCCAGTTTGAAGCAGAGGTTTTTTCCCACCAAAGCAATTAACATTACAGACAGAGCAATTTACCACAATATTGTGCAGGTAAATTAGGGCAAGGCCTCTGCCTTTGTCGGCTCAGCAAAGCATTTCCCCATGTAGCCAATTACAGAACTGTTTAGGGTTATAGGGTTTTCTCTGCTTCTGTATGGCAATGTTGGAATGTTACAGCTTACTCAAAATCATAACATGAAATACCTCACAACCTGGGTGCTCTTGCAATAGTTTTAGTCTGCCACCTAATTATCCTTTCTTCATATTTTTAACTTCTGTATAATTTTGAGTTGTGTTACTGAGACAGAACTAAGAAACGTATCACATAAATGCTTCAGAAATAAAAGTAGCATAGCATAACAAAACAAAGGAAAGAGAATTATCCACATCAGTTTGAAGTCTTAATTTATTACGATGTCAATTTATAAAACATCATGTACATTCAAGTAGTTTATTCAGTGTGTAAGTTGCACTTATGGCTATGATGTAGTCATTTAAAATTCAGATGCAAAACATTAAAAACATATTTAAATTAAGCAAAGGGTTCACATTTGTGTGACGCTCAGAGATTAGGACTTTAGTCACAAACTTTGACAAAGGGGTAATTTAAATCGCCATATAAAAAGAAAAAAAAAGTCTGATTTTTGCGGTACTTATAAAAGTGATTTTTTCAATGGGGATGCAAAGGTCTGTTTAGAGATCTGTTAAATGACACCACTGTTTAGGAGAAGTCTATTTGTTGGGTTCGGTATTAACGTAGGTCAATTTCCATTTCATCAACAAACTTTTTATCACACAGATCCTTAAGCACATATTGTTTGTCCTTTAACCCCTTCGATGCGCGTGACGGAGTGGTTCCGTCATGAGCATCGGTCGCGCTGTGCGGATGACGGAACCACTCCGTCACGGCCCCGCCCGCGCACGAACCCTTCAGCACAGCGCGGTAATCTGCGCCGCGCTGAAGGGGTTAAAACAGATAGGTCAACAATACAATTAAAAAGTATAGATTAAAAGGGAATCCATAAAAACATTTATACAAATTCAGAATTAAAAAGAGCCCCCAAAACATTTGAAAAATGGTGCCACTTGCAGAGACAGACAAATGTATAATAAAGATTACGATGCTAAGATCTCGTATTTACCCAGCCATTAGTGTTCAATTACATAAGATTCAGGTCTAGCATCACTTTTCAAGATGAGGTATCTCCCATACATATTTTCCTGCACCTAATCCAAAGGGCATGCCAGAATCTAGCAAGACCAAATACTGTAGATTGACGAGTGTCAGTAGACAAAAAACGTAGAACCTCTAAGTAATGCCCCGACCCGCTAGGAAACATAGCGGATCAATCCATTTGTTCCTCAAGGACTGGTGGCTTGGGCAAAAAAAGAGTAGGTGGAGTATGGATTCTGGAAGGTCAACCAAGTCATTACAGCTAGACCATTTTGAACAAAACAGTTTGGTGGGAAGGGATTTATAGCGAAACTGCAGAAAGAGTTTCCGTGCCATCGGCGGAACAATTTTGTCAATAGTTGGCTCAAAGAGCAAAGACCATTTAAATTTAAAATAGTCTTTGGTCAGGGTGGATTCTGCAACTGTAAGATCCTCTTTTAGAATCAATTTCCAAAGCAGTTCTTTCATTTTTGCGCTTGAGGTTCGCCTCATGTTTTCCGGGTTTGTCCAAAAGGCATCCATGCCGAGCTTTACTAGGGCTTACCGTAAGATGGTAAACCATTTTGTTGTTGACGCCTTTGGAAAACTTAGGAGGTCCTACAGAATCTCACAGTAAGACTCAATCTCATCTACAGTCCCCAACCTAAACCAAAACATTATCAATCGATAGATTGCCTTATGTTTCAATTGCCTGTGCGCCAGATCCATGTACAAAGGTTTCAGTGGATTGCTAGGGGGCAGGTCAACCAAGGATCTTAAAAAACGATTTTCCACAGCTGTTAAAGGCGACATATATTTGCTGTCCCCCACAGCTCTACATCATACAATATACTCCCCACAACCTTAGAGTTGTAAATTTCAAGTGCAGATGCAATCTGCCGTGACACTGTTTTTCTGTGTATCTTGCTAATGTGGTTACATTGAAACATTTGGTGTCATTTAGCCTTCTCCTTGTGTGCGTCCCAGTTTACTGATGGGGATACACGAATCCCTAAATAATCAAAGACGTCGACTTGTTCAAGAGAGGTGCTGCCTGCCTGAATGGATCTGCTGGGTTATTGTTTCCCTCTCTTATTAAGAAGCATGTACTTGGTTTTTCCCTCATTTAAGAACAACCCCCTATCATTACAAAACTGTATAAAATCATTTAAAAGCTGTTAGAGGCCCTGGGGAGATTTAGAAATTAAAAGGGTGTCATCCGCAAATAACAAGGCAGGGATTCTTCTGTTGTTTATTTTTCGGGACATCGCAGCCATGCCTGTCCAAGAAATCAATGACCCCATTAATAAATAAAGTAAAAAAAGTGGGCACCAACACACATCCCTGCCTCACTCCACGGTTTACAGGGAAGGTGTTGGTTACTTCATTATTTGGGCCCCACCTTACCTGGGCTGTATTAGAAGTGTGTAGTCTGGTTAAATTATCCAAGAGATTAGGAGGCAGGCCCATTTCTTTCAGTACTTTCCACAGCTTTGCCCGGGGCACTGAGTCAAAAACTGTGCGCAGATCGACAAAGGCCACATATAATTTTCCCCCTTTGACCTTCACTTCCTTCCAGTAGATGCAGATGAAATGGAAAACCTGGTCTAAGGTGCTGACTTTGGGACGGAAGCCCGCTAGTGGATCGCTTAAAATATGGGACTCCGTCAACCATTCTTGGAGCCTCCCTAGAACTTGTTTACAAAAGATCTTTTGGAGAGGATCTATTAGGCTTATTGGCCTATAGCTTGATGGCTTAGTTTTGTCACCTTTCTTGAAGATGGGCACAATTTCCGCGACCTGCCACAATGTCGGTACAGGCCCCCCAGACAGAATCAAGTTTGATAACTTGTTTATGTACAAGCCCCAAAGAGATCTATCCTCTTTGTACAGGTCGTTAGAGATTTTGCCTGGGCCTGGGGCCCATGATAAAACACAAGATGAGATTGCCCGGTCAGTGTCTGCCATAGAGAAGCTCAAGGGCGCAGAGTTCCACTCAACCCCTCATCTGGTGGCTCCCCTGCCTCATCACTAGTGTTGCTATAATTTGCGTAGAGAGACCCAAAGGAAGCTATCCATTTATCGGGCTGTATAATATATTTCAGCATTGGTTTCTCTCCCTTAAGCCAGTAGGTTGCCTCTCTGCAAAAGGATTTTTGATCTTTATCAATTAGTGCTGTGTGTAGAGTTAACCATAGCAAACTCTCCCACTCCTTTTTAGCATTAGTGATAGCCCTCCTATACTTGGCTCTGCAGGTCACAATCTCACAGTGCGCCTTACACTTAACAGCACTAATAAGCTCCCCCTTTGACCTTCTACAGTCCTGGTTAAACCCTGAGCTTGTAGAATTTTGCTTAGTACCAGTACAATGGCTACCACTTCCTAAAGTTTTAACAGGCCGACTAAGCAATTCCCTAATCTCATCAAAAAGGTGATCATGGCATGAACATAAGTTCTTTGCAGCATCTTTAGTGGGCTTTTAGCTAGGAAGTCTATTAGATCCGATGTTTTCTTCTTCAGCACTTCCTGATGCTTTTCTACCCAGCGCCACTTAACTGATCGCTGGTTGTTTGTGAGTGAGAGTACTCCCAGGTCACGGTGGCCATTTGGATTTGTCTATGCATTACCTGACACAAATAGAGAAAGTGCGAGTGCATTATGATCACTTAAAGGTCTGTTTTCCACTAGCATATCGTCAAGTACAGACCATAGGTTGGGGGTTATTAAACAATAATCTATTCTACTAGTGGGTTTGGGTCTATTATACGTATGGGCCCCATTTGGGTCTGATCTAGTTTCCCATTTGTTGCTCGTAAGTCATGCTGGAGTGTTAATGCAAGCAACCGTAGGTAGATTTAGCAGAGGGATTCGCCATTCCCTATCCCACTCCTCTGTCAGATCTGGGGTGGTTAGGGCAAGGGGCTCAAAGGTGTAATTAAAATAACCAGCCACTATGGTGGGGATATTGTCCAAATACTTGATTAGGGCATTGTCCAATGTACAAAGAGCCTCAGTTTCCCCAGTAGAGTCTACCCTGTTATATACGTTGAAAAATTTCCCCTTCCAACCACTGGGTAGGGACAACTCAAAAGCCAAAATGTCCTGCGAGTCTACATGAAGTCTCTTGATTTTGGTCCCTACTGCATTCTTTACCCAAACCAGCAGATTTCCTGCAGGATGGCCCGCAATTTCCTGGAAGCAGCGATAGTAAAGGCAGAGTAGCCACTTCTGTGGGGGTTAGATAAGCTCCAAGTTTCCTGCATCAGGATTGTGTCAAAAGTGTCTATAAAGGTACACCATTTGGGATCCAATAGTAATTTTGAGATCCCAGCCACATTCCATACCAAAATCCTGAGAGGCATTAATGGGGACGACCCTACTTCAGTAGAACAAGTATTCTGGGTGATGGTATGCATTTCAGTTGTGGCTTCAAACACATCACAAGGTTCTGCGTCATGTGTTAAGTTAGTTAATGACAAAGGGTTCAATGGGAGAGAAGAAGAATCCTGTCTTGGCTCAGGTAGCAAAACATTGTCCGGTTTTAGTCAACATTGACTACTTTTTGTCCAACCTGGGCCGTAACACAAATCACCCCTATGTGATCTATATGGGATTGTTCCTTCTTTAATTGGGTATTGGTACCTGATCTGAATAGAGGTGTTGGGGGGAAGGGGGAGGGAGTACGATTATCAATTAACAAGAGCCCAGATACCATGGCTTTGTCAAAAAAACTGACTGAGATTGTATCATTTTTAGCTCCCGGGATATTCAACCTACTAACACATCTGATATTGTCCCTTATAATGGAATAGCAATGGCAGGATGACCTAAACCAATGGATACCCTTATTTAGTAGGGAATCATGGTCCTCATAAACCCTATCTCAAAAATGTGGGACATTAGTAAGGTAAACTATATCACGGCTACCCTTTCCGGCCTTCTGGACACTCCATCCCTAACCACCCCCATCCCGTGAGGAGTTTCACGAAATGACCTGTGTGTGTAACCTTCATTCAAGGTCACCTCCCCTCTATCCGGGTGTCTAGGTTCTAATGCCCCACGGTTAACTCCCTGTAGAGTGGGTTTTGTTGATCTTAGGTCCTTAGAGTTTAAAAGGGATGACACCACAGGCACTTAGGATTGGTGAGAGGAGTTTAACGGAGGGGCTCTAGGTTGTTTCTCTACCTGCCTGTGCTGGTGTTGCTTTGAGCCGCTGTTTTTGTCTAGAGATGGCATTACCAAGGGATTTTTAAGGGATACATGGCTTGCTTCACTCACATTTCCATTAATGACCTTCTGGGAAAGACTCCCAACCTCTCTTCTATGAGCAACCACTTCTTCTCATTAGAATTGGCACTTCTACTTTCACTGAAATTAGGCTCGTTGGCACCCCAGACACCAACCTCTAGTACATCAAACCTATTGTGGCAATCTCCCTGGACAACATAGGGGATTGAGGAAGGCCCACAGGAATCATCTTGGAGTTTGTCTCCTAACAAATCAGGCTCTTTCCGCTTGTCCTTAACCAGTCCCATTTTTCCCTTTCAGGTTGATTTAAACATACATGAGATTGTCTTGACCGAGGTGTGCTTAGGCTTCACATTTTGGGAGGGGGGGGGACAAAGCTGGGCCAGGTAACCCGACACTGTGATCGGCAGCAGGCTGTCTACATGGGATACAACCAACCAAGTCCTCTACGATAGTAGAAGAATTTGGTTGGGAGTCAGCAATCTCCTGGAACTCTTCTAAGAATGATTCAATACGGTCCAGGGTCTCATGACAAACTTTCAATTTAAATTTGCTCATGATTTTGAGACAGTCCTCGGTAAGACAGCTAAAGTTTGCGATGTGTATTTCTATTTGCCTTTGTGAATCAGGTGAATTGTATTCATTTATTAATGGCTCTTGATTGAAGGCATATGTATCATAAGGGCATTTTGCGAATCTCTTACATCATGTTTTCTGTAGTTTGTAAAGTTTATATTTTTGCAGTACTTTCAGCACTGAATGTGCAACATCTACCCTAGGTACAACTCTTTGCTATAGGGGCTTGCAGGCAGTAAGTAACTTTAGTATTCAAATGATAGTCAGACTCCCGGACCGTTATTGTGTTTATTAATTTTAGGATACACGTTCACCTTAAAGGTATCTTGGCACTCATAAAAAAATGGCTAATAGAAAAAATGATTATTTTGAATGCTGAGTAATACATCAACTCTGGAAAGCAACTCTAAGTGGAAGAGAATACATTAACAGAATAATAATGTCTCTAGAGATTTGGAAACACATCTCTTGGGATCTAGAGCATTTCTTTCATGGCTGTTACATGCTTGTGGGTGTTCCCTGCTTGGAACATTGAATGTGGGGAGATCAACAGTTGCTGCTGGGGAGCTGCAGAGGTCAGACTGAATAAAGAAAGTTAGCAACCTACCTTCTTTTTAGTAGCCATGAGTTTTCCGGTCCCCAGTCTCCCCTACTGTGAGTTCCTGGCGCTGCCCCTGGTCATCTCCTTCTGGTTGTAGCTGGAATTCCAGTTTGTCACAGAGTTCCCCTCATGTTATACTGAGACCCTTTTGCGGTGTTGTGGGAACTGCCTTGCCATAGGTGTCAGAAGTCCTGCTCCGGTATTTTCAACTTGTGTCCATGGTTGCCAGCTATCGTCGGACGTCGGAAGGCCTGTTGGAGTTGGGTCTTTGGAGCTCCAGATCGTGACGTGCCTGCTATGGGCAGAGCAGTCTTGGTGCTCCTGATCATGACGTGCCTACTGTGGGCGGAGCAACCTCGACGAATTTGCCTGCCGAGTCCCGTTGTGACGTGTCTGCAAAGGCTGCAGTGAACGGAGGGGCTCCACGTCCAGACGTCACCAGAAGCCGTCAAGTTTGTTGCCCCGCAACCACACTCAGTGAGGCAACCACTTCAAGCGTATCACCGTTGCCTACATGCATTGGCAGTCTCCCGTCACCTGTTTTCTAATTCCCTGTCACAGTGCGGAGCACACGTTGATGCCCACACCTTGATGGTAATTTCTCTTGTGCTATTTTGTGCTGTGCACTCATCTGTGGTCCATGTATTTCTCATTGGTGATGCACACACCATTTCCTCATATCACGTGTGCATGTTAATCATAATGCTGCTTGTAGTGATGTGCACACCTACTAGACTTGTTTTGTCTTCACGCCAATGTTCCAGGGGGGCATCTTGCACATCGATAATGTGCACACCTATTTCTTTTTAACATGTATGTTTCTCAGTAGTAATTTTGCACACCCTTGGTATTATTTTCTGTATTAATGCGGATTATTTCTGGGGGTATTCTTGCACACCAATTTCCTTTTTGTGTGTGTGCATATTAGTGTCACACACATGTACTGCAACATCTGACTTTGTTACTTGTTTAACCTGTGTCGTGCTTGGGCAGCAACTCACCCACGCATGGCTACCCAATAAATCGGATATTAGCAACACCACCCTTTTTGCAATCACCTGGCACTCCTCCAATCAATTGGCAACAGTGGAAGGACACATCTGATGCTTACCTTGAAGCCATCAATGGTGACACTTTTACCTCAAAAAAAAAAAGCGTTGTTGATTTATAGTTCAGGCTCCAAAGGTAGAAACATCTTGAAAACATTACCCTTGGAACTAGTAAGTACCCTTGTAAGTGGTGGTGATGATGGTGAGTTCCTAATAGTTTATGACTATGCTTCTGTTATCAAAACTCTGGACAAAAGGTTTAACCCTAAGAAAAATATAGTGCTAGAACGCCACAAGTTTTTACAACTTGCCCAGATTCCTGGCGAGTCGTTTGACGATTTTGTCGCTGCACTCAGAACCCTTGCTGTCTTTTGCAATTATAGGGAATTTTGAGATGATATTATACGTGATCAGCTGATAGAATGCGCACGCAACAGGAAGATTCAGGAAAAACTGCTATCATCTGAGGATTCAGACCTTGAGACTGCATTCACTCTAGGTAGGAGCCTTGAACATTCTCAGTTCTGCATGAAGGAAATGAGTGGAACTGTGCAATCTGGTGAAGTCAAGCAGCTTAGTGCAAAACATATTGTCAAACCCACCAAGGGGACCAATGTAACTTCTGCACGTAATCCAGCACCTGCACTTAGTTTATATAAATCTAGAATGTAGAAGACAGAACCCGCATGCTTCCGTTGTGGGAGAAAATCACATCTAGGGAATGCGAAGTTTTGTTTTGCCTTAAATCAGACTTGTTTCAAATGTGGAAAAAAGGGCATTTGGCACTTGTATGCAAAGCAACCGGGTTGCACAGGGGCAATATGCATACTGTTAAAACCATTGAAGAGGACTTTGTTGATTCTGGGGAGGAAAGCGAGAACAATGTCTGACTTATGTTGTCTTCTTCACCTTTGCAGTCAGAAGGGTCGTTGAGATAACTTCCATGGCTGGGTTATGGAAAAGAAAATCTCCAGTTTGTGTAATCTGTGGGAATGGCAAGATTGTAAGCTTTTAACATATTGTGGTTCCTCATTCGCCCTTATCAATGCCAAAGACTTTGATGGGTTGGATGACATCGAATTGCACCAGTCCAGCCTGAGAATCTTTGCTTACGGTGGTAAAAGGATGAAAGTCCTTGGTAAATTTGAAGCCAATTTAGAATTCACTGGGGAATTTTTATCTGGAACTGTGTACATAGTGAAGTACGGAGCGCATTTGTTGTGGTGGGAGGAGCAAGGGGATCTGGGGATCATTCTTGATCCCAATCATCCTGGCATACTTTTGTGAAGACGTGAGGCAAAACAGTTTTACAGCACTTGAACCTGCCTTGGTGCAAACTGGCTTTTGATGTTGCTAGGCCTTTTGGGGTAACTGGAAATTGATTTTGATTTGATTTGATTAGTGAACCTATAAAGCACGCGATTGCCCGAGGGCGTCTTGACGCTTCTGTTTGATGCGCTTTAGGTTATTGCAGAGGTGCAATTCTGGCTTAGCAGGGAAACAACCAGGTTTTTACTGCCTTTCTGAAGGCCAGGAGAGAAGGGCTACTTTTATTTGTGATAGGTAGAAGGTTCCATGACTTGGCTGTCCTCCAGAGGAAGCTTCTTCCTCCCCACCTATCCTGCTTGAACTTGGGTACTTGTAGTTTTGGTTGAGTAGATCTTAGTTTTCTTGCTGGGGCATACCATTTGAGGTGTGTTCTCAAGAATTATGGTCCTGAGCCATGAAGTGCCTTATATGCCAGACACAAAGACTTGAACTCTATCCTTTTGTCAACTGTCCATTCTCCTAAGTATGCGTTGGTTTTTATTGACTACATATCCAAATGGCCTGAGGTGAGGTTCATGGACAGTGTTAATTCTGTAATCATCATAAAAACATTTAAGGATATGTTTCTTCATGAGGGATTTCCTGAGTTGTTAATGACTGACACCAGCACCCAGTTGGTGTCCATGGAAATGCAGGATTTTCTCAGGGAACATGACATTAAGCACATTCTCACTTCCCTCTACCACCCTCACAGCAATGGTCTTGTTGCATGCATGAACAGGGTTATCAAAGACCAGTTACAATTAGCCTGGGTCAATGGGTTGCACTGGAGAGTGGCGATTTCCAACATGTTATGGGCGGTAAGGACCACTCCCCACATTAGCACTGGCATGTCTCCTTTAACCCTACTCAGGGGAAGAGGTGCAGGTTCCAAGTTAAACAAGGACCAGGAAGGTGGTTAATCAGTGTAAATTGGGCAGAGTGGCTGACATCAGGGCAGAGGTTCAGTCAAAGCATGAAACCGATGATGTCAGAGTTTCCCCTGTTTGTGCTGGTGATTTGGTGAGGACCAAGAAACCCAGCTTTGTTCGCAAGGGGGTTTCTCGGTTCTCCACTCCAGTGGGAGTGAAGGGGGTGAAATACCATGTGGTGGTGTTGATGAATTGGAAAACCTGGAATAAATGTGCTATCTCTGTGGTACCAGAGTCCAAAGCTGTGTATGTCAGTGAGAAGATGTGTCCATTCTGGTCACACTCCCTGCATGGAATTTTCTCCTAGAAGAGGCATCCATGCAGACCGCATTTCCACCAGGAAAATTTCCCCCAGGGTGAGAGTCACCCCTGCCAAGTTCCAGGATTATGTTATGCATTATTCTATATTGTTTCCCCATTTTTGCTTTTGGCTATTGTCCTTTATGTTTCAGCTTTCTTCTCTCTATGTTTTATTCTTCATTGTTACTTTTTGTTTTTGCAATGTGAAGGAAGGGGGTGTGTTGAGATCTAGAGCATTCCACTCATGGCTGTTCCCAGCTTTTGGGTGTTCCCTGCATGGAACATGGAATGTGGGGAGATCGGCAGTAGCTGCCAGGGAGCTGCGGAGGACAGACTGAATAAAGCAAGTTAGCAACCTACCTGTGTTGCACTTCTTTTGAGCTTCTGATTGATAACAGGAGTTTTCCAATGGTTGAGGACCAATCAGACAGAGGAAAAAACCTCTGGACCTGCAGTTTTTAAAACGCGGCAAGGACAACAAGACTTTAAAGCTTGAACATAGTTTTCTTCGAAGAGCATATCATCTGAAGTGTTTGTGCAAACACGATTGCTCAGTGAACTCCCATTTAATCTTATACATTCTGCAGCATCCAAGTGTTAGCACCTCTTAAACAATATGTAAAATTTGAACTTGAACCAAGGACTGCGTGGTGTAGGCCAATGTGTAATAATCATCGGCATAAGAGAATGTTAAGCATCCATATATTCAAACAGTCTCACATATGCATTCAACATCAATGACAGGAAATATCCCTGGAGGACACCACATTTAATAGCAACAGCTAAGGATCAAAAAGGGTGGGGGTTAAGAAAATGTGAGAAACGAGTGAATTATGAAATAATATATCCTATTAGGTTAGTGCTCTGAATGCCGCCAAGAGATGCAAGAGGATCAGCGCAGCTAAGTCATCCAGTATCAGTCTTAGTTTGCCTAGGAAAAGCACCAACTCAGTTTCTCTTCCTTGGCCAGGGCAGAAGCCAAGTTGCATTGGTCAGGGGGTTTTGATAGCTGCCGGCTAGTTGTTCATTCAGCCACTTTGCAAGGGCCGGTAGCAGAATAATAGGATGCATTTTCATTTATCAAAACACACAAGATGATGGACGGAATGTTGCACATTGGCAAAACTTTCAACCCCAGTCACAGATCTGGGTTTAATCCATCGTTATTTTGCTCATCACGCCACCCAGTTCGGACATGGCAATATGCAAATTAGTCTTGACCCTGTGCCGCATGGGAACAGCCCAGCCGAACTGCCAAGCCATGTCTTCCCTGGACCGGAATCAAGCATCCTAGGACCGGTATCGGGGTTTCACCCCTCTTCAGCCAGGATAGCTTGACTCCAGTGGCGTAGTGAGCATGGGACCCACGTCTGGGCATACCCTTCCCACATAGGGCAAACAGCAAAACACACAAGATGATGGACGGAATGTTGCACATTGGCAAAACATTCACCCCCAGTCACAGATCTGGGTTTAATCCATCGTTATTTAACTCACCACGCCACCCCAGTTCAGACATGGCAATATGCAAATCAGTCTTGACCTTGTGCCTCATGGGAACAGTCCAGCCCGAACTGCCAAGCCAGGTCTTCCCTGGACCGGAATCAAGCATCCTAGGACCGGTTTTGGGGTTTCACCCCTCTTCAGCCTGGCTGAAGAGGGGTGAAACCCTGAAACTGGTCCTAGGATGTTTGTTTCCAGTCCAAAGAGGACCTGGCCTGGCAGTTTGGGCTGGACTGTTCCCATAGGGAACAGGGTCAAGACTGATTTGCATATGGCTGGGTCCAAACTGGAATGGCATCGTGAGCAAAAATTCAATGGATTTAGGCCCAGATCTCTGTACTGGGGTGAATGTATGACATTGTTCTGCAATCTGTCCATCAATAGTTCTTTTTACATTTGTCACCCCGAGTGGGACGGGTATGCTCAGACGTGAGTCCCGTGCTCTCCATGCCACTGGAATCAAGCTATCCTGGCTGAAGAGGGGTGAAACCCCGAAACCGGTCCTAGGATGCTTGTTTCTGGTCCAGGGAGAACCTGGCTTGGTAATTCGGGCTGGACTGTTCCCATAGGGCACAGGGTCAAGACTGATATGCATATGGCTGGGTCCAAACTGGAATGGCATGGTGAGCAAAAAAACGATGGATTTAGGCACAGATCTCTGTACTGGGCAGCGACGGCCCGTATAGGGTGTATTACCGGGGCGGTGACGTGGGGCAGAGGAGGGGCAGGTTGGGGGGTTTCAAAATTCGGTATACGGCCGATTGCAGGTAAGTTACGAAAAAAATAAAGAAAACAAATTTTGTTGCGCGCGCATCGCCAAATGCGATGCAGCGCGCGCAACAAAATTTGTTTTCTTTATTTTTTTCATAAGTTACCTGCAATCAGCTGTATGCCGCATTTTGCAACCCCCCACCCTGCCCCTCCTCTGCCCCACGTCACCGCCCCGGTAACACGCCCTATACGGGCCGTCGCTGGTACTGGGGTGAATGTATGACATTGTTCTCATTCTGTCCATCAATAGTTCTTTTTGCATTTGTCACCCCGAGTGGGACGGGTATGCTCAGACGTGAGTCCCGTGCTCTCCATGCCACTGGAATCAAGCTATCCTGGCTGAAGAGGGGTGAAACCCCGAAACTGGTCCTAGGATGCTTGTTTCCAGTCCAGGGAGGTCCTGGCCTGGCAGTTCGGGCTGGACTGTTCCCATAGGGCACAGGGTCAAGACTGATTTGCATATGGCTGGGTCCAAACTGGAATGTCATGGTGAGCAAAAAAACGATGGATTTAGGCCCAGATCTCTGTACTGATGTGAATGTATGACATTATTCTGCATTCTGTCCATCAATAGTTCTTTTTGCATTTTCATATATGTTATTTATTTCCAGAAGGGGCCTATATAATGCCGGGTTTCCAAACCAGTGTGACTGATTCCAAGGACATAGAAAAAATTATTATCTTGGAGAGAAAGGGCGCAATCACTGAAATTCAAGACTAAAAAAGGTGACTGGAGATGAGTTAATGGGCAAAAGAGATTTTACTAAAGTGAGAAGATAAGTTACTTCCTCCTTGTTAGATGGAATAATGAAGGCCTAAGATCTATGAGGAGCAAGAATGAGTAAGGCTGGCATTTTTATGGGAATTTCTTCTACCCACGTATGAAACACAATTGCAGCAACAACAACAAAAAAGTGCTATTTGTTCATAGATTTGCTGAGATTTAGAGGTAGCGACAGGTGTGAAAACTGACTTCCAAAAGGATTTTACAATCTGGAATAGATCCCCTAAAGGTGTAAGTACAAAAAGGTGTGGATACAATCACATAAATATTTTTATTTGTCCCGAGTAAACCTTTGCTCCTACAATTTCAACTGCATTTTGTAGTGCTGTGCATTACCCTCTGACAATGAGCTACTAAATGCATATTTCAATTGTAGAATGGCCAAGTGCCTTTATTTAAGAATGTCTGAAAACTACTGAGTCTTAAGATTTTGAGCCCTACCTTATCAAAAGGGAGTTTTCTGTTTAAGGACTTGCATGAGAGGATTCAAAGCGTGCAAGTGCATCATGAGCCAAAGAACAATTAGAATTGTAGCATGAAAGTTCAGGAGTGGATGGAGGGTGCACCAGAATGAAGTCAAAGTAGGTCTGGATATATTCCAAAATATATATTAGTTTATTTAAGACTCTTAAAATTAGGATTTGAACATCAGCCAACGAGTTTCGTTCCAAAGGCAACTTCGTCAGGGCTGAAAAAGGTATACAAATAAAAACACAGACTAAATACACCGTACAAAACATTATATACATAAATATCGACAATGTACATACACATATATCCACATACAACATATAAATTAATAACACTGATACAACGGCTAGCTAGATTTATAAGAAAACATATTCTAAAGCAAGAGGGCTCATCCAAGAACATATCATCATCAACAACAATATTCATTTAAAAAAATACTATGAATATTGTTGTTGATTATGATATGTTCTTGGTCGACAGTATGACCTTTATAATGAGTAGGCCCATGTAAAATTTGCAACATTCTCAATTTCAACACAGATTGAAAGAAGTCTTGTGCAAGGCTATCTTCCTTATTGTCATTGTGAATATTAACATTATCAAAAATTATCAGGTTGGGTGAGTCAAGCAGGACTTCGCCCACCCAGTTACAGGCAGTATGGAATGAGTTAATCTGAGCATTAAGGGATGGGAGAAAGGAAAAATAAGAGTCACTCCTCAGGTGATATCTTCTCGGGGGTTGGTTCTCACTCCAGCAGAGGTCAGCAATAGGTTGCAGGCAGATCCAGTTGGTGGTGGTCTGCTGGGCAGTTGCAAGGAAGGCCTCTGGAAGCTTGCTGTGTCCCTGTACCGGAAACAGGAGGTCAGCCAACTGGAGTCATTTCTGGGGATCCTGGGTTCAAGGCAAACAGATTCAGCCTTCTTTAGACAGCAGGCAGCCCTTATTTTGAATCTTTCACAGGATTGAGAGTGTTATGATTAGAGGTTCTGAGGGTGCCAATCTCACCCAGTTGCAGCCTTTGAATGGGGCAGTCCCTGGCCTACTCCCAAACTAGTTCTGGCTAGTTCTCCCACCATCGCAGGCCAGGTGTGAGCAATCGCACCCGTAAGGGGGTCGACCTGAGTGTAACTGGCCCAGGCAAGGGGGTCAGCGCGTATCCCACCTAAGGTGCTAAGGCCTGGGTAAGCCCATGGCCCAGTCTTCCATTACAGACCAGTGTGTGCGCACTGGCAGCTATCATGGTTATAATCATGAGCCACCTGCTGGGACACACAGCTGTATGTATGCACCCACACCTATAGTGCCTGGGATTGTGTGTGCCGCCTGTCATCGCAAGCTATTGCGTGATCACCGACACATGTATTAGGTAAACGAGTGTCCAGTCTGCTGTTGCAGACTCAGGTGGGCCACTTACACTCCTGGTACTGGGGACTTTGTGCCCAACCAGCCATTGCAGGGTATGTGTTTACTAGTGCACATGCACCCAGGTAGTGAGGGATACCTGTGTGCGTTTACATTACCTATGAGGCTTGCTCTTCTGATAGGTTAACATGGTGGTTGACATCACTTCAGGCTGCAATAGTGGATTGCAGTGGAGAAACCTCATGATGCTTCTGATCAATGGATATGCCAAACCCTTTCCAATGGTAAAGGGGGGGTTTTGGCATAACTCGCTTAGAAATGCCACTTATAGAATATGGACATTTCTATGGTCTAAGAGTCTTGTGTGCCATGGTGCTTGGCTCCAGTGGACACCAGGGTTTGGGGGAGCACATCTGTGCATTCCTCAAGTGACAGACAAACCATGGACATCCCACACAAACGGCAGATATCTGCCATTTGATGGCCAAATGGGATAGAATGGACAGAAAGGCTTTGCCACTTAGCCTCTAGGGGCCTAATTAAAGATTAAGATCTTCATTCCATGGCCCCATGGCAGACCGACCTACAGTTTATGGGAGACATCTCTGTTTCAAAGGGAAACCCCTTGCACCACCCTGAACTTCAAAGACACACAACAGTGTAAATCTGGTGCCATCCTTCAGCAAATGGGAAGATGCTTGCTGGGAGATTGGACTGGAGAACCCGGACTGCTTGGTGCACATTGCCAGAGGACTCTGTTGTGCACATGGAGTATAACTTCTCATGAAGGGGACAGTGTCTCCTTTCTCAATAGTGGCTGACCTGGGCCAAAAACCTGCTTAAGTGTAGAGGCCTGAAGTTTGTTCTCCAAGGGCCCATCTGTGGGACTCATGTTCTCCCGGAGATCTTAAGGACATCAAAGATCTACACCTACACCATCTACCTGTGACATCTGGAGAGCGGTGCCCTCTTCAGTGCCCACATCGGTGACTGAATCCCAACTGATAGCTCAGTGTGAGCATGGAACTAGGACTTGTGTCTGGAGACCAGATTGTCTAGTTCAGAGACCCAGAAATGTTGGTTGCATCTAAGGCATTTGGCTCCAGTACTGCAGGGACCTGGACATTCATAAGCGTCTAGTTGGTGGTGAGTGGATTTAGCGGGTGCTGGACCCCATGTATCCGCCTTTCATCGATCGTGCTGCATCTCTCTAGTGCGACGCTCCAAGTGCATGCTCATTGCGTACGGTGTCTGATTCACAAGGTGCAACTTTCAGAGGTGAGGGTATACCCATAGTAGTGCCTAGTGCCTCATTCTACCTCATGTGGGTCTGGTGAACTTTCACCTGTGTGTGACCAGACTGGTCTGGTGAAACCTGCATCATCGTACTCCGGATGTTGTGCCACATTTCCAAGGAGGTATGGAATTGCAACTCTTCACTGTGTGTGACCAGAATTGTCTGGTGCAACCCATCCCAATGTGCATTGGTCATTGTGCCTCATTTCCAGGGAGTTGCTTGAAATCTAAAGTGTCTGGTGCAACTTATACCAACGCACACGGGATGCTATGCACAGATTGCTGGGCACAACCCTGATCATTGTGTGGCAGACAGGGCACCTCCTCCAATCAAGAGGCTCCCCTGTGTTACTCTTTATTAGACCTGGTGCCCTTGGCCTGAGTCTCCTTTCCATTTTGCACTGATTGCCTCCTCTATTTTTTATATGTTTTGCTGGTTTAGATACTTTGGGTACTGTGCCACTGCTATTCAGTGCCACAGTGCCAGTGCTCCCTATTGTAAATTCATGTATTCGATTAGTGACTCCCTGATTGGATTATTTGATTTACCTGTCAGACCTTAGAATAGTGCACCATGTGTGCCCAGAACCTGTAAATCAAATGCTGCTGTTGGGCTTGCAGCACTGGTTGTGCCACCCACAGAAGCAGCTTGTAAAGTGTGTCTCAGGCCTGCCATTGCAGAGCCAGTGTGCAGGCTGTGACTGCCATGTCGACTTGGCCAGTGCACCCACTTGCCAGTCCCTAAACCTTCCCTTTTCTACATATCAGACACCCCTAAGGTAGGCCCTAGGGCAGGGTGCATTGTATGTAAAAGGTAGGTCATGCCCTGATGTGTGTGGCATGACCTGATAGTGAATTACAGCCTATTTTGTTTTTCACTATTGCAAGGCTACCTGTCCCCATAGGCCAGAATGGGCAGTTTGATTATAACACCTTATAATCCTAACTGAACCAGGGAACAATGTACAAATTCGAGTTTAGTATGCCTGAACTCAGAATTTTAAAATACATCTTTTAGTGTGGGTGATTTTTACATTCTGTGTTTGAAAATACCACTTTTAGAAAGTAGGTATTTTCTTGCCTAACCATCCAGCCTGCCTCTGCTAGCTTGTGTATTGTATATCTGGTTTTGTGAGTGACAGGGGCTGGGGGGCTCCAGGAGACAGGGTGAGTCAGCACTAGACTGAATAAACCCATCTGCATTGGGAGTGGAGGGAGGAGTAGCACCTAGGCCTTAATAGGGGTGTGCCTGCCTTCCACAATGCTGGCTCGACCTCCTGCGGTGCGTCTGATAACGCTGGCCCACACAGACAAAGGAAGAAGGTGTGCACTGGCAGAATGCACCCAGAACTGGTTTGGAATAGGTACAGGACCCTCTGCCTCAAGAGAACAAAGAGAATAGTAGTATAAATATGGGGGCCCAGACCCCAATACTTTAGATCACTTCTGGGAAAACAAGACAAACCTTTGCCAAGGAAGCTGCAGGAGTTTGGACTGCCCCTCTGACAGTGTGCTGTTTGCTGGGATGGCCTGCAGTGGTTTCTTTATTGTCAAGGAAAGGAGAAAGAACTTTTAAGGAACTTTCATCATCTTGCAGAATATTTATCCAAGGGCTTGAACTTGTGCTTGCCTCCTGCTGAAGTCTCAAGCTACAAGACTTTACCACCAGCTCCCCTCTGAATTTTCTTGCTGGGAATTCTGTCTGCAGAAGCCTGCGTGTCGCTGGGAGCTGGAAGTGCGACTCAACGAGAAAAAGCGTGTCGCTGTTGCAGCTGTGCCGTTGCATCGCCGGAAAAGCGTGTCGCCGCCGCAGAGGCCTCTGCCGCATCACCAGAGAGCGGTACAAAAGGGGGTGGTGATGGACGGAGCATCAGAACCAATCAAACACTCACACCCAGTCAACAGATCTGGGTTTGATACATCCCGGTTCTTTAGCCCACTCTGCCACCCCAGTTCAGACATGGCCATATGCAAATCAGTCTGACCCTGTGCCTCATGGGAACAGTCCAGCCCGAACTGCCAAGCCATGGCTACCCTCTCCACACCTGGCCCCTCCGTAAGACAGATAGTAGCGACAGAGATTGACTGGGTTGAAGGAGCACTTCCGAGACAGTTCAGAAGCGGCTCAAGAAACTGCATGACTCCTTTGTGTTTTGAGACCTTTGGGTGACCTTCCTGAATGGCTGCTAAACTTCCCTTGTTTACGTCTATCTCCTAATTAAAACTTACTACATATCAACATCCGCTTCCTGAGGACCCAGACTAAGTGTAACCTCAGCGGTGAGCGGCCTAGTGTCTGGGAGATGGGGCTGGTTATCTTCCATCCAGAGGTATAAGAAAATCGGGGTGAACTAGAGGGTGGAGGGAGGCTGGGGCCACAGAGTCTGCAGGAAGTGATCCTTTGACCTGCTGAGTATCAGTGGCACTGCATTAGGGTTCTGAGTGCGTACAGACTGGCTGATACCTGTCACACCGTGTAGTGGAGTGAGTGAGTGTGAGTGTTTTTCTGAGGACAGCCTATAATTTACGACACTTGCCGGCAGTGCCGCTGTATACGTTGATTTCACACCAAAAGCACCATACATTTGACATTGGGTTTACTTTGGCCCGCTCTGCTGCTTAAAAGTGTTCTATTTCTGTGTAAGTACATATCTGATATTGTTGTGACCCGGGGTATACCCTATAACCATGTGGGACTGTATTATCAGGATTGCCAGGGTGAGCCAGGGTTGGATAGCATTTCACACCGCATAAGGGTGCTTTCTCTATTGTGTAATAATTCCAAATGTTTTTTATGCCCATAAGTATATGATGTTCACCTTATAATGATTGAATATGTGTTTGATAAAAATGTTATTTACATACATCCTGTGTGAAGTCTTGTTTGTGACACTCACTGTATTTATTGTGTGCCCCTGCTGTGCCTTTGTTTTACACATTACCTCTGAGGAAAGCCTGACTGCTCCGTGCCAAGCTACCCAAGGGTGATCACAGGTTATACAGCGAGTGTAATCACGCGCTCTTGACTGGAGCAGTAGGTTCTGCCTAGCTGGAGGGGTATCCCTACAACCAACCACAAAGTGCTGGTTCCAACAGGGACAGATTGCCTTACTACAGTGAAAACAACTTCAGGAGTTTTTCAGTGCCATGACATGTTAAACTTAAGAACACATGTCCTTCTTTTTAAAATACCATGCACCCTGTCCTTAGAACCCTTCAACCCTACCTTAGAGGTAACTTAAGTATCAAAACTGAAGGTCTAGACCTGGCAAAAGGTTTTTTTTGTAATGTCAAAATGGCACTAAAGCTGCAGTGGCAAATCTGTCACATGGTTCACAGTAGACCTGGGCGGACCTCGCAGAGTACCAATCTGCAGAATTCTACGGAGTTACAAAAAAAAAACTCAGCAAGATTCCACAAAATTCTGCAAACTGGCAGAAATAGGCGCGTCATGCTACTCACTCTGTGATTTAGTGCCAGGAGCTCGTTCCATATGAAAAAAGTCAGCATGAACGGCACCACACTGCATGCCTGATGGAGCAGCTTCTTGCATTGATTTTGCTGCAGCTAAAGTGACTTTTCTATTTGAGCAGCAGCTTTCTGACAGCAAATGGTTGCTACCACCTGCGTTGGAGAAACTCGCAGGGTGCCTTTCTAGCAACCAAAAATCACACTAGGGATGCCAGATCTCGCTCGCACTTTCCAACTTACCGTTAGCAAACCAAGTGGTAAGTTGAAAAACTCCACCTCGTTGACAGAATTGGAATGCAACTCCACATTACAAGAGTAAGGAGGAGTGGCCAAAACTATGCTGGTGGAGCACAATATATCATCCACTCCTAGTTTATAGGCTTCTTTAGTGCACAAGGGATGCTGCAGCCCACTAGTAGCATACAAGTTACAGGCCCTGGTTACAAACAGTACTATTTAATAGGGACTTATAAACTAAATGTACAAATTTGGTTTAGGGCAATTTTACCATGTTTATAGGGAATAGCACAAGCACTTTAGCACTGGTCGACAGGAGTAAAGTGTGCAGAGTGCTAAAAGCAACAAAACTGGATTCAACAAAGGAAGGAAAGATCTGATGTGATCGTGTAGAGATAACCTGGTCCAACAATCACTATAGTCTGGCCAGATGTTGGGAGCACTTAAGCATGCACACATCTCTTCGGGGAGCATTGTGGCATGCAGTTGCCATGATATGAAAAAAGCAGGGGAAAAGATTTGTGTGTGTATCTAGGAATCATCTTCTACCAGCCACTTGGACAGGCACAGACTGGATTATCTTTAGTGTGCAATTGATGCATCTGCTGATGTTTTGGGCCTGATGCACAAATGACTTTGCACTTGCAAAGCCAGTGGATCTGAGTTTGCAAACACAAAATCCCAATTAACAATTCAGGCTTTCGTAATTGCCCTCCTGAATTACAAAGCACGCATTACAATTAATTGTGTGTCACAAAGAAAGTAGGAGGTGAAGGGGATATCACCCCTACCCCCTGAGACTCGCAATAAACAGCTTTTGACAGCTTACACTAGTCGAATTTGGTAGTTATATCTCAGCCAATCATCTTCCTCAGCTACAACTCAATGTTGACCGTGCTGAAGCAGAGTTAAAGGCCTGGCTTGCTTAGGACTTAGACCATTTATACAAGTTCATCAGACCACGGCCAGGTGCATGTCCTCTGCTCCTTGGTTTAGTGAAATTCTGATTGCAGAAAAAAAGCGTTGGAAGGTGCTTGAGCGCATCTGGAGAAAGTCCTATGACACGGGGCCTAAGACACTCTATACGAATGCCCTTAAAGCCTATCACAAATTAATAAGGAAAACAATAGCAGTCTAACTACATCAGTCGTGCCTAAGCCTGTGGAGCTATCGAATGCACACTGCAAAAGAACTGCAGAATATTTTGTGGATAAGGTTAATACCATCTAGATGAGCGCCAGCCTTCTGCTACATCTGCTGCGTCGGTCGGTCCAGTGGATGACAAAACAGTGCCACTGCTTTAGGTCCTTGAGGAATTGCCACCATTGAACTTCTCATCCTTCGCCTCCCTAGATGCGGCTGTTAAATCTGGCTGAACCCCTCAAACCTGACACCATCTTAAAATTGAAGGAGGTTGTTCTCCCTCATCTTTTAGGGATTGCCAATCTCTCCCTCTTCTCTGCCATTGTCCCCCAAACCTGGAAGCAGGCCAAAGTGATTCCTCTATTGAAAAAGCCCTCTCTTGATTCCTCCTGCCCAGGCAATTACTTCCCTATTTCTCTTTTTCCATTTTTATCAAAGGTAGCAGAAAAGTATGTCAACAAGCTCTTGACGGAGTTCTTAGAAAGTCAGCAAACCTTGGACATTTCCTACAATGATTTCAGACCCCACCACAACTCTGAATCAGGACTTTTGGCAATGACTGAGTCACTATGTAGCGTGGTAGTCGGGGGTGGTTCTGCGGACCTTGTTCTTTTGGACCAGAGTGCCGTTTTCAACACCATTTCTCATAAGGTGCTGCTGCAACGTTTCTATGATAGTTGGGATTTGTGGTAATCCTCTGGCCTGGTTCACCTCTTTCCTTGGTGACTGTTCCTTCCAAGTCATTTCTCCGTCTTTTTCTGCCTCTCCCAGAGTCTTGCAGCATGGGTCCCTCAGGGCTCTTCGCTGAGCCCCGCTCTATTTAATATACATGTTAGACCTCTGGCAGAACTGGTAAGACATTTTGGGGTATCCATTGTCTTGCATGTTGAGGATACTCAGCCGCTTGTTTCCTTTTTTGGCTGATTCCTTTAATGACATTTCCAATTTTCAGAGCTGTATGATATCAGAAGCTGGATGGATGGTAGACAACTGTCTAAAGCTGAACTCCAGCAAAACAGAGATTTTGCTTTTAGGCAAACATGCCAAAGCATAGGGAGACTCGTGGTGACCGGTGAGCTTGGGGTCCCCTCTCTCACCAAAAACATAATTGAAAAACCTGGGAATCTGAGTGGACAATTCCCTCAAGTGAGATACGCACGTTATCACTTTGGCAGGCACCTGTTCTGGCATGTTGAGAATACTGAAACCCATTATTGGCCTATTCCAACCTCTTCTTTGCCAATTGATTATTCAATTCCTCATCTTATCACGTTTGGCCTACTGCAATATCTTGTGTCGCGGCACCAAAAAATCTTCTCTAAAGAGATTACAGTCGATCCAATATGCAGCAGCCAGATTGCTCTTTTCTCTCCCCAAGTTTAGCCCTTCTCCGGGGCTGCTGTACAAACTCAACTGGCTCCGTATTGAGAAACGCATTCAATTTAAGGATCTCATCTCGGCACACAAGATCATGAAAACTTCTGGTGCTCCCATTCTGTTTGATGTGATGCAGCCCTGTATCCGTAAGAGAGCATTTAGATGGGCAGACATACAGGTCAGTTTTCACTGCCTGTCACCGCCTGGAAAAACTTGTCAGGAAGGGCAGTGAAAACTGATTAATGCTCCCATGAACTCCCATGCCAAAGGGAGCACTTGATATTTTTTTTTTTTAAATAAAAAAAAAATGTTTGAGGGATTGCTCCATCATGTTGATGGAACCATTCATCAAACTTAAATAAGTACTCACAGGAACCACCGTGATGGCGTTGCCTGCCAATGCTTTATATACGACTGCCAGCTTGGTGGTAATTTCTAAATTTGGAGGGCAAAGTAGTCTCGGCCTAGTGGACATTAAGTCTTCCACCAGGCCAACGTAGAATACTCAGCCGGCCGAAATTTAAATCATGCCCTATGTCTGTTACAGCGCTGCTTCTCAAATCACTATTAGGATTGACATCCAAGCATCAAACGGACTAAGATCTAGAACAGTCATGAATACATTTAGGTAATTGAAAAATTGTTAATGTGCATCTCAGGCATTATGTATATATGCTCTCAACTACCAGATGTATATTAACAAAAAACACATTAAATGAACATTTAACCTAAAAATGTGCACGATGCCTGTACATAATTTCTCACAGTAGTAACTAGAGCCAAATTATAATGGACCTTATAATTTATAATTAAAATGTGGCTTGGCTCAGAGCAGAGGTAAGCCCCTATTTTATGCAATCACGCTGTCCAAAGCACGCAAATATACATCGATTTTCTTTGAGCGACTGCATGACCCACAGGCTGTTGTATGGTAGGAGAATATTTCAACCAAGACATCAGCTGACAGAAATATTGTGCCCTAAATATTGGTCACAAAATGATAACTTTCATTGGTGTTAGTAATTGAAAATCAAAACCGCAATGGAGGAACATTTTTTTTAAACCCATTTAGAGTTCAATATTTCTGCAAAGCGATATTTTTACTAATGATATTCTGACATACAACCACAGACTACACAATTTGGAAGCAAAGAGCAGTGGCTGCATCTCTCTGTTTCGGAGCTGTGCTGCTCTGAGTGAAGTTTTCTGCGCTGCACTCACGCAGAAGGCGCCTGTGCGCTTCTTTCTGCTATCCTGAGCGCATACATTAATTAGACATTTCTCAGAGTTAATCAATGTTTTTCTGACGGCAGACCTAGTTAACGCAATTATTTCCATATGTTTCCTAGTTCTGCTAGTTCTGTATTCATTTGGAGATCTTTTGAGTTAATGTATGCGCTCAAGACGCACAAAAGAAGCACACACATCTCTTCTGATACAGCCCTTAGTGCACAATGTTTCCTGGCAGTCAGTCACCCCATCATATTTTGTGCACCAACAAATTCTTAGAGCACTGTGGCGCCCAAGTACAACAGTTTAAATTGTCGAATTAGCAAGGCAGTTACTCTTTCGGCATACAAGGCGCACTTTTCGTGTAAAAATATGACTCTTTTTACCAAATAAACCACATACACTTGCAGGGTACATTCCGATTCTACATTATTGTAAAAATATGTGAAGTCACTGTATTGATTAACAAATAAACATACCATGGTTAGTGGTGGGTAATTAAAGTAACCAATTGTCATAAAACGAATTTTGACAATCCGTGATTCTAAAAACGTATACTATCACTTTGTGAAGGATTAATATTTGTTTGCCAATTATATACTACGAGTTCAATTTCACGAATAGTAATTTTTTAACAATGCGGTTTGTGGATATAAAAAAAATAGTAAAATTACACAAAGTGTAAGTTTACCTTTGTGAATCAGGCCTTGCCTCTTTTAAAAACGTTTAGACCTGTACTCCTGATGCAGAACTAAGAGTCAGGTGGCTTTTAGTTCTGCTGTCTTGTCAAAACGATGCTGCCAACAGTACTACCAAATAATGACATTCGGAAATAAATTCTGGACATTCAATGAGAGTGGTTCCTGAGAGTTATAGAGGCTGTTCAGTTCAATAAAGTACCCTGACTGCTTATTTTCTTTCACTGGTTAATAAAGGAATGCATGTGTAATGCATGAATCTCCATGTCAGTGTGATCTCTTGCAGAAAGAAAATAAAGATTGATATCGGGGACATCAACTTTTATATTTTCTGGATAAAGAAATGCTTCATTTTGGGCTGCACTCTTAACCTTCCTTTTAATTTGAATGAACCCATCAAATCTTTAATTACAAATCACATAAACTATTTCCAAAGTCGGCAGTCCCAGCATACACCAATATCCTGTTCCACCTATCTTTACTTTTCTGTTAATAGTCTGCACCTTCTTTTTTATTACTTTATTCATCCTATGTATATCTTGATTTAAGCTTTCTGTGAAGTATTTATTCCAGTTGATGTAAGGTGAGCCAAGATACATGCTGGGAAGATGCTCACGTATATTGTATCTTGGTAAACAAGCAAATATATAAAATCCAACATGATTATCCCCCAAGAACCTTCACAAACAAAATGGTCTAGGATATCATACTTCCCACATTATGTCTTACTCAATATGGAATAATTTGGAGAGTAAAGTAAAAAAAGAATGTCATGTTATCAGTAAAGGATAAAGTATGTAGTTATTTTCCCCGAACCTCTTTCCTCAATTGATAAGGTAATCAATATTTCAGTTTAGAATACATATTCTTATGTTTAAAAAAAATAGATAGAATTACCTTGAAATCCTCCAAGAAGTTACTCTAAGAAAAGGGAATAAGCAAGTAATATAAATATATTTGTAGGATATTGAACAACACCACAAATCACAAACTGCATATTAAATATTTCTGATGACAGACAACAGCCATTAGGCTCCTATGAACACCACACTAAATATTACCAAAGTGCCAACATTTTTCAAATACGAAATTCACTGTACCACTGGTGTGAACAGATTGTATCAAAGAAAGTTAGAAATCACACAGGAGCATTGCGCATTTGTTACTGTTGCAGTCAAAAGCAGTAGATAATGCCTAATTTAATCACAAATTAACTTTCTGATTCATAATCATCACTCCATTACTTATGAACTAACGTCCCTTCACACAAACAAAATGCTCCAGCTAGTGGTTGGCTTTGTAAGAACAAAAGGATATATGGGTAATTGTGATATTTCAAATTCCCCTCACTCGATGGTGCCCAGAGATTTGCACAAATGGGAGAAACTCTTTGGATCGGACTCGGATGCTTTTAATATGTCTCCAGGATTTGGGGCTAACAGAGGAAGACTATTTGCAGGCTGACATTGTTGCCCTTCATTATCACACAAATGTTGGCTTCTACCAAGACCGCCAAAATGCTAATTGTTTTGGTACATCTGCAGAAGGTGACATCCCATATTCTTTGGGCATCGCTTCAGAGGAAGTCTTATCATTCACATCAATAGTGCATACAGCAGTGGAAATTTGAGTTGTCCTTACAGGCTCCAGATTCTAAGTCAATTTCCTGCTGCAATATCAAACAATGACTGTTAAACATAAAAAAACATTAGCTGTATTCACGATTAGATTATAATTGTCAGGACTTAAAATATTGATTAAATATTATAGCACACAGCAGTATAGGTGAGGCTTGCACGCGAGGAATTCACCTATAGATTTTTAAGTCCGAGCTATCAAATTCCTCCAGAAACTACAGCTGGACTACAATTATTTTAATAGCGCCTACTATTTAGCAGTCTCACAGCATAATAGATAATATTGGAGATCTCTCAGATCATTTGCAATTTGCCAACAGATCTGTAATCGGGAGCATCTGGAATTCTGCAAATGTATTTTGAAAAGCTTCTATTTGTTTCAATAATAATTAAACTATTTGAATTGTTATTATTTTTTACACGGTTTTATGAAACATATTACACACTTAATAGAAAAAAAATATTGATGTAAGCGTTTTGATGTAGAATGGATTGTTAATCTGAATAAACCTCAGAAGATCTGTTCTAATAACACTGCTACAAAATGAACGAAAGAATGAAAATATTTGAATAGAGCCACAGGTAACATAAGTAGGGTGTCCAGGCGCTTACTGCTACAACGAAAGATGGATGGTGCAAAGCCACAGGAATACCCATGTTTTTTAAATCTTTGCCTAAATAGTAGGTAGTTGAGTTCAGATAAAGAGGAAACTAATTCCAGGGCGTAGAAGTGCAGAAATAGAATAGTTACCCACCTAACAGCGCCTTGTTTATTTTAAGAACCATAATCAAGTGTCCTGTGGCCGATAAGGGAGTGCGGTTTAGACAGGGAGAATTAATATGAGACTGAGACGGGCTTCTGACCAATGCATTAAGCTTTAAACAGAGTGCTTTTGTACCAGAAACCAGTGAAGAGACCGAAGATGACCTGCATTAGGACAAAGGAGAAAGAAGCCCCACAGAAGTCTGGATGAACTATTTTAAATCAGCAGAAGCTTGATCCAAAGTATTGCTCAGAGGCCTGGATACAGTCAATTTCAGTAGTCAATGCATGACAAAATAACTGCCTGGACTACCTGCTTTTGAGGATTCACGAGGACAAGAAGAAGAATTTTACGCAATAAAAGTAAGTAGAAAAAACAGGATGAGGCAACTTTATTAATTAGTGTAATGAAGAAAAGATTGTAATCAAAAGAGAAGCCATTTTTCAGTAACAACGATCACTTATGAAATCAATAAAAAAAGAGCTAGTTTAAATTATAGGAGGGATTAAGTTGGCATTAGCAAGGAAAGATTTAACATCCTTTCTACTAGCGGGATTCAAGGCAGTTCCATTTAAGAAGACTATGTGTTCATATAGCAATTAATTACTTTGTTCCTTGCTGAAGATACATATACCTCTTGAGATTTATTAAGGTCCAAAAGCTCAGTATTTAAAATTTGATTTGCAGATGGAGGGTCATTGGACCTGGGAGCGAATGAAGTGGAGACCGGTGCAGATAGACTTGTTATTGTCATGCCGCCTGTGCCAATGTGTTTAAACAGGTGCCCCTGTTCATGATCATAACAACTAGAATGGATTGTGGTAGAAAATATTGAGGCCACAATATTGAATGATCACAATAATGTGACCAATTTATAGAGCAACAGAATATCAAAGAGGTAAGTGACCAGGGGGAGGTATTGATTTGCTATTCTTAAATCTACATCTACATGCCTTGAAGATATATACATCACACAGGTACGTGTTTGTGGAATTAGGTATAGAAACTCTACACAAACTTACCTTTCAATATTTTGTCCATCAATATTATGGTCACAATATTGTGACCACACAGTAGAGTAACCTCAATATTTACTGCCTACATCAATATAATGTAAACCAATACTTATCTAAGATGGCAGATATCAGTGGATCTAAATGAAATACTACAGAGACAGCTACAAGCCTCACAAAAAATAAACCCAAACCGACTGCATCAAGAAACACATACAAAAGGAAGTCCCAGGGCTTACAATCAAGAGCCCTGTAGAGAAAAAAGGGAACAATCATGAAAGTCAGAAGAAATTATAAATGTATAAATGTAAAACAAAAAACAAGTATGATGCCCACATTTAGAGGCAGAGTACCTTATATTCAGCAGTTGAATTGCCCATTATGCAGCAACCTTGTTTAAATAGGGGATGGCACTCATGGTCATTAGAGCCAGATTGTAAACCCATACATTCGAAAAGCAGGCTAAAAAGTAGGGGTGGGCGGTAAACTCTGCTCCTCCGGCAGAGTTTGTGATGTTTTGTCCACTCCACACTCTGCTTGGAGCATGGAGTTTTGGAAAAACCCTGCCCACCGCAGTGTGGCAGAGTTTTTTCTCGCAGCAAGAAAATCAAGCACGAGACCGCCTCCCAGCAATATTGATCGATGCCGGCGGTCGCAGCAGGTCACTACCGCTCACGTTGAGAAAGCTGCCACTCATGGGCAGAAAGCTGCTTCTTGAGTAGAAAATCTATTTGAGGGGCAGAAAGAAGCGGCACGCTCTGTTGCACCATGTGGTGCCATTCATGCTGATTGATTTTACAGCATGGGACAAGCCCCCTTGTCAGCATATATGTAACAATTGGTTGGCTGCCTTCTGCAATAGCACAGGAAAGTAAATCATGGGCCTGGGATCCACCTGGAAAAATTCACAGTTTGATCCTAAGCATTTACCCCATCAACTTTGAGCTGTCACATCAACTATAAGAATGCCTCATTGAGGCCGCCTTGTGCAAATATTCCAAAGAGGAAATCCTAAACTGTCACCAATAATGATTCACAATTTATTTCCTATTTGGAATGTAATAAAATGGATTCAGTGAAAATGATCACAATTTGTGCACTGGATTCTACTGAATGCATTCGTATTTTGCAAACCGGACTATGTATTTAAAAGTCGTTCTCAAAATGCTGAATCTTAGAGGGTCGCAATTCGCACAACTTTATTAGTATGCAAGAGGTATGTCGCAAATTGCAACCCACTAGCATCGGCCACTAGCACAGGGATGATGCCCTGCTGGGATCAGCAGACAGCAACATCTGTGAATGCTTTTAAATTAAGCAATCTTTTGTCAACATTCACGAAGAAGAAGGGGATCCCCTCGTTGGAGTTGGATTCTGGTTGCAAAACATTAATGGGTACCAAATGTGTTGCAACTTGATTCCAACCATTAAGTACACCCTGACGTTTTACTTTTTGATTACACAGTTTTGGACCTTTACTGTGAATTGGTCTCCCTATTGGAGTCTCACTCCCGGTAATTTCATGGTAATTTGTACTGCACATATAGTGTGGAAATTTAGTTTACAACTGAACATTATCTGCGCCATCTTGCCTCTCCCCAGCGCCACGCACCGGAAACGTACGACAGCCATTTCAGGCACCCCACTCTCTCTCCCCGCTCATTACCGATCACCAGCGCGCCCCTCAGGCACTGCGAACATCCCCCGCGCGCTGGCCACCCCCGCTCTCTCGTACATGGGCTGTAAAACCTCTCCTTCTGCGCAACCCTGCCATGGAATCGCACCCCGTGCCTGACCAACACTTCCTTTTCATCCCATACATGGTCATACATCCTTTCTGATAACCCCCTTCCTCCGCGCCCGATTGTCCGAACCGATCCCAGGCCATCACCCAGCCCTGCGGATGCAGTTTATTGCCCCTACTGTAAAGGAAACACCCCACATCAAAGGGATTACAGCAGATCAGGGCCCCCCCACCCCCTGAGACCCAACCGGTCGCACACACCCCCGGGAATTGGCGGAATGTCCAGCTGTGTGATAGCCATCTCCCACTGTGGGGGGGGGTGGGGGCTTCCACTGTAGATATGTGTGGGAACGAGCTTGAAGTGGGGATTCTGAGGATGTTCTTTCATGTATCAAAGCGACCTCAAGAATGTGCCATGTATGATAAGCCTGCAATAAAGTCATAAACCTGTGTATAAGAGGCCAGGCCTCAGAGATGTGGTTAGAGCACCTCATGACGATACCTTGCTGTCTGACCTGATGTGTTCTCCTCCGGAGAGAATAAAACCTTGTTTCCTGCCTTCCAGTCTCCGGCGCCAGCCTCTTTGTTGGTTTAGCATCGAATGGTATAAGAGGCGATTACCGCCGGGCAATACTTGAAAGGTTATCGACTACGACTGCCGCTACCATTTAACAATTGGCGTCCCAAGCGTGGGGCCCATCAGCGACACGTGGATCCAGTGAGAGAGGTCCCGACGACAGAGTGAACGACTGCAACGATCGGGAGAGCTCCTGCCCGATAGACCCTCGTCTGGCAGCCGATCATCCGAACTTCACTGGTTCCGAGCAGACCTCTCTCGAGTGATCTACGGTCCTGACTGGGAACCATCAGGAGTGCCGCGGCAAATACGGAGAGTAGAGGACCATCGGGCGCTGGAGGCGGAAGACGAGAAACTGTCCACGCGGTCCGGGTAAGGTCGTGAAACACGACAAATTGCGAAACGATTGATTGATTGATTGAAAATACTAGTATTGCTTATTGATTGTTCTCTTTGAGATATTCGCTGTCTGCAAACGGGGAGGAGTAGAAATACTCTCTCTCTCCCTTTGCAGATAGTGAAGGATAGGTAACGCAGACTTTTGTCCCCATTGTAACCAGTCGTGCCTATTTTTATCTCCCCACTGATTGATTGTCCGAATATTGATTGTTTTGAAGGATAGTACTCTTTGAGATATTCTCTGTTTGCAAATAATGTAGAATAGAAATATTCTGTCTAGTCTTTGCAAATAGTGAAGGGTAGGTAACGCAGACTTTTGTCCCCATTGTAACCCGTCGTGCCTATCTCTTTCTCACCATTGATTTATTGATTGTCCGAACACTAGTTGTTCGATATTGGTTCTTTGGAGGTATTCTCTGCTTACAAATAACGTGGAATAGAGATATTCTATCTAGTCTTTGCAAGCAGTGAAAAGATAGGTAGTGCTGACTTTTGTCCCCTTTGTAACCCGTCATGCCTATCTTCTCCCCACTGATTGGTAGTTGGTTCTGCCCGGACCGCTTATTAGAGACGAACCATCCAGCTCCACTGGAAGACACCCCTAATAAGGACATATTTACTAAATATGGATTAGTCGCTGTAGCTTACAGCAAGCTAGGGAATAAAAATCGCTATAAAGAAACAAAAATAATCTAGTGAGACCAGTGAACCGCTGATGGGACCCTTTTTGACCCTACAAACACAAGAAACGCTAGGAAATAGCCCTTTACGAGGAATATGAAACTAGGAGGAGGAGCCAAGCCCACGGTCGAGGTAGCCACGAGGTAGCTCGGCTCCGCCGCTCTCATTGCCTAAAACATGTCTGCCTTACTGCCCACCCCGCCTAGTAAACGCGACAAAATCCTGCACCAACGGAAGCCTGCTGGTACCCACTATCGACGTCCCCGAACTGGGCTAGATCGCGCACAATTGGGCTATGTTATTTTTCCGATTACGCAGTAACATCCTTGTGCTCGTTACCAGATTGCAAATATGTACAACACTCCAACAAAGTAGTATAGTTATAACATTTTAATAACTTATAGGTATAACAACACGCCAACAGGGTAAACACATTAAAACACGTTTTTAAACAACTATTTACATGACAGTCCTCGCCCCTCCTTCTTCGAAATAGCAACATTGGCCTGTTTTGGGCGGTCCTTTTAGTTGGCTTTGGGCTATAAAAGACCTGCAAAATCCATCGGCCTGTGAGGCGGCATCAGTGGCGGACGATTGTGCGAGTACCGGAGGCTACGCGCAGCGCCGGGACCCTGGCAGCGCCAGGGGAGAGTCCACCACGTTGTACTGGCCTTCCCATTCTCTGCTTCGACCGGCAGCGAAGGGTGCCCTGGCAGGGGGGAAGCGACGCGGACGGGCCTCCCCCGCCTCCCCAGGTGGAGGCTCGCCAACAGAGAAGGCACCCCTGCCGTTTCACTCGCCGGCCGGCTGAGTGGGCGCCCCTGCACTCACCGACCAGCTGCAGCAGGACAGCCATTCAAGTCTTGCCTGCCGGGTAACCACTCAGGCGCGGATCCACTAAGATTGCCATTAGCGTCTCACTCGAGAAATGGGCTCCCGCAGCCGAGTGATCGAGGGACCCACCCCGGTGGCGATACCATCGAACTGCTGCTGTCGCTGCCACTGGACTCCCGAGATGGCGGTTGGTTCTTCAGATTTAGGCCCGGCCCGCTAAAAAGACGGCTCTGGACTCGGAAGCTTGTCTGCTCGGGCGTGGGCCCCACCCTTGAAAAACACCCTCTCAGCTTTGCAGATTCTGCGGGAGTCATTGACATTCGACTCCCGTGGACCTCCGGTGGGGGCAATCGCCGCTATTTGCTTGATTATTCCACATTAACTTGTCCTTGCCCCGGGCGGCAGCCATCTTGCCTCCGTTTGGTGCCGTAAAAGAAAGACTGATTCAGGGCGACAGCGGAAGAACCCGCCTGCTGTCCCGCCCCAAGGACGGACCACGGCATCGCTACAAGACCGCGGTGACACCATGCTGAAGCAAGCTGACGCTGACGAAAAGTTCTCGAAGTACCGAAAGGGATTCTGGTCCAGCAGCTAGTTAGTGGGAAGACTTAGACTGTGCACTGGACCCACCCGACCTCGCCCCAAAATGGCGCCGAGACGCCTTTCACACCGTGGCCGGCCTGAACGGTTGTAGGCCCGTATTTGTATACTGACATTGTTTTAAATAAAGGGCTTCTTAAAGGAATTACGAAATCAGTGTCATGACAAATCATCTAGGTTGGTAAAGGTTTTTGAATAAATGATTGTTACTCCCAAGCAATAGAAAGCAGATAATGCAGACCCCATTTGCCTGAATCTTTTTTGATTAACGGAATTTGTACCCGTCACTCCTGTCTTTTTCCAAGAGTTGTCAGAAAATGGTCGACTATAGCTTAAGGTATATGCCGAATGCAAGGTATGGTATCTTGCACCATAATATACGACCGATTGAGAAATACATGTACGACCAGGGAACCCGAATTTAGGAGATGAATGAAATAGAGCATCTTTGTATATCGGAAGAAAAGAATAATAGGTCTGTGGTATTACCCACTCCTGCGGCTAGCCTAGTACGTGGTAAGTAGAACTTTTTCGTGTCTAGGCGCGCTAATGTACTTTGAATACTGCACATCCCCCCCCCTCTTTTCCCTCTCTATAGGTCACGACGAAGTTGCGACTGAAGAATGGAGTGGACATGGACCGCACCGTGCTCAATATAGGGAAAAACATAGGCAAACGTTGTGGGATAGTGCGCGAAGTGCAGACCACCATTGGGAACGTGAAAAACTGTATGGTATGACTGTGCGTGTGTGCTACGATTATACGGTATGAATGTGTATGCATTTCATATACTTGGGTCGCTTGAAGAGAACGTCATCGTATAATTGAAGTGCTTGTCTATCGATCAAAGGGAGGGGAGTAAAAGGTCCGACACCCCCCCCCAAAATAAATTACAAAATACTGAAAATACGCAGCGTGCATAGGAAAGAGGACAGGAAAGGAGAGGTCCCCATACTCAACGTAGCCCTGTGTCTCCGTCTTAAGTTTCTGCGCTTGATGTATGTACTGTCACGCCCTATCCGGTATTTGTGTATACGTGATCACCGACTTTATGTCTTTCCCCCGCTTGTGTTTTCTTACATAGAACTGACCCGTGCTACTCCATGTTGTGTGTGCACCAAGTAGCCTATTATCGTACACATGTCTCTCTCTCTCACTCTCGTTTTGTGTCGTACGTATGCCAAATAGCCTACTTGATGCGCGCGTCTCTCTCTCTCTCTCTCTCTCTCTCTCTCTCTCACTCACTCACTCACTCACTCACTCACTCACTCACTCACTCACTCACTCACTCACTCTCTCTCCCTCCCTCGCTGAAGGCTCTCTTGCCCTCTCTCTTTTTGAATAAATTAACGACACTATACCTCCTCAGTATATGTATAATTGGCATAAAACACGGTGGTGTTCGAACAAATTGACAGAAACAAAAACGACCGTACTTTACCACGTTACTACCTCTCCTTTCTGCAAATGTTGAACTTAATTGGCTGAGAAAGAAATGACAGGTAAGACGACTGATGTCTCCCAATCTGGCCCTCATCACGGGGACTATTTGTCAGTGGTTTTCGTTTTTAGAGCTCTAACGACACCATCTCCACCGCCCAGAATTGCCCCCGCCCAATTGTTCCGAACTAGAATGTCTAAGCACCCCGTCCTCCCAGAATCACCCCAGCTCTGTACTAGCCGTCCCAGAGTATTTCGAGCAAAACAGCTGATGACTTTGTTCTCTAAAGGTACATCGCCTAAGCTGATGAGGGTTACCTATTGTCTCCAGCAAGAAAAATGTTTAGCTTGTGTCCCTCCCCGAAATAGATGTCTGTGAATCCATGACAGTAGCACCTCGCACTTTTTTAGCAGTCCTCGGAGGAAAATGTGTATTAACAGAACTTGTGTTAAGATGAACGAGTCTCTACCGGAGAAGCCGGTTCGAATTTTTGCTAGACCAGAAAGTTGACAGATGTCAGGCTTCCTGCAACGATTATAGGGCACAGGAATCGACACCTAGCAGGCCAGACGATGGAAATTTGCAGGAACACCCACAGAAACCTGCACCGCAGCAATGATTAATAAACTAGTAACATGCACCGACATAAGAGTTAATAGACATCAATCATACAGCGACCGATAAAAGCATTTCCCCAACTACTCGGTGGTTGGGAGAGAGGATGAAGTGTGTAAATGTCTTCCCTGCCAACTCTCTAAGATTTTGTTTCTTGTACTCATTCAAAGATAACCTGCGGCCATCGGAAGAGAGGGGTCGGACGTGACGCACAGCCTGGCTGAGGACCATGGAACCTCTATGGCATCGACCAAGGGGGGGAGCAACGAAGCAAAAAGGGCGTGAGACGAGGCACCATTATCAGCATGATAGACGATAGAACGAAGGGCTATCTCGAGGCCCCCTGCTCGCTGACCAGCGTGCCTGAAGTCCCAACCCGTCGGGCCCGATTGATGGGCCCAGTGCTGAAAGATTCTGCTCTCCTTGGTCTGCTTTTTGATCCGATCCCACTCCACCCCCTCTTCCCTCGGCATCCCAAAGTACGCCACACCCCTTCTCTCTCTCTCTCTCTCTTATATGGATTTTGAATTTGACTTAACAACAGAAGAACAAAATGCGGGTACCCCGTCTCAAGGTACCTATGATAAAATGAGTTAGGGAACAGGACTGTGATCTGAGAACCACGAATGGTCACACCCTGCTACGTGAAAACTTGGATTTGAGCTGGACCTTAGCTCCACCGCCGGTGCTCAACAGTGCCAACAAAAGAAGAAGAACAATAAGAGCTTACCAGTGATGGCTCGTTATAATAGGACACTGGAAAGAAGAACTCCCTTCCCTGACTGTAACTCATGTTAAGTTGAATTCCTCTCCCAACCGCTTTTATATTGACTATCTTCCAATCGAGTTTTCGTGATATTGTATCAGTCACTTCCAACTGTACACTGATAAGTTAAGAAACTCTAACTTTGTATAATGACATTTGTATAACATCAACCGTACACATGACTATGCTGTTTAGCTTGATCCACGCGAAGTCTAGGCCTTAAGTAAATGGGCGTAATTATCCCTTGTTTTACCGAACCTTTTTCAAGTATCGAGTTTGTGTTCTAATGAAATTCTGTATACGCTACGCCATCAACTGTCACGTCAACCACATGTAACTATGTACAATTGTGTCAGATTGCTCCCGCCTGTCCTAAGACTCTGTACTTTTAGGGAATGCATGAAAAACATTTACGATATTATGGCTAAAAGGTTAACGAAGGTGAATGTCGGCCAGGCAAGCTGGCGAGATATGTTAAAAGGGAGGACTGTGGAAATTTAGTTTACAACTGAACATTATCTGCGCCATCTTGCCTCTCCCCAGCGCCACGCACCGGAAACGTACGACAGCCATTTCAGGCACCCCACTCTCTCTCCCCGCTCATTACCGATCACCAGCGCGCCCCTCAGGCGCTGCGAACATCCCCCGCGCGCTGGCCACCCCGCTCTCTCGTACATGGGCTGTAAAACCTCTCCTTCTGCGCAACCCTGCCATGGAATCGCACCCCGTGCCTGACCAACACTTCCTTTTCATCCCATACATGGTCATACATCCTTTCTGATAACCCCCTTCCTCCGCGCCCGATTGTCCGAACCGATCCCAGGCCATCACCCAGCCCTGCGGATGCAGTTTATTGCCCCTACTGTAAAGGAAACACCCCACATCAAAGGGATTACAGCAGATCAGGCCCCCCCCCCCACCCCCTGAGACCCGACCGGTCGCACACACCCCCGGGAATTGGCGGAATGTTCAGCTGTGTGATGGCCATCTCCCACTGTGGGGGGGGTGGGGGCTTCCACTGTAGATATGTGTGGGAACAAGCTTGAAGTGGGGATTCTGAGGATGTTCTTTCATGTATTAAAGCGACCTCAAGAATGTGCCATGTATGATAAGCCTGCAATAAAGTCATAAACCTGTGTATAAGAGGCCAGGCCTCAGAGATGTGGTTAGAGCACCTCATGACGATACCTTGCTGTCTGACCTGATGTGTTCTCCTCCGGAGAGAATAAAACCTTGTTTCCTGCCTTCCAGTCTCCGGCGCCTGCCTCTTTGTTGGTTTAGCATCGAATGGTATAAGAGGCGATTACCGCCGGGCAATACTTGAAAGGTTATCGACTACGACTGCCGCTACCATTTAACATATAGAACGACTTCTCCTGGCAAAGGTTCCCCGTTTTTATCGGCACAGGCTTGGTGGCTGTTCCCTCGCTGTTATGGCGGCCCAGGCCTGGAACGCTCTTCTGTTTGCGCTTCGCAACATTGAAGATCCTGTAGTTTTAATTTTTAAAAAAAAAACTCATGTCTTTGTTTAGTATGGACGAGCATCTTAGTCCCTCTGTGCTCGCGTCGGGACACTCCTTGGAGTAGCTGCGCGTGTTAGAAAACTAAATACCATAGCATAACATAAAATAAGGACATAGCTAGGATAAGGGGCACTGGGATGCTTACTTCCTGTGGCAGTTTTAAGCTGCAAATCTGACCGGTCAAAATATTCTTGTGACAGGCCTGAATCTCACTTTTAAATGTTAACTTCACTCATATGTAGGCCTTATTGCCCATAAAGGCATTATGCAGATATGTAAAAGTAGGGAATGTAGAATGTAGTAATTGAACATCTCCTTACAATGAAACATTCCCAAAAACGATTTTCACGGTGGCAAGTCTGGTCACTGCTATAGGGAACCATTGGTGCATTCATTAAATGCTAGATTCAAATTGATAGCAGCTAGAAAAAAAAAAATGTTTTCAACCTTTTGAATTGCAATTTAAAGGCATCTTTAATACTGAGGTTCCATTTTAAATTTCTTTTTTTTAGAAATGCGACTTTTAGAAAGTTGGCATTTTTCTGCCTGAAATTTCTGGGAGTTTCCAGCTGTTTGGACTGGTGATGGATCTCCCACTGGGAAATGCCGACTGAACCCAAACAGTGCACATAAGGACCAGGGTGTAGAGGGATTCGATGGTGACTGGTGAGGAGATGGTCCCTGCCCTGATTACAAAACGCCTTTACGCAGCACACAGAAAGAGACCTGACTCACGCCTTTTGTGTCACTAGCCTGGTTGGAGCCACACCCAGGAAAGGCGGAGGGTTAAACAAAGGGGGATTCCCCCACCAACTGGGCATAAAAGTGGCACCTCTGAACATGAAGGACAGCAAGACATTGGACCTGGACTGGGACAGTGGAAACACAATGGACAGCTGAAAGGACAAGCCCCCTGAGAGACTGAGGACTCTGTCTGCAGCTGACCCCAGGACTAGAGGTTCTCTCTAAGGGTCAGTGCTGCTGGCCCCCTTAGACCATATGATGACCAGCCGGGTGAAGACTTGGGCTTAACTGTACTCCCATATTTCCTCAAAGACAGCCAGGAGGCCATGGGTGACTATGGAGACAACAGCAGAGGAGATGGCTGGCACAGGGAGCCAGTGAAACCAGCTCACTGTAGAATCCAACCACACTAGGAGACTTACTAAAAAGCTCCTGGTGGCTAGAGCTCACCACCAAGAATAAAAAGGGAACAGGATCATTAAAATTAGCCCATCGGGCCCAAGTTTGTCACATTTATAGCATTAAGACCGTTAAGATTTGTGAAGAACGGAATGCATGGCACTCTGCAGCGATTCCTGAAATACCTCCCAGGTGGGCCAGTGCCCAGGGATCGGTGCAAAGACTGATTTATTTTGGGAGAGCAGGCATGTGTGGTGGCACCCTCCCCAGTGTTACTGTTTTGATGGCTCAAGGGGTCCCCTTGAGCGCACCTCCCCCCCCCCCGATGCCTGTGTGCTACCCCATTTTTCATGCCAGTATCCCGGGAGTGGGACACAAACCACAAATTTCTCCACCCCGCCCACAAAGAAGCACCAGGGAGCGTGCAGTTGCTGGCTCCCACAGAAGCAAACGGTGCTAGCCATGCGGGGAGCCAGCTGGTCGGTCCAGGAAAGTGTTCACCACACTGCCACAACAAAATGTGCATCAGGGGTTCTGAATGGGCCCGTGCTCCCTACCAAAACAAAACAAAAATGTTAAAAAATAAAAATAAAAAAGCAACAACCGGTTCCCGAACACAGCAGAGACTAGCTGCTATACCATTCAATGCTTCTGGGGCTGGACTACCCCATAAAGCCGTGCAAGGGCTTTTTTTTTTTTTTTTTTTTTTTTTTTACAGATTTGACCAGCAATGTGGTGCCCTAATCTTGACAAGGGCACCATCAATGTGTTGGCAAAATGTTGTGGGGTGCTGCAGGAGTTGCCACAGCACCCCCAGAAAGAATTCAGAAAGTACCCATAGTCTTTTGTGTGCTGGAATTTATGATCCCAAGAGAGTTTCTCACAGTTTTGAAAAAAAACTCCTAGGGCTAGAACTTTTGTTATACAGGCTTGGAATGGAGGGATCTCTAGTGGTTGGAATCATGGCTGAATTTTATGTGGCCGAATAGTGTGTAAGAAAGATATGGACCCATGTTATGTTCATTTTAAATTCTTCATTGACAACATATTATTGATAGCAATTTTTGATAAACATTACATTGCTTTATTGACAATATTGATTGCATCAACACATGGTTAAATCATTCCAACGACAAGATGGTACTTTTTACCATGTGGATTATTTGTATTTTAACACGGTGAAACTTTGACTAAGCCAATAGGCTTGCTATATATATTAATTTGGATTACCTTTGTAGTCTTGCCTTTTATTACTGTTGTGGTGATGCTATGAAAAAACCAATAGGCATGCCTTATACTTTGGTGTGGTGACATTTGAAAAGCCAATAGGCCTGCTTTACTAATATATACCCCCTCTATATTGTGATGTTCAATCTGGTATAGGTGGGGAATGCTAAGAGTTTATGGGTCATGACTCATTGATTCAAATATAATTTCAGAATGTCAAGTTATTTTGAATCTGCCATATATATGTATATTTGTCAATGAAAGTATAGCATTTAGTACTATGTGTAATACATTTACTTTTCTTTTTTCAAAGAAAAATCACTGAAAGGTAAATCAATTTTTCAGTGCTGCTCTGCTATGCTACCCTGATAGAGTCAAGTGCTACAATGGGGAATTTGGTTCAAAGAATGGAGACCATTGTGGACCTATTACTTGCACAGGCCTCACACCCTGCCCAACTAATAACCCGATCTCTAACAATAAGGAAACAGTATTTGGAAGGGACACCCCTAAAAGACCCCTTCCAAATACCTATTTGGATTTCAAACCCATTTAATGATATGGTAAACCTTTTATAAATCATTTAAAGAGTTTAGTACATTCCAAAAAAGTGTTTTACGGGTCACAAACCCTCATGTTTACCAAAGCTGAGGGTTTTCAACAGTTAAAACACTTTTCACAAGAGTCCCTAAAACCAGGGTGTACCATTACTTTTGCTGTATACATTAATGAAACCCAGTGTATTTTCATGATGCAGCATAAATGTATACATACAGTTTACATGGTGCTGGGACATACTAAAGCTATTATTACAACTGAGCTGGAAATGCCAATATGGATTCACAGGGCATTGGCAGTGTCATTTCCCCCGCATTTGTAGCAATGTTGATTCAGCCACTAACTCGGATTACTGGTTAATTATCAACCAAGTGAGGCAACTGTCAGTGTGCATTCAAAAACGCTTAGCAAATTATTAAAGAAATGGCATAACGTAAATCACTTCAAATAAACAAAGTGAATCTATTAATGTTATTTGTTATGTTATTTTTATTTGTACCGCGCACAGCTGCCCCATAGTTTCTCTAACAAATACAAATACAGATTACCCCCATTCTAACAGCTGTGGTAATCCTGATTCGGGAACCAACTGGAGTTTGCATCCGTAGTAGGATTACACAAAGCACTTTTCTCCAGCACATAGTTGACAGCTAAAACGTGTCTGGGGCTAAATCACGCTAATTCAGGTTTAAGAGCCAGGAACATGGGAAACGCGCTCTCATTACCTCATCCCATCTGCCCCCTGCCCTCTTTATTTGGGGTGAGGATCATCGTATGGGAAGTAATACCAGGGTCATACAAAAATTTTATTATGTTTATGTTTGAAATTTAGTGAACATGTTTGAGTGGGAATCAGTTTTCATTAAAATCTCAGTTTCCCATCATCTGGGCTACTTCCCGCTGTCACTGAGGCAGTTGATCGTTGCCATTGTTTTAGAGAAGATCAGGAGCTGTACATCACATGAAATTATAATCACAATCACTAATCTGTTTTCAGTCAATAATAAAAGTTTGGAATAAGTTAAAGGTTTTAGTTATCCAAATCTTTAACAAGTCATCCTTATTAAAATCACAAGTTGAATTCATTATTCTTAGTCATTAGAATCTAATTAGAAATCAATGATCAATCAATGAATATGAAATTAATAAATTGCATTACTGTGCATTGTCCATTGAGGAAGGAATCCCTAGCCTAGAATGGGGGAGATAAAAGGTTTCAGTCAGAACCCATAAAGGCGTCTAGTTGAAGAGAGAGTGAGAATATAAGCATAAAGCTTCAGCATTGAGTCAGCTCAATAAATCAATCAAATCGGAACTTCCCATAAAGAGATGTTCAAGAAACTCAGTAGAGTCTCTGAGCAGTGTGGAATGGGGATAGATGTTGATGAAGTGGAAAGAAAGGGTCTCTGCCTACTCTAGGAACGTACAGTATTATAAACATTATATTTTATCAATGTTGCAGTTTATTGTTTATTCTTTCTTCAGGCAGCCAATCGTCTTTCGATGCTCCTCATGGGAACAGGATCACTCCTTGTCTTCTCACAGGAATACAATAGTCTACAGACAGCAAGGTCAAGTAAAACATTTCTTATCAAATACAATTTTAACTCTTAGGCTTTCACATCATTCATTCCCTCTAGAAATGCACCATCTTCATATGTGAACATCTTCATGACCTCACTAAATGACAACTCTCCAATCATTAGTTAGCAGTGATCTAGATTGAAACATTTATCCAACCACTATTCATTATGAAAAACATGGAAAAGTCGAGAAATAACCATTTTCTGCACAGTAAGTATTTTCTTTTCACGTCAGCTTGTCAGGAAATGTTGCTTCAGCCATGCAAGGCCTAGTACAAGTAAATATGGTTGCCTACTACATTTTCTGCATTTAAACACATTTTATTTTTCATTAATGCCTACTTGTTAATTCTACACATTTATTATAAACTGTATCATTTTCTTAATATTATTAAATTCTTTCCAATTTCCCCCTCTGATGGTTACCTATCCATCACATTTTCTTCACAAATTAATCTTTAGAGTTCACTATCATCCTCATTTGAGTCTTTTCTCTTTCTTTTCAAATTCCCAGATTCCTTTAGCCTCTTGTATTCTTGATTGATATGATCATTTAATTCTAATTTCCTCTATCAGTCTGTTTCATTCTCTATTCTTTCTCCTATTAAAATAATATTTACAACTTTTATAAAAAGCAAACAGGTTTATTAAGCAAAACCCTATTATTAATACTGGCAAAAATATAGCCCTAAGAATCCCTCCTCAAGTGGTTGCAAATGAATTGCCAATAACAAACTCCTTTGCGTAGATTTTCTAAAACACTTGGGGCCCTATTACGAGTCTCCACACTCATGGTGGCACGGCGGTGGCGGTTTTGAAACCTCCACATTACGACCCTAGTGATCGTGCCGCTCTGGGACCGCCAACTCTGCCACGGAACTGCCATTCCCCGGTGGTGGCGTGGCAGTCCAGAGGCATCTATATGCTTGGCGGAACCAGCATGGTCCCACCAAGCATCTTACAACTTTTATCACTGCCACTGATGTTATGGAGTTCCTTCCTCCATGAAAACAATGGCGGTGAGGAAAGAAAGGGGGCCCTGCAGGGTCCCCTCATGTCTCACACCACGTAGATGCACAGAGTGGGGCACAACATAGGCTCCCCTGTGTGTCCATGCACAGACGTTCCAGCACTGCATGGACTTTTCAGTCTCTGCCTTGCTGGAACTTCCTTTGACATTCCCATTGTAGTGTCTATTTTATAGGCAATGCCATGGGAATGGCAAAGGAAATGCCCACCAATGACTGAAAAAATAATTATAGGACAGGCGGTTCTCACGCTGCTTTGGCGGTGCAGCAGTGAAGCGGTCCCGCCGTCGCACCGTCAAACTCGTAATAAGGCCCTAGGTGTTTCTAATGATTCTAATTCAGGTTTTAAGTCAGATATGTTTCTTGTTAATTCTGGAATTGTCTGCGAATAAAATGTCTAATGTTAGGCAGTTTTGTTAAATCTTGGATCATATAGCCACTAATTCTATATTAACAACTAATAAAGTTCCAAAAGTACTGAGATAACTCCCACTGGGGGTATGATAGCTCCAGAAATATCTCTAACTAGTTGTGCTTCAACACCTATGCTACATGTATGTCTGTGTGATGATATTGTTAAAGTATCTCTGTTAAAACAAATATACAATATATACATGATACAAGTTAGGAAACAGAAAAGTGAAATAGCAAATAGCCTCCCAATCAGCTGGTAAATGGAAATAAGCATCTAGTCTACAAACAAAATAAACTACTGGAATGACTCTTTCTTCTCCTTGTAAAATTTGCCATGAACCCCTCCCCCCCCCATAATTTGAATAGTGTATTTGCAACTATATCTCACTTGGTTTCTTGTTCTATAAACACAGATTTTCCCTTTTGTCTCCCATCTGATTTTAATTTTGGATAAATCTTTATCTTTTTTAATTCACCTTCTTCATTCTAAATATTTTTCAAAATGTCTCCTTCTGTGTTTTTACTATGTGAAGTGTTTGTATACTTTCCTCTAATGTCATAATGAATATTTTCTCTAAGGGTCTCATTTAATAAGTTAAATTGTTTTCATATGCCTTAACAGTGTCTATAGGCATAGATGGTATAAAATATTAGCAATCTAAGTCAATTTGCTTTGCCTGTGGGTGTAAATACATGCTCTTCTTTAATGAAACTTTTGAAAGAATCCTGCTGTAATAATATTCAAAGAGTTCTGCCTAAACACTAAGCTAAGCGAAATACTATGGGGCCGATTCCGATAGCCGGTCGGACAGCTGTACGTAGCCTTACCATGCGACCGACACGTACCTGGAGCCGGTCCGTCCTGTAGAGTAAGTACGATGCGCATAACTGCCAAAAACACGACCGACACGTAGGCTGTGATTCAGGCTCCATTCTCCGTCCGAGCCGTAACTCCTACCGATGAACCGAGTCGCCGGAAGCAGTATCCATAGCAGTTTCCGGCATGACAAGTACGATGCGTACTTCCTACGCGCCGGACGGATCGCCACATACGGCACGTCGCAGCATCCGGGAAACAAGCATATCAGCTACGATTCGTGCCACAACTCAATACACGGCTACGAGACGGACCAGCTTGCAGCGGATACGAGACGGAGCAACAAGCAGCGTGTACGACACAAACACATCATGAATCCCATCGCGCAGGTCATACCAGTACTCTACATCTATGACCGGCTCAGGAACCGACGCCGATGGCGCAGGCGGTAAGTCAGACACCTACCACATAAACAAACGACACGTACCCGCAAAATGGCACACACACACAGGGGATCCACATCCTGGCCACTAACAACAGCCCACCATAGGGGTTGCATGGCCAGCACCACTAATACCCCCACCCATAGGGGACCTGTTGCCCATCACTACTGCCACCCCCAGCCATAGGGCCAATGTTGTCCATCACCCCTGCCACCCCCACTCACAAGGGACCTGTTGCCCATCACCCCTGCCACCCCCACCCATAGGGCTGATGTTGCCCATCACTCCTGCCACCGACACCCATAGGGACTATGTTGCCCATCACTACTGCCACCCCCAGCCATAGGGGACCAGTTGTCCATCACTACTGCCACCCCCAGCCATTGGGCCCATGTTGCCCATCACCCCTGCCACCCTCACCCAGAGGGCATATGTTGCCCATCACTACTGTCACCCCCAGCCATTAGGCTTATGTTGCCCATCACTACTGCCACCCACACCCATAGGGCTGATGTTGCCCATCACTCTTGCCACCCCCAGCCGTAGGGACTATGTTGCCCATCACTACTGCCACCCACAGCCATAGGGCTTATGTTGCCCATCACTTCTGCCACCCCCAGCTATAGGGCTTATGTTGCCCATTACTCCTGCCACCCACACCCATAGGGACTATGTTGCCCATCACTACTGCCACCCACACCCATAGGGCTTATGTTGCCCAGCACCCCTGCCACCCCAGCCATGGGCTTATTTTGCCCATCACTACTGCCACCCCCAGCCATAGGGACTAAGTTGCCCATCACTATTGCCACCCCCACCCATAGGGGACCTGTTGCCCATCACCCGTGCCACCCCCAGCCATAGGATGGGTGATGCGCAACACATCCAGAATACTCCAACATCAGGTATGTCAGCAAAATACATCCCCCCTAACATCATATCAACAGTGAGTAGTCTGTGACAAATGCCCACAACAGTAATTATGGCTACGAACATACAATGTAAGTAACAGCACATGTGTAACCAACACATGAGCGTGACATACACAAGGCAAGCATCCCCATAGCACTGTGGCAATGTAAAAAGAACACCCCCTCACTGTGTAGAACAGAAGTTAAGTGTGGGCTTCCAAAATGCAGCAGATGTTGAGTATTGTGGTGATGGGGACTAAACCCCAGTCATCACAGTGACCAAAAGGTAAGTGTCATCATGGTCAAAGCTGCAAATAACAAACAGCATGTATGATCTGGGGCAAACTAGTGGTTGTGTCCCATACACACAGAGATGTGGTGAGGCTAACAGTGCTGTGAAAACATAACACACTCTCGGCCATGTGCAGACAAGCACCACACATGGGGGCTGACAATGCATACAGTGTACAATGACACAACAGCAGAAGTGACCATCACCAAGCATGTGCACAACTCGAAAATAGACACACCAATCAAAACATGTGTAGACTGTAGGTGCCAGCTCCCAAACTCACATTCCATGCCAGCAATGGCACCTAACAACCAGGATGAATGTGCACAATGATGTGATATGACTCACAGGGACAGCATGCAAAATCACAGAAACAGCATCCAGACAAAGACCCACAACAGCAATACCAATGCACTGGTGCAGATGCACAAACACAAACAGACAAACTCACACTGCACATCTGACACAGCATGTGTGTGTGTGTCACAGTATCCCCAGGCAACTACACAACACATGAGGGGGGCTGAACCACAGTGACACAGATGTGGACACAGTGCCATACAAAAGTAAACCATCATAGAGACACCCTCAGTGGGTAATCAGGCATTGGGAGATGAGAGGGAGCACAACAGGCATGTGACACAAGCTGGAATGAACACCAACTAACACAGCAAGAGACTGACACACAACACCACTACCCCCAGGGAACAGACATTGGGGTGACACAAGCATGCATTACACCTCCACTGTGATGCTAAAGGCAGATGTCGTACAAACTGGGAAACCAAGACTTGTGTCCTGTGCCACAAACGTACATCACACCTACACGAACACAAACCACTCAGCATGGCCCCTCATCCATGGACAAATGGTAGCTAGGGGACCATCCATGCAAACATTCACTTCAGTCCACCCTCAACACCACACACCCAGAACTGCAACAATGTGTTTTTGTGAAGCCCACATGGACAGGTGACATTGCACATGCACCCATGACAAACACAGGAATGTTGGGAGAAACTAAGGTGCACAGACACATCACACAAGGACAGTTTACAACCCTGGGGAATGACAGACATACTGCACAGTATGCGGTACATGGCCATGACCTCAAAGCTCACGTAACCTTCAGAATCCCTGCCACAGTCCCAGGACAATGCAGATGTCAAGCAGAACCACAAGGCACACATGCTGACACCTGCCAGCATCGCAGCCATGGACCCGACAAGTGGGAGAAGTCACACACACATACAAATGTCTCAATCACTGAAAACTACCACCTTGGGACAACTACATGATTTAGCAAATACACAGGTGCCTTGAGGAACCCTCACTGTGTCCCATCTGTGTCTGACAACATCATCACCACTCAGAACTGACAAATCCCAATGATGAAACACCAATTAACAGTAGTGTATCATGCACCCACACATCTGGTAGCCCATTGGAAAAGTAGTGGGATGAACCCAGTACCACTTAGCAAGCATCAACAACAGGAACATATCAAGGGAACACTGTCTGTGTATGAACAGGGATGTGGACACACACACATGTCCATACAACACACACACCATGGGCCCAGGCCATGTCACTGGACAACACACTTACTTGAGTGGAGCCAACTCCTGTGGGAGCCCAGCTGTGCCAAACATATTCACCGCAAGTCCCACTCATGTCTGCAGAACAGTTGGTCATTCAGTCATCAGTTACCACACAATGAAGGCTCTGGTCACAACAGCCTGGGTACGTGAGTCTCCCCTAAGTTATCTGCACATACCCAAAACATATGTCTAGCAAGTTGCACAAAGGACGCAGTTGCTCCTATTACAATGATGCCCACACCTGTAGGTCCAGTGTTGATGAGCACAAAGTATGTGGAAGTGACAAATTGGACAATGGGAAGCACATCATATGTGCAGGGGTGCAAGCCAGAGATGTGACCATGCATATTAAATGCTCACAGAGAGATGTCCACAAATAGTTGATCCTGACACACCCAGGTAACTGCAAAGGATGACATGGATATCCACCAGAATAGGATACATATCTCATGGACCACAGGGAGTACCTCACAGCAACACATCAGAATTCAACATTGTAAACAAAGCATCACAGCTGCAAGGGCATGTTAAACACCATCAACATAATGTACAGCTAACTCTAGTTCACAGGGAGAAAGAAAAAAGCTTTATTCAGCATTTTAAAAGTTAAACATCTGTGCAAACAAAAGGCCAATGGCCAGTCCATGTCCAAATGCCAAGGAGTGAATTAGACTGACAACTGTCACACCTTGCTTGCCTGCACTGCTAAGGACCGGGGTCATCCCCTCGGAGGGGCATACATGGGGGCAGGCCAGGCACCACAGGGACAGGATCAGGGTACAGCAGAAGGAGGCAGTGAAGAGGTGGGGGATGCAGGCGAGACACTTGCAACTGCAGTGGAGCTGACTGAAGTGGTGGGTGCTGTCACAACTGTGGGACACAAGTCAGATGGTGGGGGGGCCGGCACAACTCCAGTGGGCAGGTCAGATGAAGTGGATTGGCTCACCACTGCAGTGCCCAAGTCAGACGGGGTGGTCGTGGACTCCAAAGCAGTGCCTACATCCATGGCAGTGGAATGGGGGACAGGTGAGGTCGGCAGGGCAGAGGGAAAATGGTCCCCACATCAGTGGCACCAACTGTCTGACCAGGTGTGGAGGAGCAAGTGCTAGGGGGGGATGGCCTTAGCATCTTGGGGATGGTGTATCTGTGGGTGGGGGAACCTGGGGCAGGGAGTGGCGGGGTAACCTCTGGAGTGGTGGCCTGGGGATGGAGGACGGAGACTTTGCCTTGGAGCTGCGTGGTGGCAGGAGGGTCTTGCTTTTCTTGCGCCGGGGGGACTTGCGGGTGAGGGTCTCTGTCTGACTGCACCTGGGGTAGGGTGTCCGGGTGTGAGGGACTCCCCTCTGTGTTTGGGGACCTTCTCTTCCCCTTGTAATCAGGATCTGCAGGGTCGGTGGGGAAGAGGCCAAGGTCACAGAGGAAGAGCTTCTGGGGGGAAAGGGTTGCAGGTGAGGCAATGGAAGGGGGCTGGGAGGAAGGGGTCTCGGAGGACTGCGGAGTGGTTGTGGATGACTGTGTGTGTGTCTGCAAACCAGCCCCTGTGAGTGTGGAATCAGTCCCCTGCACTTGCTTGTGTGCACGTCTAGTCCTTGGTTTGGGGGTTTCTGTGCTTGGGACAGGTAGGGTGCTAGGACTCGTGGGTGGTGCAGGGGTAGGAAGGATGCGGGACTGTTGGAGGAGGGACACTGCTGCCGTCAGGGAGGAGGCCATAGACAGACATGCCCAAGGAAATGCCCTCCATGAATGACACCAGTTGTGTCAACAGACCTGTGTGTGCATGGAGGACCTTCAGCATCAATGTCTGTCGATGTAAGTTCACAGACTCCTCACTCAGGGCAGCAGGGGACACAGGTGCAGGGGGTGTGGTGTCTGGCACAAAGGAGACATGCTCACGAACACGGGTGCCCACAGGGACCTCTGGGATGGGAGCCGATGGGAGGGGGGTGGTGGTGGTGGTGGTGGCGGTGGTGGTGGCGGGGACAGCCTCACTAGCTGGGGTTTGGTGGCTGCTGACACCCGCCTCCACAAGGGAGTCATCCTCAGAGCTGCTGTGGCCCTCAGCTGGGGGGATGGTGCTGACGACTCCTCTGTGTGGCTCCATTCGCCCTCCGTGCCACTGGGGTCCACCCGACTCCTCTCCTTCTGCCCCTGTAAGGCTCTGTGGCTCCTCCTGGTCCGTGGAGCTGTCCCCTCCTGTGGCCGTGGATGTATCTGGATAGGAATAGGAAGTAAAAGAACAACATCAGTCACCTGCACTGACTGCACACACCACAGTGAGTACATCACATCACAGGGCAAGCCCTAGCATCAGCTGAACACAGCTCAAAGTGCCAACACTGTTTAGGATAAGACAATTGTCATTCTCAACATCAACCATGGCACACATATCCCTCCTTGACTTTCACACATATGTCTGTTGCATGTTGGATGCTAACACCCCAATGTGCCAACATAGACCACCCACACATTAGTTGTACATGCAAGTGAACATGTAGAAGTATGTCACTATACACACAGCACCTCTCTTGCTACTGACTCAGTACAGGTATCCGGATGAAGGGATGGGCAGAGACTCATTTCACATCTTGGGATGCATGTCAGCAACACACACTATGATATACTCATGTCCTGATGGGCAGTTCCACAATGGGGTGCATGGTGCACACTTGAACACAATGCAGGCTCACTCATAGCAAGTTAAATTCCATGGCACTGGGATGCCCTGAACGTCAGTCAACACTGTCTCCTGTCACAGGGGCAGGGCATCCAGACAACCAAAATATGCACTGACTCACAATCCTAGCTCAGGGGTAAAGCTAACTCTGCAGATGACCAGCACACTTGCCCATCCCATGCAAACCAGATATCCTGGACCCAGAAGACCCCACATCATGCAAATCGTACATATGAGTCTCTGCAAACACAAATCCCTGTACATTAACACATCAGTCTGCCATGCATGTAACCCAGCTGCATGAAGGACACAGTTGCATACACCATTGTGCACTGTCAGATGATCCCACACCTATATGTCACACAGGTCTTGTCTCTCACAGTCACATCGCAGATGTCATGCTGACCCTCTGAATCATGGACACCCCAGTTGTACGTAACAACAAGCCGCACCCTAATGACACAGAGGCAGACACCTGAGGGCACATGTCACTAAGCACAACCTGCAATTTCATACACAGGAGTGGGATTACAGAGTGTTTCTAAATGCCCTTGAGGAGGCATGACTGGCCAGGTCTACGTGAAACAGTGTTTGGCCCTGGACAGTAGTCAGGTGGCTAAGCAAGTGTGACATACTTGATATACATACTCCTGAGGCCCAAAAATTTGAGTCTCCTGCAGCATGGGTTTGTTTGGAATACCCCAGACACATGTTGCGAGTCAGACCAGCAATTGGTACACATCTCAGGGCACACACAGATCACATGTCAGATCTCAGGCATTGTGTAAACAATTGACCCACCCATGAAACACACAACAAAGTCACAGGAGCTGATGCTGACCGGTAGCTGAAGCATATCTGCCTGCAGGGACACAGTGCCCTAGTGACACAAGCAACAGACTGGAGGGGCAACACCTGTGGAACAGATGAGGAGGGTGCATCACACAATTGAGGGACCTGAGTTTTTGACTACAAGACCTACGTAATGTGGAAGTGTGACCAGGACAAAAGACTGCTATTAGCATGTCAGACATAGTACACAGATCAGACATGGACTCACCCCCTTCCTGCTGCTGTCTTGCCTTCAGCTGCCTATTCAGGTCCGGGAAGACCACCGCCAGGATACGGAGCATGTGGGGAGTCAGGGTCCGGTGTCCGCCCCTCCTGCGTGAAGGTGACAGCTTCAGCTGGACCCTAGCTATCCTCCGGGTCCAGCCCCGAAGGTCCTGCCACCTCTTCTGGCAGTTGCGGATCCGGCGCTTGTAGACCCCCACAGAACGAATAGCCCGGGCGATGATCAGCCAGATCTCCTGCTTCTGGTGGGCATCAACCTGTGAGGAGGACAAAGTGTAAAGTACATTAACACACATGCCCAAGATTTGTGCAGCACACATTTGGATATACATGTCATCATCACAAAGTGAAATGAATTACACAGGTAGTGCAACCATAGGGAAGGAAAAATCACCTGCATGTCTGACATGTTAACAATGCCTGGATAGTTTAAGCTTGCAATAATGCACTTTAGCAGCAGGAAAACTATTCATTACATGTACCTACACACTTTGGGGGATGAAAGTAGTCAGTGAGAATGCTTGCCACTGGTGTACACACTGCTAGTACTGCTAGTCAGACAACATGCATAATTAGGAAGGCAGTGGACTGCACACTTACCTGCTCCCCTGGTCTCCCATAGAGCTTGCTGTACTCTGGAAGGAGCCCGTCCAGCAGGGCCTGGTTCTCCTCCTCAGTGAAGGCTGGGGCCCTCTCCAGAGTACGTGCCATAGCAGTAGCCAGAGGATGCAGAGACAGCAGCAGTGGTAGCAGGGATGTGGTCCAGTAGCATGTAGTGCAGGCAAGTGAGCTCCCTGGGGGCCAGCCATCCTTATATCTGTGCTGCAGAGGCAGACTCTGTGCCATGTGTCCCAAGTGATAGGTCCAACACGGTTGCATTCTATGAATCTGGCCAATCCATTTAAAAGTACGACTCGTACACGCCTTCCGCATCGTTCAAATCTTCACCTTCATGGAACACTTGAAATTGCAACATTGTTGTAGGCATCCAACTGAATTTCCAGCGCACAACTCGTACAAGTTTTGAATCCGCATCCGTCTCCATGACGGTCCGGAGCCAATGGGTGCGCCCGGCTCGTTCAACTGACTGTACAACGCATATTTTGAATGTACACTTGCACCAGTCTCCATATGATTCAATGGCCAAGGCGTACGCCTGTCTCGGACCATGCCTGTCAGACACGTATGCATGATAGTCACCCGCATCGGACCTCATTGCATTCAATTACAAAGCGCACGCACGTCTTGGACATGACCCGTGCAATGTGTACGCATTGTCACCCGCGTCGGACCTCGTTGCATTCAATGACAAAGAGTACGCACGACTCGGACATGACCCGTGCAATGTGTACACATTGTCACCCATGTCGGACCTCATTAGTGTGACTATTATACGTAAGAAGTTCTTTGTTTACTTGATCATAGGTTCAAAAACAATAAAAGACACACCCCGATTCAAAGCAAGAAAGCAGACTTACTATGTAAGTAATAAATGAGCATAAAAGAATGAATGAGAGATCATGTTTGAGACATACACTCAAGGCTTGACTTTTGCTCTCCACTATTTGTTTTGTTTCCGAATTTTAGATTTGCCCAGGTTATTAGATAGGCTGATCTATTCATCATCGCATTGAGGTAATCTAAGTTGTTAATAAGATCTCTAATTGCAATAATAGGATAGTGGTTTCTAGCTATACTGAAAAAGTTTTTTTACTTTTAGTTTACAGGTCCTGATGAGAGCCCCATGATTGAAGGAGTCTTGAAACGCGTAGACCTTGATATCTGGCCATAAGAATTACGAATCCATTCAAAAAGTGTTGAACACAGTGACGACTTTGTTTAGCATTGTTTCTGTGGCCTATATGAAAAGAATTTTATAATATTGGAATTTAGTTATGCTGAATTAAGTTGATGTATGTTTTGAATGCGTGAGATGAATGCAAATAAATGACAGATATGTATGAATAGAATGTATGGAGTGAAAAAAGAATGTTGTAGTTTGAAACTTGTATGCATTTAGAGCTTGTTGAGGTTCGATTAATTTCTAAAATGGAAGGTGTTAAGAATGGAAATAAAAAAATAAAAATTCATTGATTAAATCGACGGAAAAAGAGGTCTAAGGTCCATTTTTGTTTTCCTCAAGATGGTCCCTCACAATTGAATATGAGTTTAAAGATGAGTTGCAGTATTGGCATCGTTGTTGTTGTTGTTGTATTATGTTAGAGGCTTAGCTTTACTGCCTTCAGCCTAAACCCAGTTTTGCTATTGGTTTATTTAGCAGAGATTTCTCTGTGAGGTTTTTTTTCTGTGTTTAGTTCACAGAGTTGGTCAAATAGAAGACGTTTTTCCCTTCCTCATAAATTCTACCACGATAAGTGAGACACATTTTTTCAGTGTGATTGAGAGAATGACTGATAGACACACTTTCGCATATAGCGAAGAACATATGAAAAAACTTTTAGATGCCCCTCCCCTTTTTGCATCAGCTTCACTTAGCTCCCTAGCAAAAAATCAAAATGAGTCTGATAAACTTTTAAGACTCAAGAAGAAACAAATAAGAACAGATCTACATGGACATTTTTTGATCCAACATTTAAAGGCTGGCACCATCCCAGGAATACTACAAATTAAAAACATTCCAGTAATTTTCACAGAAGACCCACTATATAAGAAGGGTTATAGTTTGATTAAGACAAAATGTAGCAGAGACCTGATGGTCTTAACAGTGGAAACCGCGCAACGACTTTCCAAACAACAACTTGAGGAAATTGAGATATTGGAATCTGAGATAAAAACAAACCAGATAATTACGGATTCAAAAACACTTTTAGATAAAGTTGAAAAAGAAATATCTAAATTTAAAGATTATACCGTCAACCAAAAAAGTAATACATTTGAAAAAGACAAAATAAATTTTTCTCTAGAAAAAGTTTATCCTTATCTACAAACCGATTTTTACATGCAGACAGAGTCACGTAGATTTCTCCCTGAATATCAAGGAAGATCTTCAAAAAACTTCATCACCTTTTCGGAAACATCATCCTCCTCAAGTGGCAGTGAAGGAGAAACGAATGAAGGTTATAAAAATAATAATCGAAGAGGACATTTTCAACAACAACAACAGCAAACCCCTTTTTTAGGGAGAGGCCAACAAAGATCACGAGGGAGAGTAAGATTCAATACCCAACCATGGGAGATGTCCACCCGCCGACAGAATTACAAAAATTAGAGACATCACTAGTTCATAATCTATCAAAGAGACCATTGACCAAAGATGAACAAAGTATACTAGAAAAAGGTCTATCATTTGTTCCTGCAAAAAATACAGATTTTATTAGACTCAAAACTGAGTCCATCGAATTCTGCAGAAAAATTAGATTAAAAACATTTTTTTCCATGAATCCATATACAGAAACCGTAGAGAACACCGGCTTGAAGAAAAAATCTTCTTTCTGTCCTCCAACTAATAAAATCCCCAAAGAAGTAGTGATCTTTGAAAAAACCATCCTATCGGCAATCGCAGATATGGAAAATAGAAAAAGAAGGGTCAAATTTAATACATCAAAATCCCAAATGGATGCATTAACCAATCTTCAAAATGACAACTCTATTATAATCAAGCAAGCTGATAAAGGCGGATCGATTGTTGTATGGGACACGTCTGACTATACATCCGAAGTAATGAGACAACTGGGAGACATAGAATGTTACAGAAAAATCAATAAGGATCCAACGTTTGAACTACAGAACTTATTATTTCCAATACTTGAAAAAGGACTGCAACAAGGATTTCTCACTAAAAAAGAATACGATTTCTTGCAAAATAAAAACCCGAGGAGACCTTTATTCTATGTTCTTCCAAAGATACATAAAAACGAAACCGCACCACCAGGAAGACCTATTATATCAGGTTGTGAATCTTTAATGGAACCAATTTCTAAATTAATCGATCATTTTTTGAAACCATTTATTCATGAAGTACCATCTTTTTTACGCGATACAACAGATTTTATCAACAAACTACCTTCAATCAGTTTTGAACAAAATGTACATCATTTGGTCACACTAGATGTTGTTTCCTTATACACACAGATACCCCAGGATGATGGCCTGGCAGTGATTTGTTCATATTTGGAAAGCAGACCAAGGCCTACCAAGATCCCAACAGAATTCATTATGGAATTAGCAAGTTTTGCTTTGAAGAAAAATTACTTCAATTTTAATGGAGTTTTCTATTACCAAGTCAAAGGAGTAGCAATGGGATGTCCCTTTGCACCAGAGCTAGCAGTACTCTTTATGGCCAAGTTTGAAGAAAAATTCATTTATAACGATAATCCTTTTTACCAATTTATTGGAAAATTGACTTGTTATATTGATGACATGTTCATGACATGGACAAGCACAGAAGATAATCTTAAAAAATTCCATTGTTGGCTTAATGGTCGTACTGAAGATATTAAATTCAGTCTGAATCATTCAAAAATAAAGATCCCTTTCCTAGACGTAGAGGTATATCCAGCTGAAAATGGCTTGGTTACTACTTTATTCAAAAAGCCAACTGACCGTAACAAAGCGTTACATTTTACAAGCAGCCACCCTAGGAACTTAAAAGAAAATCTGCCCTACGGGCAATTCCTACGAGTGAGACGCAATTGTTTTTCCAAAGATGAATATATGCTACATGCAACAAAACTACTTGAAAACTTGAAAAAAAGAGGCTACCCTAGAAAACTGTTAAAAAGGGCGATGAAAAGAGCCTGGTGGACCCCAAGAGAATCCCTACTTGAAAAAAATGAAAAACCACCACTAGAAAGAATCGTCTGTGTCCCCACATTTTGTCCACATAAACATTTTGAAAAAAGTCATTAATCAAAATTGGCATCTGATAAAGAATTTAGATCAATCATTAAAGCTTAATCCACTCTTTGCCTTTAAAAAAAGTTCGCAATATCGCCAATCAAATAGTGCGAGCAGCAATGCCGAAATCAAAACAAAACACATTACGAGATTATGTAGGACTTCCACCAGTACTTGGCCACCATAAATGTGGAACCTGTATCTGTTGCGAGTCTACAGAAGAAGGGGTCCTTTTTGAACATAATTCCATATATTGGAAACATGAATCTTTTACTAATTGTAAAAGTAAGTTTGTCATCTATGGGATTCGTTGTCCCTGTAACCTATTGTATATAGGTAAAACAAACCAAGAGATAAGAATAAGAATTTCCCAACATAAATCGCGGATCAATAAAAATGTCCAAACAGCACCATTGGTCAACCATTGGAAAATTAATAATCATTCAACTAAGGATCTTAAATGGACAGTAATCTCGAAAGTCGAACAAGATGAGAGAGGAGGAGACCTTGAATTAAAACTGTCAAGAAGAGAAGCCATGTTGATAGTCAAGTTCAACACAGCCACCAATGGACTCAATGAGCTTTCTGAACTTTATAAATTGAGCTAATTTTTTATCTCCTCATACTCCACAAACCGGGGCTATTCCACCACGTGTCATTTTCTGGTTATAACGCCACTGAATTTGCAATTTGTTAGAATACAGGTCTCAATAAAGTTTTTAAAAAAAGGACCAATAAAACTACCCAGTTCGTATTTCCACACTTATTCGAAACTAATATAGATTGCTTTCCGTCATGTTACAGTATTGAGCAGCTATTTACATGTAAATAACAGAGAAAGCACCTCTGTACATGTAAAAAACTACACGTTCCGTGAACAAACTACTATACGTCTTAGGACGTAGAATCACGTGCCCGCATACACCGAAAGAATTAAAGCAAGCATATTTAACAAGATTGGTATGTAAGGAATTATAACAGCAAGATGACAAGCTTAATTAAGTATTTTTACAGTTGCACCATTAAGACAACAAATCTAAAAAAACGCGGAAGTCTTTTTTCAATTTCCATTAAACCTTCACTTCCGTAAATATAACTGATTCCGCCACGTCGAGTGACACAAACAGAATTGGAACGAGTAGGTCCGCCGCACGCAACAAGAAAGAACAGCTCGTTACATTTTGGAAAGATTCAGGTATGTCCACCACATCAAGTGCGATTTAAGCGAGCGATTCAAAGCTAAGGGCGAAGTTAATACCAACCTTTTATTGATTTTTTCTTATAGTCGACGATAAAGAACAAAAATACAAACGAAGACCAGTCAGTGTGCTGGACTCAACTAAAGTGACTAAAATCTGCCGGCCAAAAATGTAAGGTACTTTGTCTAGTGATATACTCCTTAAAAGAAGTATAGATCCACTGCAATAAATTAACATACTCAAGGCTTGTTTATAACCTCTACAGCTGGTCATGAAATTATGAGATCGTTTTGGTCAACCGAACATAACTACCTTCCATCAACGCTTGCTCAAGTAACGTTTTTTCAAGTAAGTTATGTGTAAAATTTAGAACAGAACATTGGTCGTAACCTGATGTCAGAAACAAAAGTAAGAAGTTCTTTGTTTACTTGATTATAGGTTCAAAAACAATAAAAGACACACCCCGATTCAAAGCAAGAAAGCAGACTTACTATGTAAGTAATAAATGAGCATAAAAGAATGAATGAGAGATCACGTTTGAGACATACACTCAAGGCTTGACTTTTGCTCTCCACTATTTGTTTTGTTTCCGAATTTTAGGTTTGCCCAGGTTATTAGATCGGCTGATCTATTCATCATCGCATTGAGGTAATTAAGTTGTTAATAAGATCTCTAATTGCAATAATAGGATTGGGGTTTCTAGCTATACTGAAAAAGTTTTTTTGCTTTTAGTTTACAGGTCCTGATCAGTGCCCCATGATTGAAGGGGTCTTGAAACGCGTAGACCTTGATATCTGGCCATAAGAATTACGAATCCATTCAAAAAGTGTTGAACACAGTGACGACTTTGTTTAGCATTGTTTCTGTGGCCTATATGAAAAGAATTTTATAAAATTGGAATTTAGTTATGCTGAATTAAGTAGATTTATGTTTTGAATGCGTGAGATGAATGCAAATAAATGACAGATATGTATGAATAGAATGTATGGAGCGAAAAAAGAATGTTGTAGTTTGAAACTTGTATGCATTTAGAGCTTGTTGAGGTTCGATTGATTTCTAAAATGGAAGGTGTTAAGAATGGAAATTAAAAAATAAAAATTCATTGATTAAATCGACGGAAAAAGAGGTCTAAGGTCCATTTTTGTTTTCCTCAAGATGGTCCCTCACAATTGAATATGAGTTTAAAGATGAGTTGCAGTATTGGCATCGTTGTTGTTGTATTATTATACGGATGCAACACACATATACTGGCCAGGGACACCTCTGCACACCTACCACACTACAGCATTGGCCACACAGTGTCCCATGGCATGTAAGGCTGCATTCCCTGGGTGTTTGGGGGGCCACATCTGGTTATTTGGCTGGCACTTTGTGCAGCCACTCCCAGGCTGTGCACGTGTACATGGGGGCAGAATCCTTTGTGTGTTGTGCACATTACCACTGTGATGTGCAGTTGGTCAGTAATGGGCTTGAGTCACGGCCACAGTGTCAGGTTGGATATGTTTAGGAGAGGTCACATATACCCTGAGTCCTGGGGGTGATGGCATGTACGTCACAGTGAGACCTGTAGCCACAATTCTGATGTGCACACACAGTCTGTGTGCATGTTTTGTCTCAGATGTGTCTGATCAAATGTTGTGTTGATGTGGCAATACAGGGAGCCTGGGATTCTGCATGGCAAAGATATGTGATGCCTGGGAGACCTGAGGCCTTAATTGTCACTGTGGTGTGTGTTTGAAACGTTGCAGCAGCACATGGGTTGGGTGACACAGCCAGGTGATTGGCCATTGCACTACATGGGACTCATGTGGACATGTGGAATTGAGATGTGAGGTGGTGGTCTTGTAGGTGACATATGTGTCCATGACCAACAGCACACACCTCAGTACATTGTGTAATGTCATGAACTAGCATGTGATATTGATCATGGTCATGGCCACATGGGTGAATGTACTGAAAATCTTCCTTTGTGCATCTCTGTACTGCAGGGCACCAGCTGTCCATCGGCCATTCCCAGACCTTGCAACCATGCAGGAACGTGACTGTATCAGATGGTACCGCTTCACAAGGCCACTGATTGCAGAGTTGGCGGAGCAGTTGGCGCCACATCTGCTACCTGGCCGGACATACCCTACAGCACTGACACCAGAGGTGAAGGTGATGGCAGCCCTGCACTTCTTTGCTACTGGTACCTTCCAGTACACTGTGGCTACTGCTGGTGGGATGTCGCAAACTATGTTTAGTTGGGTGCTACATGATGTCTTGGAGGGGCTGTTGCAATTCCTCGACCTGTATATCAAGCTCCCGAGCACAGCTGAACTCCCTGAAATAAAGGATGCCTTTTATACACTGGGGAGGATGCCGAACGTCATCGGATGTATTGATGGGACACATGTTGCCTTGATACCACCACAGGCACATGAGCACGCATACCGGAACAGGAAGCACTACCATTCGATCAATGCTCTGGTCGTCTGTCTTGCTGACATGTCGATCACACATGTGTGTGCACGGTTCCCTGGTTCTGCGCACGATGCCTACATTATGAGGAGTAGTCGCATTGCAACACTGATGTCACACATGCCAGCTCAGCATGCCTGGCTTGTCGGTATGTACTGACTGTTTCTCATTGTGTGTGTTTGTCAATGTTGTGTTCCGCACTCCTACAAAGCTCAGCTACTTGTTCATTTTTGTGTGTGTAGGTGACTCCAGATACCCCAACATGCCGTGGTTGCGGACACCCCTCCGGAACCCTGTGACACCATCCGAGATACGCTACAATGAGGCACATGGTTGGAGAAGGAGGGTGATTGAGCGGACATTCGGCCTCCTGAAAAGCCGCTTTCGCTGCCTGGACAAGGACGGAGGGGCCCTCCCATATGAGCCTGCAAAGGTGTGCAAAATAATCCTTGTCTGCTGCATGCTACACAACATGGCGGTGCGGAAGGAGGTGCCTCTCATCCAGGATGACGATGATCAACGTCCGGCACCTGTGGAGGATCCCGGCCTGGGCCAAGATGCCAGTGATGATGAAGATGATGGTGACGTCCGCTCGCTGCTCATCAACAACTTCTTCACCTGAATGTGAGTTTCCAGGGTTATTATGTGAATGTATGGAGTTAGCCTGGAATGTGTTGTGCCAGCTCTGTTGCTGTCTGAGTGTGTCTGTGTGCCACTTGACTGGATGCGTGCTGTGATGTGTCAATTCAGCTGGTGTGTACTCCACAATAGGGTAGTACTGCTAACTAGTGTTTGTGTAGGTGTCTTGCAACATGTTTGTGCATGTGTATTGCATTTCTCTCCTGTTGTTCTGTGCTTTTGACTGTATCTTGTCTGTCCTTCCCAGGGTAATTTGCCTGTTGTGTGGTCAACACTGACCCCCAACACCCAAAAGCCAACACCAGTGTGGAAGTTGCCAATTCCCATCAACTGATGTACCACACATCCCTGGACTTCCATTCTCCAACACATTGAGAGTGTGTGTCCACTGTTACGTAGCATTACCGTGCAACTATTGTGGAATACACGTGTTGCTGATGTGTAATGAACCTGTGCTACGCTTTGTTATGTGCGTTGTCTGTCTTCCCACATCTGAGTGACATCTGCTTACCTCACCTGTGGACTTGTTACCACTGACTGGAGTTGGTGTTGTGTCTGTGCATGCCAATGCGTTTCAGGTCCACATCATTGTGTGTGATGAGTAACATGGCCATGGTGAGTATGTTTTGTGTTGTCATAGTGGTGTGTCTCCCTCACATGTGTCACATCCCCATGACTCACCTTACTTTGGTCACATTGTTGCAGTATTTGGCATGCACTGTGTTGTGTAGCAGATCGACATCTCCCTGAACATGACAAGTTGGAATCACAACAGAGGCAAGTATGGTGTACTGGTGAGTTTATTTAAAAACATGTGTGAGGGAAGTGCACAGGATGGTGGGTGCTGTACATTGGTTTGGGAATCCAAAGTTCACATTGGAGTTGCAAGTGCTGGTAGATGAAATGTCCAGAGTAAAGTCCACAGTCATTGATACATTGGCCCAACATGAACCCTCCATATCATGTGGGCGAGTTGTGTGCGATTGGACAGAGTGAATGGGTTGCGCACAAAGGACATTGTCCAGAACAGGTTTAGAGGCCCTGGGGGATGTGCTGGGACATTTGCCTCTCACATGTCCTTCTTCAGACGACCCCTCTTCGTCCGGGGGGGAAGATCCTCATGTGCAGGCCTCTGCGGTGCAGGGGACTCTCCGCCAGAGTCCTCCTCCCTCCCTGTGGCGCTGGCAGATGGTGTTGCGACAGATGTTGTGGGCACACAGGGGGGTGTGGACAGGTTGGTGTTGATCTGGCAGAGGCATTGTAGTATGTCCCGATGCACCGCAGTAATGTCATCTCACTTGGCCTCCATGCGGGGCATGGTGTGCGACCTGCTCGTGTTGCATGTCCTTGAGGATCCCCACTACCTGGCCAAATCCTCCGCTGCTATCCTGGTACGCATCTAAGATGCGTGCCAGGTGGGGGTCATCATGCAGTCTAGACCCCTCTGCAAGGCGCGCCCTGTGCCTCCCACACCTTCCAGCACCCCTCTCCACACGGGCAGGACCAGCGGAGGGACGCACAGGTGACACTGTGACCCCTTGGGTGGTGTTCCTGGTGGTGTTTGCTGTAACTTCTGGGGGGTCCTGTGTCCCTGGATGTGGGTGTTGATTGGCCTTGGTCTGTCCGTGTTGGCGGGGGTGCCCTGTCAGTGTCCAGATGCTGGAGGCGTGGGTACAGGGGGGGCAGAAGTTGATGCTGCTGGTGCTGCATGATGGCTCACACCGGAGGGGCCAGGTTGGTCATCGTCATCCGAAGAGGACAGTGAGAGAGTCAGACCAGAGAGCTCAGTGTCCACCAGAGTCTGGGACTGGGTATCCTCATCATTTGGTGCTGGGTGCCCAGCACCACCTGTGTTTGGAAGAGACACACAATGTGATTTATGTTTCTACATGCATCGTTGGTTCACAAACATGACATTTTCTACTTTTCGAACAGATGCCTGCCTGTACACTGCTTTTTCCCAGCTTGCCATAGACAGAGTTTGATATTGTTGTTGGCTATTTCCCAGCATGGCCTTGTGCTCCCCACAACAGAGGCAAGTGTCAGACATCTTGTCAGTCCCTACCCACTCCCTGTGAGGCAAGTAGGGTTCAGTTTGATCTTGCTGGGCCATGTGGGTGGGTGTAGGTTGTCTGTGACTGCGAGTCCCATCATACTCTTGGCTACACCCCCCTTCCCAGCATGCCCATACTTCCTTCCTCTTGACTCTGCTTCCCTGTGAGGGTGTGTGACAGCAATGGCAAGATGGCTGACTGTGACATCCTGGTGTTTGTTCGGCTACAAGTCCAAAGTGAGCTGCTGTGCTTCACACAGCAGCACCCAGTACGGGGTATCTTTTGCTGATATTTCAATGAGGTGTGTGTCAATGCATTGTACCCGGTGAGTTGTGTGGAGTTTGTGTTGAGAGGGGTCTCCCCATGCTGATTAGTATAGTCAGGGCTGTCAGTCCTCCTTCCCATCATGAAACGTGCTTCCATTGTAGGGCGTGCTAATTGTCTTACAGGATGTCAGTCAGTGGTGTCCTGCTTCTGATTTGCACCCAAGCCCTAGCAGGGCCTTGTGCTCCCCACAGCAGGAGCCCTTGTCAGCCATCTTGTCAGTCATTTTCCACTCTCTGCGGTGTGGGCATGTTTCAGAGAGGTCTTGATGGGCCAATCAGGAGGGGGAGCATTATCTGTGACTACAGGCCCCATCATGTTTTTGGCTACACTCACTTCACCTGCATCCCCACTATTCCTTCTGGACAGTCAGCTACACTGTGAGGTGGTGTGTTTGTGGTGCCAAACTGTCTGGCAGGGTCTATTTGGCTTAGTGCCACTGGCTTGCTCTATTTGTTTGTAGGTTGGTGCATGTCATGACACAGTTCCCAGTCACTATGAGATAGAAGGTATTGTGTTTGTCTGACTGGCATACACATCTTGGGCTGATTATCTATTGGTTAGTGTAGCTTTGCTTGCGGTACATGGTTTCACTGTCCCCTTGCCACACAATCTTGGGTATGTTTTTTGTGTACTCACCAGGCTCTGGGATGTCTGTTAGGCCATGGACGCTCTCTGGTGGTAGGATGTCCCGCACCTTTTCCTCCCAGGTCCTGAAGTAAACTGGTTCGGCAGGAGGGCCACCGCCGGTGAACTGACGCAGGCCATGATATTTTTCGATGAGTTTCTTGACCCTCCTGCGCACGTCATACCACCTGTTCTGAATGTCGTCCTTTGTGCGCCTTGCTGGTGCTTGGGCATTCACCTTGTGCACAATCCTTGCCCACATCTTGGTTTTCTGTGAGATGGGGGTCCATTGGACCAATGTACCAAATAAATGTGGCTCTACTAAGATGATATCGTCTACCAGCACTTCTAACTCACTATCTGTGAACTTTGGATTCTTCTTTGGAGGCATGGTGATGGGTGGTGGTGGAGAGGGATGTGTGTGTGAGGTGGGTTGGTGTTGGTTTTGCTGGGTGTATGTGTGTGTGCTTTTGGTGTGTGAGTTGTGAGTGTGTCTGTGGTTTCTGTATACTGGTGTTTGCTGCTGGCTGTGTCTCCCGTTTGCAAAGGATGATGGTAGTGATTGTATTCCTTTATATAGTTGGAGTGGTGGGTGTGTCTTTGTCCCATGTTTTTTTCTTTGATATTTATTGTCTTATTCATTGCTTGTTTGGTCCTTTTTTTGTCTTTTTTCCTTTGCGTTTTGTAGGCATGAAGGAGACGTTCATGTGACGGAAACGGACGCTGCTGTTGTCTCGTGCAGGCTTCTCCGCCTCGTTCACGCTGCCTATCTTCTGTGTTTGGTACGCATCGTTCGCGGCGGTCTCTATTGCTTGGGTGCCGGGTATTCTGTGCATGTCGGTCGTGTGGCTTGTTCTCTGTGCGAGCCGGTCTGGTTTTACATGCATTGCATCGGACTTGCCATATCGGAAACATCGTTTACAACGCGGGGATTACATCGCGATGCCATTACATCGCGGTTTTCACAACGCAAGTCGTTACAACGACTTTCGCTAGATGGCACTCTAGGACAAGGAATAGTATAATTTACTGTCCAACACCTTCCCTACTGTACGTAGACTGGAGTTGGAATAGTAAATTATACTACTCCTAAGTCCAGCGCCCTCCAACGCAAGTCGTTGTAACGACTTGCGTTGTAAAAACCGCAATGTAATGTACCGCGATGTAAATGTATGCGTTGTAACGTCATACATCAGCGCATATCGCACATCGCGGGTACGGGTCGGTCGGCTTCATTCCGGGTTCGTGTCGGTCAGTGATATTTGCGCCGGTTTTCGGGCCACATCACTATTTTCCCTACGGCTCGGTCGTATGGCTTGTATTCCGTACATGTTGGTTGTAATTCACACGCATTGCATCGTACTGCACAGGTTGTACGGTGCTGGTCCGTGTCGGTCGGTGTTCAGTCCGGGTCCGTGACGGTCGGTTCGTTTTGCGGCCGGAATCGGAATCGGCCCGAAAATGTGATTGCATATGACAAAGGAATGTGATGATATGTCACTTCTGCAGTCAATAAAGGTAAAGGTGCACAGACTTAGCAATCATTTGTGTCTAGTGGCTGAGTGTACTCCTGAACTAACCTAGAATAAATATTTGTAGAGTAATCTTTCATTTAGCTCGTAGATGATGCCCTCAATATTGTCTAATCTATTGTGTTTGTGTGGATGTTCCAATTTCAGGTATAGACATGGGCGTCTCTATCTCTGGTGTAACAATTTTTTTTATTAACACTGTTATGAATACTTACACTATTACTAAAAATGTAATACCCATAATTACCTTGCATCTAGCCCTCTTTAGGAAACACATTTTTCAGATCATTAGGCAAAAATATAGCATCTATAATTCAACAGTTCAGATTTTCTCAAAGCGGCTTCTTGAACTTTCGTTTGCAATGAGTTATTTTCAGATTTACAGCAGTTTTCGTACAGTCATCCCTATCTCTACTCTGTCCTCTTCTAATGTGTTTTCCCTCCTCTTCTATTGCAGCCTTGGGATTAGGAAATCTTCTTTAAAACAAAAAACGGTCTCATTTAATAACGCCTCACAAACTTTTGTTTATTTTCAGACTTGTGGCTTTGTACCAATTTGTTACTAATGTGATGCCATAGGGGCTCAAAGTTCTGATCTCCGATGAAGCAAGTCTTCCACTGGCATATTTAACACCTGATTCATGAAGTATGTCCCTTTAGGTGGCCAAATTAAGTTATGCTTTTTCACAATCTAGACTCTTCCGTATAAATAGGAGTATGCGCTAGAGATGTTCCCTTTCCTCACTATTGTTCACTTTATACCTTGAACCTTTTATCCGGGCTTTGCTTGCTAATCAAAATATTTTACCACTATCTCCAGGATCCAATGAATTAAAAAAGCCAATGCCTATGTAGACTATATTGCTATTTTTACAACGGATCTGGCCCAATCTTTAGAATTATTAATTCAAGAATCAGGGAAATTCGGGTCTGTCTCTGGATATAAATTGAATACTAACAAAACACAGGTCTTACTGAAATTTAGACCGGATAGTCCTATTATGGGAACATGCTCTGAAGCTACTTATTTAGGTATTTGTATTTCGCCCCAGATCGGAACTATAATCAAACTAAACTATGAGGTCTTACTGTACAACGTCTTTAAAAATCTTAGGAACTGGCATAAACTACCCATTAGTATAATAGGCAGATGTAATATTATTAAGATAACGATCCTCCCGAAATGTATGTATTTGTTTCGTTCTATTCCTTTGAGAGTTTCTAATTAGTTTTTTTGAGAGGTTAGATGGGGCAGTGAGTAGTTTTATACGGAGATGTTGATGATTGAAAATAGGAGATTTTACAAAATAATTAATGTGATTGACATTTGGTACTACCCCATTGACTTCAATGGTGGGTTATAACATGTATTGCATATTGGTACTGTCCCCATTGATTTCAATGTTGTTGCATCTGTAAAGTATAAAATGTCCTATGCTTTTAATAATTTGATGACACCCTGACAAAGCCAACAGGTCTGGCTAGTTAATAATGACACCCCCTTGTACTGTGGTATTGAATCTAGTACAGGTGGGGGGTATTGTGGGTATAGGGTTCAGTACCGACTAGAGATGTAATGTGATTTGAAGGTTTCAACAAAGGTAGTGCAATCTGTTTGAGGTATTTGGCAAAATATTGAATCAAAAATATCTTGTAACAAATATTGTGTCAAGAATATCGTGATACAAAAATGTAATTGTATTTAATATCGTAAAAAATATCATTTTAGGTGTTTAGAATATTGATGTATTGATTATCGATGTAGTTTATATCGCTGGCACTATTGTTTTTAGTGCTAAATAATGTTGTATTATATTTTTTATCTTATATGTTGTTTATATTTATATTAATGTTTTTTATTTTTTGAATAATAAGGATCTCTCAAGAGTGTTGTTTTTCTAATTGAAATTGTTTAAATATAGTTTTTTATATGTAGAAATATATTTTTTAGGAGCAGGATGTTGGCTTAATAGGGGATAAGGGTGGGAAGTATTTAAAAAAATATATATAATTATGTATATATATATTTTTTTTTGTAAATACATTTAGCAGTGGGATGTTGGGTTTATAGGGGACAAGAGTGGGAAGTATTCACAAACAAAGGTGCTTATTACGATGTCAATCGAAAAGCCTACGACCTTTGGTCGGAGGCTTTCCTACCGCCATTGTTGGTTTCAATTCCGACTGGCTGATTATGAATCAGAGGTCGGAATTGAAAAAGCCCAGTCATTCCGGCTGGCTTCCGATGGGCTCAAGGAGCCCATTGACAAGTAGGAGGCCAGCCAGTTATCCCAAAGGGCGTCTTTTCTGCCCTTGGATCACGGTGCATGGCTTTCAGCAGGGTTTACATGCCAGTCTTTCTGACATGGAAACCCTGTCGGGGAGCGTGTTTGGGGGCCCCCTAGTGAGTGTGACCACAGGTTGAGGGCTGCAGGTGCCCCCTTATGAATGTCTGCACCCCGTGGCAGTTAAGGTGCCTGCCACGGGGTGCAGGTATTAACACTGTCTCCCATTTCCCTATGGGAGCATGTGGTAATGCCGGTTTACATCTGTAACACATGCTCCCATAGGGAAATGTCGGAATGCGACCGAACAGTGTTAGGTTGCATCCTAATCTGGCAGACAGGTCTGCCGACCAGCGGTAAATTGGTCCCTAGCAGGGCCCCCTTGCGAGTGTTTGCCTCCGGTTGATGGCCGCAGGTGCCCCCATCAGAGGGCTCCTCGAAGTTAACACCGCCGAGTTGAGCTCGCCAGTAGCCTTCATCATGAATTGTGCCAGGCTGGCTATGACTGAAAACTTCTTCAAGTTTGAGAATCAGTTTTACCTTCAAACATCTGGTACTTCTATGGGCAGTGTTTTCGCCCCCAGCCTGGCCAATCTCTACGTTCACTTGTTTGAACAAGGTTCTGTCCTTAATGCCACCAATCCCTTTCACGACAGAATAGTCGTATGGAAGCGCTACATTGACGACATTTTTGTCATTTGGCGAGGAGATCTAGCCACCCTGAACATCTTTCATTCGTGGCTCAATGATCAAAACATGTTTTTGAATTTCACTATGGAAGCCAGCAAATCCAGCTTGCCTTTCTTAGACCTGCGGGTTTTTTCTTCGGACAATGGCCTGGCTAGTGAGCTATACACTAAGCCGATGGCTAGGAATTCTCTGTTGTCCTTTGACAGCTTCCATCCGAAATCTCTCCGGACAGGTCTACCGTTTGGGCAATTCCTGAGACTGCGGCGTAACTGTTCCACTACTGCTAGTTACAAACAACATGCTGCTGTCCTGTCTCGGAATTTGAAGGCCCGCCAGTATCCTTCTAGTCTGGTCCGACGAGCATCAAAACGGGCTCTAAATAACAACCGAGAGGCCTTACTTGAACCATCTTTACCTAAGCCCCCATTGGAAAGACTTACTTGTGTGCAAACATTTAGCACACGGTCGAACCATATTCAGAAGATCATACGGAAACATTGGCGCATTCTGAATGCAGGGCATATACATCTAGCTCCTCCATTGTTTTCGTTCAAGAGAAGCGCTAATTTGCGCGACACCCTGGTTCACACACGTCCGAAAGATATGCCGGTTGCCACAGCTAACACACTCTGGAATTTGCCTCCAGTTCAGGGGCACTACGCTTGTGGCAACTGTGGTGTATGTGCTTTAGGGGTGGGCGGAATTTGCGGAATTAACCTTCGCAAATTATCGCGAGAATGTTTAAAATTATCGCAAACAAGCAGAAATATCGCAAAGATGCGGAAGTTTTTTTCCGGCATGTTCGCGAGATTTTCTGCATGGTTGCGGGTCGCCAACTTACCCATGTGGTTGCTTGCGGGCGCGGCCATCTTGTTTTCAGTTGTTCTCGCGGTGCATGATCGCGAGAAGAAAGACGTGATCGCGCGACGCATGACGTCACTGCGGGCGCGAACTGTCGCGAGACAGCGCAAATGGCTAAAAACAATACAACATCTCATGGAGAACGCGACCGGATCAAGAAAACTTGTCGGCGAACGCAGGGATTCAGGTAAGGCGATCGCGCGCGCGCGAGAATGTATCATTTTACAGCGCGAGCAAGAAACAAATTATCGCCAAGCTGCGGAAACCGGAATTTTTGACATTTTCGCGCTCTCCGCGGAACGCAAAAATGTCAAATTATCGCAATTTCCGCGAACGGAACGAAATTTTTGCCCAGGCCTAATGTGCTTACACACAACATACCACTGAGATCGACATCGGCAGCAACAAACCCTGGAAACAACTGAAACATACCAATTGTAACAGCGAAAGAGTGATCTATATGATTACCTGTCCCTGTCACAAGAAGTATGTGGGGATGACCATCAGAAAGGTCAAAATACGGATCATGGAGCATAGAAGCACCATAAGATGCCATAGACAGGCGACACGTCTAACTAAACATTTTCTGGATCTGAAACATAGTTCTGATGACATCAGGTGGACGGTTTTGGAACAACCCTTGATCCCCTCCCATGTCTCAGATGTTTCTAAATTTCTGTTCAGAATAGAACAGCGCTGGGTCTTTAAATTGAAGAGTGATCAATCAGGGCTCAACGAAGCAATCCCGTGGTCCTCACTGTGACGATAATGAAGGGTCATCTGCCTTATGCATGAGTCTTCTCGTCATCATGATAGACCCTGATGCCTTTGGTTTGCATGTCCACCCTTATATACACTGTTGCCAGGTCCGCTAGGTTCCTATGGTCTGTTGTCATCATCGTAACGATCGTCATGGCGACATGAACCTATTCTTAAGACTCAATTATCATGGCTCTATCTGATGTGCGGCTTGGCTTTATACTTAAATGGGGGTGCTGGTGCTTTTGACATATAGTAGTGAGTTTAACATCTTGACAGAATGTACTGTCTTATTTTGGCATGTCCACCCTTGTGTATACTTTTGCCACGCTGGATGGGCGATTACTAGTCATGGAGAGTATTAGCATAATTGCTGTGGCCACAACAATCCTCCTATATGAATCAGACACACCGCGGTGGTTGTTGCGCAGACGAGTCAGGTTCCACTTGCTATTTAATAAAGCTATTTTTGTGGGCACTTTGAGTCTGGAATTATTATTTTTAATTATTTGGTGCGGTTTGGTAGCAGATTGAACGTTTTTGCCAGACCATCTTGGTAGCCACGCGTGCCTTGACACTGTGCGTGTGTTCGGTAGTTAAAACGATTCACTTGTAGCGGGCCGGGGCGTCTGTCTGACTACATTACCCAACATGCTCCGATATTCGTCATTAGGCGCCCCCCCCATGCGGGTCAACTCTCATCACATGGGTAGATGGCCGGGCTTTTCGATTGGTTCATGCACCGATATCCGCCTATATGCCCCTCCTAACATGGCTACTCTCATATCACGTGCTGGGGGCAAGGTTGTGATTGGTGAATGCGTGTCTGCGAGACCTCAAGGGCGGCATCCACATAGTTCCGGCTACCACTCGGCACATCCAGGAAGGAGGCCCGGGGTAGCGACGGACAGGTAGGCGAAGTTCCCTGTACTTTGCACTAGCGTAGCCTTTTATTGCACGGGCTGTTCGGTTAAAGATATTCACTGCGTTGTCTAAGGGAACGCGTAGCCTGTAGCCGCAGACCTTACTAGCTCGGCTCTATGGTGTCAGCGGTTCTGTTTTACCCCTGAGCTCCACTCGAGAAGAGTTGAGGTCCCATTTATCCATTTTCATTGGACCTGAGTAGTGAGAGTCGGAAATGGCAGACTCTAGAAATGTATTGCTTCTGTGGCATTTTAATAACAGCCCCATAGTCAATTACAGACGGGCGTGAATGCCCATATGAACCCCATTTGTGTGACCAGCTGTACCAATTCAGATTCATAGAATGGCCCCAGTGCGAAATTCCCTGTGAGGGGCTCTCAGTTTTTCTGAGTTATAGTCAATTCACCCTGTATTATAATGTTTGAGTCTTAGAGCTAACCGCAGCTAATGTTTACATCAGTGAGCAGATTACATTCTGTTGTATCTGTTCTTCTTGTTGTTTTTTAGAGCGTTGCCTCACGCCCTGAGTTGTGACCAGGAGTGTGGGACGTTCCCCGATCTCTTGACGGGTAAGGAGGCATTTTTTGATCCTTTTCTAGACAAACGTTCATTTATTTAACGTGTGTTGTAGATCTACCATCATGTCTTTTTGATCCAGTTTGCAACAATTTGTGTGTTTACCTTAGGTCAATAACAATTTCATTTTGAACAGAGATCATTCTGTCTTTTAACAGGTGACCTGAATACCCCCAGATGGTGCCGTAGATCAATGACAAGCAGGTACCACTGTTGGTTGTATCGTTCCCCTTTTTTTATCCCTTTGCACACTTTATCACTTTGCAGTAGTGTATTACTTTGGTCCTGAAGAAAGCCACGGTCATCTCTCAGAGACGCTAGTTGGCTGAAACATGTAGACCTACACTCAGAGTACGTGTTCCGTATTGTTTGGTGTACACGCTTTACTCTATTATTTCTGCGTCTTTTTATTGTTGATATCACTGGATATTTAATAAAACAGTTGTCCCGTGATAATCAATTTTAACTCACATTTTTCACACACTGCACTTTATTTCACCACACCATAGGCAGCTTTCTTCCATTTGGGTAGTGCTTTTTTCCCCCCCTGTTGGATAGTTAAAAACATCCCTGAGCTCCTCCTTTTTTAAGTAATTAAAGGAGTAGTAGCTCTTTAACCACACCAGGTGTGGTTAACGGGAGGTCCCAGATGATGAAGCATGCCACTTCGGTGGGTGATGGGACTTGGTTCTTGTAGATAGGATCCTCTACTGGGGTAAGCAAACTGGTTTCTAGGTTTCATCGCTAGGTAGATCTCCTCAGACCCACGGGCTCTTTTGTTGTTCTAGCCCCCTAGTGAATGCCTGCACCCCATGGCAATCAAGGTGCCTGCCACAGGGTGCAAGGATTAACACTACCTCCCACTTCCCTATTGGAGCATGTGCTACTGCCGGTTTACAGCTGTAATGCATGCTCCCATTGGAATGCGACTGAAAAGTGTTAGGTCGCATCCTAATCAGGCAGTCGGGTCCGCCGACCAGAGGTAGGTTGGTCCCGTTTACGAGATGGTGTTGAGCCGACATCGTAATCAGACCCATAATGCATTTGTGTATATTTCTGGGTTTTATTATTAAAAAGAAATTAAGAGCACTATGTTGGGTTTATAGGGGATGAGGGTGGGGAGATTCTTAAATATTATTTACTAAATTTTTTTTTAAAAACAAATTAATCTTTAGTATTAAAGTTGTATACATTCAGAATATTGTAAAGTACATTTTATATATGTTGATTAAAATTAACATTCAAAAATCATGATTAAATATTGTGATTTTATATTTGTTTAGCAAGTATTATTATTATTATTTGGAAAATATACCATTTTTATTTTGAATGAGTGAAAAATAAAAAAAATTCACAAAAATGTCATGACTTAGAAAAAGGAGGAAATACAAATACATTTAAACAAATGTAAATAAACATTTTCAAGTTGTGTCAGAAAAAAATGCAGTTTTACAGAGTTACAAAAAAAACTGAATTTCTATTGGAAGAATAGTACATTTTAAAAAGAAAATAATTTATGTTTTAAGATTTTTAATAGTTGTTGAAAATATGTTTAAACATTTCCCCCCAAAATTATTTTTAATTTGAAATATATGATTTTTTATTTCTATTAAGATATTTATTATGTTAACAATATGTGAAAATATTGAAGTGTGTTGCAAATTAGAAAAATATATTGTATAAAATATATATTTTTTAGCTACAATGTATTGCATTTATGGATGCTTGTTTTAATTTGGAATAATTGGGGGGGTTTGGAATATTTTGATATATGTTTGTTAAGTTTGTTGAAATTGTGGTGGTATTGAAAAATATTTTTCTAGTGTGCAATATGTTTTGTTAGTTACTATGTAGTAGTTTGCGAATTGTAATTTTTATTTCTTTAGTGGGTAACACCATCTTTGAGTTTGTTTATATTGGAGTGGGAATAGCAAATTTTGCCCCTTTAGTGTCCATCACCTTCCCTGAGTTAGTTTATATTACTTTGGGAATCGTAAAATGTTGCCCCTTTAGTGTCCAACAACTTCCCAAAGTTACTTTATATTTGAGTGGGAATAGTAAGTTGAAACCTCCACAGTTCATTTATATTGGAGTTTGTGAAATAGTTTGTAATAGTTGTGTTTTGAATTTATTTTTTACACATATGTATCTATGCATTAATGTTTATTATAAAAACAAAATGCACATAGATATCTATTATTTAATAGACTTAATTATTTCAGTAGTTTTTAAATATATTACATAAAAAAAGAAGTTTGTTTTTGTGTAGATCAATAACATGATTTAATAGTTGCAAACCACATACAGACAATAATAGTCTAAATTATTTTGTACATTATATACATTTTCATTTTGTTTAGAACATTTTACATTGTGGGAGCTGTCCTGATCCCACAATGCCAAACTCGCAATGAGGCCCTACGTTTTTTCTGTGTTTTACTGCGTTTCAAATGCTATTTGATATTGTGGTGCTTTGAGACTTTTTTTATCGAAAGTAAGTTATAGTCTAAGGGCCCGATTACAAGTTTGGCAGTTTGACTGCCGTACCGCCGCGGGGCAGTCTGAAGAAGACCGCAGAAACCTCCCGCCTGCCATATTCTGATGTTCCCAATGAGCCAGCCATGGTCTCTCTGATGGCGGTGAATTATTTTTCATATTTGTTGATGCATGTGTTTATAGATTGACTGCACAAGTGTTGAATATGCACATATCATGACTTGAAAAAATACCTACTACCATTGCTGGAGTCCGAACCATATGTGCTCAGTCCAGTCAATGGGTAAAAAGTACAAAACAGACTTACCCGGATTTCCGTGCCAAAAGGGTTGTTTTCTCCGGGGTCAGGATTCCGCTGTGAGAGGGGACCCAGAAAAAGGGATACACATTGGAGACTGAAGGGAAGAAAATTAAATGGGTGAGTATTTGCCCCAAAACCTCTGATTCCACTGACTCGAAGCAGACGGTCCCAGCGCCATGGTCGACTTATCAGAAATCCAACTCGTAATTCGAACGGCGGTGAAACTTCTCTGTACTGCACTATGACAGCTGCTTTCCCCTGACCACTGTCGAGGCGGTCTGTGAATGGCTGTCAGCGGTCCTTCGGCAATCTTTCATTCTGAAATCTGACAACATCGTAATACGGCGGGGGGGCGGACCAACTAGTTGGCAGTAATCAGGCCATAAGTTATTATTAGGATATGTGTTGCTGACTAGTTTTCTATAGTTTAGTAGTATGTATGTTTTAATTTGGGAATGTTGTGTTTTGTATGGGAGGGCATGTTATTTATTTGTTAGAAGTTTGCGTTTCCTAGGTGTTTGTAAAGGAAGATGGAGTTTCCATTTAAAAAAAAAAAGGAAATGTGCATTCATTTTTAAAAAAACATTTTTTAATACATTTCTTTTTTTCGCGTTTCCTGGAGCAGTTTTCAAAATCTTTTTTCACATATTTTATAGAACCTGCAGATTGTGGATTACTTTGAGGAATTACCTTTTCCTTTTTCTTAATAAGTGTATTGTTTTGGTGATTCTTATTACCATTTTAAGGACTTTTTAGCGGATAACAAATTTTTCGTATGTGGATTTGGACAGATCTGCAGCAACAAAATCGTAAGTTCAATTTACTTAATTACTGATGTTTGGAAATGTGATATGCTTCAAATAATTTTATGTTGATATATTTAATGTGCTGTATTTACACTATTATGTCTACTTAGTTTTATTTGTTTAATAGTTTAATATTTCTTTTGCAATGCTAGTATTTATATTTTTATTATATTAGTGTGTAATGTTTATTTTAGTATTATTTGTTCACTGAAATAATAATAATAATGTTATTAGTCCTAAAATATATATTTTATTTTTCTTCTGCAGTATATTGTACTTTCTGAGGTTTGTGGTAGGCTCCATATGTTTCATAGAATAGATTTAGATATACCTTCTAAGTAGTCTAGACCTTTGTTATTTGTAACTATTTTTAATTTGCTTTGTAGCATCTTACAAATGTCATAAAAGCTAAATAGATGAGACAATAATATCACAATAAAAACATTGAGTTACAATTAGATAGATGGGTAAAATCACTGCATCAAGATGTATTATAGTGCAACAGAAACTTGGTAATAAAAACATACATAAAATATTATCAGTCGATGACATATACTTAAAATGCCTTAAAATGATCCCAGCATTATATTAAGAGCATATTTCCTTTCCACAGATGATATATGTCTACATTCAGTTATTTCAGTTATTTGCAGGCAATTATTTATATCTTATCGACCACATCCATCATAAAAAATTTGCCACTGGAGTTGCATAGCTAAGGGATGGGTCAGTACTAAGAATTTGCATGGCTACACTGGATGAACTGGTGCCCATGTTCCTACATGTCTGTGCCAACCATACTTTGCGGGGAGCGACATACGTGGGGCATACAAACACAACATGTGAGTTTCCTCCAGATCAGTGCAGATTAGACATTTATTATTACCTGTAGTGGACCATTTGACCGTGAAAGAATTTAAAGGTAAACAACCCACAAAATACAGTTTGCAATCTAAGGGCTTTGATATAACATCCCAATTTGTTTACTTATTTAAGGGTCTATTCTAAGATTTTAGTAACTTTGTTCTTTTTGTAAGGCTTATAGTAAATTGCATAGTGTAGTTTGCGTTCTGCCTAGTGTGGATTGGAAGGCATTATGCCATTCCCCCCACTGTGTTGTTTGTTTTTGCATCCTGTACCAAGGTGCTGTCATACACATTACACCATGCCATCTGGAATTGTTCTTGGCATCTGTGTCCTACATATGCAGTCTGCCAACGTATGTGTCCTTGAAGTAGTCCATTAGGAGAGTAAGTTTTTTCCTTTTTTTATTTTGATAATAGGGGCTTTCTATTAGGATGTTGTAAGGCTTGGCCACTTCTGTGACAGGGATGGAGGCTAGTGGAATATTTATTGTAACCTCCAAGGCAAATTGTCTGTTGGTTGCGTATTCCAGACTCAGGGCCTAGTTACCATGTTTGCCAGACCGCTATTTTGGCAGTCGGGAGGCCGCAGACAAGCATGTGGTGGTCTGACTACCCAATTTTGATAGGACCGCCTGGCTGGTGGTTGGCACCCAGCTGTACCATGGCAAGGGCATGCCAATTCCACAGGAAACTACTGCAGCAGAAACAACCACCATGCAGTGCCTTTAGCACATCGGTGCACTGTGTGCCATGCACTATGCTGTGTATGGCACATGGTGCACACACAACAGTACGAATGTAGGGGGGCACTACATGAACACCCGGCATCTTTTACTCTGCGCTCCAATGCCCAGGGGCTCTGTTTGTGCCCTCTTGATCCCTTAACACTCACCTTTACATTGCGGGATCCCCACCATGTAAAGGTTGTCGGAAAGGGATTTCTTAATTCTGATGGCTGTACCTGCCTCGGTATCGTTGCCATTCAGACACGTACTTCTGACTGCCACACCGTCGGGACCTGGAACCTTGAGGTGTTGGCGATGTTGTGTCCGGCTGGTGTCGGTCTGACAGACAGTATTGTAATATGGGAGTCAGAATGAAGGGCTGTTGGTGGTCTGACCGCCACCCTTGGGATGGCAGCAGTCCGACCGCCAACATAGTAATCAGGCCCTTAGCACAGATTTTTCTAGGTGACCCCATATATTTTGTTTAAATGATAATAACATCCTTGTATGACTGTGTGGGGGTATATTTTTAGGAAAGATTGACTCACAGCTTGCTCAAAGTCTATTATAAGTTTTTTGGGGATAAAAGTTGTTAGTTTATTGTTTGATTTGGTGGAGGAGTTCCATGTAGGTACTGTCTAGTTTATTAGGAAGTACAGCATAAACAAAATATATTGGTGTTTTGAAATTCACCATGGTGTATAGTTGGTGGAAAGGTTTGGGACACATTTAAAATGTACCATCCATACTTGACATTGGGACGGTTTTAGTAAGTTGTTAGAGGTAGAGAAGCTTAGAACTCGTTTGTCAATAATGTTATCATCATATAGTGGGAAGGGTTCCTCTCTATAGGTTAATAGGAGGTTTGTTGGTATGTATATCTCCCTGTATGTTTTAGGAGTAGGTTGGGTGCCACTGATGACCTTTTTAGTGTGTGTTATCAGGCACTTTAAGGTGGGTATTGATAGTAATTGGCCCGTTATATGATCAGGTATGGGGGTAGTATATTTGTAAGTATTTGTGTTGTGGGTTCTTGAGTACTAGTGCTTGCTTCTCTTATATTTTCCAATACTCCTCTCACTTTTATTTCCATTTGAGGGGTGATTATGCTTTTTAGCATTATTAACTACATTTTCTTTAGTAGTTTCCCCTTAACATATTATTTGGAAATGTACAAAGTATTATTTTAATGCATGTTATGGCATTGAAATAATACTTTGTACATTTCCAATTAATATTTTTAGTTGAAGCATTTTCTTGGCTGAAGGTATAGCCCATGTAACACAATAATAGTTCCCCTTCTGTGATACATTTTGCACCTTCTGTCATTATTTCTCTAAATACTGTAATCATATAAATATACAAAATTAGACTAACTATATTTTTTAATTTATATACAGGTAAATTTATTTTTCGTATTTCTGATCTCAAATTACTTGTATGATCTTTAGAGACGTTTTGTCTTTTTGCTGTCTTTTCTTTCAGGAAGCTTCCTCCTGTAACAGGTGATATTTTGGTCCATGTGGTATAGTTTTAGTGTTGACAATGCTTAGGTGATTAGCAAATGTTGGTGTTGCTCTTGCAGTAAGTTATTTAAATGTTCTTACTTTATTTTGTGGTGTTAGATGTGTAGTTTTTGTTGGTGCGTCGTAGAAAGTAGGATAAGCTCTTTAAAAAAAGAAACAAACAGTGTGTTAGATATTGGTTCTTAAGTTATATTTTTGCAAGTTGCAATTATTTTACTTTTTATTTCAAATCTAATTAATACTTACTTGAAGACATAGTAGAATGGTTGTATATTTTGTAGCCTTGTAGTTTGCAGCGAAAATCCAGCAGAGTTTCCTCCTCTTCAAATGTCTGATGTTTTGTGAGATACTTTTTGTTTGGCCTTTATAATGTTTATTGAATTGGTTAGGCTTTTTTATTGGTTATAGTTGTGTATAGTTATTATTGGTTGCTTTAGGTTTATTAAAAAGAAAATGGGAAAAGCTAATTAATTGTTTTTCATTGTTTGTACTTTATATAAGTTTATTTATGTATTACATTTATTTGCATTGTGTTGAGAATGGATATTGTTTATTAATATATATGTTTGTGTTTAAAGGTGTTTTAAATCTGTGTATTACATATTTTAGTAGTGTTTTACATTAATATTAAGGGTCAAATTGTTCGTTAATTAAAATAGTATTCTTTACTTGAATATTATAGTTATAGTTTTTGAATATATTGGGGGTTATTACAATGTCGGGTGGTCTTGTGTCCGCTAGACACCGTCACGGAAACGGGAGCAACCTTCCTCAGGTCAGCGGTCCTGATTGACTAATTAAATGCGACAGCACATTGTCTGGTCGCATACTCACATTTCGTCAGAATCCAGCCGGAATGAATGGCTGGTTTCACTTTCGACCACCTAAATTTTAATTAGGTGGTCGAAAGTGAAACCGTCGATCTTGGTCAGAGCCTTTTCGATCAAGATCGTAAACAACCTCATTGTTGTTTGTTTAAATAATGTGTTTTTAGTCAATTATAATCCGATTTATTTTTTGTTTTGATTATATTTATGTGGCCAATGTTGTTTTTGATATTTTTGAAATAGTATATGTGGATTTATAGGTCACACTTTTTTTGGTACAGATATTTTTGTTTTCGATATATGTAGATTTAGATATTTTTGTAATCAATAATTATGTGTTTGATATAAGTGATTTAAATATTTATGTATAGGGAGTCGATATTTTTTGTCTCAATATTATGTCACTGATCCTCTGTCTGATTGTACTTATTTGCAATTTAATGCAGAGCATTTAGTAGAGTGTGTGTAATAAAAGTAGTACTCCATTTTTTTTTAAGAAGCACTGAGTTAAAGACGGAGTGCAGTTGTTGCATACGAGCAAGCTACGGACACTTGCCACACCATCTACCCTAAGTGGACCTTGGACTGATTTGCTTCGCTACACTGTGAGAGTCAAGTGCTGCAATCGGGTAGTTGGGTCCCAGTATTAAGACAAATGCAGACATATTACTTGTGAAGGACTCACATAATTTGCACATAATAACCCAATTTCATACACATCATTTGGTTTTACTTGTCTGAATATGCTCAAGAAAGAAACAGGAGTGCATAACATTCCAGATTTGGCTAGGATGAGGAATTACAATACATTCATAATGAGGGCCTCATGGCCCATCTCAAAGTAATTAATAAAGCTAAACCCAGAGGTTTATGACAAGGCTTGGGTCTATATTCAACCATTTTCAGAATCCAACATTTTTGACAAGTTAAGCCTTACAGACCTGTGATAGTCGCTGGTTCTCAGTGTTTGATGGAAAAACTTATGGGAATGCTATTTTTGTATGAAAAAATAAACCTGCATTTGGGAACAACATCATTGCATTTCAAAAATTATTAAAGCTAATATTTGAGTAAAATATCTTGTATACTTCGCGAGACTTGGAGCATCTATTAGGATGGTGGAGGACATCAAGCCCTCCATCTCAACGGTACTCCATCTGTGAAACTTGGTTATGACTGCCAGCCCAGAGATCATCTCTGCAGCATGAAAGGAACCGTCATCACGGCAGTTCCATTCAAGGTACGAAAGGCTGGTGGCCAGCTGCAATCTCTTTTTAACAATTGCTAAAGAATTTGTTCTAAATAAAAACCTGACTATCTACCTAACTGTCTTGCCCCCCCCCCCACTGCCTCAGGGTGTGGGAGTCATTATTTTATTCTTCGATCTATCAACCCTTCTGCTCTAAATAGAGTGGGTGGTGTGATGGCTTTTCCCCAATGGCAAATACTCCATTGGGTAATCAAGGTACGCTTTCAGTTGATGGAGCAAAAGAGGGACTCCGCTGATAGACAGCTTACTGTCCGTCCATATCTAAATGAGGTGGGAAGGTTTTCAGATGACAGACAGGCTACTTAGTTGCATTTGTGACACAGTACCATGGGCACCAAACTCTAAATCAACCCTGTAGTGCAGATGTTATCCCCTTGGTGTCAGAGGGAATTTGCTTCTACAGATATTATTTTATGACTCATTGATGTAGCTAATGTTGCACCATTTCCAAATAAATCCCTCAAATATTTTGAGAAGACCTTACAGTTCCCAGTGAAGCAGAACTTAATTATATTAATTTATGATCAATGTTACTGGTTCCATATGCCCAAGACTGCAGTGTTTCAAATTGAAATTTCCCAAATATTTTGTTGGTGGAAGTACCAACTCGATGCTTACAATGTCTAATTTTGCTATTTAGCTTATTGGACTGGCCAACGGTTCTGCCAAACCTGAATGACTCTCTGTACCGTTATGATATGCCTGTTGCTTATCATTTCTTCTGACACACAAATGTTGTCCACTATGCTCAAATGTTTGGGCTCCTGGCTAGTAACTAAGGCACGTTGCCTTAAGCTTCCTACCCATGCTACCATTCCGGTTTGGGTTGTTCTGCGGTGTGCTCAGCATTATATGCCATGTTATGCTGCTTCCTGTTGTGCTTCTTCTTGCAACGTCATTATTTGCAATGTCATTGCCTGTAACTTCACTTGGCTCAAAAGTCATAATACAGAGTTTCCCTTTCCTATGAAACTTAGATTTTGACACCTCGGTTGTAAACATATTACCATAGGCAAAGCAGAAAAGAGTAAATTAGGTATTTTTCTAATGTGAAAAAAAATAGCAAAGCAAATGTAACCAGTGTGTGTCTGTCTCAGGCCAAATCTCAAGCATTGTAAAACATTTTAACATTAATGCTTCCGTATAATGGGCCTGATTACGATGTTGGTCAGAAACTAAACCTCCCGACTCCTTGTCGGATTCGGTTCAAGACAACTCGCGGTCGGAGGTTTCGACCAACCGATTATGATGCTTCCGAACACCATTCGGAGTGCCTCCCATTGACTTCAATGGGAACCTGTGTTCTGACCGACAGCACAGGCTCCCGTTAAAAAAGTGGTTGTTGCTAAAAACCTTGCACCCTATGGTACACCATGGTACCTGTCACGCTGTGCATGGTTCTACAGGGAACCTCCATGTCCCTTGGGTACCCACACAGCCCCCGACCGGAGGCCTAAGGATGAAAGGGGGCCTGCTAGGGGCCCCCCAAAGTCAGTTTCCGACAGCTTTTTCATGTCGGACGGTCTGAGTCAGAAAGGCTCTCCGAATCCAACATCACAATACGTCGGTCGGAAATGTAGTCCGTAGAGCTGTACGATTCGGCTTTGACCGACTCGGAGTTTCTGAATGCCAGTCAGAACCGATTCAGAATGACTGAACAGTTACCTTTCCATCGTGATCAGTCGGTCGGAAAAGTTTCTGACTCAGTTGGAAACATAGGTTCAGACACAGTTTATTAAAGTCTGAATGCCGTTCGGAGCCTTTCCTACCGACATCGTAATCAGGCCCCTAGTGTTCCTCATTGCAGTAAGATGATTATGTCATATGAGCATACATGAATAGCAATAGAAGTAAAGTACATACCAAATATTGTTCTTCTGTGCACTTTTCATTTGGTGTAGAGCGAGCTGGAATAACAGGGGTAGATTTTGGTACTTTCTTTTTTGCTTTTTCCATTTGAATATTTGTGAAATAATTGACTGCAGCAAATTCGATGAGTGCAGAAAACACAAACGCAAAACAAACAGCAATGAACCAGTCCATCGCTGTAGCGTAGGATACTTTAGGTAAGGAATGTCTTGCACTTATGCTCAATGTTGTCATTGTCAATACTGTTGTTATTCCTGCAAAATAAACCGTGAATAATAATTACCCTAGATTGCCAATATGAATGAAAATCAATTAACATTTATTTAACATTTATTAGAAAACATCTTCCATTTTATTCCATCGTGATAATGAAAAAATTAGATTTGTGAAAAACTGCAGAAGAGGCCAAGGACTGGTGTAAAAGTGGGTGTAAACAGAGGTGATGACACAGTATGCACATTTTGTGCATTTCGATCAGTCCAGTGGAATGTTACAACATATACAGAGAGTTGCTTAGACACTTCATATAGAGTAATTTACATTGAAAGTGTAGAGTAACATACAAATAAAAATATGTTACATAAGATTTGCAAGTTAAGTAGTAAGCTGCAAGATAATAATTCAATCACAGGAAAACAAATAAGCCAAACCAAAGAAGACAGTGCAAACTAATAATATCATGTGAGGTGAACAGGCCTTTCGATGATTTAAAGAGCTATAGAGAAAATCCATGGTATAAAAATAATAATGGAAAAAAAGTATGAGACTGAAAGTAAAGAAAAAGTCTGGCATGCTTATTGATCATGAAAAAAACCTCTGGAATAGTTAGAGGCAAATGAAGTTAATCCAATGCAGGAGATCGTGGAGTAAAAAAATGAGAAGTTGAAGATAGTAGAGATGCAAAGCTGTGCAAGGTTCGAAGTAAGTAAGAGTGTGAGAAAATGGGTCATACATTGGAGAGTAATAATGCTAGTTCTGTACTAGGCCAAGTTAGATCTCAATGATTTAAACCTGAGCTCAACCCTTGGGAGCTGTAGTACAAAGCATGCAAGCCTAATTTAGGAAAAATGTGTAAAGAATTTAGCAGTAACAAAACATTTAAAAAACAGAACACACAACACAATCAATAGAGTAGCTTTTAATAAGCAAATAGATGCTAAAATGACAATAATTGTATGTATGTATGAATTTTGGAGGTTGTAAATAATTCTAGAGCCAAAAAAGTGCAAAGCTCCAGCCACTGGTATCTGGTCGAACTAGACTGGGTCAAAGTAAAAAGTTAAAGCTGTCCATAGATACAGGGGTCTGGTTCATTCCGGCAGAGTTTTTACCTTTGGACTTAATCGTTTTTCTGAAGAAAAGTGCATGTTGACGAGTTTACCAGAGGGTCGGGCTGCAGGATCAATCCAAAAGGGGGGTCGTCTGCAGCAGCCCGCTGACTGTAGGGCCTCAGTGGGAACCTCAACACTGATGAGAAGTTTGAGGCTCTCATTGTTGAAGGCAGGAAAACTCAGAGTAGGCAGAGTCTGAAATCGGTGCCCAGGAAGTCATTGTTGGGGTGATGATCTACATTGGTCCCGGCAATGTACTCTACATTCAGACTTAGAAACTTTTTGGTAAGCCAGGAGCCTTTCAGTGGGACCAAACGGCAAGTTGAGTCCAACCACCTGTTCAACGTTACCAGCTGTCCGGAGGTAGCATCTTGTTCTTTTAGAGACATTTTCAAATACATTTTCTTAAGTGTCCAGGGTTCCAATTTCAAAGGGGGGGGGAGGAAGAGTACTCTCTCAACACCAGCTAAGGGTCTAGGACCTTTTGGACACCACCTGGAGGTTTAAACTAAATTTGCCAGAAGCCGTGAGAAGGGTACAGGACAAATCCAGTTGAAACTGGTCAGCTGCCCTCAGCAAAGATTTGAGCTTACTGGAGCTTTTGTGTTCCTGGAGCGGAACAAGACGCTAGACAACTAGCTCTTGAAGGCCTCTCTTCTGTCCTGGATACAAGTGGGGAGCAGGTCCAGCCCTTGGGGTCTCTCTCCACAAGTTAAAGATGAAGATGCAGGTGCAGTTCCTCTGTACTGTCCACAGGAGTTCTGAAGAATGTACTGATGGTGCTACTTTTATGCCCAGTGCAAGTCTATGGGTGGGCTAAACTCCTGGCTACTCCCTAACCAATGGGCTAAAGTTTCCCAAGAGTGCCTTCTACCCACTTTTCCAGCACGTCCTGTGTGATTTACTGTAGACTATACCATAGTGCCCCTCTGTACCTAAAATCAATATGGCAGAACCTTTCTTGTCTTGTGCAGAGATCCCTGGGCCCAAGAAGAGGTGTTGCAAGTATAGTGGCCAAGCCCTCCCATATGGTCACTCTAAACCAGTGCTGGGGCAACCCATCTACCACTGGGAGTGATGCCTAGTTGGCTATTAGGACAACAAAGGAGGAGGCCTAGATGTGAGTTGCATCGGTTAGTGACAGGGTAGGGACCTTTTGAAGTGTACTTAAATTCCTGGGCACAGCCCAGATAGTTATCTTGTCTGGGGGAAGGCATGTCCCCACACCAAAGCCCTATGTCCACTGTCTAGGAGCAATACACATCCCACCCAAGGAGAACGAATAACAAGTGACACTGAACATTGGCAAAAAGGCACATTTGACTGATTTTGTCAGATCGAAATTTGAAGTTTTAAGACTGCCCATTCAGATTTCAGGAACAGACTAGAAGATATCCTTTTGCATTGACAATGTAGGGGTGGCACAATATGTGCTGCAGTGCACTAGCGACATTTAACTTACAGGCCCTGGGTACACTGGGGCTTATAGGTAAGCTAAATGTGCCAATTAGCATTTTTGACCAAGACCAACAGCATTAGTTCGAAAGGAATTGGGGATGAAGAAACAAAAAAAGGCATTTTCTTACAGGGAGTTATGTGTAAGGAATCAAAGGAAGGGGTTATTAGACAGCCTGTGAGAAAGGGGGAAATACAAAGTCAGGAGAAAGCTTGGGCAATGAGTTCAGAGTGCTTTGAGTGAGGCGATTAGGAAGAGGCCAGCCTAAGAGTAATTAGATGAGAATGAAAGTTACTCAAATTATCATCAAAAGAGTAACATTTCAGTTCCATTTTGAATGTGGGCAGCGAGGTATTGGTACACAGACTGACGGTAGGGAGAGACATTGTCCACTCCTTTTTTTAAATAAGAGCAGTGTTTTGCACTGTGTGAGGATTGAGCTTACAATATATATCTTCAAATTAGATGCATGTATCACAAAGTGGAGGTGTGTACTGCCTTTGAGTAATGCAGTCCATTTTGAGAGCAGCTCTGGTTTAAATAGTAAGCCAATGGAGAGTTAAAACTACAGGTGAAAAGTGGACAAGTCTTTTGGTACCAGAGATGATATGCACTGCGGCATGTACTGTTAGTGTGCATCTCTTACCCTGACTAGAGAGTTGGTTCCTGCCTGGCGTGGGTGATAACCTCAGCCAACCAGGATTCCCATATCTAACATTTGGGGGGATTGAACTGCAGTCAAATAGAAAATGGTGGGCAAGGAACAGGATAGATTGTCTTTTACAAAAGAACTCCAAAGAAAACCCCATAGGTTGAAAGAAGTTGTGGAAGCAATGGGAATAGCAGACATAAGGATGGTCAAGCATGATTGAAACACTACTCATACCACTTTGTGTCCACCTTTCATATTTGTGCTGTTTTTTGTTCTGAGAGTGGTGGTAAACAGAAGTACTAAGTCTCAATATTTGGCTAGAAGCCTTTCTGATCTGCCCATTGGTGATGGTCTATTAAGGGATGGTGCTTAGATGTGCAAGAGCTCTAGGACCCAGGGGCACTGGCATGCTTAGGTGATCAAACCAGTCATTATTTTGGGCACATTTTCCAGATTTGTAGATTGGAGTACCAGTTTAAGAAAAGCACATACGATAACAGTAAAAAGGTTGACAATATAAGTGGTGTCTGGGAGAAAAAAATGTTAGTAAGGTCAGGAATTTAGATCTGACTTGATTCAACTTGAGACAGATATTAGTGCAGATGCAGAAAGAATTATGTAAAAATTGCCAGAAATTCTGGAGACTCTTTCCAATAACTTTGTACTGCATGGGATTATTGAAGAAATATTTTACTTTTCAAAGCAGGCGTAGGGACGCATTGATAAACCTACAAATTTGAAGTTAAAAGCCAACAAAGGGTCTAACTAAAGGTTTGGCAAAGAGGGTACTCTGTCCCAATGGTGATAAAGTACCCTCTCTGCCAAAGTCACTGTCCACCCCTCCAATTTAGAGGGGGCCGACAGTAAGTATGTTGACATACTATTCCAACGGCTAGACGGATTACGGGCCATCAGATGTTAGCCGCCTGCCCCATTTAGAGTGGGTGATCAGATTCAGCTAACTTTATACTGTCCCTCACTACTAGGAAAATAATAATAAACACCACACCATGAGATTTGTTTTTAATTTTTCCGAAACTAACTCCAACTTTGCAAGTTTGTTATTTAAAAATAAAAAATGTATGTAAATGTTTTATAGGGAGCTGTCCCACTTGATGGAGATGTCAGTCAAACTTTTACAAGATTGGCATGAACTGCTATAATGGCAGTTTGATTCAATGTTGGAAGTTAACTAGGGGGACAACTCTAGAACTTGCTAGCCTTCAGATGGTTGGGGCAAATACCTGGGCCATCCCAACCAATCCCCCCACACTCTAACTCAACCCCAAAGTCACCAGAGGATGCCATTGCCCAAACAGACATTATAGGTTTTCAGATGAATTTAAACAACTAGTGAAAGTTAATACAAGATATTTGTATACATCTACTGTATCACCTACGAATTATAGAAATTTAGTGTGCTTCTTCACAGATTCAAAAATGTTATTACAACAAAACCTAAAGAATGGGAAGCGGACTTAACCCCTTCAGTGCCACGCCCTTTCCCCCTCCTGTGCCGGGCGTTGCACTAGTGGGTGGGGTTCATGACGAGATAGTCTTGTCACGGGCACAGCGCAACCGTGCTCCATGACGAGACTATCTCGTCATGGGCACTGAAGAGGTTAATAAACTACTTAAGCACCCTCACCGATGATCATCCTTATTGTACTTTGTTGCTGGATAATATTTCACTTATCCCTCTGTGCACTTCTCTGCATGCACAAACTGCCCGAAGGTGCCTTCCTCACCAGAAGATATGATTTATACAAAACAGAAAAAGAGCTGCGCCACATATCGAATCCACTTTATTGTGGATTTATTTCAGATTCATGAAGAACATCAGCCAACGCGTTTCATTCCTAACATGGACACTGTATTGTAGGGTTCAAGATTACGAAGAGTACGCTGCGCGATTCTGTCGGCTTTGCATTCATGTGGACACCCAATACATTGTCCATGTCAGGGTGGTTTATTTACTCCACCTTTTTCTTATGCTACTACGCTTTTGGGATCATATCTGAAGCAATTGTTGTTCCATAACAGGAGCACATTTTCTACAGGGACTTGTACAACCCAGAAATTTGGAGTTGAGGTTTCCATCTGACTTGGAATTGTGTGAAATTACTAATGACTTTTTGTCAATCATATACAGGCAGATATCGTTTTTTTACATATCTCTGCCAAAGACGTTTTATCTGACACCTTTATGTCATCGACCATTAATGCATTTACATTCCACGCCCTGAAGAAATCCAAGTTCTAATTGGACGAAACGCGTTGGCTGATGTTATTTATGAATCTGAAATAAATCCACAATAAAGTGAAGAAATATCACTGGATTTTGCCGGAAGTTGACTTTGCCAAATTGTTCTTCATTTTATTGTATAACATTGTCCCTTCATTCTATATGTGGTGCAGCACTGTTTCTGTTTTGTGAAAACCAAAAATGTTTACTAGGAATTGGTTTTGAATGCAGCAATATGTATGGCTACCACTTTCCTTTGGAGCCCAATTGGAGTATCATCTATTAAAACCAGGCACTCTGCATAAAGGTGGAAAGACATGTAGACCCCAGTAATGTTTAGGAAGAACTATTCTGAATCTTTCAATTTTGATGATAAAACAGCCTAGTATGTACTACTGGGAGCTGTAGCAAGAGCACATACATGCTTAATGGCATTTTTGACCAGGATCCTTTGACATAGATGAACTGCTAAGTCAACTTCCACTTGTACCCAATTCAAAGAATGTGTAACTTGAAGAATCAAAAGTAGACCTAATTAAAAAATTCAATTGCTTAGCTTCTTCAAAAGGTGTTTTCTATTGACTAGATGAAAAGCCATGTAGAAGTCAACAAAAAATAATTTAAACTTCACACTTGTTCTGTTGACTCCCATACTATTGCCCAGAGAGTTAAACCACGATCTATAGTCAAATGGCCATAGCTAAAGCCACTGTTATGTTTCTAATCTGCTGAAAGTCCTCGCCAGCTCTGAATTACTGTGCGTACGAGTTTTGAGGGAACTACCTGATAAAGGAAGCAATCCAGGGACAGACTGGGAAAGGTCAGAAAAATTGACATAAGTTCACTCTTCTACTTGACTCTGCATGGACTGGAAGCAGCATGGAATGTCTCAATGGTAGGAGTTTAAGGATTCATTATGCTGGTTATAATGAAATGGTAAACCACAGGTGAGTATAGCTATGGTTTGGTGGAATATAGCAGTAGTACATCCAAGACTCTGGCTTACAAATTTCATTGACAGATGTTGCTACGGTGAACCCTCTACAGACCAGAATACCAGATCACCCAGGCCCTACTGCCTACCAGACCTTACAAGAGCAGTGGAAGCAGAAAGGAGACAGAGGATACCTGGAGTGATTGCAGACTTCCATCAAGACAACAGGAGAGAATCAGGAATAAGCTAGGAAATTAAGGAAATGGAAAAGGGAATAAGGAAAAACAAAGCAACTGGAGGTAGACTGTAAGGTCCTACTGTTCTGCTTATTTTAATTAAAAAGATTGTATCTGTCATGGAGTTAAAGGTAAATCCATAAATGAGTTAAATGTATGCCATGAAAGGTGATTCAGTTGGAAGTTCAGTTCCAGAGCCATACAGTAGAATCGTGCAGATGGCCAAAGCCTCCTCAGCACTGCACACCCCATAGAACATGGTTATTCCACACAACCCTTCCTAACTAATTGCTAACATTTATTGGCAACCCAATTTCTTGTATTTTCATCAATACTTAGTATAAAATATTTATTTATTTTCTCTGATAAGAAGTTTTGATTGATATTAAACTTGTTTCACCTCTAAGATACTTGGTACTATATTGCAGCTTGTTCAGCTTTCCCTTCAAAAGTTAATATGATTTGTCAAGCCCCTTTTGATGTTTAGAAGGAGCTAAAAACACATTTTTAAAGTTGTCTGTAAGAAAGTAGATTATTAAGTGGGGTGGAGGGGGGTCCACCGCAAGCAGGAAGGCCACCAACTTTTTATTGTAAACAGTTTCAATAATTTAAGCCTGAGCTCAACCCGTTGGTAGCTACGGCACAGGGCAGACAGACTTAACTCTGGAATATGTTTAAAGTCTACAGCAGGAAACAAACTGTTGAAAAGTCAAAAATTCCACAACTAACAGAGTAAAAAGTAATGCATAAAATTACACCAAAACAACTAACATTCAATAAGGGATATGAGTTTTTGAAGATTTAAGGCAAAAGGCACCAAGAGAAGGTAAAGCACAAATCAGTAGTTATAGCTCAGGACCTTGGCAAAATTTCGGATTGACTGCGGGTTGGATACACTAAATGGGTTCATTCTGCTCAAAAGGTTTTTCTGATGAATTTCTCAGAAATGAAAGCCACAATCCTCCAGTAGGGCAAGGGCAGGACTGGGCAAGCTTGTAGGCTGTATCTGCTGAAGTCCTTTTGAAGCCAGACAGCCACTGGGCAAATTCCTGCTGAAGCTGTTGGTTTTGGCGAGAAAAGCTCTGAGTGGGAGAAAGTCAAATTTAACAGTCCAGAGTGTTCTAAAGAGCTGCGAGTGAGGTGCCAGATTTGTAGTTTTCACCAGCCAATGGGTGGGAGTAAAGAGTTGTCATGGGGAACCCTTCTAACATTAGAAGACTATAATGTTTTCCTTATGGCAAACTGTCCTACAGTGCACTATTTGGAGGCAAACCCAACAAGGCAGAATCTTTCTGCCCTGAAGGGAGATTGTGTGCCTACCAGGGGTGTGTTTAGGGAAAATTAGCAATCTCCTTCTCCTCGGCTACAACAAGCTTGTTTCTGGGACATTCTGCTGCTCTCACTGGGCTGATGTCAAACTGACTTCAGATCGCCTAAAAAACAAAGGGCTTGCCTTGCCAGATCTCCCTTAACTATGAATGGGCAGTCCTCACCCTGGTCTCAGGTTAATACAGTACCTGAATCCTCCAGCTGTCCATCCTGAACTGAGATCTGTCAAATATATCACACATAGGTCGTCCTGTGAAAAGGCTCAAGTTATTGTTCCTGTTCTGGGAGCACAATGTGCCAGCAAGCTGATGCTAATTAGTCTCCTGGAGACTCCGGTGGGCACATAGTAACTTTTTTAAATTCACTTATTCACTAATCCATTTTCACAATTTAACTGGATTTTTATTAAACTGGACTAACTCCATTAACAAACATTAAACTAGTGTTTGAAATAGTCCAGTAGCTTGTCTCAAACGGGAGATAGCATGTTTATAATTGTATACTGAACTCTAGTTTTTCTCATAGGGCAGCTGTATAGTCCTTTAGAATGAAACTAGTTTTCCGGGCTAGACAGTATGGGTACATGTTAATATTATGTTCTTGCATGACTCCCTTTTAAATACTAGGCACCCTACATTGTGAGCTATGAGTCCTACTTAGGGGTGACTTCTTTAATATAAAAAAGTAGTGTTCTTTTGTGTCCAAAAGGGTTATTCTGGCAGTTTCAACCGCAAGCTTAAAAGCTGCAGGAGGTCAGCTACACAGGTAGGCATGAAGCAATGTCTCCTTTGCCAGCCTAGTGGATTGTGCAACTTGTGATGCAGTCCACAGTGGACCTCTAATTCTTTCTTGCTATTGGTGTATGTCCTATGCCAAATACTAAGGCCTTACTGGAAAGCTAAATAGGTCAATTAGAACAGCGGCAGTGAAAAGTGTCCTTAACAACTGGAAGGACGCAAATAAAACCAGTTACAAAGGATGGCTCAATTGGGTCACGCATCTCGGAGAAGCAGACAATATTGCGCTACAGGTCTCACCATGAAAAGCGTCCTCAAAAGGGTTGTGGGAAGCTCTGGACACTTATCTTGACTCATACGACCACCATAGACAGCTGTAAAAACAATGAATCGACCACCGCCCAAGTGTTTGCTCCCTAACATAACACCGGTGGCCAGGCATCTGGACTAAAAAACTCAGAAAGTTTGACAGTAGCAACGTAATATGTATAGATGATGCAAATGTTATGTATAGCGCCTGATGTAATGCAGTTTGCATAGCTGATGCCATTGGTACTGTACAGTGACAATATCTCTCTCTTGTCTGTCTTATTCCTCTCCGGCTTCACCACTAATTTGTCTAGCCTTTCCTCTTACATCTCTTTCTCTCTCAAAAAACAATCTAAAGGGGCTAGCTATATGTACTCCAATACGTAAACGACTATTACCCAAGCTGGGCTAGTCCTGTAACAGTGGCTGTGATTGTATTCTATGTAAAAGCAAATACAAATTTATATAAAAAAAAGAATAACAAAAATTAGTCAACTTTACTATGTTTTACAGGTAACAGCACACAATCTGGGGAGTGGGAAGCAGTGCCCTAGTGTGCAGAGTTAAAGAAAAAAAAAAAAGCAGCACCATCAGTCCCAAACCAAAAAAAGAAAAAAAAAGAAGTCACGTGGTCTGTATTTATACACTGTTTTCAGAGTTTTTTGATTCCAGGTTTTCAAAAACTGCTCACAAAGTAGCTGGAAAGCATCCCGTTTTGCAGAAGAATCCCCAGAGTTGAGTTTAGGAAAGGAATACATGGAACAATTACAAGTAGATATCAAAGAAGACTAACTTTATTCTGCACTGTCCTGGGCAGATACTTCAATGCCCAGTTGGGGAAGTCTGTGGGGCTGAACAGTCTCCCAGTTAAATTAAGAAAACATCTCAAACTGTGGTATTGCACATCAAAAGCATTATGCTAAGAAAGATAATGACAGAAGAATTTAGAATGTCCATCATGTACTGAAAGAATTGAGAATTGCAAATCTAGGGATAGATGTCATTAGTACATTCTGAATCCATTGCTGAATATTAAAACAAATGTGCTTCCTAAGATCCTAGCTAAGCAGTCAGTAGGGATAATGAAATCCCTGATACTCCATGACTAGTCTGGCTTTCTTTTGAACAGAGATACTTGGTTGATTTTTACAATAACTAAAAAACTGTCTTGGCAAATCTGAGACGGTAACAGAACTAATGGCAGTATTTTCATTGGGCACTAAAAAGGCATTTGATTCGATGAAGAGGTTCTCTACGTTTCTCTTACTGTAAAAAGGGCATTAGGCCCTAGGATGACAGAACAGATTTTGTTATATGCAGATTTTACATAACTAATCTTTGCAACATCATAAGAAGACTGGTGAAGATCTTTCAAAAGTTTGGCTAATTGTTTTGCGTTTGCATTAAATGGGAGATATCAATGTTATATCTAGTAGGGGAAAGTCACAGCATCCGCATTCAAGAAAGATACAGATAAACATAAATATGTTTGTACGTGTTTTTAAAAAGAGTTGAAAAGATGTTCAACAAACAAAATTTTGAATCAATGACCAACTGTTTTTGGACTGAGACAGCCCATAGGCGCATCCTACCTCCATCCACTATGGGAAGGTTGGTACTTTTCAAAATGACCGAGCTCCCTTATTTTACAAATGCCACCATCTGTTTCCCAGAGTGGATGTTATTTGATAAGGTATCCTGTGGGAAGGTGGGTCACTACGGATTTCATTGAGCACCCTATATATACGAGCATATAGTATAGGAATTCCCGTGCCTAAATTATGCAGTTAGGCTGGTAACACATCTGCCAATGACTAATGACGGGGCCTTCAAAGTGCATGATAAACCATAGTTCAGAATGTAGAGATGGAGGATGGATAAGCAAGGAGTAACTCATAGTATGGGGGCAGCTTGATTAATCGCCCACTCTCTCAACTGGAAATAGTAAAAAAAAAATGGAATGGAAATATGTTAATGGGCTAATTGGTTAGTAGGGGATAATAACCATCACAATATCCAATATGAGCCTCCCTAAGGTATTCGATGAGAAGAGAAACCAGATAAACTGATTCTCTCTGATGCAATCAATTTAGCAATTATTTCCATGAAGATGAGGAAAGCTGCTGGTCTTCAGCATGCTGGGAGATGTTTATAAGTGTGTGGTGACATAAAATTGTCCGAAGTCATTGGTGTGTTTTAACAATTTCCTAATGAGTGGATGGTATGGGGAAATCAGTCATTCATATCAAAATAATACAATTTTCCAATAGCATGAAGTAAGGGTAGCTTCGTCCATTGCTGGAATAAGCGGTGCACGAATCCTGAAAGAAACATGAATTCTTTCAAGCTGATTGGTTTGAGCATAAGGCTTTGCCATAACCATCAATCCATGGCACCAATTTGGATCTGTGCTCCTGGATCCACACTGGATCCTCACTGCAAAAATGGCCTTGCGCCATGCACACATGCACACAGCACCTAGTAAGTAAAAACAAATACAAAAATGAACTGAAAAAATATATTAGATTAGTAATTGATGGCTATGATTGCTCATAACACATTAACATGTATTCATAAAAACACCATACACTTTCTTATAAACTAGAGTAATGGTGGCATCAGGATTACAATGCAAAATCTAAGCCTCTGAAATTCCCATGTTACTCTAAATCAGGCACACTAGAATCATGCTCTTTCCACTGTCAATGGCATCACTGACGACATCTCATATGCTATATTATTGAGATTTGTAGAATGCACTATCACCAGGTAAGGTATCCTGGTGCTGAGCAGATGTGAGTCTAGCCACAACTAGTGCCTAGTGGTACTATTAGAAAAGCCAGGTCTTCAGCTTCTTGTAAAATTCTAGAAGTGAGGAGGAGGCTCCTACGTGTAGCGGCAGGCTGTTCCAGCTTTAGGAGTGATGTAGGAGAAGGCTCGACCCCAGATCTGTTTTTTTATTGCAATGAATGTGTGCAAGTAGGCCTCCAGATGACTGGAGGTGTCTAGAAGAATCATGAAAGCAAATGCAATTGTTGAGGTATGCTGGGCTGGTGTTATGAACTACCTTGAAAGTGTGGGTGAGGAGTTTTTTGACTGTGCTCATTTGTGAACTGAAAGCCAATGTAGCTCCTTTGGTGTGGTGTAATGTGAGTGCGGCGTGGGAGGTTGAGGGTTATTCCCGCCTACGAGTTCTGAATGGTCTGCAGCCTTATGTTGACTTCTTGTTGATCCTGGCATTGATGAATTACCCGTAGTCCAGCTTGCTTTGATTGACATTGCTGATATCTTAATTGATATCACCAATGCATCCTCAGTGAGATACGTATTTCTACATGGTTATTCTGTGCTGCACAGTGAGTACAAGAGAGGAGAGCACAAGAAAATACTCTCAATCCCACTTTGTACCTCTAGGATACCGAACTGGACTCATTCTAACACAAAGTTTTAATACTGCCCTGCACTTATGCCAGTTCCACAATATTGACTACGAACATATTGTCAATCTAGTAGATGCAGAAGGATCTCAAATATTTGCTTTCATAGTTATGCTTACCTTGAAAATATACAAGTAGTCAAGTAGTCAATATTGAGGCGTGCTGGTTGACATTACTGACCTCAGTATTGTGGCATACAACCTCCAACACTGTGCAGTTTATACTGCGGAAAGGGGTGAAACTGCAGATTACAAATCCCCAAGATAGCGAATCCACAGAGGTCACTGGATAGGACCTTTGGTCTACTTTGTTGGGATGGGGTTTAAGATACCACACACTACACCGTGAGCACATTTTGCCTAAGATATGCTTTTTCGTCTCACCTTCTCATCCAAACAGACAAGCACCTAACTGCAACTATATTAAATTAATTGATAGTACATGTTTTAGCAACCAACAGAATTTCTGCTACTGCAATGTTTCAAAGGTTATGGAGTGTTACTTGATTAACTTACTTCTCTATTCCCATTAAAGCTTATCCTTCATGTTACTCTCATCCTTCTCCTGTTAATAAATCATAAAACTGCTTGATGAAAAAACTGAAAGGATGGAGACTCACATCATCATCATGTTAGGAAATGCCAAATATAAGCATCTTCTACGGCAATGGGCCTTTTCTACTAATCTTGAGGTTTCACGCACTCTAGGATACACAAGCAAAAGTAAACAGAGATATCTTTCTCCTAAATTATCCATTTCTGCAGGCTCATTAATGGTGTGAAGCTTATGAAACAACTCTCTCTTCTTTCCATGCTTTTGGAAGAAAAAACTACAATGGTTCTTCTGAGATAAAACACCCAGAATCTGGAATACTCCTCGTCCAGACACTAGGAATATCTTGTTCCCCATTCAGATGTCCCACAAAAAACATGCTTTGCATGTACTTGTTATAATCATGCCTGCGCTAGTGGACACTGTAGCCTGTGTTGGATTCATGGCTGAAGTGAGTTTTTGAGCCCAATGGCATCAATGACTGGGTAACCTAGAAACTGTCCTGGTTCAGGAGATTTAGCAGCGGGCAACAGAAAACTATGAGGGATCTGAAGAAATCGACACTAAAAAATTCTAGAAATGTTTTGACCTCTCATTTCTCTGTCTTGATGAGACCTGTGGATGCATGCATGAGGGTCAAAATGTCAACAATTGTATTTTCGGACCGCACTGCGGAAACCCTCAACTGTGCTTTAGTGCTGCCAACCATGTGAATTACATTCAGCAAGGGTTTTATGTCATTTTTGCACTGTGAATTAACCAACTATTGCTCATTAAACCACTCTGCGCCATCAGTGCCTATGTTTGCCTCGTATGCACCATCAATAACGATTAAACAATAAGAAATTGTACAAAATTGGATCTTTAGTTGATGGTGGTGAGAACCCACCTCAAGTAATAATGACAATCCTTTTTAGAGTGAACTGCAAAAATCACTAAATAAACCTGTGCCAAACCCTCTGGTAGCTTAGCACACAAGAAGTCAGGCTTAACGTAGAGGCAAAGTGTAAAGTATTTATGCAGTTCTCGAATACAAGAAAAATCAAAAACTAATTTAGAAGACAAAGTACATTTACATATATAAAATGACACACAAATTACAAAAATCCAATAAGTGGAACTGAAGATTTGCATTTTTAAATGTTGAATTAAAAATAATGCCAAAACGTGCAAAATGACAACCATAGTTATATGATTGCACTAGACTAGGCTAGAAGTCAAAAGTTCAGGCCGACCCTGATGGAACGTATGCCGGATACAGGGCCTAGGTTCATCCTGATGGAAAGTTTACCTTCTGACTAGGGGTGGTCAGTAAACTTCGCTCCACTGGTAGAGCTTACTGAGTTTTTCCACTCCACCTTCCGTTTGGAGTTCAGAGTTCGACAAAAACTACGCCAGCAACCGCGTGACAGAGTTCACCAGTTCCCCACCCCATATAATGTCTTCAGGATTTCATCTTTTCTAAATGCTTCCACTCAGTCTGTAATGGTTTCACTGCTCTGTATGTTTTTTTTCAAGCAAAACAGTATGAGAGTGCCAATCATCTTTTATGCACATAATAGAAAGTGAAGCAATTTCATGTTTTGGTTTTCACTTGTTTCCGCTCCTGAAGTGCTGCTTAGCAGTGCATAAATTCAGCAAGAAATTTCCCAGTCATTCCAATCGGTGCTCCTAAAATACCAGCTTTTGAGGATGTTGATTTTTGTACAGCAGGGACATTACAAAAAGGGTAAAACCGGTGACATACAGTACTGCAACACCTACTGATTCTAGGCACGGCGAGACACCTAGTTAAATGGTTTGCCTATTGGGCATAACTCGCAAACCCCTATCCAGGCTGTGCCTGAAATGGGAAGCGATTATAGATCTGGAACTACATCACTCTGATTGAAATAAGAGCATAGTCTACCTCAAAAAAGTCTATAGGAACACCAGGTTCAAATGCACACAGTTCAACTACCTTTATATGACTTATATGAGCCCCACAGACTACAAGTGGTATACAGAGGTGAGTCCAACCGCTGCCATCACTGCAATCTGTCAGATGCAGACTTCATACACATGACATGGGACTGCTCTGCACTTAGTCCCTTCTAGGAGGGTGTCATGGCTGCCCTTGATACTGCACTAGGGCGTACCCTAGAACCACCATAGAGGTTTGCCTGCTGAGACTGTTACCAAAACCCCCTAAAAGAAAAGTGGGAACAAGGTTCTTAGACCTGACACCGGTATTGGCCAAAAGGAGGATTGCCCTGGTCTGGAAATCAGCGGCCAGGTCAGTGGTGAGGACTTGGGTAAAGGACGTAACACAATGTTTTGTTGCTCAATGATGAGAAAGAAATCTGCATGCGTGGACTTGGAGAACACGGTTTATTGTATAAGTTGCGTCCATGAGAAATGCCCCATCGGAGAACCCCTTCTTGCTGCTCAGCTGCTCACGCCTTCCCCCTCACATTCAAAACATGCAAACACTCCTCCAACAAACATTCTAACTTCCACACGCGCACGCAGCCCAAGCAGCAACAATGGTGGAATAGAATTACAACAAATAATTTAACATAGATAAAGTAATCCAAGCTCTTATGGAGACAAAAACATTTGTGAATACATGGGACCAATTACTATTCCCTTAACAAGGTAATATAATAACAAGAAACAATTAGGTGCAATAATAATCCTTCTGCCACGATGGTTTACTAAGAATGCGACCCGATAACCTCCTGGTGCAAGTGTTGCGTGTGATTGATAATTCACCTTTCGTCTTATTACTAGTGGTGTCAGGATTAGAGTCACAGAGTTTTGAAGGACTAACACACTGCTCTTTGTCAGACCACAACCTACTTTCAAGATCATTACACAAAAATCACCTTTCTGCGATTCCACCATCGCCCATCATCTAACCACACCCAATTGCCGCTAACTTTCAACACTTTCTTGGGTTTAGACCATCTAGACATTCCAGTCTTTGGTAGACCTTCAAGTGACGTTCTCACCCAACCTCCAACTTTGAATACACATGTTCGACCTTTTATCTTATCATTGTGTCTCAAAGCATATTTACATTGATACTCACTCACCCTTCGCTCTAAGGTTTCCCTAGGTATTCTTTTCACAAGTTCCTTTCTCATCCATGCTGGAGTGATTTTACTGTATGCCATTCTCCCCTTAAGGAGACAGAAAGGAGTTTCCTGTGTGGCAGTGTGAGGAGTGTTACGATAATTCCACAACATTTTCTTGAGAGAAGATCTACAATCCTCACGCTCCGTTTCAGCCAACTGTATGCACTCTTTCAATACCTGATTGAACCTCTCAACCATTCTCCCTCGGATTGTAAACTGCAGTAGTAATGTGTTTAACGCCATGCTCTTTTAAGTATCCTTGAAATTCATTAGCTAGAAATTGCGGACCATTGTCCGTAGTAATAGCTTCAGGATAACCCTCCCTATGGAAGATTTCTTCACAAAAATTGATGACACTAAATGCTTTGATTTCTCTTACAAAAGCGACCTCAGGCCCTTTGGTGTAATAATTCACTAAGACAAAAGCAAATTTGCCAGTTATGTATGTCGAATTGAACGGCCCACAAATGTCCATGGCCAGCTTTTGCCAAGGTCTATTTGGAAATGCAATGGGTGTTAGGGGGGTTTCTTGCGATGTATGTGACTTATCACTGCACATGCATGCTACGCAATTCCTCACACACCTGTCAATGTCCTTATCCATGCCTGGCCACCAAAAATCACACCTCGCCCTTCTTTTCATGCTAGACATGCCTGAATGCCCCTCGTGTAAGAGGTTTAACAGTCTATGGCGTAATCCCACAGGCACTACTAATTTATCCGTTCTTCTGACTATTCCAGTCAGCGATTCAACGGATAACTCACACCAAATCACTTTATACTCTGACAGCTCCATACTCGAAAACACATTCCGATTGCACTGATCGGTTAAGCCCGAAACGATACGTTGGAGCACAGGGTCAGCCAAAGTGGCTTGTTTCCATTTCTCTACACTAATCGCCCCATTGCATGCCTCTTCGACTGAAGCTATTACGCAATCCTCATCCAGATCCTCATGAATTATATCATCTTTGGATGTTCCTGGAAGGGGTAATCGTGATAAGCAGTTGGCATTGACGTTCTTGAGACCAGCTCATGCCTTCCCCCTCACATTCAAAACATGCAAACACTCCTCCAACAAACATTCTAACTTCCACACGCGCACGCAGCCCAAGCAGCAACAATGATTGATCTACGAAGCATATCGTAACACAATGGGCAGGTGGGGAGAAAAGAGCCCTCACAGGGGAAGAAGCCGAAGGAGTACGGCAGCGCCCCATAGCGAGACCGTGGGCTGAAGTACTTAACACCTGGGAGCACCCAGGAGGGGACTCGTCTCGGAACACTGAGAATCTGGAGGATGAAGAAACAGGGGAGGGCACAGCTAACACACCCTAAAACACAGTAGAGTAGAATTGGGGAGAGCCTGTCCCCGGACCATTATACTCCTCATTCCTGGGCGGGAATACGGCCCCAGCCACATGCTTGGAACTGACTGTGTGGACCCCCTCGTCCACACACTCCTCACTCTGATTACACCCCCATTTCGTTAGCTCAAACACTCCCTGCACCAGTTCTCAAAGTTTGCATTGTTTGTAGCTTGTTAAATGGCTTCCTGTAAAGATTCTATTTAGTGAGGCTAACACCGCTAACAGGTATGGCTACATTAAGGTTGAAGGGGTGTTTTTTCTGTACATCCTATGGGGATCCTTGTTAATATGCAGGATATGGGAGATTGCTTAGATAATGTTACCATATAGATGACTTCATCCCCCTAACTCTGTGATAACGGAAAACCGACATTTATTGCAAAACTTTGATGTTCATTTCTTACGAGCCCAAGAACGGGCGTACTATATATTACTGTAAAAATATTCGCCAGAATATTAGAAAAGTTGAAATGCCTATAAAATAGGTTTTAAAAAAAGGGTAAAACCGGCGAAGAAAATGTATCCGACTCAAACAGCTAGAGAACACTTTCTCCAGACGTGCTGCACTCTCTTACGGTGTAAGAGAATGGGCGGTATCTCGTTGGCAGTAATGTGTGGGAATTCTTTTTGCAATGATTTGCAGGGTTTGCTGGGAAGCACCGCACGTCCTAGGCGCCGTCAAAGGAACACCCCATTGCCTCTGAATCAGTGTGAAGTTATATTTCTGTTTTGTTTTCATTCCCGTATTGAAAATGATTTTGGGAGAAAGTAGTCTGAGGTCATGGTGTATTTACCATATATTAATTGATATATCCATGATAAGGGTACCGTTCCGGAATCTCGCGTTTGAATCAAGGGTGTTGAATGTCAATGTAGGTACTAGCAAAACGAGAAAGGCCAGTTAACTGGACAAGCAGATGTGGCTCGCAGAGGTATGTGAAATTATTTGCTTCCGGTCCATGGCAGAATATGGAAGTGGAAACCGAATGAGTTTACGGCAAAGGGAGGCTTCGATGCCCCTGCCCATCATTTGGGTTATACTTTGCTTCCAAGAAAAAGCATTCCAATTATATTTTTAGGCGCAGCACTTACTAAAAGTGTGATCCAATACTCTAGTTTTGGATGGACAGGTGGCGGCGTAGGAGGAAGTTGGTACCTTGTGGACGGTAAATAAAGAAGAGAGGGGCATATCAGCAAGGGCCGGCGATAATTATCGCTCAGCGCGAGGATAATTATCGCCGCTACCGCTGAATTTTATCGCTGAGATAGCATGCTATCAACAACCCTTATCTCAACAGCAATAAAATTCCAGGCGCAAGCTGCCTAATGTGCGATTATTGCTGGAAATCCAGCGATAATCGCACAGCGTATGGCGATAGCTTGTTGATAGGGCAGGGCAGACTCAACCATGATATCCACCTTCCATTGGATATCCTGGCTAAGTCAGATGAAAAGCAGGCGTAAGGAAAGTAGCGATAACCGCGATTAGCGCTACTTTTCTTATCGCTCTGCAGGTTAGCGTGAGGCTAGATAATAGGAGGAATGTCGGTTAGCGACATTTCTCACGTTCTTTTGGGAAGGAACGCCCACTTTGCATCTCATAAGAGGGAAGGGGCGCTAAGGCAAGGATTCACACGATAGCGTGACCTTGCTGATAAAGCGATACATTTTATAGTGCTGCCTTGATGATACGCCCCAGAGCTTGTTGTAATGTAAACGAAGAGCAAGTTAGAAAGGCTGTTCATAATAAAGGACTTCCTAGAAGATTTGGTAAGCATTTGTTTGGGTAAATGCATGTATTTATATAACAAGTTGTTGTGTTTCCTCTGTGTACAAATGAACATGTGTTGTGTTTAACTTAATGTTATGCTATGACATTTACAGTTTGTGCGAGAATTTAGATGTGGAAATTTGCAGAGTTTGATTGGAGGTTTAGAATCTGGAATAGCGTGTGCTATAAATGTCTATAAAACACCACAACATACATTTAGTTGGAGCAAGCAGTTACATTTCTCACAATTAGACAAATTGGACACGCGTAAATACGCATCCTATTGCATTTTCAGTGCTTATTTGCTATTTGATTTGTGGGTACATTCGCACTGTTTGTCTCGCATGCACGCAATGCCTTACATCGTACGCATGCGTGACAAAACACCACACGCATGTCCGGCTTGCCGTAGGCCCAGGCCGGTGTTTACAAATAACACACGCATTTCCGGCTTGCCGTAGACCGGGGAGCATTATTAGCATTGGACGGGAAGAAGGAGGCCCTTTTCCCTGTAGACGGAGTCATGGTGAGTAGGATACGCAGTCAACAAGAACAGGATTGGAGTTTCCTGTTTTTTTACTTGTCCACCGTGGACTGACTGTGCTACAAGGGTCAATTAGACGCCTGAAGGAACATCTGATGCTAAGCTGTGTTTGAATGCCATATTTACTTTTTGGTGGTAATCTGTCCGGAGTGTAACAGCTGTTCTATTAGGGCATTATAGGGCAATACATTAGAGTGGATATTCGGACAGAGGCAAGAGGCCTAAGAAGAGGGTGAACCTTTTTGTGTGCCTGTGTATCGTGTCATTAGTTTCTGTTTTTGTTCTATGTACTAATACCCAGGTACCCATTCAGAACCGTGAGGGAGCGCAGTGCGCTCTCGGTTTTTAATAGCTGGTGTTGCTTTAATGTGCACAAATGCTGTTTCTGCCCATTTTGGCTTTCTTGCCTGTATCTCAATGGTCCTATTGGTGTGTTCATTGTGCATGCCTGGTGTAATAACTGCTGCATCCGATTCCATCTTTGTTAATGTGCTCCCAGCTTGGTGCAGCAGCATGGAAGACGCCTGAAGGGTGGAGTGGAAAGAGAAGGGCAGGCGAGCAGCAGTTCAGCGTCCTGTGCTAACAAAATCCAGGTCTGCTTAGCTCAGGCTGCACCAACAAGCACCTAGCATGGATTTCTAACCTGTGTTCGTAAATCACAGTGCACGATTCAGTGTGTTGTGACTGCACAGCTCTTCGGTCCCTGCTTCCATCTGGTGTGTTCCTCCTTGATTGACAGACACATTGGAGTTGTGCCTTTGAGCAGCTTCCACGTCTGGACTTTTGCTGCCCCACGCATCAAACACAGAACGATGCCAAGTGCAAATCTCCCTGCCTGGTCAGGGTGTCTCTGCATCAACAAACCGTTACATATATTCTAGCCTACAGAAACAGGAACGCTTTTCTTTCTTCACTGTTTGTGTTTGGACTTTGTTACATTTTTAGGATTGCCTTGTAGAGATTGTACTACTCTCAACCATTGCCTTCCTGTACTACCAGTTTATTTTTTATTTATTTGAACACACCTGCCTTGCTTATCATGTAAAATTTTGTGTAGGAAACCCCTTCAGACATGTGACTTCAAATTACCAGTTGTACACAAATAACACTCTAGATAAGTACTTCTCATTGCAGAACATTTAATGTGCCTAGTAGTGTCAAAGCTTCCACATTAAAGAGCAGTAGATGTAGCAACAAAGATATGTTGCAATTTCTAAATGCCTATAAGGTCCCAAAGCCGAGACCAATGCTTGTTTTGGTAGCGTGGACTTTGGAAATGGCTATATTTGTTGTTTTTAGATTTCCCATTGAAGGGAAAGCTTGCCTCCGCCCCGCTGCCAGGCAGACAGCAGCATGATATGGCAGTCTGTCAGCAGAGGGAGCTGTGTGTCAGCACCCAGATGATTGAACTGAGAGGTGCCGCAGGATAGAGCCCGATGTACTTTGAAGCCTCGGACCAGACACAGCTCGCCCAGCTGGCTACACATAATGGCATGCTAATTTACAGACTGATACATCTGGGCCCGCTTGTTTATCTTCGGTTTTCAGACTGCGACAATCTCCAGCGTGGTGACAATGAAGACCTGCTACACAAAGAGAGCGAGGATGACACCAGCACCTCCCCTCCTTCCGAGGGGACACTTTGGTAGTCTCAAACTTGGGCAAAGGAGCCATCGAATTTTTTTGCCCACACCGGCTGTCAGCACTAGGCCTGGGCAAAAATTTCGTTCCGTTCGCGGAAATTGCGATAATTTGACATTTTTGCGTTCCGCGGAGAGCGCGAAAATGTCAAAAATTCCGGTTTCCGCAGCTTGGCGATAATTTGTTTCTTGGTCGCGCTGTAAAATAATACATTCTCGCGCGCGCGCGATCGCCTTACCTGAATCCCTGCGTTCGCCGACAAGTTTTCTTGATCCGGTCGCGTTCTCCATGAGATGTTGTATTGTTTTTAGCCATTTGCGCTGTCTCGCGACAGTTCGCGCCCGCAGTGACGTCATGCGTCGCGCGATCACGTCTTTCTTCTCGCGATCATGCACCGCGAGAACAACTCAAAACAAGATGGCCGCGCCCGCAAGCAACCACATGGGTAAGTTGGCGACCCGCAACCATGCAGAAAATCTCGCGAACATGCCGGAAAAAAACTTCCACATCTTCGCGATATTTCTGCTTGTTTGCGATAATTTTAAACATTCTCGCGATAATTTGCGAAGGTTAATTCCGCAAATTCCGCCCACCCCTAGTCAGCACCCACAGCTCCAAGCAGCACCGCTTTTGTGTGGTGTGCTGGAGGGATCGCTATACATTACATCCCACCAAGGACCATTTTTAGGGGTGGGCACAACTCTGTGGAATCTCACTGAGTTTATATGTATCTTTGTGGAATTCTGCCCACACCTAATTCTGACCAAATTTGGCTGTCAACAAGTCATCAGCAGGGCAAACTGCAAGCTGGATTAGAACAAGGGCTCCACAATGGCGGGGTGCTGAAGTGTGAGTACACAGTGCGGTTGTAGATTAAGGCAGTAAAGCTGGAGAAGACGGGAGTCCAATCCAAGGAAGGCCTTAACTGATTTTGGCTCAGGGTCTGTCCCAATGGATCTCTCTTCATTCAGACTTATAAACTTTTCTGGAAGTCAGATCTCCATTAGTGGGGCAAACAAGCAAGTTGAATCCAAACTGCAATTCAAGGTTGAGAGTTGTCCCAGACTCCAGCAGGTTCTCTGCAGAAAAATTCAGAACACAAGTTTATGTCACAGCTTTTGCAGTATGGGAAGGAGGAATACACTAACAGCAGTCAATGGTACAGGACATGAGGGACACCACTTGGAGTTGATGACTCACTACAACCAGGTCCACGGCAGGTCCATTTAGAACTGGTCAGCTGGGCAGTGGCAGGGAGAAAAGTCTCCGGAAGCTTGTTGTGTCTGTGTGGCTCAAACAGGGGATCAATCAAATTATGCTTGGAGTCACTTCCAGAGTCCTAGGTTCAAGGCATGCAGTGCAGGTCCAGTGTTCCTTTAGGTTCTTCAGACAGTAGGGCAGTCCTCCTTCTGAGCCACACAGGTCCAGTGGTGCTCAGGAAAGTTCTGAGGGGGTCCACTTTTATGCCCATTGTCATTCTGTGGGTAACGTTTGTCACCCCTAAACCAATTCTGGTCTGTTCCTCTACCCCAACAGGATTCGGTGTCAGCCTGACTAGAGAGACAAAGGACAGCTAGGTCCAGGTGCGAGCTGCATCTGCCAGTGACAGGGTATGCCTCCTTTGAAGTAAGGAAGAGACTGGCTACACCTCCTAGGGTAACCTTGGAAGCTCAGTAGGCACAGAGTACAGCCGCCAGGCTACCCTTGTCAAAAAAGGAGGACCGCTTTCCACACCCTAGGCCCTTTGTCCACTGTCTGGAAGCAATACACAACACTCCAGGGGAGTCATAAGGGGTCAGCTGACAATGGCAGAAAAACAGAAACTTCCTAAAAATGTTGGTTACAAAACAGAAGTATGAAATTCAACATTACAATACGTTGAATTTTAGATTACATTTAGAGGAGTCCTTGAATCATTGATGTAAATCATTCTAAAGTGCTATCATATAACTCATTCTTTTCTATGGCAGAGCCAGCCTTGCCACAGTGAAAAACAACTTTGGAGGTTTCTCACTGCCATGACATGTAAAACTTTAATTTTACATGTTCTGGTTTTTTAGCTGCAATGCACCCTTCCCTATGGGAATTTATGGCCTACCATCGGGGTGATTTATACGTATTCAAAAGGAATGTTAGGACTCACAAAAAGTTTATTTTGCCAGGTCAAAATGGCAGTTCAAAACTGTACACAGGCAGCAAGGGCAGGCCAAGAGACATGTTTTATAGTGCTACTTAAATGGGTAGCACAATGCAGCCCCATTACAGCATTTAAATTACAGTCCCTAAGTACATGCAGTATCATATACTAAAGACTTATAAGTCAATTGAATGTGGTAGTTAAGTGTATGCCAATTTTACGATGTCTAAACTGGAGAGCACAAGTACCTTATTCCTGTTTAGAAGGAGTAAAATGTGTAGAGTACTAAGGCCAACAATAACTGGTTCAGCTAAAAAAAGGCAACAATGTGGGGAAATACCACGGAAAAGTAGGTAATTCCCAACAGATATCCATTACTACATCAGAAAACCAGTCCCATGAGCAGATGTTGTGCATATTTTTGTTGACATATATCTAGGCCAAAGTAGTAACTTACTAGAGAAAGATGTATCCTGGATAGGATACTACCATATTAAAAAATGAAAACTATTGAATACAATCCCAAGGTACCACTATTTGACAGAAAAAAACTATTACGCTGTAGGAGCTTTTTATTTGTCATATTATTTTATCAATCACTTCAAGATATTGGATGACTTTGTGAGTATTGATGGACTACTGTATGACTGTGAGAATGATGGGAAAATGGATGAGTCTGAGCATAGAAATTGGATCAACAGGCTGAGTGAACGGAAAATAAATGAATGAATGTGTGGAAGATCAACCATAACATCAATGAGTGTGTGGATAAATGGGAGTGCAAGGATGAATGGGATTTTGAGTGCATAATGGATATAGCATAAGGCCAATGAAAGGATGGATATTGTGAGAATCAACAGCTCAATTTATGACAAAATATAAGGAACTGAATAGATGAAATTGTGTGTGAAATTGTGGAGATAAATTAATAAAGAAATTAATTGATGTAAGGATTGCTGTGTGAATGAATTACATTTTTTACAATGGTTAGATGAATGAATACGGCTTAATTAAAACAAAATGAGGACCGAGTATGCACATATTGCTTGATTGGTATTTCCTAAAACCTTTTTGCCTCACATAAATATTGTCTATGCACCAAGTTAGAGTAGTGGAAGAAAAACTGAATTGGTCAATAGTAGTCCAATAAGATGTTGTAAATAGCGGAATTACCATATTCATACAGACAATTATCAGTTAGCTGGGGTTGTTCTGCATTTTCCAGGTGTGGGTACAGTGGACTCTATTATACAAACCAGAAAATATGACCTATAAAACTACTTTGCGAAAGCACTACATCACAACCCAAACTCGTTCCTCTTCCCAATCTGACCCTCTGCCAAGGGAGAGGGGATGGATGTAATTCTCACACCTTAAGTCACATCCTTCCCTATGCTCTCCCACCCTTCCTGGCCCCCATCCTCATTCTCCCACCACACACAGGAGACCTCACACACAAATTACCAGCTGCTCACAGCAGGTCGCAAATATTAAACATCAAAAATCTGCAACTCTTTGTGGAATTCCACCTGTTAAGTCCAATTCTGCACAGGTATGCCTAATTCCAAGATGAGTAAATAGAAAAAATTGTGTACAGAGAGTCTTGCTGGTAACAGAAATTCCACACTGCCCAGAATCTTCACACATAATTCTTCATCAGGTGTAATCTAGGCTTCAGAGGCACACTAATCTAGTAATTGTAGCCAGATTGGTACTTAGCATAATTCTATGGTGTAGGCCTCTTCTCTGGCAGATGCATTCAACTCCCATCAGGTGTATCCACAGCCCAGTGAACATTAGTCATTATTTGTAGGGCAGCTGAATCAATCATGCCCATTCCAGGTGAGGTGCTTGAAGGTGCAAGCTTCCCTAATGCATGTGGACACAAGAATGGGTTTTCCATTTTACTGCCATCGGGCTGGATTCCCCTTCCCAGAATGCTGCAACAGATCAGGGAATGCCGGGAACTTAATGGCACCTCCTGCGACCGATCAGCTAACTGATCAACATGACCTGCGTTCCCACTTAATGCACTGCACTGGAGAAGGATAGGGCAGCAAAGCTTTTGATGCATGGAGCTTCTTTCAAGCAGAGCTTCAGTTAGGGGTGTTGGAGACATGGCATGCTCACTTGCTTTATAACTTTTTTGTTACAAACTGATGTCCAGTGTCATGGGCATGTTGTTTCAGGCATATGAACTCCCCCTAATAAGTTATTCCTATAGCTCTCATTTCTTCTGCAGCCTCGAACACAAAGAACAACATCCAATTCGACCAATCCCAAAATGAGGGTTTTAGGGAACAATGAAACCACTGGTACGCTTCACTGAACAGCAGTCCTTGGAGATTCAGTAGCTCTGAGAAGAATCTAAAGCTCTCTAGCACAACCTAAAAATGTCTGTTAGGCTGTTTACATGATCTGAGTTAACGTAATCAGAGAAAATGGGAAGAATCCCAGGATCTTTATTTACAAGCACGCTTTTCAATGAGATGTTTGTCAACTAACATGCCCAGACTCTTACGGTTTTAGAATATATAGTATTAAAGTAAAAATATAAGAGCACAAAAGCAGGTAGCTCAGACTTAATTTAAAAAAGAAATTAATATGCATAGTCAACAACTCATTTGATTTTTCAGGGTGAATGTAGGAGATGAGAAGTCTCCTTGTGTTTGTAAGAAATAGACCAGGTACAACTTGTCCTCACATGGCAGGTGGCCTGCCACTGCTTTATAAAATTACTCTGGTTGAGGCATATACTAACCGCATCCTGGAGTTTGACTGCCAGAGCTGCTCCCCCTCCTCACCCCCAGCTCCTTGAGACCCTCACGGGCGAGTAGAGCGCTTAAAAATAGCCTGATTGATTGATTGTGCTCAGCGACTGCTTTACTATGGTAGGCTCGGTCCGCTGAAGGCTTTGTTCGCATTTAGGAGTACTGGGGACCATGCAATGGCATAGTGAAGTAAATTCAATTGATTAGTGTTAGAAATGGGGGTGTCTAGTTGGCAGAGGTAGATACCTTTGTCCAATTAGGGACCCTTGCTTCTAGTCAGGGTAATGGGGATACACACTTTAGATAACTCCTTCTCACCCCCTTGGTAGCTTGGCACGAGCAAACAGGCTTATCTCAAAGGCAACGTTTAAAGTATTTGTACCAACACACACAGGAACACAGTGAAAAACACAAAAAAAGGACCAAACACCGGTTTAGAAAAATAAAATATCTTTATCTAAACTAAACAAGACCAAAATGACAAAAATCCAAATACACAGTTAAAAATATGACTTTCAAAAGTTTTCAAGAACTTGTACCATAGAAAACTATGGATGCATGACTTTGGATGCATGACTTTTCACCAAAGTACCTGTAGATGCGTCAAAGTTCTCAAGCCAAACAGCCGCAGCGTCAGAAAACAAAGAGATGCGACACTCCTGAGACCTTGGGGAGGCGATGTGACTGTACCGCTGCATGCAGAGGAAGGGTTACGTCAAATCCGGTCTGTTCGGGGAGTGATGGGTCGATTCTTCGTGATGGTTCTGGTCCGTGGGTGATGCATCGGAAGAACTTGCCGCACAGGTACGATGAATGCGTGGAATTCCGGGATACGTCAGCGATTGATGCGGCGTCATCGAGCAGCGCTGCGTCGTTCCTTTTCAGCCGCGATCCCTCGATGCGTCAATTCTTGCAGTGGCAACATGCGCTTCGGCAGTTTCGGCAGTGGTGCAGAGGTGCGTGGAAATTCTTCTCACGCCGTGGAGATGCATCAGGAAAACAGCCGCAAGAAGAGAGATGCATCGATTTTAGCGGTTTTTCACGTTTCATCTTTGTTTAAGCTACCAAACAGCAGCAACAACCTCTAGAGGCCCACAACTGGCACAAGCACCTCTTTGCAGGCTAGAACTCACAGCAGCAGAGTTCAGGAGAGCTGGGGGGGAAGTCTTTGTGTTATTGAGACTTCAGAACAGGAGGCCAGCTCACATCAGGCCCTTGGAGATCTCCTCCAAGCAGTGTACACAGCACACAGCAAGGTCCTTCTCCTTTCCTTAGTAGAAACAGCAACTGCAGGCCAACCCCAGACACACAGCAAGGGCAGCACTTCTCAGTTTCTCCAGCTCTTCTCCTTGGCAAAGGTCCCTCAGGAATGATCTAAAGTCTGGGGTTTTGGGTCTGATACTTATACCCCAAAATGTCTTTGTTCTCTTAGTGCAAGGGGCTCTGAGCCCAGTTCAAACCGGGTCTGGGGGGCCCTCTGCAAGTGCACCACAACATCCATTGTCAGTGTGAGACTTGACTCCAGACATACCAAAGGGGGCGGAGTAAGCATTGTGGAAGGCAGGCACAGCCCTTTTCAGGTGCCGGTGCTACTCCTCCCTCCACCCCAAATGCAGACCAGGTCTATTCAGCCTAGTGCTGACTCATCTAGACTCCTAGAGCCACTGCACCTCCTGAGCCCCTGTCACTCCAAAGCCAGACAGTCAATCCACAAACAGGCAGAGGCACACAGGATGGTTGAACAAGAAAATAGTCACTTTCTAAAAGTGGTATTTGGAAACAAACAATTTAAAAACTAACTTTACTAAAAGATGTGTTATTAAATCCGTAGTTCAGGGATACCAAAGAAAATTTTCTATCTTATCACTATGAGAAGATATGCTACAAAGCATTCCCCATGCTGTCCTAAGGGGAAAGATAGTCTTTCAATAGTGAAAAACTAAATTGGCAGAATTTCACTATCAGGACATGTTACACACACCAGTTCATGTCCCACCTTTCACATACACTGCACCGTGCCCAGGAGGGTACCTTGACCCTACCATAGGTGTGTCCTATATATAAGAAAAGGGAAGGTTACTTCCTGGCAAGTGGGGGCACTTGCCAACTTGACGTGGCAGTTAAACTGCACACAGGCACCACGGCGGCAGGCCTGAGACATCTTTTCAGGGCTACTCATGTGGGTGGCACAATCAGTGCTGGAGGCCCACCAGTAGCATTTGATTTACCAGCCCTGTGACACTCAGTGCACTTTACTAGGGACCTACTGGTAAATGGAATACGCCAATCATGGATAACCAATCACAATAACAATTTACACAGAGAGCATATGCACTTTAGCACTGATAAGCAGTGATAAAGTGCCCACAGTCCTATAGCCAACAACAACAGGTCAGGAAAATATAGGAAGAAGAAGCAAACATTTTGGAGATAACCATGCGAAAACAGCCATTGCCAACAATTGGGACTACTGTCTCTCTCTACCAACAGTAGACAATGGAGCAAAACATTCATTAATTGTCTCTGGGAATTTTCAAGATGCCTGGCGAAAATTGTGCAATTCAGGATATCATGCATTTCTCTCCAGCAGAAGGCAATTTCCTTTAAGCACTCGAAGCAGACCATGCTCAACTTCTATTAAACAATCTAAATGGCACAAATCACAAACTGAAATGCTACATACATAACCACAGGCTTTCTCTCCTTGCCAAAATCATGGATACATGAATTGATACTAAAGAGGGGAAACATTAATGCAGTAAAACAGCTAGTGATGCATCAATCTGCATTCAGATTTGGTCACTGTAGTAAACAGTCCCAACTCTTTCTGAAAAAATACTCATTCACACCTTATGCAATAGGATAGGAATGAAAGGCATGGTACTGAAGTGGTTCAAGGCATATATGTCTAACAGAGACAAAACATTCAGACTGGCAATTCCTTATTGGCTCCCAGCTGTTCTCTCTATCACAAAGAGCCATTATCTAGTTTATGTTACTCAGAATCGAAATCGAAAACGGATTTTAACTTCCACAAGTACCCAGAAGGTACACAGATGTATCAAATGATTGACCTCACAGCTAAAACTGGCACACTGATCCAATGTCTATCCACTAGCAGCGTATGGATGCAGAAGATGAATCGCAAATCTAACACAAAATCCTGAGGGGGTTAATCAGAGTTTGGTGGATGGAAGACATAAGCACTAGAGTGTTTTTGCAATAGCAGTTGGAACTCAGGATATTTAGATTTTGGCTTGTATTGGATATCATCTAAAATCGGTGCATGTCCTGCCCACACTATTTCTATGCACACTTTATAGGGTGGAAGGGATTCACCAATTTTTGGCAGATGTCCGTCATCTACCAAACTCTAAATATTGACACGGTTTCCTCCTTCGATTTACAAACATCTCTAAGGCCTTCCTTTAGGACTGGACTGCTAAATTAGAGGTTATAAGCTTCTTCTCCAAAATTATTAATCTGGAAAATTCTCTAGACTTTGCCTTAGATGTATCTCTCAATGTTGACCTCCAAATCAAGCAAATCAATGAAGTTTAGATTCAAATTGAACTGCTCTGGAACACCAGACTCTGCATCCTGAAAAATATTTCAAATCTGCCACACAAACACTGATAATATATTTAATAGAATATGAGAAGGTTATGCTAATCGGCATTTCCAACCCCTCCTTTACAACTCTCAAAGCTATTCTTCCTTCAGCAGCCTAGTTAACTTTGACAATGGCAGTAGTGACCAGCCAACGTGAAAGGCACCTGTCCTATAAAATGCAGCCCTATAACATGAGAAAACCGAGGTAAAAATGACTTCCAAAAACGAGTAACTATTAGTATTTTCACCTGCACACCTTTGTTCCTCTACTACGGAATTTGTTACGGAGCACTTGTTTAAGGTAATATTTAAAAAAATTCTCCTTTCATCATTTTGTTACAGCACTCTAGCACTGGGTAGGAACTTTAAGCAGCAATGTTGTGCACTGATCTACAAAAACATTTTCTTTGGACAAGGGCACACATTCACCTGCATTTTTAGATCGAGCATTCAAGACCGCTTGTATATACTTTAGTATATAAAAGAGGTACTTTGTAGGCTTTGGAGATCAGCCCTAGGACTTGTCTGTTTCCGCTTGGGGACTTTTTTTCTTGTTCAACTGCTTCTATTTAACTGTCTTCATAAAAAACGTCCAGTAGAGGTCAGTGAAATACCAGAATTGCTTTCTGCTGAGGGAATTTTTCTGGCTACTGCCTCTATTTAACGTTCTTGTTAGAAAACGATCAGCAGAGGTCAGTAAAGTACCAGAATCACTTTAGTATTCTCTAGATTCCAGTCCATAGAACTTGTCTTCCACGAGCACCCATAGACAATAAAAAAAAAAAAAATCTTGTATTTTCAGTGATATGACCACCGAAGGCCCTGATTTCATATTAAAAACAGAGGTTTGGACTATACAATTTCCAGCTGAAAGGCAATATTTCTTTCCATGTGTTCCCATACCTGGCATGTCATGCAGTTTGGTGCTTACTTTTCCTCCATGTTCAAGAACAGTAGATGTTTCATCACCCAGGCTAATGTGCTGCATAGCTAAATACATATAAAGTCCCAATGGCAAGACTGATTGCATTGCAAATGCTTGTTTAGAGAAGCATACAGAAAGGACCTTGAACTCTGAAGCAAAACAAGTTTTAACAAGTTTGGAATACCTTTTCGTACGCTAAGACGAAAATGGCCATGATCTTCAATATGAACGTTAAGTGGGTTTAAAGTTATCATGTGTATTTTAATAAAGCATATTAAATTATTTATACTGCAAATGTAACCTACCCTGATGGCTTTTCTAATTAGTAAATACCTGCAAAGGCGCCTAAAATTGTATGATTGTCATAGAATATATGACACCCAAAATGTAACAGAAGGCACACGCAAATCAAAGGCAGCTTCATATTGGATCCTAATGTCAGAACACATTAAAGACAAATGCATGCATCAAACATAAATGTGGTTTACCAAAGACAGTCCTCGCTGGAACAGATTCTTTATTGATCCAAAATGATACTTGTGAGAGAATAACTGTCATGATGCAGGGGATATAGGTTTGGATCATGAAATAACCCATTTTACGTCTGAGGTGGAAGTAAACGGTCATCACAACGTATTCCCCTAAGAAAGAAACAGCAATATATATTGAAAATAAAGCAGCATACGCTTCTGTCTGTTCATTTTTACAATTTAATCAGTTCTCCTTGGCACTTATAACTTGAGAAATCAACCACATTCTGAAATGTCATTTAATTTGACAAACACAAGGTGCAGAGGAGGGACAAAAGGCGGTCCCATTAGAAGATTGAGGAGGTAAAGCACTAACTTGGTAGGTACTGTAGGGGACAATAATTACTTTTAATTTTACTCATGAACTCTTCAAATTCTCCACGATTAACACTAAGAATACTCTTGGAAAGGTGGGAAAGGCATAAAATAATCTGCATTTTGGATTAGTTGCCTGGCACTTACATTTGATTATTATGCCTGCAGGGGAGCCATTCAAATATGGACAGCAAGCAAGACAGCCCCTTCCTGTACTACAGCAGCCAAGCTTTCTAAATCAGCAACTCTTGACCTGTGATACGGGGTCTCCTGGGGATCTGCAAAGCCTATTCCAAGGGTCTGCCACTGCTTGGAAAATTAAAAAATATTAATAGATTAATAAAGTGTATATAAATAAAGAAGCAAAATATAGAATTGAAAATTGTGAAACTTTCTGTAAATGTGAAAAATTCAAAATTGGAGGGCAAGTGTATCTAACATGACATAGTGGACTATGGGTTGCCTTAATTGAATTTAGATAAGCTCTAAGGTTCTCATTAAATGTAACATTGTGTTTTATACTATTTATTTGTGAAATAAATACATCATCCTTTGTGTATTGTTTTGAGGTTCATATCATTGAAATTGCTCTGGCTAGGGTCCCCGTCTTCCAGTAATAACCCAGTGGAGATCCCTGGATTCCAATAATTATTTAGTGGGTGGTCCAGTAATGTGTGAGCAGGGATCCACAGAAGTAAAAAGGTTAGCAATTGCTGGTCTATTTGTTGACATTCTGTATAATTCTACATTTGTATACTTTAACACTGCTGCGCCACCTAACCCTACATTTTTCATCTAAAAAGTAAATTCGATTATGCTTTTTTCTCACATTCAGTTCTTTATCTCAAAAATGCATTGTACAAAAAGAGAAATTGAAATTGCAAAATAGTGTGAAAAATGGAAATACAAAAATAATAAAAATTTGAGAACAATGATATCTCATGTATACATTACCTAATCACTCCAACTGAATACCTGAGAAAGTTTCGATATTGAGACGGTTTATGGGGGATACTTTCTTCATTTTTAAGAATATATACGACGTTACATCGTGGTGTTCACACCGCGTTACCTTTACAATGCAGGCATTACAACGCAAGTCGTTACAATGACTTGCGCTGGAGGGTGCTGGACATAGGAATAGTATGATTTACTATTCCAACTCCAGACTACGTACAGTAGGGAAGGTGTTGGAATTGTAAATCATACTATTCCTTAGGCTAGAGCGCCATCCAGCCAAGTCATTGTAATTACTTGCGTTGTAATACCCGCGTTGTAAAGGTATTACGGTGTAAACACCGCGATGTAACCGATGTTTCCCCATTTTTACAAACCATTCTTGAAATGAAGGTGCATTGGAAAATGTCCATTGTTAAAAAAAATTGAGTTGTCAGTTGACTGGAGTATGAGCCCTGGTCAAGCAACAACCACAAACCTAGACAGGGTAATGGGCAGGCAAATCCTAAATTAACCTGTGCTAATCCTCTGGTACCTTGGCACAGAGCAGTCAGGCTTAACTTATAGGCAGTATATAACGTATTTGTGCAACACTTCAAACAGTAAAACAGTGAAAAGAACACACAAAAAAATAGATATTGATTTAATAAACAAAACATGACACAAATGACTAAAATCCAATCAGTAAAACCACGCCAAAAAGCATGAAGCATGAACAAGTGATATCTGGTCACGCTGGACTGAGACAAAGTCACAACTTCAGTCTGACCACGCAGGAGAACGGGCTGGCTACAGGGGCCCCTCAAATCCTGGTTGCAAGCGTTTTATGGATCAGGGTCAAAAAAGTGCCTTGCAGCCAAGGCAATATGATGGGTCCAAGATGCAATGAGGCGGCGATGCGAGGTCCTGTTGAATTCTCATCGAGGATTCAGTAGAGGGGGCTTACGATTATAGTCACTCTGGGTTCTGGGCTCAAGAGATGCAGTTCCATTCCTTCTCACCCAGGCAAGAGGTCAGCACAGCAAAGCAGAGGTCCAGCGGAGTAGCAGCACAGCAGAGTGGCCGCTCGCTGAGGAGTCCTTGACCCGTTTGTGCTTGTTGCCTTGTGGAGCCCCGTTGGGCATTGCCTTGATTGGACCTGTGTGCTGGGAGCCCCGGGGGACATTGGAAGAAGACTGGGGAGCTGCTGTGCAGGAGGACGGGACTGCGAGGACCAGCAGGCTGTGCGTGTTCCATCGAGCACACCTGCCGCCTCTTCCCGTGACTCCGCCCCCTGCTGACCGCTGATAACTCCTCGCGGCCCCCGCTTCGCGGGAGCCGCTCGCTGAGGAGTCCTTGACCCGTTTGTGCTTGTTGCCTTGTGGAGCCCCGTTGGGCATTGCCTTGATTGGACCTGTGTGCTGGGAGCCCCGGGGGACATTGGAAGAAGACTGGGGAGCTGCTGTGCAGGAGGACGGGACTGCGAGGACCAGCAGGCTGTGCGTGTTCCATCGAGCACACCTGCCGCCTCTTCCCGTGACTCCGCCCCCTGCTGACCGCTGATAACTCCTCGCGGCCCCCGCTTCGCGGGAGCCGCTCGCTGAGGAGTCCTTGACCCGTTTGTGCTTGTTGCCTTGTGGAGCCCCGTTGGGCATTGCCTTGATTGGACCTGTGTGCTGGGAGCCCCGGGGGACATTGGAAGAAGACTGGGGAGCTGCTGTGCAGGAGGACGGGACTGCGAGGACCAGCAGGCTGTGCGTGTTCCATCGAGCACACCTGCCGCCTCTTCCCGTGACTCCGCCCCCTGCTGACCGCTGATAACTCCTCGCGGCCCCCGCTTCGCGGGAGCCGCTCGCTGAGGAGTCCTTGACCCGTTTGTGCTTGTTGCCTTGTGGAGCCCCGTTGGGCATTGCCTTGATTGGACCTGTGTGCTGGGAGCCCCGGGGGACATTGGAAGAAGACTGGGGAGCTGCTGTGCAGGAGGACGGGACTGCGAGGACCAGCAGGCTGTGCGTGTTCCATCGAGCACACCTGCCGCCTCTTCCCGTGACTCCGCCCCCTGCTGACCGCTGATAACTCCTCGCGGCCCCCGCTTCGCGGGAGCCGCTCGCTGAGGAGTCCTTGACCCGTTTGTGCTTGTTGCCTTGTGGAGCCCCGTTGGGCATTGCCTTGATTGGACCTGTGTGCTGGGAGCCCCGGGGGACATTGGAAGAAGACTGGGGAGCTGCTGTGCAGGAGGACGGGACTGCGAGGACCAGCAGGCTGTGCGTGTTCCATCGAGCACACCTGCCGCCTCTTCCCGTGACTCCGCCCCCTCTATTAACAGGCAGCATAAGACCTGAAGTCATTACGCGTCAGCGGGACGCGTGTGCGGGACATCACCCGGGACAAAGCCCGGACTAAGGGCGGACCCTCTAAGACCCTCATAGACCCACAGAGACTGGACTGGGCCAGAATCCCTGCCCGAGTACTGACCATCATAGGACTATTGTGTAAGTGTTTGGGGGGTACAGTATATTATCTATCATTATGTCTATTGAGATACTAACCCCGGAGTTACCTGGCCCTGAGAAGCCGGTGAATCTGGTAAATGGGAAATTAGACAAGTACTTTAAGAAAACCCTCTTGGATTCTCCAACCCCCCCCACCCTTGAGGAACTTCGGGCTGAACGACGGCGGTCGATTGAAAGCCTAAAGAATAGATCATTCCCGGTGTCACCAGTATTAATTAGCTCTACGGGGGATGGAACTCTTATTGAAAGAACCTGCACTCCCTCGCAGGATAGCATCCCTCTAATATTTAGAGAGGGAATACCTACGAGAGAATTAGAACCCTTAGGCACTACTAGTAATTTGTCAACCATTGTTACCACTCCCAGTACAACTAAATCTATCGTTATAACCAAAGCACAAATTACCCCTATCCCTAAACAAACAAAAGTAGTTAATAGAAGGCTAAAAAAAGTCACGCCAGTTAAAACCTACGGCCCTCCTCCGACAAAAAGGTGTAAAAATAAATCTGACCTCCCAAGGAGGAAAATTAACCATGCAGACTTTGGCATTAAAAAGGATGACAGTACTAGGGGAGGACGGGTTAAATTAACAGATAAAGGAAGAATAGTAATATCACTTACACATCCATGTGTAACCCCCCCTATTGATCCTGTCATCTCCACCGCCGACAGCCCCCCAACGGTGGTGACGCTACAGGAACCTGCAAATAGGGCCCTGATCGATAGCATAGAGTCTATAATGAGGATCTATTCTCTGGCTATCGTAGATAGACTTAGTAAATTAGAAGACAGACTTGGGAAGATAGAACATGAACTGGGAATCAAGATAGTGACTAATAAAGTGTTGCCTAACCTGCCTATACAAGCTCCAATTGTACCCTCTTCATCAGGTATCTCTACTATAACTACTATTCCCACTGCTGATCAGACTACCATTCAGCGTCAATTATCAAATAATATGAGTGGAAGTATATTAGGGAGTAAGTCTGTTGGACCTAATAGTAAACCTACATTATCCCTGGCTGTAACGACTAATGGACAGCGGAATAATCCTGGTCAAACCCTAGGGAATATAAATAGAGAAGGAGGAATTGAGCGGCCGGCTCGAGGTAAATATAACAAGGGCCCCCTTCCAGAACTCCCACCAGGAGCTGTGCCCTTGGTAGTAGTCCTTACTGGGGTACCAGAGCTGGAGAAGAACAAACGGGAGGGCTATGCCCAGTTAAAAAATAAAATATCGCATTGGTTAAGTCTACACAGACCTATTGCAAATAATATCAATGGAGAAATTATCCATGTCCGCCGCCTTCCTTGGCTGGGAGGAAGATCTAAAGACATTGAGGGAGACATAGTGGTCATTAATTTTAGAGATCCGAATGCCGTCCATTTTATACTTAACTGGCCGTCTGATCCCAGTAGTAAATCTATTACCCCCCGCCCCCTAACATATTTTTATCCTCGCTCAGTGGTGTTTCCACCTAATCATCAATCACAGCGAGCCCCCCCACCCCCGTTATTGAGGCAAATGCTCTCAAACCCATATCGTCCACCTGTCTACAATAACGGCCCAATATCTAACGATGAGCAACCACCTATAGCTGTAGATCTGTATGGGTGGAATACTATAGGCCCAAGGTATAACTCCCTAATACACAGGAGAATGGATCATCTCATACCTTTTACACCCCTAGATACCACCAACAGGTTTGACGTCCTTAGTGGCCTGGAAGACTGTGACTGATGCCATTGAGCCACAGGGGAGGGGGTGAAGGTATTCTGTGGAGACACAGGGGGAGACTCGGGTGTAGGTATGGGGGAAAAAGGCTCAACTGATAATAACCCACCCAATGGGTACAATGCTACTTGCAGCACTGGGGGTAATACATGTAATTCGGGACAGCTCTACTGTAACCCAGATACTCTTACCCCGGCCAATGGAAGTACAAGTCCGACCCTACTATCTGATGACCCCATGACAGGGGAGGCAACCCATGTCCACACCTTACACCCACTATCCATTGAGGCTGTTAGTCCAATAGAAAGGGGATATAAGATGGCGAGTTGGAATATCGCTGGATGGAATAACAAGATAGATCGTCTAGGATGGTTAGAATTTATAACCCAATTTGATATCTTATGTCTCCAGGAGACTTGGGCGGCCGAAGATGTCTATTTGGATGGGTATGTTGCCTATAATTGCCATGCTCAGCCATCTAACATGGGGAGAGCCAGTGGTGGAATGGTGATATTGCTTTCTGTGAGGTTGCCGGTTCGAGTAAAAATCCATCGGACCGTCGGTCTGCACTCTCAGTTGCTGTGGTTACAAAACAGGAATGGGCGAAATGTGTTAGTTATTAATCACTACAACAATACCTTTAACCACTCCAAAACAGATATGGTTGATGAACTTGAAGTGGAGGTGGAAAGGTTATATGGGCGCAGTGATGTGTCTTTTGATATTTTGTGGGGCGGAGATTTCAACATTCACATGTGCCCATTTGTTGGCAAAAGGGTGTGTGGGTATGGGGATGAGGGGGGGGAAGACCAGATTCACTTTATACACTCGGTTTATGGGGAATCCCTAAACACTTTTATGTTTAAAATGGATTTATGCATTATGTTATCTGGCGTGGACAGTGAGGGTAATTCGGTGCCAACCTTTATTGGTAGGAATTGTGCCACGGTTATCGACTAGTGTGGGAGGGTATGCTCAGACGTGAGTCCCTTGCTCATTGCACCATCAGGATTCAGGCAAGCCGGGCCGACGAAGGCTGTGATGCCAGAAACCGGTCCCCGGAAGCTTGTTTCCTTCCCAGTATAAGAATTGACTTGGTAGTTTGGTTTGCCCTGTTCCCATCATGCACTGGGACAGGTACAGACTAATTTGCATGTAGCCAGGTTCTGAGCTGGGATGGTGCAGTGAGCTAAAAAACGGTGATGGATTAAAACCATGATCTCTTGACTTGGTAAGAGTATTCTGCATCATTCAGAAACTCTGTCCATCACCACCCCCTTTTTCCCAAAACGGTTATCGACTACCTCATTGTCTCTTCCAGTATTACAGCTTTGTGCTCCTTACCCGTAATACTAGATCCAGCCCTAAGCGATCATAACTGTCTAACAATGTACCTCTCCTTGTGGGGGGATAAAGTAAAGGCGGTACATGGTACAGTGACAGATATAGTCCCACATAGACCCAATGGCCCTAGAATTAAATGGAGTAGGCAAAATGAGGAACATTTACTATGTACCATTGTGTCTGCCTGTATAGATGAGGTGGAATGCTGTCTCGAACCCGAAAAGGATAATGCTGATATTCTAGCTAGTTTCGATATCATTAATAAAAACATTGCAGAAATCTTAACGGGAAAAAAACCAAAGGGCCCTAGGATTAACGGGGGATGGTTCAACAGGGAATGTACTAAATCCCTACAAAGACTCAAAGTGGCTCTTAAGGGTAAACCCAGAGATAAGGAAGCAGTTAAAAACCTCAGAAGGGAATACTCAATCCATCTGAGGGATAGGAAACAGGAACTAAGGGAAGAGGCTTGGAACAACCTGACTAAGGCAGTGGATCTTAAGGATACTAAGCTGTTCTGGTCCACTGTCAATAGTCCCTTCCTCCAAAATGAAGAAGTCCCGGTAATGTCTGCCCAGGTATCTGAGGAACAATGGGTGACTCATTTTACTAGTATTTTTAACCCTGAAGGACTAGCTGTAGGGGGGGGATAGTGAAACCCTGGCTTTTATCCCCATACCTCTCAATATCACAGTCTCTGAGGTGGATGCTGCCATTCGGGTCAGTAAGGGGGGAAAGGCACCGGGCCCTGATGGGGTACCCATTGACCTTTATAAAGCCGAAATTTCCATATGGAGCCCATTGTTAACAAAGGTTTTTAATGCCGCTGCAATGATTGCGGCCCCACAGACTTGGGGGGAATCAATCATTATTCCGGTGTATAAAAAAGGGGAGAGGGGTGAGGCAAAAAACTACCACCCGATTTCTCTTCTCACTGCTTCTCTAAAAATTATGAGCAGGGTATTACTGAGTCACCTAGAGGAATGGGTAGAAGATAAAGGGATCCTTGCGGATTCCCAGTACGGATTCCGAAAGGGGTTGGGCACTATAGAACAGTGCATTAATTTAGACCTTATTATATGCAAATATACACGGGCCAAACAAGGCTCGTTGTTTCTTTGCTTTGCCGACCTGTCCAGTGCCTTTGACTTGGTTGACCATGGTCTTCTGTGGTCAACCTTGTTGGACATGGGAGCTCCACAGGATATCATCTATTTCTTGGCCCAACTTTACAGGAATCTGACAGCTAAGATACGATACGGGCAATCGGGGGAGTGTACACCCAGTGTTAAAATAGGTTCCGGAATTAGGCAGGGATGCGTCCTTGCACCTCTTCTTTTCTCCCTTTTTATTAATGCAATCGAGTCGGAACTACGGTCCACCAGTGCAGATGCACCGACTGCTGGCGGCCTGTCCATCCCAATGCTGCTTTATGCGGATGACGCGGTTCTGCTCTCACAAACCCCTCTAGGGTTGCAAAAACTTATGAATAAATTTGCAGATTTTATTAATGGGAGAAAATTAAAAATTAATAATTCAAAAACTTTTATAATGCCCTGTGGGAAGAAAATTAAAAACCTAAGGTCCTTCACAGTTATGGACCAAACTATAAAAGTGGTGGATAAATTCTGTTATCTGGGTATCACTTTTAATAGTGGGGGGATGTGGACACCTGAAATGATTAATGTGAGAGCCAAAATGGCCAAGTGTTCTTTTGGCATATTCAGGTTTGCATCCAAGCTAGGCTCAAGACGGATACCAGACATGTTGTATTTATATCGTCATAAATGTGTTGCTCTGGCCCTATATGGTTCAGGAGTGTGGGGCCATTGTAATAACAACATGCTCCAGGTTGAGGAAAACAAATTTGTCAAAAAACTCCTGTGCTTACCATCTTCTGCCTCAACAAAGCTGATCCATCAGGAGGTTGGTCTAGAATTTCTATCTGACTTGATCAGATTAAGACCCCTGTTAGTATGGAGATCTATATGGGCCAAGGAACAGACTGGTTTTACAAGAAAGATTATTTTAGATTGTCTCTACATGGACAAATGTTCCCGCATCCCCTGGCTTAACTATATTACTCGAACATTTAATGATGTTTTTAATCTCACGGTGCGTGATAACCCTTCTTGTGTTTTAGATATTCCGAAGAGTGAGATTAAACATGAATTTCTGAGGAATAGCATGGTGAGGCGTAACGCAGCTTCTGCTCTGTTCTCCTCACATGTTTTTTATGACAGATACACTAAGGAAGAATTCGGGCTCTCCGGATACCTTAAAATGGTTACTATTCGATCCCACCAATATGTATTGACAAGACTACGGATGGGGATTGTTCATTTGCTTGTTGCGTACCCTGTAATGAAGACTTATACTACCGCCCCCTGTCCGTGTGATGGGACCACAAAGCAAAGTACAGAGCATTTTTTATTGTTATGTCCTCTTTATCTCCACCTTCGAAAAGTATATCTGAAACCGCTTTTAAAAAAATATAATGTATTCAATATTGTTTCGGCCATGGGGCTTTTATTTGGACTTAATTCACAGGACATATGTTTTTTTACTGCTGTATATATTTTAAAATCGATACGTCTGAGGAAAAGCACTCTTTTTTCCGATATGTGATTAACTTAAAATCTGCTATATCCTCATGTTTTAATGCTTATGTACGTATGTACTTTTATGATTATTAATCAATGATCGAATAAAGTTTTTGAATTGAATTGAATTGAGTGGCAGTCCTTTAAAAAGCACTGCAGTCCTTTCAAATGCACAGCAGTCCTTCTTGGCAGAGTATCCACAGTTACAGGAGTGTACTGACGTGGTGGTGTCTGAAGTCCAGTACTTATACCCAGTGGTGTCTTTGAAGTGGGAGAAACTTCAAAGACGTGCATTTGAAGTACACAGATTGCCACCCTTCCTTTCCTGGCTCCAGACTCACTACAGGGGGGTATGCAGCCTTTTGTGTGTGGACGGGACACAGCCTATTCAGGTGTAAATTAGGCTGTGTCTAGCTCCTCGTTACCATCCTGCCATCAATTCATACGTAAGCTCCCATTGTGTGTGGAACTCAAAGTCTATTAGAAATTGGGTCTCTAGTCAGGCAGGCTTAACTTAAGAGGTAATGTTTAAAGAATTTGTGCAACACACACACACACACAATAACACAATGAAAACACCGTAAAAAGAATCTACACAGGCTTAGATAAATAGAGAATATTTATCCGAGTAGAACAAGATCAAAACAACAAAAACCCAATCAGTAGAATTCGAGATATACATTTTTAAAGATTAAATCAGTCCGGGTTTTGGGGGGCTCACAGGCCATGATAGTCTCTATCTTGGCCTGGAGGGGCTGCATCTTACCCCTGCCCACTAGGTGTCCCAAGAACACCACAGACCCCTGCCCTCTCTGGCACTTACTTGCCTTGATAGTCAGGCCTGCCTGTTGCAGAGCCGGAAGCACTTCATGGTGGTGAAAAAGGTGGACCTTCCAGCTGCTACTGAAAACAGCTATGGCATCCACATAGGCAACTGAGAAGGCCTCCCTTCCATCTGGTACCTGGTTCACCAACCTCTGGAAGGTGGCAGGTGTTTTCTTGAGTCCAATTGGCATCACTTTAAACTGACAGTGGCCCTCTGGAGTGGAGAATGCTGACCTCTCCTTGGCACCTTCTGTTAAGATGATTTGCCAGTACTCTGATGGATGATCAAAGGTACTTGGCAACATCCAGCCTTTCTGCCTTGGGGTTGGGGTAGCACAAGTCTTTTTCACACAATTTAGCCCTCTATAATCCACACAAAACTCAGTTCAGGTGTGGTGCCCAGTGGGGCAGCTTTTGGTACCAGAACCACAGTACTGGACATGGGACTACTGGAGGGCTCTATACCCCCCCAATTCCAGCATTTTAGAGACTTCACTCTGATTCTGGCCCTCACCTTATCCGACAATCTGCAAGATTAATTCTTAAAAGGGAAGTGGTTTCCTGTGTCACCATTATCGGTACACGGGGGGTATACCCAGGAATAAGGGAGAACAGAGCGGAGTATTGTCCCAACACTTGTGGCAGTTCCTTTGCTGCTCAGGAGTCAGAGTGGGGGAAAGTATTACTACTTCCACAGATCAATCCTTCTCTCTGAAGTCCAAGGGGTCAGGGAGAGGTTCACTCTCCCCTTCCTCATCTGTCACCAACAGCATGGTAATCACAGACCTCTCAAAGTTGGGTTTGAGGTGATTGATGTGAAGCACCCTACGGGTTGCCTGGGGATCTTACGGCCCACTAGGTAGGTAGCCTTACCCTTCTTCTCAGTCACTTCATAGGGCTCGGTCCAGCAGTCCTGCAGGGCCCTGGGTTCCACAAGTTCCATAACCCACACTTTGCCCAGGCTGTTATTCCACAGTGGTAGAATTTTGGTCATGCTACCCTTTGATCACAGCAAACACAAGATAATGGACAGAGTGCTGAAACCTTTCCACCACTCACCACCAGTCAAGCGATCTGGGTTTAATACATTTCTTTTGCGCACTACACCTCCCCAGTTTGAACCCAGCTACATGCAAATCAATCTTGACCCTGCACCTCATGGGAACAATCTATTCCGAGATGTCAGGCCAGGTCCTCCCTGGACCGGAAACAAGCATCTTGGGACCCCGAAACTATCCCCAGGATGCTTGTTTCCAATCCGGGGAGGGCCTGGCTTGCCAGTTCGGGCTGGACTGTTCCTATGGGAGAAGGGTCAGGACTGATTTGCATATGGCTGAGTCCAAACTGGGGTGACGTGGTGAGCTAAATAACGATGGTTTAAACCCATATCTGTAACTGGGGGTGAGTGTTTGAAACGTTTCTATACTCGGTTCATTGTATTTTGTGATGTTGCTTTGATCACAGCCTGGCTAGCTACTAAGTTGTCAGATGCTTGCTTTCACAACGTAGCCATCTGGCATCTAAAGGCCAGCATGTAGCTCACTACATCCTGGGGAGTCTCTCTTGCTCCCATCCTTCCTTTACCAGACTCAGAGATCCTCTGACAGGGTGTCGAACAGAAGGGGCTCAAACCCCATCCCTTCTGTGGTACCTTCAGGTAAGCAAACACCAGGCATGGTAAGAGGATTCCCCACTTATTCCTTGAGCCCTCAGGTAGGTCTCTATTCATGACTTTAAGGGTTTTGTTGATCCTTTCAATAAGCCCATTGGTTTGTGAATGTTAAGGAGTGGAGAACTTGTAGGTTCCACATCAACTGCACATATACAGACATGAAGTTTGTGCCCCTGTCAGACACAACTTCCTTGTGGAAACCGACTCGGGTACAAATCCCAATCAGGGCCTTTGACACTGCAAGTGCAGACATGGTCCTCAAATGTATTGCCCCTTGGTACCAAGTGACATGATCCACGATTAGCCTGTTGCCTGAAGCAGTCTAGGGAAGCATTGGCCATACAAAGTCGATACCCACTCTCTCAAAGGGTGTGCCAACAACTGGCAGTTGGTTAAGTGGGACTAGAAACCGATGCTATGTCTTTCCACTAGTCTGGCAGGTTACGCAGGTCCTGCAGAATATATTTGAGGATGTCCTGATCTCGGGCCAAACAAAGTGTGGGACAAGCCTTGCAACGGTCTTGTCTTCTCCCAAGTGTCCTGTCAGGAGAATCTCGTGAGCCAGCTACAGTAGGAAGGCCCGGTAGCATTGGGGGACCACCAGAGCCCTTGCTGTCCCATGCAAGGAGCCTTAGGCTCATTGTAAAGAAGGTTGTCCTCTAAGTAAATGTGATAACTCACAGAGACATCATCTGCTGCTTGGGCTTCAGCCTGTTTCCTCATGCCCTCAAGGGTTGGACAGTCCCTCTATGCCCTAAGGAACTCCTCCTTGGTGGTCCTCCTTCTACATGTAATCCAGCAAGTGTAGCCACATCACCAAGGGTAGCAGTGCCCTCCTCAGTTTGCTCCAAGGCAGCTACCACAGGTGACCCTTCCACCTCACTGAGAAGACACTTATGAGCTGGTTTACCATGCTCTCTGCCTTTCTTCTTTTTATCAGCTGCCTGGGCCATTGTTCCAGGTTCCAGCCCGTTTTGACTCCCATCCTGCGCAGCCTTGGAACTTGTCATTGCACTGATCCAATTAGGTAACACCAACATCTCCACATGAGCCTTAAGCTCCACTTCCTTCCAGATAGTGTGCTCAAGGTCATTACCCAACAAACAGTCCACAGGCATGGCAGGGTTCACAGCAGCTTTCAGAAGACCTGTAACCATCTCCCCCACTCAAAGGGAATAAGGCTCTCTGTTGTCACAACTTGGTGAAATGCATTTGGAATTACCTGCTCTGGTAATGCCAGCTGACACCTTACCATAGTCATGCTGGCACCTATATCCTTCAGAGCCTCAATATCATTGATGGTGACCCATTTCCTATACTTAACAGTGTTTGGGGCACATAGATTTTAGGAGCCATCTCACTGTCGCCCAGGGACTCTAGGGTGACTCCCACAACCCGCCCCCATTAACTGGGACAAACTCCACAGCAGCACTATATTACCCACCTCTGGATTATGTCCTCCAGTAGGAGGTAGTGGTCCTTTTGTCCAGTTGGGTTCTCTCTTATAGTGGCCATACTATTAGCATTCATAGTACTTGATGGGCTTAGGCTGCTGACCTTTGTCTTGTTCGCTTTTATTCTGGTGGCTAGATTGTGAATTAGACCCAGACCCTTTCCCCTGTGAGTTGTTTTGGGGCACTTTAGATAAGGCTGTATTTGTATCTTCCCCCTCGTTCTTCTGCTGGGAACCAGGACCATCCTTTTGGGAGTCGCTTCCTGGCCACTCTGGTGCTGACCCAGATGTTCGCCTCTTAAGCAAGTTTCCTGGTGACAGTTAACTTGCTGTCAATTAGGTGTTGGTGCAGCTCCTAGAAACAAATGTCAGTCAAGTTGTACAGCCCTGAAAAATCCTCAACCTTTCTGCCCCTCACCAAGCCGTTCAGGGCTTTGCTAGCACAATCCAAGGAATCCACCCATGCTTGCGAAGAGATCTTATTGATGCCCCTAAATCTGAATCTCAGGGGTCAGTCCAAACTTACTGACTAGTATGGCTTTCATTGCAGCGTCCATGTCTGGTCTTCCACCTCTAGTGTCGTGAGTGTGTCCCTCCAAACGGTGGGCATATATCTCCACAAACGACCACCCCAGAAATCCTCTGGGACCTTGTGCACTCTCAGAGCCACTTCACAGGCTGCAAACGATTTATCTATGTCATCTCCCTCCACATAACTGGCATCAAATCCTTTGGTGTCCTGACTCTGGACTCATCAGTGGACACTCTAGGTATGCTGCCACCATTATGGTTGCTATGGTTGCTGGACCCCTTTTGTAGGGCTCTTATGTCCAGCTCTCTAAGTGTTAAACTCATGGGACATCTTCCTCTCCTGAAGAGCCAACTTCCTTTCTTTCAGAGCTTGTTCTTTCTCCTAATTTAGTTTGACAACCTTTTTCACCTGCTCTAACTTGGCAAGCTCTAGTGTAAGTTTTCGTTCCTCCCCCCGTCAACCAGCTCGTCTGGGGACAGGTTCTTTGAGGAGACACTGCTCCCTGCTTTGTTAACCACTACTGTACCTGGCAAGTTGATGGCCCATTCCAAAGGCATTTCCAGAGCTAATTTAGACTCCAGAATCAGGTCACTCTATTACTCAGGAATCACCCTTCTCCTCCTCTGGGATGTCATCCCTTGCATCCTGCTTCTCTGCCCAGGCCCACACAGCTTTATGCAGCTCCACTTTCCTGCTAAAGCCCCTTGTCGAAACTTGAAAGTCCTTGTAGAAATCTTTCAGCTGTGGTACAGTGTAGGATTCTAAGCTGGTCAGATCAAACTAAATTCCTGCAGGAACAGAGTGAACATAATTTAGAAACAAAATTAAAAACCAAAAAAGGAGAATTGAAAAAGTCTTGAGTTGGTCATAGGTATAGAGTTATAGTGAACACTGAATTACTGTATGGTATTGCATAAACACAATGCTATCCTCACCATTGAACCCTAATGTTAATAATTGAGTCCCTAGGTGGCAGAGGTTTGCACACTATCCAAGTAGGGACCACAACCTTAGTCAGGGTAGCTAGATACGCACTTTAAATTAATTTGTGCTCACACTCTGTTAGCGTGGCACAGAGCAGGTAGGCTTATCTTAAGAGGCAATATGCAAATTATTTGTGGAACACACACACAGAAACACAATGAAGTCACTACAACAAGTCTCCACACAGGTTTAGAAAAATAAATAATATTTATCAGAATAAAACAAGACCAAAACTATAAAGGTCCAATCAGTAGGAGTCAAGATATACATTTTGGAAGATTAAATCCCAAAACAATGCTTAGAAATCAGGAGCACTAAAAGGCTACTTTAGGTCATGAAGGACAGGGGTGAATCCAAAGTTTGGCCCACCACGATGGCCGGCAGGCCGGCTATGAGGCACATGCAGGTCCAGCAGAAAAAGTACCTTGGATAGAGCAAGGCGTCTGTGCTGAGGGCAAGATGCTTCGAACTTTTCCAAGCAGTTGGGTCGGTGCATCATTGTCAAGCTCAGTTGAGATGCAGGCAATGAGTCATTGTCAAGCCGTGCAGGTTGTAGAACCACTGTCAAACAGCCACCACGTCGGCGTCGTAGGGTGATGCATCAATTACGTAAAGGTGACGATGCATCGGTTTTGCAGCCAAACAGCTTCAGAGACCACTTCTGAGGCTCAGAACTGGAGGGGGCACCTCAGGCAGGGGTAAGACTTGCATATGGAAGAGTCCAGAGGCACCAGCAGAATTGCAGGAAGTATTTTGTGTCCCTGAGACTTCAGAAAACAGAAGGCAAGCTAGCAAGCCATATGAGTCACTCTGGGTTTAAGTGAGATGGGTCCAGTCCTTGTCCTCAGCAGGGCAGAGATCAGCAGGCAGCAGGGCAGCGAAGTAAAGTAATGAATCAGTTACTCAGAACACTTAATCAAGGCAAAATGGCAATACCACAGCAGTATTTACTCCAGCAGAGTTCTTTCCAGGTCCAGTAGTATACTGTCTTGGTAGGGTCAGCGCCCCAGTACTTATGCCAAATTTGCCTTTGAAGTAGGGTGTGACTTCAACCCAGCTCCTTGAAGTGCACAGGTCCCCTTTCTTTCCAGCCCTGTCATCTAGGATATATATGGGGGTAATCAGCCATTTAGGTGGGACACAGGACACTGCCTATACAGATATAACTTTTTGCTCCCACTACCCCTTCTTCCCAGGGAAGCGATCAGAATGCAGATGAATGCAGAGAAGTTCCCTGTCACATCCACCATTCCTGTGTTCGTAGCTGTCTAAAGGGAATTCACAAATTGTAGCAGTCACCCAGCCCAAACCTGTATTGGAGACAAGCTGCAGGCACACAGAGCTAAGTTAAGAGCAGAGAAATGTCCACTTTCTAAGAGTGGTTATTCTAAAATAGTAATCTGTCAAAATCAACTTTACCACTAAAGAGGATTTATCATTCCCTTTCCAAAGATTTGAAACATGATTTAGCTAGTCCTTTCTTACCAGTTTAAGGCTTGGCATGTGGTTTTAAATGCTAAGTCGAAGTGGTAGTGAACTGTACACACAGGCCCTGTAATGGCAGGCATGAGGCAGGTTTGAAAGACTATGTGTGTGGGTGGCCCAATTAGTGCTTAGCATTGGTAGCATTTAGATTACAGGCCCTGTGTAATGTTATACCACTTAACATGGGTTTACAGGTAAACTAAATATGCCAATCTAGTATACACCAATGTCGCCACATTTAGATGAGACGCACATGCACTTCAGCACTTGTTAGTAGTGGTACAGTATTCAGAGTCCAAAGGCCAACAAAACGATACAGCACAAAGTGGAGATAAGCAGGTAAAATGTCGGGGGAAGACCACCCTAACAAAGTCCAAATCCCAGCTACACCCAGTTATGGGATCAGAGAAGACAAGGCCAACTTCCTAAAAGTGGAATTTTCAGAACTGTAATTTAACATTCAACTTCACCATTATTTTGGATTTTTAAATGTGATTCCAGAGACACCAAACTTGGATCATTTATATCTTCCCATTTGGGAATTACATTTATAAAATGTAATAGGCAATATGAATGTTATGCTATGAAAGATATATTTGCAGTAATTAAAATGTATAGGAGATTAGAGAGTTTTTAACTAACAGTATATGTCCAACATTTTAAATACACTGTATCCTGCCCTTGGGCTGTCCGTTAGGGGTGGCTTACATGTATTAAAAAGGAAGGCTTAGGCCTAGCAAGAGATTTATCTTGCCAGGTCGATATGGCAGGTTAACTGCACACACAGGCTCTGCAGTGGCACGCCTGAGACATGGGTAAGGGGCTACTGAAGTGGGTAGCACACTCAGTGCTGAAGACCCACTAGTAGTATTTAATTTTCAAGCCTTGTGCACTGGTTGTACACTTTACTAGGGACTTATAAGTAAATTAAATATGTCATTTGGGGGCAAGCCAATGTTACAATGTTTTTGGGAAAGAGCACAAGCACTTTAGCACTGGTTAGCAGTGGTAAAGTTTGCAGAGTCCTATGGCCAGCAAAAACAAAGTCAGCAAAAACTGGAGGTCTGAAGGTAAAACATTAGGGGAAACCACGCAAAGGATGCCAGATCAAACACATGTACCCCCAGCTGAAAGTGGGGAGAGGTACCTAACCCCTTGGGAGCTATATTCACTAAGACGGTAGAACCGGGAGAGACCATTGGCTCTGGCGTAGTCTGTTACGGGATGGTGTTCCACTGTAGGTTCCATTTTCAGTGGGGAGATGGACCACCTCACAGTTTGGGATTCTCACCCCTCATCTGCATTAGCCATCTGAGAGGTCTGTGGTCTGTCTGACCCCAGAAGGGAGTTCCAAACAAGGTGTGGTCTCAGCTTCTTCAGAACCCCGATCACAGCAAAGGCTTCCATCTCTTTTCACTCCCTTTTGCTCCGTCTGTAACTTCCTACTGATTAGGGCTACAGGGAAATCCAGGCCTTGTTCTATTAGCTCTGAGAGAACTGCCCCCATGTCATGCTCTGAGGTGTCTGTCTGCACAATGAATTCGGGGGCCTTGAGAACGGGTGCAGAGCACATGGCCTCCTTCAGGGTCTCAAAAGCTTTCTGGCATTTCTCTGTCCAGATCACCTGACGTGGCTGCTTCTTGGAAGTCAGCTCTCTCAAGGGGGCAACAATTATCCCATTTCCATAGTCGTTGTTGTTGTAGTAACTTTATTTGATATAAAAATATCATAAAAGTAGAAACATTCTAAAAACATTTTTATTTTTTATTTTTTTAAAAGGACAGGAACCCCCTACAACATTGGGTTCTCCATGTAAACAGCATAAAATGTTGACAATATCAAGTACAGCATAATTCATTAACAACGAGGGACAGGGTACAAAAGATAAAAGAATCATGAAGAGGGGGGGAATTAGGGCTGTAGATGGTGTTACTTTACAAGCTAAAAGCTAGGCGATGGCTAAAGGGATAAGAATTATTCTTAGAATTTATTTAGTGCTTCTTGAGAAGTCTCTGCCTAATCCTCCAGGCTCCCCCCAGAACCTTTGCGGTCCCGATTATGACGCTAGGGACTGTCGTCTCGTAAGTTAGAATGCGCAGGGCCACCCTATGTGACCTACAGCCCAGATTAGCAGATACGGGTTTCAACCATCTAGATCTGGGTTGTTTGTATGCCTGGCATGCAAACAAGAAGTGGCCGATGGATTCCGAGGGAGAGGCACAACCTGGACAACCTATATCACCCCCCTTCCCACCTTTCCACCCTGTTAGAAAATCATGAAGTGGTAAGGTGCCATATCTTAATTTAAGGTAGAGTGACCTGTCGCTAGGCGATTCAATGATGTCTAAAAAAGCCTCTAATCTGGGAGCAGGTTTGGCATCCAGAAATTTTTCAGTGAGGATGCCTCTCTGGGACCGCAGAGTAATAGCGGTGACCCAATCCCAGTAAAAAATTTTAACAATGGGCTTGGGGGGTGGTTGCTGATTCTCCCAGGAGTCGCCCAAGCCCAGGTCCAGCACCAGTTTTTGTAAATTGGATACCCATGGGATCTTATGACAGGCTCCGAGATGTAATATATCGTCCAGAGCGGCGGCATATTGGCATAGGTCCGGGGACCTCCTGAGCCTCACCCAGTACAATAGGGGGCACAGCCTAGCCACATCATTTATGGGATACCTGCCAAGATCGCTACGGAGAGGGACAAGTGGGGTAGACAGAGGGAGCAAGACTATGTCTCTAAAAAACTTATTTTCAGATTTGGTCATCTCTGCTAGATTTTCGAATCCCCAAAGCTCCGCCCCGTAGAGAGATGCAGATAGCGCCTTCCCCTGGTATACCTTGGTTGCTGCAGCTATAGGCCGACTATATGACAGCCTCTGATGTCGAGCAATAGCTCCTGCGGCTCGCTTGTGATTTAAGAGCATTTTGGATATGTGAGGTGCCCATTGATGTTATTTTTAAATCTTTTAGAAGGGGACATGGCCATTAGCTTGGTCTTTGATGTATTGATCTTCAAGCCCCTGATGTTACAAAACTCGGTAAAGCGGGACAGCAATTTTTGAAGACCCATGGGGCTCTTTGAGATCAGCAGCGTGTCGTCTGCAAAAAGCAGAAAGGGAGATTTTTCACCGCTCAAGACTGGGGCGTCGACCCCATCATCTCTCAAATAGTCTGCCACCCCATTTATAAAGAGAGAGAACAGGGTCGGCGCCAAAACACAGCCCTGGCGGACCCCTCGCATCACTGCTATTCTCTCGGTCAACTGACCCTGGTGCCCCATCTTACTCTCGCGAAGTTGCCTTCGTGGAGCCTTTTGAGAAGGTCCAAAATTAAGGGGGGGAATGCCCAAATCTGCCAGGACTTGCCACAACTTTGGCCGAGGTACCAGGTCAAAAGCTGTTTTGAGGTCGATAAAAGCCAGGTATAAGCTGCCCTTTTCGATGGTAACAGATTTCCAGTAGATGGTGCAAAATCTGAAAACCTGGTCGATCGTTCCGACCCCTTGCCTGAATCCGGCCGGGAAATGTGAGAGAATACCATCCTCATCAATCCAGGCCTTAATCCTGGTCAGGAGGACTCTGCCCACCACTTTTTGAATCACATCAATTAGACTGATTGGTCTGTAGTTGGCAGGGCCCTCTCGATCACCTTTTTTAAAGATGTGCACCACCTCCGCCCCCTTCCAGGAGTCTGGTATCGGGGACCCTGACGCTATATTATTCAGTGTTAGTAAAATAAACTCGGCCCAGAGTTCCCTGTCATGAAGAAGGAGGTCTCCAGGGAGACTGTCGGGTCCCGCTGCCTTACCCGAAGCTATCGTGTTAATTGCTAATTGGATCTCAGCCAGACCAAACTGGCCCTCCACCCCCCGGGGAGCTAAGGGCTCAGAAACTGGACCCAGCTCCTCCGAAGATGATTCATCACCGGGAGAGTAAAGACCAGAGAAATGATCAAACCACTGGCGCCCCGTTATATGGTTTGGGATTGGGTCTGCCCCACCCCTTGCGCTGATGTAAATGAGATCCCAAAACGGGGTTGAATCTTTCAAGCATGCCGCGTGCTTCAGGTCCTGCCAGTGATCTTCCTCCCATTGGCGCTTTGCTTTTTTTATGGTGCTATAATAGGATTTCTGGGCATGAATGATGGAGGGCTGATCCTTTGTTTTTAAGACCCTGGCAAGTACCTGTCTCCTTTCCCTGCAATCACTTAAAAACCACAGGTTTACCGTTTTCGGTCTGGGTGGCTTGCGATCCCCTTTGAAACTTAATTCAAAAAACTTCCCCACCTTTACCACTGTCTCCAAATAAATCTGGTTAAAACCCTTAGCAAGCAAGATATTGGAAGAACTAGCAGGGGCAGCGTCCATTGAACTTATGCTATCTAGCACAATATTTTTGATCCTGCCCAAATCCAACTCTTGCTTGGCCACTCTAGACCATTTGAGCCGTCTATTACAATTAGATGGAACGACCTCTCTATACCATAGTGTCTGAGCGCTATCAGGCTCAATGGATGTAGTGGACAGCTCGCGCTTAAATTGCATAGTAAGCGGATCGTGGTCGCTCTCATGCCTGGAAATAATTTCCATATCAATGAGATCCGGCCACAGTTTGACATCCAGCAGGATGTAATCTATGCGCGAAGGGGCCCTAGTTCTAGTGAATGTAGGTGCTCCCTTAGTATCTGAGCGGGTTCTGCCATTTGTTGCCCTTAGATTGAACTCTAGGGTCAGGGCGTTAATTTGTACAACCCTTTTTGTCCACTTTTTTTACTGGTAGGAGGCTAAGGGAAGGAATGCCTCGCTTAGAGTCGGCCTCGTCCGAGCCCAAGATGTCATCGTCGCTGAGGGGCTCAAAGGTGCAATTAAAATCACCGGCGACAATGACACCCGACGTGACGGGGATGGCTGAAAGTTAGATCTCGAGGGTTGTTAACGTAGGACTTGGTTGTGCACCAGACGTCCCTCTAGCGTAAATGTTAAAAAGTTCTAAGGCGTGATGGCGTTCTGACCCACCGATGTATAAGTGGAGGATATCATGGGACGCACATACATTGTGCTTAACTGTCCAATTCAAATCAATGTTTATCCAGATTAGGAGACCTCCCGATGGACGTCCTCTAGGGGAACTAATCGCCGGAACAAAAAAGGTTGAGAACCCGGGTCTATAGAAAGGAACCAGGCTCCAGGTTTCCTGGAGGAGAACGATATCAAAGTTATCGATAAAGTCATTCCAAACAGGATCAGCAAGGTTCCTTTTTAATCCGGCGATGTTCCAAGAGATAAGCTGAATAGCTATTGGGGGGTTTATAGTAGAGGGGGAAGCTATAACTAATTCCCTGGACTCAGGGCCCCTCCCATCCAGACCCCTCCCAGGAAATGCGCCAGATGTCACTGGCAAAACAGGCCCAGCCCCAATAGGGTCTAGAAAGGGACCAGGATTGTGGCCCAGTCCCTCTGGACAGGGACACTCAAGAGTTGGTGAAACGGTGTTTATAGAAGGATTAATTAGTCAGTCCACCTGTCTGAGCTCAGAGTCCCCTGCTCACTATGATAAGACCAAACCGGGGAGCTACGGATTTGAATGCTGGAGTGTGCAGGAGGTGATGTCCTATATTCTAGCGATATTAGATTTTCCGCTAAGGCTAGGTGTCTGAGCTCAACCTCCACACAATCCAGTAGCGAGTCCTCTCTAGACAGTCATCGCACTCTCAATATGTCATCTCTGATAATTGATCTACATCCTCTAGTGTGCCTCAACCAATGGATGACTTTATTGTGCAGTGAATCACTACTTTCATACCCCCACTGGTTAATCAGTTTCGGGACACCAGTCATGAAGACAGAGGATTTTAGGAGAGGAAAACATGACGTGGAACCACCAACCACTGGACAAGGAAGGGGGCCAAGTTGTCCCCTGCTATGGGGAAGGGTAGCGTAAGTATTAGCCCTAGTTGAAAAATGTATGTTTGGCAGCCTATTGGGGGCCAAAATCCGCGTGTCATTGGCGGAGGACCTAGACATGGGCACTGAATTGTTTTTAGCCTCTCCTAGCACCCTGCCTTGGGCCTTAGCTAAGGGATCTTTCGGCTGGGGGCAAATGAGAGGGGCCGGGTCAATCAGCTTCTGAATGGGTATGGATCCCGAAGATGGTGCTGGGGCAGAAATTACCTGGGGCATACCTTGATTTAAACCCAGAATCTCCACCCTGGTATTCAATAATGCAACCCGCTCCTCCAACCTTTTGATCCTATCCAGTAGGTCTTCTAGAGAGCCAGATGGAGATGGAGACCTGACGGGGCTAGCAGAGGTTACAAGCGCCCTATCGGAAGGAAAAGTACAAATATCGGGGTTAGGATCTAATAATGAGAACCTGTTAGAACATAAAACGGGATTAGGAGGAAGCTCATAATTATGTAAGACTGGTGCAGTTGGTGCGATAACCTGGGCTTCAATAATTGAGGCGTCAACAACGTCCTTCGATGTAGTAGCAGCTGTATCTGGCAAACTACTGCTTTGTTGTTGATTAAAAAACATCGCAGGGATCCTTTTGTTGCCTTTTTTAGGATCAGGCTTCGCCAATTTACACCCCCCTTGAGTCGCAACATCAGCAACCCCAGTGGTCAAAGACTCCTCACTGTCATTAACAATATCCTCAATTCGGGACAGGACACAATTCATTGCGGCATGTGTTGCGTTCTTGGGTTTTTTCCCTTTTTTACTGCTAATCACCAGACCCCCCTCTGTGGATTTTCTCTTGCCCATGCTGATGGCAACCACCAACAATACAGACGGAACAGCAAATAGCAATGTGTAAGATGGTCCAGGCAGACGCAAAACAAAAGATAAAAGTCACTGAATACAGGTCCCAGAAGCCCCAGGAGGAATAATACAGATCACAGTACCTTTTACAGTGTTCAATGGTGGCAAGCGTTCCAGGAGCTGGACCTAAGGGGGGTAGTCCTGCCCGGCCTCTTCCGGCCCCTAACGGCCCGCCCTTTGCCCGGGCTTAGCCCGGTGCGACCCATGCGCCTCCCGCGTGGCGGGAGGCGCGTCAAGTTTAAATGCAAGCCCTGGTGTCAGGGGGTGGGGCCTCTGCTACCTGCGCGACCCGCTGGCTCCTGGGTCGGGTAGTTTGCCTGGCGTCGTTGTGCTCTGGCCCCCACTGCTGGCGATGCGTCTCCCGCGAAGCGGGAGGTGCGAGAAGTTTAAATGCAAGCCCCGGTGTCAGGGGGCGGGGCCTCTGCTACCTGCGCGACCCGCTGCACATTGGACCTCCCAGCTAGAACTGAAGACTGCAATGTCGTCCACATGGGCAATACTGAAGTTCCCCAATCCAGCCAGGACCTGGTTGACCAAACTCTGGAAGGTGGCAGGGGCGTTCTTCACCCCAAGGGGCATTACCCAGAACTGGAAGTGTCCATCTGGGGTAGAAAATGCAGACCTCTCTTTGGCACACTCGGTCAAGGCTTCACCCTGATGTTAAGTCAAACATAGTGAAGAACCCGGCAGCTCCCAGCTAATCTATGAGCATATCAGCTCTGGTGATGGAGTGTCCATTAGTTTTAGTGACTACATTAAGCCCATGGTAGTCCACACAGAACCTACGTTTGGGTGTGACACCAGGAGGGAACCAGAACAACTAGGCTGGACCCAGGGCTGTTTGAGAGCTCAATATACCCTAACTCCAGCATCTAGGAGACCTCCTCCTTAATGCTGGCTCTCACCTTATCAGACAACCTGTATATTTTATTCCTTATAGGCATGCTCGCCCAATATCAACATAATGGATACACCATGTAATGAGTCCTGGAGTAAGGGAGAATAGAGAGGCACTTTGCCCCAGCAACTAGAAGCAGTCTTCGTTGTTCTAGGGTGAGTGTAGGGGAAAGGCTGACCCCTCCACTGGCCTATCCTGATCCTTAAAAAAAGGAGATCGGGAGAGGTTCACGCTCCTCTTCCATCCTATCATCCGTGACTAGCAGCATACTTAACTCAGACCTTTCAAAGTGGGGCTTGAGGCAATTGCCCTGTAGGGCCCTTAGAGGGTTCTTCAAAGTATTCAGGTCCACAAGTAGGTGATATCACTCTTCTGCTCCTTTACCTCATAAGGACCAGACTAGTGGTCTAGTAGGGCCATGGGCTGAACAGGGTCCATCACCCACACCTTTTGACCAGACTGGAGCTCAAGCAGAGTGGCATTCTGGTCATAACATTGTTTCATATCGTCCTGGCTGGCGTCAGGATTTTCCCGTGCTATCTTAGGAAAGGAGTTAGTCTGGTTATATGATGCCAGCATGTAGTTAACCACATTCTGGGGGCCTTCCTGGGCACTTACTCCCAGCCCTCCTTCATCAAACTGAGGGGTCTTCTAACAGGGTGCCATATAGAAGTTCAACCCCTTCTGTGGTACCTCCAGGTAGGCAAACAGAAAGCATGGCAGAAGGATGTCCCAATTCTGCCTCATGGGCTTCGACAGGCCCATAATCATGCCCTTTAGGGACCTGTTCAACCTTTCAACAAGTCAATTGGTTTGTGGATGGTAAGGAGTGAAGCACTTGTAGGTTACCCCATATTCCTTCCACATAGCATTCATTTACCCTGATATGAAGATGGTACCGCAGTTGGATACCACATCCTTAGGGAAGCCCACATGGATCCACTAGTGACCTGGCTACCACAGGTGCAGTCACTGTGCTCAGAGGATAGCCTTTAGGTACCGGGTGGCATGGTTATCCAAGATCAGAATGAACTTGATATCTATCGCTGTCTTAGGGTCCAGAGGCCCAATGAGGTCTATGTCTACCCATTCAAAGAGGGTGCCAATGACAGGAAAAGGTTTCAGGGGAACCTTGCACTTCTCTCCTGACTTGCCACTGGCTTGGCAGGTAGGACTGGACCTGCAGAATGCATCATAGGTCTTCTCATTTGAGGCCAGTCATAGGTCTTGTTCTGTCCCAAATGATCTGCCAGGGGTACATCAACCAGGCCCAGGAACCTTAGGCTCACTACACAGGAGACCGTTCTCCCAGTAAATCAGATGATCACCTGTGGTGTCGCCTGCTGCCATAGACCCACAAGAGTAGGACATTTTCTCTCTGTCTTCCTGGTGCCAGTTCAGCTCAGGAAAGTTCAGCAGTTTGCCCACATTCTCAGCTATAGACTCTGGGGTGTCCCCCTCAGGGTCAGCCCCCTTCTAGACCGTGGGAGTTTTAGGAGCAGGTTTCCTATCCCCCCTTGACCGTACTCATCTTGGCAGGCTGCTGGGCCACTCTCCCAGGCTCCAGGTCCTCTCAACTACCCTCTCGGGCTGCCATGCCCTATGTGGTCAGGAACACCCACTCAGGCAACCATAATATCTCCGAATGGGACGTGAGCTCCACCTCTTTTTGCCCCAGGTCTTTACCAAGTATACAATCCATAGGTTAGGGCGGATTCACAAGTACCCTCTAGGAACCTGAGATCCTCTCCACTCAAAGGGAACCAGAGCCACTGAATATTGACTCTGTTGGTTGTCATCTGCAACAACTTGGTTAAATGCATTAGGAACTACCTGCTCTGAGGTCACCAGATGACATCTGATGGTTGTAATACTGGCTCCAGCGTCTCAGAGCTTCTACCCTTTGCCAATTAATGGTGACCCCCTGCCTGTATTTCCTAGTATTACCAGGCAAGTGAGTTCTCTGCATTATCTCTTAATCACCCAGGGACACTAGGCTAACCTTTACTCTGTCCCCCACACTATCTGGGACAATTCTCTTACTAAGCGCTATACTAGCCAACCCCAGTGACTGCCCACCAGTGGAGGCCTGTGCCCGGTTGGGTCACTTGGCATCCTCCTTGAAGTGCCGTTCCTGTTGGCACTCATAGCACTTAGGGGTGCCTTCCCTGAAGACATACTGTCAGGGAACCACCTCTACCTTTCTCAAATAAGGGATGGGAGTCTTGTCCCGATGAATTAGTTTGGGGTCCTTTAGAGAACGCCTTTAGAGGTCGCCTTCTTGGTAAGCTCCCTGGGGTCAGAGACCTTACTGTCAATCAGGTGCTGGCACCGATCCGCAAAACAAAGGCTAAACATGTGCACTTTTGTAATCAAATTGTCAAATTGTACAGATCCTGATAACCCTTTACTGCACTGCCCTTCACCCAACCATCTAGTGCCTTGCAAAAGGAATCCACTCAATCCACCCAAGTTTGTTGGGCCAATTGCTGGCTGTCCCTGAATTTGTGCCTATAGTTTGCTAGGGTCAGAACATATTTCCTGAAAAGGAATTCCTTCATGGGGAGATTTCTCATTCTGTCCTCCTTCGCTAGGGCCGCTAAAGTGTCCCTTCCCTTGCGAGGAATATACCTCCACAGACTGGCCCCCCAAACCCACTCAGGGATCTTGGGCATCTGGAAGGCAATCTCATAAGCCTATAAATACCATCTCCCACAGTAAGGTCTGGCACCAGACATTATCGAGGTAGGCTCTCTTGTCCCAGAGGGTACTATAGGTATGCTGCCACCATTACTGCTGGATACACCTGCTTGGCTCTAATGTCCAGCTCTCAGACTAAGGTCATGGGCCATTATCCTTTCCTCCATCGCTAGTTTCTTCTCCTCCAATTTCAATTTGGCCAGCTCTAACTTGAGCTTACTTTCTTCCCTCCTGTCCTCCAACTCATCCAGGGACAAACCCCTGGAAGAGACAGTGCTTCCTGCTCAGTGATGGATTTGCAGTCCAGGGATTAGGTTAGCCCCCTCAAAAGACTGCCTCCATAGATCCTCCTGTTGGTCTTGCTCAGATCAATCCTCATCCTCCTCATCAACTGTTGGCGACAGATGGCCTCTGCCCTCAAAAACTTCTGGAGCTTTGCCGTTTTACTGTTCCTCTTAGCCATCAACCCCATTTCCTAACAAAACTCTTTGAGCTCTCAAGGTTGGCTAGCTCAAACTATCTTTGCAGGAGGGGTCACAGACACAACAGATGAGAATAAATGTGGAAAAAGCAAAAATGTAAATCTGGGAGAATTTAAACTTGAATTGGTCTTAGATATGAAATGGAAGTGTGCACCAAATTACTGATGACACTGAAAAAACACAAGTCATATACTCACTGAAGCTTAACAATGTTAGAAATTAGGTTTTTGATTGGCTGGGGTATGAGCCTTGGTCAAGCAGCAACCACAATGTTAGTAAGTGTAAGGGGCAGGCAAACTCTAAATGAACCTGTGCTCACCATCTGGTAGCTTGGCAGAGAGCAGTCATACTTAACTTAGAGGCAGTGTTTAAAGTATTTGTGCAACGCTTCAAACAGTAAAACAGTGAAAACACACAAAATGAATTCCACATTAGGTTAGAAAAATAGATATTGATTTAATAAATAAAACAAAACTAAAAAGTAAAAATGCAATCAATAAAACTGTAGATGTTCAGTTTTGAAGTTTTAGGTTGAAATAGCGCCAAAAAGCACAAAGGGCCAAAATGGGATATCTGGTTGCGTCGTACTGGGAAAAAGTCACAAGTTCAGGCACCAGCGATGTAGCATGGGCTGGCTACAGGGATCCATTTAGGCCTGCTGAACACAGTACCTTAAATTCTGTTTGCGGGGAGCTGCGATGCATCAGTTCCAAGATGCGATGAGGCTGCATTGTGAGTTCCTGTTGCGTTCGAGTATAAAATAGAAAGGACTTGCGATGTCAAGTCCTGGTGTCAAGGATGCAGCGCACAGCTGGCGATGAGTCCATTCTGAAGAGCTACAAGGCTGCGATGCGGACTCCGGCATCGTCATCGTGGATGGCGTCGTCATTGAAGCTGCTGTTGATGAGTGAAGTGAGGACCTGAGTCGGAGATGTGTTGCACCTTCAGCAATGCGTCTGTTTTGAGGTCTGCGAGGGTGATGCAGGTCTTCTGCGCTGGGTCCAATCTACGAAGCAGCACTGATGCATTGGTTCTGTTCAAGGATGCACCACTCTGCTAAGGATGCATTGGTTCCAATGGGAAGCACCTAAGGCCACTTCCAAGTGTCCGATACTGGAGTGGCACCACTTGGCAGGGTAGACTAACAGATGGCAAAGTACAGGTGCAAGATTGTTGGAAGCCTGTTATGTCACTTAGGCTTCAGATCAGGAGGCCAGCCAACTAGCCCTTGGATTCGTTCTGGGTTCTAGAGATGCAGGTCCAGTCTTTCTTACCTGGGCAAGAGGTCAGCAAAGCAGGAGTCTAAAGGAGTAGTAGTCCAGCAGAGTGGCAGTCCTTTCAGCAGCATAGCAGTCCTTCGTGGCAGAGTATCCACAGGTGCAGAAGTGTATTGAAGTGGTGGTGTCTGATGTCCAGTACTTATATTGTCGTACTTTGCAATTTGGGACCGCGTAGGAGGCAGGGCCCTACCCCTGTCTATCCCGGTATTAGTGAACCGCGAATGGTTAATGCGGTATGTACAAGTGCTTTGTGTAACGTTTTAGCTATGAATGCACTGTGTATACGCTATTATAAATCACTACGTGGGTTCCATTTTAGATCGGTGGCCATCTTATGGTTGCCCTCACATAGGCTACACAGCATGAGGCAAATACGGGCCTTTTAGAGCACATGTGCTTTTCTTTGACTTTTCTGTGACCTGGGCAGCTTGGCTCCACTGCCTCAGGTCAGTCCGGTCTCACGAGTTCCCCGTCCCCTGGCCACCTGTGATTAGCATCAGGGCTTGACACACCATAAAGTCTTTTCATCCTACACGAGCCTCCAGCTAATCTTTTTCTCACCTGACTGTTCCTGCTTTATGGCTTGTTTTCCAAACAGGAGATGCTCATGTTTATTGGGGCCTATCGATATCTGATGTGGGATCTGAGCCTTGCTGGGTAAATAATTACGGGCTGGCTTAACTGGAATGTGGGATGGTCATCATGACTCTTCCTTTTCGTTTGTAATGTATACATGTAATGGCCATATCGTAAACTAAGCCTGAAGCAGGATATTCTGTATTTAAGAAGAAGCCCGTTTCTGTGATTTTCAGCAGTCTCCTGAGAACATACACGCTGTTGTACTTCTAGGATACCTGTAATTGGTCTGCAGCCAATAAACTGATCTTTGACTTCACCCAGAAGACTCTGTGTTTCTGTAGGTCTGAAACAGGAAGAACCCCGAAGTCATAGGGTGTGTTCCCCTGCACCGCTGGGCTTAAAATTCCCAGTACTTCAGTATTTAGTTGTGCCTTTGAATTGGGGAGACTTCAAAGACATGCCTTTGAAAGTACACAGATGCACTCTCTTCCTGCCCAAGCTCTAGACTCAGTACAGGAGTGTATGCAACTCTTTGTGTGTAGACAGGACATAGCCTATTCAGGTGTAAGTGAGGCTGTGCCCAGCTCCTCCCTCCCATCCTGCCAGGATGACCCATCAATTCACACCTAAGCTCCCATTGTCTGTGGCTGTCTAAGATGAATACACAAAGCCCAACTGCCAGCTACAGTCATGTAATCAGCTTTATTAAAGTGGCATTTTCAGAATTGGAATATAAAATACAACTTCACCATACGTTTGGATTTTGAATAGTGATTCCAGAGATACCAAACTTGGACTCAGGTATATCTTCCCATTTGGGAATTACACTTATAAAATGTATTAATGCAATCCCAATGTTATCTTATGGGTGATATAAGGCTTGCAGCAGTGAAAAATGAATAGTTGGATTTTTCACTACCAGGACATGTAAAACTGAATGATTCATGTCCAAATGTTAAAATACACTGCACCCTGCCCTTGAGCTGTCCAAGGCCTACCGTAGAGGTGACATATGAATTAATAAAAAGGAAGATTTGGGCATGGCAAGAGGCTTATTTTGGAAAGTCAACCAGGCAGGTTAACTACACACACAGGCTGTGCAGTGACAGGCCTGAGGCACGCTAAAAGGGCTACTGAAGTGGGTGGCACAATCAATGCTGCAGGCCCACTAGTAGTATTTAATTTAGAGGTCCTGGGCACCTGTAGTGCTCTTTACTAGGTACTTATAAGTAAATTAAATATGCAATTTGCGGATAAGCCAAGGTTACCACTTGTTAGGCAAAGCACACAAGCACTTTAACACTGGTTAGCAGTGGTAAAGTGCCCAGAATCCTAAGGCCAGCAAAAACAGGAGGTCTGAAGGCAAAAAGTTAGGGAAAACCACGTCACGGATTTCCAGTTCTATAATCCATAATGCTGTAATGGTCAATAGCGAACTCAGCATAGATATGAAAATCAAACATTTTTCTTAAAATCAATCATTCGGCATTTGTATAGTGCAGCACTGTCACCCCTAGGGGTATCTGGTCACTGAAGGTGCCATGTCTCCATCGATAGGCCAGGTCTTGAGTTTCTTTCTGAAGTCCACCAGGGAGGGTGTTATACTGATGTGGAGGGGCAGGTTGTTCCGAGCCTTGGAAGTGATTGAGGAGAAGGAGCAGCCCCCACTGCAATGGATGCCGTGGGTGAGTGGCAGGGCGAGTGAGGTAGAGCCCAGGTGGAAGATCAACGATGGTTGACGTAGGATGGTCCTTGATTGTGTAAAGTTTAGTATGTATGCATGAGGATCTTGAACTGGCATCTCATCTGAATGGGGAGCCAGTGGAGGATTCTGAGGTGAGGCAGGCTGCGGATCTGTTTGGGGAGGTCGAAGATGAGTCAGGCTGCAGTGTTCTGTACCATCTGGAGTCTTTCAAGGAGCTGAGTGGAAATTCCGGCATAGAGATCGTTGCCGTAGTCGAGGTGGCTTGTGACAAGGGCCTGCATGAAGGTCTTCCTGGTGTTGATTGGGATCCATCTGAAGATTCTGTGGCACATGCGAAGGGTGTGGAATCAAGAGGAAGTGACTGTGTTTCATGGTCAGTTGGCTGTCGAAGATGATGCAGAGGTTGCATGCATAGTCTGACTTCTGCCTGTTTTCATCTATCTCTGAAGGTTTCTGTGGTTTGAGGATGCTGGTGAGCTCTGTGCTGATTGGGTTGGTCAGAGGATGAAGAGATGGTGGGGCAGGGGTCAGTGGATACCCCTGAGTGGATAATGGCATGATGGTTGAGTGGTGAGCTGAGACAAGGTGGTCATCATTCGGCTGGTGTTCACTGGTTGATTGAGGGTGTTGAGGCTGAGGGTGTTGTGTTTGGTTGGGGGTAAATTGTTATATATGATGGCTATCTTGCTGTGGAAGCAGTCTGAGAGGGTCTCACACAGTTCTTGGGAGGGGCTGTTGGCCGCAGTGTCAATAGCTTTAACATTCTCAGGTTAATATGTGGTTGTTGATGGCCCCAAATAAACTGACATAAAATACAATCAATCTTAGTTAAAAAAGCTTTGTTTAAAAACAGGATATCAAGATAAGCAAGAATAGGAATAATAGCATAGTTGACATCTTTACAGACGATACACATCTAATTTTGGAAAGTGTCAATTTTTCACATCCCTGCAATTGTGATATCACTTTAAATATAAAAAGCTTGGAATTTGAGTCATAAGTAGTAGCAGGGTTGTGAGAAAAATTGTTCACTAAACAGCGCTTTAGCCTGCTATTAAAATTATTTTAGATCATGAGGCAATGCACTTTGTGCTGTGTTAAAAAATAGAACTACGGTTTTTAACTTTTTAATATGGCATTTGCCTATTTTAAATAATAGTGTCTGCATACATTTTGGATTGATTGGCATTTAGGGAGCCCCAGGAGGTAAGTTGCCAAGGGGGATGGTAAATAAGGCAAAAATCACCAGCTACATGAAACATCTGTGTTGCATGACACCTTTAGGGAATTACAAGACCTGATTACATTTTATTAGCTATGGTTTGAGCTGAGGATAATTTATACAGAGAATCTAAACCTAGTCAGCGGAGAAAAAAAACTTGAATTTATCCAGGATATCAAACAAAAATTCCAGTCTACCAAGATGCACAGCTTCTTTGCATAGAGTAAAATCATTGCAGCTAGAATCATGTTGCATTGGGCTTCAGCCATATAATTGTTTGGGGGTAGTTGTCTTCCCGGTAGGAAACAGTTTTGTTCATAGTGGATTAATTAAGTGAACACCATTATCAGACAATTAGTATTTTGTGTCACAGTTTTATAATTTGTGTCCAGCAATGTTATAGTATGCTAAGAGCTGAGCTCCGTTGCCATTTTCCATGATTTTAAGAAGCTCAGTACTACATATTCACCAAAAGACTTTTAGATCCAGCCGCCCTATGGTACTGAGTAAAAAAGAGCTATAAAGGGGTGTTGTGTTTTCATTATAGATTGTTTATAAAATTTAGAGTTACAACTATATTAACTCATAGATTTCTCATTGGCTAATTTACAGATTCCCCCATGCATTTCCTTCAGTGATGGGCTTTGATATCTGGACATCAACATCAGGCAGAACCAAGGGAAAAAATATATAACCTATCTGTGGTATGGTTAGTTGGACCATCTTCATAAATAACTTTATAATAATCAAAAACAGAGCTTGGAATATAGCTGAAGGATTATTATTATTTTTTTATAAATGTTTTATTAGAGTTTTACAAGCTACATGAACACATTGGTGCAGTGTAAATCAGCATACTAGAAATTACACAGATATGCAATATTGCAAAACATTGAAACATAGCGCTTACACAGCATACTGTGAACAATGATGCGACATCCATTCCATTGAAAACAGCAATTGCTCTGTGAAACTTACACAACAATTATATTATTATTTGTAATAAAGGAAGTAAGGGAGAGTGGTCTAGCTAGCACATTTTCAATCTCAAGCTATGAAGGGGAGGTGGTGGCGAGTCAAAGACTTTCTAGTTTAGCTTGAAAGGAGTGCTGATATAGCCTATAGTCTGGTAAATTTAGGCCTTCCAATGTTTTCAGCAGTCTTAGTTTCTTTAGGGTAATTCTGTTTGCCAGAAGCATTCCGTGAGGAGTGAATCTATTTTAGCAAAGAAAGTGTCCGAGAGGTATACAGGTAACAAACTGATTAGGAAGTTGATACGCAGTATAATCATCATTTTGTTGGACTCTATCCTTCCCCACCATGTGATAGATCTAGAGGAACATTTGTTATGGTCAATGGACTCTCTAAGATTTTGCGAGAACCACACTCCTAAGTTTTTTTTTTTGTCAGGAGCCCATTTGAGTCCAACCTCCCTTGGGTTGGTAGGCTAGATAGAAACTCCGCTTGTTCTTTTAAACCCAGCAAGTCTCACATACAAATGCCGCACATCTACAAAACCGATAAACTGAAAGATTTCTGGAGACTATTCAACCCCACAGACTACTCATTCTACTCCCAACTCCACAATGCCTTCACTCGTATTGACTATATCTTACTAGGGGACGTCCATATCCCAGCTACACCAGACCACTCCATTGAACCAATCTTAGTATGTGACCACGCCTGTATCTCTCCAGTCTGACATTTCAAGCACTGCACCTTAATCCAAAACATGGACCATAAATGACCTCCTCACAGAGGACCCTACTTTCAGAGAAACAGTCAGGAAAGAGATTGACCAATACATATAACACCACATAATTTTGCTTCCTAATCTCCAAGTTGTGTGGGACGCTCTGAAAACTACCATTAGGGCAGAGGTCTTCAAACTTTTTGATGCCGAGACCCACTTCTCAAATGTTTTTAGGTGTAAGGACCCCCCTCTGACAAAAAATTCTAGAACCTGTTACTCACCATCAATAATTGCCCCAGGGGGGGCAGAAAGGCAGTAATGGTTTCAGGGGGTGGGGCATTGGCATGCCTGTTTCGGCCAGCCTCCACCCTAAAAACAAATGTGCAAAAAACAAATCCCTGGTGTTTATTGGGCTTGCTGCCCCCCCGGGGGGGCAGATTGGGGACTACTGCCTCCATCTGCCCCCCAGGGGGGCAGAAAGACTGAATAATGGCAATTATTTATGGGGGGAGCGAAGGCCCTTGCACAAGGGGCTGCTCCCCCCTCCCTGGTGTCTAGTGGGTGGATCCCTGCTTGGGGATCGCCCTCGCTGATCGTCATTTCACTGAAACGGGGGGGCCTCGGGAGCTGGGGAAGCTGTTCCCCAGCCCCAAGGCTACAGGGGAGAAATAGAAATCCCTCTGGTGCCTGCACCAGAGGGATTTCCGGGGCCATGTGTCATGACAGCCGAGAGCTATCGTGCACACACGAGCACCATTGCGCACGACGGCTCCCGGCCGGCGTGCGCATGGAAGTGCTTACATTTATATTTTTGAATAATTGAATCTGTGACCGAAACATTTGACTCATACCCCTCAGCCACTCTGGTTTCAACGTCTTCAATTCATGTAAGGAAAGTTTCTATTTTTTTATTAATATCCTAAATTTCCTTTGGATAATCATTGACATGACCGCCTGTGATTATTTTATTTCTTTTACTTCATAGAGAAGTTAGTAGAAGTAAAGAAACATTTGAGGGCAGCTGTCAAAGGGCAACCTTTTCCTTTATATTGGTATTCAAATTATCTTGAGCCTGGTTGAATGCTTTGGTATGTAAAGTAATATTTTTTAATTGTAGTGAAATTGATAATTTAACATGCGGTGTACTTATTTACTTATTTAAATTAGTATTTCATTATTTACTTTTTTTTGTCAACTTTGTTTTTATCGAAATTTTCCAAGCATATCACAACATAGTACATTACAATCAACTTCCTGTGCCTCAAAGAGTTAGGTCTATAGAATAATACAGTTGCCTCTCTCTGAGGAAGTGATCTGGATCACAATCAGAAGTAACAAAAGGAAAAGCACCATTGCGCTGCCTCAGAATATAATTACAAAACTAGAATATCCCTTCCAACTCCCACCCCGCCCTCCCACTCCACCCTAAACCTTAAAAGCTCACGGTACAGTACTCCCATCAATATGTCCCTAAGAAAATTATCCACCAGGCCAGCTGCCAGGTGAATACAAGGGATTCCCAGTGAGGCCTTCTTTGTCTTCTCGCTCCAGCCTACATGAAGTTTCTAAAATTGGAAGAGGTGAAGCGCCAGAGTTTGCTTTGGGCAAGCATACAGGGGGAGCCCTTGTGATGCATATACCACTAGCGTGCTCCAAATATATTCGAAATTCTTAAAGGATTCAGATATCACATCCGCCATCTGTTCCATGGTAAGGGCTTGCAACAAGCATGAGTGCCACTGAGTTATGGACGCTGCGTCTTTCTGTCTCAAAGCCGCTGCCACTGCCACTGCAATTTTCGTTGCCTCTAGGCATAACCATAGGAAAGATCTGTCACTGACTGTCTGACATTTGAGGATTTCTGACTCTAGGAGTTACAGTGTTGAGCCCGGATCTGCAAGTATGGGGTAACCCTGGATAATTATTTACTTTTTAATAATTGTATTTGGAATTTATTTTTTTCATTTTCTTTAAATCATATATTTTATTTTATGTTTATAACCATGATTTTATTTTAATTTTATTTTTAGATTTTGTTAAAAAATATAAGGTTTGAAGTTAAGGTTTTTTAAAGTTTATATAATGTTTAATGGTTCACGTTCGTTATACTTGCATTTTTCATGATGTTACTTTGGTCTTCTATATTTTTGTTTTCAATTTTTCTTAAAAAACAAAGTATGTTAAGTTAATATTTGTGCCCACAATATTGTTTTGATGATAGTGTGTATACTAATATGTCTGATGGTGATATTATGCAATACAAACAGACAAACTGACATCACTTGACCTCTAATGTTGCATGACATCATGGCAAATAACATTACACAGCCTTTTGCTCTGATAGCATCACAAGAAGTTTGGTCAAATGGGTTTTGACCATGAAAAAAAAAATCACATATAAACTAAGCCTACTGTATGTTATGTGTAAAATAAAGCAGCAGATAACAGACAGGTATAAGAGTTGCAAAAGAGAGCAAGGTAGCAGTTGTAACTAATGGTGATCTAGGAACAACACAGCTGGTATAAGTGCTGTTACTGCTCTACAGAAATACTATCATTAGATGCACACCTTCTATGGGTCACTCCTCAGTTCCAAGAATCTTGCATCTTGAACATTAGTCCAGGAGCACCATCTTCCTCGGATGTACAAGCATATAATCAAGTGTCAGAATTGTGCGGACACGCTTGAACTCACCCCAAATAAAAAGGTATACTCTTTCTGAATAACAGGTTTTGTTATGACTTTATTTTTCTGTAATGTTCAATTTGTGGTAGGCATCAAGTCAGCAAGGGTGTAGTCGAACCATTAAATACAAGAGGTTCTCAGATGTTAACACCAAAGTGAATGATACCTTGAAGTCCTTCTTCCTGGTAGCTGATTAGATTGTGGTTAACTCTTTTCAGCCAATTTACTGAAGGCAAGGCAGGTCCAGACAGAATGGTTCTTCCTATGGTTGTTAGGGGATACTGTCATTGGATTACTATCTAGATATGTTGGTGTTGAGCTTAGCCCTTTCTGCAGGGTCATCCCACAAACATTTTGCTTTCACTCCTATTTTTTGCTGAATTTGTTTTTGTTGGCCTGTGTTGAACTTAGCCCTTTCTGCAGGGTCATCCCACAAACATTTTGCTTTCACTCCTATTTTTTTGCTGAATTTGTTTTTGTTGGCCTAAGGACTCTGTGCACTTTAACACTGCTAACCAGTGTGAAGGTGGTTGTTACTTCTCAACACATGAATGATAACATTGGCATATACCAAACTAGCATATTTAATTTGCTTGTAGGTTCCTAGTGCAGTGGCACTACCTGTACCCAAGGCCTGAAAATTAAATGCTAATAGTGGGCCTGCAGTGCTGATTGTGCTACCCACCTAAGCAGCACTTTAAAACAAGCCTCAGGCCTGCCATTGTAGCATGTATGTACAGTTTTAAACCATGAATTTGACCTGGCAAAATAAACCTTGTGCCAGGCACAAACATTCAATTTTAAAGCATACAAGTCACCCCTAGGGAAGGCCATGGTCAAAGAATGATGATGGATTAAACCCAGATCAGTTGACTGGAGGTGAGTGTTTGATTAGCTCAAACGCTCCGTCCATCATCCCTTTTGGTATCGCTTTGTTCGCCCTAAGTTGGCAGGGTATGCCCAGACATTGGTCCCTTGCTCACTTTGCCACTGGATTCAAGATATCCTGGCTGATGAGGGTTATGAACCCGAAACCGGTCCCAGGATGCTTGTTTCCGGTCCAGGGAAGACATGGCTTGGCAGTTCGGGCTGGACTGTTCCAATGAGGCACAGGGTCAGACTGATTTGCATATGGCTATGTCTGAACTGGGGTGGTGGAGTGAGCTAAAGAATGATGATGGATTAAACCCAGATCAGTTGACTGGGGGTGAGTGTTTGATTAGCTCAAATTCTCCGTCCATCATCCCCTTTGGTATCGCTTTGTTCGCCCTAAGTTGGTAGGGTATGCTCAGACATGGGTCCCTTGCTCGCTTTGCCACTGGATTCAAGATAGCCTGGCTGATGAGGGTTATCTTAATCTGGCTATAATAGCGATGTGTCCGCTCCCCGGGTCCTGCAGAACAGAGGAGCATCGTACCAAACAGAGAGATGGATGCTTCTCTGTTCCGCAGCACCCGGGGAGCGGGCACATCGCTATTATAGCCAGATTAAGAGTTCAACTGACGGATGCTACTCTTCTAATTATTCGATGACAGGAGGCTACAGCCTGTGGAGCTACTGACAGATTCATGGTTCGGACCTGCTCCCTTGCACATAGAGCGCAGACACACGCATACGGCGCAAGACAAAACCGCACGCTCCGTGCCTCCAGTAACGCCAAGGTTTTCCCGGCCTTGCCATCTCCTCTGCTTGCCTACCACTACCCTCACCTGGGCACCGGGCTGGGTCCCCTGTGAGTTCATTTTCTTCACTTTAATCACGGTTACACTGCTCTCCACACTAGGCAGTGCAGACCATTCTTCAGGTGTCCCTATACTCCTAGGTCCTGAAGAGACCCTACATTGCACACAGGGTCGAAACGCCGTCGGCAGTTAACAAAGGTGAACCATTACTCAGCACTTATCATTGCATAGAGTGGTGTTCAATACATTGTTCAATTTCCAATGGTCGCTTATATGTTTTAAAAGGAAACCTTGTACATATGTCACAAAATATGTCACCACCAGTTTAGGTTCCAACCGTTTTACACTGGGACACCTTTCACTACTGTTTAATTATTATTTGTTGTACATAAGTATTTCTACTTCTAAGCTCTATGTATATATTGTTGACTTTACCCACTTACTGTATAAACAATTCTACAAATTGAATGTATCCCTGGTGTATGTGGCTAGCTCTCTTTTTGACATCAATCCAATCCTGTACATTGTCATTGTGCATATTTTATTAGAAAAACCTTTATTAGTCCACAGGAGCCATTGATTCCTTACTAATTTACGTACCAAGGCTCCGTGTGAGTCAGGTTCCCTTGTTCTTTGTTCCCACACCTTGAATGCAGGCCCCTCTACTGCAGAGAGGTCCACGATACATGATACTATCTAATTTGTGTTTAACAAAACAACAAACTAAGGCAAAGAGTCATAGAAGACTATTAGGCAAACTCAGGGTGTTTGAATTACATTCTGTTACTGTGGTATCACATTAGTGGTCAGTTGAAAGAAAAATGCATTTGTTAGTGGGGACCCAACCCAGTAACCTTGATGGGCAATGATTCTACAAGTAGGAGAACTGGACAATTGTTCACTGGCTCATTATAGTACCCTTTTTCATTAGTTGTTTAGCCATTATCTCCCGTATCAGGACTGTACAGGTTTCTGAGTGTTTGCACGACTCAGCCACTTTCTCAACTTGTATTTGGTTTGACCCTCGCATGGGGCAGCGATCCCAAGTCTTGGAGAAAGAAAAAAGAACAAATAGTGCAGCCAGGGACGTCTGTGTAATGTCCACCCAATGATGATGGATGTGTCTCTTTGTATAGAGGTTATCTCTCAAACTGAATTTGTAGCAAAAAGAGTCAGCAAACACCTGAAAGGAAAGGTAACTCCTGGCACAGTGTATACCCTTGGAACACATTATATAGGTAAATCAGTTATAGAAAAACATATGGACAAGCAAACAGGATTTTGTGTGCCTACTGTGGGAAACGAAATGTTAAGGCAACAGAGAAATAAACTATGTAAAAGCCTAATATTGACTTATAAGTACTCAGTTGCCAAAACTACACCCCCTCTCCATGATTTCAAGATGATTGTTGAGCCCTGCAGGGCTGTTCGTAGGCAAGTGAAGATATGAGATAAATCTAATGAATGCTGTACAGTTGGGAACTAGCAGTAAGACAGTTAAACGTTGTGAGGCAACAAACAAAGGAACAGCCAGGGAAAGGGTACAGAATTGAGTGCAGGGGATGATGGTAAGAACAGGTCAGACCAGCTCAATATAGTCATGAACAATGGCAAAAAGGAAGGGGTTTATAACTCACTGGGGACATGAATGGTTGGAGATGAAGCATAGGTAAAGGGGACATTTCATATAGGAAGGTAAAAACAGAAAGACAATCATATCAGGTTGCAACAGCAGGTGTCTTCCAAGTTGGTGCATTAGCAGTGACTGGATGACACATGTGGTGGGGATCAGTAGAGTTTGGATTCACAGCAAATGAGTGGAGAAAATACCCACAGAAGTGGTGCTGTCCTCCTAGAGGCAGCCCTTCAGGAATCAAGATCGATTAAAAAGGTAAAGCATAGTCAGGCTTTGGAAACATGGCAACAGAGGTTCTCTTCTGGTCTCCAGAAAGAAAAAAACAGAGCTGGGCAGTATCACCTCCTGTCTAGAGGGATATGTGCTAAAACTGTCACTAGCGGGAAAAGGCAGGCTTTTCAATCCAATTTGTGTCTGAATATCAAACGCAGATCACTGCCTCTTCCTTTTAAGATGAACAAATTAACACAGGCCTTCTACTGGATGCCATGCATATCATTACAATGACATGCCTTAAGGAAAGCATTGTTAGTCCTACTCTTTCCCTATTGCTTCGCAGAAAGGACTCCACAACTCGGAACTGGAATACCTGGATAACCACCTCACCTTCCACTAGCCCACCAGACATTTGTGGTCTGCCTCCCTGGTCCTCACCATTGCGCCTCGTATCTATTGTACTCAAGCCAGAGGAAGCTCTTTCTCCCACCTCGCTGCCAAGGCCTGGAACGGCCTCCCTATCCACCCCCAAATTCCTACCTCCCTTGCCGAATTTAGGAGTGGCCTCAAGACCTGGATGTTCGAGTAGCCCCACCTCACGTAGCTCCTGGATACCCCTCAGGGTAATTAATGGGATATACAAATACTGATTGATTGCGTTATTGGAGTTGGAATAGTAAATTATACCAAACCAAAGTCTAGCGCTTTCCATAAGGCATGTCATTGCAACAATATGTGTGGAAAATGAATGTGTGGTAAAGATGTATTTATTGTAAAGAATGTTGAGAAATGGCATGTGTGGTAAAGGCATGTGCTGTTCCAACATACAACCAGATGGGTGTGCTCTGGGCTCAGTGGATTGGCAAGAGAGTGGAACTGATGTGTATGAATCCTTCTCCAGTACAGTGGGTAGACTCCTTAATGTCATCTAGCTCTGTCTGCAGTGGGACAAGGGGGCTTGAAGTCCTGGCATGATGGCTTTGTTGCTCAGGAAAAGATGAAGCTTAGGTTACACAGGTGGTGTAGATTGTTTATAGGTCTAAATGTAATTTAAAAAAAAAAAAACATTGTAAATAACAGAGACCATGAGCCACATGTCTGAAAGGGAGAGGTCTGCTGCTAAGTAAAAGCCAAGGCATTTATAGGTGTTTAAAATATTAAATCCACCTTTTCAGTTGAAATAAGGGCAGTGGAGCAGTATCAATTTTAGTTGCAGACGAAATAATTTGTTATGGATAACAGTAACTATCAATACACTACAAAGTGGTGCCGCATCAACGCGATTATGTAATACGACAGGCATTCTCACTGTTGGTTACACGTGGGACGTGAATTAATCAAGAATGATCTTTATGTGAATTCAAAGATGGGCTCTTGCAAGGCCCCTAGGAACCAGATCCAGTGTTCATCATTAGCAAATAGCACATCTGAGCCCTTCTTTGTTCTCTTTAACAGTCACTCTAAGTCTTCCTCATAACTGTCAATTGAAGCCTCAGCAACAGATTTCTGAGTACCGTTCACCACTATCTTCTTCCAAACAGGCAAGGTCTGATAGTTCTTGTAGTATATTCACTCTCTGCATAAGTTTATTTTTAAATGTAATTCTCAAACTATTCATTTGTGCTTATCAGAATGCCATAGTGATTCTTCCTTGCTCCTAGACACCACACAATCCAATGAAAATATTCTGTTTTGAAGGAAAGGTTTACTTACTTTAGTTTTTCTTCCAATCAAAAACACAATTCTTCATGCATTGTAACCACGATGCGTTCCACAACATTTAACACATTCCTTCAGCAATAGATAATCATGTCAAATCACCTAAGTAACTGGACAAAAATATGTTATGTAAGAATCTGAACTAACTGCCTGATTATGAGTTTTTCAGTGCAGGAGTGGGGTAGCTTGCCACCGCCCAGCTCATGCATCGCCAAACTTGACTGCCAGCCACCCGCAAGATTATGAGTTTTCTCGCATGGTGGGCGGTCCTTTTGCGTTCCCATTGTGGTGCTTTTTGAAAAAAGGCACCGCAATGGGAACGTCAAAGCAAGTATATGCATGGCATGGAGTGCAGGAACTGGAGGTGAATGCAGACAGGGGGAATGAGGCAGCAAGGGGCCCTGTAAGGTCCCCCTAGTCTCCTTATCGCCAGCAGTTTCATAGCATGAACCCCGACATGAGATCGCTGGCAGTGAGAAAACTCCTAATATGATTGGCGGGGCCGAAGTAACCCCCCATGCATATTGTGGCCTCACACTGCTGCGCCACTGCCAGGTGCTCACATGGTGGCCCAACTGCCGAAGTTGTAATTTGGCAGTCGGACTGCCGCGCCCCCTCGAGTCTGGCTGTCCTCGGCCCGTCAGACTCTTAATCAGGCCCAAAGTCACCTCAGCACAAGTAAAAATACAGCAGATGACAACAGTACAGAATGAGGCAGAAGGCTACCACTTTCAGGCACTCCTATCGCCCGCCAATATTAGCCTCTGATCCTATAGATTTACAGGAGGCCTGAGCAGGCAACTGACATAAGTGTAACTCCTGCAGTGAAACAGATAAAAACAATGCCTGGAGAAGACGGACAGAAATTAAAAACACTCAAATCCCCATGGAGGGCAAAACTAACTAGAAGTCAGTCTTACCACAGTACAGATGAAAGCAGGCCAGTGAGGGGAGGGGCATATAAGTATAGACATCTTCAGGACGTAAGCTCACTTTTTCTTCGCCTCTGTTTATAACGCAAATAGGATAGTTTGAGTGAAAGGCAACATGGCTGTCTGGAAAGTGTTGTGGATTTAATCTTTACGAAAGGCACTCTAGGGATCTGTGTTTGAGAAACAGGCTATCCTGATTTTTGACCTGGTGGAACGAAGCACAGTAAAAAAAGGAGCTATTTATTATCTGTCTGCCTCCACCTCAAAGCCCATCTGCCTTTTGCAACATTTTACATTCTTTTTCAAGTCCTGCACTATCACTCCCACAGGTCCGTCTGCAAGACAGTTTGGTGTTTTTAGGTCTCACCTGAGCCAGCGCATGCACTGGTCTGGCAAGACTTTTTGTGAGGGCTCAAAAAATGCTACCATGGCCAGCCTAGAGCTACAGTGCATGTGCGCGGGTGCGCGCTTAGGGGCAGAGGCTGGCAAACCTCGTCATGCTCATTAAGTGCCCGCGATCACTTTCACGGCGCCCCTTTGATGTTCTCGTTCAAAGAACATCAAACATCAAAGAACCTGTTGTTGTGGTAATGCTTTGCTGCACCCGTTTGACTTACAATGTGCTTTCTCTTTTCACAAACTCGATGTTTGTGTTCCTTTATTTTGAGATGCTTTTAGTATTACTGTTTTGTGACTGAAAGAACATTAAGGAAATGTTACTGTGAAACTGGACAACGTTCACAGTGTTTATTTCTGATCGCAGCGGCTGCTTCATGTCCGTTGCACCATTCAGGGAGTCCTTTCGTTGGTGCTTTCATGAGGACATGATGAGGAAGCTGGAAACTTTTGGCACATTCTCTTTAAAAGCACAGCATGTTGGCGACTGGTTAATCGATTAGACCTATGTAGCGCTTTAGATATCAAAGCGCTATGGTGGGTGCAGCAGTTACAACTCATGAAATATGGGGTGCAACTCACAAGGAGGGGGCAGGTTTGAGTGCACATTGGCTGCAATCGAACTCTTAAGATGATGGGCTGTGTGTATACATTATCAGCACTCATCAGTGATCTTGTTTGTTTTGTTGTTGTGTTAATGCTTTGCTGTGCCCGTTTGACTTACAACGTGCTTTCTCTTTCCACAAACTCGATGTTTGTGTTCCTTTATTTTGAGATGCTTTTAGTATTACTGTCACACACACAACCACAACCACACACACAACCACACAACCACACACACACAACCACACACAACCACACACACAACCACAACCATACACACACAACCACACCCAACCGCACACAAAAACACAACCACACACACACATCCACACACACATCCACACACACAACCACTCAAACAACCACACAAACAACCACACACACACAACCACACACACACAACCACACACACACACACAACCACACACCCACACAACCACACACACAGCCACACACACACACAACCACACACACAACCACACACACACAACCACACACACAACCACACACACAACCACACCCACACACAACCACACACACACACACACACAAAATGTGAGAAGTTGGCCTGGTATATGCTGGTCACTAGTTAAAGTGGACACCTTGCATCAGGACAATTCGACTCTTATGGTAGATAAGTTTAAGACAACCTTTTTAAGAAAGGTATCCTAGTGGTAGCTGTGGAGAGCAGCCTTCAGGCTAAGTCTTTAGAGGAATGTAAAGCAGCTTGTTTTACCTTATAATCTCTTGAATCACTAAATGAAAGGACACCACACAGGTATATATATATAAAATATATATGTATTTATTTCTAACACACTCTACTAATCTCTTTATGAGATTAGAAGTCAAGGACATATGCACAAATCAACATTTCACAACAAGTTAAGCACAAATATGGCTGGGGCCCTAGGGGCGTACCAGACCATATACTACTAAAAAAAAGGTTTAGGAATATTGACTTGAGAAGAGACAAGGCCTAGGGCCTTCAGAAGCGCTGGGGCCTCACTAATCCACCCAAGGCAGGTTAGTAAAGGACGCATGCAGTGTGAGAACACAGGCGTGGATCCCAATAGACTCCAATAGAGCAAGTCGCGGCTGGAATTTTAAAGCTTTAGGATACTTTGGAAGAGTCTACAAGCAAGTCACTTACAGGGTAAGTAGTTCTAGAGCCACAGGAGCACTGTAGTGCTGGAGTTACATCACCCAGGGAAGCCGGGTGCATAGGTGTCTTTTGGTGTCGGGTCGCGGCGTCGTTTTCAATGGGAGCCAAAGAAGACTTGCTGCTTGTGAAGACAGGAAAAGTGTCCGGTGGAATCCAAGGCTGGATTCAGAAGAAAGAAGACCTGAAAGCAGAGGAGACAGTGTTCAAAGTCACTTGCCAGTGACCCGGGCCAGGAAGCTGGATGCCCACAGTAGTCGGGTGATTTCAGGTGATCACGGGTGTCTTGACTCTTCAGCCACAAGGTCCAGGATGTGTCGACGATGACCAGGAGCTGGATTCGGTGTGTCCCACAAATTGTGCAGTTTACTGAGGTGTCGGCAACTGGATTGGACCCAACAAGCCTTGGCAACAGCAAGCCTTGTGGAAAGTGAAGAAAGTCAGAGGTGCGGACCAGCAAGGACTGAGGGACTCACCCAGCAAGGATAAGTCAGGGCAGGCCTGGAGCAACCAGGGGAGCCCTTTGGTTCTGTTGAACAATCTTCTGGGGACCCACAAGCCAACCGGCAAGGGATCGTGAAGACACCTCAGGAGGATTCACTCACCAGGAGCCCACTGTCACTTTGGACAAGGTAGGCCTCTGATCTTCAGAGGAAAACCTGCTGGAGGCTTGGACAATACGTGGTCCAAAGCACAAGTTCGCAGAACGTCGTGAAGGGGTTGCACTTGACAATAGTGCACAGGTATTGCTGTTCTTCGTCACTCGTGGGGTCTACTTGCCTCAGCTTCGATGGGGACTCATGATGGCCTTGGAGAAGTCAGAAAATCCACTTCCAGGGCTGCAGAGACTTCGGACTCCCGCGGGAGCAGGAAAGTTTGCGACCATTGATGCAAAGTTTGGTGCCTGCCTAGCAGGGGAATCACTCCAAGGGAGATTCTTCAGTCTTCCAAAGGTAGTGGAACGTCGAAGGTCCAGGATTCTTCTTCAGAGCGTCATCCAGAGATATCTAGTTTGCAATGGCAAGGGTTCCCTAACTTATACTACAAGGAAGGGAGGGACTAGCTCTATGACCACTCCTATGGGAGGGTCAGGGGAGTGGGTGGCTACACCCACTTCCCTTTGTCCAGTTTCACACCAGAGCAGGGGCTGGTAGCCCCTGAACCGGTTTGAGCTGGCATATGCACAGAGGAGCCTACTGCTCCCCCAGTGCAGGACTTCAAAGCACTCTAGGAGTGCACCCACCCAGCCCCAATACACTAAATCCTGTCTGGAAGGTGGTTACACCTCCCTGTGACAGGATGCCTATTGTTGGGCCTCCTCCACTGCGAGTTTCGGTCAGCCCAGTGTCTGTGCTGGTGGCATCCATTTTGTGATGCCAGGGCTCTTCAGGATTCTACCGTGTTTCCACAGTGGGTACATGTCTATCCCTCTAGAAGGGTGGGATCATACTCCCACACCAGTTACTGGTGTGGGGGTATGATTCCAAAGCGGTTGACACCAAACACGAAAGCACTTAAGAGTATATGGTTTAACCACATCCACAAACAGCCACAGAGAATGAACTCTGAGAGCTGCAGAGGGGCCCTGCTCAGGCGGAGGCACCCCCTCACATGGAAACCAAGCACCCTGCCCTCAGGGGTGACTAACACTACCTCACCCAGGCTGCAGTAGCAGGCCTGTGGTGTCAGATTTAGTCTGTTTCCCAGGGGTGGCATAATACATGCTTCAGCCCCTGGTAGGCCTGTGAAGTACCTATGCCCTTGGTACCTAAGGTACCATATACTAGGGGCTCATAAGGTACCACAGTATCCAATCACTAGTGCATCTAATATGCACTCCAAGTCGTTTAGGGAGACCAGAGAGGCTGGGGCCCTGATTAGCAGGGTCCCAGCCAGACTATAGCCAGAAACCAGTGTAAACATCAGAAAAAAAGTGCGCGCAACATAAGTGCAGATCCTACTCTCTTACACACAACCACACCCACAACCACACACACACACACACACAACCACACCCAACCGCACACAACCGCGCACACACACAACCACATTCACACATACCCCCACAACTGCACCCACACCCACAACCACTCACACAAAACCACACACACAACCACACACACAACCACACACACAACCACACACACAACCACACACACAACCACACACACAACCACACCAAGCATTGGCATAGCCAATAGGTCTTGCCTTTGGGACCTTATAAGTGTTTAGCCACACAACAGTTGATGTGGTTGCACCAAAGATATTGTGCTGCATAACTAAATACTTAGAAGGTCCCAAAAACGAGACCTATTAGCTATGCCTATCTTTGTTTGTTTTCCATTGTCTTTTGCATTTCTTTTTAGTAGTTTGTGGGTTTTTAAACTACGTTCTCAGGTTACTGTAATGCTGGGCCAACAATTTTCACTCATATATTCTGCCTTAGATGTATCTGCTGAGGGATTACAGGGGGTGCAGGCATGTAAATTTGCTCTTAGATAGGAATAAATCTACATTCAGAAATGGTGAATAGCAAAAAAGTGAAACTAACACCGAGCTTCTAGAATAGATTTACGTGGGTAAATTCAGGTTTCTGAGCCTTTAGTTCGGATTGTTGACTTGTGATATTGGATTTTTATTTTAATGAAAATGTAAGTCCTATAAAGTTGCATATCTTAATATTCTTACCAGAGCGTGTATTTATTTGGAGAAACTTTAATAATGGTGCTAAAGTTTGCACAACCCGACGTTTGATTCGATATCGTAAAGTGTCCAGTTTTGATGTTTTGCATATGCTGCTTCCGACTTTGACTAAAACAACTTTGAAGATTTAGATCGAAGAGCACGTTGGTTTAATCAGCTTGTACACATTCATATAAAAGGCTCGTACTCTCAAGCCAGTAGTACACATTTGATTTGATTGGTTCATAATAGATGACAGGATAGTTAGTCTGGAAATAGACCTCAATTGCTTAATAATTGACTTGTACAACATCTACAACTAATATCAAACATGTATTGAGTCATTACAAAAATGTGCTCAGTCTATTTTTAATAAGTGGTTTTCGTTAAACAATTTAATGAAGGTTAGAGACGATTGCACTACACGTGTTATTTACAAAATACTTACCAGTGATGGACTTAATTGTTTCACTTGAAGCCGTCTGTCCAACCAGATCATACTGTACTAAACTAGAAGACTCCTTAGGGACTTCTACGGATTTTTCAGGTCCTTTTGTCCAGGTGTATACCATCTCGGTCTTTGGATAAGCATCTAAGAGACACAAATAGGACTAATGAGCAATATGTGCCTTGAACCATACGTGTAGTGTTTGAAATTTGTACATTGATAGTGAAATTATGGATTAATGCGACTTGTTGTTTGCCAAGAGAATGTCCTGGGCAAAGCTGCAGTTCACCTGCTTAAATTTGGTAGCATGACAGTAATCAGACCTATACAATTTTTTTTATTTATTTGAAAAGATTTATATAGCGCTGGCGAGACCCGGAGGTATCAGAGCACTTTACATGATGTAGGACATTGTTTCAGGACATTGTTACCTAGTTACATCAGTTCCTGGAGCGTTGCATAACATAGAAAGGGAGACAGTATAACATAGTTACATGAATTACTAAAGCATAGCATGACACAGAAAAAAACGGCAAGGGGGAAAGTACTTCAGGGAACGCACAAAAGGTCAGACCGTAAAAGGGGAGGCAGACAATGCATCACGGAGGGAGGAGGCGGGGGAGGGGGAAAAAAAACAAAGGGGGTGACGAGGAAAACAATGTCCGATTTCCGGCTGGGTAGGAGACGGCCGAGGAGTGAACCAGAGCCAAACTCCTCTATAGCTGCATAGGACAGCTCCACCGGGCATCGGCCAAGGTTGCTTGGGCACTGTGGTACATACAGACAGTTAAGGTTTCCACCTAGGGAATAGACAATAAATCATGGAGGGAGGAGGCGGGGGAGGCAAAAGAGACACAACGGGGAGACAAGAAAAACAATGTCCGATTTCCGGTTGGGTAGGAGATGGCCGGGGGATGAACCAGAGCCAAACTCCTCTATAGCTGCATAGGACAGCTCCACCGGGCATCGGCCAAGGTTGCTTGGGCACTGTGGTACATACAGACAGTTAAGGATTCCACCTAGGGGGCAGACAATAAATCATGGAGGGAGGAGGCGGGGAGGGAAAAGAGACACAACAGGGAGATGAGGAAAACAATGTCCGATTTCCGCCTGGGTAGGAGACGGCCGAGGGATGAACCAGAGCCAAACTCCTTTATAGCTGCATAGGACAGCTCCACCGGGTATCGGCCAAGGTTGCTCGGGCACTGCGGTAAGTACAGACAGTTATGGTCTCTGCTTGGGGGGCATCTTCAAAAGTTCCATCGAAAGCACCCATCACGGTGTATGGTGCTACGATCCCAGTGATAGTGGGAACACTCCCAATCCTCTACTGAGTGTATCTCCTTGCCGCTGTGGTCACTCTCAGAGAGGTCTCTAAATCCCCGGAGAGAAAATGCTGGATCCCTCACCAACAAGGGGAGAAAAAGTGCTTTTGTGGAAGGCCCACTCATGGCGGCCGTCTTAGGGACAGTCAGGTTGGTAAGAAAGACCCTCACTGCTGTAGGGGGAATTGATAGTTGGGTCGCTGGTTCAGTTGCCAGGGGAATCTGCTGCCCCAATACAGCAAATGTTGGTGGTAATGATATGATATTGCAGGTAAAGTACAACATTAACATAGGCTGGGGACCATTTTGTTTATAGCTCCTTCGGTTGCTGCTACACTCATGGACTCAAGTGAGTGAGTGAGCAGTTATATCGGGTCAAAGGGCCACAGATTGAAGAGAGCACTGTCAAACTTTGGGTTAAGCATTAAATAGGAAACAAATATTGTGGTGAGATGTGGGTGGATGAGGGTCGAGGGATATTGCAGACACCATTTTATAGTCAGGCAGGTACAGGCAGTGTCTCGGGAGCGATCGCTGTCAAGGGCGAATGCAGCGCAGATACAGTTAGAACATAAAGCCCGTGTTCTGAGCAGTTCATTAGTGTAGGCCAATATCCATTGATCCGCCCTCTCTACCTGCGTGACAGTTAATTATTCAGTGTGTGCCTTGCTGGGGGATTGCGCCTCCACATGTGTTTCCAGCCCCTGGCCAGCCGGCAGTTACAATCCACAGGTACACTCAGTCTCAGCAGAATCCCTGTGGCCACCGCCAGCATGGCGGAGGCCTCCCAATGCTCTCGATGGTGCCCGGGGCCCTCTCCCTCAGCGGGCAAGGCCCCAGCTCACCTCCATGCGTCTACAATTCAGAGAGCCAGCCAGCCGGTGCCACCGGGGGAAAAGCAGTTCGGGCGCGGGCGCCCCGCATGGCCCGGACCTCCGCTCCCGCAACAGGGAACCAGCTCCGATTCTTCCCCCGGGGTCCCCGCACAGCAGCCGCTGCACAGTACCTCAGTGACCACACAGATCTCTGCGGTCAGGCCTCAGGAGACGGCCACACCTAGAACTCTGTCGCCATCTTTGTCAGAGCCAGGTCACCCCAGCAAGGGCCCGCGCTTCGCAGCCTCACAATCCCTCGCTTCAGAGCCTCCACATGTGCCCCAGCCTGCAATCCTGTAATGCTGTGCCGACGTGGACTCCACTACAGCTGCAGATGAGGGATTCACAACAGACTGCTCACCTGCACAATGTTCTAACACACGATGGTGGGCTCCTTCCTCCTCTCGGAGGCAGATCGGCCCAGGGAATTCAGTCCAGCAGGGAGAGTAAGGAGCCACCAGTTACCCTGTAGTCAACCCCACCGGGTTGACGGTCACCGGGACCGCAAATGTTTACGGGATCGGCCTCCCGCTCCCTTGTCAGGTTAGGGAAAATCTGCTCCCCTATTTCAAACAAGATGGTGGTCTCCCTCCTCCGTTCGGAGCAGATCGGTCCCGAACACGGACTGGGAGAGGGAGCAAGGATCCATCCATGACCCAGCAGTCAACCCCTGCGGGCTGAATGGTCACTGGGACTGCAGATGCGGATGGGGTCAGCCTCTGGCTCACACCCTGAGCTCGGTTTAACTCGTGGTCAGAACGGGCATTGTGAAGGACGCCAGTCATGAAGAAGGACAGTCCGGGAGCAAGGAAGTGGGTGCTGCTCCCTCAAGCTTCTCCGAGGGTTCTGGAGAGTAACCCTGGGTGTAGTACTACGCTACGCTCGCGGAGGGTGCGTAGTTTTCGCTACTATGCACTACGCGAATTGCACGTAGCACAGTGCAAAAACTCGTAGCATAGCTGTCATTTTTTGCTTGCTCGCAGTTCTCAACGTCAAGTTGGCGACCGCGAGCGAGCAAAATCAACATCCCGGTGAGACTTTTTCCTTGTTCGCGATCAGCAACATCAAGTTGCTGATCACGAGCGTGGAAAATAAACCTCCAAGCGAGATTCTCAACGCGGGGAGGTCAGGTTTCTCATTGCGAGTGGTGCGTATGCTCGCGACCTCTCGGGATGAGAAACTACCAGTCCGCGTTGAGAAAGCTGCCACTCGAGTACAAATCTACTCTAGCGGCAGAAAACGACCGCTTGCACTGTGCAAAATGCCGTTTGCATTGATTGCACAGTGCGGAAAAGCATCCGGTCCTGTGCAATCAGTGCGAACAGCATTTCCCTACCGCACTACGCAGTTCGCGTAACTACGCCCAAGGTTACTGGAGAGGTAAGTTGAGTTGGTGTCACTGCGGTAGGGCATCGTAGGCCAGTTTTGCAGGGATTTTCACGAAAAGGTGATCCCAAACCCGGAAGCCTCTTCCATGTGCGACTTCCGACGTCCATTTTGCCACTCCTTTTTACAATCTTTAGACAAAAAGCCTATTTCTTCTCCACTGCATTGCTTCAGATGATAACTGATGCTGGGTGATCAGATTTTGAACAACAAAAACCTGAACATTCCACATACATGGAAGTGGGACCAGCGAGGGCCACCATAAACGAAGGGGGGCGGGGTCGTGCAGGGGTGAAAATACAATACTAAAAATAAGCGTACCTTTTGCAGCTAGCTGCCTCCGGCGTCACGTCTTGTCGTGCCACCTCTCCTCTTCCTGCCTTGTCCCAGCAGCCCCTGGGACAGACTACCTGTCTGATCCCCATGCTGCTCTGGGATAGGCCTGAGCAGGCAGGAAAGACCAGGAAGTCTGTGGGGTTTCTCTAGCCAAACTGCTCAATGCAGCTAGGCTTGAGAAAACCTAAGTGCGCTTGTGTGTTTTGGTCGGGCTGAGAGAGCCGCCCAAACCCACATAAGCACTTAGAAAGTGGAGTGTATTAGCACTCCTCCTCCCCCCTCCCATGTCTCACCCCCACCCCTCCCAACACTGCTGGCTAAGAGCCTGCAAATGTAAAATAAAACGATGCAAGAACAGTTTTATTTTACATTTCCTGGCTCTGAGCCAGGCCATTGAGGCAGAGCCTACACTTTAGCATGGACAGTGGACAACCTTATTGATAAAACAGACAGCGAAGAACTAAGGGAAATTAAATGAAACTTTGCACACAGTATCATTTAATAAGGCATGCTAAGTAACCCCACTCTGAAATACACAATAACCTGTCTCCCTCTGTGTTCAATCAACTCTATTGGTAAAGCAGGACAAGTGCTAAATGTGCTGATATTTTCCAGGAGAGATGGTGAAAAACTGGGACAATCCCTGACACCCGGTCTCCCAGAACTGATGGAATGTGTTAACAGCTATATAAATCCACAATTTACTTTTTAAATGACACCATTTTACTAAGTATAAAGAGTAATACTGAGCAATACCTAATTTGCAAAAACAGAGGTCTTCATGATTTCAAGTCACACAGTGTGATATTTTAGTATAGATGCTGCCCCACCAGATTAAAAGTTGTACTGGGTGTAAATCTACGCTAAGATTCTGTGTACAAATTCCACCTGCAACTGTTTGTGGATACATGGCTGACTCTGTATAGGCTTGCGGGTATGGGTCTGGTAATTGTGGGTGTGGCTCGTTATTCCTCACTGGGGTTGGAATAGCACATATAACAGTGCAGAGAGGGAATTAGTGGCCAGGACGTGGGAATCCGGCCTTGGCAATTCAACCTCCATGTCCCTAAACTGTGATTTCCATAATCATGACATTGTATTTAGAATGCTGAATGTCTTGGTGCGAGAAAATGGCCTGTTTTGCATTGTCACTCACATTTTTTGCTGAATTTATTGCAGGATTTTAGACTCTGCATACTGTGACACTCATGTCCAGTGCCCAGTTGATATGTCCTGACACCTAAAACATGTAGACATTGGATAATGCCTGATCCGAATGTTTAACTCTTCGTTAAGGCCATAGCATATGGTGTAGAAACTACTTTAATGGGATGGAATGTTAAATGTGACAACTGACCTGCGGAATCTATTGTGCCAACCACTAGTGTGACAAGGAAAACATTTATTCAGATCTAACAATGTAGCCTGACTGCTGCAGTTTAAATTTGCAGCCAAAACTGTCAAAATAATTTTTAATACAGGAAAAAAACTCCCCTTCAAACATTAATAAGTCATCCATATACCCAAAAACGATTTTGTTGTCACTGTGGAAGCCTCTTCATGTCCTGTGAGGGAAACTGTTGTAAAGATTATAATAATAGCTCTGCTATCTTGCGTTTGGTACAATCTAGAGAAATATTTCAAGCACTACTTTTACTATTTATTAAACAAACAAATTCAATGGTAAAGTTAGATACTTACTATTTAGAAAAAGTAACTTCCAGAATGTTACCTTTTCCCTGCTTGAAGCTTTGGGAAGTTAATTTGCATTACCCGGCCAGCAGTTGCCCTGTCAATGGTTGACATTAATTTGGTATGAAAACTGATCCTCAAGCAAAGAGAATGGCTTAGACCTTGTGACAGGATAGGTTTGATGTGGAAATTATGGTGCATATCAACTCAGAAAATGCAGCTGCGGAGAACTGCAATAACCCTAAAATGTTAAGGTGAAGATGGCCCATTCAAAGTTTAGTGTGAGGGGAGCCCTGAGGAAGGGGAAGTCTTTGTTCTTTATCCCCAAGGTAGCCAGTTGGCCATTAGCTTAGTGAGAGGGGGATTGGTCTCAGAACCAGTTTGGTGCAGCTTAGAAGGAGGTGATGGCCCATTTCAATAAACACATCCCTGACTGGCACACTAGCACCCTTCAAAGACAGAAGGCCTCTTGGATTTGTGTCATCTTGGATTTGCCTTAACTATACCCCCTGGGTTAGTTTGCAATAAGGTAAAGAGGATGTGCTGTTAAAGTGAATAGGTTTGCCCACTGGCACCTTTTCCACATTTGTTAGGGAGTGGCACCCACTGTTTAATGAAACCCACAAATGTGCAACCTTACCTAAAGCTCATCAGAATATTTTCTGGACATGCACAAGAACAGAAGAATGACTGCACCTGCTGTTTGAGACCTATGATGAAACCTGAAGGGCTAGACCTGCTCCCACTTGTACCCAGCAGAAAGAGGTAGACTTTACGGGTCAGTTGGCTGACCTCATATGCGGCTACAGAGACACCATGAGCTGGAAGAGGTCTTTCTCCTGTAGTGCCCATCTGACCATGTGTATCTGGCCCTTGACTAAACCCTGTTGTGGCCTTTGCTTAAGTACGTTCTGAGCCCTAAGTGCTGTCTCTGAGGTCCTGGGATATTTTGCTGTGTCTAGCTGGACTTTTTAAACAATCGCCAAAAAGTGGGTATTGTTAGAAATTGTGTTTCTGGTTGGCAGAAATATGCACCCTGTCCAAGCAGGAATCACAATTCTAGTCAGGGTAAGTCGGAAACACACTTTTAAGTAGCCTGTGTCAAGAGTTTAAAGTGATGTTTCTAAACAGAAAAGATGGTTAGCCATTCAAGATGTTAATATGTATAAAACACATGAGAAATACCATTGAATTCAAGATAAACTTATATTTTTATTTACTTCCTTTAACCTTAATAGGAAAAACATAATGTGTTAAACAGTTTGTGAAGTGCTCAATTGAAACACCAGCACACAAATGGGAGGTTCCATATCTAGACTTAAAATGAGTGGATTACAGATGAATTCAAATCAAGATTTACTTCTGAAATCCTGTCATGACGCCACTGCAACCATAGGCAATGGCTCAAGAGAGACGGGGTGAATCATATCTAAAGACTAAAAACTGCAGTTTTAATTTTACCGTTGGTGACCTGAAAACATTTGTGCTACATTTGGGCCCCAGTGAGCTTGCCTAAATTACACATCTGGCCCATCAGGATAACCCTTAAGGTGCTTCGGCCATCTAAAGCCAAAGTCAGCTTTTCTGTGGCATCTGAGTGACAAGTCCAGTATGTGAGTATATCTTAAAAATTTGTAACACTTGAGACATAAATTTGATCCTTATTGCTTCTAAAATCAGTGCTACACTGAGAGCTTGCCCTATCATCTAAAGCTAGTCTGTAACATCAGTGGAACTTGAGGGCTAGCTCTGCCATATCATTTCTGAGACAGTCCTTTATTTATCTTCTGGAGGTTTGTGCTGCACTGGAAAGCTTGAAACACCAATAGGAGGCCCGAATCTGTGAGCTGGATCCCCTTATCCATTCAATTGTTTGAAAATCTTCTGGGATTGGTGTCGAAACTCCCTCCCTTAATGAATGAGTGAATGATAAAAGTTATAAGGTGCAACAGCTACTGAACTAGTGTGTCCTGGCACACAAAAACACATTAGGCTGAAGGACCACATCAGAATAACCAAGTCTTGATTTGCGTAAGGAAGGAAAGATTTTCAAATTACAAAGAGAAGGATAATTTGTGGACTTTGCTTAAAGAGTCTACATGGAACTGCCTCCTTCTGGAGATCGTTTAACTCATGGAATTACAGCCAAATGTCCGGAGATTAAATATAGAGCATGATGTTTATGCCAAGGCAAACAAAATAGATTGAATAGTATTTCACCACATACCAGCACAAGCTTAAAGTTTAGTTTCACTACTATATCATGTCTTTGACATCAATCTCACCGTTACATATTCTGAATTAAAATGTTATGGCTTCACTGTTTTTTGCCTAATTGTTTGCAATAGAGAACGATCATTGAACGTTCCTCATCCCATAGAAAGACTTACTGAGGTATGAAGTCTGGTGTGGATATTTTAGGCACATTAGATTCACCAGAACGAAAACAGAAGTTCCTTCTTAGGATCAGGCAGTTGGAATACTTCCTCAAAGAGTTGCTCTTTGTGGTACTCCAGGGTGAATGCTAGTAATGTATACTGAATAAGAATGAAAAGGTAATGGTGAAATCCCATATCTCCCCAAACTCATGCCATTACATATAACAAAGCTTTTTAGGTATTGCTCAATCAAAAAAAAAATCAAAATAGTGGCTTTAAGTCAAGATTGACGCACATTTCATGATATGAATGAGAAATGGACAAGATAACCCTTGATAAAAACGTACACAGGTATAAAATAGCCAGGATTTTTACTTACAGCTTCCAAATTTCAGCGGGCAAGCATGACCATCCATTGGAAAATCTACTAATCTCATTGGGCACTCTGCACTTATGGTAAGCCTGCAAATACACAAATGCAAGAGGAAAGTTAATATAAAATAGCTTTTCCCTCAGACATGAATTATATTGCAGAAACATGCGTCAAGAATCCTGGTAAAATCAAAAAAGTACCTCATTGTATATAAGATAGTTCCGTTCTTCATTATTCTAAAAAGCTTATTTGGCGCAGTCATGTTGTGTGCAACAGACTTTTTTCCGTTCCTAAAGAAAGTGTCTGGTGTCCACACTTTAGTGACCATCAGGTTATTGAGTCGTAATATTTCAATGGGACCTTCATACTTCAGTCTTTTGTCAACCCATGTCTGGCGGAAAAAGACATCCATTGTGTATTCCTGAACAGAAAAAAGGAGGCACTTTTATGTTTACTGTGATCTACTAATTGAAAAATAAGCACTCTTGAATACACTAGAAACGCAAATGTCATTTTAAACATGATGTACTTTTATAGCAAGCAGAGCAACTGCATTTGTATCAGTATATTTAATTAATGGTTACAAATACCTCCCTTTAACATGCACCAATGATTCATATTATTCAGATAACAGTTAACAACCTATAAATATGCAGTTGGTATTATATTGAGATGCTATAGGCGTGGAAAATACACTTGTTCCTTGAAGTTCAATTATAATATTTTAAGAAATAAATCTTATAAAAATATTTTTTTAAAGTTATAAGTATAAGCACACTGTTAATACCTTTAAGGCAAAGCCCTCCAACTCAGAAACATTCCAGCAGACAGTTGACAGCATGGAAAACAGTATTTAATTTTACACAACCCGTGACTTACAGTGAGGATCTCCAACTCCCCGCCAACTCCTGCTCCGGTCGAAAGAATCTGTGCCACCATTTTAGAATGGAGTATCAGATTAAAACATCTCAAACAACATCAACTATCAGCCTTGATTGACAGCCAATGATAAGGTTTATTATTCATTTAAATTTGATATTTTCTTTTTTCATGTTTTTATTCAATTAGAAAAGATAAATCTGTTTACAGACATATCAAGAAAATAATGGTGAAAGAGCACAGATTAAAATAACAGCGTGTTCCATAAAGGAAATAGTTGCCACACTAAACTAGAAGAGTCCTAAATCTATCAGAACCCATAAAGAGTTCCTTGTAAAAGAGTAAGAGGCATATTATCAAGGACGGCGTTAAAATTATCGCCGGTTTAGCGGCAGAAAACTGCCACTAAACTGGCGATAATGGGCTTGATAATATGCCCTGGAGAATTCCAATAGAAGCTCATGTTCAGAACATGGGCTTCTATTGGAATTCTCCAGGGCATATTATCAAGCCCATTATCGCCGCTTTAGCTGCAGTTTTCTGCCGCTAAACCGACGATAATTTTTAACACCGTCCTTGATAATATGCCCCTAAGAGTTTTGGAGCTTGCGATTAGTAGCGGTAAGTCGAACTCCCATAATGAGCAGGTCTCAAAACTCAAACGAGTCTCTCGAACAGTTGTAACAACTGTGTTGATGTTAGACCACATTCTTCTCTCGTACAGGCCTGTTCAATATTTCTATGTAGTTGTATCCAGTGAGATGCACCTGGTGGAGCGCCAGTGATGCAGGTAACAGCTGGGCTGCGCCTACCCTCTTTAGGTACTGCACAATGTTTTATGAAGGCGTGCGACAAATGCATGGACTGCAGGTATAGATTTTCAATAGGTGGGTGGGCATATGAATCAACCACATAGATTTTTATGCCTGTGACGTGACACTAAAATGGCAGCCCAGGTCGAACGGGTCCCCTCACAGGAGAGCCGGGCAGGTCAGTGTTGGAGCTGAAAGGATGAGTCTGGACAGAGTTTTTACTGAAAGACTGTCCCACAGAAAACCTGTCTATGTTAGCGCTTATGTAAGTTGTTATTAGGCCTGGGCGTTAAATTCCGTTCCGCTGGCGGAATTTGCGGAATTTGGGTTATTTCGCTTTCCGCGGAGAACGCGCAATTTCCCAAAATTCTGCGTTCCGCGGCTTCGCTGAATTTTTTGCTTGTTCGCGTTCTCAAAATAAGTGTTCGTGAGATATTACCCCCCGAGCACGCAAACAGCGATCGCGAACACTAAAAAAGCATCACGAACAAGCAATTCCGCGTGTTTGCGGAATTTCTGCGTGTTTGCGGAGATTTTTTACCGTTTCGTGAAGTTTTGCGTAGCGTGACTACGCAAATTCCGCCTACCCCTAGTGTTAATGCGCAGTTATTTAAAAACATTACAAATACTAATTCAGGCAGCAGAACAAGTTAAAGTTCAATCGTGTTTATAATTACTACTGATCTAAATGTGTTCATTGTGAGACATACGTTCAATCTTTATATAAAAATGTAGCATAAACAATTTATCATCTCAGCTAGTAACTGTTCGGGCCTTTGATAACAGAATCTAAAATGCCATAAGGTGCGGGGCCGTGTGCTGAACTCCATCTATTATAAAAAGCGAAGTCATCATCTGTAAGAGTACAGCGAGCTACCTTTATATACCTTTCAATTCATTATCCTTCTGTTTTCGTTTCGGCTCGACCATGTCGATGAACTTGACAAATCTGCACTTTAACTACTGTGGGAAATCACATTTCACACAGTAAATAAGGGCATGTCAACATGTATAGATTTTCAATTGTTCAAGAGGTTCCCGAATCAATTTCTTATGTTCATTAATGAGCGCGGGGAAAACACTGCGCTGCAGTTGGTGTTGTTGAAAGATCCTTTCCTCAATGGAACAGGAATTTTGTCTGAAACACTCCAAATCGGCGCCTCATTAATTTTATCTTCAGTCTCCAGTGATGTTTTCTGAAAGTAAACTTGAGGGAGACCAAATTCGTACAAGTTGATGACCATTCATGCATGAGACAGCTTACATTTAGTAATTTTGCCATAAATATCTGAAATTATTTTCAAAGATTTATTCACAATTTTTAAAAACACATTATCTTGCCCCAGTGTTCTTTCAAATTCAATATTTCCAGAGCGGATGGAAGATATGCTTGCCATGTGTTTCTTCAGCTTTAGAAGCGCTCCTCAAAAAGAACTCCAAGATGAATGCAATTTGTTACATGCTCGATCATCTCCCTATGAATGATCCAGCAGCTAGTTTCATTATTCTTCTACTGAAAACCATCACTTTAGTTGTGTCTAATGTAGCCAAGCTTACAGTAGAACTCTATTTCTGCAAAGACCTATTGGCGTCTTCAATCCGGTTCAGATGGAGCACACTCCAAAAGGTCAATAAAAACAGAGTTAAATGTCGAAAAGAAAAAATCCTAAAAACTGTTCTTTGTGTTGGATTCCTGATAAACGTCACATCGCACTTATGGTGGCATTATCATGTGACAATTTACCACAATGACGGTGACAGTTAAAACACTGAATGGAAATGCGATTTCACAACAAAGGAACTTATGGTGCATGTGCACTGAAAAAGCTATATTTAAAGGAGTGACACATTCTGGCTGTTCGCTCAAGTTATCTAAGAATTGGATGATGAAAAAAGCAGGATTCTTTTCTTCCGGACATTTCAATCTCAGTCCTTATTGACCTTTGGATTGAGCTCTCTTTATTTTGTTATAGTTTTTGTAAAGTGCATGGCTGCCCCAGCAAAAGGGGCGTTCCAGCGCTCATTGCAACCAGACAGAGATGCGGGGAGGGAGCAGGCAGGTAAGTAGATTACTTAACAAAGAGATATGTTTTTATAGCCTTACGGAACGCCACATGATTTTGGATGCTTCTGATGCTCACAGGGAGGGAGTTCTAGAGTTTTGGGGCAAGAACACGGAAGGAGCGCCCTCCTGCCCTGGCTCTCTTGACCCGGGGATCAGACATCAGGTGCTGACCAGAAGAGCGCAGCTGACAGGTGGGTATGTAGGGTGTTTGAAGATCAGCTAAAATATTGGGGGATTGGGCGTTCAGGATTCCTTGGGAGATACAGAGGGCTTTGAAGTTGATTTGTTTCTCCACCGGAAACCAGTGTAGTCTGCTGATGAAGTCAGAAATAGAGCAGGTTCTGGGCAGACCGAAAAGTATCAGGACAGCAGCCTTTTGTTCCCTTTCAATCAATCAATCAAAGACATTTATAGAGCGCACTACTCACCCGTAGGGTCTCAAGGCGCTGGGGGGAGGGGGGTGCCGCTACTGCTCGAACAGCCAGGTCTTCAGCTTCTTCCTGAAGGAGAGGTGGTCTTGGGTCAGGCGCAGGTCGGTCGGGAGGGAGTTCCAGGTCTTGGCGGCCAGGTAGGAGAAGGACCTTCCTCCTGTAGTCGCTCTTCGGATGCGGGGGACGGCGGCGAGGGCGTGGTTGGCTGATCGGAGGTGGCGTTTGGGAGCGTAGAAGTTGATTCGGTTGTTGAGGTAGCTCGGGCCTTGGTCGTGTAGGGCTTTGTGTGCGTGGGTGAGGAGGCGGAAGGTGATTCTTTTGTTGACGGGGAGCCAGTGTAGGTCTCTCAGATGTCCGGAGATGTGGCTGGTTCGTGGGATGTCGAGGATGAGTCTGGCTGAGGCGTTCTGGATCCGCTGGAGTCTCTTCTGGAGCTTGGCGGTGGTACCGGCGTAGAGGGCGTTGCCGTAGTCCAGTCGGCTAGTGACGAGGGCCTGGGTGACGGTCTTCCTGGTCTCGGTGGGGATCCACCAGAAGATCTTCCGTAGCATGCGTAGGATGTTGAAGCACGCCGAGGAGACGTTGTTGACTTGCCTGGTCATGGAGAGGGAGGAGTCCAGGATGAAGCCCAGGTTGCGTGCGTGGTCTGTCGGTTTGGGTGCGGTGCCCAGGGCGGGAGGCCACCAGGAGTCGTCCCAGGCGGAGGGTGAAGAGCCCAGGATGAGGACCTCCGTCTTGTCTGAGTTCAGTTTCAGGCGGCTGGTCGTCATCCACTCGGCTACCTCTTTCATCCCTTCGTGCAGGTTGGCTCTGGCGGCGGCGGGGTCGCCGGTCAGGGAGAGGATCAGCTGGGTGTCGTCGGCGTAGGAGATTATGCTGAGGTTGTGTTGGCGTGCGATGGCCGCGAGGGGGCTCATGTAGACGTTGAAGAGGGTGGGGCTCAGCGAGGATCCTTGAGGGACGCCGCAGATGACTTCGGTGGCCTCTGACTTGTACGGTGGTAGGCGGACTCTCTGTGTTCTTCCGTCGAGGAAGGAGATGATCCATTCCAGAGCCTTCTCCTGGATTCCGACGTTGCTGAGGCGCTGTACTAGGGTGCGGTGGCAGACAGTGTCGAATGCCGCGGAGAGGTCTAGGAGGATGAGGGCCGCTGTTTCTCCATTGTCCATCAGGGCTCGGATGTCATCGGTGGCGGCGATGAGGGCGGTCTCGGTGCTGTGGTTGGCTCGGAAGCCAGACTGTGAGGGGTCGAGGGATCCATTCGTCTCAAGGAAGGCGGCCAGCTGCTTGTTGACGGTCTTCTCGATGACTTTGGCTGGAAACGGGAGGAGCGAGATGGGGCGGTAATTCTTGAGTTCGGTGGGGTCCGCTGTGGGTTTCTTGAGTAGAGCGCTGAGTTCGGCGTGCTTCCAGCTCTCAGGGAAGGTGGCGGTGTCGAAGGATGTGTTGATGATGTCTCGCAGGTGGGGTGCGATGACAGCGTCGGCCTTGTTGAAGACGTGGTGAGGGCAGGGGTCGGTCGGCGATCCGGAGTGGATGGAGTTCATCGTGCGGATGGTGTCTTTGGTGCTGATCGGAGTCCAGGCGTGGAGGGTGGTGGTGGGGGGTCGTTGTTCGGTCGTGGTGTGCGTTGGTTGGTTGTTGAAGCTGTTGTGTATGTCCGCGATCTTGTTGTGGAAGTATGAGGCGAGGGAGTTGCAGAGGTCTTGCGATGGGGTGATGTCGTTGTTTCCTGCGCTGGGGTTGGATAGCTCTTTCACGATGTTGAAGAGTTCCTTGCAGTTGTGTGCGTTGTTGTCCAGCCGGTCCTTGAATGCAGTTTTCTTGGCGGCGCGGATCAGCTGGTAGTGCTTCCGGGTGGCAAGCTTGAAGGTGGTCCTGTTGTCCGGTGTTGGTTCCCTTCTCCAGACTTTCTCGAGGGCTCGGCAGTTCTTCTTGGAGCTCTTGAGTTCGTCGGTGAACCATGGGGCTTTCTTGCTGCCGGGTCTGCTGGGCGGGGTCCTCAGCGGGGCGAGCTCGTCCGCGCAGTTGCTGATCCACTTCGTGAGGTTGTCGGCGGCCTGGCTGGGGTTCGCTGAGCTGGCAGGAGGGTGCTGGCTCAGGGAGGTGGCGAGCTGGTCGGCTGTGATCTTGTTCCAGCTTCTGCGGGCAGCCTGTTGCTGGTGGTGGTGGGTCGTCGTTCTTTTGAAGGTGAAGTGGACGCAGCTGTGGTCCGTCCATTGAAGCTCTGTGGCATGGCTGAAGTCGATGTCTGTGCTGGATGAGAAGATTGCGTCGAGTGTGTGTCCGGCGAGGTGGGTGGGGGTGGACACCAGCTGCTTGAGTCCAAGATTGGCGAGGTTGTCGAGCAGGGTGCTGGTGTTGCGGTCGTTGTTGTTCTCCAGGTGGAAGTTGAGGTCCCCCAGGAGGATGTAGTCAGCGGAGGTGAGGGCATGCGAGCTGACGAAGTCGGCGATGTTCTCGCTGAATTGGGTGCGTGGTCCCGGAGGTCGGTAGATCAGGGTGCCTCTGAGGGTGGTCTTCGGGTCGGTGTGGATTTGGAAATGCAGGTGTTCGGCGGTGGTCAGGGTGTTGTCGGTGCTGGTCGTGAGACGGATGGTGTTCCTGTGGATGATGGCGATGCCTCCTCCCATCTGGTTGGCGGTGCGATCCCTCCGGGTGATCTTGTAGCCCTCTGGGATGGCGATGGCGATGTCGGGAGCTGAAGAGGCGTTTATCCAGGTCTCCGTGAGGAAGGCAACGTCTGGAGCTGTGGTGTCGAGGAGGTTCCAGAGTTCGATGGCGTGTCTGTGGACGGAGCGGGTGTTGAGCAGGATGCACTTGAGGTGGGTGCTGCTGGTGTTCGACTTGGCGGGTGCTGGTGCGAGGCAGGTCCGGATGCAGGTGAACTTGCAGGCGTGGCAGCTGAAGGGTCCGTGGGTGCGTCGTGGTGTGGCTCGGTAGCATCCTGGGAATCGGCCGGTGTTGAGTGCGATGAGGGTGGCGGCGGTGTACGTCAGGCGGGTCGGCCGGGGTCCTCGTGGGCCAGGGGTCCTGGCACTGGGCGCGGTCCAGGCGCGGACGGGCGCAGACGGGCTTACCTTTGGCGCGCCTTCGGCGCACAATTGGCGCGCCCGCTGCGCGTGACCGCTGCGCGTGACCGCTGCGCGTTCGCACGGTCGCCATATATGGCGAAGTGCGCGGGGGGGTGGAGCAGCTGGGAGGCGGGAGCGGGGAGGGTACAGAAGGGAAAAAGGGGCGGGGTTAGCGGCGGTGGCGGGAAGCGGGGAGCGGGGAGGGAAGGCGAAGGCTAGTCGCAGGCAGAAAAACACGAGATACAGAAGGCAAAAATACAACTATACAAACAATTCTAAGCAATCAGACAGCAGGGGCACAGGGATTGGAAAAACACGAGATACAGAAGGCAAAAATACAACTATACAAACAATTCTAAGCAATCAGACAGCAGGGGCACAGGGAGAGAAGCGGACCACGCCGCTCGAAGGAGGGGGCGTGGCCACGCGGCGGCAGCCGGGCAACGAGGCACAAATGCGGGGAGGCACACGCAGCAGCTGGTGGCGGTGCGGCGCGGGGGTGTCCTAGAACTAGGTCACACTCACCTGCGTCGCACTGTCGCCATATATGGCCAAGTGCGCGGGGGGCGGAGCAGCTGGGAGTCGGGAGCGGGGAGGGTACAGAAGGGAAAAAGGGGCGGGGTTAGCGGCGGTGGCGGGGAGCGGGGAGGGAAGGCGAAGGCTAGTCGCAGGCAGAAAAACACGAGATACAGAAGGCAAAAATACAACTATACAAACAATTCTAAGCAATCAGACAGCAGGGGCACAGGGATTGGAAAAACACGAGATACAGAAGGCAATAATACAACTATACAAACAATTCTAAGCAATCAGACAGCAGGGGCACAGGGAGAGAAGCGGACCCCTCGAAGGAGGGGGCGTGGCCACGCGGCGGCAGCCGGGCAACGAGGCACAAATGCGGGGAGGCACACGCAGCAGCTGGTGGCCGTGCGGCGCGGGGGTGTCCTAGAACTAGGTCACCTTTGTAGGCAATGTATCTCTCCTCTATTGGCCCTTAGGTACAAAGAGCTTGCGTAATCCAGCCTAGATAGTACAGTGGCCTGGATTATAACCGGACGGGTATTAGCATCGAAAAAACCCAGCAGGGGTTTAATACCGCGTAGGAGCCCAAAGCAGACTCCAGCTACCGCCTTTGTTTAAGCCTGGAAGGTCAATGCAGAGTCAACCCATACGCCCAGGTTTTTACCCATCTGTTTGGGGGCAGGTAGGAGGCTTAGTGTGGGCAGCCACCAGAGCTCACTCCACAGATTAGTGTTTTTGCCTACCAACAGAATTTCAGATTTGCTGGCATTCAATTGAAGACAGTTAGATGTCATCATCCAGTCCGCAATGGCTGTTAAATCCTCTTTAAATTTTAATGCGTGCTGAAAAGTGTCAGTACAATGTAGCTTTCCCTAATGCTGACCAGAAGAAGGTTGGCCTGATGAATGAAGGGGGGAGTAGAAAGTGAATGCTCCTCACAACCTTGATCATGCCCTTTGAAATCGGTTGTGGCCAAGATATTAATCTGCCCATAACTCGCTTCATAACATGTGCACATAACTCACCACACTGTCATGCACTGTGTTCTTAGAAATTATATAATTGCAGATGTCATAAGTCTTATTAGGACTGCTATGATTTCACATGCTATGTTATATCACATGCAAAGGTGTAACCAGAGGATGGAGAAATGGCAAGTTCTAGTCAATCTAGTGTTGTGATTGATGGAATAGGAATGTGTACGGAGGTGTGCGATGTATAGTAAATTGAAGATGGTGCATCGATTATAAATGTAACTTATAATGATGAGTAATAACTAGTGATGAGTAAATTAGAAATTTAAGTTATACTTATAACTTTATAATTTCTCCTGTTTGTACAGTTTAATTTGGGTTTGTATATAAAGAGCAAATAAAGTTTATCGAACTATATCTTCGCTTTAACCTTTGGTTTTTTCATTAGATTAAAAAGGTGTTTATTTTGTTAATAAAAATGCGTTTCAAATCATAGTGTTGAGTGCCATTTAAGTAACATTTCTTAAGTACAGTGCTGTAGAATATAGTAAAGGACATTGTCGTATAGTGTAGTGTTGTGGAGTAGAATACAGTGGAGTGGAGTGGTGTTGCATATTGTGGAGTTAAATGTTATCTAGTGGCATAGTGTGGTGTGTCGTCTAGTGGAGTATTGTAGAATGTAGTGATGTATTTCTACAGTGGAGTGGTGTGTCGTACAATACACTTGTGTCATACAGTGGAGTCCCGTTGACTATAGTGTCATGCAGTCAAGTGCCGTGGAATGGTGAGTCGAGTGTCATGGAGTATTGTTGAATTGCATGGAGTAGAGTGTTGTACAGTGCAGTGTAGGGGCATACAGTGTAGTAAGGCTCCTATAGTGGTGTAGAGTGTAGTAAAGTTTTGTAGAGTGCAGGTTTACAGAGTACAGTACAGTGATGTAGATTTAGAGTGGCATATATTGGAGTGTCGTACAGTGATCTAAAATGTTGTACAGTATAGTGGAGTGGCCTAGCAAAGAGCGGACTAAAGTGTCATAGTGGAGTGGCATCACGTATAGTACAGTACCCTGGAGTGTAGTATACTGTGGTGGCATAGAATACAGTGGAGTAAAGTGTTATAGAGTGAAGTGGCATGTCATACAGTGGAATGGTATGCTGTGTTGTAGAGTGTGTGTGTAACAGTGTAGTGGCATAGAGTGGAGTGCAATGGAGTGAGTTAGAGTAGACTAGAGTTTGGTACAGTGTGCTTCAGTGGAGTGGTATATAGTGTTGTAGAGTGTAGTGGCATACAGTGAAATAGTGTAGAGTGGAGTGTAGGAGAGTGTAGTGGTGTCCAATGGAACAGCATACAGTAGAGTGGCGTACAGTGGAGTGCCATTGACTGGATTGGCCTACAGTGGAATAGCACACAGTGGAGTGGGGTACAGCGGACTAGCATACAGTGGAGTGCCATAAAGTGGAATAGTGTATAGTGAAGTGGGATACAGTGCGCTGTCATAGTGTGGAATGGCAGACAGAGTAGCATACAGTAGAGTGGTATACATTCCAGTGGCATCCAATGAGGTGGAGTACAGTGAAGTAGGTTGGATCAAAATAGCACACAGTGGAGCACCTTAGAGTGCAGTTGCATACAGTTGACTATCTTAGAGTAGATTGACAGAGTGGAGTATTGTACAGTGGAGTGTCAGACTGGAGTGGGGTAAAGGAACTTAGTATATACTGCAGTGACGAAGAATGGAGTGAGGTACAGTGGAATTGTATATAGTGGAGTGGCATACAGGGTCATGGCAAAGAGTGAAGTGGCATGGAGTGGAGTGGGGTACAAGGGAATGGTGTGGAGTGGCATACAGTGGACTAGCGTACAGTCGACTAGTATACACTGAAATAGCATATAGTAGAATACCATACAATAGAGTGGTAATAGCTTACAATTCAGTGGCACAGAGTGAAGCAACGTACAGTAGAGAGAGGTGCAGTGTAGTGGCATACAGGAGAATAGCATAGAATGGAGTGGCGTACTGTGGAATAGAGTACAGTGGAGTGGCGTACAGTGAAATAGCATACAGTAGAGTAGCATGCACTGAAATAGTGTATAATTAAGTAGTGCAGAGTTTAGTGGCTTACAGCAGAGTGGCATACACCAGAGTGGTATACATTGGAATACCGTACAGTGGAGTGGCATAGAGTGTCGTAGTTTACAGTGGAGTGGGGTACAGTGGAGCATCATAGAGTGGAATAGCGTACAGTGGAGGAGCATACAGTAAAGTGGCATAGTGTCAAATATCGTAGAGTTGAGTGGTGTAGAGTGTAGTTGCATACAGTGGACTAGTGTATAGTGGAGTGGCATAAAGTGGAATAGCATACAGTAGAGTTTTGTACAGTGTAGTGGCGTAGAGTGGAGTGACCTGCAGTAGAATAGCATGCACTGGAGTGGCAAAGAGTTTATTGGTGTACAATGGATTGTGGTAGAGTGTAGTAACCCTGCCATGGCTGAACAACTAGGGATTGGCTATACAGACGAGATGGCATCTGCTATTTTAGCAGGACCATCATTACTTCCAGATACCAATATTGGACAGAGCCTCTCCCAAGCACAGAATTGGGATGAACTAAAAGAACTAAAACGCTGTCAAATGAGGACCCTCCTGCACGGAGCAATCATGACAGAATATCTCCGTGGGAATATAGCGCCAACAGGCTTGTTGGTCACGAATGCACCCAGAATCTTTCTGGATGACCCTCTTTTTAAAAAAGAGTGGTCACTTATTGCATGGCGTTGTTCGAGGGATTGGCTTATCCTAATAATTAACACTGCCAAGCGCATATCAGATGCAATACTAATTAAGATCAAAACCAGCGAAGATCACCTCATTACAGAAATTAAACTGTCATTGTATAAAAAGAAGCTCGAAGAAGTGAACAAAGAGATCATTGAACACAAGGAATATCTCATGCAAAAAAAGATTTCCAAATTACAAAAAGATCTGAAAAAATTCAGCCATGAGAAAGTTTACGCTTACATAAAAGATGATTACAAAGGAGAGGATAATTCAGACTCAGGTTCCTCACGCAATGACCGGTCGGGATCTTCTGATTCCGAACAGGACAGTTGGTCCAGTGATGGCTCATACAAAAATTGGCAGAACAAACCGAGAAGACCGCGACGCGGGAACTTCAATCAAAGATTTGGACACCCCCAAATGTACCCCTGGACTGGCCCATTTGGTCCAGTCCCATTTCAAGGACCGCCTCAATTTCCAATGGGTCCTTACTTCCAGCCCGAATTTAACCAGCATTTTTTAGGACAGGGTGGAAGAAGGGGGAAACGAGGAAGACGTGGCAACAGGAGAGTACAGTGGGAAGAGGACAGATCAGGACCGAACACAAGGAGCAACTCCAGAGACCAACCACAACCGGGGACAAGCACAATGAGGGATTAGTAGTTAACTTAACAGACATAACCCTCACCACAGATGAGATGTCAGTCTTGGAGAAAGGCCTGGGATTTGTTCCTACTACCCACCTAGACAAATTCCAGTTACGTTGTGAACTTGGGGAATTTTTTAGGAAGATAAGACTCAATGTCTTCTTCCAGGACAAGGAAGGAGTCATTAGCGAGGGGGAATACACTGATCTAAGACCCAAATCAACCTTTTACCCACCTTCAAACATGATGCCACCAGAAGTACTGGCCTTTGAAGAAGCAGTTGTAAAAGAAATAGAGGAACTGCAACCGAGAGCTGATTCTTTCAATAACCTGAGTAACAAAGAACGTCTGGCTTTGACTAAATTGCAAAATCGCACAGAAATAATAATAAAACCCGCAGACAAAGGGGGTGCCACAGTCATCCAAAGTTCGATGGCATACAAGACCGCATGCCTCACCTTGCTGGCTGACACTAAATTCTACAAGAAAATCAACAGAGATCCTACAAACAGACTGAAGACAACTATATCGGCCCTGACATCAGATGCACTTGGGAAGGGGTGGATCACTAAAAAAGAACATGCATTTTTGAACCAAGTGGAACCTAGAATTCCGATATTTTACACCATTCCTAAGATCCACAAGGGCAAGGTACCTCCCCCAGGGAGACCCATAGTATCAGGAATTGGCTCGATTTTGGAACCTCTATCCCAATATACCGACTGGTTCCTACGCCCCCTGGTCAAACAGATAACGTCATATGTACAGGACACAAAACATCTTCTGAATCTCCTGACTAACATCGAGTATGACCCAACTAATTGCTTCCTAGTGAGTCTAGATGTGGAAGCACTTTATACAAGTATACCCCAGACCGAAAGCATTGGAGTCATTGAACAACTTCTGGAGAATGAGGAATGGCAATGGACTGCACCAAAAGAATGGATCATTACATTAATGAGATTAGCATTAACGGAAAATTTCTTCAGGTTCGAATCTCAGTTGTACTGGCAAATCCATGGAACTTCTATGGGAAGCACCTTTGCTCCTAGTATAGCATGTCTATACATGAGCCATTTTGAAAACCAACATATTTGGAATGCTAACCCATACACTATTAACATCTGTAAGTGGTATCGCTATATCGATGACATTTTTATGGTATGGCGAGGCGATACCCAGAGCCTTTCTAACTTCAGTCTGTGGATCAATGATCTTAACCCTCATTTACGGTTCACCGTCAACAAAGACAGAGAAACCATCCCGTTTTTGGACATCAACATCATCGCTAAAGATGGCACTCTGTGTAGCTCGCTATATACGAAACCGACTGACAGAAACAGCCTGTTGAGATTCGACAGTGCCCATCCGCGATCTCTCAGGGAAAATCTCCCGGTAGGACAATTCCTACGCATACGTAGAAATTGTTCTGAAATTCGAGACTACAAAAAAGAGGCAATGACACTCACTAACAAACTGAAACAAAGGAACTATCCAACTAAAATAATCGAACAGGCCAGTAAAAGAGCACGGAATACTCCCAGAGAGGCCCTACTCGAGACTCAAGAAAGACAACAACCTCAAAATATGATCTGTGTTACTACTTTCAACTCGTCCTCCAACGATGTTAAAAAGATCATAAATAAAAGGTGGTCCATTCTCACCTCCAACAAACTTTCATTGAACAAACCCATGTTCTCCTTTAAAAAGAACCGTAGTCTGAGGGATACCCTGATCCATACAGACTCTTATGGAAGTGTGGATCACGTTCAAACAACACTATGGGATACGCCCCCAGTGACGGGACACTACCCTTGCGGGTCCTGTGTAGCTTGTGAATTCACTAGAGCTAGCAAAACACTTGAACTCGGCCTCAAAACCCCCTGGGAGCAACGGTCCCATACCAACTGCAACTCTGAAGGGGTCATCTACCTCATAAAATGCCCATGTGACTTAACCTACATAGGCATGACCAGCCGAAAAATTAAAATTCGGATATGCGAACATAGAAGTACCATCAGGCGCATGGTCTCAGCTACTAGACTCACCACACACTTTGTCGAGAAACATCATAAAGACACTGATATACGATGGACGGTCATTGAGAAGATTAAGGGCACCAGGAACCTACAGAAAAGACTCCTAGAGAGAGAACAACGGTGGGTGTATCGTTTGGGAACACATGAAACAGGATTAAATGACTCGATACCGTGGAGTCAACTTAATAAGTAAAATCAACCCCTTGGATCCTCCATTTGTTGACATGAACAACAGACACTCCGTCTGAATTACGTATTCACACTATTGACAATGTACATCCCCGTTTTTAAATTACTTAGATACTGGATGGGTTTTGGATGTCACCAGTATGACAACATATTCTATCATAGAGTCACTCCAGCACCCAAACAAGATGCCTTTCACTAGACTAAAACGGGGCATTATTGAACTAACCATTCATCCCCCTCCTCTCAAATACTACATTCTAAATATACCCCTATGTCGAACAACACGTAGACTACGATCGAAAAACGTATTGATGACCATTACCTAATTTTCAGTCTTCAAATCTGGGCATTGCTGGCTAATCATGTTTTATCAGCAGCGTTTTTTAACATCTGGTTCTAATTAACCTGTGTTCCCTCCGCTGCTCACTACACACGAGCGCCCAGTCTGCACTCTTGTCTCTGCCCCCCCCCCTTTTTTGATTCACTTTGACCCTCCCCGTGGCACACATCCACCAATACCCAGCGTAGATCGCTCACTTTCAGTTCAGCCATCCTTTCCAATGTGTACTACAACTTCCATCAACCCCGCACGCCGTAACGTCTGACGTCACTTCCTGTAACCAAGGGGCGTGTCTCTCTATCATCCTTCGATTACGGCGCGCTTTCCACGTTATATTTACCAGTCCCAGGCTTCACCACTTTGCGAAAGCCGAGGACCAGAACCAAACAGGTAGCGGGCAGGGCGGTTGATCGTAACGAAGTAAGTAGTTTTACCCACTCGATGTCCCACTCACTGTGTATCAACCTCCGTTCCATGACCCCATCTATGCGGAACGACCTTTTTCCACCTTACCGCTTGACACAACTCTCATTCACGGTTCCCCCAGGACAGCCCCATCTGGCCCCTGGTCCTGAGAGATTCAATCTACCTTCCCGATTTGGGTAAAGTATAACTGTAGATATATCACGTATGAATGTGTGTATGCATGTGTAGTATGTTTTTTTCAGTCACTTATTTACCTGCCCATTGACAGCATAGTTCTTGGTATCGCCAGGAACGTACAAGGTTTTTTAATGTGCACTAGTACCTGGAGACACTGTGTGCACGCTATTTTTATAAGAACAGACATCACTCTGTTATCGCTAGAATGCGAATCATCTCGCCACACTCACAGTATGTCTGTCACATTTTCTACGATATGTTGCAGTCATGATGAGTGGCATGATAGGAGGACACTCCTCCTCACGTGAGCATGCACACGAGGATCCACGCATGTTCACTGGCGGTATACACCGTACCGCTCTAAGAGAAATGAAATAAGCGGCAACTAGACCGCTGGTACTTTTATATGTTGTTTGTCTCTATTTCTTCCCTTACAGATGGAGCCTGGCAGTTCACACACTTCCACCGTTACCAAACCACGTGGAGCAGCTACTCTGCCCTCACCATACTGACAGGATAGGGACACCCCATAACGTGTTAATTACACTCACATAGGGGAGTTACTTTTTTTGCCCTGAAGAAAGTCCTGGACCATTTTTTGGCCCCTTTTCGGACTGAAACATGTCGGCACTAGGGTCATAGGACCATAACACTCCTAAAAAACCCAATTTTTTAAGTATTTTAATTACCCGGACAGACCCAAGAATAAAGGGATACTGGGGATCTGTCTCAGGTATTTTATCTAGTTAACTCCCTCTGTCGTAGAACATATCAAAAGCACTCCCAACACTGTGGTCGAGCCCACCCGGACTTCTAGGGGTCTGGGTGACCCGATGATGAAGCATGACACCACTAGGGTGTGTGAGGGTAACTTAAAGAAAGACTTAGTTTCCCCACGACCACGGTTGTATTAGGCACAACCTTGAATTCTCATTTCTCTTCCCCTGTTCCCTTATTTTACTAGATCTCTATAGATCTGTTAGAGTATTTTTTGTGCATTTAGAGTGTAGTAACATACAGTGGAGCAGCACAGAGTGCAGTGGCATAGAGTGGAGCAGTGCACAGTGGAATGAGGTACAATATAGTGGGATACAGTTGAACAGCATAGAGTGGAGTATCGGGGAATGGTGTTGAAGGGAGTGGCATAGAGTCTAGTAGGATAGACTGCAGTAGTATAGAGGGCACTGGCACGCAGTGCACTGGCATAGAGTGGAGTGGTGTACAGTGGAGTGGCGTACAAAGCAATAGCTTGTAGTAGAGTGGCATACAATGGAATGTTGTACAGTGTAGTTGCGTACAACGGAATAGTGTCAAGTGGATTTGCCTACAGTGACATAGACTGGAGTCTTGTACATTGGAGCGGCATACAGTGGAATAGCATACAGTGAAGTGCTGTACAGTGCAGTGGTGCTGAGTGTGGTAGAATGGACAGGAGTATAGTGGAATAGTGTGGAGTCGGGTAGTTTGTAGTGGTGTAAATTGAGGCAGTGTAGTGGCATACAGTCGAATAGCATAGAGTGTAGTGGCATAGGGTTGAGTAGCATACAGTGTAGTAGCATGCTATTCTGCTTTACGCACTGGAGTGGCGTTTGGTACAGTGTAGTGGTGTACAGTGGAATGGCATAGACGTGTGGCATGAGTGGATTGTTGTAGAGGGGAATACTGTAGAGTGAAATGTTGTGGAGTGGGGTAGACTGTAGTGGCGTGTAGTGTAAGAGCATACTGTACAGTGATGTGGAGTGTTGCAGAGTGGAGTAGTGTACAGTGGAATAGCATAGAGTGTAGAGGCACAGAGAGGAGTGGCATGGAATTGAGTGACATACAATGGAGTAGCATACTTTGTAGTGGTGTAGAGTGGAATAACGTTGAGTTTACTGGCATAAAGAGTAGTGACATACAGTGGAGTGGCGTAAAGTGAAATAATATACAGAGGAATAACGTACAGTAGAGTAGCATACACCAAAAAAGCGTGGAGTAGTGTAGAGTTGAGGGACATACAGTGTAGCAGCATACACCTGAAGGGCATAGATTGGATAGCGTACAGTGGAGTGATGTTGAGTACAGTGGCTTACAGTGTAATAGGGTACAATGGAGTATAATAGAGTGGTTTAGCGTACAGTGGAGTGGCATAGTGTTGAATGGCATAGAGTTCAGTGGCATAGAGTGTAGTCGCGTTCTGTGGAATAGTGTATAGTAATGTTGCATAAGATGAGTGGAATAGTGTAGATTGCAGTTTTGCACAGTGAACTGGCATCAAGTAGAATAGGGTACATTGGAGTGGCAAAGAGTGGAGTGGCATGCAATTGAATGCAGTCGAGTGTAATAGCATACAGTGGAGTAGCATAGAGTGCAGTGGCGTAGAGTGGAGCAGCATACATAGGAATGAGGTACATTATAGTGGAATGTAGTAGAATAACAGAGTGGAGTATTGCGGAGTTGTGTGGCATAGGGTGGTGTAGCATAGATTGCAGTCATATAGAGTGCACTGGCATAGAGTGGAAAGGAGTGACATACAGTGGGTGGCGTAGAAAGCAATAATGTGTAATAGAGTGGCATACAATGGAATATAGTACAGTGTAGTTGCGTACAGTGGAATAGTGTAGAGTGGATTTTCTTACAGTGCAGTGGCGTAGACACACAGTCGAGCAGCATATGGTGGAATAGTGTACAGGGGAGTGGTGTACAGTGCAGTGGCATAGAGTTGAGTGTGGTAAAATGGACTGGCATACAGTGGAATAGGGTGAAGTGGCACAGAGTGGTGTGGTGTAGCTTGGAGTGTCAGAGTGAGGCACAGTGTAGTGCTGTACAGTCAAATAGCATAGAGTGCTGTGGCATAGAGTTGAGTAGCATACAGTGGAGTGGTGTACAGCTGAATAGCGTACACTGGAATGGGGTAGAGTGGAGTGAGGTGCAGTGTTGTGGCGTGCAGTGGAATAGCACAGACTAGAGTGGTGTGGAGTGCTTTAGAGTGGAATACTGTAGAGTGGAGTGTTGTAGAGTGGAGTGGGGTAGATTATAGTTGGGTAGACTTTACTGGTGTACAGTGTAATAGAGTATTGTGGAGTGATGTAGAGTGGAGTGTTGTAGAGTGGAGTGTTGTAGAGTGGCATGACATACAGTGGAGTAGCACACATTGGAGTGATGTAGAGTGGGATAATGTTGGTTTTACTGGCGTACGGTGTAGTGAAGTACAATGGAGTGGCATAAAGTACATTAGCGTACAGTGGAGTGTTGTACAGTGAAACAGCATAGAGTGTAATGATGTGACATGTCATAAAATGGAGTACTGTACAGTGTAAAGATGTGGAGTGGGTTATCATAGATTTGAGAGGTGTATAGTTGAGTGGTGTACAGTGGAGGGGTGTAGAGTGCAGTACACTGGAATAGCATACACTGCAGTGGTGTACAGTGGAGTGGTATAGAGGACAATAGCACAGAGTGTAGTATGGTTCAGTGGAGTTACGTACAGTGGAATAGCCCAGAGTGGAGTAGAGGGGTATACAGTAGAGTGGCATAGATAGGGAGTGTCAGAGAATGGATTGGCGTAGAGTGTAATAACCTAGAGCAGAGTGGAGTGGACTGGTGTAGAGTGGATTGGCATAGAATGGAGTGGCCTAGAGTGGATTCACAAAGTGTATTAGTGCAGAGTGTAGTGGTGCTGTGTGAAGTGTGGTAAGTGAAACAGGTATAGAATGAAAGTATGTGAACAGATGTAGGTTTAATATGCCATGAATATACATTATCACAACTAAATACTATTTTTGGTAGTATGTGTGAAATGTATAAGTAGTGTTAAAGTTAAAAGAATTAAAAAAACATTTATATATTGTGACGAGGTATACTGCAGTAAGTTCCTGATATACCATGGTGCTTGCGTATGAGATGCCTGTATGTGATTGTTTAATGACCGTGTTTAGCGAAGGTAACAGGCAGCCATGTAGTTTTCAGCACACTTTGGCTGTGTTCTGCATTTCCTTGCATTGTGGGTTATGTTCCTAGATATAGTTAAGTATTGGGTTTTATTGTTATTCACTACCTATTACCAATTTTCTTTAAGTGATAATAGGTGGAGAAATGTATTTATAAATGTCGATATATTTTTACAGCAGTTTCGGGAGAACAGCACATTTAAAAAAATAATATTTTAAGTGTGCAGTAATTTGGAGGCATTACTACGGTCCCTACATAAACCTCTGGAGGCCTTTCTCCCAGTATTCAACTGCCCCTCTGACTACTGAGGGCTCTCCTGTGGTGAGATGTGGACTGCTCTCAGGCAGAAGGCAAGGGGCGTTAGTGTGGGGAGTTGTTGGCCTTCCCTTGAAAGGATGAACGGGGTAGTGCCCAAGGACTAGTTACACTTCAGAGAGGCCTAGCCTGAGCAGATGAACCTCACACAAGGCCTGCTCCCTCATTTTGTCCCTTGAGTCAAGCTTGGCCCAAACACAGTGGAAAGGGGAGCTGCCCCACAGCTGGTTGTGGCCAAGGAATTCTGAGTAAGGGAAGAATGGCCCTGCTATCCTGGGTTTAGGTAGAGAGGGGCATTGTGTGCTGAAAAAGTCGGCATGGTCACCTCTGGGAAGTCTTACCTTGTTGGCTAGTGTGTGGCCAGTGGCTGCCCCCACCCACAGGCTGGCACTGGGCATATATGTGCTATCCCGGTCCTCTCCTCAGAACACTCCTCGTCCAGAGATGAATCAGAAGAAAGACTGCCTTACTGTCTGAAGAACCTGAAGGTAGACTTTACCAGATTGCCATTAATCAAGAAGTCCAGATGTTACTCCAGGGGTACGTGGGTGACCTCCTGTTTGAGCTAAAGGGACACAATCAGCTTCCAGAGGCCTAGACCTGATTTGGACTCCTGTGCGGGAGTGAGTCCTCACACTCAAGTACTATCTCCAAGTTAATGGACCATTGGTTGTGGTCAGAGAGCACTCCTCCCTGCCTAATTGAAAGCTTCTCTGGACTCAACGCATAGTATTGATACAAGCAACCTTCATTGATTACTTCATCGAATTTGACAGTAAGCACCACCTGAACAACTGCTTCCCCAGACTTGATACCAAAAAGCACCTGATAGATGGCTTCACTGAACTCCATGCCAAGTTGCATCTCAGGATGGCAACAACCTTCATCGACGGCTTCATCGGGCCTGACATAATCTTCTATTGAATCCTAGACCTTGTGTAGCAGTCCCTCATCATCATTAGGCCCTTCATCAGATCCAACAGGCTGATTAGCCCCACTGAAGACTTTGTCTCCATAAAGGTTTCTAAGTGAGGAGGTAACTTTGTGACCGGGGCATGCCTGGTCTGTGTATCTGACTCATACTCCCATCAGGATTGGCCTTAACCCTTAACTTTGTTCAAGTCACTTGCAACCAATGATCATAGTTGCCTCTGTACACTTTTTGGTGCTATTTTTTAATTCAAACTTTAAAAATTCATAACTGCTTATTGGATTCTTTTCATTTTGATGTCTCTATATATATTGTTTTGGGGCTTTTCTTGTTTTGTGTTTTGACTTTATTACTGTTGGAGTACTTTAGAAATTGGCCCTAGGTTAAGCCTGTCTGCCTTGTGCCATAGCAACCAGGGAGTTGAGCTAAAGTTAATTTAGTGACTTTTGACAAGGATTGTGGTTTTTACTTGAGGTGGGTACTTACCCTCTCAACTAATAACCCAGTTTCTTAATGTGTTATGTACATTCAGTAGAAAAGGGGAATTGAAAACTCTGTAGCAATATGTGCTTTACATACACTGGGGCTGTGTCAATATTTGCATGGCAATATGTGCTTCAGATAATAGATTGAAATACTGATGCTGGAATGGCAGTATTGCCTTCACATATCCTGACCACTGTAGACATGTGTAACCAACTGTATAATTCAACTTTTTTTAAATAAAAGTCTCAAATCTATGCATCCTAAGGGTATTTTGACATGTTTCCCTGCCTTGGCACCCTGAGCAACAGGGTCATTCTCAGCACTTCTCAATTTTTGCTATAATAATACGCATACCTCTGTTAAAGAATTTAGCCCTGGGCTATTTCAGGATTAGTCATCACCTCTAAATGGTTGGCACAATGACTACAACTCAGGCATATCTGAACAGTACTTTGCCAGTCTAATTAAATGAGACTCCCATTATTAACAGCAGCCTGGAACATTTTCGTATAGCTCCTAAATAGAACTATTAGCAGCCAGAAATATTCCAACATCTCATATTTTAGCTATACCTTTGCAGATCTCCACTATATGGTGGCATTGACATAGATGGCAAAATATCGCCTGCCGTGGATATTTTAATGCACAACTAACACATTAACATTGAAGGGCATTATGCATTGGCACAATATTTAATCAATCAATGTTATTTTTCAGTGAGGTACAGTGTATCAGACAACTGCAGCATTACCGATTGCAAAAATATATTTGCCTGCTGTCCATCCACTCACTAAATCAAATGCCCAATTTTATCAAAGACACGATTTGCTGCTAAGGAGAAACAGTTCACTTGCATATTCTGGCAGAGAGTGTCATTTTAATTAAGTGAAAGGGCTTGTAATGCACCATTTCATAAACATAAGACACTAACTTAATTAAATGACTGGTTTAATGAATGCATATCTTTGATTGCAAGGCTTGTATTCTTTGCACTTGTTGCATTGTTCCCACAGGGCAAACGGATACACAACAGATCATGGTAAGCAGAGAATCTACAAGCCACACAAATGCCACGCAAACCACATAGCTGCTATCATGGAACTACCACCAAAAGCCAACACCAAGAAATATCATGTTAGACAGATATTACCACATTCATTCGCCATGACTCAGGTAAGTGCTTAAGGTGTCTGCTAAAAACTGGATAATTAATTTTAGAGGGGAGTACTCGTCCCAACTTAATAAGTGCAATCTCATTGGCTAACAACACAGTTCCAAAAATAATTTCTGCTCAACCCCTGCTAGCAATGGCAGAAGCATCTGACAAAAATTCTGCAGAGAAATGCATATTAATTTTCAAGCAGTACCAAAATATTTTAAAGTCAAGAAAACAACATAACATTCCACACCCAATTCAAAAAGATCAAGGGAAATTAGTAAACAAAAAGATACCCAAAACAATCAAACTGGTAAAGGGGAACCAGAAATATATTTAAAAAATGTTTTTAGGCACAAAGGCCATAAAAAAGGGAAGCAGCAATTAGAAGCTACAGTTTGTCATTGTCAGGCAGGAGAGACATTATATGGACATTGATGGTCGGGGAGGCCGAGTGAGCCATATCAAAGTTTTTATCTTTCTTAACTTATTTTCAAGAGCTCCAAGTCCTCAGGGACAGAAAGGTAAGAAGCTGGAGTCTGCAAGGGTCTTTTGAAATTGGATTAATATTAATGAAGCTAATTCTGTAACCTTCAGTTTTGGTACCAAAACAAAGTAGAGTTCCATACATACTAAGGTCGCTTCTCCACTTGAGTAATTATCCATCATGATCTGGTCCAAGATTACACCTTCCAAAGTTAGCCACTTTTTGGTTTTCAAAATAATACTGCCGGGCAAGGCAGGGCACTGTAGCTGGACAGAGCTCTACAAGCATGGATACCTTCAATGCAAATCTGAAACTTTTCTTTTGTAGCAAAAACCTCCAAGCAGGGTGAACCTGCATATCTTGCCACCTGAGGGGGCACCCTCCCTAAAGCAGACTCAGCACATTGCGTCTGTCCTCTGGAGGCAAGAAATTAAGTCCCAGTAAGTGCTAATTGCCTAACAATCGATCCTAGTAACGTATGCAGCCCCCAGGATCCTCAAAGAAGGTTTCTAGGCACCAGATCACTCTCCAACTAGGTTTCTGTTAAAATCCAGACCACAACAGAGTTTCTTGGAGTCAGCATTCCTTCTGCTTTTTGTGATCCAGTAGCAGGGGACAGAAGGCCAACCACTTAACACTTAGAGAGCAGTTCCAGACCCTTAGTGGCATCAAAAATGTTGAATTTCTCGATATTCTTTCTTCACACTTCCTGGCAGGGTCTTCTTTTTTTAAGATGTTTTCTTCTCACCAAGTTCAGGAGTGTTTTGAGGAGGCGGTGGTGAGGTGCCGGCCATGTCCTATTGTTTGCACTAGCCAGTGACTGTAGAATTCTGGACATCCTATCCTTCCAAAGTTCTCGTGGACTCATCAGCTTCTTTTACAGCATATTATTTTCTGTTTACTACTATCCTTCACAGAATCCCTCATTCAAGATGGTCCTCGCCCTATTACAGCTGCAGGAGCCCTATATCTCCTTCTAGATACTACACTATGGAGAGGAGGTTCCCTCCCCTCTACCGATGCTAGAACTGTCTTTCACTGTACTGGGAGCACAGACAAAAAGTCTAGGGTGGCTCTGGCAATGGATGGTTTCAGTTTTTGACAATCCCACCTGGAATGTCCACCTTAACGGAAGAGTTGTGAAAACTACCCTTTGTGTTGCAAAGTGTGCATGCCTCTCTCCCAGATGGCTAATTCCTACTAAATGGCCACTGTTAATATCATTCAACCTTCAGCTACTAGAGGTCAAACTGTTGTCTTTATGGCTGGGGATTGTTAACATACAGACAGGGGTGTATAGCAATTCTCTGGAGCAGTGTTGCGTGGCAAATCAGTTTTAAACAGTTTACTCTTGGGTACCACAAAGTACAGTTTTATAATGTTAATTTTCCCCTAAAGGTATCAAAAATCTACTTTCGTTGGTGAATTAGATTTTTAAAACTTAGCAGAAAATACCTGATTGATCGTGCTATTATATCTGAGACCTTGAAGCAAAAAAGTTAATTTTAGTCACACTATGACTTTTGATGGAAAACATAGCTTTACCTAAATAGTGAAAAACAGCTGTCTGTACATTTGGAATGTGTAGGCGTACGATTTGTCTTATTATTTAGCATACACCACTTTTATACATTAATCTCCTAGCCCTGTGCACTTACAAGGCACAACTTTAACCCCTTCGATGCGCATGACGGAGCGGTTCCGTCATGCGCATCGGTTGCGCTGTGCGGATGACGGAACCGCGCCGTCATGGCCCCGCCCGCACACGAACCCTTCAGCACAGCGCGGTAATCCGCGCCGCGCTGAAGGGGTTAAGGTTACTTAGTGTTGCAGGGATTCTGCTCATGGACAGAACTATTTGCAGGAAACCAGGACCTCAGCGAATTGCGGTGTACCAAAAACTCACCTCAGTATCCAGCACCCCTATCCGACTAGCATCAGTGTCTCATTCGTTCTCTGTATCATCTCGAAGCTACCAATGATTAGACAACCCAGAAGAAGTGACTTAGAGTACTCTCAGGAATGGTGGGAATCAGAAACATCTTTTTGTTATTATTCTCATATCAGTCCACAACAAGAGTAATCAGAGACATGCTAAAGTTTAAAATGTTTATTTTTAACTACGTGCCCTAAGGTGCAGTACTTTGGCTGTTATTAGAAAGAAGGCTACCAGTAGTTCCTCAAGGAGAGGAAAGAAGTGGAGATGAATCGGTGAATTAGCCTAGAAGAACTACATGTATACTATGTGTAAAGTGGGTAATCCTTTTGTTGGATTTTAATGCCCTCACACACCCTTTCAGGTGTCATGCTTCATCATCTGGGCTGCTCCTCGTCGGGCCGGCGGTGCAATGCCTAACGGGCTCCCTAAAAAGGGGCACTTTATCGGAGTTCTTTTAATCCAACAGCCGTCAGGTGAAGTGCGGGTGTGTGGGCCTGATTATTGTAGATACAAAAAGTGAGTTAAAACAGGGTCGAAAGTACCAGTGTGGAAAATCAATTTATTTTAATGGTCTCCTTCCCTGATTAAAAAGGTGTATGTAGCACTAGGTAGAGTGTAATGTCTCTAGTTGTAGTGCATGGGATTGGTGGTCAACATGTTTCTCGCAGTGAGCTCGTGCGCTCGCGATTCGTCAGGACCTATCAAGATATCTACAATGGTAACAGGGGACTATCTATAGTATAGTGGTCTCCTAGTCATAGTCGGTCATGTGAACAAAAAACTTATTCCTAAAATACCTGTTGAGGTCTGTTGCTACCTGTAGAAAAAACAGTACATTAAGTTGGTCAATGTAGAGACATATAGCCACAGGTATCAGGAATTATAAATCAAACAAAAAGGCTTACAAGGTGATTCATCTCCAACATAGTTAAAAATGTAACAGTGGTGACTGCTGGTGCTCGAGCGTCAACAACTGCTCCTAAAAAGTGGTGTACCAACAAGGTGAACTATAGTGGCTAAACACCTATGTGGAACATTTAAAAACAATCAAGGCGGCAGGAAACATCGTTGGACTCACCCTAATCAGTAGGACTGTAGGCCACAACAGTTCTCGGTGGACTCAGCGTGCGGCGAAGGACCTCTAAAAGTAGGTCTGAACTAGAAGGTGATAGCGAGCTTGAATAATGCAATAATCACAGCTGGAACATATGGGGACAAATAGCGCTATACAGTTGATAGAAATACGAATACGCTGATTGATAAACCCCACGATCAGGCTATGTTCCCAAAGGATGTGAGGTGATGGCAGAGTTAAGATAAAATGCATGCTACTTGGGACTGTCTACTCGTAATGATGGTGTTAAATGTAAATCAATGGGGTCCCAATTCTATGACACTAGTTCTCCCAGAGCTCCATAATTAGGGGAATTACAATGAAGAATAGGGAATCGGCCGGAGCATAGTTTTGTTAACCGATGCAGACAGCCTGATGTCAGCGGGGGGGCAAATAGCTCGTACTGGCATTACGGGAGTAACACAAGCGCTCGGGGAAGGGGTGGTGTGATTGCTAGTCTTAAAGAATGAAAACACGGATTCCGTGTAAAAGTACTTACATCTGCCCCGCTCACGCTCTGACTCTTGACCTACCCGAGCCACCGAGTCTGGGAGGTGGTGACCTGGACGCTCGGTCGAGGTTAAATGCTTCCGGTCATGTCACGTGACGAGGTCACGTGATCGCAATTCCAACTCGCGCGAGTAGCGAGGAGTTTATTTATGCGGGCTGGGGTAATGTATCATTACGATGTTAGTGCGCAGTGTTTTAATATTCTTAGAATGGACAAAACACTTTGAATGAATTAAACTCTTCAAATGTGAGTGAATTACTTACAAAAAGCAAAGAAGGACAGTATCGTCGGCCATCTTGGTTTGGGAGGCGAGATGTCAATAAAGTTTTGTCTCAATTGGATGCATAGTGAAGGCAGGGTGCCAAGAGAACCTTAGTAAGAATTATCAACGGGTTGTGGGTGAAAGTGAACCACCACAACGGGGAGTGGAAACCAGGAGTCACACCAGGAAACAAACTTAGTTGTCAATTTGTCTTCTAGACAATTGACAGCCGTAGAGGACAACGTCCTACAGAAAGGACTAGGATTTGTCCCCACCCCCAGGGTTGACCCTTTCAACCAGACTTGCGAATTACACCAATTCTTCCGCAAGATCCGGTTGAGATTTTTCTTTGAGGGAAAAGACGACATATCAGACAATGTCTCAGGTTTACGTAACCCTTCCACCTTCACTCCCCATTCAGGGATGATACCAAATGAAGTACTCACCTATGAACAGGCAGTACTCAAGGATATTAAATCCATTCCTACACAGAAGCAATTCAATAACCTCAGCAGAGCAGAGAGGCTTGCTATTACAACGTTAGCGGACGATCCGTCTATTACCATCAAACAGGCTGATAAAGGTGGGGCAACTGTTATAATGGCAACCACTGATTATGACAACGAGTGTCTGCGTCAATTGGGCAACAGAAAGTACTATACACCGATCCCGAACAACCCCACTCAACGTCTAAAAACTACCATTACTGGTTTGGTTGACTCCGCAGAAAGCAATGGCTGGTTAAGTGAGAAGGAGGCTTCCTTCTTAATCCAAAAAGAACCAAGGACCCCCTATTTCTATGTTCTACCAAAGATTCACAAGGGGGTCACACCAGTACCTGGACGCCCCATAGTATCGGGCATTAATTCAATTCTAGAACCGTTGTCTAAGTTCTGCGATCATTTTCTGCAACCTTTAGTGAAACGCACGCCTTCTTACATACAGGACACGACAGATGTTCTACGCCTATTGGATCAAACAGAGGATACTCATAACGTCAACTTCCTCATCACTCTAGACGTGGAAGCCCTGTATACTAATATTCCACAAAGGGCAACTCTTGAAGTGATCGAGGAGGTACTTGGAGGCGAACCTTGGGAATCACCGACTCCAGTGTCCTTCATCATTGAATGCGCCACCATAGCCCTGACAGAAAATTTCTTCGAGTTTAAAGGCCAATTATACCACCAGACTCAAGGTACTTCCATGGGAAGTACCTTTGCTCCGAGTCTAGCCTGTTTGTATATGGCTTGGTTTGAGGGGTTACACATCTTTTGTGATACGAATCCATACCGTCACAACATTCTACTATGGAGACGATTCATAGATGATATTTTGATTTTTTGGTCTGGAGATTCTGGGAGCTACGAAGCATTCTATACATGGCTCAACCAGTTGAACCCTCACCTCAACTTCACCATCACAGCGTCCCCCTCACAAATCGCATTCCTCGACCTAACTATTATGTTGAGCGAGGGTATTCTTTCCACGACTCTTTACAAGAAGAGCACTGATCGCAATAGCCTGCTTCACTTTACCAGTCACCACCCTAGAGCTCTCAAGGAGAATTTGCCCTTCGGGCAGTTTCTAAGATTGAGACGGAACTGTAGCACGATTGATACTTTCAAAAGTGAAGCCGAAGTCCTTTCCAATAAATTAAGAGAAAGACAATACCCGCTGAGAAGTATCACCAAGTCCAAAAAACGGGCACGAAATAACAACAGAGAAGCCCTTTTAGAACCCAGAGAGAACACCACTACTGTGTCTGACATCCTCACCTGTGTGACAACCTTCTCACCCAACACCAACCAGGTTGTTAAGGTCCTTAAAAAACACTGGAATATCCTTAATACTGGGCAAATGAACCTTGAACTACCCAGATTTGCATACAGACGCACCAAAAACATTAAAGACTTGGTAATACAAACCAGACCGAGACCCAAAACCAAACCCACACAGAACACACTTTGGCAACTGCCTGCAGTGAAGGGACATTTTCCGTGTGGCATGTGTACTGCCTGTACATTTACATCTGTACATAAAACCATCACCCTTAATACGACTTTTACTTGGGAACTGAGGTCACATACTAACTGCAACACCAGTAATTGCATTTATCTCCTTACATGTCCCTGTAATCTGTACTACGTAGGGATGACGACTAGACCAATTAAATTGCGAATCTCTGAACATCGCAGCAATTTTCGGTGTAAAAAACAGAACACCAAAATCAGTGCCCATTTTATTGAGAAACAACATTCCCCAGACTCTGTCAAATGGCTGGTTCTAGAAACCCACCCTCAATTGTCACAACACAGTCTTTTTAAGAAGGAACAAAGATGGATACACCGTCTGTCTTCTAATGTCACTGGGCTTAATGATGATATTCCCTGGGGAGCCCTTAAGCTGTAGCGTGACATGCTCTTGGCAACTGGTTCACTCTTCTACCTTGTTCTTCCCTTATGTTCTAAATGAATTAACATTGTCGGCTAAAAGTATGCGTTCCAGTGTATACCAAGGCTCACACTTTCACCCACAACCCGTTGATAATTCTTACTAAGGTTCTCTTGGCACCCTGCCTTCACTATGCATCCAATTGAGACAAAACTTTATTGACATCTCGCCTCCCAAACCAAGATGGCCGACGATACTGTCCTTCTTTGCTTTTTGTAAGTAATTCACTCACATTTGAAGAGTTTAATTCATTCGAAGTGTTTTGTCCATTCTAAGAATATTAAAACACTGCGCACTAACATCGTAATGATACATTACCCCAGCCCGCATAAATAAACTCCTCGCTACTCGCGCGAGTTGGAATTGCGATCACGTGACCTCGTCACGTGACATGACCGGAAGCATTTAACCTCGACCGAGCGTCCAGGTCACCACCTCCCAGACTCGGTGGCTCGGGTAGGTCAAGAGTCAGAGCGTGAGCGGGGCAGATGTAAGTACTTTTACACGGAATCCGTGTTTTCATTCTTTAAGACTAGCAATCACACCACCCCTTCCCCGAGCGCTTGTGTTACTCCCGTAATGCCAGTACGAGCTATTTGCCCCCCCGCTGACATCAGGCTGTCTGCATCGGTTAACAAAACTATGCTCCGGCCGATTCCCTATTCTTCATTGTAATTCCCCTAATTATGGAGCTCTGGGAGAACTAGTGTCATAGAATTGGGCCCCATTGATTTACATTTAACACCATCATTACGAGTAGACAGTCCCAAGTAGCATGCATTTTATCTTAACTCTGCCATCACCTCACATCCTTTGGGAACATAGCCTGATCGTGGGGTTTATCAATCAGCGTATTCGTATTTCTATCAACTGTATAGCGCTATTTGTCCCCATATGTTCCAGCTGTGATTATTGCATTATTCAAGCTCGCTATCACCTTCTAGTTCAGACCTACTTTTAGAGGTCCTTCGCCGCACGCTGAGTCCACCGAGAACTGTTGTGGCCTACAGTCCTACTGATTAGGGTGAGTCCAACGATGTTTCCTGCCGCCTTGATTGTTTTTAAATGTTCCACATAGGTGTTTAGCCACTATAGTTCACCTTGTTGGTACACCACTTTTTAGGAGCAGTTGTTGACGCTCGAGCACCAGCAGTCACCACTGTTACATTTTTAACTATGTTGGAGATGAATCACCTTGTAAGCCTTTTTGTTTGATTTATAATTCCTGATACCTGTGGCTATATGTCTCTACATTGACCAACTTAATGTACTGTTTTTTCTACAGGTAGCAACAGACCTCAACAGGTATTTTAGGAATAAGTTTTTTGTTCACATGACCGACTATGACTAGGAGACCACTATACTATAGATAGTCCCCTGTTACCATTGTAGATATCTTGATAGGTCCTGACGAATCGCGAGCGCACGAGCTCACTGCGAGAAACATGTTGACCACCAATCCCATGCACTACAACTAGAGACATTACACTCTACCTAGTGCTACATACACCTTTTTAATCAGGGAAGGAGACCATTAAAATAAATTGATTTTCCACACTGGTACTTTCGACCCTGTTTTAACTCACTTTTTGTATCTACAATAATCAGGCCCACACACCCGCACTTCACCTGACGGCTGTTGGATTAAAAGAACTCCGATAAAGTGCCCCTTTTTAGGGAGCCCGTTAGGCATTGCACCGCCGGCCCGACGAGGAGCAGCCCAGATGATGAAGCATGACACCTGAAAGGGTGTGTGAGGGCATTAAAATCCAACAAAAGGATTACCCACTTTACACATAGTATACATGTAGTTCTTCTAGGCTAATTCACCGATTCATCTCCACTTCTTTCCTCTCCTTGAGGAACTACTGGTAGCCTTCTTTCTAATAACTTCATTGTCGGGGCACCTTACCAGTTTGGACCTCCCACTCACTCTTTGTGAGCGGAAAACGCCCCCCTGATCCCTCCCTTTTGGTACCTGCAGTACTTTGGCTAACATAAGCAGACAAATGATTAAAAAAAAAACACGATCAGCATTGTTACAATACCATAGAAAATGAAGGGAGAAATCATATTACAAATGATAGTGGAAAACAACCACCCTCCCTTCACAAGTAAGCTAGTTTTATGAAACTAATAGAAGGTCTTTAGGCTTGAATGGGGAACCCCATACCGTAAATATCAGCTTAGGTGAATTACATCACAGGATCGGCGCTGCTCTGTGTCTGGAAAAAGTTTTCTCCAAGTGTCTGAATCATGCATGCAAATGCAATATTAAAGGCACCCCAGTTTCAGATATTTGCAGCTGTGTGCGTGTTATGGCTAGAGCGTGGGCCGACCAACATGAATTCAAAAGCATACATTGTTATTTGACCTTGACGGCTTCTGCACACAGTGTTCAGACTAAGGTCACGGTGCACGTCTAGGGATGTGAACAACAGACCGTTCTCATGTGAAGAAAAAGCAAGTAAGCAGTTTTTCTTGTAATAATAACAGCTACCTGCAGTGTCGTGTGCAAAAGCAGCAAAAGTGGCAAGATGGCGTTTTACATCTCAGCTGCTTATGCTAACATAGCAATGTGGGTACATGGAACTCTGTCACCACTACACCCTCCCTTGATCGGACCACAAACAAAATAAGGAAGCAAAGTAGGAACGCAGAGTTCAAGTTCGATTGAGACAGAACCAAGGTCTTGCATTGCCAATCCATATAATTGGTAGTGACAAAACGTGTTCGAAAAAGCAAAAAATGTAAACATCTCGCAGAGGTTTAACAGAGCCTAATGTGTAGTAAAAAGGAAAAGTGTAAAAAACTTGGGTTAGGACTTGCGGAAGAAGGACAACTTCCAATTTAATCCATCAACGTGTAGGCACAATAAGTAGCAACTGTCTCCAAGAGGAATTCATTATAATGTTCTGTAAAAGATTCCGCCATCCAGTCAAGTAAATTAAATGAACATACATGGTCTTCAATAACTGGAGTCTCTAGCACAACCAGAGGACAACTTGCGTGTTCTTCAAGATAACTTCTCGCCAAGAAGTTATAAGCTGCCGCATATATATTCCAATTCCCTAGGACTCCATTTGCCGCTCAGCAGGCCTTAATCCCGATGCCAGAACAGTCCAACTCATGAGCCACTAAGGGTCTCATTAGTCGATCATAATCTGGGGCAGGAGATGCCGAGTTCGACAGGCACAAATCCAGAGCCCATCCCAATGGACAATCTAGGCTATGGAAAACAGGTTGCATGCAAGTAAAGTAGGAGAACCGGAAGGATAATCCACAGGCTACGCTTAAAGTGGCCAGTGGTAATGTTCCATAGTATTCTAGTATCCAGTTACGCAGTTGAAGCAGCCGGGGCAGGCTGTCGTGTGATACATATCGTGCAGCCATTGCGCAGCAAGCAGACCAACAGGAGCACACCAGCAGTGAGGGCGAGAATCAACGGAAGCCCGCCGAAGACGCTGGAAAAAATAGAATGAAAAAATGCCGGTATCACACCAAATATTGTTTGGAAGGAGGTCAAGAGGCCGGAGCCCACAACTTTCAAAAAATGCACTAAGCCAGTTGTTGACGGGGCATTGAATATAATATGAATCAGAGCACCCAAATGAAGGGGGAGATCCGTATTTAAAAGCACATGCACCTCGGTGCCGGTGTTTGCCACATGAAGGATGAATGTTTCACGGGAGGAAGTCAGAGCGACTTCTTTTTGAGACAATAGAGCCCTTATTCTGCTCATCTTATTGAACTCTGCTTTCAAGGTTGGTATGGAAGGCCAGATGGATACATCCAGTCTCCCATGCGGGGGTGGGAAAAGGACATTTTTACAGCATACTACGCATTGTGAGACAGTTACAATGTATGGAATCCCCACTAGCATCCCGCAGCATGCCTCATTATTTATAAGCAAATAGCTACCGTTAGCTAACAATGTAAAAGTGGGTGTAATAGCTGGCACAGGGTTTCCCTTCAGAATGCAAGCTAAATTCAGTGCCTGCTGCAGGCTCCATGCAATTGGATGTGCCTACAGACTACTGAGTGATCAGGTGTGGAAGTGCATTCCTCTCCTTTTAAATAAACTTCTCTACCCTCTCTCATGCACCTGTATGTAAATAGGAGTGGCCAAACTTCAAGCAGGAAAGCAGTACCCAATGGTTTATATCTGCCTAGGGCATAATATTTCATATATGAACTGAACTTAAACAATGGAAACGGCAAGGTGATTAAACCATGGATAAGCCACACAGCTGAGTTCCATTCGGCCACAGAGAAAGGTAAAGGTTCCAACTTTTCAATATGCAATAATGAGTATGTTGCATCTTTCATGGACATGAACTGTTGTATTACAGTCAGATAAAACGGCAGGAATAACGATGATGTATTCATGTAGTCCCAGGGAACTTTCCCAGCCTTCAATGTTTGTGAAGTCCATGCAAACTGCATTATAGGAAGCAATTGATTTTGCCCATGGTATAAAACAGACATATCATCCTGTACAATATCCACAACGGATGAAACAATATTATCTAATGTGTAAATTCTGGAAGAAAGGGTGTTAATGCTATTATTGATGACAGCTAGCACTTTTTCCAAATTTGCTTGATCAATAGCTCTTAATCTGGAAGCAGCTTCAATTTGAGATAATTTCCAAACCTCGTTATAAACAGAATACACCCGTCTTTTGGACCTGCCACCCACAGGACCCTTAACAAAATCATTCAAATCTACTTTGTCATTTAATTTTGATAAATGAAGTTTAACAGATGCCAAGGTGAAATGTTGCAGCCAGCTCTGACATAACTTTCCGACAGAATAGGTAGTAACAGAATGGGAAGATTCAAATCGGGGTCCACTTTAACCCGTGTATAGCCAGGGTATAGACCCAGGAAACGATGTTGACAGGAATCGGAGCTCTTCTGCCATATCAACCATCCCTCAGGATCTAATTCGGAAATGTTGAAGGATGAATTAGTAATAAATGACTGCAACACATCAAGGGACAGATCTGTGTGATTATCCCATCTGGGATAAGCGCCCAGATCAGGAATAGAGGGGGAATTAATCTTTTTAGAAGTAGCCAATCCAAAGCAGGTTGTTTGTAAAAGGGTAGAATTTAAAAACAAAATGTGGTTTGGGATAAGGCAAGCACGATGCAGAGCTTCTGTACCTTGTACCTGCCACGCATTAGAACCCCAAACAGATCTAAGATCAATGAGGCATCAAAGATGTAAGTGACATCTGGCGATGTCAAAGAAGTGGCCCATTGTATCCAACATGGATGCAAAGCTTTAGAATTAGGTACACTGGCTTTTGTTTCTGCCTCTAGGGCAGGATACGGTGTGACAACCAACATGCGTTTCCCTTGCGACAGCGCTCTTTCCTTCAGAATCGCCATCTGCACTGCAGTCAAAACTTTTTCGACAGTGGAAAAGCGCATTTCAGTGTCGCCCTGATTGAATGTTAAGTACGTGAAACCACTGCACCAGGCACAATTCTTATTACCAAGTTAGTGTAGTTATCATGCATCAGTAAGTATTTCGAAGCAATAAGATCAGCCTGCAAATATTGCAAGATAGCTGAATGTTCTGGCAGCCAGCTCGATTTGGAAAAAGTAGGTTGTACCAAGGTATATAGTGGCTTGATACGCTGGGCATAATCGGGAATGTAAGTTTGCCCGAAATTTAAAAAACACAGCAAAGATTGTAGTTTCTTCAGCGTTGTCGGAGCACGCAAACATGCACACTTCTCCAGGAAGTGAGGGGCTAATCCTCGACCTTCATTGTTGAGTTCATAGCTCAAAAACAACACTGTATACTCTACAATGTGTGACTTTGCAAAGTTGAATTTGTAACTGAAGTCCGCAATCATGACAATGATGCGGTCAACGTGACACATATGCGGCCAAAATTTGTCACCTGCGAGATAGATATCATCAATATAAGAGTACGCATCAGGGTCAATGCTCTCTAACAGAGAGACAACACGAGCGGCAAAGACGCCTGGACTATTTTTGTAGCCCATGGCTAATCTTTAAAACTGGTATTGCCTGCCGCCGGAAGAAAAGGTTGTCCATTGACTACTAATCGAGGACAGATTATGGCTATAAAAGCCATTGGAGATGTCAAGTGTGGTTTTAATCCTCTTTCTCACGAGACTATCAATGAGGGCAGAACTGTGGGTATTCTGTACAACACAGGTCCGACAATTAGAGTTTAAATGCCGGTAATCCAAAACTAGGCGGTACAACCCATCAAGTTTAGTTACAGTGAATAGAGAATTATTCATGGGTGACACATGTTTCAATAACACCTTGATATTTCAATTGTCCAAGGATTTCTGCGACGTAAGATCTAGCTTCGCGGTGCATGGGATATTTGGGGTTGCGGCTGGGGCACAGACCGTAATGGAATCTCATGGCTTGGTGACAACTTATCCCACCCAACCTGAGTACGGTAGTACACCGGAGCAAGTACCTGAGCCCACTCTTCTGCAAAGTTCTGAGCCTAATCCTTCGGCACAGTGTGCGCGAAAGATGGGAGGATTACCTCCTCCCCTCTAGGAGCGGCCAAAATGAAAGCTGGGGGCCAGTCTGCCTCTGCTAACAGAATGTCATATGTAGAGGTCAGACTTTCCCAAAAAATCCCTTTTATGGTACGTTGTATGTTACCTTCTATTAAAAGGACTATGTCATATAGTCTGTCAGGGGGAGCCACTCTAGTATCAGCAGTTTCTACAGTAATGAATGTGTTAGTTGCTGTCGCCTTCAGATATGGACGCAATGCTTGCCGTACTACTGTAACCTCCGCTGCGCTGTCGAGCAGCGTTAGTGCCCATGTCAGGTTCCGAAGCTGCGTTCTCACTATCTGTCACATACCTCGCTGTTAGTGCAGCAACTTTCTTCTTTTGAAACGGGGGTCGTTGTTGTGCAAATTCGTCCTGCTTGCCTTTACCGTCAGTCTGGCGGGGCTGCTCACGTCCTTGTTGGGCACCCCGACCTTTGCCATGTTCTCCTCTACCGGACTGTGAGACCGATGTTTCCTGTGAAGAACGAGGAGAACATTGTTCAGGAACCCGAAATCTATCAGGAGACCTAATCCCAGTGCGATCGCTCAAATCATGTGTGCGTTCAGTAGTCGCTTGGACTGGCGACGCGGGACGAGACCCCCGTTTCTGTTGTTGCTTTCCCTGTTTTTTAGCTTTCCAATTTTGTTTCGGAAATGCTGGACGGTCGTCTTTAGAAGACATCCCTGTCTTAGTTTGCGGTTGTGTAGTTGTTGTCTGAACAAAAGGCTTAACCCCTAAACTATTGCGGCCAATGGTCTTATAAGCCTGCCCAACAATCTTTGGTAACTGCCGGGGTTTATCGACGTCGGCGATGAGGCACAGCTCATTCGACACTTGAAAGTTAACTGCATCTCCCTTGACGTTAGGAAGGATGAGTGTGGCAACTACGTCGAACACGCCGACAAGCCTCATTCCTAACTCGACCGCCACCTCCGGACCGTGTTGATTCTGAACACATTTGATCACGGAGGGCAGTACAGCCATAGACGGGGTGCCGAAGCACTTCGAGTAGACTGCTGCAAACACTTTACCCCAGTTGTCACAATCAGCTATCTCTGGGACCAAGTCTTTCTGCAAACTAATGGTAAGAATCCTGTGTTTTTCCACAGGAGTAGAATTTGGAGAAACTGCTTTTCTCAGCAAGCCAATAAGGCATATCGTCCTTATTTTGGGGGCGCTTGCCCATTGCTGAACTAACCATGACGGGACTAATAGTAATCCCAGCCGGGCCAGCTGGTTGTGCCGCAACCCTAGGGGCCCCCACCTGGACATTGTGTGAAACGTATTGCACTAAAGCCCTATGTACTGTAATCAGGGCGGTGTGGAGTTGACGCAACTCATCCACTGTGGCTTGCAAATAACGTGGATGTGGTGTAAACCCGGCCAAGATTGGCCAAGTGGCCCCTGGAATGGACAAGGGACCCAAACGAACTGGTGTAACCATGTGGGGGAGGGCGCCATTGAAACAAATACGATGCTGCCAAGCGGAAATTGGAATTTCCTGCGTCCTATATGGTGTGTAATTTGCCGGGACGGCTGTAGGAGTGTATGAGTGAAATGTACCATCATCCGCATTCACAGCCGGCAAAGTAACCCAAGAGTAAAACAACTCATAGGGATGCGATGCATCGGCACTCACTACAAAGATGATAGACATCCCATCGCCAGGCACCCCAAACTGTGTCAAATGACGGCGGAGAGGTGCGCGACTATGCGCTGAAATAGCGACTTCAGCCATAAGGACATAGAGGAGCAAAACAATCTATATGAACAGTAGCACAAAAAGGGTATAAGATAAATCAAAACCTTTTTAATTGTCAAGCTTGAGAGAACCTATATATTAACTAAGTAGGTAGGTTTAAACCGTTACTCCCGCTAACCGGAAACAAGAGTGAGGGTATTGTGGACTAATATAAGCACTACTAAGGCATCTCAATCATAAGACCAAATGTTAGGTGCGCCATATTGCAGTGATTCTGCTTATGCACAGAACTATGCGCAGGAAACCAGGACCTCAGTGAATTGCGGTGTACCAAAAACTCACCTCAGTACCCAGAACCCCTATTCGACTAGCATCAGTGTCTCATTCGTTCTCCGTATCATCTCGAAGCTACCAATGATTAGACAACCCAGAACAAGCGTCTTAGAGTACTCTCAGGAATGGTGGGAATCAGAAACATCTTTTTGTTATTATTCTCATATCAGTCCACAACAAGAGTAATCAGAGACACGGTAAAGTTTAAAATGTTTATTTTAACTATGTGCCATAAGGTGCAGTACTTTGGCTAACATAAGCAGACAAATGATAAAAAAAAAAAAACATCAGCATTGTTACAATACCATAGAAAATGAAGGGAGAAATCATATTACAAATGATAGTGGAATACAACCACCCTCCCTTCACAAGTAAGCTAGTTTTATGAAACTAATAGAAGGTCTCTAGGCTTGAATGGGGCACCCCATACCGCAAATATCAGCTTAGGTGAATCACATCACAGGATCAGCTCTGCTCTGTGTTTGGAAAAGGTTTTCTCCAAGTGTCTGAATCATGCATGCAAATGCAATTTTAAAGGCACCCGAGTTTCAGATATTTTCAGCTGTGTGCGTGTTATGGCTGGAGTGTGGGCCGATCAACATGAATTCAAAAGCATACATTGTTATTTTACCTTGACGGCTTCTGCACACAGTGTTCAGACTAAGGTTGCGGTGCACATTTAGGGATGTGAACAACAGACCGTTCTCATGTGAAGAAAAAGCAAGCAAGCAGTTTTTCTTGTAATAACAGCTACCTGCAGTGTCGTGTGCAAAAGCAGCAAAAGTGGCAAGATGGCGTTTTACATCTAAGCTGCTTATGCTAACATAGCAATGTGTGTATATGGAACTCCGTCTCCACTACATTAGCTAATATGTAAAAATAGGTTTTTTTTATCTATTAAAGGCATTTTTCCTTGCCACGTCACTCTGCGGTACCTCTAAATGCTAGCCACCTAATTATGGTCCTTGCAGCCATACATTTTTATCATATATGTGGGGGGCGTAACTACACACTGCAGCCCACTTATGATTTTTAACTGCCATGATTCTGCACAACCTACCATCACAATACTGGAAAGTGAAAGAAGCCAAGCATGTGGACTTAATGCAGAGTTCACGTTTTGGGGGAATTGCATGCTCTCTGACACTGTTCAGCACTGGCATAGAACACAGTCAAAAAGATACTAAAATCAGACAGGTAAATGTTAAGAGATGTAGGAATTTATGACCTTTTGTGTGGTACCCCTGCCCCAATTCTTACCCTATCCGTCTTTCTGGATTTTGATCTCTGTGTACCTGCTAATCAGATGTAAAGTGCCTGTGCTCCCACTTTAAACATAGTTGAATTGATTTAACCATAACTGTAATTTAACTTTCATAAAAGTTCCTACTATATGATGCAGAAATTCACTCATGGCATTAATTTAAATGTTGCTTGCTGACTGCATCATTGATTGCCCATCGACTACAATAACAGAGAAAACATGGCTTCAGGCCTACCCTGTGTAGCCTTACTGCAGCAGCCTCAAACCTACTGTGCAGTCCTGTCAAAATATCTTTTTGACACACAGGAAACTCTTCTTTTAAATATCAAATAGTCATGCCTAAGTACATCTTGTCGCCTACAAAGCAGGGTGTCTGCGGTTTAAAAGGAACACATCATCCAACACCTGCGAGATCTCCACTGGCTCCCCGTCGAGAAGAGAGCAACTTTCAAACTACTCACCCATGCCTACAAATGCCTCCACAACACCAGACCCCAATACCTCAACAAAAGAATCTCCTTCCATGCACCCAAGAGAAACCTCTGATCTGCTGAACCCGCTCTTGCTGAAACCCCACACATCTGCAAAACCAGAACAGGTGGAAGGGCGTTCTCCTACATCGCGGCCAGGACCTGGAATGAGCTCCCGATCAACATCAGACGCGCCCCCTCTCTGAAAATCTTCAGGAACATGCTCAAGACCTGTCTCTTCTAATGAACGGAGCTGCTTAAACATCCCTACCCCCCTCACCCCCCATGCGATCTGAGACCCTCACAGGTGAGTAGCGTGCTTACAATTCCCTGATTGATTGATGTGCAGAATTAAAATAAGCATGTTTTCCAGTGCTTAGGGCCCAAGAGCTTTTTTCACTGGTGAAGTTGTTTTTTAAATAAATAATTAAGAAAACTGACTTTCACAAAGCTACAATTTTCTTGCCTAAAGCTTCACAAGGCTAATTTGCATTAGCTCTGCAGGCTCTGCCAGCCAATACATGGCCTTAATCGGCTGTAAAAATTGTGCCTAAAGCAGGAACAGTAGCCTGGCTGGAGGGGCGGGGGGGCATTTTTCCCCTTACAGGAAGGCCAGTAGGGAGGACCCAGAAACCTCAATACCTTGTAAAGAAACCTGTTCTTTCACACATAAATGTAAGGTGAAACCTGGAGAAGGCAGCCATTTGTTCCCCTCATCAGATTGTTTCCTGGATTACAATATTCAGTAACACAGAGAAGGGGTCTGCTCCTTGCTTTAGCCACACATCTTGGTGGGTGCATAGGCTCTGCACAAGAGAGGAAGGATTTCTCCATCTTGAAATTTAGGAGTAAGGTGAATACTGGAATTGTTTGCAGTAGGGAAAACAGAAACAGCTGTAAATGTGGGTAGGGTTGACCTAGGAACTGTAACCCTATTGGTCAGGGAAGAGCCAGGAGTCGCCCATAACCACAGACTGGTGGCAATCAATAATGGTGCACCCTATGGCACCACTGGGCCTATCAAAGAAGGGAAGACCCTGCTTACTCTGAACTGAGAGGAGCCCTGAAGGGCTGGGCATCGTTCCTCTTTTAATCATGACATAGAACTGGACTCCAAGGCAAAGTGGGCGAACCTCCTGTGTTGCTACACAGACAAACAAGCTGAACAAACAATTTTTCATGGAGGACAAGTTGCAACTGGACCTTCCCTAGACCCTGCAAAGCATTGGCATTATCAAGCCCTTACATTTTCCTGAGGTATGGGAGCCTTAGGTGAAGAGTTGAGGGAAAAAGAGACTGACCGCTGCAAAATTACAATGACTTCTCTGGGTGGAAAATTTTAACATTCCCACCAAAAACAACAGCTTCAGTGACACCTCACTCAACCCCCATCCAACTTCAGCAGGCCTTCCCAGATACAGCCTGTGGCTGCCGCGCTGAAACATTTTGACTTCCACTTTGGAGTCAAAAGGTAAAATCATTAATGGGACAAACCCATCTGACCGTGGGATGCATCACAGTCAGGCCTCAAAGTGTACCCAGGTCTGAGACAACCGCAGCTATATACTGTCTTTGGGGTTTAGCACTTTTTGATGCTTTTTTTACTAAAAAGATTAAAAACTCATATCTCCGGTTCCCCTTATTGGATTTTCATTGTTTTGGTGTTGTTTTGTTCATTAAATGTGCTCTTTTTTTCCAATTTGGTTTTGGATTTTTATTGTTTGGTGTTTTTACCTTGATACTGTTTTGGTTCTGCTACTCTGTGTCATAGCTACTAGCGGGTTGGGCTCGGGTTAATTTAGTAACTTTAGGCCTAACTCTGACAAATTAGTGTTACTATTTCTTGAGTTGGGAAACACCTACTCCAAAAAATCCACCTTCTTACAGGGGACAAAAATACAAAATCATGTTTTTTCTTACAGGGTCTATCCAGGATTCACACCGGCTACCACAACATTGTTTATATGAAAATGTTTTTGAATTTGCCGTGTCAATGGCTAATTTTCCACTCTATCAGCAGCTGGGAAGGTTTTCCACATAACAGCATGTATCGAAAAACATACATCTAAAAACTATTTAAAACATATTGACATAGCTATACCACATCCACCAGAGCACAGCATTGCACCAAAGCTAAAAAAATTGGACCACAATGTTGCTCTACAATCTAATTCTCTTCAGGCTGGGCAAGGGATAACCTTTGCCCCTGCAGAACAAAATAAGTGTTAAAACCCCTCACCCACACAACCCTTCACATACTACCCTAGGGACATTCTGACAAGATCATGCAAATCATATGCTTTCTGTTAACTAATTCTAAGTATTACTGAACAGTACCTTTGATAGGCCAATCTTCACTGACACAAAGATACCAACCCACCATATTCTGCATGAAAAAAGCATCTAGGTTTCCAGTCAATACAAATGGTAGAAATGCACTATACAGATACTGACAACATAATATTAAACTCCTCATGAACCTACTCCACATTGATGGAGTACAATATCAGTCTTAAGCAGATATAGATCTATATGTGGGTCAGTTGTCCACTGAAGTGCTTTGCAACTTTGCCAGAAGTCCTATAATGCATTTATGAACAAACTGTCGTCACTTTACGCTGTACTGGGCTAAGATTTAAGTTCTCCTTTTAGCACCCCAGCAAACACAGGATTGCGATTCTTAGCCACATTCTTAACCCATAAGGTAGCCTTCACTGTGGAAGCAAAAGTAAAATTGTGAGCAGCTTGGGAGCAAGATTTCAGTATGAACTTTAAAAGCGATTTTACAGTTGAAGTTACGCTGTACAAAATGTGGAAGGTAAAGCATGCCTTTCTTTAATTTCATTCCAGCAACACAAAGAAAGGAAATCCAAATCGTCACTCAATCTGTATCCGGAACTTCCAGACCATCAGCACATTGGAATCCGTAATGAAAAATATTCTGCAGCATATCTAGCAATTAGTCTTGAGGGGTTTGGTTCTGCCTCGCATGCTCTGGCTGAATAAACTATCTTTTCGGGAGTACAGTTACATTCAAGACCATTGCACAACTTTGGGACGTGCACATCAAGACATGAAAATTTCCCATGGACCTTAGACATAAAAGCATATCCTACCAGTTTGGGTAGCCAGAGACAGGGTCCCCTTAGGAATCTTCCTCCCCTCTGCAGTTTAGAAGCTGCACATTCTAAGGCAATTCAGGAATACCTGGTAGACTTCATCTTAGTTACATTCTTTGATTCACCAGTGATTACCTTTTGAAAAAACTCATACATAGAAACAACTGATCATAATATGCCAGCACTAAAGTGATCAACATTCCACAAGGAGAACTCAAGGGACAACTTTGTCCTCAATCCATTCTTAAAAAATTAAGGGATATGGCTTAGTAACATGGGTGACCCCGGCGATGCCCAGTGCCCTCCCGGAGTTAGATTTGAACACTTCACTAGGCACACAATATTTCAATTTTCTTCAAAATTCCCCAGTTATGCAACACAAAATGTAGAGGAAAATACAAGCGGTACTACCGGAGGTGGTATCTCTTCAAGAGACCCACCTGAGAGCCCTTGATGTTCACTTTATGAAACACTGCCTCTACCACACTGAGTATTAAGCAGCTACAGCTAGTAATAAAGGAAAAGGGGATGACTGGGACACACAAAGATTTTTAATAACATGTTTGCGCAATCATGACTCCACAGAGGGTCGATATATATACTTGAAGGGATTGACATTGGATATACTTAATGTATACATCACTAATCAAGGTCAAGAACAATAGATACTTTGTCTCATAACTAAGATTAAAAACTGGCCAAAAATCTTTTGTGGATGGGAGATTTCAGTATTGCATCAGATGCTTTAATGGGCAGACATCCCCACGATAGATATACTCATGGGGTATTATCACAAGAGTAGAAATAGATCTATGGAGGGCTAAATACCTAGAATGAGAAGGAATACACTTTCTCAAATGAATAGACTTAATACGGGGTACCCGGGCCTTGGCTGACACCACAACCTCATTCATACATGGCACTATAGCAGTTTGACCATACAATCCTAATCAAGGAGGGGGCAATCATCTAGAGAAATGTAGGACAACCAGAGGGAAATTTGAAAAAGACTTTACTTAAGGACTAAGTGGACAGGAACAGCAAATCAATTCAGCACTACTTTGTGGAAAATGATTTTGGCAATGTCTCAGCATATGTGCTCTGGGACACATTTAAGGCAGTCTTTAGGGGCAGATTTATAGTGGAAAGGGCTAAGCAGTGCGCGATCGGAAAATCTTACAAAAGGACTCATAAAGGAGTGCTTAAAGTAGCAACCGATCAACATAGGCTGGCAGGCTCACTAAAATCTTGGCATAGGATGATATCACTGAAGAGTTAGATTGACCTATTGGCCATGGAAAATGCAGGTAAAGCTTTAATATATCTGCAAAAAAGATTTAATGAACAGGCCAATACAATAGGCTGGTTATTAGCAAGGATCTGAAGGTAACAGAAGGTGGGTGGAACGATTCCAGCCCCAGTGGGTAATGACAGCCAAACTCTTAGTGGAAATGCTCGTACTTATCTAGCATTTAGGGACTATTATACTACTCTCTACCATGAAGAATCTGTTTTAGTTAATGAAATAAAGACCTATCTCAAAGAGGCATCTGTCAGGAGATTGACTAAGGCTAACAGAGCTAGCTTTGAGGAATTAGTCACAGGGGAAGTAGTCTTAAAAGCAATATCTTTTATGCACCCTGACGAGGCCCCTAGATTGGACTGTCTCACCAACAGGTTTTTTCGAACTAGTCCCTCACCTAGACTCACTATTCATTTCCTTTCGACAAACAGACTGTTATGCTCTTGATGGTGGCAGCAAATATTACCCTTATTCATAAGTCTGGCAAACCAGCTAATAAATGAGAGGCATACAGGCCAATCGCTCATTTAAATCCAGATGTCACAATTTTCACAAAGGTGCTACAAATTAATGCCCCACCTGCCCTATGTTTTTGATCCGGATCAGTCAGGTTTGCCCCTCGGAGGAACACCGCTGATTATTCGGTGAGTTCTCCATCTGATTAAAAAAGCGATCCTTTCTTTAGATGCTATAAAAGCCTTTGATTGGGTCATATGGGTAGTTCTTTTTCAGGTGACAGAGGAGTTTGGATTGGGACCTAAAATGCTCACCTGGATAGCAGTTAACTACAAACAACCCAAAGAAAATGTCCTTGTCAATGGGACTATTCAGAGGCCACTCCCCTGTCCAGAGGGAAGAGGCAGGGATGTCTGCTATCACCTCTGTTATTTGTACTGGCAATAGAGCCCATGGTTGCCATCGTCAGACCACACCCGGACATCCTGGGAATGCCCTTTGGGAATGACTAACATACAATGAATCTGTTCATTGATGATGTATTATGGAGGTTAGTAGAGACAGAATGCTCAATTCTGAGAATTATGAAGCTTTGGAAATATATGGGAAACTTGCAGGCTTCAATTGTATAGGAAAGTGCCCTCTTTTTGCATGGTTGCCCCCACTTTTTGCTAAACTGCTGATGTACTTTGACTGAGTGTGCCCTGGGTTCCTGCCAACCAGGTACCCAGGGTCTATGTTCTTTCGCTAAACTGCATTGAAAACAAAACCCACTTGCCACTCTTTGGCCACAGGTCAGTCCTTTGTAAATGGTACCACAGCTACCAGGGAGTCTGTGGCCAGGGAAGGCCTCTAGGGGCTGCAGCTTTTATTGCGCTACCCTTAAAGGCCCTGTACCTTTACACACACACACTGCCTTTGCAGGTTGCGTGTTTTGGTGCAGAACAAAGTGAAGAGTTGACATTGCACACATCCCTGTGTGCCATGCCTACAACCCACTGCACTGGCATAGGTCAGCCATCCCTCTAGCTGGGTGCACTATACCAGTGGTAAGTGTACAGGTGCATGAGCCCTATACCCCTACAGTGTCTACGCTAATTCTCAACATTGTAAGTGCTGTAATGCATTTAACAGTACATGGTACTAGGAGTTTGTCATTACGAACTCCACAGCACCATAATGCCTTTACTGAAAACTGAGAAGTTTGGTATCAAACTTCTCAGCACATTAAACCCACACTGATGCCAGTGTGGGATTTAATAACAAAAAAATGCACACAGAGGGCATCTTAGAGATGCCCCCTAGAAAACGACCAAACACTAGTGTCCAGACTGAGTGGCTGCTCGCCAGCTGCCACCACCAGACCTGTTGCTGGACCCCTGGGTCGAGAGCCTGCTGCTCTCGGGGGTCTGAAACAATGCATATGCTGGGACAAGGTGCCAAGCCTCATCCCCCAGAATGGGCAGGGTCTACGAAGGGGAAGCTTCAAAGGCTTGATGCCTTTGTTACCTTCCCCAGGCCTTTTGCTGCTTCCAGCAACTGGACCCCACCTGTTCTGACCCACATGTTGGGTGGGAGAATCGGCGGGAAAACCAAGTGAGAAAGGGAGGTGTGCCCACCTTCGCCAACCCCACCCCTCAGGTGGGGGAGGCAATGTGAAGCACAACTCTCAGTCCCCGCCATCTTGCAGATGGGGAGACCCAGCCAACAGAGTAAGGCATAGGCCCCCCTCCCACTGGAGGGTGGCATAATAGGAGGTATACCCACCCCAAGGACGGGACCCATTGGTCTCAAACTTTACTTACCTGTAATGCCACTAAATCCAGTATTTAGAGGCACCCCTGAACTTTGCCTCCTCAGACAAGATCCAACGAAGAAGAAGAGAAGAAGGAGGACCGAAGAGCCGTGCTGAAACTAAGACTAGGAGTACCCCCATTGACTTGGCCCTAGCCCTACTGGCCTGTCCCCACCTCGAACCTGCTCCAGAGGAATCTCAGTGTGTCCTGCAGCCAGAAACATCAAGAACCCAGAGGACCTGCCCTGCCTTCCACAAGAAAGAATTTGTTTCCAGTGAGCACCGAATTTGCTCCCCAAGAGACTCTGGCTCTGGCCAAATCCATGAGTCTACACTACTCTGCACCCAATGCCCAAGGCCTGAGTTCGAGTTGCCCAACACAATGAAGAGGTCTCCCTGGTGATCCGGACCTGAGATCTGGTGATCTCTGACCTGCCTTGAATCTCCAAGCAAAGCCTGAAACCTCTTTCTGGAGGATCCCCCCGACCGCGACTGGAGCTTGTAAGGAAAACCTGATGCCTTAAGATACCCCTGCACCCGAAGTCCCATGGCCTTGGGTGGCCCAACCGATGGTGTCCTAGCATCCCCTGGCATCCCAACTTACCTCTCCAACCGGTGGTCACCTTCAGAAGATCTTCGTCCCCGAGCCTACAGTCTTTGTTGCAACCGGAGAATCCCCATTAAAATCAACAGGGCACCCGATGCTAAACCAGCACCCTGCACCCAGCCACCCCTGCACCACTGCGGGTGTACTTTGGGTGCTACCTCGGATCTCCCTTTGCCCTGAGCCTAAAACCAGGAGCTTTGCTCCCACAACCTTGTGGCCTGCTTGTGAGCAGCCACCAACCAGAGGCCCCTATTCCTCATTGGATAACATTGGGCCTTAGCACTCTGCACCCAGCTGCCCTAGTGCCGCTGAGGGTGTTTCAAGGGTGCATCCTTGACCCTGGGAGAACCCTGGTTCAAATCCCAGAATAACAACTGCCACAAATATTTGCTTATCTGTAACCCGATAACTACATTTTTCTTGCATGAGATTGCATTGACTGTTTTCCTTGAAAAATGTTTTAAGTGTGTAGTTGGTTTGTATGGAATATTGACAAAACTGCAAATGTACTAAAAGTGATTCACTTAACTTTTGCCTAGATGTCTCAGTGTGATATCTAGGCATATCACACTGATTAGCAAAATTAATCTGAAAAGTAACGCACAAAGTAATTTACAAAGTAACTGAAAAGAAATTTCGAAACAGTAACTTACCTTTAATTCATTCAACTGCATTTGAACCTGAATTCAATTGTACAATGTTGCATAAGATTTTGCAAAGCATTTATTTCACTTACCTGCACCAGGCTTGACTTGGTTCTAGAAATAAAATAACAATATTTTTTATACAAAACAAATTGGTCTGAGTTCAGTCTTTGAATGTGTGTGACATAATTTGCGGATTGAGTGTGTACAACAAATGCTTAAAACTACCCTATGATAAAGCCTTACTTGCCCACACTACCACAAAGAGAGTAAGGTGCTATCTAGGGTATGCCCAGACGTGGGTCCCTTGCTCACTGTGCCACTGGATTCAAACTGGCCTGGCTTATGAAGGGTGACATACCCCGAAACCCGTCTCAGGATGCTTGTTTCTGGTCCAGGGAGGACCTGGCTTGGTATTTCAGTCTGGACTGTTCCCATGAGGCACAGGGTGAAGACTGATTTGCAAATCACTGGGTCCAAACTGGGATGGCGTAGTGGGCAAAAGAATGATGGATTTAACCTAAATCTCTTGACTGGGGGAGAATGTTTGAATCATTCAGCATTCCTTCCCATCATTTGTTGCAGTTACAACTTTCTAAAAGTGGCATTCTTATAATTGTGATCAAAACCTGATGTTACCGTTAAATAGGGCTTGTCACCTAAATTCCTAAGATACCAAACATGACATAGCTACCAGCTCCCAATTGGAAATATTACAGCTTATTAAATGCAATGCTTAATTCCCAGTGTTATCTTATGGGAGAGGTATGCCTCACATTCACAACTTTTTCACTACTAGGACAAGTACATGTCCAACCTTTTAATTACACAGCACCCCTGCCCTATGGCTACCTAGGGCCAACCTTAGGGGTGATTTACATGTAATAAAGGTAGGGTTTAAGGCTTGGAAAGGAGTTTTTAATGGCAAGTCGGAATGGCATTTTAAAACTGCATTCAGGCTGCAATGGCAGGCCTGGGACATGTTGTAAGGTGCTCCTTGAGTGGGTGGCGCAATCAGTACTGCAGGCCCACTAGTAGCATTTAATTTTCAGACAGTGGGTACATGGATTACCACTCTAGCATGGATTTATAAGTAAATTAAATATGACTATTAGGTATGAGCAAATTTAACCTTGTTATAGGGGAGCGAGCACAAGCACTTCAGCACTGATTAGCTAAGGTAAAATGTGCAAAGTCTTAAGGTCAACAAAAATAAGTTCAGCAAAGATGGAGAAGGTGATGCAAAAGGTTTAGGGAAAGACCATCCTGAAGTGGACAGGATTTAAAGAAGGCATACCACAGGAGGCCAAAAACACAATGCTAAAGATAACAACCTTGAAGTGGACCTTAAAAAAAATCAGGGGATCTACATTGCATCAAATCACCACTTATTGCATGCAGCAAACTACCCTTGATTGCTTAATGCTATTACTAATGATCGGCACAAAGAGGGTAATCTATTTTTATCATGAATGGGCACTAATTACACAGAGCGTGCTGCCAAGATTGTTTTACCTGTTTCAAGCTCTCCCAGCATTTACACTGCAGATACCCTGGGAAAAATGAATTATTTAGTACAAAGGACCCAAAGGTCTCCTTGCCAAAATAAAAAAATAAAATATATATTATATATATATATACACGCAAGGGCGTTTTGCACAAACATAAATCAAACGCGGCTGCCCGAGCCGCGGTAACGAGAGTGCACCATTTCAGGATTTTTGAAAGGCTATGGAAAAGACTGACTGTTCCTATAAGCACGCTGAGCTTATGCACAATATGCTTCCAACTCTTGATGTCCTCCTACTATAGGGAAATTAAAGCTGAAAAAACCAAACAGGGGCACGGAGCCTACTAGAGGAAGAACACTAAACTTACCTGATTCACTACAAGGACCATCATGCTGCATTGTACTACAACGGCACGCCCACTAATGGCGATTCTACGTAATAAAGTGAAGGAAACTATCAGGTAATCTTTCTTGTGCCTCTGTTCACTGCCCATGACTAAGAGACGTGTGGTCTCGAAACGCGTCGGGCTTAGAAAAATACTGGGACGGAGAAACAGCGAGCTGCAGCGAGACTAATCAAGCCCGCAAGGGAAGCACAGCGTCGAGTGCATGATCGAGCGCAAGGGCGTTTTGCACAAACATAAATCAAACGCGGCTGCCCGAGCCACGGTAACAAGAGTGCACCATTTCAGGATTTTTGAAAGGCTATGGAAAAGACTGACTGTTCCTATAAGCATGCTGAGCTTATGCACAATAAGCTTGCAACTCTTGATGTCCTCCTACTGTAGGAAAATTAAAGCTGAAAAAAACAAACCGGGGCACGGAAGGGGCACGGAGCCTACTAGAGGAAGAACACTAAACTTACCTGATTCACTACAAGGACCATCATGCATTGTACTACAAGGCACGCCCACTAATGGCGATTCTACGTAATAAAGTGAATGAAACTATCAGGTAATCTTTCTTGTGCCTCTGTTCACTGCCCATGACTAAGACGTGTGGTCTCGAAACGCGTCGGGCTTAGGAAAATACTCGGACGGAGAAACAGCGAGCTGCAGCGAGACTAATCAAGCCCATAAGGGAAGCACAGCATCGAGTGCATGATCGAGCACAAGGGCGTTTTGCACAAACATATATATATACAAACAGCTGAGCTCTTAGAATTATGGGAAACGGATGGAACTGGCTATGAGTACAGCAAAACAGAAAGTAAGCCAGCAAAAACACCCTTCAAACCTCCATCTGTATTCAATCACATCATGCCACGAGATGCCATTGACATCTTCCATGAGAATACAGTCTGTCAAATAAAAAAACTTTATAAAAAAACAGCAACTCAGAGAAAAAAATATCACAGGCAATCTTTTGAATATGACAAACTGATGAAAAAACTTGGTGAGAATAAGAATACAGTGATCCGAAAAAGTGACAAAGGCGGCAATGTGGTACTTATGGAGCGATCACTATATGAGAAAGAAGCCTATACCCAACTTGATAGAGAGTGCTATATTAGATCTAACGCAAGCGACCTTAAAATCATGGTACAAGATTATCATTTGAAACTCACAAAATGGAAGAACAAAAGACTTGTAACTGAAGCAGAGTTTAAGTTTCTTAGAGTTGATAATCCGTTAACTCCAGTCATTTATTTCATCCCAAAGGTACACAAGGATATAAATAAACCCCCGGGCAGACCCATAATTTCAGCCAGAGGGGGGCTTTTGGAGAGAACCTCAGTGTATATAGACTTCTTTCTCCAGCCTTTTGTCAAAAAGCTACCTTCTTATATTCAGGATACAGGAGACTTTTTATGCAAGTTACAACAAATCAAGTGGATTGAAGGATACTGGATGTTTGCCCTGGACGTCACAGCTCTGTATACCAGCATTAAACATGATATTGGTCTTAATGCAGTTTCCCATTATTTGAATCAGAGGGAAGACCAGGATAAAGAACATAACATTATGTTATTGCAAATGTTACAATATTGTCTGACCAACAATGTGTTCATGTTTAATAATTTGCTGTACCGTCAACTTCAGGGAGTTGCTATGGGGGCCAGTTTTTCACGAAGCTATGCCTGTTTGTTTATGGGTGCTTGGGAAGAACTGGTCCTCAGGATTCAATTCAAAGAAGAGATAGAAAATTATGTGGTAGCATGGTATCGATTTATCGATGATTTGTTCATTGTTTGGCGGGGTGATGAGAACCAAGCTCAAGGTTTTATCAATGACATTAACAACAATGATTATAACCTAACTTTTACTGCAACTATGAGCCAGACATCAGTGACGTTTTTAGATACTGATGTATATGTCCTTAATGAAACATTGGAAACAAGACTATACCGAAAAAAGACAGCTGGGAACACAATCTTACACGCCAGAAGCTCACACCCGGCTCATTTGATAGCAAGCATCCCCTATGGGGAAATGCTGCGCATTAGAAGAGTATGCAGTAATATCACTGACTTGGCCTCTGTACAACTCTCCAGCAGTATTAGATTTTTGGAAAGAGGTTACTCCAAAAAAACCATAGAGAGTGCTATTAGTAAATCTATGCAACACACTAGAGAGGAACTTCTGAGCACCTATGCCCACAGCCAGACTGTTATGGATGATAGTTCAGCTTTTACCCCCTCTGTAACGGTTAATACCTTTAGAATCATCACAGAATATAGCAAGCAGCACAAGGATATATATAAAATCATCAATCGTAATTTGCCCATTGTACTCAATGATCCAGTTATAGGCACTTCATTACCAACACGTGCCTCGCTTACCTTTAGTAGAGCCCCTTCAATGAGGGACTTCCTTGTGGACACTATTCCTGAGATTATCGAGAAAACGACCTGGCTACAAACTAACACGGGTTTTTATAAATGCAAAACATGCAAATCGTGCCTCCAAGGAGTGAATAGTAGATCTTACCAGGATGGTTTTAGTAACTTTGAACATCAGATCAATAAGTTACTTACCTGTAAAACTGAATTTGCAGTTTACATTTTAATTTGTCCATGTTTACTGAGATATGTGGGCAGCACTAAATTAGCAGTGCACAAGCGAATTCTTCAGCATCTCAGAGCTATTTCTAATCAAGACAACACATACCCAGTGGCCAGACATTTCAGGGATTTCCATCATAGTGACAATCGTTTGCTTAAGTTCTATGTCATTGATGCTGTCAATGCGAGTAGACGAGGAGGCAATAGAGAGGCGAAGCTTCGTAAGTTGGAAACTCAATATATTTTGCGATTAGACACGAAACACCCGAAGGGGCTCAATATAACTGAGGACTTGTATACCTGTTTACCTTAAATGACAATTTAACTAATAGATTATGAGATAAACAATGGGAATAATTCCTTTAATACTTTGTGATGATGCTAAACTTTAACTGATTTTTTAAAGATGTGTTTTATCCACAGTATTTGACTTTTATGCAAGGGATGATATGTGCATCTGTATTCTGGTATTCATTCACAATGTATCGCATTTGATTAGTTTAATCTCCTCATGGTTTTAACCTGTATACTTGTTACATATTTTTCCATCAATCTGAGTCCAGTTGTGATACTCTTCCCTGACCTAGTGATCACTTTACACTTGTATGTTTGATTTTCAGACTGTAGTTATCCATACATGTCTCGTTACACGCCATAATTGGATATGATATGTCTTTTCCTTTTTCCTTCCAGATTTTTGCACTATTTTTGCACTTATTTGTTTTTTTTTTTTTTTTTTTTTTGAAACCGTTTATTGCAGTTCGTAAAAGTTACAGGTATGGGCCTACAACCATCCGGCCGGCCGCTAGAATGACAAAAAACATATTGCACACATACAGTAAAAGTCTCTAGGCAGTGCAGAGCAGTGAAACAGGAGTTATCAATGGTGCAGGCCACACAGCTCCAAGCCCACAGTACGGTTCCCTTTTCTTGAAACAAAACAACACCAAAAAACCACACCCGCAGGGCAACCCGCGATCCAAAATAACAGCACGTGCTCCATAAGTGGGGGATCCAAACCAGCAGCAGAACTCTGGAGAGGGGAATGGGAATAGATCAGGGACTGGGGGACCGCGCGCCCGCGGCTGAGGGAGGGGGGCCATCTAGGGAGACGGAGCAGGCGAGGCAGCCGGTAGCAGTGGTGGCTCACAAATACCCCCGCGGTAGGCGTTCCAGGGGCCCCAGAGTTTCACCCACGCCCCAGGCTTACCTCTCGCCACATACACCACCTTTTCACGAAACATACACCAATCCATATGCTCTTTCCAGGCCGACACCGCAGGGGGCCTCTGGGATCCCCACAATTGAGCAATGTCGCGCTTGGCTATCATGTATCCCAGAGTCACCCACCGCGTCTGCGGGACCGAATAGTCATTCGGTTCCCATACATTCAGCAAGCATCTCCTCGCTTCAGGCAGCAGCGCAACACGCGTCACCACACGCAGGACCTCATGCACACCACGCCAGAATCGCTCCACCTTCGGGCACTCCCACAGTATATGCATGAAAGTCCCCAACGCACCACAGCCACGCTTACACATTCCGTCACCAGCAAAACCCATACGCAGAAGCCTTGGCCCCGTCACGTAAACCCGGTGAAGGATCTTGAGCTGGACGAAACGAAGGCGAGCCGGGATGGCCACCTCTTTCGGAGAGGCCACCGCGGAAATCCAATCCTCATCGTCCAGCTCCAGCCCGTCGGCAACCCAAGCCTCGCGGAGACTAGTAAGCAGGCACGATCTATCGTTGATCAGTTTTTTGTATATGAGGGAGATCGTGCTGTCCGGGACATGGCCATCTAGGACTCTGTCCTCCAGGGGGGAAGACTCCGGAATGGATGCGACATCCGGGAAGACGGAGCCCAGCGCATGGCGGACCTGTAGGTACCGAAAGTACTCACTGCCCTGCAGCTGGAACTCCGCCTGCAGCGTCTCAAAAGTTTTGAATCCCCCCCTCGTCCAGAGATCTCCCACCGTGCTGATTCCGATCGTGTCCCACTTCTCGAAGCCCTTCGACGTCCACAGGGAGCCCAACCTCTCAGACGCATACAGCGGTGACGCCCGGGTCAAACGGTCCTTCCACCCCATAGCTGCATTAGCCGCGTGCCAGACACGCACCATGACACGCGTCGGTCCCGTCAAACGGGAGTCGGGCGCGCCAGCGTAGAGCGCTCGATTGTAATCGCCACCGGGCAGGAGCATCTTATCCATCTCAAATGCCGGGTTCAAGGCGGGCCCGTAAAGGCCATGATTAATTGCAGCTAGTTGGGAGGCCCAGTAATACCGTTTAATGTCAGGGAGGGCGACCCCCCCATCGTACCACGGGAGCGTCAATTTAGCCAGAGCAATGCGCGGCCTCCCGTCCCAGAACAGGCGCCGCTGGAGGCCCTCCACCTCACGGAAATAGCGTGCCGGAACCAAGTCCATAGTATTCTGGAGGGCGTAGAGGAAGCGTGGCAGGGACATCATTTTAAACAAGGCCGCTCGGCCGAGCGGCGAGAGCGGCAGACGCCGCCAGCGCACCACGTCCTCCCTCAAACGCCGGAGGGGGGGTAACAAATTCCGCTCATAGCGAGCCTCCGGGTCAAGAGTGATATAGATACCCAGGTACCGAAAACCTTGGGAGGCAATCTGGATCGGACAGTCCCGTGGTAGGGCCGGAGCCTCCCCGGAAAGCACATATACACAGGATTTCGCCCAGTTGATGACCAGGCCTGAGTTGCAACCGAATGAACGCAAAACATCAACCAGGACGATCAGTGATTTACGCGGGGAGGCGAGATACAGAAGGATATCGTCAGCATAGAGGGACACACGGTCCTCATGCTCGGGGGTCCAGCGGAGACCACGGATAGAAGGGTGCCACCGCAGCCACTCCGCCAGGGGCTCCAGGGCCAGGGCAAACAGGAGAGGCGACAGGGGGCAGCCCTGTCGCGTACCCCTCCCCAGCGCGAATGGGGCCGAGACTCGCCCATTCACTACCACCTGCGCCAATGGGCCCGAATATAGCAATTCGACCCAGCTAATGAAACCGGGGCCAAACCCGAATTTTGCCAGCATCGCCCAGATGTATGGCCATTCAAGCGTATCAAACGCCATGGTGGCGTCCAAGGACGCCAAGATGGCCGGCTCCCGCACAAATGGGACACGCGCGAGCACCCCGTGCAAGCGCCGCAGATTGAGCGCCGTGTTGCGGTGCGGTATAAAGCCAGATTGGTCTTGGTGGACCAAATCGCCCACCACGCCAACCAACCTGTTGGCCAACACCTTGGCGAGGATTTTGGGCTCCGCGTTCAAAAGCGAAATCGGCCTATAGGATGTGACCCGTTCACGGGGCCTCCCCTCCTTGTGGATCACCACAATTGTGGCTAGACGCTGGTCCGGCGGGAGGGAACCCCGCGAGTGGGCCGCCAGGAACATCGCGCGCAGGTGGGGCGCCAACACATCCGGGCGTAGCTTGTAGAGCTCGATGGGAATACCATTGGGGCCCATGGCCTTGCCGGATGCAACCGAGCGAATAGCCAAGGCAATTTCGTCCGAGGTGGGAGGGGCGTCCAGCGAATCCCTGTCCTCCACCGTTAGGGAGGGCAGTGCGATGTCCCGAAGCAGGGCATGGGAGTCTGCCTCCGAGCAGGGGGAAACCGGGGAGTAGACTTCGCGGAAATAATCCGCGAAGCAGGAGACAATGGCTTCCGGCTCAGTGACACACGCACCATCAACACTCTCAATCAAAGGCACCACACGGCTCGCTCTCTCCCTCTTATCCAACCACGCAATCAATTTGCCAGCCTTATCACCCACATCATACAATCGCCCCTGCTGCTCTCTACTGAGGCCCCTGGCCGCCTCCGTGACGAGGGCCCGATAGGCCGCCTGCTTTAGGTGTAGAACATGCAACTTGTCGTCTGTTACCCCGCTTCCCAGGTCACCCTCCAGTTCTGCAATCTCGGCCTCCACCCGGGTCACCTCCTCCCGCTCGCGCCGCCGGGCATGGGAGATAAAGGAGAGGGCCTCCCCTCTAAGGACTACCTTGAAAGCCTCCCACAGGGAGATGGCCGAAGAGACCGACCCCACATTCTCATCGAAATATCGCTGTAGGGATTTGATCAAATCAGCACGAATGGTGGGGTCGCGCAAATACCATGCATTGATTGGGGCCACCCTGCCATCCCCCCTCGGGAAGACATCGAGATGCAACAACAATGGGGAGTGGTCTGAGATACCCCGCGCCAGATGGCGCACCTCCCCCACCCTCCCTGCGTGGGCCGCCGGGACAAGGATGTAATCAAGCCGCGAGAGGCTACCATGGGCACCCGAGTGGAAGGTGTACTGTCGCAATGCAGGATGCTTTAATCGCCAGCAATCCACCAGGCCCAGCGTGTCCAGAAGGCCGGGCAGCCACGCCTGTGCCCGGGGGAGGTCCCTAGGGGGATGGCGATCCATAGACCCAGAGGCTACCGCATTAAAATCCCCTCCAACCACCAGCAGGCCACTCGGAAGGTCCAGAAGGAGGCGCCCCAGGTCCGCAAATGTGGTGGCTTGTAACCCAGGCGGGACGTACACTGATATAAAGATAAACACTCTACCCTCCATTCTTCCCACCAGAACCGTGTAGCGTCCCCTCTCATCATGGCGCACCTCATCAATCTCCAACGGGAGCGAGTTCTTGATCATAATACCCACCCCCCGCGAGCCCGAGGTGAAGCCAGAATGGGCCGCCAAACGATATCCCCGCCGGTTCATTGCATGAAATGAGTTACCTATAAGGTGCGTCTCCTGTAGGAAGACAACATCTGGTGAAATACGTTTTAAGTACTGCAGGACCACACCACGCTTAATCCTATCCCCCAGGCCGTTAACATTCCATGACAACACAGCCAAATCCCTACCCCCCATCATACGTCGAAACAATCGGTCGTCCCCCATCGAGCATCCTAAAAACAACAACATAGTAGCGGGTTTGCCCTGCGGTGCTAACAAACAACACACCCCCCCCACCCCCCGGTCCCAACAAAACTCCCCCCTCCCTGCACCCCTGCATGAGCCCAGACAGCCCCCCCAAAGTGCAGTGTGCCTGTCGCCCCATAGCTAAAATACTAACTAGTCCCCCAGAGGAGGAGGGAAGCCCCCAACAGACCCCGCACGACCTCCATAGGAGGGGAAAAAACGCAATCAATAAATGGTGAAGGAACAACGTCCAGAGCAAGGCCTATGCAGTCACCCCTCAATTCTGCTCCGGCGGGCCCTCCTCGCCAGCCGCGCCCCCCCCGCCCCCCCGGCCCCGATCTCCAGGCAGAGTGTCCAGCCAGTCCCCAGCCGCCTCGGGCCGGTCAAAGAAGTGCGTGCGACCATCCACCTCTACCCTCAGCTTAGCTGGAAAGAGCATTGAGTACTTGAGGTTCAGGTCCCTTAGGCGACGTTTAACACCAAGAAAGCTCTGCCGCTGCTTCTGGACCGCCGGGGTAAAGTCTGGGTAGAAATGTACCTCCATGTTGTCAAGCTTGACCGGTCCCTGTTGTCTGGAGGTCTGGAGGATAGCATCTCTGTCCCGGAAATTAAAAATCCGGGCAATGAGAGGCCGCGGCGGGGCACCAGTCTTAGGTCTGCCCCCGGGGACCCGGTGAGCACGCTCCACCGCAAAAAGCTCACTCAGCCCCCGGGGCTGGAGGTGGGTCAGGATCAACTCTTCCACGAAAAGATCCGCCGCCTCTGCCTCTCGTCCCTCCGGCACCCCCACAATACGGACATTATTCCTCCGGGCCCGACCCTCGGAGTCCTCCAGTCGCCGGTCCATCAGGGCGCTCGCCTGGCCAAGCCGGCGCACCTCCTTCTGGAGGGCCACCACGTCTGTCGTGAGGCTCGTTGTGGTGTGGGCCAGGGAGTCGACTCGGTCGTTTGTTTTGGACAAGTCTGCCCTCACAAGGCTCACATCCACCAGGACCGAGTCTATTTTTTGCGCTAAGGTGTCGAAACGCTGGTCCACCGAGGCCTTCATCTCTGCGATGGCGCCCATGACGTCCCGGAGGGTCAGATCCACCGGATGAGCGGATGCCTCCGTCGGGCCCACCGGGGATGCACGCGATGTCTCCGGAGAACCCTTCTGGAGCGTGTAGCGGTCCATACTGTTGGCCTGGTGCGCCGTGCCACGGCGGGTCGTCTTCACCTTCGCCCGGTCGCCATCTTGTTTGGTGGACATGCTGGCTCTGCCACCGTCGTGCCAAGCACCCCAAACGGGCCGCTATACCAAGTCACGGGTGCCAGGGGGGGGGCAGGGGCGACCACCGAACCGCGGGTCAACCCACCGCCGGCGGGTCAGCCGGGCTCCTGGACAAGGCCACACCACCACACCCCGCTCCGCAGTCCGACCCCGCTTGAGAACTAGGAGGGCGCAAAAGCGAAAGTGAAAGTGCGGGGTACGCCAGTCGCCCAGCCCCGTTCGCCGCTGTTATTCACTTTGTCCCCGGATCGCCCCACTACTCCAATCCGGGGGGCCGGCGAGGAGAAGGCCACAACCTTCGATCGATGCTCCCACCGGCGTCCGGGGTCCGATTCGAGCCCAAAAAACGGGTGGCGCCTCAGCTCCGGTTCCCCAACACAGTCCCCTCAACAAGGACAGGATATCGCCAGGATTAATTCAGGAGGTCGCGGAGGTCCTCGGGAGCCTCGCACCTACGCGGCCATCTTGGTTGCGCGCTAGGCTCCTCCTCCTCTGCACTTATTTGTTGATCCATTTCTAGCTTAGACACATACCATGAGATTTGCATTAGACCATTTTTTATCTAAGACCGACTACTATAACATATTTTTTTAGGCAATGATTATATTTATTCAATTCCCCTGTTGTTTACCCTAAGAGTATAATTCATCTATTTTATGGATGTTTGGTGCTATAGGCATTTAAGCCACTATTTTTGCACTATCCATATATGATTTGCACAGCATCTAGCATTTCGCTCTAGGGCTGTAGCAATTGTTTATACACCTGGCATTTATGCCATGAATCCTATTTAAACCATGAAGGGGTATATGTACATTGTAAATGGATGGTCTGTTTTTATTGACTTATTTATTTATTTATTGTCTTAAATTTGAAAAACAGCGTAATTTGCACAACATATCGGTTTAATCCTTACAAATTTTAGGATTAGGTCATATTGCATTCTGCACTTTACTATGTGAGTGGAGTAGTGTTTTTTCTATGTTTATAACACCAAAGGTCACATGTCTACAATTCTGCACTTTGAACTCTATGTGCCTGCTATTTATTGGATCTTGTTTAGAGCTCGCGTTGTCATGTGATAAAGGCTCTGCTGAGCTGAAACGTTATGACGGCAAACCTAACGAAATAAAATACGCACTTTAACGAAGGTCCGTGTCCGCTTGTGATTTTGGAATTGTGACGCCCATCGTCCCCCTTGTGCACCAGCGGTAATTGGATATAGATATATATATATATATATATATATATATATATATATATATTCACTGAAAAAAACATAGGTTTCAGGGACGTTATAGTTAGAAATTAGCTTTTAAAAAAACCTTAGAAATTCACTAAAAAAACACAGGCTTCAGGGACGTTAGTTAGTTGGACATTTCACTCGTACAAAACCAGAGAAATTCGGCCATTATAGTTAGTTGAGCTAACCATAACTCGTGCTTCCGCAATGCACTGCTGATGACATCACATATTACATCATTCATGACATGGTCAGTGACATCACTGATATATATATAAATATATATAAATATAAATATAAAGAATCTACAGGCGCTCGCTAGTAGGTAGTTCTAGTTAGGACCTAGTTTCTATAGGAAAAGCGGTTTTTCTTTTCCCAATAACTTTGGCGCCTGTTGATGAATCTTCACAAATTTTTCAAAAAAAGTGTCCCACTCCGGTCAGCTTCTGTCTTAAAAGTTACGGGGTGATTCGTCAAGCGGGGGCTGAGACAAAAGGGGGGTTCCAAAACACGTTTTCCCGATGTTAATTTCCATAGGAACCTTTAGACAAATCTACAGCTTGAACTGCTGAACAGAATTACACCAATGACACATAATCCCGATCATCAAAAGCAACCATAACAATTACCTTTAAAAATCGACCTGAGTTATATCAAATCAATGATCTGTGTTTCTTGAGCCTACTACGAAGACCAGAAGGCCTGAGAAGTGGCCAGGCCCATGGGAGCTGTCTGAGTGAATATAATGCAGCTGCACTGTACCGGTCCTGTGGTACAGAATTTGCCGTTGCTATTGAAGAAGGGTCTAGAGACTTGAAACGCATCTGGCAGTGAATGGCAGTAATATTCTGATGACGTATTTTCACATCTGTGTGCAGCCTTCGTGATTAAATAAAGAAGGAATCGAACCTACCTGGTGTGGCTCTTCCATAAGGGGCACTCTTGTGTGTTTGTTTATAGGTAGTTATAGTTAGCACCTAGTTTCCATAGGAAAAGCGTTTTTTCTTTTCCCAATAACTTTGGCGCCGGTTGATGAATCTTCCCTAAATGTTCAAGAAAAGTGTCCCACTCCGGTCAGCTTCTGTCTTAAAAGTTTTGGGGTGATTCGTCAAGCGGAGGCTGAGACAAAAGGGGGGTCCCAAAACACGTTTTCCCCATGTAATTTCTATAGGAAACTTTAGACAAAGCTACAGCTTGAACTGCTGAACCAATTACACATAATCCCGATCAACAACAGCAACCATAACAATTACCTTTAAGGATCGACCTGCGTTATATCAAATCAATGATCTGTGTTTCATGAGCCGACAAAAATCAATGGACCACAAAAAGAGACAAGAAATAAAAATAAAAATAAAAATAAAAAATAACAATGAAAGAAAGACTTAATCAATGTGCTAAATACAAAATGAATGCAATTATAATTATAATTGCTAAATAGTTAATTGTTTAATTGAATGTAAAAACACAGGATTATCACGTGAAACTCTGGAAAACCTTGTAAATATTGTAAATAATTAAGCACAATGTAATTTAAGCACTACGTTTCCCACAATGCTGCATTATGGGCAAAAGTGTTTGGTATAAATAGTGAAACTAAAGAGAGACTCACTAACCATGACAAGGACCTCGCTGGGCTGAAATGCGATGGTATGAGCCAGTAAAGCTAGAATAAAAGCTTGAAAACTGGAATTGGAGTGTGTCGCATATATTATATATAATATATATATATATATATATATATATATATATATATATATATATATATATATATAAATTCACTGAAAAAACCATAGGTTTCACACATGTTATAGTTAGCTGGACATTTTACTGATAAAAAACCAATGAAATTCCCCCGTTATAGTTACTGCAGGCAACTATAACTCACGCGACCGCAATCCTCTGCTGATGCTAATACTGTATTTAGACACTTATTTGCCCATGTCTTCTTCCATTAAATTTTAGCTTTACATATATTACAAATATTTTTTTTTCATAAAGACACATATGTCATCAACAGAAGATTGCGGTCGCGTGAGTTATAGTTGCCTGCAGTAACTATAACGGGGGAATTTCATTGGTTTTTTATCAGTAAAATGTCCAGCTAACTATAACATGTGTGAAACCTATGGTTTTTTCAGTGAATTTGCAAGGTTTTTTAAATGCTAAGTTACTTTACGCCATTCGTGGCGTGCGCGCCCAGTTAACGCTGTTCGTTCCGTGCGCGCAGGGTGAGCACGCGGTGCGCTTCGCGCACCGCGCGCCCACTTTACGCAGTTAGTGCCGTGCACGCACAGTGGTCACGCGGTGCGCTGCGTGCACCGCGTGCCCACGTTAAGCGGGATGGGCCATGTACGCACGATGCGCTTCGCGCACCGTGCGCACATGGGGGACATATTTTGCGCATCTTTGTGAAATGTATTCTTCGGGCACCATTTGCACACGGGGTGGGGAGAATGTGGATAGTTTTTTTTTTTTTATAATTTTTTACCGTGCGCGTACGGTAAGCGTAATCGGCGATTTTCCGAAAAAAAAAATTTTTTTTTTTTTGGGCTTGGGGGTGGTTTGGGGACCCCTGTATCAATGCTGGGTGGTTAGGATCTCATGAAACTGCCTCTTTACATATATATGGGGTACGTTTTTGCTGCCCAACTCAGGAAGCGAGAGAGAAAATGGCGGCCGCCGCTTCCTGGTTTCGACCGACTCGAATGTTTACTAAGATCTAAGAGCCAATCAGAATCGCGCTCGCGCACGCCACCGTACGCGTACGGTAAGCTTACGGTAAGCGCACGGTAAGCACACCATAAGCTGCCACAGATATATATATTGATTTAAAGGCTATTTTCTCAGAATCTACTGAACAGATTTACACCAAACCTACAAAAGGCACTTCCTTGACCTGGGGACTACCTCTCTGCCAAATTTCATTAAATTCTGTTCAGCCGTTCGGGCTGTAGCCCTGTCTAAAGGTCCTATGGAAAAATGCATGGGAAAAATGCGTTTTGGGACCCCCTTTTATCTCAGCCCCCGCTTGACGAATCCCCCCGAGACTTTCAGGGTAGGAGCGGAGCGGAGCGCCCCACCTATTTTGAAAAATTCGCGAGGATTCGTCGACCGGCACCAAAGTTATTCAAAATAGAATGTTGCGAATTTCCTATGGAAACGTGGTCCTAACTATAACTACCTACTGGCGACCGCCAGTAGGTAATTCCAAGGTTGGCCTGAATTAAGACCCGCACTCCTCCAGCTGTTGGATACAATCCTTTTAATTCAAGAAGCAGAAGTACAACCCCGATGATATTTATTCCTTTGGTCTAATGCACTTCGGAGCCTTCACGCTCTGTCTTCAGAGACCGATTATCAGCACATCCGATTCGGGTTCCCACAATGCCCAGCATTATAGCACCGATTTAAAGACCTCAAGTGTGCCATACTTGTAGTGCATGCTGGGAATTGTGGTTTAGTAACCGCTTGTGGCTGTGTGCTGATAATAGTTTTATGGACTGCTTTTCACCCTCCAGTGGGCCTCTGGGTTGAATTCCTGCGTCGCTATGAAGAAACAGCTGCGCCTTCAGTCCCTGCGCATTACAGGTAAGACGATCCCCAGAACGTTAAGGGGGGCGGTGCAGCTTTCCCCGCGGCTGGACCTGCCGCTTCATATCTTTTCCTAGGTTGCCCTGCATTAAGACCCACACTCCTCCAGCTATTGGATACAATCCTTTTATTTCAAGAAGCAGAAGTACAACCCCGATGATATTTAGTCCTTTGGTCTAATGCATTTCGGAGCCTTCCCGCTCCTTCTTCAGAGACCGATTATCAGCACATCCGATTCGGGTTCCCACAATGCCCAGCATTACCGCACTGATTTAAAGACCTCAGGTGTGCCATATTTGAAGTGCATGCTGGGAACTGTGGTTTGGTAACAGCTTGTGGCCTCTAGTGGCTGTGTGCTGATAATAGTTTTATGGACTGCTTTTCACCCTCCAGTGGGCCTCTGGGTTGAATTCCTGCTTCGCTATGAAGAATCGTCTTACCTGTAATGTGTCGCATATATATATATATATATATATATATATATATATATATATATATATATATATATATATATATATATATATATATCGAGGCCCAATGCTGGAGATGAGGTTTTATTTCAGAGTCCAGCCGCACAGCATACCTCCCCTTTCCCTAACGTTTCGGCACTAACAGCCTTGATCACAGGTGGAAGTGAGTCATTGTGATTACAAAGTGCGTTTGAGCGTGCTTTAAAAGTACTTGGTCACATGACTGAGTATTAAAAATACGAATCGCACAGTGCATTTAGAATCCATTCGAGTAGACGTTCTGGAAGTCCTCTTTTATTTGTTTGCCATAATTCAAAAATTCTTACTTGGTAATGACACTGATTTAAAGTGGGGTTTTATAATGGAAAACAGTCAGGTGAGTTGGTTTCTTTTGCGTAGTGCTGTTAATCTACACATGACTTGAAAAAAACCCATTTACCAGCACGATCGAAGAGGGATGTCATCCATCTCAAATCCTTTCCACACGCACTGCTATTTTCGCTCCAGTGGCATTCCTGTTGTAGGCTGGGCGCGTGAGTGGGTCATGCTCCTCGTTAAATAAACACACTGCATTCTCTGGTTCTGGAGCCCCCAACCCTTCAGGGCGGCCTTGAGGCAATGGGAATGGAACAGCCCATCAAAGAACCACCAAATGCACAGAAAAAAAATCGAGGCCCAATGTTGGAGATGAGGTTTTATTTCAGAGTCCAACCGCACAGCATACTTCCCATTCCCTAACGTTTCGGCACTAATAGCCTTGATCACAGGTGGAGATGAGTCATTGTGATTAATACTCAGTCATGTGACCAAGTACTTTTAAAGCACGCACGAACGCACTTTGTAATCACAATGACTCACTTCCATCTGTGATCAAGGCTATTAGTGCCGAAACATTAGGGAAAGGGAAGTATGCTGTGCGGCTAGTTGTGCAATATAATTTACTGAAAGTCTGTTAAAGTGTTCCGATTATGTTTTTTAAAGAAAATAAATATATTCTGCTGTTACAGGTGCCATTTTAAAGTGCGGAAATTAGCTAAATGGCTTGCAATATGATTAAAAAAGGGTAAAGGGTGGATGAAAAACCAAACAAGCATAGCATCAGCGCTGTTTTTGTAAAACCAAAAAAAACAACATTAAGAAAGATATATGTAAAGGTGTTCCTTGGTTATTGTCCATTAATAAGATAAACAAATGAAGAATAACAGTACAAATTTTGAATGAGCATTTGATCAGTTGTGCAATATAAATGAACGTATTGTTGATTAAAATATGTTAAAGTGACAGGCAAATTAAATGACTGCCTAAAAGTTGTAATAGAAAGAGCTAAGCGATTAAAAAGTTGTGTTAATCCCCAATAGTAAAAGTGCATGTTAATGTTGTAAAAATGGTTTAGAAAGTAGTTATGTGCAGGATGTAAACGAAGAACACCTGTAAATGCAGGCAGTTTTCCACAGATTAGGTAGTTTTAGAGTGATTTTTTAGTGTGGTTAAAGAATGTTTGAAGCTTGCTTTGAATGTTGTTTAAAAACTTTACAAAAAGTATTTGAAGATTCCACCAAACGAAATAGCTATCAGAAAATTTTCAAAAGATGAGAGGTCTGAAAAAACGATACACAATCTCGTTCAGTTGTGCCCACCTCTACATTCAAGACCTTGCAGGCAAAGGTTGCCTGGTAATAAATACTTCAAGCAACTGTTTCATTTGCTTGTTTACTTTATCTTTGTTTGACGACTATAATTGTTTATTAATTCTATTAGCCTTCTCATAGACTAATTAGCTGCCTGCTGTTGCCAGAAATTTTGAGGACACCGAGTTTCTCCCAAGAGTGTTAGCCCACTAGTACAAGAAATTTCCTGCTGCGACTTCAGCGAGAAGGTAAACACAATCCGACCAGTGCTCATGAATTACAAATCAGGCCAGAGATTGTAAACTAGAAAGTTTGGATGCTCAAAAGGGCACTCTTGAGTCAAGAGCGGTCACTCAGTGAATCTGTATTAGTCAGGACATGAGAGGCTTCAGTCCCACACAGCTTCAGCCCAGAGTCGCCGAAGCACAAAACTGAAAGAGGTAAAACACATACTGAAGCTGCAGAGCTTCACAAACAGGATGCTTAGAATCTCTTTGTACAGTTTTTTAAAAGTGCAGCTTACATTAGTACACTTTCTATTTAGTCGTCCTAACACTCCCTTCTGAGCAGTCACTGTATTTTAAAAATGTCCATTGATGTCTGATGCGAAGTTTTAATGGCGGTGTGCAATGCGTTTGGAGGAGAGGCTGTTTTTCTCCTCATGTCCCTGCACTCCTGCTACAGAATCTATTTATAGAAGAACAAAGAGTAATACAAACGGAAGAGAAGAGGAAGGACAGAGAATGTGGCATAACAGCCAGAACTGCTAATCTTGGAGTGGGGATCCGGGTCAAAGTCTCTGCATCAGCTCACAAGCACACTTGAAATTCATGCAAACATAAAAAGTTTAAATCAAAGACATCAGAGAAAGCCAATTTTTTTTCCAGAAAGTATGCTTTAAATACGTGCCGTCATAAGACATAGTAAATAAACTGCTGTGCAACCTTAAGCAAATAGAAGAAGTTCCCATAAAAGCGGGCAGATGAGAATGAGTACTTAGGCCACGGGAGACCGATAAGAGAAACACACATGGAACAACAGGAAATAGAATGCCTAAAACTATTAGAAACTAGATAAAGTAAAGTGAAAAGTACATGGACCAATTAAAAATGCAGACGGGATGTAAGCCCCATTTAAGATATATTAACTACAATAGATTTCACAAGCACAGCGCAAGTGCTGTGCAGGCAAAACCTAAAGAAGAAAACTAGTCAAATACAAAAGAGACCAAAAGAATCAGCTGCAGGGAGCTGAAAGGAAAGTGGGAAGTTGAAGTGAGGGTAGGAGGGGCAAAAAAAGTGCTGGTGAAAAAGGAAAACATTAAAACGTAGGCATTAGCATCCTGTGCTCACGGGTGTATCGTGCATGTGCATTTTGTACACTGATGCCATATGCCAGTATCTTGCACACATTTTAGTTCATCAGTGCATTCATCACTTACCTGATCTTTACTTTCCTAACTATGTAAAATCCATGATATTCAATGCATTTCATGCAGAAGAAGATTATATCATTTTGCTCAGGCACAGTGATCAGTCACACTCCCCACCATATGCTGCAACACACAAGCAACAGTGCCTCAGGGAGTTGAGCCAGTCCAATCTAGTTGAGTAAATAAGGTAGACACTAGGGCACAATGTCGACATTTCCAATGACAAATACATATGATTATCTAATAGATGCAATCTTGGTACGAGTACTTAACTCTTTTAAAGGAACTTAAATTCAGTATTTGTTGTAATTGAAATATCGACCAATATAAATTGCTACTCATTAAAGCAGATGTCAGCTTACCCCAGAACATGCATATATGCCATGATATGGTTTTATTGATTGTGATGAATGTATAAACTGGTGTGAGGGTCCATAATCCATTAGGCTCACTAAACACTTCAGCACATGCATGCTTTGGATCACTGCCCATCATAGCATGGGATTTGAGGTGCCCTTGGGGATAGTTTAACCCAAGGACCATGAAAAGACTTTGAATGCTGCCTCTGAGGAAGGCTGTCTCCAGGACCTTAGTCTTATAGGTGATAGGCTACCAAGGTAAAGGAGTCTTCAGGCTTGTACTGTAATGGCTGCCTACATTGGCATGTGTCTGCTTCTTCTGGAAAGACATCCCACTGGAGCACATCAGGGACAGAAGATTCTCATTCATAAAGAGCATGTACTGTGAAACCTTGAATATTGAAACCCACGGTTTAATAGGGCTAGGTTAGTGCCTGTGACAGTTTGAAACAAAGTGCACAGAGCATCAGGATATGGGTGTTTCAGTGCTGAAGATTTGCAGATGGCCCACTCATTATTTATTTGTCCAGGTATAGCAAATCGACATGCAGAAGAAACAGAGTCAAATTACACAACTGAACGGTGCCCAGGTAGAATGCATTCTGTCATCATGTCATCCAAGAGCTACATCTACAGCCTTAAAAAATAAACTTTAATGTGACCTAAATATTTCAACCCAAGACTTTGGCTGTCTTCTTAAAGCATTCTCAGATGCACACACTACACCCAATAGATTAACCGGTAAGATCCTCCTTAAAGAATATTAGCCCCTGAAAATGAAGTTGGTGCAGAATAGAGCAGGCAAAGTTCCAAATATTTCATTTTTTTGCAACAACTTAGGAAATGTATCAAATACGTCACTATGAAATTGTAGAAAGAAATGTGGGTTAAAACCCAGTGTCATGGGGGTGTGGCTTACGTGCTAGGGCAAGATGGCAGAGGTGTGCTCAAGAGGGAACTTCCGGCCGCTCGGAGAGATTGTCCTGTGCTTTCCTGGTTGGATATGCTCTTTGTAGAGTGGCGGCTCACATATTTGGCAGCGGGTGAGTTTGTGGCTCACTGTTTAACTGGATTTTCCGAGAGGTCATCTTAGTGAGGAGAGCGGCTGCCATTTTGTTTTTCCCTCACTTCTGAAGTGCGGGCGCCGCTGGCGAACAGGCCTTTGTGGTTAAACGGAAATCTGAATTCCTAATGCTAATGCTCCTTTTAATTATCCTGGCATCTCCTTATCTGCAAACATCATATAACCTATTTTGCTCCCGTTCTTCACACAGAAGGCAGGTTTCGATTGAGCATGCTGCCTATTCTCTCCTGTGGATTGGATTCCAATCTGCCAAGCAATGCATTATTAGAGATGATTTAATAGCACAGATGACATGAAACACTAAATAAACCAAAAGCCACAATTGTTTTGAGTTAGAGCTTGGTAAGAAAAAGAAAATGTGAGGGATCTTAACAGACCGGGAATTTCAACTAGGAAAGTTCTGCCTTGCTAGTGCCAGCTCACTCACTCTATCAACTGTTCACTTTGTGCAAACACAAGGGCACGCCAACAGGAATATCCACATACCTGTCAGAAGAATCTGCCAGCTGCTTCAGTTCCTATGACAGCATTGAATCGATAGCTGGGAGCGCATTGGGCGTCTCGCAGGAAGCAGCGATTGTGTAATCTGTAAGATTCGGATTTTTAAATACTTCCCGGTTTAGGTATTTTATCTAATTATTATTTTTTGTCTTCCTCTGCTTTGAACCTGCTGGCCTTATACTTGCATTATAATTGAGTAATATTCACCGCTCTTTTAGCGGGCCTCTTCTTCAACTCCACTACTTTTGGGGGACATATTGGGGGGAGAGAAGGACGCCTGGTGGCGCCATCTTTGTTGCTGGTCTAGTCGTCAGAAGGACGCTAGACCTGTATTTAAGGCGGGTAAAACCTAGCGGTAACCTTGGACCTTGAATCGATAGCTGGGAGCGCATTGCGCGTCTCGCAGGAAGCGGCGATTGTGTAATCTGTAAGATTCGGATTTTTAAATACTTCCCGGTTTTGGTATTTTATTTAATTATTATTTTTTGTCTTCCCCTGCTTTTAGCCTGCTGGCCTTATACTTGCATTATAATTGAGTAATATTCACCGCTCTTTTAGCGGGCCCCTTCTTCAACTCCACTACTTTTGGGGCACATATTGGGGGGAGAGAAGGACGCCTGGCGGCGCCATCTTTGTTGCTGGTCTAGTAGTCAGAAGGACGCTAGACCTGTATTTAAGGCGGGTAAAACCTAGCGGTAACCTTGGACCTTGAATCGATAGCTGGGAGCGCATTGCGCGTCTCGCAGGAAACGGCGATTGTGTAATCTGTAAGATTCGGATTTTTAAATACTTCCCGGTTTTGGTATTTTATTTAATTATTATTTTTTGTCTTCCCCTGCTTTTAACCTGATTGCCTTATACTTGCATTATAATTGAGTAATATTCACTGCTCTTTTAGCGGGCCCCTTCTTCAACTCCACTACTTTTAGGGGACATATTGGGGGGAGAGAAGGACGCCTGGCGGCGCCATCTTTGTTGCTGGTCTAGTCGTCAGAAGGACGCTAGACCTGTATTTAAGGCGGGTAAAACCTAGCGGTAACCTTGGACCTTGAATCGATAGCTGCGAGCGCATTGCGCGTCTCGCAGGAAGCGGCGATTGTGTAATCTGTAAGATTCGGATTTTTAAATACTTCCCGGTTTTGGTATTTTATTTAATTATTATTTTTTGTCTTCCCCTGCTTTTAACCTGCTGGCCTTATACTTGCATTATAATTGAGTAATATTCACCGCTCTTTTAGCGGGCCCCTTCTTCAACTGCACTACTTTTGGGGCACATATTGGGGGGAGAGAAGGACGCCTGGCGGCGCCATCTTTGTTGCTGGTCTAGTAGTCAGAAGGACGCTATACCTGTATTTAAGGCGGGTAAAACCTAGCGGTAACCTTGGACCTTGAATCGATAGCTGGGAGCGCATTGCGCGTCTCGCAGGAAACGGCGATTGTGTAATCTGTAAGATTCGGATTTTTAAATACTTCCCGGTTTTGGTATTTTATTTAATTATTATTTTTTGTCTTCCCCTGCTTTTAACCTGATTGCCTTATACTTGCATTATAATTGAGTAATATTCACTGCTCTTTTAGCGGGCCCCTTCTTCAACTCCACTACTTTTAGGGGACATATTGGAGGGAGAGAAGGACGCCTGGCGGCGCCATCTTTGTTGCTGGTCTAGTCGTCAGAAGGACGCTAGACCTGTATTTAAGGCGGTCATGCTGACACGCAGCGGGCATGCGCAGTGGGTTCGCCAGACTTTCGCCTGAGTTCAGCCCGTGTGCGCCCGTCCACGCTCTGTCGGGCTCCGGACTGCGGCCACCTGCTCTACGACAGGTTTTTTCGGCATCAGATCTGCGTCAGTTAAATAGTGATAGGCCGAGGCTAGATCCTACCATCAGGGCTAGGCTAGAGGATATGAATCTCCTCCGAGTCGCCAGTGGGAGGTCTGGGACTGACCCACCTCCTTTAAAGTTAACTAATTTGAACACAAGGTCGCTTCATAAGCATCATCTCGAAATCTTTACACTCCTTCAGGATGAGGATATTGATATTTTAACTCTTACGGAGACATGGCTGGGTGAGGACTCTTTACCTGACATCATAGCCGCCCTCCCCCATGAATACGATGCGGTTTGGCACAATCGTGCCGATAACGCTAGGGGTGGGGTGGGTAGCAATTCTGTATAAAAAGCATCTAAAGGTCGTTAAAATAGCGGCCGAGACTGCAGATATATCTGACATTCTTGGAGTGAAGATTATCCTGAATAACTCATGTCTTGTGATTTTTACAGTTTATCGTCTTCCAAATTCTACGTCAGCATTTAATGATCTATTTGCCGCTTTGATGTCTGATCTCTGTACAAGATATCAAAAAATAGTGATAACTGGGGATTTTAACATGCATTGGGATAAAGTCCATAAAGATCTGGCAACTTGTCATTTGCAGAACATTATGTCCTCATTTGGCATTTAACAGCTTGTAGATGCCCCTTCACATATTAAAAGGCATATTCTTGACCTTATTTGGACCTCGGATCCCAAGGTATATCTTGTGGATATTCTACCCTGTATCTGGTCGGATCACCATATGGTGAACTGTGAGATTCCCATTACTGGGTACCCGGCCCAAAAACCTTTAGAAATTAAAACAGTTTGTCAGTGGATAAGAGTTGACTCACAATCTTTGACTAGTATTCTTCCTGGTTATGCCCAATTATTGGCGCCTAGTGGAGATCTAGATCAGGATTATAAGAATATAACGCGGAATCTGAGTCAAGCTATAGATCAGATAGCACCGGAGAAATTACAAAAAGTACAAAGAGTAGGAAAAGGGGCTCCGTGGTTTACTCCGCTCTTGAGGGACCATAAAAAAAAGCTCCGTCATCTAGAAAGGAATTGGCGGAGAACAAAGGAGAGTGCAGATCGTGAACAATATAAAATTTCACTCAACTTATATAAAAAGTTGATTATGGTAACAAAAGCAGCCTTCTATGAAACCCGTAGAAATCAGGCCGAGAATACTCAGAAGGAAACGTTTAAAATCTTAACAGAGTTGAGCAAAAAAACAGAAACGACTGAAACTACAATAAATGCGGACACTTTTCAATGTTTCTTTCTGGAGAAGGTGGAGACCATTCTCTCCGAGATTAAGAATAGTACCTTGAATGGCCCGCCTTTAGTACAGGAAGCTCAAACCCCTCTGGAAGCATCTATTTCAAGGTTTCCGGAAATGGATTCTCTAAGCCTTGAACAGCTCATGAGCAGAATTAAGTCAGGATCCCCAGCGGACCCGTGACCCCCTAGGGTTTTCCGTTTGGCGTGTCCCATTTTAGAAGATCATGTTATTTCCCTCCTCAATAGCTCGTTGGAGACTGGCTTTTTACCATCGAGTCTCAAGGAGGCTCGAGTCAAACCGATGTTAAAGAAGCCAGGAGCTGATCCGACCATCCTGAAAAACTATAGGCTGATCTCTCAACTGCCTTTCTTGTCCAAAGTTTTGGAGCAACATGTGTTGAAGTCCCTCTCTTTATTCCTGGAGTCACACAACCGACTCCAGGAGCGTCAGGCAGGCTTTCGTGCACATCACAGCACCGAGTTGGTGATGCTCTCGGTGCTGGATGAGCTTAGAGGCATGGCTGACAGTAAGAAACCAAGCGCCCTGATACTTTTAGATCTATCAGCGGCGTTTGATACTGTCAGCCATTCCCTGTTATTGGACAGACTGGCCCTCTGTGGGATAAGGGACCTGGCGTATAAATGGTTAAAGTCTTTTCTGAAGGGAAGGTCGCAGAGGATTCAACTGGGGGATTGTATCTCTGAGGTAGGTTTTCTGGAGTGCGGAGTCCCTCAGGGCTCTGCCCTGTCCCCACTACTGTTTAACCTCTACCTGCAACCTCTGATTAACTCTCTAGCTAATATGGGTTGTCGTGTGTTTAACTACGCCGATGATACCCAGTTAGTACTGAGTATTGATAATTTGGCTATAGCACAAACCAACGCTCAAAATATTCTTAGACACACGGTCAGCTGGATGACGGCAAATCAGTTGAAAATAAATCCAGACAAAACAGAGATACTGGTGGTTTCGACCGTAGTCTCACCCTGGAGTGACCTATATTGGCCCCAGGAATTAGGTCCCACGCTGATACCAAGCGGTAAAGTAAAAAGTCTTAGTATCAAGATTGACAATGAGTTGTCAATGGCCAGTCAGATTTCTTCTGTTGTAGGGATTTGTACTGGTTTGATTAGACAGTTGCGCAGGCCAGTTCCCTTCCTCTCTTTCTCTATGCTTCGTACAGTTGTTTCTGCTACAATTATCTCGAGGTTGGATTATGGGAATGCCCTCTACTTAGGTTTGCCTAAGTTTTTGACCAATAGATTGCAGGTTGTCTTGAATGATGCGGCGCAACTGATTTTTAGGCTCCCCAGAAGAATGCAAGCCTCGTCTTTACTGCTCAAGTTACATTGGCTCCCTATTGAGCAGAGAGTGGAGTTCAACAGCCTATGTACGGCCCATAAGGCAATTTATGGACAGGCTCCTGCCTATATTAAAGAACGCTTGGAGCTTTATAAGCCTAAATGAATTCTTAGATCTTGCGACGCTCAGTTGTTGGTTTGTCCTCGATATAAGCTGTCAACTAAAGGAGGAAGATCCTTTTCGGTTTTGGCTCCACAGTTATGGAACAGGCTACCAGAACAACTTCGGAGAGAAGGACATTTCCTATGCTTTAGGAAGCAGTTAAAAACACTTCTTTTTAAGGAGGCTTTTGGCTTACTTAAATAGCTGCCTTACAAGGTTTCTATTTCACTTATTTTATGCTTGAAGCATAGCTGTTGGTCATCGGTCTAAGCGCCTAGAGACCTGTAGGTGAGTTGGCGCTATATTAACCGAAGTTAACATAACATATTCTGTGTCACGATCCTGAAAACCTCCCACGATGTTGTTGAGCGCGGCATTTGTTATCTGGTCGGGCCTTAACCTGTCTCACTGCTCACAGAGATGCTTTCAGAGCCCATATAGTCGACTTGTATATGTATCATATCGTCATTTTTGAAGTGGTCCCACCCTTACCCACTAATGCATTTGAGTTTAAGGCAATGTTAACAAGTGTTCATATGTTGTGAGGTGTTACCTCAGTTGTCACTTCACTTCCTGCTTCCTGCTCATCTACAGGTTTGCGGTCGCCTTTACTACTCTCTACTATATAGTCTGCTATATTGATATAATACTGTCAACTGCAACTGGTCGTGACATTCTTTAAATACAGAGATTGAACATTTCATATCTTCATTGAAACCTATATCATTGATCATCTGTTTTATGGGCAGGATCTCAACCAGCAAAAAACTCCCTCAATGACAAGTGCATATTATCAAGATCGCTAGTGACTCACTGTCTCTCATGAAAACATCTTCATCTGGCACTAAACCGAAAAGAACCAAAAATGACCCTCCATCACCAGTTCAATCATCCTCAAATCCGGTCCTGGACTCAATTTTAGATGAATTACGTGCTCTAAAACCATTCATGAGTACCACTAATGAAAAATTACAGCAGATTGAGGACAAATGGATTAACATGGAGGTAAAATGTCTACAATGGAACAACGTATAAGTGATATGCAGGATGTTGCTTCTAAAGTACCCTTGCTGGCACAAGAAATTCACAAGCTTAAACTTCATACCGAGGATCTCGAAAATCGCAATAGAAGGAACAATCTTCGATTCAATGGCTTGCCTGAAAATTTTGAGGGTCCGGATCGTCTTACCTTTTTAAAGAAATTTTTGTCTGCCCTTCTTAACCCCCAATCCTCAACTCCTCTCAATATCCAATGGGCATACCATCTTGGTTGACTTCCACCTCAATCTACCAGACCACGTGGTAACATAATGCTCTTTTTAGAATTCACCGACTTGATGCATGTATTAAAAGTTGCCAGAGAAAAACATTGTCTTGTATGGTCTGGTCATAATATCTTCATCTCACAGGATCTTTCCAACACAACCAATGCCAGACGCAAGGAATTCCTAGCTACTCGTCCTCCTTTAAAATCCTTGAACATCTGCTATGGCATATTACACCCTTGTCTTTGTAAAACTACACATGAAGGCGTCTCTAGCTCTTTCGAGGATCCATCTAAACTAAAACAGTTTTTGCAATCCATCACTAGAGCACCTATGGTCACAAATGTTTAATGCTCTTAAATTGGTAAATTGTTAATGCTTCTAGAATCATCATCTCTTATTGTGTTTTTTACTACTTGCACTTTAAAATATAGGTTATGCGGCCTAGTTATGTTATCTCATTATCTTTATTTTCTTACTTTTTAGTTCCTTCTTTCTCCATTGTTGTTCTTGTTTCCGAGTGTCAACATGCCCGATTCATGTCTCTCTCTCTTCTTATATCAGATCTGGCTTTATGTACTTAATCTGTCCCCATTTCTCTTTATTTTTACTACTCTCCTTTCACTTGTTCTATCCCTATACCCTCTCTCTCACTCTCGTTTTTCTCTTACCTTCTGTCTCCTGTCCTTATATTCACACAAGTGCATATTTGTTTTAGCTCCTTATGTGCCTATTAATTTCATCGTGTTACCCATTTTTTGAAGATTGGTGTCTTTTTTCTCCCACTGTTATCCCTGCAGTTCGTCATCATTGTGCCTGTACTCCTGGTCCTTAAACATCAGCATGTTTAATGTTGTGTCGCGGAACGTTTGTGGTCTGGGTCATCCTGTCAAGCATCAAAAGGTACTTTCTCATTTATCGAAACTTAATTGCCAAATTGCTTATTTGCAAGAAACCCATTGTAATGATGTCAAATCTCTCAAACTTAACCCTCAAGGTTGCCTTTTCTCCAGCTGTCAACCGTAAGGGTGGTGTCGCCATCCTCTGTCATAAATCTTTAAAATTGCAAATTGTATCTACTGAAAATTATGCGAGTGGACGATGGTTAAAACTTAATGCTACGGTTTAGAATAAACAGGTCACCTTCAATATTTATGGACCAGTTAAATACGATCCGGACTTTTGGCATACTATTAAATTAAAATTATCCTAAATCACTAACCCCAATAAATTTTGTTGCTGTAGATTTCAATAATTGGATGGACCACTTTTCCGACAGAAAATCAGATTGTAAATTCAAACCAGATACATCACACAAAGCATTTCAAGCTGCTATTTCCTTTCATCCACACTATGATGCCAGGAAAACGAGTAATCCTGATAAACAGGAATTCACGTATTTTTTAAATGTTCATCACACCATGTCACGCATAGATTAAATTTTGATCTCGAAAACTTTACTTCCCATACTCCAAACTTCTGAGATTGGCTCCATTTTCATCTCTGATCATGTCCCTGTTTCAGTCTCTTTTGATTTATCCCTTGTTATACCCAAACATGCTAGATGGAGATTCAATAATTCCTTATTACCCCCAGGTCCCACCTGTCCTCGTCCCATTCCTTAACAAAGTGGAGATGACCATCTCCATGACAGTAAAAAAGAAAAGGAGCATGCTGGGATATCCACCCCACTCCCTCCCACTGGGAGTACATAAGCGGTACCATCCCAGCATGCAGCCTGTTCTTTTTTTCTGTCTTCCGACAGATTGGGACGTGTTTGGACTTACCTGATGGGTTCTTCACTGGACGTCTCGTCGGGGCTGCTTGGCTGTCCTCGCCATCCTCGCTGTCCTCTTCCGCGTTCTCCTGGCCTGCCGGGCTTGCCAGGAGCCGCGTTGACTGCTGACCGGCCCTTTGCGGCTGGGGCATCGTTCCTCCCGGTCTCTTCCAGGTTGCAGTGTGCGTCTCCCTGTGGCTTGGCCAGTCTGGGGGACGCGCTGCTGCGGCTGTTAGGTGGGTCCTGGGGCTCTGCTGGGCGATGCTCCTGGGTCCCCTGCCTGGCGTTTGTTGTCCTGCCGGCGTCCTCTTCTTCCTGCTGCCCCTGATGCTCGGTTGGGTCGGGCCTTGCTGTGGCCTCGGAGGCCGTTTTCGGCAGACTTCTCCGCCCAGCGCTGATTTCCTGGTGCACGCCTGGGCTGGCTATTAGGGGGCAGTGGGCTTGTGGTTCACCCTTTTTGTCCCCTTGGTGAGTACCGCGTAGTGGCCCCTTTTTTTTCTCCTTGCTTTTTTGGGGATGTGTTGGCTGGCTCTCCTTCTGGGTGCTGCTTGAATTGGGGGTTGGGACTCCTGGAGATGAGGGGGTTTGTGCCCAGGGACCCATGCATGAGATGCAGGCGCTCTTCCGCTGGGCTGCTTCCACGCTTCTGCACTCGTCTGCGTCTCCTCTGGCCGTCATTCCTATGTGTCCCTATTCTTGTCAGTGGGCGAGGTTGTGGCGTGAGGCTGGGGCTACCAACTTCCGTGCCTGTGCCTGCAGGTTTGTACTCGGCATCCACTCCGCATCCTGTGATTCCGAACATGATCCCATGTGTATTGTACCTCATGTTTGTGTCGTTTGAATATGTCATATTAAGCTGAGATGCGTGTCCCTTTGCGGTGGCTTCAATTGCTGTGACGAGTGCTACTGTTTGTGGTTTGGCAGGTTCGGGGCTTGCGCTGTTTGACAGGGACTGCACTGTAGCCTACGTTCCTGTGACTTTGTTGCACGCGCTTGTGGTTTCGCTACCTGCTGCTGCATCTCTGTTAATTTTCGCATGGGTTTTCCGGGTTCGGTTGGCTTCTGCTTCCCATTGGATTCACTTGCAGCCCTGGGTGGTGTCTCTTCCTCATGCCCTCTTAGGGTGTTTGGGTTGCTGTCTGCTTGGCCTTCTGGTCGCTGCCGCACTGTACGCCTGGGCCTCTGGGTGGTGCCGGTGTTTGAACCCGGGGCCTCCTGCTTGCGTTTCTTGCCCCCTCTTTCTTTGCACTAGCCTCCGCTGGTCTCCCTGGGCCTTCCTGTCTGGGTTTCTCGCTTTCTTTCGGGTGCTGTTGGATCCAGTCGTCCTCAGGTCTCTTCCGGTGCTGGTGGATTCCTGTCTTTGCTGGCACCTGTTCCTGCATGCTGGCCCTCTGTGCTTTGCTGGTTGCGTGTGGTGTGGGTCTGCTTGCTGTCTCGGTCCGGGGCCCTTGGTGTCTCCAGCCTGGTTCTCTGCCTCCTGTGCCCCCTGCTCCCAGGGTCCAGGCGGTTCTTCGGCTTCTTCTGCTGCCTGCAGCGTTGGCTCCCGTGCCTTCACTGTCCTGTCTTGGGCCATGGTTTCCCCTGGTTCGCTTCCTTTTTTTGGGGGTTCCGCCTGGGGGGGCCTTTGGGGCTTCCTCCATGGGTTGTGTGTTCCCTAGCCTTTTGGTTTTTCGCTTGCTGCTGGTTGGCGTCTGGGCTGGGGGTCGGTCCCTGTGGGTCTCCCATTGGCCTAGCCCCTTGGTGCTTGCTGCCTGGCGGCTTCTTGCTTGTGCTGGGCTGCGGCCTTGGCTTCTGTTGCGCCTGCTGCCCGCCCTGTGGTTTGGCCGGGTCGGCTCTGGTTCCTCCCTGGGATAGTGTCTGCTTGCTGGGCTGTGGCTTGCTTTGGGCGGTCTTTCCCGGGGCTTGTTGGCTTCTTCTTGTGGCCTCTTTGCTCTGTCCTCTGGGCCTCCGGCTGTCCTGCCCTGCGGGCTTCTGTTGTCCCTAGTCGGTCCTGGTAGGTGCCTGGTTTGGGGTGCGACTGGGCCGGTGCCTTGCTGTTCTTGGACTTCATTTGGCTGCTTGCGGCCCTTCCGCCCGTTGTGGGTTTGGGCCTGGTGCGTGCCTGTCTGGGTGCCTGCCTGCCAGCGGTTTTTTGCTGTTGGGCGCTTCTTGTGTCCTTCCGGGTGCTTTTGCTTGCCCCTTGCCCCTCGCTTGCAGTGTCTGCCTTCCGTGGGTTCGCTGGGTCCTCCCCCTTGTTTTCCAGCGGGGGGCTGTTGTGTCCTTCCTTGATTCTGGTGGACCCTTGACCTTGTTGGGCTGTTGGCTCCAGGGCGGTGCTGGTCGGGCCCTGGTGGCTTCTGGCTGGTGTTGGGTGTTGGCTTGTTGGGCTTGCCTTCTCGCCTGCCGCTCCTTTTGCCTCCTGTGGTGGCTGGGTGTCGTTAGTCTTCCTTGGCCTCTGCCATGGGTGGCCCCTTGTTCTTCAGGTGCCCGGCTCCTGTGCCCTGCCCTGTCTGCTGTGCCCTTTCCCTGCTTGTGTTTGTTGGGTGTCGGCCTCCCCTGGTGCGTGCTTTGTTGCTTCCCGCTCCTCTCGTTCCGCTTTCGGGTTGCGTTGGCTTGCCTCGGGTCTGGGGCTCTGGTTTTTTCCCTTGGGGGCCTGTCGTTGGGCCTGTACTCCCGCACAGGCTGTTTGCGGCCTGTGGCGTCTGTGACCCTTGCTCTCTTGTTGGCTCTGGGGTGTTCCTTCTCCCCTTGTTTGGGTCCGTTCCTGCTCCCCTGTTGGGTGGTGCGCCTTTGGCTTCTCCAGACTCCTCTCCTTTTTGGTGCCGGGGTTGTTCCGGTGTGCTCTTGGGTCCTGGGCTCTGGTTCCGTTGGGTTTGCCCTTGCGGTCCCTCTGTTTGGCCTCCCGTTCGCTTGTGCGTTTGGGTTGCTGGTTCGCCTCTCGGCTTGGTTGTGTCGGGCTTTGTGCTGTAGGGCCCTTGTTTGCTTGGGGTCCTCTTTTGGTCCCTGCTTGGGTCCTTTTCTGGGCGCTCCTTCTCTTGGGCCTTGTTGCGGTCCTTGGCTGGTTTTCTGTCCTTTCCTGTGCTATTCGTTTCGGCTGGCTGTGGCCCTGGGTCCGTGGTGTGGGCTGCTGGGCTCCCTCCCTCTGCTTCTTCACTCTCTGGATGGCCTGGCTGTGGTTGGTTGCTGTGCCTTTCCCTGTACCCCTTCTTGGTTAGGGGTTATTTTTGCCTCTCCTTCCGGGTCCTGGTGGCGCTGTGTTTTGTGCCTCCTGGCTGGTTGGCCTGCTGGTTCTCCGGCTGGCTTCTTGGGGGTTGGGTTGTTGGCCTCCTTGTTGGTCTTTCCTGTTTGCCCTTCTGCCTCTTGGGATTCACCTTCGGTGTTTCCTTGGTATCCTCCTTTCTCGTTCTAGCGGTTGTCAGGCTCTTGGTTGGTGTTGTTTCCTCCCTTCCGGTTCTGGGGTGTTGGTTTCCCCAGTTCCGTGTTGGGCCTCTGTTGTTGTCTTTCTTGATGCCCTGGTTTTTTGCCGGGTCTGCTTCGGGTTGGGCTTCTTTGCTCTCCCTGGCCTCCGTTGGGCGGGTTGCTGGGCTTCTTGTCAAGGTGTCTCCTGCTTTGGGGGTGTGCCTCAGGGTCTGTCCGGCCCTGTGGCCTGGTCCTTTTGTGGGTTTCTGGCCTCCTGGTTCCCTGTTGCTACTGTTGTCATTGGGGGGGGGGGCTTGCTTGGGTTCCCTGCCCCCTTCTCTTTCCTGGCTGTTCCTCTGGGTGGTTGCCTGTTTGCTTGTTCGGTTCTGCCCTCTTTAGCCTTTGCGATTCTACTGTTGGCTTCCCCTGGCGTGTTGGGGTGGTTTGGTGGTTGGTCGTGTCTTGCCTTGTTTTGTTCCTTCCTGGGCCTTCGGCCCTGTCGCCCTGTGCGGTCTGTTCTCCTCTGCTCTTGGCCGTTGGGCTGGATTGGCCTGTTTGGGTGGCTGCCTGGTGGTGCCTAGTTCTGTGGCTTCGCCCTTGGGGGGTCTCTCCCTGGTCGGTTGCCCTTTTCTGGCTCTGTTTCTCTGTTGGGGCTTGCCCCCTTTCCCTGGCCTTCCTTTCGTCGTTCTTGGGGGGGGGGGCCTTGGTTTTGACCCCTCTGGTTGCTCCCTTGGGGCTTGAGCTCTGTGTGTGTGGCCCCTTCTGGCTTGCCCGAAGGGGGGGGTTCTTGTGTTTTTTTCTATGGTCGTCCCCTGCTGGTTTTGGGGTCTCGGCTCTGTCCGCGTGGTTGGGGGCATGCTTGGTTGTGTGCTCCTGCCTGCGTTTTTTTCTCCTTCTTGTGGGCTCCTTTTGCTCCTGTGTGGTGCCATTTTTCAGTCTGGTGCCCTTGGCATTGGTGGGGTTCCGGAAGGCCGGTTTCTCTGCTTTGGTATTCTCCACTTTGTTAAGGAATGGGACGAGGACAGGAGGGACCTGGGGGTAATGTCCTATTACTTACCAGTGATCTTCATTACTCCTGGTCCCGTTGTCCTCGTCCCATTCCTTACGTCCCTCCCTCCCTCCCTGGCGGCCGGCCATCCGGTTGTTGGCTTGGTGTTTTCAGGCTACATGCTGGGATGGTACCGCTTATGTACTCCCAGTGGGAGGGAGTGGGTTGGGTATCCCAGCAGGCTCCTTTTCTTTTTTTCTGTCGTGGAGATGGTCATCTCCACTTTGTTAAGGAATGGGACGAGGACAACGGGACCAGGAGTAATGAAGATTACCGGTAAGTAATAGGACATTATCTGCCCAAACTTATATTTCCGATGCTACGTCCTTTATAAAATATTTTTCCAATTTAACAAACCAAATGATACCTCTGTTCACAATACTGGGATGCCATTCAATCAATCAATCAGTGACATTTATAGAGCGCACTACTCACCCGTAGGGTCTCAAGGCGCTTGGGGGGGGGGGGGGGGGGTGCCGCTACTGCTCGAACAGCCAGGTCTTGAGCTTCTTCCTGAAGGAGAGATGGTCTTGGGTCAAGCGCAGGTCAGTCGGGAGGGAGTTCCAGGTCTTGGCGGCCAGGTAGGAGAAGGACCTTCCTCCTGTAGTCGCTCTTCGGATGCGGGGGACGGCGGCGAGGGCATGGCTGGCTGATCGGAGGTGGCGTTTGGGAGCGTAGAAGTTGATTCGGTTGTTGAGGAAGCTCGGGCCTTGATCGTGTAGGGCTTTGTGTGCGTGGGTGAGGAGCCGGAAGGTGATTCTTTTGTTGACGGGGAGCCAGTGCAGGTTCCTCAGGTGTCCAGAGATGTGGCTGTTTCGTGGGATGTCGAGGATGAGTCTGGCTGAGGCGTTCTGGATCCGCTGGAGTCCCTTCTGGAGCTTGGCGGTGGTTCCGGCGTAGAGGGCGTTGCCGTAGTCCAGTCGGCTGGTGACGAGGACCTGGGTGACTGTCTTCCTGGTCTCCGTGGGGATCCACCAGAAGATCTTCCGTAGCATGCGCAGGATGTTGAAGCATGACGAGTAGACGGCGTTGACTTGTCTGGTCATGGAGAGGGAGGAGTCCAGGATGAAGCCCAGGTTGCGTGCATGGTCCGTCGGTTTGGGTGCGGTGCCCAGGGCGGGGGGCCACCAAGAGTTGTCCCAGGCGGAGGGCGAGGGGCCCAAGATGAGGACCTCCGTCTTGTCTGAGTTCAGTTTCAGGCGGCTGGTCGTCATCCACTCGGCTACATCTCTCATCCCTTCGTGCAGGTTGGCTCTGGCGGCGGCGGGGTCGTTGGTCAGGGAGAGGATCAGCTGGGTGTCGTCAGCGTAGGAGATGATGTTGAGGTTGTGCTGGCGTGCGATGGCCGCGAGGGGGCTCATGTAGACGTTGAAGAGGGTGGGGCTCAGCGAGGATCCTTGAGGGACGCCGCAGATGACTTCGGTGGCCTCTGACTTGTACGGTTGTAGGCGGACTCTCTGTGTTCTTCCGTCGAGGAAGGAGACGATCCATTCCAGTGCCTTCTCCTGGATTCCGACAATGCTGAGGCGCTGCACAAGGGTGCGGTGGCAGACAGTGTCGAATGCCGCGGAGAGGTCTAGGAGGATGAGGGCCGCTGTTTCTCCGTTGTCCATCAGGGCCCGGATGTCGTCGGTGGCGGCGATGAGGGCGGTCTCGGTGCTGTGGTTGGCTCGGAAGCCCGACTGTGAGGGGTCGAGGGATCCATTCGTCTCGAGGAAGGCGGCAAGCTGTCTGTTGACGGTCTTCTCGATGACTTTTGCAGGAAACGGGAGGAGTGAGATGGGGCGGTAGTTCTTGAGTTCAGTGGGGTCCGCTGTAGGTTTCTTGAGTAGAGCGCTGAGTTCGGCGTGCTTCCAGCTCTCAGGGAAGGTGGCGGTGTTGAAGGAGGTGTTGATAATGTCCCGCAGGTGGGGTGCGATGACAGCGTTGGCCTTGTTGAAGACGTGGTGAGGGCAGGGGTCGGTCGGAGATCCGGAGTGGACGGAGTTCATCATGCGGATGGTGTCTTTGGTGGTGGTTGGAGTCCAGGCGCGGAGGGTGGTGGTGGGCGGCGTTGCTGTGGTCGTGGCGTGCGTCGGTTGAATGTTGAAGCTGTTGTGTATGTCCGCGATCTTGTTGTGGAAGTAGGAGGCGAGGGAGTTGCAGAGGTCTTGCGATGGGGTGATGTCGTTGTTTCCGGCGTTGGGGTTGGAGAGCTCTTTCACGATGTTGAAGAGTTCCTTGCAGTTGTGTGCGTTGTTGTCCAGCCGGTCCTTGAATGCAGTTTTCTTGGCGGCGCGGATCAGTTGGTGGTGCTTCCGGGTGGCAAGCTTGAGAGTGGTCATGTTGTCCAGTGTTTGTTCCTTTCTCCAGGCTTTCTCGAGGGCTCGGCAATTCGTCTTGGAGCTCTTGAGTTCGTCGGTGAACCATGGGGCCTTCTTGCTGCCGGGTCTGCTGGGCGGGGTCCTCAGTGGGGCGAGTTCGTCCGCGCAGTTGCTGATCCACTTCGTGAGGTTGTTGGCGGCCTGGCTGGGGTTCGCTGAGCTGGCAGGAGGGTGCTGGCTCAGGGAAGCGGCAAGCTGGTCGGCTGTGATCTTGTTCCAGCTTCTTCGGGCAGCCTGTTGCTGGTGGTGGTGGATCGTCGTTCTTTTGAAGGTGAAGTGGACGCAGCTGTGGTCCGTCCAGTGGAGTCCTGTGGCGTGGCTGAAGGTGATGTCTTTGCTGGATGAGAAGATGGCGTCGAGTGTGTGTCCGGCGAGGTGGGTGGGGGTGTTCACCAGCTGCTTGAGTCCGAGGTTGGCGAGGTTGTCGAGCAGGGTGGAGGTGTTGCGGTCGTTGTTGTTCTCCAGGTGGAAGTTGAGGTCCCCCAGGAGGATGTAGTCGGCGGAGCGGAGGGCATGCGGGCTGATGAAGTCGGCGATGTCCTCGCTGAATTGGGTGCGTGGTCCCGGGGGTCGGTAGATCAAGGTGCCTCTGAGGGTGGTCTTCGGGTCGGTGTGGATCTGGAAGTGCAGGTGTTCGGCGCTTGTCAGGGTGTCGTCGGTGTCAGTCGTGATGCGGATGGTGTTCCTGTGGATGACGGCGATGCCTCCTCCCATCTGGTTGGCGGAGCGGTCCCTCCGGGTGATCTTGTATCCCTCTGGGATGGCGATGGCGATGTCGGGCGCAGAAGAGGCGTTCATCCATGTTTCCGTGAGGAAGGCGACGTCAGGAGCTGTGGTGTCGAGGAGGTTCCAGAGTTCGATGGCGTATCTGTGGACTGAGCGGGTGTTGAGCAGGATGCACTTGAGGTGATTGCTGCTGGTGTTCGGCTCGGCGGGTGCTGGGGTAGGGCAGGTCCGAGTGCAGGTGAACCTGCAGGCGTGGCAGCTGAAGGGTCCGTGGGTGCATCGTGGGGTGGCTCGGTGGCAACCTGGGATTCGGCCGGAGTTGAGAGCGATGAGGGTGGCGGCGGTGTACGTCAAGCGGGTGGGCAGGAGTCCTCGAGGGCCAGGGGTCCTGGCACTGGGCACGGTCCAGGCGCGGACGGGCGCAGACGGGCTTGCCTTTGGCGCGCCTTCGGCGCACAATCGGCGCGCCCGCTGCGCGTGACCGCTGCGCGTTCGCATGGTCGCCATATATGGGGAAGTGCGAGGGGGGGCGGAGCAGCTGGGAGGCGGGAGCGGGGAGGGAGGAGACGGGGCGAACAAGGACAACAGGCAAGCAGGCAAAAGGGGGACAAGGAAACAATTACAAAATACAGCAAGTACAATTGGAGACACAATTCAGTAGAAACAGTGGCGCAAGGCAGGAAGGAGAGCACAGACCACGCTGCTCGAGGCAGGGGGCGTGGTCTCACGGCGGCAACCGGAGCACAGAGGCAGGTGGTTGGGGGGCACACGCAGCAGCTGGTGGCCGTGCGGCACAGGGGGTGTCCTAAGCTAAGCTTCTTTCAAAGCCTTTACTATTGCCTATACTGCCAGAAAGAAAAAGATATTGATTTCTAAATACTTTTCCATACTATCACATATCAAAACCCTTGAACATGCTTATTATACCTCTAAATCCCCTGATCATCTTCGAGACCTCATCAAGGCTAAGTCTGATTAAAACAAACTAGCTACAACTGATGCTTGTAATATTCTACTTAAAATAAAATCTAAATACCATGGGGGTCAGGACAAAGCAGGTAGAATGCTTGCCAACTATCTCAAAGTTAAATCGGAAAGGAAAACCATTGGACCTATTCTTAACACCTGCACTAACACTTTACGACATTCGGACATATATTTTGTCAGAGCATTCCTGTCCTACTATCACTCATTATACATGGAAAACACCCATCTCACCGAAAACAATACTCAAATGTTCTTTGATGGTCTCCCTCCTCCTCGTTCTATACCGGATGTTATGGCCCTCTTGGAAAAAGAAATAACACTTCAGGAGATTTTAGATGCAATTAAATCTCTTAGGAGAGCTAAAGCCCCTATCCCTGATGGTTTTTCTATTGAACTTCTCTCCTCTTTTTCATCTATTTTTGCTCCACACTTACATGAGCTATTTATCTCTTTTCTATTACACTCTAAACCTGAAGGTTCCTTCCTTGATGCTCTCATTGTAATTATTTCCAAACCTGAAAAAGATCACTCCATTTGTCAAAATTATCGTCCAATCTCATTAATCAATTATGACTGCAACTTTTTTGCTAAAATCCTCGCCTCTAGATTAGAATAGGTTATTCCCTTACTAGTAAAAGCTGATCAATCTGGCTTTGTTAAGGGTAGGCTTACCTCAGATAATGCTAGAATGTGCTCTAATATTCTTACTATGGCGAAGCGATATCCTGATCCGCTATCTGAATTATCCCTTGACGCTGAAAAAGCTTTTGACCGTATAAATTGGCAATTTATGTTCAAAACTCTTCACTAGTTTGGTTTCGGCCCTATATTGATCTCTTTCATCAAACTATTGTATTCAGAACCCAGTGCATGTGTTTATGTTAATGGTTGTTTATCCCCTTATTTTAACTTGCATAGGGGTACTAGGCAAGGCTGTCCTCTTTCTCCCCTTTTATTCCTTTATGTCTTGAGCCTTTTCTTGAATGCATTCACTGTAATCCTTAGATAACAGGCATCCAACACAACTCTCATGAAATTAAATTAACCGCTTATGCAGACGATGTTTTGATTTACCTTTCAAAACCCCTAACCTACTTATCTTCTTTTCTACAAGAAATTGACTTATTATCTAAAGTGTCTGTTTAGAAATTGAATTTCTCTAAAACTGGGATCTTACCCTTAAATTCCTTATGCTATCAATGTATGTTTTCCGATACCAACTTTAAATGGTGTCCTTCTGAAATTAAATATATAGGCGTTGGGTTTTCCTCTACCATTCCTCAAACTCTTTCCCACAATTTTAATACTTTAAAAACCAAGATTCAAAACGTATTTTCTTTCTGGTGCCCTCTCTATCTATCCTGCTGGGATAGACTGGATACCATCAAAATGATGATTGTACCACTCATTCTATTCTTACTTTCTATGTTATCCTTTAAAATCCCCAATTTTTTAAAACCAAATCAGCTCCCTTTGTACTAAATTTCTCTGCAACAACAAAGCTGCTTGTATTGCTCTATCTAAATTAATCAAATAAAAAAATGAAGGGGGTGTAAGATTTCCTCATTTTAAATTATATCACATCGCTTTTTTAGTTAGACAAATTTACGCATTGAAAAGACAATACCATGATGAATCAATACATAGCTGGATATATTTTGAATGTTCTTTATTACACAAATTCTCTTTTTACGGCTCTTGTTTTATGTCCAATTGCACTTTTATTTCCAAACATCCTATTTTAAAATACTCTCAACACCTGATACACTCACTTTTAACAGATGGCTCTAATCTTTACCAAGCTTTTCTTGCCTCCTCTATTTGGTATAATACATTTATTAAGTTTCGCCATAAATCTTTCTACTTCAAAAAATGGAAGGAGAAGAATATTATATATGTTCATCAACTTGTTTCTCATAATTCTGTTTTACCCTTAAACACATTACAAGATTGTTATGATTTACACTCCTATTGCTTAGCCCAATATTCTCAATTATCACAAGAACTTCAATCATTTCTAACAACCAAAATCTTTCCTCTAAACGTTACTCCATTTACTCCCTTGACCCCTTTGTATAAGATCCCTCTTGATTCTAACCCGAAAGCTTCTCTTATATATACATTTCTATCTACTCCTAATTCTGAAAGACCAAAATCATCAATTGAATTAGCATGGGAACTAGACCTTTCCATGTCTATTTCAATTAAAAAATGGGACAAAATATGGCACATAGTTTTTACCACATCTAGAGTTGCTATTATCACTCAATTGTTATTTTTCCTATATAATAAAGCAGTTCGGACACCCATATTTATACATAAAATCAACCCTTCTTCTGCTCCTCTCTGTTGGTCATGTCTTTACTCTAATAGCATATTACTTCTTTTGTTATACCATTGCCCTTATGTTTTCAAAGTTTTGTTAATCCATGTGGACTAAATGTTCTGAAATATTTCTTTTTTGTATTCCATTACCAATTCATAATGTTTTTCTTGGATCCATGTCTGCTGATTTCCATGACACCTCGTTAAAGTTACAATTATATAACCTTTTTATTTCTTTTAAAGTCATTCTCTCTTGCTGGAAAGACAACTCTAAAATATGTATGCTAACATGGTGGAATTTTATTTGCAATGAACATAGACTTTCTACTGTTTCATCTTCATCATTGTCTCAAAAAATGAAATCTGATTTATTATGGTTACCTTTTACTACTTTCCTATCTACACACTCATCTCATCACTAATAACTTTATGACTATCCTCTTTCCCTTCCTCTCACCTCTTTTATTTCTTTCTTTACTCCTCTCTTTTTCTTTTCTCTCACTTTCTTCTTTCTTTCCTGTATTTTAAATATTATATCAATTACTAATTTATTTATAGGTACCCCTAACGTTTCTCCTTTAATCTTTTAAATAAAATTGTATTTTACCTGTTGTATTTTTTAACATGTCATTTCTCTTTCACATGCAACATATATCCTTGGTACTTCTTATTTTATTCAATACAAATTCTTTTTTTTGTTAAATTAAAAACCACTGTCATGCTAAATGTAGTTTACATGTGAAAAGTCTGCAAGAAGTGACAACAGCGTTGCCTTGCAAAAATGAGCATTAGTCAGTTTGCTAAAATACACAGAAACACTACCTCACACACTCATGTAGAACACCAATATAATAATGCCCAAAAAGTACTAAACATGAAACCCAGCATTCCGATGCCACAAGAAATGTAGAAGATAAAATAAAACATTAGGAGCTGGAGCTTCAGGGCTCCTAAAACGGGCAGATGAATATCATTTATACTAGAAAACTATGCAGATTTTACTATGACGATTGTTTAGTTAACCCCTTCCCCGCTCATGATGGAGCCGCTCCGTCATGAGCCACGGTTGCCGTGTGCTCATGACGGAACGGTTCCGTCATGTTACGGCCGTTGGCGGCCGCTCCGCCTAGGCGGCGCTGTTTCCCCGCCTGTGCGGGGGGACAACGCAAATGGGCGGAGTCATGACGGAACCGTTCCGTCATGAGCACAGCTCAACCGTGGCTCATGACGGAGCGGCTCCGTCATGAGCACAGCGACGCCGCGCTGCCCCCCCCGCACCCCCCAGCGCCGCAGCGGAATTCCCGCCGCGGCGAAAGGGTTAATGTTGGCGGACCTACATTAGAACCAGCAACATGACGCTAAACAAAAGCACGAATACTGTAAAAGAAAGTGATTAACTTTGTTTTTTTTTATTGCTATTCTTGAAAATCTGAATATTTCTTTGGTAATGTTTGCAAAGTCACTATATAATTGCAGCATGACACAGAGCATATGGAATATGTGCAGTCTCATCCAGTGCATCATGAGTCATTCAAAATTATTAAGTCATCATTCAATTTTATATTTTCACACATGAGGCATAGCAGCCACAACGGCACTCAATATATTACTGGCACAGAGGTCTTACTTGTGTCAAACATGCGCAGTAACCGCAAAGCAAAATAAAAATAAACATAAACAAGGGTACTGAATGCCACTATACATCATAGCAGCTTCTGCCCATGCTATTTGATGTAGCACAGCACCCTTGCCCCTAGGACTATCACCCAGAGTCGTTAGATTGTTGTAAATTATAATGGCAGTTCCTGAGGATAATCTCAGCAAAGTATCAGGGAATGCTCTCCTTCTTCTTGGTGCAGTAGGACAAAAGTGTAACAGATAATGGAAATGAGAGTGAGTTTCTGGAGTTGAGGCACTTTGTGCAGTGCACACAGCAGCCACTGCAGGTAAGAGCAGTGGGGCAGGCTTTGGGGTGGATTTCAAGAGACGACTACAAGGGAAAATTAAATAAATAACTAATATACCCTTGTGGTCGACTCTCAAAGTCCCCCCCAGCCGTCCCCACTGCCCCATCGCTCTTACCTGCAGCGACCCTGGCTGGCACAGAGGGAATTGTAGTTTTTACGGAAACCAAAGTTATCGGTGCTGTAGGCGCAGCTCGGTTACGAAGAAGATATTTAATAATGCTCCAAAAAAATAATCATATATTTTAAAAAATGGAAATGAAAATCTGGCAGTTGTAAAATATTGACCAAAACTTTGTCTGTTATAATACAAAAAAAATGTGTCTTCACATTTAAAGGGCCAGAAAGGCAAGTACAGAGGTGCAGAAAAGAAACTAGCGTAAAGGTTAGAGCGGCTGACCTGGAAGCTGGGGAACAGGGTTAGAGCCAGTGTTTCTCTGCAGATCAATTAATCTCTCCCTGCCTTTGAAGCACTCCAATGCCTTCATTTGGGGTTCCCGGTATGTGTAAAACAGCGAATCCATTAAGAAAAGAAATTCCAGCAAAGAGCTTGAAACCAGTACTTGGGCCACAAGAGACTGATAAGAGAAACACACACTGAACAACAGAGACTAGACTACCTACAACCAATAGAAACGAGGAAAAGTACAAGCACATGGACCAATAAGAAGTGAAGGTGGGATGTAAGCCGCTTTTAAAATGTATTAAATACAATAGGTTTCACAAGCACAGTGCAGGCGAAACCTAAAAAGGTACACGTCTGGGAATGCAAATATAGGGATTGTAGTCTGCTGGAATGTAAACATGTTTCAGCCATTATGCCCACTGTAGGGCATGATGTACACTCATTTTACTTACATTCACTTTATTACCGAACTAGTCTTATTACATTATGGGATGTAATTACTTGAACAAGTTCAATTACTTACCATTTCAACATCTGAAACCGGTCCAAAGCTGGTGACATAGATGTCTGTTTTGACTTCTGTAACAGGACCTGTATAATAAAATATCATTCAAAACATTAAAATATTTGCAGAAAAACAATATATACTTAAACGTTATGCTAAAATAACCCATTTACATCCTATAAATATATTTGCCTTAAGCTGCATGAGCCATGAAAACTAAACTGCCTCAAGTTTCTCGGTCAGGTGTGAGCGTGGAAAAAGTTTTCATTTACGCAAGCGTAATGTAAGCTTAGCTCAAAAACCACTAAACACTTGTAAATGCATGCACTTTCTTGGGAGCTGCACTGTCCGCAATCATGGACAACAATACACTTGAGATTTGATATTGCGTTAGTTTAATAGCCATTCTTATGAAGGGTCTGTGAAGCAGTTAGGTGAATACTATGGAAAGCGGTGAGCACCCACACAAGTATAACAAACTTAGGTTATTCACAAACATTTTGCAGGGCATTTCCCACACTTGCTTGCTCATCTATTTGTCTAGAAAGAGGTGCTGCAGGTTTCCCAAAGTGTAACAAATGGTCCTATTTGCAAGTGTTGGTATGAAGGTAAAAATATTGTTAGACCATATTACTATAGAATGAGAACATGTATTGCCCCTTAGATAAATGTTTTTGACCATAAACATGCATGTTGTATGCAATTCATAAAAATGAAAGTCAGAAAAGTAAGTCATTAGTGGACACTCGTGTGAGTACAGAGTGAGTACACTACGTCATTAATTAAGTAGTACCCACTGTTGGATGCAATAATTAGTTCATGCAATAAAAGCGGACACTGATTTTTCCAGCGCAAAAAATCTCACCTTTTCTGTGTCTTGCCGGTAAAACGAGGCAAAACATCAACATGCAGATGTTGGTGCTTATTGCTCCAAAATCCACATATCCTGGTATTTTCACCTCGCAAATATCGACAGAATCAACCCGCTAAAATGTACCTGGAGGAAATTGTGGAGTGGGGGCGGTGTTTGCCAGAAACCTGGTAACTCCGATATGAGCAGTATCATGAAAGCATTGCATAGACGAATGCTGTTAAAAACCAAACTAACCACGAAAGCAGACAGGCATTTATACCATTTGATATGAATGATTTAACAAATAAGTTGCACATTGCACCATATCTTGGCATTAGGTACAGATAAGGCCTTTTTTACCTTGAGTACATACAGCACAACAGCAAACAAGCTACAAGAAAAAAAAGGCAAGGGGCTGACAAGAACACAGGAAAAGAGTTCTCCTTAAAGCAATAGCAAAACCAAGCTAACACTCCATGTGAAGATGCCAGAAAACAAAGCAAGCACCGTCACGCACTCAGAGGTTTGTGCGGTTATGAGCACGTGACAGAAAAGCAACTATAATGCAAGCAGCGGTTAGTCACTTGCTGCACCTGGAAACAGGTCTCCACAACCCCAGGCATACATGTATATGGGTACCATGCAAACATCTCTACATACATAATTATAATTGTCACCTACCTCACAATGCCCACACCAACTCGTGGCCCTCTCTGACCCCTGCAAGGCAGTTCCTCAAAACAGCAGGTCAATAGCTAGTGCCTTGTGCATAAACAATTCCCTGGAGGTGACTCAGCACCTTCCCCTGCAACTCCACACTAAAGCTGAAGCCCATTCAGTCTTTCCCCAAATGATGAAACCTAGCTTGGAGGAAGAATAATAAGACCTTTGACCACAACCTTAATATCATGCCATCTAATCTCATCATCAACTGTACAACATCACAGGATTCCAAATGAAAAGAAACATGGACATGGAAGACACCTGATAGCAGGTCACCTGCTCCCATCTTTGCTGAACCACATAACATTTACTTTGTGCCTGGTAGTCACTGGTAGTCCCCCCCTCTTGAAGCCCACCAGCAACATCTCCTGCATGCCACATATGCTCTTCAACCATCAACATCCAGCATGGAAGGAGACAATGTCCATAATAGTTCCAAATGCCCCCATGCCATGGTTTCACACCAAAAACATGCTGAGAAATACCAACATTTCCGTATGCAGCAAAGACCCAATACCAAACAGACTAGGACAGTCGTCACTCTTCTGTATTAGAAGCCTGCAAATAACTTCATGATTTGGTATAATTTCAGTTCGTTTTTTGTTTTTGGGAGGTTGTTCGGTTTTTATGGCAGTAGTGTTTGAAGTTTTTTCAAACATTTCTTTGAATTATGCTAGTTTTGTTTGTAAGTTAAAATGAGTTAATTTTATAATTATGCAAACGAGGTTTACTTAAGTAAAACATAATTTAGAAAATATAGTGGGGTTTTGGTTATTGGCTAATTAGATAATGGAATTAATTAATGTTTTTAACGATTTGGATATCAGGTCTCTAACAAACGATGTTTTAGGAGCTACAGACCGTAGTATTAGTATGCGCAGAATTAAATGTATTCCTGATTCACCAAAGAGTGCATCTGCTTCTGTGCTTTCTCTTACCTACCCTCACTTGCACTCAAGAAAATCGATGACAACAGTATTGTACACGAGACTACAGGGTGTTTTAGAATGTTACTATATTCATCAAGGTTGAACTGATGTAAGAATGTATAGGCTATGTGATCACAAACATTGGAACAATATGCGCCACTGTGAGTTCGTTTATTAAATGGAACTCCCCAGACATTATGTCAAGCACTTTTCCAGACTTTCTAAAGCGGCAGTCAGGGCAATTCAGAATACGTAATGAACTGTAATATGAAATGGTCGCACTATTGCTGCACATAAGAGGGCCTGTCCCTTGGTTCTTTCACTTGAATGAAGTTAGGGCCATGCAAACGTTTTATGCACCTTTGGTTCCATCTGTGCATCAGTAGTGATCAGTTGATCCTATAGATTTTAAAATTCATGAGAGTGCGTTACAATATATCGGAGGTTAAAATATAGTTCCACTCTCATTTCAGCATATATTGCTGTGAAGTACTGGTTGCCAATGAGCAACATGTCCCTTGATTTAAGAAGAGGCAACCTCAAAAAGTAACTGGTCGAGCAAATTCCTAAGTAAGTTTTAGACACTGGCACGTTTTTCCTTCTTTATTTTTACTATTCTTTCTGAGTTTGCTTTAGTCTTTCGGGTGAATAACTCTCAGTAGAGGGGATATTTCCTTTTCCCTTCACTCACTTTGACAATATCTTGAGCTGGATATGTCACGATCCTTGACCTCGTCAGGTAGGTCGCTCCCCCTCCGCACAGCACCGCCTGTGCATCCTGTCCCTGCCCCAGATGCCGCTGCTTAGGTAAGTTCTGTGCCCCCGTGATCTGTGCCCCATTTTTCTTCTTTGCCCCCGTAATCTGTGCCCCATTTTTCTTCTGTGCCCCCGTGATGTGTGCTCCGTTCTTCTTCTGTGCCCCCGTGATCTGTGCCCCATTTTTCTTCTATACCCCCGTGATCTGTGCCCCGTTTTTCTTCTGTGCCGCGTGATCTGTGCCCCATTTTTCTTCTGTGCCCTCGTGATCTGTGCCCCCGTGATTCTGTGCCCTTGCCCCTGTGCCGTCCACCGCTCATGTTCCTGCTGCTGTATCCCCTGTGGCCCCGCCCCCCTGACTGTCCATTCGCTGCCCCTACCTCCCGCCTCCCAACTGCTCCTCCCTCCCTCACTCCCTCCTCCCCATATATGGCGGCCGCTGTGCTGCCGCGCCAAAGGCGTGCCTAAGGCAAACCCGTCTGCGCCATTCCGTGCATGGACCGCACCCGGCACCAGAACCCCTGATTCCCTGCGAACGCCATAAAGCCCACCTCTGCTACGACTCCAGCACCCTTCACACCGGACGATCACGCACCTGCTGCCTGGCAGCCCCGAAGCGCACCCAAGGACCCTTCTCCTGCCGGAACTACAGCTTCACCAGCATCCGGCCCTCCAACCCACCTACCAAAGAACCCAACCACCTCAGATGCATCCTTCTCAACACCCGCTCAGCACACAAACACGCCGTGGAACTCTGGGACCTACTGGACTCCAACACCCCAGACGTCGCCTTCCTGACGGAGATCTGGCTGAACCCCTCCTCGGCACCCAACATCGACATAGCCATCCTGGAAGGCTATAAAATCACCCGCAGGGACTGCACCAATGGAGTAGGAGGAGGAATCGCCATCATCCACAGGAACTCTCTGAAAGTCTCAACCAATACCGACGACACCCTCAGTTCCGCCGAACACCTGCACTTCCAGATCCACACCGATCCTAACACCACCCTCAGACGAACCCTCATCTACAGACCCCTCCGGACCACGAGCACAGTTCAGCGACTCCATCACCGACCTCATGAGCACACACGCCCTCGCCTCCATGGACTACATCTTCCTCGGGGACCTGAACTTCCACCTCGAGATCAACAACGACACCAACTCCTCCACCATGATCGACAGGCTCAGACAACTCGTCACTACACCCACCCACTCCGCCGGCCACACGCTTAACCCCATCTTCTCTGTAAGGTTCCACGTCTCTTTCAACCACACCCCGGAGCTCCACTGGACCGATCATCGCTGCATCCACTTCACCTTCCGGAAACTCACCACGCACCAACGCAACCCAACAGATGCCGCACCGCTGCTGGAGCAAAGTCACCGAAGACCAGCTTTCCACCTCCCTTGCCCAGAACCCACCCACAGATCCGACCGACCCCGACACTGCCGCTCGCAACCTCAAACAGTGGATCAACGACTACGCCAACACCCTCGCCCACCTCAAGAAGCCCTCCAACACCCACACTAGCAATAAAGCCAGCTGGTTCACCGAAGACCTCCTGGCCTCCAAGCGAACCTGCTGAAAACTTGAAAAACCCTGGATCCGTGAACGAACACCAGAAAGCTACACCGCCCACAAGAACGCCACCCGCAGACAACACCACCTCATCAGATCCGCCAAAAGGACCTCCTTCAAAGACCGCCTAGACAACAATGCACACAACAGCAAAGAACTCTTCAACATCGTGAAGAAACTCTCCACACCAGCTCCAACACCAATGACATCCCACCCTCAAGACCTGTACGACTCGCTGGCCACCTTCTTCCATCCCAAGATCATAGACATCCAGGACAGCTTCAACACCGTCACCACCCCGGCAACCACTGAGACCCCAGCTCAGACGACCACCACCCGCACCACCCACCTGATCTCCTGGACCAATATCAACGACGATAACACCATCAAGATCATGAACACCGTCCACTCCGGATCCCCGGAGGACCCCTGTCCACACCACATCTTCAACAAAGCCAGCAGCACCATCACACTCCATCTCTGGAAAACCATCAATATCTCCTTCGAGACAGCGACCTTCCCGGAAAGCTGGAAGCACGCAGAGATCAACGCCATACTCAAGAAACCCAAGGCAAACCCCAAGGACCTTAAGAACTTCCGACCCATCTCCCTGCTCCCGTTCCCGGCAAAGATCATCAAAAAGGCCGTCAACAAACAACTGACCAGCTTGAACAGTTGAACAGCATCCTGGACCCGTCCCAGTCCGGGTTCCGTAGCAACCACAGCACAGAAACTGCCCTCATCGCCGCCACCGATGACATCAGGTCCCTGCTAGACAACGGAGAAACCGTGGCCCTCATCCTCCTGGACCTGTCAGCCGCCTTCGACACGATCTGCCACCACACACTACGAACATGCCTCTACGACGCCGGAATCCAAGAGAAAGCCCTGGACTGGACCTCCAACTTCCCCTACGGCAGAACACAGAGCGTCCACCTCCCCCCTTCCGCTCCAAAGCCACCGAGACCATCTGTGGCATACCCCAAGGCTCATCCCTCAGCCCAACATTCAACGTCTACATGGCACCACTCGCCCACATCGCACGACGGCACGACCTCAACGTCATCTCCTATGCCGACGACACCCAGCTGATCCTCTCCCTCACCAAGGACCCCCACACCGCAAAAACCAACCTCCACGAAGGAATGAAGGCCTTCGCCAACTGGATGCGGAACAGTTGACTGAAGCTGAACTCGGACAAGATGGAGGTCCTCATCCTCGGATCCACCCCCTCGGCCTGGGACGACTCCTGGTGGCCGACTGCACTAGGAACACCCGCAACACCCACCGACCATGCACGCAACCTAGGGGTCATCCTCGACTCCACCCTCTCCATGACGAAGCAGGTCAACGCTGTCTCCTCCTCCTGCTTCAACACCCTCCGCATGCTCCCCACCGAAACAAAAAAGACGGTCACCCAGGCCCTCGTCAGCAGTAGACTGGACTACGGAAACGCACACTATGCAGGAGCCCCGGTCAAACTCCTGAAACGGCTTCAACGCATCCAGAACGCCTCCGCGCGCCTGATCCTTGACATGCATCGCCCCAGCCACATCACACCCCACCTAAGAGACCTACACTGGCTCCCTGTCAACAAGAGGATAACCTTCAAACTCCTCACCCACACACACAAGGCACTCCTCAACACTGGACCAACATACCTCAACAGCTGACTCAGCCTCTACACCCCCACCCGCTATCACCGCTCCACAGACCGCACCCTCACCACCGTCCCCGGCATCCGAAGAGTGACCGCCGGCAGCAGATCATTCTCCCACCTCGCTGCCAAGACATGGAACACCCTCCCTATCCGCCTGCGGCAGACCGAAGACCGAAGACCTTCAGAAGACTTCTCAAGACCTGGCTCTCCGAACAGTAGCAGCTTCCCCCCTCCCCCCCCTTAGCACCTTGAGACTCTCGCAGGTATGTAATGCACTTTACAAATGCCATGATTGATTGATTGCTCATTCTCCTTTCACACAGGTGTATTTCTTTCTTTTTATTTTGCTTTGATCATGTTATATTTTATGGTTCATTCCATTCTGTATAGGGGTCATTCTACACATGATTCCAACGTCCTGAAGACGGTTAATACTTTGATCACCCAAGTCTCCAAAGGTAAATTGGGTTTCTTATATTACTCCTATAGATTGGACATGGTCTTAACCAACTAACACGCAACTAACTGAATCCCAATGAGTTCACCAGGAGCCTGTGGCAGCACCCTCATAAGACACCGATATAGCCCCTGGATAACAAATAGCCACCTAGTTCCTCGGGTTACATAAGCAAAGAATATCTGGCAATGTTGCAACCCTATGCCTTGAGGAGACACGCCTCTTATATTTCAATATTCAAGAACTCTTCAGAGCAGATATCAAATCCAAGACACGCTCTCAGAAATTAAATGCAAGTAAAACAGAAGCTTCTTTCAAGTCTCCACAAGTAGAGAGTAAAGTATTTGGGCTACTTAAACACCTGTGGCATCCTATTAAACCTTTTCCAGATCAATATGTATTTTTCAACCAGTGATTCTGATTTCCAAAGCTAACAGAAGAGGTTTCCCCTACATTTGTTTCTTACTCCAGCAGTGCATCCTAATTGTAGCCCCAACCCAAGTGGAAGGAGGATACTGTCCCATCACCAAGCTGTAACTACTCTGACAAATGATTGTGGCTTAATATTACGGTGTAGTCACTCACCTTTTTATCTGTATACTTGAGACAGGGCCTACAATTCCTGCATTAAAAATCTATTGTATTCATTACCCCATAACTGAGGCAACTAAAAGCATGGTGCGTGACTGTGGTAAGGTGTTGTATGCATGGAGACTGTGCGGCATACATGGTGTGCTCTAAATTGCCACATCACAGTTCACACAGGATTGTGGTTTCCTCTGTTACTATGAAATTAATTCAGTTTTATCTCCAAGGAACAGCTCTGGGTCGTATCCATCCGTGTCTGCATTCTGGGTTGGATTTCCTATTCAGTCTAAAGACTTGCCCATGAAGTATGCACTGTCTGAAAATGTTTTCTATTTTGTGGAAGCCTGTGAGCCTCAGAGGAATGTCAAAGTTTCCCCCATGCACATTTGAACCATGGTGTGTTTACCCGTGAGTTGACCTGTGACATACCAATCAACAGCACAGTGACCTTTTTCACTCACCCTGCCTTCAGTGGAGAATGCCTCATAAAATACACGAGGCAACTCCTTTCTCTGCTTCAACAAGGCTATCAATTCTAAAAGTGACATGTTTTCTAAACGGGTAGTGGCTTTCCCCCTGCATCCCTATTTCTGGATAAATACTGGTCCTCCAGAGAATGTATTTAGGATTCACTTTTATTGCTAAGGTGGATAAGACATCTAGATCCAGATAAAGTGCATTAATTTGTAGAATAGGATCTATATTTCCAGAGTAATGAGGAGCATTCACCAATAGGTCCTGTCCAGACTAAGGATATACAGCCCAGCTAAACTCGACTGATCCTGAGAAGTAAGAGCAACATCTGCTGTGCAAATGCCAGAGACACCAAAAGGCTATGTCTGCTGGACAGCCCGCAGTGCCCGCTCAGTCTGCCTATGGATAACTGTGTTACAAGCTGGGCACGAGCACTTAGTAACCAAGCTGTGGGTAACAGAGAGGCCTGAAGTTTGCTGATGAAGCGTTTTAAGCCCTTCTTCCTGAGTAAACGAGGAACATTTGGACTCTTCTCTTTGTACTCAAGACACATGAAGTATGTTTCATTATCCATAGATGGTCACCCTGTGCTCAGAACAGTTGTAACCATCACCCTACAACTTACTATTCTATTCTACAGCTCAACTAAACTCACAGCTGCCACATGCAAATTACGACAGACAGATTTCAAGATGCAGTCCACTCAACAGGTTCCAAACACCATTCCACCCCTAGTACTAGTCGGCACCCTGAAAGTCAGTTTTATGTGCACTGGAACTTGGTGACACTTGTACACCGGGAACCACAATATCTTGAGCATCTCTCGAAGTTTAGTGTGCTATTCAATAGTACCTCTCTCAGTGATTTGAAATCAAATGCATTTTTGAGCAGAGGGCTTAGGGTTCGAACCCACACTTTCCATCACTCTCTCAAAGTTACCTAAGCTAAGATAGATCACAGCATTTGAGAAACATTACTGCCATACATAGATGTAGCTTACATTCATGTTTCTGATAGTAAGGTGTTTGGGTACCTGAGGACCAGAAACTAAACATACAAGGACCCAACTTCTTCAAATTAGTACCAGTGAATATACCGCTTACACTGTAAATTCTAGTCCTCAAGGTCAGAAGTTCTAAGCCCTAGAATAATGTTCCTGTCCCTTTCTCTGCACCCAACTTTGCTTTTCCTTATTGAACCCCTGCTTTTTTTACCCACATGTAAGGAAAGAATAAATGGTTCATTCCATACAGTGATAATATTGTTCCATATTATATCTATATTCCAGACCTAAAGCTGTGTATCAGTGAAGCCTTTTTGTAATTTCTCTTCATTTTCATTTTATAGCTTTGACATTACAGCTTACCGATTTCACATCCATCCAATACTTGCAACATTTGTCCTAAAATCATCCTGCCCACTGATCCACATCCACTCCCATCCGTGAAGCACAATCTCTATCATTTTAAGCCTGTTATAACAGTCATTAGTTATCCGCACTACCATCTGACACAGGAGCATTGAAGGGAAAGAAAAAAACAATCCCCCTTTAAACAACAAGGTTTTCTCTCTCTAACCACCCTACGTTTTACTAATGTCATTCTCTGCCCGGAACCCATTAACATGCACTAATATTAGCCCACGTTTTAACCTGTGCAGTCGAATGTTTAAAGATTAACGAAGGAGTACGAGGGAAGTGCTCCACTAATCAAGAGCATCTCCTGGCCAGAGCTGGCACTCCAACTGGTACTGGGATCCATCTATCCCCACTTCAAGGTGGTCATGTGTCAAATTTAGCCTCCAACACCAGCATAAATGGCTCCCAGACCATAACCGATGAGGCACCCCCCCATCCTCCATTGCAGGCTTGCGGGTGTGTTGGCCTCAACAGTGGCCAGCTTCCATAGGTCCCTAAGCCAGACAGCCAAATCAGAAAAATTTAGCAACTACTTGTCATTGCTGCTAGACCAGAGAGCCTTGGGGGGAGGGGGGGTCTTTCCCCCGACCCCCAAATCTTTGCCTGCCTCATCCGCTTTTCTGAGCTCATTTGTCCTGGTATTAGGACTCTCTTCAATGTACTACTGCTACCCTGTGCTAAAGGGCTTGTGCTTTCTCCCATAAACATAGTAACATTGATACATCCCCAACTGGCTTATTTAATATACTTATACATCCCTCGCAAAATGGTACTCCCTGTACCCAGGGCAAGTAAATTAAATTCTACTAGTGGGCCTGCAGCATTGATTGTAGCACTTTCACCAGGTCTCAGACCTGCCATTGCTGAGCCTGTGAGTGCAGTTTCCACTGCCATGTTGACAGGGCAAAAAAGAAATGTTGCCAGTCCAAAACCTTCCCTTTTTATACATATGAGTTACCCCTAAGGTAGGCTCTGGACAACCCAGAGTGCAGATTGCAATATATTTAAAAGACAGGACATTTACTTTTAAGTTTTACATGTTCTGGTAGTGAAAAACTCCCAAAGTCATTTATTAGTACTGCTAGGTCTCTCTCTCCATAGCATAACATAAGGATTACCATATTCCATTTTATAAGAGTAATACCCAATTGTGAAGAGATGGACTTCAATTTGTAGTCTCTGGAATCACAATTTAAAATCCAAACTTATGGTGAAGTCCGATTTTAAATTGCAATTCTGAAAATGCCACTTTTAGAAAGTTGGTATTTTCTCACTATAGCTATTTTGTGCACGTCTCTGATCACATGTCTTGGATGGGTGACAGTTGGGCATTGTGTATTCCTCCTTGACAGCCACACAGAATGGGAGCTTAGCTGTGACTTGATGGGCCTGGCAGGATGGGAGGAAGGAGGTGGACCCAGCCTCACTTACACCGGATTAGGCTGTGTCCTGTCCCCACACAAAGGGCTACATACCCCCTGTAGGGAGTCTGGAGCCAGGGCAGGAAGGGAGGACCTCTGTGCACTACAAAAGCATGTCTTTGAAGAATCCCCCACTTCAAAGGCACAACTGGGTATAAGTAGTGGCCCTCAGACACCACCACTTCAGAACACATCTGGACCTGTGAAGACTATCAGGAAGGAGGACTGCTGTGCTGCTGAAGGACTGCCGCTCTGCTGGACTGCGGTTTTGCTGGAATCTTGCCTTGCTGTGCTGCATTGCTGCCTTTTGTCTCCCTGCCTGGGTGAGAAGGACTGGACCTGCATCACTTGAACCAAAAGTGATTCCAAGGACTTGATGGCTGTCTTCCTGATCTGAAGTCTCAGGGGCATAAAAGACTTCCAACCACGCTGCTTCTGCACCTGGACTCTGCCATCTGTGAGTCTGCTCTGCCAAGTGGTGCAACCCCAGTCCTGGACACTTGGAAGTGGGCCTATTGTGCTTATTCCAGCGGAACCGATACATCCGCTGTTGAATAGACACATTGCCTCTGCAGCGTGGATCAGAACCAGTGCACCGCCTCTGCTGCGTGGATTCGCACCAATGCTGCTGCATGGCTCGGACCAGACGCATCACCTCCAGAACCACTACTGTGGGACATGCTTTCCAATTCAAGGTACTTAACAATGCTGAAGCCTCTGCATTGCAGCTCACTGCAACAGACCCATCGCTGCTGCTGCATGGGTCAGGCCCAGCGCACCATCGCCACTGCATGGATTGGCACAGGCGCATCACCTTGACTGTACCACGCATCCTCAATGCACCCAGGATTAAGGTACTCAGCAAGCTTCACTGGGTCCCTGTATCTGGTCGGCACTCCATCATGGTCAGCCTGAACTTTCGACTTTGTGCCGGTCCTATGCAACCAGATATCCTGAATATCACTTTTAGGTGTTATTTAAAAACGAAAACTTTGAAATTCAATATCTCAAAGTCTACCTATTGGATTTTTGTCGTTTTGGTCTTGTTTTATTTTTAAAATTAGGTTCTATTTTTCCAACCTGGGGTGGAAATTTTCTGTGTGGTGTTTTCACTGATTTACTGTTTGAAGTGTTGCAAAAATGCTTTACACAAGGCCTTTAAGTTAAACCTGACTGTTCTGTACAAAGCTACCAGAGGGTGAGCACAGGATAATTTAGGTTTTGCCTGCTTCTTACCCTGACTGGGATTGTGGTTGCTGCTTGCCTAGGGTTCATACGCCAGTCTACCAACAACCCAAGTTCTAACAATTACTATAATGAGTTTAACAGAACCAAAGCCAGGTCTACGTACTTGGTTATGACATTTAGTCTTATTTTACCTGGGCATAAGGCCCAGCAGGCACAGTGTTGGTTTCAGCGCCACAGTTTTTCCAGATATCTTTGCCACCACCTCTAGAGCTTTCACATAAAACTGTGCTATTAAGGGACACTGTCAAACCATAATTTTAAAAGTTCCCTTCGACCTGGTGGCAGCAGAGGCAGCATAAGCTGGCTCCTTCAAGCATGTTTGCAATGGATGGGGGGGGCGGTTGTGTACATCTGGTAAATGTAATTCGATTGGGTGTATTTCATTCTGGGATTTTGTTATATCCTCGGCACAAATTCCAGATAAGTCCTTTTCTTATTTGTTATGTCTTGCCACTTCACTTTATCCACTTGTCCCTTACACTCAGCTGCTGGGTCACATATTGTGCTGGCAATGAAGAAAATAACTTAGTCACTGCTTTCCTCCCTATCTAAGAAAAAAACATTGTAGTGCAGTCATTGTAGTAGGCTGCACCACATCTTCACCCCATGTCTGTTTCAATGCATGCATGCGCTGGAGCATTATAAATGAGAAACTTGCCTGACACCAAGATGTACGTGTCATGGATATTTTGTAGCCTGCATAGTGTGCTGTGTATAAAGAGATCGGTTGTGATGTCAGCTTCCTCCCAAAGTTCTGGGGTGTGTAAAGCTTATTGACTTCAGTAAGGAATGGACCATGGAGGAACATTGGGGTGTACGGGTATATGTGTCCATTTGGTTAATTATCCCTGCCAATAACACTTACCTACCTCCGCCATCCTATGCTAATTCTGTCCTTTCATTGCTGGATCAACCATTGAAGAACCTTAGTCCACTGCCATTATCCAAGGACATTGTCCCACTGAAGGGTCAGGGCGTTGCTCAGCCACTTCATCACCCACTGCAGCTGTGACAAGGTGCAATAAAGCTCATAATTAGGAGCCTCCACCCCTAATTGACTTCCGTAACTTGTGTATCGCCACCCTCTTCCCCGTACAACCCTATTTAAAAGTCAGAAAGGATTTTGCCCAGTTGTTTAGAGAACCTCCTGGGAAGCCTCACCAGTAATACAGAGAAAATGTAGAGCTGCCTGTGCAGGACCAGAATCTTAGCTATGGCTTCCCTGCCCATTGGGGAGAATGGCAGCGATGTCCAGAACTCAGCAGACTGACACGTCACTGTCACCACTCTGCTTGGGTTACCATCAATAAGATCTTCATCTTTATGATATACAGTCACGGCTAACTTTTTTTAACGAGTTAAACATTCTTTACTATCTAGTGGGGGAGAGGCAGGCACAATATGCTACTTCTTGGTCATTAGTCCAGGCAGAAACAGGAAAGATTTATGACAGTTGATCTTTAGACCAAAGTTATGCCCCAATTCATTTAAGAAGTCCATCACCATAGGGAGGGCCCAAAGTTCATCCATCAGCTAAATGAGGGCATTGCCTTGGACTTGACCCTTTCCGCAGGGTCCTCCAGAAACGAATATGCGTCCACATGCCTGGTTTCTCTGCACACTTTACCATTGTTGACCAGTGCAAAAGTTCTCTCTCCCTAAAACATTCAAAGATTGGCTTATACCCAATTGGCAAATGTAATTTCTTGTAAATCCCTTGTACAGTGATACTGCCTATGCCAGGGCATATAAATTAAATTTTACTATTGAGCCTGCAACTCTGAGTCTGCCACCCACATAGGCAGCACTTTAAACACGTCTCAGGGATGCCATTGCAGCCTATGTGGGTAGTTTTAAACTTCCATTTTGACCTGGGAAAATAGACCTTTTGCCAGGTCCAAACATTTCCTTTCAATACATACAAGTCATTCAAGGGTAGGCCCTGGACATTCCGGAAGGCAGGGTGCAGTGTATTCAAAAAGTTGGACATGTACCTTTTAGTTTTACAAAGCATACCTCTCCCATTGAATAACACTGGAGTTACTGTATTACATTTAATAAGCTATAATTTCCAATGGGAGCAGGTAATCAGTTCATGTTTGGGGCCTTTGGAATTGTAGTGAAAAATCCTAAAATGGTGAAGTCAAAAATGCCACTTTTAGATAGTTGGCTTTTTCCTTTCTTAACCATTTGGTGCCTGAAGCCTGTCTCTGCATCACATGAATAGATGTAGTTGACAGTTGGGCTTTGCATATTCCTCCTGGATGGCCACATACAATAGGGAGCTTAGGTCTGCCTGGCTGGAAGCGAGGCGCTCTGTTCAGCCTCTCTTACACTTGAATAGGCTCTCTCCTGTTTCCACACAAAGGGCTTAACGACCCAGCATTGTCACTTCAGCCAGCTTGGAGCCAGGACAGGGAAGGTAGAGACTTCCATACACTTTAAAGATACTTTCTAAAAGCTTCTTCCACCTTCCAGAACCATGGCCCCAGTTTATAAAAGAAGCACCGTGGACACCACCACTTCAGTACAGTTCTGGACCTGTGGATACTCTGCCAGGAAGAGAGACTGCTCTACAGGTGAAATGACTGTCACTCTGCTGGACTGCTACTCTGAAATAGCTGCTGCCTTACTCTGCTGATTAGCTTCCCTTTTGTCTAGAGGGGAAGAACTGGGCCTGGAACCCACCTTGAACCGAGAAACCCAGAGTGACTCAAAGGGCTAGTCTGCTAGCCTCCTGATCTGAGCCTCAGGGACCTTAAAGGCTCCCCAATACCTCCTGGATCAGAGTTCAGTGAGTTCCGGGTCCTTAAGAGGTGCCTCCTGGACCGTTGGTGTGGCTCTTGAGCTCTTAGATTCAAGCTTTTAGACTCTTTGCGACTGCAAACAGGCGTGACAGCACCAGAACTGCTACTCGTGCACGGAAATTCAGCATGAGCTGCCGCCAGCTTGTCTCCTCACAGAGCAAGCATCGATCACTGCAGAGGACCGCCAGTGTGAAACTCCAGCCCTTCCATCCTCCAATCCCAGCTCATGAAACTGAAGAACAATGTATTCATGATGAAACACCATATCCATTTTATCAAAGGGCAACAAACATGGCACATCTATCTACATAGCTGAAGTTACATATAACCACTACAATATGAAAAGGTACCATGGGGAACAGAGGAACATAGACCACAAACAAACAAAACTAATTTAGATATCAAGTGGAAAGGGAACTTCATACTAGAGGATGTAAGTAAATGTTACCTTGAAACTGTTGTTCTTGAACAAAACAAAGAAGGTGCCTTACTTATTCGGAAGGCTCCAACTGAAACGACCAACGCCCTGCCTAGTTGAACAGCTTCACCTGGTTAATATGAGAGCAGAAACTATACTATTCGAGGAAGAAAACTAGATATTTTTCTTTGGCCAAATGTCAAAATCCATACTATTTGCTTGTGAACTCAAGGGTCAGAGACCCCGACCTTGCTACGAAATTAGTATAAATACCAAAAGCATGAGGCATATAGTAGATCCCAGGGGAGATTTTTTAAATGTATTTAAGGAATAACAGCTATTTGCCCAGCAACCTAGTTGCTGTAGAAACAAGAAGCATTACACGCAGAATCAATGCATTGCTGTATCCAGTTAGTTCACTCATTAAAAATTACACAGAAGAACACATTAACTAAAAAAGAATATAGTTAAATGCTACCTCCCTCAGCCATATATTTACGTCAGACCGTGATAAATCAATTCTTTGTACACAAGTTAGTCAAACCCCCGAATCTAAAATTGGCACCAGAGAGACAATATTTTCCCTTCAAGGCATAATCCCCATCAAAATGCGTGATCACATATAATGTCACTTGCCTGTATATTAATTAGGTCTGGGTACAACTTAAATTACACCAGTGTAATTTGTGATATTTCAGGAAATTTGCATAGTTCTAGAAATTATGCCATCACACCACTTTGCTTAATCACACATCATTTGTAGTTAATATTTACCATGCACTCATGGAAACAACAGAATACAATGCTTGATTTTTTTCAATTTTATTTTTAGCACACATTGCATCCTTGATTAAAAAAATAAGTCGCCTTTGGATCTAAAATATAGGGTGAATTAAATGAGGTATTTGTAGGCAAGTGTGTAAAGTTTTGCTGACATTTCGCATAACTTCATGAAAGCAAATTAAGCGAATTTTGCAGACCCGCAGTATTAACCTCATACACTTATATGCAGATGGTATACAGTTTACATGAACATACCGTCACCAAATGCCATTTTACACCCTTGCTCAAATGGTCAAAGAAATTCAATCATGGGGATGGAATTTCTACAGCTGAAGCTAAAGTGCTTCTGAAAGCTCATCCAAACTGCTCCAAACCAGTGAAGTAATGAATAAACACAATTACCATACTTGACCACAAGCTAACCTAAACAGAAACCTCAACCTCCAAACAAAAACAATGTGCTGGCCAAAGGGGCCTAACAGCAACTGAGACTATTTCAAGAAATCAACAACTTATGCCGGTTGAAGATTTCAAACAACTCACTCAGTTGCTAGCACAAGAAAAGATTATGACAACTCCAAGCACTGTGGTTTCACCTAACTCTTTCAAGACAACTCTTTATGCATCTGCCAAAGTCATCCCAGGGTAGAATAAATGTGATTAAAAAAAAAGACTCTGCATATGTTCTCAGACGACTGCCAAGTGAAGCTAGAAGCCAATTCAATCTAGCTTGCATCACTTCGAAAGCCCTCCATCCTGAAATCCAATTATACCTGACCAGCTACTGTTGGGCAATCAGTGCTAATTCAGCAGCAGAGACACCCCCTCCTACTGGAACTCCCAGCATAAAGGAAAGAAAGAACTGTAAATAAATCTGTCTCTGGAAGGGCATCCAGGGTAGTACATTTCACCCTTTCAACAACAAGAACACTGACCTCCTACGAAACCGTCAGGAAGGAAAGACAAAATGTAATATCCCTCATCAGTGGGATTGCTACTGATGGAGCTATAAGAGGTCAGCCCTCGCAAGGGCAGCTCTCTGGCTACAGTGATAGTGTGAGTAAGCCTTCAGGCTCTCCTCCCCCTCCCTCACTCACGAGTGCATGTTTGATTGGAGCAGCATCATTATATGTGCTTACTGTATACATGTTATATTGAGCTGTGTGAAAACTGAATATATTAATGGATATAAAGTGTGACACCGTTGTGGGTCTGGTTCCTACTATATCGAACTACAAATAAATAGATGAATAAATGTGGAAAAATATCTACTTTTGCTTCAACAATATACCTAAATTATTGAATTAATTTACTTCTTTGGATCTGTTTTTAAGAGCTAAATGCACATCCGTAGCTTTTTTCAAAAACCTCATAGCCACTGACATTTTTGTATACATTTCGGCAGGTGATCAGGGCATAATTGTATGTGCTTTTATTCAAACATTGTAATCTACTGTGTGTTTTAGAGCCATGTTGTTTGCACAAAGCAAAATGGCTTAAGAGAATCACTGTTAGCTCCTAATAGCCCGTTTCTCCTACAGAAGTAGGAGGTTGAAAGATAAACATTAAACAAAATAGCACTAAACAGAAACCATTCATTTTTAAGCCTTCGTTGTTGGATTATTTGCCTAAAAAATTGTTTTCCGTTCAGTGATAAACAGGTCCTAATATCAGATTGTAACAATTAAAAACTGCACACTTCAATTGTCTAGCTTTAACCCATTCTCTGCTAGGCCTTTTCCCCCGTGCGAAGCCTTTTTTTGGCTATTTGGGGCAATTCGCGCTTAGGCCCCTGTAACTTTTTGACCACATTAGGTATCCACGCCAAATTTGTGTCCATTTTTTCCAACATCACTGGGATTCTAACAGCACCCAGAGGTTTGTGGATTCCTGTTGTAACTTAGGTTTCCCTGCTGCTCAGCCAGAATGAGTGTGTTGTGGAATGTTGGATGGATGGAATGTTGGATGTCTGTGAATGTCAGTTGGGTATGGGCTGAGCAGCAGGACAGCTGCTCCTGGTGGGGTTTTCCTGATTTATACTTGTAACAACTTAAATAAAGAACTTAACTAATCTACGCTATGAGTCCGGAACTTCTTTTGATTACAACAATTCCCCTGGAGGGGACCCAGAAATCAACCAAAATACAGCTACATTTTGGTTTCTTAGGGAAACAAAGTTCTACAGTTAAAGCATCTGTTTTTTTCCCCTGCAAATGGTATCAAAAAAGGGGCTGTGGTGCTGAAATCACCATCTTCCCAGCTATCAGGGACAATCAGACTTTTGTCAGAAAACCAAAATATTTTACACAGTTTGGGCATTTTTCAGGGACATAGCCTATTTTTGCTATTTTTTGTGCTTTCAACCTCTTTCCAGTTAATGATGGAAATGGGTATGAAAGCAAAAATGGATCCTGGAAAGCTATACATTTTAAAAAGTAGACAAAATTCTGAATTCAGCAAGGGGTCATTTGTGTAGATCCTTAAAGGTTTCTTTACAGAAACTAACCGTTGAATTTAGGAAAAATTTAAAATTAGTTAAAAAAAACAGCCATTTGTGTCAACGTTTTCAACTGTAATTTCTTCTAATTATGACAGCTGTTTAAAAGCAATATACTGTTCCATCCGCTGGACCTTTCTGGTTGTGGGTATATATAAGACTTGTAGGTTCACCAGTAACCCGACGAACCCAGAGACAATAACTGAGCAGCGACTTGCAATGGTTTTTTATTATGTACCGGGTATATAGCAATTATTTTGGGAAAATGTAAACATGGAAAAATCGGTATGAAAGACACCTATGTATTTCTGAAATGGGAACAAAATATATAATTTAGAAACAGTAGATATTTGCACATTTCCGAAATTGGGAATACCCATACTAGCATGAGAATTATAGGTCATTTTTCAAAAGGACTTATTTTTTACACATTGTCTTTCATTTGGAAGGCAGAAATGCATCGAACGTCAATAGGTAATAACAGTTGCTCTATAGTTCTGGGTTACCCTAAATCTCCCGATAAAAATGGTACCTCGCTTGTGTGGGTAGGCCTAGTGCCTGTGGCGGGAAACGGCCCAAAACGCAACGTAGACACACCACATTTTCACAGTGAAAAATGACCCTTTTTTTGCAAAGTGCCTAGCTGTCGTTTTTTAACCCTAGCTCTGCCGGCACCTAGGGAAACCTAGCAAACCTAAACATTTTTTTAAACTAGACACCCAGCGAAATCCAGGATGGGGCGACTTGACTGGCTCTCACCAGGTTCTGTTACCCAGAATCCCTTGAAAACCTAAACATTTGTCAAACAAAACACATTCTCCTCACATTTCTGTGGTGGAAAGTTCTGGAATCTACGTGGATCCACAAAATTCCACCCACTCCGCGTACCCCACAGTCTTCCGAGAAAAATGGTACCTCACTCGTGTTGGTGAGTCAAGTACCCGCGGCAGGCATGGGCCCAAAACCTATCGAGGCGACATCAAAATAACCAAGCCAACCTGGTTTTGCAGTGGGGGTCCCATGAGTTTTTGGCCCGGGGCTCGGCGGCCATCTAGGGAAACCTACCAAACCCACACATTTCTGGAAACTAGACACCCGGGGGAGTCCAGCATGGTATGGCTTGCTTGGGTCCCCCAACATTCTCCTACGCAGAATCCCCTGCAAACCTCAAATTTTGCTGAAAAAAAACAACACTTTTTTCTCAAATTTCTGTGTGGGAAAGTTCTACAATCTGAGTGGATCCACAAATTTCCTACCACCCAGCATTTCCCCAGGTCTCCTGATAAAAATTGTACCTCACTTGCGTGGGTAGGCATGTTGGCTGCAACAGGAAATGGCCCAAATTGTACTGTTGAGACTTCAAAATTACCTATAACAAAACTATCTGGTTTTGGTGGGGGGCACCTGGGGTTTTGGCCCCGGGCTCGCCGCCATCTAGGGAAACCTATCAAACACACACATTTCTGAAAAATAGATACCCTGGGGAATCCAAAGAAGTATGGCTTGTGTGGATCCCCCAACGTTTCCCTAGCCAGAATTCCCTGCAAACCTCAAATGTAGCTGAAAAAAACAAATTTTCCACATATTTCTGAGTGGAATCACCGTGGCGGCACAAAAGACCTACCCCAAAGCATTCTCCTTAGTGTCCCGAGTAAAATGATACCTCACTTGTGTGGGTGTCCAATGCAGAATTGGCTAAAAACGTAGCGCTTAGAAATCTCGGTGCTAAACCCTTATTCTCTATGTTTTGGGCTCTTCCCAGTCACAGGCCCTTGCCCCACCCACACAAGTGAGGTATCATTTTACTCGGGAGACTGAGGGGAACGCTGTGGGGTAGGACATTTGTGCCGGCACGGTGATTCTGTGAGAAGTTGGCCTGGCATATGCTGTCCACTAGTTATAGTGGGCACCTTGCACCAGTCCAAACAACCCTTTAGAGGTGATATGTTGAAGACAACCTTATTTTAAAGCTATCCTCGTGGTAGCTATGGAGAGCAGCCTTCAGGCTAAGTCTTGAAGGAATGTAAAGCAGCTTGTTTTACCAGTCTATAATCTCTTGAATGACCAAATGAAAGTAGAACCACACCAGGTATATATAAAATATATGTATTTATTACTAAACACACCTGACTAGTCTCTTTATGAGGCTAGAGGTCAAAGCACATATGTTACACTGCAAATATCACAGTAAACTAGCACAATATACGATAGGCCCTAGGGGCAAACCAAACCATATATTAAGAAAGTGGTATAAGAACCACGACTTGACTAGACACAAGGCCTAGAGCCTATAGAATCTCTGGGACCCCAAGGAACCACGCAAGGTAGTGACACAGGGGACCCATGGGGGACATGTGCAGTGTGAGAACACAGCTGCGAGTTCCATTAGCTTCTATGGGGAAAGTCGCAGTTGGAATTTTAAAGTTTAAGGACACTTAGAAGTGGACTAGTAACAAACCCTTTTGGACTTTGATGATTCTAGGGCCAACACCCACGGGAGTACCGGGGTACTCGTGTTACCTCACCCAGGGAAGCCAGGTGCATAGGTGTTAAATGGTGTCGGGTCACGTTGTTGTTTTCAATGGCAGGATGCTGAAAAGTGCTGCTGACAGGAAGAGGAGAAGTGTTTGAAGAGATCCAAGCCTGGATTGAAGATGTGAAGAACCTAAAAGCAGAGGGGACAGAGTCTGGGTCATTTGCCAGTGACCAGGGGCACATAAGACGAATGCCCACCGATGTCGGGTGCTTCAGGTGCAAAGAGGGGATGCTTGACTCTTCAGCAACGAGGACCAGGAGGTGTTGATGACAACTAGGAGCTGGATTTGAGCTGTCCCACAAAGAATGTCGAGTGCTGCAGCATCGGTGCCTGGATTGGACACAACAAGCCTTGGTAAAACCAACCCACGCAGGAAGAGGAAAGATGCTTTGGTGCGGACCAACAAGATACTGGGGACTCCCCAAGCGATGGAGAGTCGGGGCACATCAGGGGCAACCAGGGAAGCCCAATTAAAGTAAAAGTTGCCTTCACAGGGATTCCTCAGTCAATGGACCAAGGATCGCGAAGGTACCTCAAGCGAACACACAAAGCACTGGCTCACGGAACACTCGTGGAGTGTAGGCCAGCAATCTTTGGTGGAAAAGGTGCTCGGAGACTGGGTTACAAGTAACCCAATGCACGGCCTCAAGGGATGTCAAGAAGCTAATGCACTTGCAAATGTGCAAGTTGTTCAGGGGTTCCAGTTCCACAGTACCCACGAGGGCTACGGGTCTCAGCTTTGCTGGTGACTGAGGTCAGTCTCTGGCAAGTCTGGAAACCCACCTCCTGTGTTGTAAATACTTCAGCATCCGGAGGGAGCTTCGGAGATGCAAACCGGTCAGATGCGCCTTTGGTGGCTGCCTTGCAAAGGAGTAACTCCTTTACTCCAAGGGATATTCTTCAGTCATCTAGTCATGTAGATCATCGAAGTTCTGGGATTTCTGTATCAGAGTTTCATCCAGGTGTAATCTAAAGTCCTGTAGCCAGGGGTTCCTTCTTTATACCCAAGGAAGGGGTTGGACATACTCTGGGGACCCACCTATGGGAGGATCAGGAAAGAGGGGTGGCTACACCCATTTCCTTTGTCCAGTTTCGCGCCAGAGCAGGGGCTGGTAGCCCCTGCAACTAGCAACTAGTTTGAACTGGACTATGCACAGGGACACCAAATGTGCCCCCAGTGCTGGACTTCAAGGCACTCTTGGAGTGCACTCACCCAGCCCTAATCCACTAAAGCCTGTCTGGGAGGTGGTAACACCTCCCTGTGACAGGAAACCTATTGTCCAGGCCTCCCCTGCCTGAGTTTAGGTCAGCAGCAGGATGCCAGACTTGTGTCTGGGGCTGGCAGCATCCATTTTGTGATGCCAGGGCTCTGTTAGCTGGTACTTGGTATACCGGTGCTGACATGTCTCTCCTGCTAGAAGGGTGGGATCATAGTCCCACACCAGTAACTGGTGTGGGGGTATGATTTCAAGGTGTTTGACACGTTTCCGTGCAGCCATCCCAAAGTTAGCATTTACCTCGAGGTTATACTGCACTTAAGAGTATATGGTCAGGCTGCATCACAGACCACCCCGGAGAATAGATTCTGAAGGCTGCAGAGGGGCTCTGCTCATGCATGGACTCCCTCTCGCAAAAAAACAGGCACCCTGCCTTCAGGATTGATAAGGCCTGCCATAGGGGTGACTGATAGGTTCATAGGTGCAGTGATAGGGTGATATATAGTGAACTTATATCTCAGTAAGGGGTGCATGCACCAACTTACCCAGGCTGCAGTAGCAGTCCTGTGGTGTCATTTTGGAAGGCTTCCCAGGGGTGGCATAATACATGCTTCAGCCCCTGGTAGGCCTCTGAGGTACCTATGCCCTAGGTACATAGTATACCATATTCTAGGGAACCCCAGAATCCAATCTGTGGTGTACCTAAGGTACATGGAATCAATTTAGAGAGGAAGCAGCTAGGCTGGGGTCCTGAATAGCAGGGCCCCAGCCAGACTAAAGTCGAAAAACAGTGAAACATCAGCAAAAAGTGGGGGTAACCATACGAAGCAGATCCTACTCTCCTACAGATTCCACCCAAAAATATGTGGAAAATGTAGGTTTTTCAGCTAAAATTGAGGTTTTCAGGGCATTCTGGGTAGGAAAACTTTGGGGGACCCACACAAGCCATACCTTGCTGGACTCCCCTCGGTGTCTAGTTTTCAGAAATGTGTGGGTTTGGTATGTTTCCAAGATGGCCGCCGAGCCTGGGGCCAAAAACCCAGGTGACCCCTCTTGCAAAACCAGGTTGTTTTGTGATAGGCCATTTTGATGTCTCCTCAACACGTTTTGGGCCCTTGCCTGTCACGGGTACTTGACCCACCCATGTGAGTGAGGTATCATTTTTATCGGGAGACCTGGGGGAATGCTGGGCAGTAGGAAATGTGTGGATCCACGTAGGTTCCAGAACTTTCCCACACAGAAATTTGAGATAAAAGCAATTTTTTAATCAACATTTGAGGTTTGCAGGGGATTCTGGGTAGGAAAACATTGGGGTACCCATGCAAGCCATACCTCCCTAGACTCCCCTGGGTCTCTAGTTTTCAGAAATGTGTGGGTTTTGGAGGTTTCACTAGATGGCTGCTGACTCAGGACCAAAAACTCAGATACCCACTATGTATCCAAAAGTGACCTGGTTTTGCAAGTTGGGGTCCCAGGAGATTTTGGCCCTGGGCTCGGCAGCCATCTAGAGAAACCTCCCTGTCCACGTTGCGTTTTGGGCCATTTCCTGACGTGGGTACTTGACCCACCCCCACAAGTGAGGTACCATTTTTCTTGGAAGACTTTGGGGAATGCGGGCTTGTTAGAATTTTGTGGATCCATGCAGATTCTAGAACTTTCAACCACAATGTGAGGAAATGTGAGGAAATTTTTTTTTTGTGACAAATTGAGGTTTGCAAGGGATTCTGGGTAACAGAACCTGGTGAAAGCCAGACAAGTCACCCCATCCTGGATTCCCCTGGGTGTCTAGCTTTTCAAAATGTATAGGTTTGCTAGGATTCCCTAGGTTCCGGTTGTGCTTGGGCCCAAAATCCACAGGTAGGCACATTGATAAAAACAAGTCTATGCCTAGTGGGCTTTCTGCCGCCCTGGGGGAAAGTCAGGGGGGAGGGTTGCCCTGATATGCCCCCAAGAGGTGCAGAATGACTGTGGCTATTTTTTGGTGGTGCGGGCATTGGTATGTCCATTCTGAGCAGCCCCTACCCCCACGCATAAAAAAAGCCAGCATGATCGCTGGCACTATTGGGCTTTCTGCCCCCCCAAGGGCAGATCAGGGGGCCACTGCCCCATCCACCCCCTGGGACAGCAGGAAGACTGTGGCATTCTTTGGGAGAGATGTGGGCATTGGCATGCCCATTCTGGGCTGACCTCACCCCTGAATTAAAAAAAAAATCCTGATGTCTTGTGGGCTTTCTGCCCCCCCCAGGGGGACAGATAAGGGACTACTGCCCCAATATGCCTCCAAGGAGGGGCAGAAAGACTGTGGTAATTGTTTTTGGGGTGGGGGCATTATCATGCACATTCTGGGCAGCCCCCACCTCTACATTATTAAAAAAACATCTCTGGTTTCTAGTGGGCTTTCTGCCCCCTGGGCGGGGGTAGTTTGGGGGCTACCACCCCCGTTTGCCCCCTGGGGGGCAGAAAGACTGACATTTCTCTGGCGGGGGGATGGGGACATTGTAATGCCCTTTTTGGGCAGCTCCCACCCCAACGTCAATAAAAAAAAATATCTGTTTTTTAGTGAGCTTTCTGCCCCCCGGGGTGGCAGATTCGGGGCTGCCGCCACCATCTTCCCCCCAGGGGGGGAGAAAGACTGACATTTGGGGGGGTGGGGGCATTGCCAAGTCCTTTTTGGGCAGACCCCTGGTGTCTCGTGGGCTTTCTGCCCCCCTAGGGGGCAGATTGGGGGCAGAAAGACTGTTGTGACCAAACGAAAATGGGAGTGCAAAGGCTCTTGCCCAAGGGGCTGCTCTCCCCTCCATGGTGCTTGCGGGTGGATCCCTGCTTGGGGATCACCCTCCTGGAGTGATCCCCTAGGGAAGGGTACCATTGGAAAGGGGAGATTCTCTCCTTTCCAACGATACCTCTCCCATTTTTTTCGGTGCTGGGGGGCTGAGATAGCCCCACAAGTAGGGGTGGGCGGAATTTGCGTTATGCAAATCTCCGCAAAACGGTAAAAAATCTCCGCGAACACGCAGAAATTCCGCGAACACGCGGAATTGCTTGTTCGCGATGCTTTTTTCCTGTTCACAATCGCTGTTTGCGTGCTCGGGGAGAAATATCTCGCAAACACGCATTTTGAGAACGCGAACAAGCACAAAATTTCGCGAAGTCACGCAAAGCAGAATTTTGGGCAATTTCGCGTTCTCCGCGGAACGCGAAATTACCCAAATTCCGCAAATTCCACGAGCGGAGCGGAATTTTCCGCCCAGGCCTACCCACAAGCACCAAAACTGAGAAACTGAAACTAAGTTTTAGTTTCGATTTCATTGTAATGACATGCAAAAATCGGCCTGGGGAGGTTGGGGAAGCTCTTACCCACCTCCCCAGGTAAAAAAATAAATGGGAAATACCTCTGCTGTCTGCAGCAGAGGGATTTCCTGAGCATGTGCTCATGACGGAATGGTTCCGTCATGAGCCCACTAGAACTTGTGCTCATGACGGAACCATCCAGTCATGAGCACTGAAGGGCTTAATTAAAGCCCATAATTTTCCCCACAGCTTACCCTAATTGATTTCATGCATGCTTTATATGGGAATAGTTTAAAGACTTCAAGCTACTGATGGAGCAAGGACTCGTAGAAAAGAAACTTGCATGTAAGTGATCCGTTCCTTTAACTCACTAACATGTTAATAAGTTTTGTGAATAACTAATGCGCACCACACCAACATATGGGTTAGTGAAGCTTGCATATTTGTTTGCTAACGTTAACAATTCGAGGGAATTACTAAAACCGCTTTAACAGGGAAATCTTTACTGCGCATGCGTCAACAGCATCTACGCAATATGACGTACTAAGGCTTGGAGGGAAATTCTTGCGCATGAGCAGATGGCACTAAAATGGAGTCTTGAAGATTTGCGTACATGGCACCCGCTTAGCTGAAGCGAAACCGAGCTATTTAATTGATGTTAATGCAGGGAAAGTATTAATAATTAAAGGGGATTAGAGTAGAGATGTGTGGTATACAGTAAAACCATTTATTTTCTAAAGTAACATCTGTCTTTCTGACTTTATCACTAGTATGCATTTGGGCCTCTCGTGAATAGCTGAAGCAACTGAAAGTCAACCCGAAGGAATGACATAAGGGTCGAGAAGAGGACAAGGTCGCAGAGTGCCTGAGAACCGGCAGTAAAAAGTTTAAATGAATGAGTCTACATGTTACATTTTTTAACAATTGTTGCAGATGAAATGTGAATGCGGGTGGGAAAATAAAGCATGAATAAAAATTAAGGGGATGGGTCTATGAAAAATGGGCAGACTGAAAAAGTGATATGTATGCATGGTGTGATGATCTTTTCCCCTTGACTGACCAATCAGATTTAGTATTTTTACGATATTGAAACTTTAGTGGGTGGTACATAAGGAACGAAAAGGTATAACTGAGGTAGTTTTAGTTAGTTAGAGATGGAGATTTGCTGAATGCTGCAGAGCTCGGGATGCTGTCGGTGTAGCGTGTGATGCTGATGCTAAGAGAGATGCGGATGAAGAACCGAATGCAGAACCTACTATCTTACTAAATTGAGATAGAAAGAGTATCGCAGAAGAATCTCAAGGAGGAAGAGAGGGACAGAGAGGGGTGCGACACAACTGTCGGTATTATAGAGGTCATCTATCCTGTCTTGAACCCTTTGTCGCTTGATCTATCCCGGGAGACCCTTACCAGCCCTTTTGGTCGGTTGGTCTTTACACTATTCTTGGTAAATATTACTTTTTTGCATTTGCAGATGCTCTTTTCTCACTGTCCTTTCCTTTCTGAGCATTGATCATTGCGTGAATCCAAAGTATGTGTCTAATTGAATTTTCTCTCCAAGATTCATGGTGACTGCACTGTGTATTTGAGATGGTTCACATGAATGTGATTTGGATAAAGATTTAAACGTTCTCGAGTCTGTGGTTATTTCATTACAATAAAGAAAAGGTTAGCCTATGTCTTTCCACCATCAACTAGTTCAACAAATGGTCAATCGACCAGAGGAAATAACTTTTTGATCACTGAAAGGTTAGTTATGAATACTAGGTAAACTAATTTGAATTCCGAAAATCATAAAACTTCGACTCCAGCGGTTTACCCAGATTGTATGTGTGTGTGTTTACAGGCCCAGGTGAGCATATGATATTGGAGTATCTGTTGTTGGTAAATCGCTGGATCAGTTTTCTGGTAGCAGAGTTATGGTTATTATGGACTAAGTTTGGTGATGAGTATTGATTATCGATTATTGATTTATGTTTAACAAAAGAGTTAGCATCTTTGTTTTATGTTGTCCAGAATTCCCGGGAAATGAATAGCGGGTGGTGACAGAAACCATACTGCAGTGAGGTTACTCGTCTGTTGGAATAGCACTGAGAAGCTACGCAGGGCTGACAAGTGTTAAATTAGGGACTATTTCGTATAATAGTAGAGAGTGAGTGATAGCAAAAGGTTCGCTAGGTGAAACTTTGGTCTTATAGCTCCTAATAAGGGTAACAATAAAGGAGTAGCAGGTTCTCTTGAGCTTGAATGAAGGGTAAACAGAGGTTTTTACTCGCAGTAAAAGAGGAGCAATTCTGAGACTCCAGAATAAGTCAAAAATCTATCCTTTGTTTAGCAGAACAGGCAGAGTAGCAAAGGTTGTTATGTTGTTACTAACGAATTTCATTTAAAGAGAAGAAAAGTAAAGAAATTAGTTTTTGTATTACCTTGTGAAGGGAGGGTCAGTCGCCGGAGTTGCAATGACATCACAGAGAGCCGAGCTGGGATAGGTTGAAACAGTGGGCGTGTGACCGAAGCGGATTGTAAAGGAGAGGTCAGTAGTAAGGAGCGAAACTGACATCACAAAAGGACGCGCTGACATTGGTCAGACAACAAGCCTGAGCCTGAGTTCTGATTGGTTGAGTAAATAGAAGCTTTGCTAGGAGTGGTTGACGAAAATGTGTATGTTGAACTCTGATTTGGCTGCTGGTGTAAGTCGCCCTGACAGAAAAGCTCGAGGGTTTGCAGATTATATATCGTGCATCTAGACTGTATTGAGAAAAGAGAAAAATGTCATTATAAAGAAAATTAAGAATTTCTTTAAGGAAGATAAGCCTGTGTTGACTAGAGGGGGAATTCCTATTCGGCCACCAAAAACGCCTGCTTCATTTATGATGATGGAAAGAGTATATCATACTTGTGTATTGTTGGAAAATTGGATAGAATATAAGAAAGGTGATGGTGTTCTAGCTTTTCCTGAAAATAGTACGTTTAATGGGAGAATTCTTCAGAATTTGAGGATGAGGATGAATGATTTAGACCCAAGACCTAGATTAACCCAGTATGAGGCTTTAGAAGAATGGGAGTCTGAGTCATATGATCGAGAGAAATGTTGAGGTGGGAGATATAAAGGATTTTTCCCCCGATATTTGCGTGAGTCACGTGAAGGTTTGATGAAGCAATGGAGAAGAGCCATGGTATCAGAAGGACTATATCCAGTGTTAATGGCTGAGAAACAGTCAGGAAGCAAGTGCAAAGAGAAAACAAAACATACGAATGTAACAGGATATGGTGAATCAGATGATGAATTGTAGGGGGATATTTTAACAAAAAATCCACCTCCGTATCAAGAAGGACCCAGTAAAGTCATTCCAAGTGCACCGGTAATGGGAACACCCTTAATTCCTCAAATTTTACATGATATATCAGTTAATAGGGTACCTCAAAAAGAAAGAGAAGCAGTAAATAGGACTAGAGAAGATGTAGTACAGAAAATGAGTCAATTGAATTTAAATACTGAAGCCTTGACAGTACCAGTAACTATAGGTCCTGTTATCCCATTATGTGGAGACACATTGAGTGGCCCAAAACCACAAGAAGTAACCATACCTTTGAGTAATCCCAGAAAATAAATAATGATATCTGATGATCAGACCAGTGAGTGGGATTCAGTCATTTCATTAATGGAGCTTACAATAAGGGAACCCGTAATTGAAACCCCAAAAGAGCCACACCCGGTAGTTCAAAAGAAAAAGGATCTATGGTACCGATAGGAACTAGAAGCACAACTGCAGTCACTCCAGAAGATTTAGAAAGGTGGGCACAGGGAAAAGAAAAACGGAGATCAACTCCAAATATCTTAGATATTTACAGACTGAAAGTAGAATTGGAAGAAATGATAGCTGGAAATGTGGGAATAGAGAAATTGAACCTTTACAATGATGTTGTTTATTTGTAGGAGCATAACCAGGAATGCAAAATTGTTTCATGATAGATTGACAGAGAATGGAGTAGACATAGGGAGATCGAAATTGTTACAGAAACCATATTGAGTGGAATTTACTGACAAGGGTTTAAAGAATATGAATGCATTTGGAAAGAAGTTGCAGGTAAAAGAGTAGATGAATATTTTGCAAAAGTGTGGAGACATTGACAAGTGGAGAACTAGGTGGACAAGAAAGATGGAGGAAGCACAGGCAAAGGAAGCTTCACCTGCATTCTTATTAAAAGAATCAAAAAAGGCAAAAAGATTGTGTCCCATGAGAGAGGTTCCTGGGGGTAGATATATTCATGTCCCATGGAGCAGACAGGATATATTGTCATTTACAAACGATTTCCCCAGGTTGAGAGAAACACTTGTTGAGTGGTACAAACAGGTTGAAAGATTTGTGAAAGTTTCAAAGGTTCTAGATGGGTTGTTCAATAATGTGGTACCAGCTGATTTATGGACAGAATGTAAGATCACAGTTGATTGGCCAAGTGAGGAGTATGCTAGAGACTCGAAAATAGGAGCACCCTGAGAGGAGGTGAGGTGATGAAGAAATATCCCCAAGTAATCACTTTCTTGAAATCTAAAATCCCTCCAAAGGAGACAGATTGGGTAAAAATAGATAGAACAACTCAAGAGCCAAATGAGTGTGTGCATGCATATTATGAGCGGTTATTGCAGGTATTTAAGCAGTACAGTGGTTTTGAGAATATTGGTGATTAGGATATGGGAGATTTGTGTATCGGTTTGTGTATGGCCAGAAACCAGAGATTAGTCAGATGATTCAACAGCACATGTTGTGTTGGCAGGGAAAGTCGATTGACGACATTTTGAAATATGCCAAATACTGCAGAGACGACATTGAGGCAAGGGATAGAAAGCTAAAAGAGAAAATGAAAAGTAGGCACAAGTGGAATTGGCAGAACAGCAGGAAATTAAGTTGAATGGTCAAACTGATAGATGAAAGGGCAGAATCAGAATGGTAATGAGATGAACGGTGGGAAATTAAGAGGACTAATGAATAGAGAGGATGCGAAGAAGAAGTTTCCTTGTCATGCGTGCGGAAAGCTTGGACATTGGAAGAACGAGTGTAAAGGTATCCAGAATAATAATTGGCCCAATCAAAATTTCAATTCACAGATGCAGAATGAGGTGATTATGAATCAGCCGCATCAGGTAGTCACTCCACAGTATCAGGTGCCACCAGCTCCTATGCCCAACTTTGTGAACTCTCAAAGACACAGTGTGAACACCGGATTTCAAGGAGAAAGTGGTAAGAAAAATTCTGCGGTTACGCAATATTTTTTACAGAACAATGCTGACGAGATGGAATATGTGCAGTGACGGTGGCTGAGGGGGGAGGAAGAGGAGTGCGTACTTGGCACATCCTTGCCAGTAGATCAGTCAGGTCCATTTATTGACGGGAAAGTGGAAGGAAGTGATATCACTTTTCTATTGGATCCTGGTGCTACCAGGTCTACTGTGAGAACAGCAGACATCCCAAACCTATCCCTCTCGGGAGAGTCCATCCAAGTTGTAGGAGTATCGAATCAACAGATTAGAACCCCACTATTGCACACCGGATGGTGTTAACTTTCAAACCCCTGAAGAAGACGTAATAAATAAGGTGATGCTTGCTAAGCAAGGCACTGAAAAAAATAAAACGTATTCATTAATGACTGAAAATGAATTACCAGAAGAGTTGAAGACAACAGTAAACCAAGAAGGGTGGGATTTTACAGGAAAAGAAATTGGTTTTGACGGCAAATATAGACCCAGTGAAAGTGACATTAACAGAAGGTGCAGTTTATCCAAAAACCCAACAGTACAAAATGTGTCCGGAAGTAAAAGCAGGAGTTGCTCCAGAAATTCACTGAATCATTAAACAAGGCATTTTCAAAGAAATAACGAGTAGTCCTTGTAATTTGCCTGTAATTGGATGTAAAAAGCCTAGCGAAAATACAGTATAGTGCAGGATCTGAGAAAGATGAATATAGTTATAGTGCCTTGTTGCCCCGTAGTACCAAATCCAGCAGTAATTCTTTATCAGATACCTTGGAATGCAGGCTGGTTTACCGTATTTGATTTATGCCAAGCCTTTTCTCCATTCCATTGTACCCAGACAGTCAGTTTTTATTTGCATTTAGGTTCGAAGATCGGGTCTTGGCATGGTGCCGAGTTCCTCAAGGGTATACAGAGAGTCCTTTGATCTTTAACCAAATCCTGAAAAAATGTCTTGAAGCATTAGTCATGCTCAGAAATTCAGTCCTGGTACAGTATATTGATGACCTACTTGTGGCATCAAAATCACAAGAAGATTGTGTCACTGACTCGATTGCACTACTGAATCATTTAGCCGATGGAGGACACAAGGTGTCTCCAGAAAAATTGCTGTTTTGTAAACAACAAGTTCGATATTTAGGCCACAAAATAGAGAGAGGAGTTAGAAAAGTGACCCCAGAAAGAATAAAAATAATCAAAGAGATGCAACTACCTCAGACACAAAGGGAGGTGAGAATGTTCCTCGGAGTAGTAGGGTACTGTAGGCAGTGGATTATTGGGCTCTCCCTGCTAGCAAAACCCTTGATTCAGTTAACCCGGAGCAAAGGACCTGATTGTTTGATATGATGAGTGGGTGGAAGCATTTGTGAAACTGCGGGATTGTCTGTGTAAGGCCACAGCCTTGGGTATGCCTGATTACACAAAAGAATTTGCACTGTTCTTTTGTGAGAGAGAAAGTGGTGCGCTCTCATTGTTGACTCAAATGCATGGATTAAGCCGCCGACCAGTAGTATATTTTTCTGCTATTTTGGATCCAGTGGCCTCAGCTTTACCTGGCTGCTTAAAAGCAGTAGCTGCTACTTGCATGAGTCTGGAGCGAAGCGAATCGATTGTGATGGGACATCCATTAAAGGTGTATGTCCCACATTCAGTTGAGATTCTTTTAACAAGAACTTGAACACAGCACCTTACCCCTAGTTGGATGTCTAAGTATGAAAGAGTGATTCTGGGAGCGGAAAATGTGACCATGATTAGGTGTACAATGATGAATCCTGCCACATTATTGCCAGACCCCTGTTGTGAAGAAGTGAAAGCTGAAGTGGATCATGATTGCTTGGATGTGACTGGGATGTGTACCAAGGCCCGTCCTGACATAAAAGAAGAGCCCCTGAAAGAGATGGATCATGAACTATTGTAGATGGCTCATGCCTAAGAATAGATGGGGAGGACTCAGCGCTGCGTATGCTGTATACAAGGTATCTGAGGTTGTTGAAGCATCCTGTTTACCGGTAGTCAAGTCTGCACAAGTAGCCATGCAAAATTGGGAAACATTGGAGAGTAACAATATTTACGGGACAGTCAATATGGTTTTGGGGATGTGCAAGACTTCGGCCACCTCTGGATGCAGAGGGGATTTCTGACTTCTTCAGGATCTCCCATTAGAAATGGGAAAAATGTAAAAGAATGGTCAAGTGTGCTGCTCACCAGTCAGGAAATGACTATGTGGTGGCAGGTAACAGATATGCTGACCACATTGCTCAATATTGTGCGAGAAATAACATGGCATTAAACAGGAAAATTGAAACCAATGAAATCAGATGCCAACTAATATTTTTCTCAGCCTTAGGAACATGGGAAGAGGTGAGACAGTTGCAGGATGTAGTTGAGGCAAGTAAAAAGGAAATCTGGATAAAGACAGGTTGTGAAATGAGGACAGAAGATGATGTATGGGTGTACAGTGATGGCAGACCAGTCATGCCTGATTGCCTACTCTCTCAAATGGCAAGAATGTATCATTGAGACACACATGTAGGTAGGGACGTGATGATTAGACAATTCAGACAGAAATGGTACAATCCAAAGTTTAGGGTAGTCGCAGAGAGTCTTTGCCAAGGATGCTTAATTTGTCAGCAGCAGAACCCAGGTAGGAAGACAGTGGTAAGTTGGGGGAAAATTGGAAAGACAGAAGGACCATTCACAAGACTGCAGCTTGACTTCATCGAGTTGCTTCCAAGCAACGAAATGAAGTACATCCTTGTCATAGTGTGTTAGTTTTCACGATGGGTGGAGGCATACCCTACTAGGAGAAACAACAGTCTTACAGTTGGTAAGTTACTGTTGAGGGAGTTAATTCCTCATTTTGCTTTCCCAGTCACTTTGAAATCAGATAGAGTCCCTCATTTTAATAATGAAATAATTTGATTATTCTGTGAAGCATTCAAAATTGAACAAAAACTGCACTGTGCATACCACCCAGAGGCTTATGGAGTGGTTGAGCAACTAAATGGCACAATCAAATCAAGGTTAGGGAAAGTGTGTGCATTCACATCACTGATATAGCCAGACACATTGCCTTTTGTGTTGATGGGACTCCGAAGTATTCCTGACAGAAAAACAAGATTGAGTCCACATGAAATTCTCATGGGAAGGGCAATGAGACAAGCATTTATTCCTGGACATAAATTGAGGAGTATAACTGATGATCTGGTATTGGACTATTGCAAAGGATTGGCTGACCTAGTGCATTCTGCCTCTCACGAGGTTGGAGGGGATGCAGTTGCCAGGCAGTCAGCACAGGTGCAGGATTTAAATCCTGGAGATTGGGTGGTAGTGAAGAAACACGCCACAAAGCCGTGTCTAGCACCCAGGTGGAATAAACCACGTCAAGCCATACTGGTCACTACGACAGCAGTGAAGTGTGCAGGTTTACCCAATTGGATTCATGCAAGTCATACCAAAAAGGTACTAGACCCTACTGGAGAAGAACATCAACTGAGAGAACCAGTTGAAACAGCTGAAGGTTGTGCAGTGATTATTCAAACAAGAAGTAAAACTAGATAAGAGAGACAGGAAAATAGTGAGGACCAGATAGGTGTAGAAGAACACGCTCAGGAAGAAGTGAACAAAGCTACTCGAGACCCTGAGCAGGACCAGATAGGGAAAGAAGAACATACTCCGGCAAAGGCAGACAGACCTACCCAAGTACCTGAGCAGGGACAGATAGGAGAAGTAGTACACGTTCGGGCAGCAGAAGAGCCAATTGTAGTAAGACCTGAACAGGACCAGTTAGGAGAAGAAGAACAGGTTCAGGCAGAAGAAGATCAATTTAAAACAAGACCTGAGCAGGACCAGCTAGAGTAAGAAGAACAAGTTCAGGTGAACAAAACAACAAATCTAAGACCTGAACAGGAACATTCAGAGAGTGATTCAGAACAAGAACAGATTGTGCCTAAACATAACAAAAATAAAAGAGCCCAAGAGAAAGACGAAGAGGGTGAAAGTGCAGTACAAAGTAAAAGGGTAAGAAAAGGTGATAACTGGCCAGGTTGAGTTAAAAGACTGAGATACTATCTGAGAAAAACAAACGAAAGACCAGAGCAAGTGAATGAGGTTACTAGTCAAACTCAGTCTAAACAGTGAAATGAGAAAAACACACGAAGAAGCCCAAGACTGAGGATTTTGAACAATAAATACAATGCCCCTGAGTGGACCTATGTCATTTTATAAGAGTTTGAGAATTTAGATTTAAGTGAGGAATCAAAAGAAATAGATACTGCACAGATTGATGAAAAGAAAGTGAGACCACCTTAAATAAGAACTCAAAATTCCTGAGTGAATAAAGAAAGAGGAGAAAATATATTTTCAAGTTAAAATGGCTGAAAAAAATAGATTCACTGAGCAACCGAAACGAAGTCTCACACAAAGGTGTTGTAGAGCCTGCATATGTAGTATTCTATTAGTGATCTCAGTATGGCTATTTCTAATGGTAGCAATACCTTTATTAATGATATCGAATCAGAAAAATTATACTGTTACTAATGAGAAAACAGCTACAATAAAAGGAGATAGAGTAGATTTGGAAGCAGCAGATGAGACAGATTTTCCTCACACAGTTTTAGATGATGACGCGTCTTTAAATGTTTTCACAAAATTGTTATTTCAGTACGTAGATACAATGGTGATTAGTGATTGTTATGTCTGTATGAAATTACCAGCGTCAGTATCAGAAGGAGTTACATATCACCATTTACCATTAACATATGGTATATCATGTAGTCTTTGAGCCAGTCTGTTTAATGCAACAGGAAAACTTCATTATTATTACTCAAACTTAGATGTAGTATTTTTAGAACTTCCTATTCAAAAGAATATGAATCCAGTACTCATTAGTCATGATGCACAGTTTATGGGTGAATTATTCTTAACAATAAAGTCAATAGATAGAGTTAAAGCACACAAGAATAATTTAACATATATATTGCGTGAAGAAGAGAAAGTGTTTTTGAATTTAGTTGAGAAAAGCAGACAGGATTTCCAAAAGAAAGCTCCTGAACAGATAACCCATGTACCACAATGGGCTGAGAAAGAAGGAATTTATGCAACTTGCACAGCTCACGCTGGGATGACCCTAGACTTTCTAAAGAAAGGGAAAACCTGCCTCCATAAATTAAAGACAGATTATAATAACTTATTTATTGGTTCCAGTGACTGAACATAACTTCCTAGTTTTGGGAGGTTGGGGACTAAATGGGGGAACTGATCCAGTATTTCCTGGGGTCTACTATGTGTGTGGGAATAATGCTTACTATAAGCTGCCTGCACGGTGGTACGGAAGCTGCTATTTTGGGATTGTATTTCCGAAAATCTATCTTGTGAAAAGAATCACTTGAAACAATGAAAACACTAATGGACTAACACGAAGAAAGAGAGCTAGTTTTTCAGAAATAGTAGGTGACATATTTGGTGCATTGATACCTTCAGTGGGAGTCATTCTAAATACACATATAATTTGTCAACTGTCAACAGTAGTTGATCATCTCTTGACGGATACTGCTGGGGGTTTCTTAATGATAAATACAGAAATGGTTGGAATCATGTCTATGGTTTCACAAAATCGACTTGCGCTTGATATCTTATTAGCAAAAGAGGGTGGAGTCTGTGGAATGCTGAAAGTTCAAAATTGTTGCACTTACATTCCTGACAAGAGTAAGGAAATTAGGGGAGATACTAAGAATATTATAAAACTTAATGAACATTTGGAACCACTGGAGGTTGACAGTGTATGGGAGAGACTAACAAAGAGTATTTCTTCAATAATTACTTGGTTTTCTGATTTAGGTAAAAGTGTATTAGGTCAAATTATTCTTCCAGTAGTTAGTATAATGATGATAGTTTTACCAATAATAATTTGGTGCAAATGTTGTAGAAACAAAGGAAAGAGAAGTAAATATGAAGTGAATGGAAAAGGAAAGAAAAGAAAGTATGAAGAAATCCAATTGGAGGAAGTGAAAGGGAAAACATATAAAAAGATGAATTATTTAGAAGATAAAAATGAGATTAAGAAAGAAAAGGAAGAAGACAATGAAATGGAGGGATACTGAAAGTTGGTATTTGATTAGGGATGGGTAATTTTGTGATGGCACAAAAATGCCATCAGAGAGGTGATTGATAGAGCAAGGAGTCGTAGAAAAGAGACTTGCTTGTAAGCGGTCCGCTCCTTTAACTCACTAACATGTTAATAAATAAGTTTTGTGAATAACTAATGTGCAACACACCAACATACGGGTTAGTGAAGCTTCTACATGTGTTTGCTAACGTTAACAACTCACAAATTACTGAAACCTCTTTAACAGGGAAATCTTGACGGCGCATACGTCAACTGCATCTATGCAATATGACGCACTAAGGCTTGGAGGGAAATTCTTGCGCATGAGCAAATAGCCCTAAAATGGAGTCTTGAAGACTCGCGTGCATGGCACCTGCTTAGCTGAAGTGAAACCGAGCTATTTAATTGATGCTAATGCGGGAAAAGTATTAATAAGTAAAGGCGATTAGAGTAGAGATGGGTGGTATACAGTGAAACCATTTATTTTTTAAAGTAACATCTGTCTTTCTGACTTCATCACTAGTGTGCATTTGGGCCTCTCGTATATAGCTGAAGTGAGCTGAGTCACAAGATAATGGCGCATGGCAACTGAAAGTCAACCCGGAAGAATGACATAAGGGTCGGGAAGAGGACAAGGTCATAGAGTGCCTGAAAACCGGTAGTGAAAAGTTTAAAGAAATGAGTCTACATGTTAGATTTTTAACAATTGTTGCAGATGAAATGTGAATGCGGGTGGGAAAATAAAGCATGAAAAAAAATTAAGGGGATGGGTCTATGAACAATGAGCACACTTAAAAAGTGATATGTAAGCATGGTGTGATGATCTTTCCCTCTTGCCTGACCAATCAGATTTAGTATTTTTACGATATTGAAACTTTAGTGGGTGGTACATTAAGAACGAAAAGGTATAATTGAGGTAGTTTTAGTTAGTTACAGATGGAGATTTTCTGAATGCTGCAGAGCTCGGGATGCTGTCGGTGTAGCGGATGATGCTGATGCGGAGAGAGATGCTGCGAGATGTTGATTAAGAACCGAATACAGAACCTACTATCTTAACTTATTTGAGTTAGAAAGAAGATAGCGGAAGAATCTCGAGGAGGAAGAGAGCGTCAGAGAGGGGTGCAACGCAAGTGAGGTCATCTATCCTGTCCTGAAGCCTTTGTCACCTGATCTATCTCGGGGGACCCTTACCAGCCCTTTGGCCAGGGGGTTGATCTTCACACCATTCTAGGAAAATATAACTTTGTACATTTGCAGATGTTCTTTTCTCACTGTCCTTTCCTTTCTGAGCATTGATCATTGCGTGAATCCAAAGTATGTGTCTAAGTGAGTTTTCTCTCCAAGATTCATGGTGACTGCACTGTGTATTTGAGATGGTTCACATGAATTTGATTTAGATACAGATTTAAACCTTTCTCGAGTCTGTGGTTATTTCATTACAATAAAGTAAAGGTTAGCCTATGTCTTTCCACCATCAACTAGTTCAACTAATGGTCCATCGACCAGAGGAAATAACTTTTTGATCAGTGAAAGTTTAATTAGGAATAAGAGGTAAACTAGTCTTGAATTCCGAAAATCATAAAACTATGACTCCAGCGGGTTACCCAGATTGTAAGTGTGTGTGTTTATGGGCCCAGGTGAGTATATGATATTGGAGTATCTGTAATTGGTAAATCGCTGGATCACTACCACTACACAAACACTGTACCCAACATGCAACATAAACATACAAAGAAAGGCTGAAAATAGTGGAAAGGCCTTTGGGACATCCATCTTCAGCTTTTAGATTGTTTAGTTGAGCCTCCCCTTCAGGCACTAGCACAATGGGCGGTTTGTCACATTTTGGATTAGCCTACAGCATTTCATTGGGGTTTTCATTAGTAAAGTGTTGGACTTTAGAGGGGTCAGATTTACTATTCCCGCTCCAACTAGAACACCAGTCAGAGGTGTGTTGGGGTTTCCCGAGTCAAGACTTAATATTCCTAATCCTTGTTTTCTTTTTTATTTTATATATTAATAATAGACCAAGTATATATAAAAACATAAAAATATATGTAATCAAATATATGAAAAAAATCAATTTATTTTTTAAAATACACAAAATAAAAAAAAATGAACTTGAAACATTAAGAATTAATTTTGCAAGTAGAATATAAAACAATTGCTAATTATTACAAAATGGCAGCACTAGAGGCCCAACAACCCACCAAAAATACAAATACTAGAAAAAAAAGCAAATATGCACAGTATTTAAAATATACTACTAAACGTAATATAAAAATACTAAAACAGTACATTTAGTGAATATCAAAAATGAAACATAATTTACATAATTACTAAAATTAACAAATTCAAATTGATAAAATACACTCTTTATAAACAAATGTAGAATATATTTGTAAACACTTCCCACACTACTCTCCTACAATCACAACCCACAAATAAATAAATCTAACTAATACTAGAAAACAATAACTAATACAATAAATACAAATGCTAACTCCATAAAAAACTAAATTAATGCAAAGTAAATATTATATATATATATATATATATATATATATATATATATATATATATATATATATATATATATATATATATATAAAATTCACTGAAAAAACCATAGGTTTCACACATGTTATAGTTAGCGGAAATTTTACTGATAAAAAACCAATGAAATTCCCCCGTTATAGTTAGTGCAGGCAACTATAACTCACGCGACCGCAATCCTCTGCTGATGCTAATACTGTATTTAGACACTTATTTGCCCATGTCTTCTTCCATAAATTTTTAGCTATACATATATTACAAATATTTTTTTTTCATAAAGACACATATGTCATCAGCAGAAGATTGCGGTCGCGTGAGTTATAGTTGCCTGCACTAACTATAACGGGGGAATTTCATTGGTTTTTTATCAGTAAAATTTCCGCTAACTATAACATGTGTGAAACCTATGGTTTTTTCAGTGAATTTGCAAGGTTTTTTAAATGCTAATTCCTAACTATAACGTGTGTGAAACCTATGGTTTTTTCAGTGAATTTGTACGGTTTTTTAAATGCTAAGTTACTTTACGCCATTCGTGGCGTGTGCGCCCACTTAATGCAGTTCTTTCCGTGCGCGCACGGTGCGCGCACAGTGAGCACGCGGTGCGCTTCGCGCACCGTGCTCGCACAGTGAGCACGCGGTGCGCTTCGTGCACTGCGCGCCCACTTTACGCAGTTAGTGCCGTGCCCACGTTACGCTAGATGGGCCATGTACGCACGATGCGCTTCGCGCACCGTGCGCACATGGAGGACATATGATGCACTTCGTTTTGAAAGGTAATATTTGAATTTTTCACACCGGTCATAAGCCATGCACAAATGGTGCCCTTCGGGCACCATTTGCACACGGGGTGGGGAGAGTGTGGATAATTTTTTTTTTAAAATATTTTTTTACGGTACGCGTACGGTAAGCGTAATCGGCGAAATTAGCGAAAAAATTAAAATTCCGTTTTTGGCCTTGGGGGATCTTTGGGGACTCCCTCAACATGGCTATGTGCTTTAGAGCTGTCCAAACAGCCCCTTTACATGTTTTTGCGCTTTGTATTTTAATCCACACTCTCAGTGCGAGAGAGAAAATGGCGGCCGCCGCTTCCTGGTTTCGGCCGATTCGAATGTTTACTAAGATCTGAGAGCCAATCAGTATCGCGCTCGCGCACGCCACCGTACGCGTACGGTAAGCGCACCGTAAGCTGGCTCAGATATATATATTGATTTAAAGGCTATTTTCTCAGAATCTACTGAACAGATTTACACCAAACCTACAAAAGGCACTTCCTTGACATGAGGACTACCTCTCTGCCAAATTTCTAGTAATTCTGTTCAGCCGTTCGGGCTGTAGCTGTGTCTAAAGGTCCTATGGAAAAATGCATGGGAAAAACGCGTTTTGGGACCCCCCTTTTATCTCAGCCCCCGCTTGACGAATCCCCCCGAGACTTTCAGGGTAGGAGCGGAGCGTAGCGCCCCACCTAGTTTGAAAAATTCGCGAGGATTCGTCGAAAGGCGCAAAAGCTATTCAAAATAGAATGTTGCGGATTTCCTATGGAAACGTGGTCCTAACTATAACTACCTACTGGCGACCGCCAGTAGGTAATATATATATATATTTATATATATATATATATATATATTCAGCATAAGGTTAAAGTCAGCTTCAACACCAACCACACTGCACTCCCAGGGGATATATACATATATATATATATACAATCAACAGAGCTATTCCAAACCTCCTGGCCGGCGAGAGGAAAGCACACGAACCCACAGATATGGTGGCAAAGATGTTTATTTCTCCAAAGACCTCATACATGATGCGTTTCGAGCCTCCAGTGCCCTTGATCTCACGTTGACACAATATATATATTAAAAAAAACATCGATAATCCATGCTATATAGAATAAATTCATTTACAATCAGGTGAATTGTAAGCACACTACTCACCTGTGAGGGTCTCAAGGCGCTGGGGGAGAGATGGGGGGGTTGTGGAGCTCCGATCAGTCGAAGAGCCAAGTCTTGAGTGTCTACCTGAAAATGTTCAGGGAGAGGGCACATCTGATGTCGATCGGGAGATAATCCAGGTCTTGGGCATGAAGTAGAAGAAGGCCCTTCCACCTGTTCTGGCTTTCTGGATTTGTGGGGTTTCGGCGAGGTCGGCGGAACGGAGGTTTCTCTTTGGCACGTGGAAACAGATTCCTTCTTTGAGGTATTGGGGTCTGGTGTTGTGGAGCAATTGTAGGCATGGGTGAGTATCTTGAAAGTGATTCTCTTGTCAACGGGGAACCAGTGGAGGTTACGCAGAAGCTGGGTGATGTGTTTGTGTCGGGGTATGCCGAGGATGAGCCTGGCAGCGGTGTTTTGTATGGTCTGGAGCTAGTGGAGCAGCACCTTGTTGATTCCTGCGTAGGGGCATTGCCATAGTCCAGTCTGCTGGCTTTAAGGGCGTGGGTGACTGTTTTCCTTGATTCGGGGGGGGATCCATTTGAAGGTTTTTTTGGAGGATGCAGAGCTGCGGACAGGTTGAACAGGACCAGGGCTGCGGTGTGTCCTTGTCAAGGAGGGTGCTGATGTCATCTGTGGTGGCGAGTAAAGCGGTCTCAGTGCTGTGGTTGCTGCGAAAGCTGGATTGAACTCCAAGCCCAACTCCTGCTCACCCCTCTCTCCCACAATGCCAACGAGCTCACGGAGCATTTTAACAAGACAGTCAATGAGGTGCTGGATCACTTAGCCCCTCCCAAACTAAAAAACAAAGAAGAATCCCATCCAACTCTTGGTTCAACTCTGATCTGAATAATGAAAGACGCTCTCTTAGACAAACTGAAAGAACATGGAGACAACACCCCTCTCCCTCCCATCTAGCACTCCTCAGACCAGCAAGATCGAAATACAAGAAACACATCTTCAAGGAAAAGGCTAGTTTTTTTCGTTCCCAGGTTGATCGTGCCAAAAATAGGCCCAGAGAACTGTTCAATATTGTTAGAAAACAAACATCTTCTGCCCCCCCCCCCGGAGCGGATTGCCTCCTCTGAGAGATGTGCAGAAATTGCCAACTTCTCCTCTGAGAAAATCACAAAGATCGAGCAATCTTTCCTTCCAACCCTGCCTCGCCTACCCTTCTGCCTGTGGGTGTTATCTTTTCAGCCCTCTCGCCCACGTCAACCCCGCACCTTCATCCCAGCACTCCAACACATAGCCCTGTTTCTACCTCCCCTGTTTCCTTCCCCTCCATTTTACAGCTGAAAAATAATGCCTTCTGGCAAAATTTCCATCCTGTCACTGAACAGGAAGTCCTCAACATCATCTCTAAACTTAAACCTTCTTCGCACTCCAAAGATCCCCTCCCCCCCAGCCTCGTCCAGGACCTCAAACACATCATCGCCCCTTACTGGACTTCAATCATTAACTCCTCCTTTGCCACGGGGTCTGTCCCTGGCTCTCTCCAGCTCGGTCAAATCACTCCCATCTTCAAAAACCCATCAGCCGACCTGAATGACCCTAACAACTTTCGCCCCATTTCGAACCATACTGCTATCTAAAGTCCTGGAAAAATGTGCTCTCCGACAACTCGACAATCACATCGACAATTTCCAACTACTTGACCCGTTGCAATCCGGTTTCAGAAAAGGATGCAGCACGGAAACAGCCATGCTCAAGATTGTCGACGACCTTCACCGGTTCCTTGACAATGGGGAGTCCTGCCTTCTCATTCTCCTTGACCTCTCCGCTGCCTTCGATACAGTTAACCACGACTCGCTACTTAACTCACTCAAAACCCGTTTTGGCATCAACGGTCTAGCCCTCAAATGGTTCTCCTCCTTTCTCCAACACAGAACACAACAAATCAAAATCAAGGACTGCCTCTCCAACCCCACACCGCTCTCCCTAGGTGTACCCCAGGGCTCCATTCTCTCTCCCTCCCTCTTTAACCTCTTTATGGAACCCCTTACCCTCATTCTGAAACAAGCAGGAATTAACTAACATCTCTACGCAGACAACACCCAACTGTACTACAAGATCAAATCCCACTCCGATGTTCTTCACCTTAACAATTCCCTGAGTATGATCCAATCCTGGTTCTTCTTCAATCACCTCAAACTTAACCCTAATAAAACCGAAATCATTCTCTTCTCACCCAAAAACAACAAGCTCCCTATTCGAGGCTGGCTCTCTGACCTCAATGCCCTGAACTGCTCGCTCTCCTTATCTAACTCAGCAAAATCTCTTGGCTTCAATATCAACAAAAAACTCACTCTTAACAACCACATTAAGAATGCAGCAAGAGGAGCTCTCTGCACCCTCCGTCATCTAAAAAAACTCAAACCCTTCATTCCTTCTGACGACTTTAAATGGGTTGTCCAATCCCTAGTCCTCTCCAAAATAGACTATGGTAATGCTATCCTCACTGGAATCCCCAAAACACACCTTGCTCCCCTCAGATCTGTACTTAACTCCGCCGCCAGGCTAATCACCGACTGCAAGCGCTTCGACCACATCTCCCCAGCCCTCAAGGCCCTAAACTGGCTACCCGTTGAGGGAAGATCAGCATACAAGACTGCTTGCATTACACACAACGCCCTCCACCAACAAACCCCACTATATCTCTCCGACAAACTTGAAAAAGCAGGCTGCTCCCGGCAGACGAGAAGCTTCAATGCTCTTCTTCTCGTCCCCCCCTATCAAATAGGTGCTCCACACAATCCCGTTCCTTCTCGGGAAATGCCCCGAACATCTGGAATGCCCTCCCCAGAGACCTGCGCTGAAACCCCTTGTACCACTGCTTTAAAAAAGACCTCAAATCCCACCTTCTTTGCAAATACTGGGGTCCGTAATCGCTGCATTCTACCCTTTATTCATCCCCCGGTATTCATTCCCCCCTGACAGTCTTTTTATGTCTGACTCCTCTCTCCTCTCTCTCCCTCCTTGAATTTTTTTCTCCACTCTAATGCTACCCTCCATCCATTTCACTCTTACCTCTAGCTCCTCCCCAATTCTCCCCCAAACTCGTTGCTCCCTTATCCTCTCGTTTGCTCCTTTCCACCCTATTTCACTCGATTTTTCTTCTCTTCCTCACTTAACGGACCCGATCTCTCTCTCTCTCTCTCCCCCTTTCCTAATTTGAGCGGTGCTGCATGTTTCGGTCAATGTACATCTGATCAGCCCTATCCCACTTAAATGCATAAACGAAAGCCTTGTCCCGGGTAAACTACCCTCCTTTAGCTCCCTTGCCTTTTTTATTGTTTCTGTGTTAATTGTCTGCAGTGACATTTTCGTTCTACTCCTGGCCATATCTGTTAGTTTATTTTGCTTATTTAAGAAGTGTTTTTTGTTAAATGTGCAATGTCTGTATACTTTCTTCGATCCAGCTGAATCTACTGTACCGACTGGAATCTTAATGCTCATGTAAAGCGCTCTGCTACCCCCGGGTCTTGAAGCGCTATATAAAACTTTTCAAATAAAATAAATAAATAAATAAAAATGGCTAAACATTAGGGGTGTGCATTGGGGAGGAGTGGGGTAGATTTATGTAGAGTGAAGTGGGATAGGCTGGGGTGTGGTAGTTTGGGGTAGAGTGGAGTGGGGTAGATTGGGATAGAATGGAGTGGGGTAGATTGGGATAGAGTGGAGTAGTTTGGGATAGAGTGGAGTGGGGTAGAACGGATTTGAGTGGGGTAGATTGGGGTAGAGTATAGTCGATTGGGATAGAGTGGAATACAGTAGATTGGGGTAGAGTAGAGTTGAGTGGGGCGGGGTAGATTTAGGTAGGGTGGAGTAAGGTAGATTGTGGTAGGGTATTGTGAGGTATATTGGAGAGGGGAATATTGTAGTAGAGTAACGTAGGGTAAATTGTAGTGTAATGTGGCAGATTGGAGTGAGATAGCTCGGTGGTAGCGTGGAATTGAGTGCAATCGGGTAGATTGTACTGGAGAAGATTGTAGTGGAGTAAAGTGGGGCAGATAGGGGTAGAGTGGGGTAGATTTAAGTGGGTTGAATTGGGGTAGATTGGAAGAGTGGAGTGGGAATGAGTGGGGATGGGCGGGGATGAGGGGGGACGGGTGAAATGGGGTAGATTGTAGTAGAGAGGAGGGTGGTAGAGTGGAGTGGGGTAGATTGGAGTGGGGTAGATTGGAGTGGGGTAGAGTGGAGAGGAGTAGAGTGGAGAGGAGTAGAGTGGAGAGGAGTAGAGTGGAGAGGAGTAGAGTGGGGTAGAGTTGGATAGCATTGGGTGGGTTACTGAGGAGTGGAGTAGATTGTAGTGTGGTAGATAGAGGTAGAATTGAGTGTGGTAGAGCTGAGTGTGGAAGATTGGAGTGCAGTTGAGTGGTGTAAAGTTGAATGGGGTAGATTGGGACAGAGTGGAGTGTGGTAGAATGATAGAGGGGTGTAGAGTGTGGTAGGATAGATTGGGGTTCTAGAGTTTGGAGCAACTTTGGAAAAAGAGGTCCCTAAGGGGACCGACTCAACCGCGAGAGCCAAGCTGGCCTGACCTGCTGGTTCATCCAGCTGAAAAGCTGGTTTGACCAGGAGCTCCCTGAAAAGCAAGCCAGTGAACTCTCATTGAATCTGGACGGATGAAGAGCATCAAGGGACCCTGGCAGAAAAAGCAACAGAGACGTTTTTAAGTCAGAAGGTAAGATCTCGACCAAGGCCTACCACAAGGGGTATCCGAGCAGGACTCCATCGTGGTTGGCGTGAAACTTTGATTTTGCCCTGGCCATGTGCGACCAGATTTCCCAGAGTGGCACTTTAGGTTTCTAAGTGCTATATATTGCTAAATCTTTGAAATGCATATTTCCTGTTGCCAGGGTCAGTTCCTCATTTAGTGCGGAGGAGCTTCGCCCTGCCGGCTGAGAGTGCAGCAGCAAATGTAAATTAATGAAAATGGTTGTTACCATTTTACTATAAAGTTTTGTGCTGTTCTATGGCGTGTGAGAGCCAGGCGGGGATAATTCCTGTGTTGATTGGCAGCAGGGAATCAGAGATGACTAAAGCCTTAAGTGCAGAGTGCGCCTGTCGGATTGGCCGGCTGTCCTTCGATGGTCAGCCCGACATGCTCACTTCATCCCGTATCATTCGGAGTTGTTTTAAACAGCCCGGTGGATTGCAGACATAGGCCACCAGTCTGCAATGGAGAGCTGGGTTAGCCTTCTCAAACCAATCCTGGTGCTTCTCGGACAGCAGCTCCTGGATTGGTTAGTTTGACCATTATTAATTGAGCTCTGGAGCGGAGACTGAAGGCCCTGCAGATTCCTAGCAGTGCCAGTGTACAGTCTCTACAACTGTTGTCAGGTAAGGCACACGTCACACCCATTTTGTGGAGCTGTAAATAGTCCTGAAAAATGGAATTTTATTGGTATTTTGTGTTACGCCACAGTGATGCATCCATGCACTGTACAGTGTTTGCAATCCCTGACAGGAGGAGGAGAGCCGGGCTCGCTCTGTTCTATAGGGCCCCTTGAACCCTATAAATCACCGCTTAACTCACACACACAACCGGGCTGAGCAGCACTGCAAGTCCCTATGCCCCCCGGCTGTCACAGTGCACGCTGCCATGTGCTCGTGAAGGCTGCCCTTGCAGGACAGACACCACACCCGGGCCTTGATCGCACACCGCTTCCTCGTAACTTAAAGTTCCCACAAGACACCCTTTTTGAGATTAAGAAGCCTCCACAGACATATTACATATATCCGCGGTAGCAGTTGGTACACCTTTTTTTAAATATTCGATAACTTCCATAACGGTGCAGAAAGAAAAGGGCCTTCACTGATTGCCTCTTTGGCTCATCAGGGTTTTGGCGCTGCAGAACTCGAAAAGGAAACCACTCATGCCGCCCTTGCCTTCTGCTGCTGATTTATTCAACCAATAAAAAAAGCCCGCACACTTGGTCACTGAACATCCTTTCGCTCAAAATCAATTTGCAGGGAAGACGGGAAGGCTGCGAGTAATATGGTCCAACTAATGCGAATGAAACACGGCTGAGCGGACGCAGGTAGTGGGCCTATGTGTGGACGGGAAACAAGTTTATTTTAAAGGGGCCCTTTGCTTTAAATGCGCCTTCGCTGCTGCAATGAAGGGGGACTCGGGAACAACATCGTTTTACAAATGGAGGCGCCACATATGGCTGAACAGACAATAGAATGCCTGCTGGTAGAGAGCTCATCCGAGTGTAGTCATTAGCCAGCCACTTGGGTGACGTCAAACTAAGCTGCCTGCTTTTGTTCATGGCAATTTAAAGTAATTGTGGCAAAAAGTCACTTCTTGCACTGGTGTGGTGTCTACTGCAGTTTCGAATCTTCACGAGCCCATTGTGTCAATGTTGGTCCTGGCTATGTTCAACTGTCCTCTTTAAATATTTACTGAGATGTTGGAGCATTTTTGCACAGCTCCTCTAACAAACATTCACACGTGTGGTAAACCAGTGTTTTGCTGTGTAAGCAGCTGAAAGGAGAATGTGCACTTATGATTTGACAATTTCACATTGTTGCATAAATTCGCTTTTAGGTACCACATTTAGGTAGGCCTCTGTTCAGGTAGTCCATTTTAGTGAAGGGGAACGTGTAGAGGTCTCACTGCGCTAGGGGTGTAGTCAGACCCTGAAGTTAACAGACATCTCACACACTACATCCACACTTTACATCCTTGCGGTGACTTCCAGGATTCGAGGGTAGTTTGAGGAAATGCCTTATGCACTCAAGCCACACAAACAATAAGGGTGGCAGCCTTTTCCTTAATTTACGCTCACCACTTTCAAATGTCACTATCCGCCACTGCCGGTTCCCTACATAGGATTGTGGTCACTTTTGCGTCATTTAAAAGATACAAATATTTTCGATTTTTATAAATTAGTGTGGGATTTTTGGGCCACATGTATCAACCAATTTTGCATTCGCAAACAGGCTGATTCACAGAGTCTGCTCATTTGTGAATGCAAAAAAGGCTTTTAACATGTATCAAAACCCATTTTGCGATTCGGTAACCTGTTACCGAATCGCAAAATGGGTCTGCAATTCGGTATTTAGAAGAGGCGTGTTTAAGGTGTCCCTTCCAAATAGCGAATCCTAACAGTATGTACGAATGTTTTGTGACCATGAATGCGGTGGCAAAACATTCGTATTTTACCACCTACTTCAAGTAGGTGGTAACCCATTCGCAAATGGAAGGGGTCCCCAAGGGACCCCTTTCTCTTTAGGAATAGTAGTAAAAACCTTTGTAAGAGCAGCAGTGGTACCATGAACCACTGCCTGCTCTTAAAAAATGAAAAAAAAACTTTTTTGAGGTTCTTTTTATAACCTCAACAAGTGTTCCTTTAAAGAGAATGGGCATCGTTTAAAAATAAAAAATAAATGGATAGTTTTATTTAAAAGCAATCACGGACACGGTGGTGCACTGACCCCAGCAGGCCACCATCGCCGTGATTTTAGCGATTCGCAGGGGGTCGCAAATTGTGATCTACCTCATTAATATCAATGAGGTAGGTCGATTTGCGACCCACTGGGAATCGGTATATGAAGCTCTTGGAGTTTCATACATTGGAAATTGCGATTTGCTAATTACAATTCTCAGAAACTCGCAATTAGATAATCGGTATTTCCAAATTTCATACATTTGGCCCTTTATTGAGTGTTTTATCTTAATAATTCACTGAATTGGTGTTTTTAAATACTTTACATACCTGTCCCCTAAGTTAGGCCTGCCTGCTTGCAGCCAAGCTACCCAGGGTTGAGCATGGGAATAATTTATTGAGACCTGTCCTGAGCTCTCGACTGGGTTAGTGACCTTATTGCCAGTGGTAGATTCATATTTACCACTACTGATAACCCACTTTCCAACAATTAGAATAAACGATTAAGTTCATGTTTAACAAATGGTAGAAGCACAATTTTCACAAGATCTTACTGATGTCAATTTTGGGTAAAAGACTGAAAAAGTAGTTTTCTCACAGATACAAGCATTTACGAAAGAGAATCCAGTCTTGCACCATTTCTGGGCTGGCTTTAGACTAAACCACAGCACAGGAAAGGGGGGGATTGCAGTGAAGGATGATTTAAAGGGGACAGTGGTCGACGATGTTGGGAAGTAGGTTCTGTTAGACTTGTCAGCTGTCAGCAACACAATCATTCACTCTAATCTCATTGCTGGACCTTCAAGAATTAGAAATCGAAAACATTGTATATAAGTGGGTTTTGTCTTTTCTGACTGACAGAACAAACTGTTAGCTTTACCCTTTTTAAATCTGAATCTAAAAAGATCTTTAATGTTCCTCAAAGGTCCATTTTATCACAAGTATTATTTTACTTATACATGCTCCTACCAACACATTTGTTACATTCAGTTGGAGTTCAATACTAAATGTATGCGGATGGCACTCAGGTGATCTTCAGACTTGCTCCCATTAAGTCTTCTAATGCATCAGCCCTAGCACATCAGATTCATTTTAAAAATGCTTTAGTCATCACCCAGTGGCAGAAGTCATCGAATTTCCTGAAGCTTCATCTATTGAAAACTGGTCTACTCCTCACAAGGAATAAGCATGATAAATTGAACCAACATGCTTAGGTCAGAGCAAAAGACAGAGATAAAAAGTGACTGAATGTAGGCTTGATGGAGGTCTACTTAAATAGGTGAGATTTTTGCAACCTTAATCTGAGAAAGTCAGTATCCAGTGTAGGGTGTTACAGAGAAGCTCTTCACATATGGAGGCGCATCCTTCAAAATCCTCATGGTAGAACAGCTAAATTAACAGTGGTTTGCAGATGCTAATCTTCAAGATAGAAGGCGACGTTTTAACAACTTCGCCAAGTAAAGCAGTAATCAGCCACATAATGCTTTCAAGAAGTGCTACTATATTGTGCACGTGCACTATGCATACAGTGTCTATGCATATCAAGTTGTAGGCCTTCTAGGCATTATATTAGACCTTCTCATCAAGCCTCACATTCAAAGTATTTCAGAATCTATATTGACACAGCCTTTGAAAAAACTTACTTCACTAACGCGGTCTCAGACTGCAGCCTACTTCATTGGTGTTACCTTAGAGAGTTTTCTCCTGTGTGATCCTGTAACATCGCTGTACTGTACTGTGCTTTAACTCTGGTGCATGAACCTGGGAAATGTGTTTAACCTGCTTAATAGCTCTGTTGCCAAAGCTTGCGATATGTGTCTCTTAATTTTTAAGCCTGCCCCCTTCCAAGTAGAATCTCATTCAAAGCATGTTAATGAGAATTATAAGAAATTGAAGTGTTAAAGGGGATGAGAACAGACCTCAAATAATAGTAACAGTCCTTTTCAGGGTGCACCATTAGTCTCACAAAATAAACCTGTCCTTAACTCCTTGGTATCTTGGCATAAACAGTCAGGTTCAACTTAGAGAGTATTCAAACAGTAATAAAGTGAAAACACCATACAAGAAAAATCTGAAACGAACTTAGAAAAATAGAATGCATTATAAGAAATAGGATAAGCCCAAAATGACAAACATCCAATAAGTAAAACCAGAAGTATTATTTCATAAAGTTATTAAAAATGTTATTTAAAAAAAAAAAAAGAAGAGCACCATCCTCAGTTATCTGGTCTTGGTAGATCGGGTATCAGACCTAACAGCTTTAGGGTGCCTCCCCCCCCCAACTTTTTGCCTACCTCCTCCACTTCTCTGTCCTCCGTTCTGCTGGCTTTAAGACTGTGCACTCCACCACTGTTAACCAGTGTTAAAGTGCTTGTGTGCTCTCCCCTAAACATGGTAACTTTGGTTCATCCCCAATTTGCATATTTAATTTACTTTGTTTTAAGTCCCTATTACAGTGGTACCCCCTGTACCCAGGACCTGGAAACTAAATACTACTAGTTGGTCTGCAGGACTGATTGTGCCACTCACTAAAGTAGATCTTTAACCATGCCTTAGGCCTGCCACTGCAGAGCCTGTGTGTGCAATTGTACACTGCTATCTCTACCTGGCAAAATAAACCTTTTGCCAGGCCGAAACCATACCTTTTTATACATAAGTCACCCCTAAGTTAGGACCTGAACAACCCAGAGGGCAGGGTTTAATGCATTCAATAAGCCAGGACATGTACTTTTAAGTTTTACATGTTCTGATAGTTACAAACTCCCAGTTCGATTTTCACACCTGCAAAGCCTATCTCTCCTATAGGATAACATTGTGATTACCATATTACATTTTATAAGTGTAATTTCAAATTGGAATAAGACCCCCCAAGTCTGATGTAGGTGGAACGCTAATTTAAAATCCTAACTTCTGGTAAAGTCGGATTTTAAATTATAATTGGGGAAATGCCATTGTTGGACAGTTATCTAGCTGCCACATGTGTGGCTGTTATCAACTTAAACAGACTAAAACCAATAACACATTTTTATTGGTCCTGGTTTTTTATTTAACCATTATTATATGTTTTTCATTAAACTATTTCGGACACTTTTGAGGTAAAACAAATAGTTTAATGAAAAACATATAATAATGGTTAAATAAATAACCAGGACCAATGAAAATGTGTTATTGCTTTTAGTCTGTTTAAGTTGATAACAGCCACACGTGGCAGCTAGATACAATGTTGTGCTACTATATTTAGGCCCTATCTAGCCGCCATTATTTGGGTCTACCCCCTTTCCATGCATCCTCTGTCAAACCGGGACATCGCCACTGCTGCATGGATCAGAACCGGTGCATAGCTCCTGTTGTGTGCACTAGAACCGGCGCATTGCTCCAGTTGTGTGGACCAGAACCAGAGCATCGCTCCAGTTGTGTGGACCAGAACTGGCACATCACTCCAGTTGTGTGGATCAGAACCAGTGCATGACTCCTGTTGTATGGACCAGAACCAGTGCATGACTCCTGTTACGTGGAGCAGAACTAGCGCATTGCTTTCAGAACCACTACTCTGTGATACACTTTCTGGTGCAAGGTCTTCGCATTCTCGTCACCGGGATCCTCGACGATTAATCTCTGTCGCAGCACTTCTCATATCAGAGCCCACGCATTGCCGCTGCTCCGTGGATCACAACAGGCACATTGTGACCAATGCTTGAAATGACATAGACCCATCGCATCAGCTGCACACCACATCTTTGATGTCAACGCAGCAGGATTAAGATACTTTTGTTCAGTGGGCCTCACTGGGTCCCTGTATCCAGTTTGCGTGCCATTGTGGTTGGCCTGAACATTTTACTTCATGTTGGTCCGGCACGACCAGATGTCCCTGGTGTATAATCTTTTTCCGTTTCGTTTTCACTGTTTGACTGTTTGAAGTTTTGCACAAATACCTTATACATTGCCTCTTAGTTAAGACTGACTGCTCTGTGTCAAGCTACCAGAGGGTGAGCACAGGTTAATTTAGGTGGTTGCAGTTTGACAAGGGCTCATAACCCAGTCAGCCAACAACCCAATTTCTAACAGTGGGTTAAAGTCAAAAGTTAAGGTCGACTCCAGTGGAACACAGGTCAGATATGGGAATCAGGTTTGCCCTGATAGAAGGTTTACTTTCCGATTTAGAAGCTAACTTGGTAAGAAAGTGGTTATTGACGAGTTGTCGGGATAGCAAGCCTCAAGCTGGATCCAAAGCAGGGATCAACAGATGCAGAGTTGCTGATGAGAGTGGTCCCAGTGCAGTCGTCGAAGACAGCTCAAAAGCTCCACATAAGCAAAGCCTATTCCCAAGGTACCCTTGACATCGATGGTTTGCTGCTCAGTGTCAGTTTCAATGACGCCCTCTACATTTGAACATCAAAACTTTTCTGAAAGTTAGATCTTCTTCAGTGGGGTAAACCAGAAAATTGTATCCAACTGGCAGTTTGATGTTGATGGCAGTCCTCATCTAATGCGGATTTTGTGGGGGAAATGTTGGGAAAGCATTTCTAAGTCCCAGCTTCTGAAGTTTGGTCAGGAGAAGTTATCAGCCATGGGTCCAGCACCCGATAGGTACCACTTGGAGTCAGGATTCATTCCAACCTATGCCAGCAGCAGGGTCCTGGGTAGGTCCAGTAGGACTAGTCAGCTGAGTAGTTGCAGGAAAATGGCCTCTGGAAGCTTGTTGTATCACTGTAGCTCAAACAGAAAGCAGCCAATTGACACTTGGAGTCACTTATTGGGGCCAACACAAGAAGTTCTAGTCTTACTTCAGGTTTCAGACAGAAGGGCAATCCTTCTTCTGATTTACACAGGTCCAGGATTGTTCTGAGCAGAGGTAGGTGCGGACCACTTTTATGTCTGGTGTCAGTCTAAGGGTGGAGGAAAACTCCTGGCCCTTACCAAACCTTTGGGGTAAAAGTTCTCAGAGGTCACCCTACCCTCTTTAGCAGCACTTCCCGGGAGTTGCACTATAAACTATCCCACAGTGCCCCTCTCTACCTAAATCCAACATGGCTGAGTCCTTTGTCCCCAGATCAGGGCTCCATGTGCCAACCCCCCTCCCCAGAGGTGTGGCTGTGATAATCTGACAACCATCCCTTGTGATCTCTCCAAACCAATTTTACTGCAGGTCTTCATCTCACTGGGTTTGGAGTCAATCTGACTAAAGAGACAAAGAGAGGCCTAGGCCTTGGTGTGAGATACATCAGCCAGTAAAATGGTAGGCATCTTATGAAGCTCAGGAAAGGGCTGGGCACAGCCACTCAGGCCATCCTGTTCAAGGAGCAGCAACATCGCCTCTCTCCACACCCAAGCCTTTTTTTCCACTGTCTAGGAGCAACCACATCTCACCACAGGGGAGCCATTCAACGGTCTGGTGACACAGGCAGAAAGACGTTTTAAGCATAGAAATGACAACTTTCTAACTGTTTAATTTCCAAAATAGCAATATAAAATCTGGCTTGGCCATTAATTTGTATTTTAGATTACTAATAAAATGAGTCATTAACTCATGTTTGTAGCTGCTCCGAAACTAAAATCAAGCACTGTAAGCTGTTGTAGTGTAACCCAGTGTTTTTCTAATGAGATCCAGCCTTGCCACTGTAAGAAATGGCTTTGAGATATATCACTTCCAGGACATGTAAAACATGTCCTACTTTTTAAATGCCAGGCACTCTACCTTATGGAAATGTAGTGCCTACCTTATAGATGACAAATTATTAGAAAGGAAGGTTTAGGCCTGGCCAAAGAGTTCATTTGCAGTTCACGTTTGCAAAGGAAAGCCTGGAGACATGTTTTTTAGTGCTACTTTAGTGGGTGGCAGGATTACTGCTGTATCCTACAAGCAGTATTTAATTAACAGGTCCTAGATACATGTAATACCATATACTAAAGACTTACGAGTAAATTAAATCTATCAATCAAGTGTATACCAATTTTAACATGTTGAGAGCACAAGATGTTTACCTCTGTTTAGCAGGGGTAAATTGCTCATGGCCAACAACAAAAAACAAGCATTGGCAGTGCCAATAGGTCTAGTCGTATATTGGAGTTTAGTATATAAAAAGTATTAAAGAGCAGTGGTAGCAAAATGGAAAACAAAACCCCGACAATGTGAACAGAAAAGGAAAATAAAATCTACAGTATTTTTTAATAACACACAATGCTTAATATTACTAAAATAAAATGCTCTGTGGTTTTTTAATGTCATTTTTATGTTTCGCTATTTGATATAGTTGTATTAATAAGCCCAAGAGAACCAGCTTTAATTGGCCCAGGTCCTGCTGGTGCTCACCATCATTAGCTCTAAAAAGCTGGTGCTAAAACAAGTGCATATTGTTAGATCTGGGGGTCTCTAGTTGGCAGGGTAGGTACCACTGTCCAAGGAGGGACCCTTGCTTCTAGTCAGGGAAAGGGGGATACACTGTTAAGATAACCCCTGCTCACCCTCTAGGTAGCTTGGCCTGAGCAGTCTAGGCTATCAAAGGCAATGTGTAAAGTATTTGTACCAACACTCACAGTAACACAGTGAAAACACCACAGATTCACTCCACACCAGTTTTAGAAAAATAAGGTATCTTTACTAAAAACTTCACAAGACCAAATACTACATACAAACCAACATATAATTCAAAAAGGTTACTTTAAAGATAGTTCAAGAGTTTGCAGAAAGTACTCCAGGATGTAAAAGTCAGTGTCTTGCACAATGCGACTCTCAATGCACAAAATGCGACACTTTCGTGCCCAACAGTACCTGTAGTTGCGATAAGGTTCCCAAAAGCTATAACAAGGAAGATGGCAAAGGCGATGCGATACTCCTGAGATCCTGGGGAGGCTTTGCAGCAGCCCGGCTTCACGCAGCAGAGGTGGATGCGCCGGCTCCGATCTGTAGGGGGAGAATGCGATGACTTTGGCTTTCGTTGCGTAGGTTTCTTAGGGGGAAGCTTCACGCACAGGTTCGATGCGACACTCTTCGATGTGGCACGATGCGCGGCGCAGCGTTGACTTCCGGCGCCGCAACTCTCGATGCGCCACGGAACGAGACTCTGCGTCGATGCACGCAGCGACTGGATACTTTCACGCATCGGCAGTGGTGCGGCCCGCAAACTGGTTCTGCGACGACCCTCGCAGCATCAGGAATCTTCTCGCATCGGATCGATGCTCGACGCACTCGGTGATGCGGGGACTCCGGGTGCTGCGATGACGCCGCGATGAAATTCTCCTCGCACTCTCGTTCTTGCGACACGCAATCGGATGATGCGTTGGGTACCAGTTACTCTTTTTCACGCTTCTGCTTCCCAGCTCCCACAACACAGCAAGACGACCTCCTGAGGCCCCAAGACTGGGCAAGCACTCCAAGGCAGGTCAGAACTCCTTCAGCAGAGTTCCAGGGGAGCTGGTGGTGAAGTCCTTTTGTTCCTGGGACTTCTTAACAGGGAGCCAGCTCTTCTCAGGCCCTTGGAGATCAGAATCAAAAGAAGGGGACACAGCAAAGTCCTTCCCCTCTCCTTGGCAGCAAAGCAAAACAGCAAGCAGGCAGTCTTCTCCTCTTCAGTCCTTTTCAGCTTTCTCCTTGGCAGAGGTTTCTTCTTAGTTCCAAAGTGATCTAAAGTTTAGGTGTCTGGGGTCATCTTCTTATACCCCTCCAAGTCTTTGTCTCTCTTTGTTCCAGTGGGGGGATTCCCCTGCTCAAACCGGTTCCTGGGTGTGCTCTGCCCTGGAGCACCTGGTTCCTTTCAGAGTGAGGGGCAGGGTCGTTAGCCGCTCAGCAGGAGGTGGAGCCTTCTTTGTGCCAGCAGAGGCAGAGTCCTCAGCCTGGCCAGCAGGGGGTGGAGCCAGCTTTGTGCTGGCAGGGGCAGCCCTATTCATACCCAGGGACTACTCCTCCCACCCATCTAAAGCAGATCTCCCTATTCACCCTGCTGCTGACTCATCCAGGCTCCTGGAGCCACCTGGCCCATCACATGACACCAGTCAGCCAACCAGCACACAGGCACACAGGAAGGTTAAACAGGAGAATAGCTACTTTCTAAAAAGTGCTATTCTCACACAGTGAATTTAAAAACCATCTTGCTAAAAAGATGTATAATTAAATTCTGAACACAAAGATACCAAACTTGGATTTTCTATCTTGCCCTTATGGGAAGATAGGCATGTAAACAGCCTCCCCCATTCTACCCTATGGGCAAGATAGCCTCTCAGCAGTGAAAAACGAAAATGGCTGTAATTCACTACCAGGGCATGTTACACACCTCAGTACATGCCCTACCTTTCAGATACACTGCACCCAGCCCAGGGGGGTACCTAGAGCCACCATAGGGGTGCCTGACATGTACAGAAAGGGAAGGATAAGGCCTGGTCAGTGGGTGCACTGGCCAGGTCGACATGGCAGTCCTGGACTGCACATAGCACTGCAAGCAGGCCTAAGACATCATTTTAGCGCTACTCCTGTGGGTGGCACAATCAGTGCTGCAGCCCACTAGTAGCATTTGAATCACCAGCCCTGGCACACTCAGTGCACTTTACTAGGGGCTAACAGATGAAACAAATATACCAATCATGGATAACCAATCAATATAACAATTTATACAGAGAGCATATGCAGTTTAGCACTGATCAGCAGTGGTAAAAGTGCCCAGGGTCCTATTGCCAACAACCACGGGTCAGAAAAAATAAAGGAGGAAGAAGCAAAAAGTTTGGGGATAACCCTGCAAAAAGGGCCGTTTCCAACACATATACACTGCGATTTACTTCCAGCCACACCTTACATGGCTCCAGCATCTCTGCCCATGTCCGCCGGCAAAACGGAAAACAAACCCCGACAACGTCAATAGAAAAGGAAACTAAAAATGCTCTACCATATAATTGAATCAATAACAGGCAATGTTTAATATTAGTAAAATAAAATGCTCTGTGGTTTTTTTATATTATTTGTAAGTTTGACTGTTGGAATAAAAGTCATACTGTAGTTACCATAAGGATAATTCATAACAGATGCACGTTAAAACATAAACAAAGGGACAGGGCTTTTTTAGGTCGGAATTGAAGTGAAACTGCAGTTAAGATAATGATAATTGCTAACAGATGCACGCTGAAACAGAAACAAAGCCACAGAGCATCTTTAGGTCAGAATGGAAGTCAGACTGCAGTTACGATAAGGATAATTGCTAACAGAGGCACGTCTATGTAAGCAGGGGCCATCACACGCTACACAGTGTGATGGCCAAGCTAAATGCTCACTAAGTGAAATCACCAGAAGGAGAGAAGGGAGGGACTTTTACAACCCAACACCAATACAAAGGATACATTTTTGAATGGCACAGCTAACAGCCTATAGAAAGCAGTTAATTTTTTGATACACATAGAATACAATACAACAGGTCTTGCAGACAGCGCGCGTGCTGTCTGAGTTTGACCTAAAAACATGTCCAGAAACAGAAGGCAAAAATCTGTGTGACCCTGCAGAAAGGGCACATTTCCAACAAAAATCTACTTGGAAGGTATAGTCAGACAAAATGAAAGTAAGAGATATAATGAAGAAATGAGAAGTTCTTATATAACATATACTTGTTGACAAATTGTCGGAAACTGCACATCCAGATTAGCTGAACTAGCTTTAAAATGTGAAGTTGTATTCATTTTTGGAGAAACTGGGTAGTAAAGCACTTTTTTTTGCAAGAATGGTTTCCAAGCATTCTGGATAGTGGCCTACATCTCCCCAAACACTCCTTGGTAGGAGGGGCAGGCTTGTTTGACGAATCATGGAAATATTAGAAAACTGCATTGGTGCCACTTCAGAAATCACTGTAAAACATGTGGCTATACAACTTAATTGAAAACTGTGTTGTAAAATGCACATCTGTCTAACATTTTCTCAATGGCAATTGGTGGGGAAATGTACAGAAGAAGTCTGTTTTGTTTGCTTCATCCTTACTCCACTTTTCAATAGCTAATTCTGCCCCTCTAGTTTCAAAGTTCTCCCGTCACAGAATGACAAGAATTATGGCTCTCTCTCTGATTTATCAGACATAGGAAAACGCATGCCGATTACGGCCCCTTTTACACAATTTATTATGCCACAAGCAACAACACATTTATGACCTTTTCCTTTTTTGCAGCCCAGGTTGAAAGGAAGTAAGCACTCTCAATGGCATTCCTATTTAAAAAATGACAGCTTTCTTTTAGTGAAACCTTTCTACCAATCACCAGCCTGCATCTGGGAACTAAGGCCCCTATTCACAAAAACATTGTAAAGTACGGGTGAAAATGTATCTTGGGATAACTCAAAGAATAAAAGAATTCACTGGTTGGGTAAGAAAACTGAATTTACTAAGGCTCTTTTTGAGGATATAAAAATGGTCAGAAAGGTAGGTTGGGTTGGGTTGGTTGGGGAACTAATACTCTAACGGCAATTGTTTAGTCATACCCTTCAAATCCCCTGGCCTGGTAGAGACAATTCAGTGTAGAAGTAGCCTATTAAACACTCCCTCTAATCAAGTCATATCTCTCCCACTTAGTTATTTCTACTGGCCTCTGACTTTTAACGATTGGCCACAATCCACCCCGGTCGCGGTCTTTCACAGACTCGGGAACTTCATTCAACTGTTACTAATTTTAATCATTTTGCAGCATTCAATGGAATAGACTGACTTACAGTCAGGCCTGAGAAGTCTGACTAGCGTGGGTATTCAGTTTCCTATAGCTCCAACATTTGAGGTCCAAGATTGTCAACTGCATTGTAACGATTTATTTTGAAATGTGGCAGCATTACGTTCTAAGGTGCTTCTTCCACTCTGGATTCATAACTAATTTCCATACTCTATGTTTCCAGGAGACCCTGGCTCCCGACACCATCCATAGGAAGGGTTTTAGGACATTTCACCTACTGGCAGTCCCTTTGCAAGCTGTTAGAGACAAGGGTGGGCTGCCCATCTTTATATCAAATTTATTGTCCTATGTAGCGGTGAGATCAGAAATTAGAGCTACACATTATCAAATAATAATTGACATTTTTAATAATCTTTATTTTGCGCTTGTTAATTTCTATATCAATGTTTCATTACCTGATACACTCAAAGTGTTATCTCAGCTTGATCATGATCTTGAAATATTATGTTGTAGGGAAGGGAAGGAGCTCCTTATACTGTGGGGTGGTCATTTTAATGTTAATTTATGTCCTCTCCCGCCTAAAATGGTCGGTGGCATGGTGGATGTACACGACACTGATCAAACCCACTTTCTTCATAGTGATTATGGAGTGAAAATGAATTATCTAATGTCAAAGTATAATTTTGTTTTTGTCAGTGAATTGTGTATCCCTCCCATTTCATTTATTTGCACATTTAACAGTTGAGGTCAGAGCACGGTTATTGATTACATTCTTTCTTCCAACAAACTGGGTATGTTTTTATCTCATTTGACCACTCATGCCATATCAATGAGAGATCACTACTCACAGAGTGTAAACGTAAACCGCCTGTTATGGCAGAACAGCACTCATCCTGAGCGAACCATTGACAAGATTGTGTTAGACACCCGCAACAAACTCTCACTACGTTGGTCTCTGTTCAACTGGGATAACTTTTTTGTAAAACTGGTTATTGATCATAAGGAGGCTTTTTGATCTGTTCAGCTAATTCTTCTAATGTTGCCGACATCAAGTCAGCTTTCCACAGTGGTTCTTGTGGGATTAAAGAAGGATTAACCAGATCCTCACCTCACTTCAGCCATAATAGTCCAGGCTGGTTTGACCGTAAATGCTATTCTAAAACTCATAAGCGTCTTCCAGTAGCCCTTCACAATACCTCATGGTGCATCCTAGAAGTGAGAACTTGTAGACGCGAGTACAGCCTAGAATTGAAACAAAGGAAATTAGCATTAAAGAACCCTACATGGGAAACTTTATTGGAGGTCAGTGTGGCTAAAGATTACGCAGCCTTTTGGGGGTGTTGTTAATGCCTCATTCTTTAGGGATGATAGAGCCTCTGAATAGAGGTCACCATCAATGAGTGTGATTAGGTGTCCTACTCCTCCAAGATTTACTCAACCTCAGGTCTGGAGTACCAGGGCGCCAATACCATTGCTGCTGAGGGTTCTCCATCTGACATCAGCAATTTAACTTCCTCCATTGATTAAATTAATAGGGTACTTATGGGACATAAGGGCAGCAAAATTCCTGGCCCGAATGACATGCCAATGTAGCTCTATATGGCTAATATTCCATTTTTAGGCCCTAATTTGACCATGGTGTTAGGGGCTTGTTGCAGCTCTGGTATTTGGAATACCTGGTCAGAGTCCCTGATAGTGCCCATTTGTAAGAAAGGGGATCGTCGTGATCAAGCTTATTATCACCTAATTTTACTACTCATCTCCGTGGTGAAAATTAATAGCAGAATATTACTGAGCAGATTTGAAGAGTGGGCAGAGAGAAACAAAATCCTTTCTGACTTGCAGTATGGCTTCTATAGGGTTATGGGGACAATAGAACAGAGGCTAAATTTAAATTTGCTAATTGGAAAAAAATACCCTTATAAAGAAAGGCCATTTATTTTTGCCATTTGTTGACTTGTCAAGTGCTTTTGACTGTGTTCTGCATGACAAATTGTGGAACAATTTGGCAGATGGCGTAGACCACCCGGTTAGACCTGGATTTTTCAGTGGGCTTTATCCCCATACTTTTTGGTTTTTGGCCTCCTGTTTCGGGCCCGTTTTTTGTTGGCTTTATGAGTCGGGAACTTTACCACTGCTGATCAGTGCTAAAGTGCATATGATCTCCATGCGATTTGTATTTATGGATTGGTGTTTCCATGATTGGCTTATTTTACCCACTACTAAGCCCCTAGTACAGTGCACTGTGTGTGCCCAGGCCTGTAAGACAAATGCTGCTAGGGGGCCTGCAGCACTGATTGTGCCACCAATGCAAGCAGCCTTTTGAAAGGGTCTCAGACCTGCCACTGCACGGTCTGCATGCAGTTTCTACTGTCATGTCAACCTGGCAAGTGCATCATCTTGTTAGGTCCCAACTGTCCCTTTCCTTACATGTGAGACACACCTAAATTAGGCCCAAGGTACCCCCAGGGGCAGAGTGCAGTGTATGTAGCCTGGACGTTTAAAACTGCGCATGAAGACATTTACAGGGCTACTCATGGGGGTGGCCCAATCAATGCTGCAAGCCCACTAGTAGCATTTGATTTACAGGCCCTGGCACACTCAGTGTACTTTACTAGGGACTTACCAGTAAATCAAATATGCCAATCATGGATAACCAATCATAATAACAATTTACACACAGAGCACTTGCGCTTTGACACTGATCAGCAGTGGCAAAGTGCCCAAAGCTCTGAGCCTGCAAAAACGCAGTGCAGCTTACCATCAAAAATACAGGAGGTAGAGGCAAAACGTCAGGGGAAACCACGCCAAGGATGCCCAGCCTAACAGCCGACTATGCTATACTTCTGTCCTACACTGCATCGGTTTTACAGCAGCCACTTAAATGTTTTGTCAACTATATGCTTGATTTGGTTCTGAATGTTAATGCTGGGAAAACATACATAATGAAATGAGGGAGAAAAGCCATGAAGTTCCATGACTTTTTGATTGGCAATGTCAAGTTAAACTTTACCACTGCCTTCTCTTTGGGGAATTTTGTTTGAGGCTTGCAGCACCTGGAAACAGCAACTAATTACAGAAGTTGCATGTTAATAAATCCACTTCAGCACTGTTAAAGTTGCTAACAAACTTTGCAAGAAACACTAGATAGAAATTCTAACCATATACAAGGCCAAATACATGTCAACAGCCTTATACGGGACAGTAATTTGGGATTACAGTAACTTTCATTCGCTCCAGATTGTAGAGAATGGCCTTTTTAGAAACCTTCTCTCTGCCCCTAGGAGCTGCTTGTCTTTCATATGTCACCCCAAACTCAGGCTTCATTTTTAACTGACGTGATCAGAAGCCAACCTATTTTATTATGGCACAAGATATGGACCTGTGAAGGAACAGTTTTAAATCGCAAGATTATTAATGATTGTTTTAAATTGTCTTTGGTTCACCAAATCCCCTTGTTCAAATCTATAAAAGTAGCCTGTTTGGAAATAAGTACTGCAGAGTACTTTGAGAACCCTGACACCCTTCACCACATCAGCAGAAGAGGTTTAAGGAAGCAATGTTTATCCCTGCTCAAAGAACGTAGATTATCTCTGGAACTAGTAAAACTAAGTGTAGTCAAAAACCAAATGATGCTTATCAATGACGGCATGCAGTCTTACCTTAATTCTGTACAGAATTGCCAACATGTTTTTTTTTTTAACACGTTTTAGTTTAGAATGGATATTTTTTACTGTCAAGTTACATTACCCAATATTAATGAGTTTTAGGATGTTCTGATTAAATGCCACTGTGATCATAGATCTAGCCAATGCAAGCTGCATGTAATTTCTTTTTACATTTGATAAGGTCCTCTGGAAACGTTTTAAATTGCCTATTTTGCGTGATTACAATTTTAAACAATGTTGCCCGCTTTATGAGGGGACCCAGGGGGAGCGGAGCGCGAGCCAGTCTCCCCCTGGGTGGTTTCGCACAAGGGAGCGGCCACCCAGGTGCGGGGTAGAGTTAATTAGGGAGGCGGGAGGCGCGAGGCAAGAGGAGAGGTGATAAGTAGAGGCGCTGTGGGGCGGGAAATTCATTGTGATCAAGGGAGTGGGGAGGAAGGGTTTTTGAATTTGCCCCACCCACCCTTCCCCTTTTTTGTGTTTTCCCTTTCCCTCTACGGGATTTTTCTTCCAGGTTTGGCTACGGCCAGGCCTGGGGTTTTTTCTTTTTGCCACGATAAGACAGGTTTTACAGGTTTTTTCGGTTAGCTAGTTTTTCTGGTAGGCGGGTTTTTGCTGGGGGGTGGGCAGACTGGAGCGGGATTGCCCATCCTCCAACGGGGGAAGTGGGGGACGCAGTCATGGGGACGGGAAATGAGAATGAGGGGGATCTATCAACAGGAGTCATTGAGTTGTTTTTGCTTGGGGTCTACCTTGGGGTTAGGTTTTTACAGATGTCAGAGAAAATTTGGGGATTTGATTATCAGATAATGGAAAAATAGTGTTTAGAGAAAAATTATAATTTGGCACCTGTCTTAATAAAGTGGCCTTTTTTGCTAATAAAGAAGTGGTGGATTGTGAGTTATTGTGCGATGGTCTTGAGACAACTAACCTGTTTACTGATTTGTTGTAAACTATCTACTTTTTTGTGGTCTGTGATCTACCCTAGGAAAAATATTGTTAATCACAATGAAGCGCATGTTGTGTGATGGCGACTTTATGATCTTTCCACATTTTATTTACGAGGTTTATTGTTCACATTGATGTTATCTTTTTAATTGTTAATTTTGTAACCTAACTGGTTATGACTGTGTAATGTATTCTGCACTGGCTTTATACTTTATTGTATTTTTATAGTTCCTTTTGTGAAAATCAAATAAAGCTAATATTTATTGATGGATTTATTTATGCCTCTACCTATGCATACTTTTCTGTTTTATTCAATCCACAAATATTCCAAGACGTATGCTAACAAAGAGGCAACAGGCACAGCTTTTCTGGCATACTTCTGGCAGTATCATGTGTGTGTGAATATATATATATATATATATATATATATATATATATATATATAAGTGTCAGTCACCGTACAGTCCCTTTAACATTGGTTGTTAGTAATTTGGTATATGACCAAGGAGATGCACTAACTCTTTTCCCCCCCCCTTTTTTTGTGCCCTAATAGATGTCTTTATACACATACATATAGTCATTATGACAACCTACTAAAATCTGCCGTATGGGCAACGTGTAAGTTTGTGTAATCAGCATTTTTGCTTTATCACTGTTACATGTTGATTTAATCCACATTGGATTTATATCCTGTTAGGACTGTGTTAACTTTATAGTCACTTGTTGCATTTTCCATTTGTTCCGACATATTGATGTATTATACAGTTATCTAATGTATTCTACATTTGCTCCGATATATCGGCAATGAGATCTGTTTTCTATGTCTATCAACAAAATTTTGCACGTGATACTGCACTGGCACTTTAAAAATTCAGGCTTCGATCTATGGCGCCATGTGAACAAGGCCTCCAGTATGCCGAAACGCGTCATGGCGGTGGTGCGGTTGTGTTGGACTGAATAAAGAAAATTTGCACTCACTACTGGGTCCGTGTTCGTCTCTTGTGCGAGGATTATGTGGAAGCTGTGAGACGATTTCTGTGGCATTTCATTCACCGTGAGGCTTCTACGGTGTGTCACGGACCCCTTCTTCAACTTGGGCCGAGCAGCAGGAAGCACTATTCTGGTAACGTGGAAGTTCTACGAGTTCCTAGTCGGAGCATCTGTAGTAGCCCCCGAGCAGCCAGGAACTATTCCTATCATCAGCCAGAGGCAAGCCTGCTCGGAATTGCAGGCGGTCGTGAAGACTGCGAAGGTAGGATCTGTGGCGATTGGCTCGGTGAAGAAGTGTGTTTGTCACTAGTACGTGCATCGCTATTCAGCGCTGCTCAGTGTGTGTGACGTGAACTCTTACAGTATTTCATTTTCAACACAGACGCGCCATGGCCGCCGGCGCTGTGAGAAGCCGCGAGGAGGCGGCATCGGAAATGTTTGACGATTCTCCCGTAATAGAGTCCGAGTTAACAACTCAATTGGAGGTTCCTAAGGTGGGCAATACGGATTTAAAAGAGCTTTTTAAAAAACTGGAAAAGGCTATGCGAACCGAGACTTCAAAATGGTGGGAACATCGATCTTTGTCACGATATCTTGAGGTGGGACGCATACCACGCGGTTTGCGTATCATGCTGGCACCCAGCTACGAGAACCCAGACCCCAGAATGCTGGCAGAATGGGCCGAGTGCAATTTAGAATCATCGGCTAAATTACTAAAACTTCTGGTGAAATATGCAGAAAGCGATCGTCTAACAACACAGATCAAAATAGATGAACTAAATGACCAAATTTCCAGATCAGGTTCCTCAGATTTGGAGAAAAAATATCGAGAGGAGATGCTTGTTCGCCTGGCTAAAGAAGAGGAGACAATAAAAAAGCGAAAGGCCTTCAAATTTCAGAGGGACAAACTTGATTATCAGAATGGCCAAATATTCACGTTCGCTAGGAAATTGGACTCCCTCAAGAAGAAGGGCAGCACAGTTCAAAAAGTATCATGCCCTCCAGGGAACAGAGACAATGTTCAATCCTCGACATCTGTGTCTGACCTAAGTTCATTACCAGGCAGTGAGTCAGACAACAAACAAGTTGCCTCTAGCTCGGAATTGGGGTTTACACGATTTACACTGGCACAGGAGGTGGACTGCCTGCGCCAGGACAGACATCAAACCCTAAGGCCACGCTCCCAAAAATCAAAAACAACACGAGAGCAAACATCAAACGAAGGGAACGAAGGCAACACCGCAAACACAAGCAGCGGTTACAAATCACAGAACAAAAGAGGACAGAAGAAATGGATTTGCAAGAAAGCAGTACCACCCCCAAGCCCCTTTCCATCATCAACCTTACTGAAATGAAATTGAGTACCAATGAGGAGAAAACCCTAGCTCTTGGTCTTTCCTTTTGCCCTGCTAATGACTTCAACTACGGGCAAACATGTATAGACCTGTATAAATACGTACGGAAACTTAAGTTACGCAAGTTTTTTAAGATAAACAAAGTTGAAGTGAGATCAACACAAAAGGAGGATTCCTTCTGCGTATCCAGCCCACCAGTAGCCACTATAGGTGACTTCAACCTTTTGTGCAATCTTCAAGATCTTTATGATGAGGGCCAAGTGGACGGAGCAGCACAAGCAGAACCTTTCCCCCAAGACCAATAAACCAGGCATGACACCTTTCAAACCCAAATCTACATACAACCCCATAATGATTCATGACAATATCGATATTTATAATGAAATGGTGACAAGTCAACTGAAAAAATTGCACAAGTCCACCAAGTGCACTCGTCAGAAACAACAACATTGGAATCATGGCTACAACCAACTAATGAAAAGAATACAAAACAATGAGAACGTGATCGTCCGCCAGTCGGATAAAGGCGGCAACATTGTTTTGTGGCCACGTCAAATGTATGTAGAAGAGGCTCTAACTCACTTGAACGATAGATCTTGCTACAGAAGAAGTGAGTGGAAAGTGGTTAAAGCAGCATGGGGTGACTTTTTCAATAAATTACTGGCATGGAAGAGCGCTGGTTTACTTAGTGCTGATGAATTCAAATTTTTGAAAGTGAATCATCCGGTCATCCCTGTCTTTTATTTAATCCCCAAGATTCACAAAAATGTAACGAAACCGCCAGGTAGGCCAATTATTTCGGCCAGGGGCAGCATCATGGAGGCTTCCCTATACATCGATTACTTTCTGCAGGAACACGTAAAGCGACTGCCCTCTTACCTACAGGATACAAGTGATTTCTTGAGGAAAATTGAAAATATTGAGTGGCAGGAAGATTATTGGCTGATCACTCTTGATGTAACCGCATTATATACCAGCATACACCACCAAGACGGGATGAAGGCGGTAGAACACTTTCTGAGAACCCAACCATTGCACATGATGGACCACAGCAAAATGATTCTGGCAATGATTTCTAGTTGTCTTAACAATAACTATTTTTTATTCCAGAATGTAATATTTCAACAGCTAAGAGGCGTGGCAATGGGGGCTTGCTTTTCCCCAAGCTACGCGTGTTTACACATGGGCATGTGGGAGGAGCAAGTCCTCCATAATCGCTTTAGCGATATCATGGCGGAAAACTATCGTTGTCTGGTATCGTTATATAGACAATTTATTTTTAATTTGGAAGGATTCAGACTTAGCAGCTTCCAGGTTCCTTCAGGAAATTAACATCAACCAATTGAACCTGCAATTCAGAGCCCAGATGAGTCAAACAAGTGTCAACTTCTTAGATGTGGAAAAATTTACACTAAATGGTAGACTCGAAACCAAACTTCATCGTAAAAAGACTGCTGGAAACAGTGCTCCATGCGAACAGTCATCATCCAGAGCACCTCATCCGCAGCATCCCCTATGGAGAGATGCTGCACATCAGGCGTATCTGCAGCATTGATGAGAACTGTTGGTTATCCCAAGAGGAGAGAAAATGAGGTTTTTAGCAAGGGGGTACACCCCCTCAGTGGTAGACAAAGCCATTTTTAGAACCAGATCTCTACCAAGAAACCAAGCGCTGAGCCTGAAGCCAGATTCCAAGTCAGCCATTAGCCGTTGTACAATTCCGGCAGGTGCACCCAGACTTATCATAACGTTTAGTCGTCAACAAGGGATATTGCGTAGAATTTTTAAGAAAAATTGGGGACTCATACGCAATGACCCGGTGATAGGTGATACCTTACCTAATACCCCTGACATTACATTTCGGAAAGCACGCTCCATGAGCGACATGTTGGTGAAAGGCAGCACTGAGATAGGCACCAACAAAGGCAATTGGTTACAAATCAGCAAGGGGTTCATTAAGTGTTCCACCTGCAAAGCTTGCACTTTGGGTAAAAGCACAACATCTTACGTATCCCCATTTTCTGAAACTCCATGTAAGATCACTAAAAAGTTAACTTGCAAGACTGATTTCGCAGTATATGTGCTGGAGTGTAGCTGTGGCCTGCAATATATTGGCAGTACCAAATTGCAGGCTCAAAAACGTATACTCCAGCACATGAGGGCTATTACCAACTATGACGTATCTTACCCAGTAGCTAGACACTTCAAGGAGAAATACAACAGTAGTCTAGAACATCTCAGCTACTTCGTCATTGATTCAGTTCCACCACTCAGACAAGGGGGGTGGAAATCGAGAAGCCCTACTAAGGAGATTAGAAACACAGTATATCTTAGAGCTAGACTCTAAAACACCGAATGGACTAAACTCCAGCGAAGATTTTGGGTTTTTATCAGTTGATTTAATTACTAAGTGTCAGTCACCGTACAGTCCCTTTAACATTGGTTGTTAGTAATTCGGTATATGACCAAGGAGATGCACTAACTCTTTTTTTCCACCCCTTTTTTTGTGCCCTAATAGATGTATTTATACACATACATATACTCATTATGACAACCTACTAAAATCTGCTGTATGGGCAACGTGTACGTTTGTGTAATCAGCATTTTTGCTTTATCACTGTTACATGTTGATTTAATCCACATTGGATTTATATCCTGCTAGGACTGTGTTTACTTTATAGTCACTTGTTGCATTTTCCATTTGTTCCGACATATCGATGTATTATACAGTTATCTAATGTATTCTACATTTGCTCCGATATATTGGCAATGAGATCTGTTTTCTATGTCTATCAACAAAACTTTGCACGTGACACTGCACTGGCACTTTAAAAATTCAGGCTTCGATCTATGGCGCCATGTGATCAAGGCCTCCAGTAGGCCGAAACGCGTCATGGCGGTGGTGCGATTGTGTTGGACTGAATAAAGAAAATTTGCACTCACTACTGGGTCCGTGTTCGTCTCTTGTGCGAGGATTATGTGCAAGCTGTGAGACGATTTCTGTGGTATATATATATATATATATATATATATATATATATATATATATATATTCCACTGCAGTGAAAACCATCTGGAGGAGGGCCCTCTGTTGAAAAGCATATTTTTTTCTTCACTGGAGAAAACATATTCCCCTTCGAGAACGCCCTTCATCTACAATCCCATCAAATGTGGGCAGGAACCATTTTCCTAACTACCCTGGAAAGGAACTTATGCCAGCACCCTGTTGGAGCAAATGACTGACCATTTCGAAGTTCGATGGGGTCAGATTGAAGTTTTGAAAACTGGAACTAATTAACCTGTCTTTTGATGTTTTAAAGATTCTAATGTAAGTCATGCTTTTAAAACACCCTCTTCCCACCCTTTAGTGGCATTAACGAGTGCAGATTTCTCTACACTTGTCGTGGTGGAGTAATCTGCATTCAAAATATGCCTGTCAGGAACCCCTTTGAAAGTTCCTGTCACACATAAAAAAGTTTGGAGTAGTGCATATCCTGATGACCCGAGACTGGCTTTGATTGCACCCCAAAACAATAGATTGCTCCATGCTGATGAGTGTGAAATAGAACAAAGCATATTTTCAAGGATATCCAGAGCGTATTGTGCCATCAATGGATGGCAACCACCTGACTTACTGTGATAGGTCTGCAAAGAAAGCTCAAAGTGTTTGGTGAAAACTGCAGTTGTAAGAAGTTGACATTAAACTTGGAAAAACTAAAGATTCTGAGCTTTACGAAAAAGAGGAGGAATTCCAGCTGGTTCCTAGGCTCCATAAAACGGAAGATGGTTAAGGAGTACTAATACCTAAGAATTTGTTTTGAGAAATGTATGAAGTGGAAAATACTCCTGGATGCATTGAGAATTTGGGCCCTATCCTCGGTTAGTGGCCTGAGAAAATTTAACAACACCCATAGATAAATGATGGATAGACCAGTTCTGAAAGCTTACATGGCTATGGTACCTCCTCAGTTCTTATATGGCGCTGAATTACTATTCTTAAGTGAGGGTGCCAACATAGTAGTACCACTCCCATCCCCACCGGTATCATCCATAACACCCACACCCCTGCTCAGTGTGGTGGGACAGCTGAACACCATGGGAGTCACAACCAACTGGGACAACACACATATGGAGCATCACCATAAAACTCCCCCCATAGTCATAATGTCCTGGAATATAGCTGCTTTAGGGACCAGGGGGGCATCTCCAGAATGGCAAACTTTTATTGACCAGCACGACATTTGCCTTTTTCAAGAAAGTGGAACCTTTCTTCCATCTAGGGTATATAAATTATCATATTCCGGCCATAAGAGGGGGCAAAGGTCGTCCATCTGGGGGGGGGGGGTTACAATCTGGGTCAGACAGGCCACTTGTCCAAAAGTACGAGAACTTCCAACCCAGAACAATGATATTCTTGCCATCCGGCTAATGGGGGGGTCCGCTTGGGAACAATGATGTTTACAATGTCTATGCCAGGGGGCTTAGTGGGGGGGAAGAGATCCGAAGTCTTACCTTCACTAGATGCCCTCTTAGACAAATAGTCTCAAGATTATTTAGTGATAGTCACAGGGGATTTCAATTCGACCTTTGAGCCCCTGGGCATTGAGGAACAGGAACTTGTGATGGAGGAAGACGTCCTGTGGGGAATCATAAACCTTGAACTAGAACCCATCAAACATTGGTCAGATGCTGCAATTCAAATTAAAGCTATAACCTTAGAAAAGGGGCTGCGGGCAGCTAATGGGGTAGGCAGGGAAACATCACCAGAACTTTTCCTGCAGCGAAGGGGGTTCGCCAAGGATGCGTACTAGCCCCCACTTTAATTTCTCTTTTTATCAATGCAATTGCGGAGTTTTTATCATCAGTTCAAACCGATGCCCCAGTCCTTGCAGGCTCTGCAATTCCCATTTTAATGTTCGCTGACGACACTTTGATCATTTCCAAAACCCCAGTGGTTTACAAGGAGCGTTAATTCTTTTTGAAGAATTTTGCTCCATAAGGGGACTAGAGATCAATGTGTCTAAGACGAAATGTATGACTTTTAACCAACAAAGATCCTTCAAGGGCAATATATTCTTAGATAAGAAGCCTCTCGAACAAGTCAACGCTTTCACCTATGTGGGGTTATCCTACAAAAAAGATATGAAATGGGGGCACCAGATAGACACCGCTTTGCTAAAATACCGGCAATTAGCAGGTGTCATACATAGAGAGTTTGTCGCCTCCCTGACAACTATCAGTCCTGCCCTGCAAATTTATAATATGAAAGTGGTTAGCTCAGTGCTATACGGGGCGGAACTATGGGGGTTCGAAAACCTGTCCAAATTAACACTTGCTGAAAACAGATTCCTGAGACATATTACCAACCTCCCCCAAAACCCCCCCGGTTTTCCCTTTGTTACAGGGTCTGGGTAGGAAAGTGCTAGTGAACTTAGCAAGGCTGCGCCCTATCTTGTATTGGCGCAGAATATGGTGTACGGCAGAACTGTCAGCATATGCTGCAGGGCTCAGGGATGTAATCGCATCAGATCAGTTTAAAAAGATCAGCTGGCTGAGAGAGGTCAGAGTTTCTTTGGCGAGTATTGGTATGTCAGAATTGTGGGATAACCCATCATGAAGCAGATTCCCCCCTAAAGAGATCATAAAAGAAACATATTGGGAAGTGACTTACGTCAACAAGCACAGAGATAGTGACAGTTCATCATTATCTGGGGCTTTCTTAACAATGAAACTTTGGCCTAGTCTGGAACAGTACTGGTATGCTATTTCCAAACCTTTTGATCGGAAGTTGTACTTCCAATTCAGAGTGGGAACCCTACCAGTAAGAGCATACACAGCTAAGTGGGCTGAGTCAGGAAACAGCAAGTGCCCCTTTTGCAAAATAGTGAATGAGTCCTATGCCCACGTTGTGTTTGTCTGCCCTGCCTACACAGGTCCCAGGAAGGCGTGTCTGACTCCAATCTGTAGAAACCTGGGCACTAGAACTTGTAGTATTGCTTTAAGAATATTGTGTACCGACACGTCGCCATGTATCACAATAGCAGTAGCCAAGTTCCTTAGCTGGATGTGGATAATTAGATCATGTTCTTTAGATGTTACATGAAAATCTGCCAGGTTTTATTTATCTGAGTGTTACCAAAATATCACTATGGCGTTGATTGAAGTTAAGATGTTTTAGCCATCTATGTATTAAGGCTCTTAATTAACTGTTGTGTCACGCTCCTTCTGAAAACTTTTGTAATGCTCTTGATTGAATCACATTTTGTATGTGATTTTAAGCTTTTAACATTATGAATAGTGTATTTTAATCCTTTTAATGTGTGAAAATTCATAGTTTTTTTTATCTGTGACTGGCTTTTATGACAAAACTCTTGAATAAAGCTTTTTTTAGATTGGATTTGCTATTCTTAAGTGGTAAGAGGAAGTGGGATGCTGAAGAAGGGAAATGTGTAAAAAAAATAAAAAGTATTGTCCCTACCCAGATCCTCCATGAGCCAGGCAATAAGATTAGAACCCGGAATGGTATCATGAGAGTAAATGGCAAGTATGGAACTAATAAGATACTGGCAATGCCTGGGCTGTGAAGAGGACCAAAATGTAACCTATTGGTGTAAATGTAAGATCCTACAGAGTGAAATGAAGTGGGCAAAAGGGGATCAGAGAAACAGTTGCTATGGCGTGTAGGAAATTGAGGGTTGAGGTATGTCAGCAGAACTTTCATCCTACCATAAGAAAGAAGGAATTTAGGATATTAGGGAAATAAATATCATGGGACCAGGATAGACAATGCTTGGAAGGGAAAAGATCTGTATGTTTTATGATTAAGTCATGGCAAAACGGCCAAAAGTTCCCATATATGGATATACTTCCCAAACGTTGGTTTAGGAAAGAACTATTAAAAATAAGGATTGGGATTAATCCAAGTTATGTGAATGATAGGATTAAGAGGGCCATGACAGACAACGAAGGAAAGTGTACCTGTAACCTAGGCATAAAATGCAATATTTTGCACATTTTACTAGATTGTCTAAATGTTCTTGATGCACGAAAACTGTGTTTACAGCCAATCTTTCTTAAATATGAGGTTAGGAATCGTGCACAGACAGCAGACTTGTTAACTGAAATGCACTCACTAGATGTAGCATGTGCAATAGGGAAGTGTAGGCTTGAAGCTAAAAAGTTTTTTTAAATGTGTAGAGCTGATGTTTAATCACTGGTATTGATTTGATGAAATGTATACCAGTTTTATACATGGTTCTTGGGATTTAAATAATTGCTATATAGATCATATTCTAAGAAGATCTTTAATTGGAATCAGAGTTTTATACGGTAGTTTATAGTTTGAGATGGTTTTAAATCGAAGACTTATGTTTGTATATGTTTAAGGACCTAATGTCTAAATACACAATCTTTTGACTGACTGAGATTTTGAACACAATAGACAACTGAAACTATCAGAATGCATTTCAAGACCTGTTGGAGGGAGGCAGTGTGTTCCCCTCCCTCATTATTTACATTTTTATAAGGATATTGGGTTGAAGAACCCTGTGGATGCACCTGAGCTTGGAGTGATAAGGAACCTGATGTAGTGAAAGCAGCTTACCATCCTCCCACAAACCAATGGATTGCTCCTTGCAGATGAGTGTCCGTTAGCACGAAACAGGTGCCTAAAGCTATCAACACTGGGTGGCAAACGACTGAAGACTGCATCTACCAGAATGCTTTGGGAGACCTGCAGCATGCAGTGACCCAACACCCCCCACACCCTGTTTATTTTTTAATTAGATTGGCTGACAATATATATCATCTCACTTTTGATACGTTTCATGTAAAATGCCATTTTACGATTCATATAATAAATTGCTTAAATTAAAGCAATTCGTTTTAATCACATTTGATTAATGGTGTGTTAATGAAAACAGAAGCGGAAAGATCAAACGGATTTATTGGTGAAGAAGGTTCATAAAGTTTCCGGCGAGACGATGAGGACTGTGATCTCTGCCCTCCTCGGCCTGTCTCTGACATGGGAGGAACGAGGCTCCCGAGTCCTTAAATGATCTAAGATAAACCCACGGCCCTGCCCCTAACCAAACGCAAGTGTTGAAACACAGCCGTGTGTAAAAAGAAACACATACGTGTGTTTTCTTAACAAGTCATGACAACATTCAGAAAAAAAACGCGATATGAATTCGTCTTTAAAAGCCCACCGCCACAGGCTATATTGCTAAATTTCTCCATTAGTGATTTAATTGAGTTAGCTCCTTCAGCCTCGGGGGGGGGGGGGGGGGCGCTTGCTCATGCACAGACCAGCAAAACTAAAGGATAACACGGCATATGTTAAATTGTGGGTGTAGCATGTCTGTGTTTTCGGGGCGTACAAGCTACGCGCGCTCAAGGATGTCTAAACTTAAGCATATGATGCACATTTCGGCACGCATGTGAGCTCAGGTGCATCACGTGTGTTAGGTAACGAGCACACGCTCCGGGGGAGCGGCAACACATTTGCAAAGACGACTTCAGGCAAAGCCGTATCTCCATTTTAAGCGTCGACCACTACTGCATCCCCCGCGCCACTGCTAAAAGAAAAGCAGCCTTTTCAGGCTTCGACTTGACAGAGCGGCTTTATGATAATATCAGTTTGCAATATGCATTGGATTTACACAGCACGTACCTAAAGGGGTACTCCACACAGACAGACAGACAAACAGACAGGACTGCACAGTACTCGGTGCTTGAAATCACCATACCCCCAAATCCAGGACGCAGCCTGTTGTCATAGCCGTCCAGCAGACTGTCTAGGATTCTGGTGAAATTCTCGGGGTACAGTTTCTCCTCCTTTTTCGCCTGCCCTGGGGGCTCAGCAACACTGCGGGGGGGAAAAGATGCACGGAAACTGAGTTAGACAGTGGCGGGGGAGGACGCTGCAAAGCAAGAAGGCTGACAAACTGCGACTCTCGTTGCTGCACTCACTCACAGCGGCAAACACAGAGGCGAACCACCGGGCACACACGCCCAGCACTGGAAGGTGGACAGCGCAAGGGGGTGCCCCTGGTACTCACCAGGCAACCAGGCAAAGTAGTGTGTGAAGGGCGACAATAGGGAGGAGAGAGTTGGACATCGCAGCTGCTGGCTCCTTCCTGGCAGAGACCATCTTTGTATGCCATCCTTTAAGGTTCGAAGCTGCTCGTTATGCCATGCCAGGTCCGGCTAGGAGACACCCCGGGCGGCGGCGCCAGTTGGCAACGGAGGACGGGCTGTTTATTTCATGCGCTGTACCGGCCCCGGAGGCTCCCCGATCTTTTCGCGCTGTAGGACAGGTGACCCCGGATACCGATGCCTCTGACCTCACCCTCCCTGTCAGTCTCTACCTGCGCCAGACGCCGAACGTGCTTGCCAGCGCCTCCCGCTGTCCGGGGTGGAAGGAAACAGGCTCGTCTGTGCTGCTTTCGCTTGCCGATCCCTCCCCGCCCACCACACTGCAGCCGCGCGTCCCGCCCCCTCCCCATTCCTTCACACTACTCCTGCCATCGGAGCCTGCCACCAGGGCTGCCCACTTAGGCACAACCAGGTTAAAATGCCTGTTTATGTCGCTGGCATATATCTAAAATTGTTTAAGGGGCAACGTGTGCACCTCCGCGAATGCACAACAGGGATCTGAGCTCGGAAGATCTCTCTGGGGTCGGTGGTCCCCACCCTCGCGGTGTGTTTCACTAGTAACGCTCTGGAGCACAGCGTCACTTTCACCCACGCTCACCTGCTGCAACAGGTAGCCCAGAAAAGGTGAAGTTACCCCGTTCTTTGCATACTTTCTTCACAGGTCAAAGTTTGCCTGCACTGAGTTTGGCTAACGTTTCACCGAGGGCCAAAGGCAGACTTCGCAGCGCTTCACACACGTTTCCTCCGCGGTGCCTCTCTTGACACGCTAACTCTCTCGTCGCCCCACTATCTTATTTTACGACCCAAGATGTAACTCGTTTTCGCGGCACCATCTTGAAAATGTTTATTCTCTTTTGTCTGTACGCTAACATGTTGCGGTAGGCGGTTGGGGGCCTTCGCCTCCCCAGCCATCCGTCCTGCGCCCGTGAACTTCACACGTGTTCAGTGCCTCATAGCCTTCGCTGCGTCAACGGCTGCGAGCTGTCGGTAAACACAGCCTCTGATGCAGAGCGCCTTCCCATCTCCGTGTGACGCAGACTGCTGCACAAACCCACTCCATTAGCCCTCTGCCCAGATGTCCTATTTATAAAACGTTTAATGCAGGTTATTGTTTCTTTCGATAGGGAAGCGCTCGGTGTAAAAAGGCACCGGGGCATAGTACGTACATTGTATTGCAGTAAAAAAAAATGTATGCACACAGAAAAGCGCGTGCGTGCAGCATTCCATAAAAGTGCAATATTCGGTTTTCATTTTTGTGCGATTAATAGGAACTCGGAATGCACGTGCATAGATAGCCCTCCTTGGAATGGGGCACGTGTGCTAATAGAGATCTTCCTGCTGCCAGTGCTTCCGGTATTGACCATGAGCTGATATGTGGCTAGTGATGACTTGAGTACTTTTGAAAACCTTGTTTACTGTATGCAGTGCGTGAATGTATTCTAAAACAACTATTCTGCTCAGCAATTCGAAAAAATGAGAGCACGTACTTATGATATGCTCACAGAAAGTCTAGAGTAAATCGTTTCGTGCGCTCTCAGACCTTGACTCGTCATGCATGTCTGTGTCCGCCGAGATATGCTTTTTTGTAGAAAATGTCGAAGTGCCGAACTTGCAACAGTTTCCAAAGAGTTTAGGCAACACTTGCAGAGTGAGGGAAGATACTGTTATTTAGCCAGATTATTGTAGGAAGAAATCAAGATGGTAGGAGAAAGCACTTACTATATTTTCACAAGAACAACACCCGATATTTTTCTTGCAAATAGACAATTTCACCAATGAGCCATTTGTTTAGAATATTACTTTCAACAGATACAAAAATAACTAAATACATCAATGTATTAGGGGGCCGATCCTATGCGATCGCATGATAAGGTTTGTGAACGAAAGCCCCTGTTTTTGGTGAAATGGGATCATAAGTGAGGCTGTTTGTGGTATAACTGCACCTTGTTACTGGGCCACTTGTACCTGCTGCCGAAGCGTTTGCTACTGGGATCTATATGAATCCTGCAGTCATATGGGTCAATGCCACCTCGTCTGACTCAACCATGTCTCCTTCCAAGGTCATTAAAATGTGCACCCTGTGACTTGTAATAATAGCGCACTAAGAATGAACAACATTTGCAGTACTAAGAACTAGACATTCCATTAAAGTATCGTATTTGTGAGGAGTCCAGCTTTTAAAATGTGAACCCCATAAATTGCTTGACTCTACTTTTATTTAATTACTTCCACTGAGGGTTGAGGCTTCTACTTTCCATAAGTGGGCATCTCTGTAATGCATGTCTACCATGGCAGTTACAGCCGCACAGGTGAAAGGAGTGTGAGTTAGTTACCTTTTCTCATTGTTCTGTGTACCCAGATAGATCCTTCTTGACCCTCAGGTAAAGGGAGGCATGCATCAATTTACCAACTAGCTTGAGCAGAACTCGTAGAGAAGTTGTATCCCACGCGCTTCTCTTAAACTTACTTGCAGAGATTGTTCATTGGGAATGTAACATGTCAGAGACTGTCAGGTATTATGATTTATAGTTGGGAGTTCTGACAACTTTTCACTCTAAGTGAACACACACAAGAAATCAACACTGTTATTTTTAACACTGTATTTTACGCCAATTTTAGAGGAGACCAAAAGGCAGAGTATTATCGAAGAAATCAATAAAACTAGTATCTACAAAGGCACAGAATGTAAATAGTCAAGAAAATGATATATTATATGCTGCTTTTTTAAGGATCCATTCATGGGTAATCTTTAGGATCCAATATATGACAATCTATGCAAAGGAATTATTTATATATTGCCACCACTCGTGTTACTGAGCTTCATCTAGCCAGTCTACATTCCAGTCACCGAGACGGGAATACACTATGTCTCTATGGACCCTTAGTTATGACATGATGGCCTTGATGCAAGCCGCTCTGCAGCAAACTGTGCTAGTCTCTGTTATTGTGTAGGAATACATCAAAGTTCAGCCTGTCGCTGTGGGAGAACTGTGAAAAGTTAATGTATGCTATCCAAATTGTCTATTTTGAGAAAAATAAAACCTCGTCCCCCATGTTGTCAGCTGGGAGAAATAGCAGGTCAATTTGCTTACAATCCATTTGTCTAGCACAGGAGCTAAAAAATCAGAACACATCACATCCATTCTAGGTCACCTCCCTTGGATTCCCCCTGAAAGTGACTTCAAGATTGCTTAACCCTTCAAAGAGTATATATAGGCTAACCTTCATATCTGAAAAAAACTTCTATTCACCAGAGGCCCCAGGAACAATAGCAACAAAAGCTGACTAATTCCTAAAATTGCAATATTCAAAAGAGCAAAAACATGGAAACAGGCTAATTCCTGCCTAGCTCCCAGGATTTCAACTCTATCCCTGATTACATTAAGCTGAACCAGAGCCATGTATTCTTTCATTAGAACCAAAAATCAATTTCTTTAAAATATGCCTACATCACATCATTCCTATTTCCTCTTTTCATGCCTTTCATCAATGTAAGCTATATGTACTCTTCTCTTAGTTGTATGTAAAGTGCTTCGATGACCTAGTGCCTAGGTCCATACTATAAATACTACTAAGACATACATGCATATTCTTGTTAAAGCCACTATACCTTTTCCTAAGCATCAACCATTCAAATGATTACTTGACTATATGAGCCAGAAGCATGCCATCAGAGTGAATGATATATGCAACATGCATTGTTGCATCAAAATGAACATAAATGCATTAGCTATTGTCATGGCTCACATGGCCCGAGGCGTTGATAAACAAACAGGTTAATGCACAATATATGGGAGCACCTAAAACACTTACAAGACAAGGGGCCACATTTTGCATTGCAAACAGGAAATTGGTCCGTTTGCGACAGCAAAATTGGTCAGCCCCATTTACAAACCCTATTTTTGAGTCAGTAACCTATTACCGACTCGCAACAGAGGGTTTGCACCTCGCTATTAGGAAGGGGCGGGCTGGGGGGCATGGCTAGCACCCGTGAACGATGGCGGCATCTCCGTAGCTCTCCCGGGCGGCGCGGAAGATGGGAAGCCCAACGTGACTCCCTGCAGCGACTTTCTCCGGGGAAAGCATGGGTTTCAACTTCGGAACTGATGTGGAGCTCGTTTCATGATTCTGGACACCCGAGGCTGCCTGTGGGTATTCTTTTTCTTTGACAAATGCAGGACGCGCCGATACTCGGCGTTACAGCCACCATTTTATGTAAGCGCTGACGGAGCTTTGCTCCTAGCGTTTCTCGCCTGACTACAGTTTTGGCAGCTTAACTTTCAAGTCTTCTTCCTTATCAACCTGCTATTCATCACGCTATGCCCATTTAACTTATACAAGTGTCTTGGCTTCTGCTAGTGCGTTTTTCAAGCGCTTTGGGTTTTCTGTCACCTCAGCTTGTTATTATTCATTCACAACTATGCTGCATTATGTGTGGACATCACTTTGAAGCAACTTTCTTCCGCACTTAAGCAATTATGGGCCACACCTTATTTTCACTCCTCTGCTTCGTGCTTCTATTTACTACATGACTGCATTGTACGAGGTATTAACTTCTGAAAAGGCGGCCGCCATTTTGTGAAGCTGCTGACGGAGTCATACTCCTAGCAGTTTTACATTGAGAGAAGGAATTATTTCTACACCCTCTGCCGCTTATTGCTTCATTGCTTAATAACTTGCCTTGGATTTCTCAATTATATTATCGCAGAGCCGATTTCTTCATACTTCTAGATGCCATTGTTACTTTTCATTGTAATTCATTTTCCTTCAAGCTGAAGAAACCACCTGTTAGATTTTTATGTAGTTTACTTTTGCTTGTGTACCAAATGCTCAGTTCATATTTTCTTAAATAGCGCTTTTGTTATTGTGTTTTTCATTTCTTCTTTCCAGAATCACTGTTGTTTTTGCAACTAGAAATGACACTTTCTTCTTTTCTTGTCATGTTTTCCAGACTGTTGTTACACCACATTGTATACTTAGTCTCAGACTTACTCACACATATGTCTTTACTCTATCGACTTTACTAACCTCTCACATTAACTAGCTATATTGCTTGTTCTTCTGCTGGGATGTTTTGTCTTTTTTTTCTTTTTTTATATAACTTGTTGTATCTTTGGTTGACCTCTTTGTGTGGCTCTCATAGGAAAAACTCTTGTTTATAGCGCTCAACTTTACTGCACTTACCTGTACACAATTTAGTTCGTTTACCTGTTCTGATATACTCTAGTTGCATTTGCCATTTCTTCTATGGGTAGAACATATAAGGAGTTACGCAAGCCTTCTCCAACTGCTCATAAATTTCTTCTTCACACGGGTTCTAGATATCAGTGTCTAGACATGGATGACTCCTCTGATCCCTCTGCTAAAAGTTCCTCTTCTACTTCAGCTCCACAAACAAGTGGCGCCACCAAAGGTTCAATCAAGAGACTAAAAAAGGATCCACCTTCTCCTCCCAAACAAACCTCAGCAGTAAGGATGGATATCCTTTTGGAAGAAATTAGGGCCTTACGCCCTTTTATTGAAGAAACTAAAACTACTCTTGAGGAAACCAAAACTACTCTTCAGCTGTTATCGGACAAGTGGTCAAATATTGATGGTAGAGTAACCCTCCTAGAACGAACTGTTGATACTCTTAATTCCTCTGTTGCCAAAGTTGATCCATTGTGCGTCCAAGTTTCTACACTCCACAAACAACTTGAGAACTTATAGAACAGAAATAGGAGGAGCAATCTTCGTATTTATGGCCTGGCGGAAAATTCAGAGGGATCTGATGCCCTTACTTTCTTCAAATCCTTTTTGCCGAAGATTCTCAAGCTGCCAGATACCACTAATCTCAATATACAAAGAGCTCATCGTTTAGGCCCTCCTCCTACTGGGTTCTCTACTACTCATGTTAAAAGGCCGAGAGGTGTGATCCTCTACTTCCTAGAATATACTGATTTACTTACAGTTTTGTCTGCAGCCAAAGCTCTCCCTCGACTCACCTGGTCTGGTAATCAGCTCTTCTTCTCACAAGATTATGCTAAATCCACTGCTGACCGGCGTAAAGAATTCCTTTCACTTCGCCCTCAGTTGCGTTCTATGGGAGCGAGATACGGACTTTTCCATCCCTGCCTTTTCAAGGTGACTTTCAACAACAAGACTACTACTTATGATGATCCGCTGAAACTAAAGAGTTTTCTGTATTCTCACACTACCACTGGAATGGACATTGCTGCTTCTTCAAGTTCTTAATAATTAGCTTTCACTCACTGATCTTATGTTAAGGCTTTTTATGCTATGTTTCTAGTTTGGTTTTTCATGATTGTTATGCTTATGCAGTTTTACTAGCTGTTTGTTTTACGTCAATCTTCTCTGTTCTTAATATTTACCATTTTTCCCTTCTCCTCCTTCGTACAGATTTCTTCATTCATATCGTCACCCACCTTCATGTCCTTGGAGTTCGTTGCGGTTGTCTTCCTTCCCTGCCTTCCCTTTGGAGCTTATGACCCGTCATTGATCTATGTGGCCTCCATCCTCCTCTCCTCTTGTTTGTTCTCGACACTATGTAAGTTTTTTGCTCTTCTTCTTCTGTTATTATTTTCTTACATTTCTTTCTCTTTCTTCTTTAAACTCCTTAGTTCCTCACTTCTCCTTTGGTTACGTTTCTCTTCAGCAGATTTTACGTCCTTTCTTCTTGATCCAGTCTTCTCATTTTCATTTTTTGCTGCTTATGTTATCGCTATCTCTCTTCTGTTTAATTTTCTCCTTTTTTCTTCATTATGTAACTGGCTTTTATTGCATTGCTTTTTATGAAATTAGCTTCTTTTATTTTTGGTATCTCTTATCAATATACCTATATGCTTTACATGTATTTTTTTTTCATGGTTATTCTTCAACTGGTCTTTTGGTATGCTTTTTTAACATTGTTTCATGCCTTTGAAATTATTTACTTGGAATGTTTGAGGTTTACATTCGCCAATTAAACGACAGAGAGTGTTATCCCATTTGACAAAACTTAACGCAGATGTAGCCTGTATACAGGAATCACATTTATCGGCGGATGAATCTGCTAAACTGAAAAGAGGTTGGGTGGGTGATGTGTATTTTTCCTCAGGTGATGGTAAACGTAACGGTGTTTTAATTCTGTTTAGAAAATCTCTTCCAATCAAGTCAGTAACGCATTTTGCTGATACTTCAGGCAGATGGGTGTTGGTTAATTTTATTCTAGACAATGTTCCTATTTCCATTTAAAATGTGTATGCTGCCACGAGTGGTGATGCCTCTTTTTGGACCTCCTTAGCCCCACTAATCACCCAACACTATGTAGATAACTTCATTCTAGTGAGTGATTGCAATGATGTTTTTGACCCCTTTTTGGATAGACACTCAGCTAGCGCTTACATTCCACATAAGTCGCAAAAATCTTTTACTCACCTCATTGCACAATACAAACTTACTGATGCCTGGAGACTCTGCAATCCCACTTTGTGAGAATACCCTTTCTTTTGACCCCCTCACCAAACTCAATCCCGACTAGATTATTTTTTTATTTCACATAGCCTTACTCAGTCCCTTATTTCTTCTGACATCGGCTCCATCTTAATCTCGGATCATGCCCCAGATTCCATTTCTTTGGATTTATTACAAAAGCCTACATCCATTAAAAAATGGCGTTTTAACAACGCTCTCCTTCTCGATGTACAATTTGTTTCTTCTTTTACATCCTTTTTCCACTAATTTTTTCTGCTCAATCATATGGACGATGTTCCATTTCCTGTAGTTTGGGATGCTTTTAAAGCTTCAGCCAGAGATTTCATCATTAATTACGTTTCTCGTAAGAGAAAGAAAGCCCAACAAGCCACCAATGTTCTACTTTCCAAAATTAAGCAACTAGAACACTTATATTATACATCTAAATCAAAAGATTGCTTAAACAACCTCCTTTCTGCCAAACTTCAATTTAACGAAGATTCTACATTCAATGCATCTAATTTTCTCTTAAAATCTAGCGTCAAATTCTATGGTGGGCAGCATAAGGCAGGAAAATTGTTGGCTAATTATTTAAAGGTGAAGCAAAACAAAGTTAACATTGAATCTATCTACGGTTATGACGGATCACTGAAACACAAAAGCGAAGACATCTTACAAGAATTCTTACATTTCTATGAAACATTGTATTCCTCTGAAACGTCTTCATCTGAACAGTCCATCTCCCAATTTTTATAAAGCATTTCTTCTCCTTTTGATACTCCTCCAGACCTGTCCTCTTTAGAATTTGATCATACACATAAGGATCTCCTCCAGGCTCTTCACACTCTCAAGCATGGGAAAGCTCCGGGGCCGGACGGCTTTACTGTTGAATTCTTTTCCTGTTTTTCAACTTTGCTTGTCCCCAAATTACATTTGCTTCTCTCTACCTTTCTTCACACTGGCTCCGCTTCTGTTTCTTTCACTGATGCCCTTATCTGTATTATCCCGAAACCGGGTAAAGATCCACAGCATTGTAAAAATTATCGCCCTATTTCTCTAGTAAATATTGATTATAAAAATCTTTCCAAAGCATTAGCCTTGCATTTAGAGTCTTTACTACCTAAGCTTTTAGGGAAAGAACAGTCCGGCTTTGTTAAAGGTAGATTGTTGTCGGATAACACTAGATTATTTTTTGACATCCTTTCCAAAACTTCACATTATTCACATTCCCTCGCAGCCATAGCTTTGGATGCGGAAAAAGCTTTTGATCGGGTTGAATGGCCATATCTGTTTAAAACTCTGCAGTGGTTTGGTTTTGGTCCGAAAATCTCCTCCCTGATTTCCTTCCTATATTCTCGTCCTAGAGCAGCAATTTCGGCAAATGGGGGCTTATCTTCTTATTTTTCACTGGGGAGAGGGGTTAGACAGGGTTGCCCACTTTCAACTTTTCTGTTTAACCTTGCTTTAGAACCCTTCCTTTTGCGAATCCGTCAGAATGATAACATACATGGTTTTAACTTTCATAACTCTGCTGTTAAAATGGCAGCTTATGCTGATGATGTCTTACTATTCATCTCCCAACCAGATACCCCCCTTCCAGCATTTTTAGACGAAGTTCATTCTTTTGCTCAAGTATCAGGCTATAAACTAAATATAGACAAGTGCGAAATCTTGCCACTCGCTAAAGTGACTTTCAAGGATGACTTTTCTACTTCAGGTTTTACTTGGAGCCCTAATTCTATCAAATATTTGGGCCTTACTTTTCACTCCTCTCTTTCGGGTACAATCACTGAGTGTATGGAGGATTGCGTACAAAAACTAACCACTCTCACTCATAAATGGCATCCTCTCTATTTGTCGTGGTGGGGAAGATTGGACACAATCAAGATGATGCTCTCTCCCATTGTTTTATTTACAATATCCAACATACCACTTGCTATCCCCTTGAAATATTTCAAGAAAATTAACTCTATTCTATCTTCCTTTCTGTGGGGGCATAAAAAATCTCGTATGTCTTTGTTTAAGCTAATGCGTTCTAAAAGAGAAGGCGGGGTGAATTTTCCAAACTTTTCCTTATATCACAAATCTTTTCTTTTACATCAAATCTCTCATTGGATTGAAGATTCTTCATTATCCTCTCCTCTTTGGTTGACCTTAGAAAATTCTTTCATTTCCCCCTTTTCCTTCAAAGAATATCTTATGCTTTCTCGTAGACCTCCGTCTTTATCGACTCCTATTCTGAAATATACCTCCAAAATTTTTCCTTGTTTACCTGTTTCATCCTTCTTTGATCAGCCTATTTGGCATAACACGTCTATTTTAACTAACAATAAACTAATTTTTGGGAAATCCTGGAGAATGCGTGGCCTTATTTGGGTGCATCAATTGTTTCACCATACTCTGATCTGGCTTTGATTTGGCTGCTACTTCTTTCAACCTACCTCTTACTTTTCGGGCCAAATATTTGTTGTTGACACACGCACTACAACAGGCCTACGATGTTCATCTTGCTGTACCTCCTTCATCAACTCATGCGCCCTCTGATGCATCCTCGTTGAATTCTTTACTTCTTAAGCATTCTAAAGCTTCCAAGATATATGCTTTCCTTAACACTCTATCCTCCCCCCGCATTAAAACCACCATAGAGAAGGATTGGGAAAAAGATCTTGTAACCTCTTGGCCTATTGAGTTATGGGACAAATTGTGGTTGAAGATTCGTAGATCCTCTAGAGCTGCTAACACTACTCAAACACTATTTTTTATTTATAATTGTCTATTGTTTTCACCACTCACCCTCAGCAATCATTTCCCAGATGCCTCTGACAAGTGTTGGTCCTGCTCCTCATCATGTGCAGATCTTTTACACATGCTTTTCAGCTGTCACCTTGTTCTTAGTTTCTGGAAACAGGTTTGGTCTCAAATTAATAAGATTTTTTCTTCCACTCATCCCTTTTCTTTTTCTCACATTTTTTTAGGGAGTCTTTCTCCCATCTGGGATCATTGCACTTGCAGCATTAGAATAATTGACTTACTACTAGCAGTAGCATTTCAGTAAATAACTAAAAGTTGGAAGGATTATACCAAATTATCTTATAAGGCCTGGTGGTATGCAGTTTGCTACAATCACAGACTAGACACGACCTTTGTTTACCCCTTAAACTTAGTTTTTAAGCGACGAGAACTATGGGATCCAGTTACAGTTTGTTATTATTTGAGTGCTCGTACCTCTCTGTCCTTATCCCCGTTACAGCAAGAAGTCCTTAAACCTCCATGACTTTCTGTTCTTTGTCAAACAGGATACTCCTTTTTATCTCTTTCTTAACTTTTCTTATGATTGTAATGTATATCTCATTACCCTTTTTTCATGCCTTATTTTATACCAAGTGCCAGTTTTTCCTCATAATTGTTCTCAATTTTTGATACCTTCTATTATAGCCTATGTTATTGTCATTATTTAACCTGATATATGCTTTTGTTTGTTATCTTTTTCTTATTTTTTGTCTTATTTTGTAACATTTGAGCATTTTTCTTTCAATAAACTTTTTCTGAACTGAAAAAAGGAAGGGGTGTGCCAAGGCCGTCCCTTCCTAATAGCGAGTCACACTTCAATGTACGATTGAAACACTCACAGTTTACCACCTACTTCAAATAGGTGGTAAGCCATTTCCAAACGGGAAGGGGCCCCTAGAGGACCCCTTCCTCTTTATGATTGGCATTGAAAATATTTTTTATGAGCAGGCACCACTGCCTACTCTTAAAATATGAAACAGTAACGTTTAAGTTTCATATTTTTAAATGCATCCCATTTTCCTTTAAGGAAAACGGGCTGCATTAAAAAAAAAAACTACTTTATTTAAAAAGCAGTCACAGACATGGTGGTCGGCTGACCCCAGCAGGCCACCATCCCTGGGAGTGCTAGCCATTCCTACTGGGGTCGCAAATTGTGACCTGCCTCATGAATATTAGTGAGGCAGTCAATTTGCGACCCCATTAGGAATTGCAAACAGTGTCTGAGACACTGTTGTACATGCCTATTTGCGAGTCACAAAATGATGCAATTTGTGACTCACAAATTGTAAGTGTCGTACATCTGGCCCAAAATACTTAACACCCCTGTAATGATAGTAAGCTCTCTAGCAGATATAAAAATCGTGTACATTCACACTGTAGCTAATCATAAGTCAAAACACATATCGCTAAATGATTAAGCAAGGCATTAGTCTTATGTCTAAGTCAACTGCAGTAAAGTGCACAAAGTCAGTAAAAAAAATTGGAACAAAAGTTTGCTATACAGAAAACAGCAGCAGCTGCTGGACACCCCTCACATTTTAATCTGTCTCACGGACAGGCTTGGAACTTCCAAATCCAGAGCATCGAACACTGATTCAATTATCAGAGATGTTGGCGAGCAAAAAGTCATCAAAACCATTACCCGTGTTGGGGAAGTTGTAGATTGTGCAAACACTGTTGATGATGGCAAAGATGACTGAAATTTGTAATTCACAATGCAGCCATTGAGTAAGGCATCAGATTAGACACAGATGAGCAGGCCTTCAGGTTTTTTGCCAGAAAAATGACATGAGCTGGAGACCCAAAACCCATTTTGCATGGTCAGGAAGTCAGAGAAATGCTTTACACTGGTGGCACATGAAACATCAGCAAAAGTGCACCATACTAAGTTGAAACACAAATGGCCATTTTGAGGTTCTGGACTTTTAAGAGTCCAGAGGTGTCAGGGAAACAACACCCGAAGACCCCTGAGTTCCTCCTGTTCCGGTGCACAAATAAACAGAGACACGGGCTTCTCGATGGTGGCGTCAAAGACCAAGGTTTATTTACTGCAGGGACACAGAAATCATAGGAACCACACAGAGGCAGAATCTACGAGACTGTTCGAATTGCATTAAGTGGGTTACTCTTTAAATACACGAAAAATGTCTTTGGGCTACATTACACGAATATTTCTCATGCCCAACCCGGTATTCCAAACAAACAGTAAATTTGACATCAAACAATAATTAGTCGTAGGTTTTCGGTATTCGATCAGGTCCTCTCGACAGTTTTCCATTCTTTGCCCGATCCTCCCCATCATAAAAATCGTAACCTCCCCATTGTAAAAGCCCAGAAGGAAAAGAGCAGAGCCAGGTGCAAAGGATTGAAATGTAGGATAAGAGGTGTTTATGGATCATAAACGGGCATGGCTACCGTCTTCGGCCTTTCAGTCAGGACAACGGACACGAGAACCAGTATAGCAGGAGTGGCCTCAGGCAAGGGAGGTAGCTTGACTCTGCCTCGTCATGCAGCGTCAGCCTTTCTCGGGCTCGAGCTTACGTGTCCTTAACAAGGTGACTCTGCCGGGGTCATCGTCCGTTCATTGACTATGTGAGGGCAAGAAACAAGATGGATGCCGTAACTAAAATGGATGCCATGACTTTTATGACAGAATGCCCTATTTTCCAGTGAATTCATGCTAGTTGCGCAGCGAAAACACTGTCATGTATATAATGGATCATTTGCGGTTCATTGGTACCGAAATCGTGTCAGTACTACGATACCGAATTCACGGGTTCGGATCGCTACAGAACCTCAGACCGTCCTTTTGCCCTTACATAGGCAATAACTCACTCTATGTCAGAGTCCATTTCTATGTTCATCAGGTCACTGATATGTTGTTGGAGCATTACTCTATCCCGTGGCGTATCTCTAAAAACAGGTGGTCTTCTTACGCATGTAGAAATGCAGAGATTACATAAGGCAGGACCACACACTGAACAATGAGACAGCACGAAAATAAAAATACTAATGCAACACCAGTGACTATCAGAACCTTCCATCCCCACGCAGACAACAGGCTCAGAACCATCCCATTAATGACCAGTCACCTTCCTCTACATGAATAGAGTCAGAAATCTTATGTAACTTAGAAATGGCCTTGTATACTGTTGGCGCATTATCTGGAATAAAAACGCAGCAACTTGATTGGATCATCTTACATACTCCACCTCGATCTGCAAGTAACACGTCAAGGACCATACGGTTCTGTAACGTCATGAGGCGATCCGCTTGGAGCTCAGCTGTCAGGTTACTAAGAGCACCAGCCGTTTCAGTGATAGTGGATTCAACTACCCGTGTTAGTTGACGTAAGTTTCTACTGTTGGCCATAGGCCCCCAGAATGGGAGGAAACCCTTGAAAAAGTCTCCTGCTTCTTGGCCAGCAGTATCTTCTTTACTGAAAACACCTCTCACAACTCTAGTTTTGTGATAGTCCGGTGCAGCAGTATATGTCGGAGGTAACAGTTGAGCGATGTAACATGAGCCTGAGAAGTCAGCAGGCAGCCATGTGTATGCTCTGTCTTGGCAAACAAAATAGGTACCCTTAGCAGCAAAGAATGCCGGGGAAGACTGTGACGGAAAAACATATGTTTCGATACAGTCACTCTTCCCTAGTCGAGCTTTCGGATTCCTCCCATTTCCTTGCAAACAGACTTGACCTTGGTGGGGTACGACCCAGATCGGAGTTGAGCTCTTACGTTTGTTCTCACCCAGAGTAATGCCATATTCCGTAACATTCCAACCCATGTAAACTCGCAATTCATCCTTGGGAATGAACGGAGTATTATTGACATCTCTAACCATGTCAGTGATTCCTTTTACCAAGGCTCTATTAGCAGAGTTATACCGGGTGGAACGCGGAGGTCGTGGAGGATAGGTCTCTAGGGCATAAGCGAACATGGTCTGAAATGCCCAGAATGATCCATTATAACTAAAAGGCAGGACCAGATAGGGGATGCCCTTGTCCATGGTATGTGGTATCAAACCACACACCCAGCAGTTTGTTGTATTAACCACTAGTTGATGTTGGTGCAAGAGTTGAATGAAAGTGTTATTTATAAACTCAGAGCGTCGAGCTTGCTCGTGGGCAGGAAAAGGATGGAAAGAATGAAGAGAAACAACAGTCGGAGAAACAGGAGCATGGGGAGATACTGTAGATGCAACAGGTGGAAAGATCAACTGAATACCAAAAATAATTCCGCCTACCAAAGTTATTAAAACAATTAGAAGTGTCAGAGTACATTGCATTAGAAAACATTTGCTATACAATATGTCATATAGCTTTGTCTTGTGCACATTTATGACATTAACCCGTCGTAATTCAGGAAGCTCCATCTTCTACAACCGTTCGCAACGGATGGTTTGTACCTGTTAAAAACTTGCCTCTGTTTATCCTGGGAGTTCCAAAGACAAACAGAAAAAACCGACCTAGTGTCTGATTCCCTGCAAATTAAAACAAGGCACACGTTACGACCCTACGGTAACCCAGATGGCAAGGTGAGAGAAACAATAAAAAACAAAAAGATAAAAATTTTGAGCAAACTTCCTGACTGAATGGAATGCAGTAAGATCAAAACAGTTTTCAAACAGAAGGGTAATTATGCAATGTCATTAGTTCATAACATGAGAACGTAGATTATATCTGTACTTTCCGGGTCTTGTCTGGTCTTGAAATAGCTGGTCTATAGGTGCGGAAATGTTCAACTCCACAGGTGACAAATGTTCACTTTGTACAATACTCGGTTCAGGATTCAAAGGAGCGGTTCCTGCTGGGGTGTCAAAGTTCTGTGTTTCCGTTCGTGGGTGGTCCGTTATGCACTCTGCATCACTGAAAGGGATGTGCCTAGGAACAGGTTCTGTCTCAGATATACCAATTCCCTGTCTAACCCAGTTATCATAGGGGAGTGGAAGAGGGACACGCTTCGTATGGCTGGCGTGCACCCAATTTTTCCTTCCAGCTAGGCGGACTGCAGTTCTTGTTGTGAGGAGGACTTGAAACGGACCCACGAATCTTGGCTGGAGGTTCCGAGTACGTTCAAAGTTCCGAACTACCACTTGGTCGCCTGGTTTCAACGTGTGGCCTGGACTCTCCGGCAGTTTAGGCAAGGATTCGAATACCTGTTGATGAATAAGGCTCAATTTAGCAGTCAGATCATGAAGGTAAGCAATCAACATTGGGTATTCAATCTGTTTGAAATCCTTTGGCCTAGGGACTCCCCAAACATTAGCAGGGCGGCCGAACACAATCTCGTATGGGCTAAGCCCTACTCGAGAGTGTACAGTCGCTCTGGTGGACAGTAAAGCTAAAGGCAGTGCGTCTGGCCAAGAGAGACCAGTGGAAGCTTGAATTTTCGCAAGTTTCAGCTTCAGGGTGCCATTGTACCCTTCAACCAAACCCGCTGATTGTGGGTGATTCGCACTGTGGTATTTTTGGGAAATACCCAGACCCGCACACACACTCTTCATAACTTTCCCTACAAACTCACTTCCATTGTCCGACCAAACAATCCGTGGCATACCATACCTGGGGAAGTATTCTTTGAGGAGGATTTTGGCAGTGGACATAGCAGTGTTATCCTTCAACGGATATGCCTCAATCCATCTTGAGAAGGCACAGACTACCACTAGGACGTATTTGAGATTGTTACACCTGTCCATGTGGATATAATCCAACTGGATCACTTCAAAGGGACAAGAAGGGGGAGCAAAATGGCCAGTTGGGGTTGGGGTTCCCTTGCCAGGATTATGCATCAGGCATACCATACAATTTTTCACCACTCTTTCTGCACACTTAGTAATTCCATCGTTCTTCCATACTGGAGCTAACATTTTACAGATCCCTTTCGAACTGATGTGCGCCGCTCCATGCGCCATCGTAACTACTGCAAGTACATACGCATCAGGTAACATCCAACGCTGCTGCTCAGACAAATCGACCCAACATCCACTTGAATCCATTTTACCCGTTTTCTCCTTCCATTCATTCTTCTCATTTTCAGTTGCTTCATTCTGGATTGTTTTCACACTTTCAATCGTATTCTCACACATTCCTGATTCAGCAATCCATCTTGCAGACGTTGCAACGTACATTCGGCTCATCATGTTCTTGGCCGTTTCTTTAGCGACCTCATCAGCAAACGCATTCCCACGGCCAACATCATCCGTAATCTTCCGATGTGCACTGCACTTCACAATTGCAACTTCATTCGGTAGAGTCAGGGATTCCAATAGATCGCTGACTAACTGTCCATGTTGGATCTTAGGATCTTAGTCCCATGGGACGTGAGAAAACCTCTTTCTCTCCAGAGACGCCCAAAGTTGTGGGCAACGCCGAAGGCGTATTGGCTATCAGTAAACACATTCACTCTCTTTCCCTCAGCTAAAACACACGCTCTTGTTAGTGCAATTAATTCTGCAGCTTGGGCAGAATTCTGACTTACTCTTGCAGTCTCAACAATCGTACTCAAAGTCGTAACTGCATACGCGGCCGTCACATCACCATTCTGTAGCTTAAAACAAGACCCATCGACATATAAAGTGCCGTCTGGATCTAGTAACGGAGTATCTTTTAAATCAATCCTACCTTTTGTCTCTTCCTCAGTTCTGAAACAACAGTCATGGGGCTCTGAATCACTCGACTCCTGAGTATTCGGCAACAGTGTGGCTGGATTCAATATGTTGCATCGCTTGATCTGAATGTGACTTGCCAAAAGCGTCAGCTCATAGCCTGATAGTCTAGCACTGGTGAGGTGCTGAGTTTTCGTTCGATTCATGAGTGTATCCACAGCATGTGGAACCATGACTACTAACATGTTGTTCATGACTAGTCCAGCAGACTGTCGAATAGACACTGCAGCTGCCGCTGTAGCTCTCAAACAACTTGGCAACGCTCTGGCTACCGGATCTAATGTGGATGAGAAATATGCACAAGGCCGCTGTTTGTCACCAAATTGTTGCGTTAATACACTCAATGCACAACCTTCTCTTTCATGGACATATAGAGTAAACGGCTTACTGTAGTCAGGAGTACCTAACACAGGAGCTGAACACAGCGCATCACGTAAGTCAGAGAAGCTCTGTTGACATTCATCAGACCATGGCAAAGGGCTTGGAACACCTTTTCCAGTCAGGGCTACCAATGGTTTCGCCATGAGAGAAAAATTTGGGATCCATTGCCTACAGTATGACGTAATACCCAAAAACGCACGCACTTCTCTTTGTGTGCTTGGTACAGTCATCTGCGAAATTGCTTTGATTCTCTCTGGGGTCAACCTTCTTCCCTCCTTTGACAAAAGATGACCTAAGTAGGTCACTTCTTGGCAACAATATTGCAGTTTAGAAGGTGACACCTTGTGATGTAAGTCTGACAAATGACGTAATAAAGAAATTGTAGCTGCTTTGCAAGTTTCCTTGTCATCAGCAGCCAGTAAAAGATCGTCTACGTATTGGATCAGAGCAACACCATGAGGGAGTACAAGGGCATCTAATTGACTCTTCAATGCTTGGCTGTAAATTGAAGGGCTCTCACAATAACCTTGTGGAGGGCGTTTGAACCTGAAGCTGCGACCTCCTAAGGAGAAACCAAATATATCTCTACTTTCCTCGGCTATGGGAATGCTGAAAAAGGCATTTTTCAAGTCGATCACTGTAAACCATGAAGCTGAGGCAGGAATCAACGTCAGTAATGCAGTGATATCTGGGACTACAGGAAACTGTGGAATCACTATTTTGTTAACTTCTCTAAGGTCAATCACAAATCTGTAAATTGGAGGTTTGGAAGGGTCAGTATGTTTCAAAATCGGCAGAACAGGACTATTGCAGACGTTTCCTCTAGTTTCCTCAATCACATCTTTCTGTATTAAGTCTTTCACAATCAGCAAGAGTGCTCGTTCACCTTCATTCGAAATCCGATACTGTGGGATTCGTGGGAATTTAACATTAGCTTTCAGACTTACCACATAAGGGGGAATTTCCAAGAGGCCTACATCATTAGGACCAGTCGCCCAAAGAGTATCAGGGAGAGAACGCAGCTCCGGTGGGAGCTTATCCATCGACATATACATTGGAGAGATGACTCTTTTGCCTAATGTGAGCTGTACTCCTCAAGGGGAACAGTACAGTGTCGCGTGCAGGCGTATCAACAGATCTAAACCAAGCAGATTCTCATTACAACCGGTTGTTAAGATAAGGGGTGCTTCTAGTTCGCATGGCCCAACAGATATTGACAAAGGACTAGAGACAGGATTGTGAACAGGGGCGCCTGAGAATCCTACCGAAGTGTTCGTTAAGCCAGACAAAGGTGCGCCAGGGAGTTTCGCATGCATAATTGAACTCTTTGCCTGCGGCTGTCCTAGTGCTCGCTTCTTTGAATCTCCTCATTATGATCATAGTAATCTTCAACATGATACTGTGGAGATCTACCTGTTTGCGCAGATTGTGCATTTCGCTGATCGAAATAATTCGATTGGCGATCAGCCTGTGGTGTCATCGTACCACGTCCTCTACCTCTAGGAGCTTGCATAAACCCAACATTACCTCTCTGAGCTGGGACACCACTAGTTTGTGGGTGCAGTACTGGACACTCATTTTTATAATGACCCTCCTTTTTACAATAAGCACACTGATTCCATGCTAACTGTTGTCGCGGAAAATTATAATTAAATCTTTGGGCCGTCCCTTGCTGGAATTGTGGTTGTGGCTAAAACTGGGGTCGCTGCTGTGAATCTGACTGATTCGAACGAGGCGGATACGCCTGTTGCAAAAGAACTTTAGTCTTTAAATCTTTTGTTTTCTTTTCTGACTTTTCCTTCTCTTCTTTCTCTCTATTCTCGTAATACTGAGCAGTTGCAAGTATCTGTGCTGTCGTCAACACTGCCCATGCACTTTCAGAATCCTTTAACTTGTTACTAAGCTCAGGTAGTAAATTAAACACGAACTTGTCGACAAACAATCTCTGGCCTCCCTCAGTACTCATATCTTGCCCACTGTGGTCTACGAAGGTCTCTTCAAATCTAGTGAAGAAGTCAGAGACGCTTTCGTCCTTCTTTTGCTTGCATGCCGATAATTTATCCCAATTGACTCGTAACGCTGGCATCAGCGTTTTCATTAGAGTAATTATTCTGCCAGGTAAAGCAGCAATCAGAGGTTCAGGTTTAGCACCGCCAATTTGTTGCGCATCTGCCGCTATAATAGCTGCCCAATCACCTCCTAAGGCGACTGGGTTGTTCTCTTGCCGAATTTTGGCCCATATAGGCTGTGGCACCACATTACCAAATAGCATTTCAATGTCTGCTAAATTCATGACACACGCTTGAACTGTCTGCGTTAACTCTTTGTAATAACCAGCAGGATTTTTACGCGGGTCCGGTAACGCTTGTTTTACGGCTAATACTTCGGCCCGTTTCCAAGGGATGTGTATCCACACTCTCTGGAAATCTGCCGGAGCAGCTGCAATATAATGAGCCGCATCAGCTTGAACTGCATCACGCCATATCGGTGGAACTTCCCTCATCGGATATTGACCTCGTCTTTTCCTAGTAGTACTCGGTGAACCATCAGGGTCTCTTGTCGCTCGAAGAGGGGACTCATCCCTATAAGCTAAAATCAGTTCTATCGCTCCCCTTACTTCTGGACCTATCACCATTCCTGCGGCAAACTTCTGTTGGATATTTATCAGGTCAGAGGGGACGGAGTCTAAATCATCATCTTCCCATTCTTCACGCACAAGAGAACACATCACGTCAAAAACATAACGTTGAGTGGGTTCATTCCATTGCATAAAGGTATCTAACACTCTTCGTGCATCATACTTCACAGTTTTTGACATCCACCTAAGAGCTGTCGAATCTAACGAGTCTCGTTCCTGGGGACCAGGAAGCTGGCTACGTCTCTGTATAGAGTCAGAAACGGGGGTCCCAATTAAAGACCTGTAGAGAGGAGTTAAGATATTAGTTACAGAGTCGGTTATTTTCCGACGAACGGAAAGCGGAGTCAGAATGTTCACAGGGTTCGGGGACAGAACAGCTGAAGCAGATGAAATAGTAAGGGTAGGAGTAGCAGGTAAAGCAGTTTGCGAAACGACAGGCAAAGGCGGAACGGGCGCCCCAGGAAGAGGGGGTGCCAAAGGAACATTAACCACGGGAAGGATAGGAGCTGGAATCAAAGGAAGTGGAGCAACTATTCCAGGCTGACCAGCAGCTGGCTGTACAACAGGTAGCAACTGTGGTACTGTAATACCCTGTGCATATGGTGGGAGTGAATTCAACAGGTAAGACAACAGAGGATCCTTTTCATGATCCTCCATCGGCTTAGTAGGACATGATGGCAATACAGGGTAACATTTATCAATTGCCAAATTATATTTTCTATTCGCCATCTCCATTGCTTTCTCAATCTCGTTGACATGCAGCTGCCTAGCAGACTCCATTAAAGTCAACCCTTTCTCTTCTTTCTTCGTTTTCCTAATTTCTCTCTGTTTGGCTTCTTTGCGCCATACGCGAAAAGAATCAAACATTGCCGGCCGGGCTTTTTTCTTGAACAACTTCACTTCTAGATTGTCTAGTATTTCCGTTTCGAAGCTACCATGCGGTGGCCAACTAAGGACACCATCCTTTCTGGTATAACGGACCCATGCTTCATTATACGTAATAGGACCAACACCATGTTTACAATAGAGCTCATATGTAGGAGTTCCAATCGGGGGAACCGAACACGAATCCTCCAACCGGGAATCCCCGTTGCAACGTAACCAGGACAAGAAACAATTACTACTGGTAGTCATGACAAACAAAGACAAATTCCAACCAAAATGCGCAGAGAACTTAGGCCTACCAAAATGAACCAATACCAAAACAAAGATTATCTAAACAAGAGCAACCAATGATAATCTACGAATTAAACCAGAGCAACAAGGAACAACCAAACTGAGCGTAGCCCACTTAATACTTAACTGAAATGTGGAAGACGTCACCAAGGAGAACCCGTCTACGTCTCGCCGTACTAAGGTCTGCACCTCGGGTCCAAGACAGGGCGACAGTCAAGGCAGCGGTCCTCTGTAGCCGTCTGGGAACGGGAACCCTCGTGGAAGAGATCGTCGGGCCACTTTTACGACATGCAGGGATCGATGAAGCGGGGTACCTCCCTCCGGAATCTTCACACGAAACTTCTCGAACTTTTCAGGCTTTGGACCGGTACCGGATGACGTCGCCCCACGTTGGGCGCCAATTTGAGGTTCTGGACTTTTAAGAGTCCAGAGGTGTCAGGGAAACAACACCCGAAGACCCCTGAGTTCCTCCTGTCCCGGTGCACAAATAAACAGAGACACGGGCTTCTCGATGGTGGCGTCAAAGACCAAGGTTTATTTACTGCAGGGACACAGAAATCATAGGAACCACACAGAGGCAGAATCTACGAGACTGTTCGAATTGCATTAAGTGGGTTACTCTTTAAATACACGAAAAATGTCTTTGGGCTACATTACACGAATATTTCTCATGCCCAACCCGGTATTCCAAACAAACAGTAAATTTGACATCAAACAATAATTAGTCGTAGGTTTTCGGTATTCGATCAGGTCCTCTCGACAGTTTTCTATTCTTTGCCCGATCCTCCCCATCATAAAAATCGTAACCTCCCCATTGTAAAAGCCCAGAAGGAAAAGAGCAGAGCCAGGTGCAAAGGATTGAAATGTAGGATAAGAGGTGTTTATGGATCATAAACGGGCATGGCTACCGTCTTCGGCCTTTCAGTCAGGACAACGGACACGAGAACCAGTATAGCAGGAGTGGCCTCAGGCAAGGGAGGTAGCTTGACTCTGCCTCGTCATGCAGCGTCAGCCTTTCTCGGGCTCGAGCTTACGTGTCCTTAACAAGGTGACTCTGCCGGGGTCATCGTCCGTTCATTGACTATGTGAGGGCAAGAAACAAGATGGATGCCGTAACTAAAATGGATGCCATGACTTTTATGACAGAATGCCCTATTTTCCAGTGAATTCATGCTAGTTGCGCAGCGAAAACACTGTCATGTATATAATGGATCATTTGCGGTTCATTGGTACCGAAATCGTGTCAGTACTACGATACCGAATTCACGGGTTCGGATCGCTACAAGCCCCCTAGAGTGAATGATGACTGAGTAGCGGATGAATCAGCTCCAGCTGATCCGCAGGAAAAACAGCTGGATGCTTTACCGGAATGTTCAGAAGAATTGTGTTAGACCTGACAGCTTTAGGCTGGTCTTCCCCCAACGTTTTGCCTGTCTTCTTCCATTTTTCTGACCTTGATTTTGCTGGCTTTAGGACTCTGTGGACTTTACCTCTGCTAGCCAGTGCTAAAGTGTTCGTGCTCTTTACCCTTAACATGGTAATATTAGCTCATACCCAATTGGCATATTAAATTTACTTGTAAGTCACTAGCAAAGTTCACTACATGTGCCTAGGGCCTGTAAATTAAATGCTACTAGTGGGCCCAGCAGCATTCATTCTTCCACCCTCTTAAGTAGCCCTCTAGCCATGACTCAGGCCTGCCATTGCAGAGCCTGTATTTGCAATTTACACTGCCACATCGACCTGGCAAGATAAACCTTTTGCCAGGCCTAAACCTTCCAGTTTTATACATATACGTCATCCGTAAGGTAGGCCCTTTATAAACCACAGGACAGGATGCAACATATGTAAAAGACAGAACATGTGCTGTTAGATTTTACATGTCTTGGTAGTGAAAAACTCCCAAAGTCATTCTTCACTGTTTCAAAGCCTATCTCTCCCATAGGATTACATTGAAATTAGCTTATGCCATCTCTTATGTGTGATTCCCAACAGTGAAGAGATAGACTTTTCAAGTTTGGTGTCTCTGGACTCGCAATTTAAAATCACAACTCATGGTGAATTTGTTTTTTAAACTGCAGTTCTAAAAATGCCAAGTTTGGCATTTTTCTTCTGCTCTAGCTATTTGGTGCCTGCTGCCTGTCTCTGCTCAGTCTGGGTATGGTGACAGCTGGGCTTTGTGTATTCCCTCTAGGCAGCCACACATAAAGGGAACTGAGGTGTGACTAGATGGGCAACCCTGGGAGATGGGAGGAAGGAGCTGGGCACAGTCTCACACTTACATCTGATTAGGCTGTGTCCTGTTCACACACGAAGGACTGCATACCCCCGTAGTGAGTATGGAGCCAGAACAGGGAGGGAGGATCTCTGTGCACTTAAAAGCCTTCTTCGAAGTCTGCCCAACTTTAAAGGCACCGCTGGGAATAATCACTGGACCTCTGACACCATGAATTCAGTATGCTCTGGACCAGTGAAAAGTCTGCGAGGGAGAAGAACTGCTTCTAAAAGGATTGCCACTCTGCTGGACTGGTGCTTTGCTGGACTTCTGCCTTGGTGCCCTGTTGCCTGCTGTTCCCCTGCCTGTGTGAGAAGGACTGGACCTGTGTCACTTGAACCCAGAGTGACTCCAATGGCATGCTAGCTTGCCTCATGATTTGAAATCTTAGGGATAAAAATTCTTCCATCTTGCCTTCATCTGCACCTGGACTCTGCATCTGTGAGCTTGCCCTGCAAAGTGATGCCACCAGTGTCCTGGACCCTTGGAAGTGAGGCTTAAAGTGCTTCTTCAAGCCAGCCCATGTATCCTCATCAGAACTGGTGCATCTTTGCATTTGCGTGGGTCAGAACTGGCGCATCGTCATCATTGCGTGGAGCGGATCCAGCGCTTCGCACTCAGAATCAACACATCGTCTACTGCAGGAGCAGTAGCATTCAGATCCAATGCATTGCTGCTGTTGCATGAAAAATGAACACATCTCATCCACTACAAGGCTCAACATGGATGCCTCGCTTTGGATACAGCCCTCATCTTCTTCAGCGGTGACGCAGCCTGGATCAAGGTACTTTTGTTCAGAGGATCTAACTGGGTCCCTGTGTCCGGCCTGCAGTCCATCGTGGTTGGCCTGAACTTTTGACTTTGTCCTGGTCCAGGGAGACCAGATATCCCAATGAAGAGTGTTAATATAATTGAATATGATATCAATGTACATAATGATATATGCATGCATATTAGCAGCAATAGCAATAAATGCAATATCGATGTACGCCGTAATCTATGAAAGCATAACAATGTTAACCTCTTGAGTGCCCATGACGAGCTGGTCTCGTCATGGGCCGCGGTTGCGCTGTGCCCATGACGAGACCAGCTCGTCATAAACCCCGCCCGCTAATGCAACGGCCGGCACAGGGCGGGGAAAGAGGTGGGCACTCAAGGGGTTAATATCAGTAAAGACAATGTTGATTAACAGTATGACAACTGTACACATAACAATGAGGATGTTGGTAAAAGTGATATCACTGCCGCTCGTAGGAGCTGACTTGTGTTTGCCGCCTTTGGGACCCAGCATTCAGGAACCAGCGCAGCAGTTCCCGCCCACAGCTGCCTCATTAATCCTCGCGGCCCCCGCTTCGCGGGAGCCGCTCGTAGGAGCTGACTTGTGTTTGCCGCCTTTGGGACCCAGCGTTCAGGAACCAGTGCAGCAGTTCCTGCCCACAGCTACCTCATTACTCCTCGCGGCCCCTGCTTCGCGGGAGCCGCTCGTAGGAGCTGACTTGTGTTTGCCGCCTTTGGGACCCAGCGTTCAGGAACCAGCGCAGCAGTTCCCGCCCACAGCTGCCTTATTACTCCTCGCGGCCTCCGCATCGCGGAACGCGCGCAGGTGCGCGCCGGGCCAAGCCCGGGCCAAGGGCAAGCCCGTCTGAGCCCGTCCGAGCACGAACGAGGACGGGACGGGGCCCCTCTTTTCAATCCTATATTTGATCAGCATATGAAGGTTAGTACGCATTTGCTGGATTATTAAGACTGCCCTTCGCTCTTTCTTTATTTTCTTTGTTACGAATTATTGGAGCAGTTGCATTGTAACAAAAGTGGAAAATGACTACAGCCAAGGGGAGAAAGTCGTTATCAGGAGGATCTATCATGGGTACAGTTGACCAATTCGTAACCAGGGCATCTTCTGTGCAGCAACATGAAATTGAAATGACTGAAAAGAGGCAATCTATGGAGCTGATTTTAGATAAGCGGTCGTCAATGGGCAGGCTGGCCCTGGTGTCCTCACCAGTGCCTCAATTAACAGTCGATATTGTGCCCTCTGGTCACACTGGTGATGGCAACCAGTCATCAAAAGTAGTTGGCAGCTTGTTAAGTCCCCCAGCTACTGTAGACTAGGTAGTAGCTGGTCCAGCCATCCCCCCACAAAACCACGAGCTTTCAGGAGCAACTAGATCGAGTTTGCTAACTCGGTCCGCATCTAGTTCTAAACTGGGGACTATTTATCAGGTACCAGATTTAGCAGTCAAAAGAAAGTGTGGTGGAGCCACACTGAAGAATAAAAAAGCAAAAATTCAGAAATGTGGCATTTCGGGGACAAATCCGATAATAGGATCTGTAGCTGAACTCGATATACCCCACCTTACTGCACATGGGTCTTCGACTTTACTAAGTTCTGGCGACATCTTTTCCACTGAGTCCAGGGAAGACTTTTGGGCTAAATTGGAACACATATTTACTGAGACCTGTCTTCCTATTTATGACAGACTGAACTCTATAGAACTCAGACTTTCACACCTTGAATCACTGCTAAACCCCGCACAGGCAGAGGGTGGTATGCGGGCTGAAGTTGGTAACAGCAACATAGAGGGGTTGTCTAGGACAACAAATGCAGTTTGTCACCTTGTAACCCCGCCGGCCACAAATGAATTAGTGGATTTATCTGCCCCAACTGTTTTACCCGATGAACACCCAAACCAACCTAGTGATATTGTTGTGCTCAATGATCCAGCAAACCCTAGAAATGCGGAGGGTGGGGGGGACACAGGGGCAGTAAGCTATGATCGATCAGCAAACATGGCTAAGACCTCTGATGTACAAAAGAGTGTGTTTCCACGTATAGATCTTCCTCCTGAATCTATACCATATTTGGTGGTTCTAGCAGGGGTTCCTGTTTTAAGCCAGGGAAAAAAGGAGGTCTACAGTGAGCTTAAAAACAAATGTATCCACTGGCTAAACTGCAACAGGCCTCTCCCAAACCAGGTTTCTAGTGAAATTCTCTTTGCTAGCCATGTGGACTGGGTGGGGCTCCAGGCGAAAAATATTCGGGGTGATTGTGTTGTAATTAATTTCAGGAATAGAAGGGCCGTCGAGCACATCTGTAACTGGGTGGCAGATAGCTCAGCAACACAAATAAAATCTTTTCCCCTAACTTACTTCTATCCGGCTGCGCCTACCAACTTAGACACTGATTCTATTAGAGGAAGGCAGCCTTGGGGGATAGGGAAAATCTGGGTTATAATTCCCAGCCAGGATATCCTAATTGGAAGGGATCTCAAAATTGTTCCCCCGCACTGGCTATGTTCCATCATAATAACAGATTTAGCATTCTGGATCAAGTAGATTGACGATCGAGGTGTAGTTCACCCCCATTTGCCAAAGTTGATAATATGAGTTTTTTAGTAGCTGGGGAGGGTCCTGTAATGAAATGTAGCATTTTTCAATATGGTCCTCTGGGGGGAGAGAGTACTCCAGCGGCATCTAGAGGTAACGGCAGGGCGGGTAATACTAGCAAGCACGTTGGTGCCCCGTCTCCAATAACACAGGAGTGTGTAAGCAGCATGGGAATCAGCACAGCTATGAGAGGGGCTCGAGACAGAGCACCGAGGGAGAAGGGGCCCGACTCGGGGATGGGGGAGTTGCACATGGATGATTCACCACTTGGGGCAGTTAGTTGTAGTAGGACACATAAGAATTTTAAAGCATGGGAGGCAAACAGTAACATCAAAATTCTCTCATGGAATTTGGCAGGGATCAAGAATAAATTATTATGTCCAGATTGGGGTCTGTTTGTAGAAAAACATGATATTTGTTTAATGCAGGAGACGTGGGCCCTGGAAAATAACCAACGGAGAGGTATTGCCACTTTTAATATACCACCCACAATGAGGGGTAGGGGCAGACCATCCGGGGGGGCTAAGCATCTGTGTGGGCATGCACCTGGGTGCTAAAGCAGAGCAGCTGCCAACAAATTCCCATGATATACAATGTGTCCTCTTATCCCTCCCAGCTAACAAACAAATTGCCCTAATTAATATCTACTCAAGGCCAATGCAGAGTGGGCAAGAGTCTAGAGTCATTGAACAATTGAGAGACTACTTACTGACTCTTGACCCAGAGAACATTCTAATAATAGGGGGCAATTTTAATTGCCAGTTTGAGCCCCTTAGTAATGTGAGCCTAGATGATTCAGATAGTGAGAATCAGTACTGGAACATCCCGGAACCCCTGATCCCACCCGTTAGAGCGTGGACGCCGTTGGTCCTCCAAATAAATTCATTTATTTTTTCTTTTTCCCTGAGGGCTTGTAATGGGAGATTAAAATCGGATAGACGTGGCCTACCAACATTTAACAGAGAAGGGCAAACCTCGACCATAGACTACATTATGGTCGAATCTAGAATTTGGGATAGCGTCTTGGATTTTCAGATTTACCAGCGGAAAGACAGTGACCACAATGCTCTGGTTATGACACTTAAGCCAGGGAGTTGGGGCCTGTCTAACTACTCAGTAGTGCCCACTCTAGTTCAACAACCTCTCCTGCTACATAACAACAGGAGAGTAAAATGGCCCTACATACTGGGTTCCCCAAATAAGTTAGCACACATATACCAGCAGGCTGTGCCGTATCTTAGTGAAATGGCTGTGGTTCGGCCATTGGGAACCCAAGTAGGGATGGACGCTAGGCTGGTAGAAATACACAATCATCTGACCTCTAAGATGCTTGGGGTGTTCTATCCGGAAGTAAGCATTAAGGAAAAACCGGTCCTATCTCATCCCTGGCACAATGCCTCCTGCCGCAAAACGAAAAGAGATTTATTAGAAGCTATAAAGGCCAAGGACAAGCCGAGGATAAAGGAACTTTGGTTGCAGTACAAGCAGGTTATTCAATCTGAGAAGAAGGCCTGGGAAGCAAATAAATGGGAAGATCTGAGAACTGCTCTCCAGTATAAGGATTTGAAATCCTTCTGGGCAATAGTCAGTGACGGTGGGAGGGCTGGGGATTAGCGATAGTACCAAATATAGCACCAGCAGTATGGGAAGCCCATTTTGGAACCCTGTATGCACATTCGGGCATTGACGATTTAGCACCTTCAACTTTTGGCCCCCTCCATGAGCATCGATTGGGGGGGGTACAGGAGATCACTATCGTTGAAGTTGAATCTGCTATCGCCAAGCTATTACCTAACAAAGCGCCCGTTCTTGATAAGCTTCCAGGGGACCTATTTTGGTCAGAACCAAAACTATGGGCCCCTTATCTCTGTGTCTTGTTTAATTCCATCTTAATGGGAATGGATTCGCCAGATACCTGGGGAGGTGCAGAGATAGTTCCTATTCACAAGAAAGGCTGCCCCCTACTACCGTCCAACTACAGGCCCATTAGCCTGATAGATATCACCCAGAAGCTGATGGGACGAATAATCCTGGAAAGAGTCCAGGCCTGGGTTGAGGAAAACAAGGTCTTGAGTACTCTTCAGGCCGGCTTTAGGATGAGCACGTCAACTATTGACCAGATCTTCAGACTACAGGTCCTGTATTGGAAAACAGTGAGTGTGGAGGGTGGCAGCCTCTACCTCATTTTCGTGGACCATAGGTCTGCATTTGATCTGGTCCCTAGGGGAAAATTGTGGAGTGTACTTTTAGATCTTGGCATCCCAATATACCTCCTGGAAGTGTTAATAAGGCTCCACACAGAAACGTATGCCCAAGTCAGATGCGGGAAGCATGGAGAATTGTCTGCTCGCTTCCCGGTAAAAAAGGGGGTGCGCCAGGGGTGCGTCCTGCCCCCTACCCTTTTTAGTTTATACATAAATGGGCTTATAGATCATTTATTAGGTATAAAAGATATTGATGCCCCAAGGTTAGTTACAGGCCGGGTACCCGCATTGATGTTCGCGGACGACACCTTGTTGTTGACTAAGACATCAATGGGTATCCAACATACCTTGGATGGCTTTGTCGATTACTGTGCATCAAGAGGCCTGGAGATAAATCTATCTAAAACCAAATTTATGATTTTTAACCCACCCAGGCAGACCCGCCCAAATCCAGTATTGGATGGCATACCTTTGTAACGAGTAAAAACCTTTGAGTATTTGGGCATCATCCTTGTGTAACATTTGGAATGGGATGCCCAAGTAGCAAAGACTGCTTTAAAGTTGACACAAACAGTGGGTGGGATTTCGAAAATGCAAAGAGTATCTGTGTACAACCCTGCTGCTCCAGTTATAGAAATTTATAAAGTACAGTCTAGAGCGGCTTCTATGTATGGGGCGGAGCTTTGGGGGCATTTTAGGCCCACAAGCCTTACAAGGGTGGAGCACTCATTTATGAGGAATCTGTTGGGATTGCCAGTTAGCACCCGTTAGTACCTCTTCGGCTGGACCCAGGGCTTCTCCCTATTGAGGAGGAAGTGGCCTTAAGGCCACTTACTTCCTGGAGAAGAATATGGTCAGTTCCTGAACTAGCTCCCTTTAGAAGTGAGTTCAGGGATGTGTGGGCTGAAATTAGAACTAAGAAAATTCTGTGGTTAATTCATATTAAGGAACTCTGTAATAGGATTGGCTTACCCGAGTTATGGGGAACACCAGAAGTAGTGTGGCCGGCAATATCTAGGGCCGAGCTGGTATACCACTTTAGGCACCACAATCTCTTCACGTGAGCTCTACAGTTGGTAGACTGACATCTCAGTTCCTCCAAGTAAAAGAGGATTACAAAAAGGAGGATTTCCTTGACCTGATTAATCCAGCTTCGGCAAGGAAATTGTACATGCAATTTAGGATGGGTAGTCTGCCGCTCATGGTATTTACTAGTAAATGGGACTTAAATAAAAATACTGAGTGCCCAGCGTGCAAATATTATCTTGAAATTGAGATCCACGTCCTGTTTTTTTGTCCCAAATATCAGACTGTACGCAATCGTTGGGTGAAACCTATCTGTAGGGACCTTGGCTTCATAGAATGTTATAAGGCCTTGAGAGTATTAAAATATGATACGCACCCTCCTATCGTTTTCGCCGTCTCCCGCTTTTTAAACGGAATGTGGCTTAAACGCAGGAATTTTTTAATGAAATAAATGGTTGACTTACACATTTATAGGAAATTTAATGTATACCTCCGATAACTACTTTCAATGGTTTAATCTGATTTTAATGTGACGGTTTAAAATTTGTAATGTAGGTGTATATATATGATTGTGATTGTTTTTTATTTGGTGCATGTTATTTATCCTCTGTAACATAATGTTTGTGTGTATTTTACTCTGTACTTTTATGGTCCGCTGTGACCGAAATAAAGTTATTGAAAGAAAGATATCAATGACCGCCATGTTATATGTACACGACCTCAAATACTCGTACATACCCAAAATGACCTCACCATTAATCTTGAGTCAGAGATGCATGGTCAGATAGGCCCTGCGACCCAAACCAAAGCCTACCAATTGATAGGTCACAGGTGGGGTTACACTTAGCCCATAGACAAACTTTCAGTCAGGGAAAACCCTGATCTACCCCCTAGAGAAGCACTTGCACCACAAACAGGTCAGAGGAAATTGGCCCCCAACAAAACATGTTTGGCCAAAGGCGTGCATTCCCAAAATACCACAAAGTCAGATGCCACAAAAAGTTGGAAACACTCAACCAATCAGGACATAGCATGCACTCTGCATATAGCGATCACGCATTCCCCACACCAGACATCTGGGCACATACACACTGGCCCACGCTAGCTCTCCCCGAGGTCCAGAACCACCTGTGTCCCTCTTACCAGATGGTTGTTCTTGTTGTTTATGACTATGATGGTTTTCTCACAAATGAAAGAAGGGGGGACCAAGGAGCTATTCAAGGTCCAGTGTCCATGCTCCCAAAGTCTACATACAATTTCAAAAAGGGACACTGTTCCTATAACGGGATGCAAAAAGTCACCCATGCTTAAGGGTGGAAATAGTCACCCGTGAAAAAGGAATAAAAGAGGGTGAAGAGATAGAAAAAGAAAAAAACAAAAGGCATCCTAGGTAAATGTGACCCAATAGTGAGGTGGAAAAATCACTTGTTTGTCCTCTGTTGCCCTCACACACCCCAAGAGATGTCATGCTTCATCATCGGGCAGTTGCTCCTCTTAGGGCCGGCGCTGCAATTCCCTACGGGTCCCCCGAAGGGTCTCTTTATCGGAGATCTTTTTAAAGATTGCCGGATGGTGCATGTGGGTGTGTGGGGTGTGGGTCTAATAAGGGTAAAAAGAAATGCGTGCAAGGTGGTGGAAAAATTAATAAAGGGTAAACATGAATCGAATGTATACATTGTAAACCCTCTGGCAGAAAAACTGCTACATAAAATCTTGTCCCAGAGGCACACTATGCCCAGGTGTAAAAAAAGGTCATAGGTCAACATGTTTCGCGCCTGTGTCGCCATAAGGGTCGTTGGCGCTTCTTCAGGACCAGAACAATAATATATAAAGTGCACGTGATAAAAAAGTTTTTACTAAACCCTTTAGATCAAACAGGGCAGTAACCTGCATAGCTATAATATGGCTACAGCTGCATGATGAAAGAACGCTCCTGATGAAAACCTAGGAAACAGAAAAACATAAACGACAAATAAAAGCATCAGTCACAACTTGATGCCTTATAATGTGCCACATCTGTGTGCGCATCAGTTATATCAAACAATAAAGAACACAGGCTCAGGAGACACATATACATTCAGTGGGGCCTGACCCAGTGCAATCCTATAAACACACCGTGTCAGTTGGTCGTAGTATTATTGATAGCACTCGTAACCCTCCATTTGTCCCAAATAAGAATTATGCAAAAAAGTCTCAGCAGCTAGTAAGTTACTACAAATATTGCACCGCCCAATAACGGTACCAGGAGGTAATTAGTTCTCAAAATGTGCTTACCTCGCCATTTTGTTAAGGAACCTCCACTGGCGAGAGCTAGAGACGCCCGCATATTACCGGGCTGAAAGAGCAAGAATAATAAACAAAAAAATAAATAAATAAATTATAAAGGAAATGTGCAAGAACAGGAACGCGGCACAGACTGTAATGAGCAAGTCGCTCGCCATGTTCCAATCTCTGCCATAAAAATCTACTTACAAATTCACCGGAGTGCTGCCTCCTCTGCACCTACCCCCTCCGTGCGTCTGCCAGAAGTCACAGAGTGATGGCAAGATGCGGTTCTTATAAAATAATGAGATGAGGTGAGGAGTGGGCGGTAACCCTTTCCGGGTTGCCCTCACAAGTTCACCTATGGCGCACATGCACGAAAGTAGGAATAAACGGCGCATGTGCACTGATAGGGAAAGGTACTCCCCTGTGCATGCGCATAAATGGAGTGGTTAGCGGCATACTAAAGTGGGTAATCTTAGATTTTGCAGCGATGATTAACAAGAATTCCCACTGAAATTAAAGTGCCGATAATCCATTACCAAACTCAATCGCGCTAATTGTCCAGTCACATGGACGCAGATCACGCTTTACTTTGCTGGGACTAACACCGTGCTGAATAAAGTAAGCAGAAGGTCAATGTTACTGGTGCCTGTTCCCACTGAATTAACTGACCCAAATTCTGTTAAATAAAGGCCATAGGGGAGGCTAGAAAGATATCTAGAGGGTATTGACCCTAACATACCCACAAAACTACTACCTGTTCAATATCATGTAAAAAAAAAAAATGTTTCGAAGAAAGTTTCGGGGGGTTATTCAAATGAAATGTCTCCTGAGCCTGTGTTCTTTATTGTTTGATATAACTGATGCGCACACAGATGTGGCACATTATAAGGCATCAAGTTGTGACTGATGCTTTTATTTGTCGTTTATGTTTTTCTGTTTCCTAGGTTTTCATCAGGAGCGTTCTTTCATCATGCAGCTGTAGCCATATTATAGCTATACAGGTTACTGCCCTGCCCTGTTTGATCTAAAGGGTTTAGTAAAAACTTTTTTTATCACGTGCACTTTATATATTATTGTTCTGGTCCTGAAGAAGCGCCAACGACCCTTATGGCAACACAGGCGCGAAACATGTTGACCTATGACCTTTTTTTTACACCTGGGCATAGTGTGCCTCTGGGACAAGATTTTATGTAGCAGTTTTTCTGCCAAAGGGTTTACAATGTATACATTCGATTCATGTTTACCCTTTATTAATTTTTCCACCACCTTGCACGCACTTTCTTTTTACCCTTATTAGACCCACACCCCACACACCCACATGCACCATCCGGCAGTCCTTAAAAAGATCTCCGATAAAGAGATCCTTCGGGGGACCCGTAGGGAATTGCAGCGCCGGCCCTACGAGGAGCTACTGCCCGATGATGAAGCATGACATCTCTTGGGGTGTGTGAGGGCAACAGAGGACAAACAAGTGGTTTTTCCACCTCACTATTGGGTCACATTTACCTAGGATGCCTTTTGTTTCTTTCTTTTTCTATCTCTTCACCCTCTTTTATTCCTTTTTCACGGGTGACTATTTGCACCCTTAAGCGTGGGTGACTTTTTGCATCCCGTTATAGGAACAGTGTCCCTTTTTGAAATTGTATGATGGTTTTCTACCAATGTGAGATTGGTTTATTGTACCTCAAGAGCTCTATATTTATACCCTCCCAGCCGCTGCGTTTTATTAATCCAATTGTCCCTGTTTTGCCAAACGCCTCTTGTCTTTTCATTTTTCAAGGTACATTCATATCAGAACAAAACGTGGTTATTGCTTGTAAGCGCTATTTTATAGTTTCTTCTTTAAAATATCACATCTCAACTTCTACTAATTTTTGTCATTTTGGCAGTAGCTGCCCATGGAGGGAGTGCTGCGGGGCGGTGTGGCGGGGCGGGGGAGGAGCAGAGTGGGGTGTAGTAAACTACGGAATACGGCCCAAAGGAGGTAAGTAAAGAAATAATAAAATGAATTTCATTGCGCGTGCTGCATCGCCTTTGGCAATGCAGCGCGCACAATGAAATTCGTTTTATTTATTTATTTGTTTACTTACCTCCGTTGGACTGTATTCTGTAGTTTACTACTCCCCACCCTGCTCCTTCCCCGCCCCGCCCCACCGCCCCACAGCCCTCCCTCCACGGGCTGCTACTGCCTTTTGGTCTTGTTTTATCTGTAAAATGATTCTCTATTTCTCCAACCTGGTGTGGTGACTGTTTGTGGTATTTTCACTGTGTTACTGTTTGAAGCGTTGCACAAATACTTTACACATAGCCTCCTAAGTTAATCCTAACTGCTCCTTGCCAAGCCACCAGAGGGTGAGCACAGGTTAATTTAGGGTGTGTTGTGACTTATCCTGACTAGGATCGTGTTTCCTGCTTGCACAGAGAGAATACCTCTACCAACCAGAAACCCAATTTGTACGAAAGCAGGTGCAACACTGAAAGATAGGTCTCATAACTAGTGATGGAAGAATAGAAACTAATGCTCATTCAAGCTTGAGAGCAACGCCGCTGCCAAGCAGAAAGCACCACTGCCAAGCTGAAAGCAATCACATGACATCAGTGCCATCAAAGGGATACAGTGAATCATCTTAGGAGAATAATTTATGTGAATTGACACACCTATGAGAAATAGAACCATTGTAAACCTGCCAACTTGGTTGGATTCTATGTTGTTGAAATCAGTAGCTAAGCTTGTAATGTTAGACGAATGGAAGATACTACCAAGAAGGTCAGCAAAACAAATGGGAAGCTAACAGTTCGAAACATAGTGTGTCTCTTCTGCAGAACATGCTGACGGATGGCAAAAGTCTGTGCTCTAAAAGTTAAAGAAGCTTCATTTAGTCAAGCCTAGACAAAACATATGCGCTGTCTTCCAGACATGCTGCATTCACTCTCTGTGCTTTGGCCACATCCTTGCTGCCAATTGGTTAAAGTGTGTGTCATTCCGAAAAGCTTTCATCTCTACGGTTTTCTGTGGTTATACGTCCCACCTTCTCGTGAGTTGCTGCTCCCCTGGAGTATTGGCTATTACATGTTCCTCAAGTCTTTTGTTTATTTCTGTTTTATTGGTGCACTCTTTTTTCTTTGATGACCCAATCCTATACGCGTTCATGAAGGGCTTGGCCACCACCATTTTCCATGTGACTCTACTGTGATGCTCGCAGTTGCACGGTGATAAGCATGGTGCATTCTGTCAGAGCAGTATCGTAAGCCACAGCCAAACAGTTCTTCATTGCTATTTGTGACACTTATCGCCTTTCTATCAAAGACAGACTGCACTAGCTGCGCGGCGATAATTAAAGCACATTCTGTCAGAGCGCATCAGAAGCGGCACTTATAAGGTCCACACATGCTTTATTTGTTTTTTAAGTCACAGCTTGTTTGGTTTACTTTTGGCCAATCACTCTCCAAGAGAGTTTTTCAGGGGTCCGCCCCCTACTGCCCACTCCCTTGTCTTTTTGTGCTCCTCATCTTCTACAACATCAACATGATAGCATAGTGCTGCACACGCAGACCCTTGTGATGGGGACCTGGGCATGGTTTCCTGTGCTCCACCAACTGCTACTACTGGCACAAACACGCACACAGGTCCCTGAAGAACGATAAACAGCTGCTCTTCTGTCTGACATGAGGCACTGTGTCCACGGAGAATTCTTATATGTGAGTATGTCCATACAATTAAGGAAATGTTGATCCTTATCGTCATATAACAAGACATTAGATACCATTGGAAGCTTCACGCATTTAAGGAGAAAACAGTTATCCTTGATACATGGCTATTTTTGGGGTAATTTAGCTATACCAGTTTCATGGGACTAACCAATCCAATATGGCGATAAATATCCTAGTACTCCATTGTCCTTCTTTCATATTGATAAAATTAATGGACTTGATTTATCTTGACGGAAATGTGAAGTGGTCAATTTATGTTTATAGGGTGGCTGAACAATGAGAGAATGAGGTTGAACACTCAATTGAGGATATTTTTTCACCTACGTGCACAAGAACATTGTTATTTTAGAAACAGGAGGTGTGTGACATGTTTTTCTGAGAACGGCATACACATTCCTTTTTTTTGCGTTATTTTGTCGGCACGTGATAGTGGTACACTCGTGCACGATGTAAGATATGCTTGGTTTTTGTTAGTGGTACAGCATTCTTATAGTTTATTCTGGTATTTTAATTCTCACCTGCGTCTAGTTAACATTCACCTTCGTATGGGGATCACTCGTATCACTTCACAACATTGATATGCAGATGTTTGATTTGTTGTTTGTGCTTCACAGTTTTATTTAATTCACGTTGCCTTAAGACAATATTAAGTTCACAGTGGTTTCTACCTATTGCTATGCTCACCCATGCATGCATCTTAACTCACTCTATGCCTTTGCACTCTATGCCACTCTGCTCTACCTAGATTTAGCTGCAAAACATAGCTAAGGGATTAGTTGCAAAAAAGTGTGAACATGTATAGCTATTCAATCCCAGGATAATGTGCTTCACGGCTAAACATTTATAAGGTCCCAAAGGCAAGACCTATTAGCTAGGCCAATAATTGTTTTTGAATTAGGACTGTGTTGGACCTGGCATCTTTTGGCGTGTTTCCCCAGCCTTTTTTGCTGTCTGACCTCCTGTTTTTATGGTCTGTTGGGCTTCGTTTTGCTAACAGACTGCTAAAAGCATATTCATTTTATCAAGCATTAAGAGAGCTACTTAACCTTGGGCCAAACAAAAACATCAGAAGCCCTTGTTGGTTGGGGATACGATACACAACACTTTACAGTCTTTTGCACAGTAATTAGATAAACATAAGATAAACATAACCTTGATGCAACCTACATCTTGATACGTTAGTTCAGAAAACATTGTGACCACTGTTGAGAAGAGTATGGTATGAAGGAATGAGAGATGCAGGTGCAGCTACTAATTTTCAAACAAGACCAGGCTTTGAAAGTCACAAAAGTTGTGTACTGTGATAGTGTCTCATAGGAGTGAATGCCCTAAATAATTATTATATGGTGTAGTCGATAATAAGGAGCACCTTAACATAAATAATGGATTTCGAACAGAGGTTCCTAGATATGTAGAAGATATGTGTTGTGTATAGGGTTGTACCACCTCGTAGAATTTAATCACGTACATCTGTAAATGATGAAGCATAGTTGGAGGTATTGTGTACCTGTTAGTGTGGCTAATGTGTGCCCAGATGGACTCCAAATCCCCTTTTGCCATGTTCCTTTCAGCAAAGCAATGGCTGGCAGTCACCACAGAATGCTAGCAGTACCTGGCCTGAAGCTGCACACATGCGGAGAAAATGCATGAGAGCAGGCTATGAACTATTACTCCCAGCAGGCCACAAACTCTTGTATGGTCTACACAGACAGCGACCATCTTACATTTTCCGGTATAACTTCTCTCATGGTATGTTATCCCATGCCAGGGAATCATGGTACAATGTTGCTGCAGCTAGGCTCTCACTACATGGATGCCAAATTTCCTTGTAAAGATTCATTGTTTTCTTGTAGGCTGTTTGATTACAGAGAAGTATCCTGAAGTCATGTTGTTGATGAAAATAGGCTTTCAACTAATTCTCTTGAACATTTATCTGAGATATTAACCCTGGAACGGGAACAGGAAGGACTCTTGGAGAGAATGATTGCACATGCATAAATAAAAGCCATTTACACAGTATTAGAGTTCATATAAGCACATCCAATTGCTAAGATTAGGGAACTACAGGATATTATCAATATTGGATATTTTGCAGTTCGACGAGAGCTTGAGAGAGGCAAGATGGCGACTGCTTGAGCCAGTCGCTCTGCTGCTCTCTGACCATGGCTTAACTCGGAATTGAAATACGGCAGTAAAGATTCACAGATCGCTAGTTGGGTGACAAAACATGTTTTGCCGATAGGTCTAACGGTTAAAAGCCCCTAAAAATACAAGAGAAGGCGAGCAGGATAGAAATAAGGGAGAGAAAACAACAAAAAAAGGAACTAAAAGAAAGGAAAAAGCTGAATGGAACTGCCGCTCACGTACCTGAAGCATTGCCCCGGCACCTCTCAGTGTGAAGCTGCAGTGTGCTGCACGGAGCTGGTAGAGGCATTCCTCATCTCTTTGATCGCACTGACGACTGGTGGGGAGCAAAGGAAATGCTACCGGCTCTGCACGGACCCCTCCCTGATGCGCTGCGGGGAAACTATGGCTCCAAAGATTCCTGTGGCTCCTGGAGTCAAAGTGAAAACGCGGTCAGGTGCGGGTACAAACGCTTGATTATCCCCGAAAGCATCTCTGGACCTTCACCCAAGAATGGGTGGGGTGAAAAAACAAACAGTGGGGGCTGCGCTAATCAGGGCCGAGAAGATGGAGTAAAAGAAAAAACAAACTGAAGCACCATCTGCAAATGAACCCTCTGTGTTAGAACTCCTACGAGCGGCGCCAGTAGCAAAACAACCACAACTACAAGAAGGCGTATTACGTGAGCAGTTGCGGGGGGGGAGAGATACAGAAGGAGATGGGGTGACTGGGGGGGCTGATGGGGCAACCATTGATGTCGCACAAGAAACTTTATCTGTGTCTGTGACTGGGATAGAGGATATATCTAAATATAGTAAGCATAATCAGCTCCCTCCGGCTCCCCTTACCCCCCCCGTCTGCAATCTGAGCTAAGAAGGAATACTGATGGGAGTACTTTAGAGGGATCTGGGGCTCAAGCAACAGCTATGATGCCGGCGGCCACTACGCTCAATTCCCCTCTCGTAGGGGCCACTTCTTCGAACCACAGTGAGCAGGACATGGAGTGTTTCTTCTCGCTCTCAGATGGGATTTGGTCTGCATCAGGCTCAGGGTTAGGATCCAATCCTCTTGGTGATTCTAGCGAGGAGGTCTTGGATAATGGCAAAAGAGACACAACCGCCACAATCCGCAAAGTAGTGAGGAAAATAAGCCACCCCAGCTCACAAAAGAAAAACCTAAGATGGTATCATTCGGGGGGAGATCTACTTAGTATCTGTACAACACATACATACAACACCACCTTCTAAAGGTGATACAACGTTGCCCCCAGCATCCCCAACTTTAGACACTGTTCTTCAATGTATTCTCTCCAATCGTGAAGAAACGCGTCAAGACAGTAAACACGCACAGACAGCTATGCAGAAGATTCAAGGGGCTGTTAGAAAAGTCTCGAAGTCATGTGTTGTCATCAATGAACGCCTCACAACCCTTGAAATGTGAATAGAAACCTTAGAGAATGATCTAGCAGCCACACATATAAGCACCACTGCTCATGACACCCAACTAACGGACATACAGTGGAAGTTAGAGGACCACGAAAATCCGCAATGCCAAAATAATCTACGGGTACTAGGTGTACCAGAGGGAAAGGAAGGGTCAGATACTCGGGCATACATGGTCGATATGCTATCTAAGGCTTTCCCCGACTTAGAGAGTTGGAACTGGGCCCAAGAGATACAAAGAGCCCATCGGGTCCCATTCAATCTTAAACAACCTGTGAAACCCGATACGAAGCCCCGCGCTATACTTGTCTACTTTGGCAATTTCTATTTGCAACAAGCAGTAAATGACAAAGCAGAACCAGCAACGAAACGCAATGGTGGGGACTATTTTTTCTTTGTTCAAACAGACTGTTTTCACTACACGGTGGAGAGACGATGGCGCCTTCGCCAGATGATCAAGCCAGTGCAAGATCGGGGGGCAAGCATACCTGTTATATCCAGCTCGTCTAAAAGTGATCAAGGGAGACCATACTCGATTTTTCACCTCTGAAATTAAAGTGAAGGAGTATTTGGAGGACTGGGATCACAAGTCTTAGATTAATTTTCAGACTAACCTACCAAACTCCCAAACACTCTCTCCCTCCTTTTTCTTCCCCCTCTCACTTCACTTTTACAGCGGACGCCGAATATTTTATTTGGATGTTGTTTTTAATGCTGTTCTCCTCCTGTTCGCTCTTTCTTTTTCCGACCTCCCTGGGAAGGAAAGTGGGAGAGGAGGGGGAAGGGAAAGGAGGCGGCGGGGGAGAGAAAAGGGGGAGTGAAGAGAGAGGGAAAAAGAGGCTCTTTTTCTTTTTTGTGTGTGTATTCTAGCTGCCGAGAAATAAAATAATCTGATCAAAGGGCACAACCATCACAACAGACAACCCAGTCTGGATGCCTTTCTACAGGGGATGGGGTGGGAGAAGGGTTCAAGGGCACTGGGGGGTTGGGAAGGTGAGGGTGGAGGGGGAGCAGGGGGTGTGAGGGGCAAAACACAGGGTGGAGGGTCAGCAAAAAGAAAAAATTGGAGAGGATATAAAAAAAGGAATGAGATAGCTGGTATAGGGAAGCAAGAGCGACTAGGTCAGAGAAAGCTAAACAACTTAAATGGGTAAAATTACCATCTGCTCAGTCAATGTTGGTGGTCTTAATGACAAACCAAAGTGTATCAGAGTTGGCGAAATATTAAGAAGCCTAAAAATCGATATATGCCAACAAGAAACGCATATTCCCTGGGGGAAAAGAGATATGCTAGATATAAGAGGATACAATCTCCTAGCTTGCTCTACTCAAACTTCAACCATCAGGGGTGTCTCGATTCATGTAAAGAACGGTATTGGTCCAGCTAAACGGGTCCTAGAAGATAAGTGGGGAGATGGACTATTGCACAACTTCCCTTGGATTTCACCGTTTGCACAATATACGGATCTAATGAGGACGATCCACACATTTTTAATGACTTAGAAGTTGAACTAGCATCATGGCGAGGTCCATTAATAATCTGTGGGGATTTAAACATTCATTACGATACAGGCTATAGCAGAATCCAGAAATACCAGGGTAGGAAACCCGAAGTCCACTGAGCCCTTTCGGCCCTGCTGTCTACTTATGACCTGAGGGATGTGTGTGGGGTAAAGCATCCTGTCGACCCTGGCTACACATATTACTCAAACCCCCATAAGAAATATGTTAGGCTAGATTATTTCCTGGTGTCATCCACATTGATGACGACCGTAGGGATAAAGAAATTACCCAGACTACTTTCAGACCACAATCCCTTACTTATAGATTTAGCATTTCAGACTGAAGACCTCCCACAGGCAAAGCGGACATTTGATAGATCCCTATTGTCCAACGATCGATATCTTAAACATATTAAACAATGGGCCATAGAATACTATGAAATCAAACGATATAGTGCCTCGAGGGGTGTAGTTTGGGATAGTTTCAAGGCAGGCCTCCGGAGAGAAACAATAAGCTTTGTGGGTAGGATGATAAAACAAGAGAAGAAGGAGATAAATAATTTGATAACTGTATTGGGGCAATTAGAAGAAGAACACACCAATGTAATCAGACTAAAACAAGAGAGGGAAGAACTACTATTGTGACAAAAAATAACGATCATGAAAGCTGAAATAAGAAGCTATTATATTAAGAAGGGGGCAGCCATCTATCAGGCACAAAAAAACGAGAGATATGAATATGGCGAGGCCGTAGGGAGGATACTCGCACTGAAGACTGAACAAAGAGCAGCCAGAAACAACATAACAGGTTTTAAAGGTCACGATGGCAAACATCATACAGAAATAAAAGGAATTATTAAGATCTTTGAAAAATTTGATCAAGATTTGTATCACCAGGATAGTCTTGATCCTATGCTCTCTAATGAAACTGAGCTAACTTTAGGAAATGATCGTAGGCTCAGTGAAGATTCGCAATAAGAGCTTGATAAAGAAATTACGATGGAAGAGGTTCTATTAGCTCTGAAATCAACGGCCTCAGGAAAAGCGGCAGGTCCTGACAGAATCCCACTAGAACTATATAAAGCAATTCAGGAAGAAATAACTCTGATACTTTTAGACCTGTTCCTTGGAACACAATATAGTGGGACCCTCCTGAGTCTTGGCAAGGGTCAGATATAGTGGTCTTTTTAAAAAAAAAGGGAAGCCCGCTGACAACCCAACATCGTACAGGCCCATATCTGTCATGAACGCTGATGCCAAACTTTACTCAAAAATCCTCGTGACTCGGCTAGGGAGGATCATAGCCCATCTAATCTCACCGTGGCAATACGGCTTTATACCTTCAAGAGGCACAACAGATCATATCAGACGTGCTAAAGCTTTGTTTGATATTACGGAAATAACCAGTGAGAGGATGGCTATCATCCTCCTAGATGCCGAGAAGGCGTTCGATCGCGTTTCATGGCAGTATCTTTGGGCAACTATGGTACAGAGAGGATTTGGGCCTGGCTTTATGATAGCCATACAGGCAATGTATTACAGGCCCTATGCGAGGTTAAATGTAATGGGATATATATCAAAGACCAGATAATTACACCAGTTAATTGCATTAGATATGATACAAAGATAATGGCTTATTCCGACGACTTGGCAGTGGTTATCACTGACCCAGTAAACGCAATCAGCCAAATCCAGAAATTAGCCTGTGAATATGGTCGAAAATCTGGTTACCGCCTAAATACAGGGAAAATCCAGATTTTATGTAATTCCAAAACCATCTGTAACGATCCTCGAAGATTAAATGAGGTAATCTATCTCGGTATTAAGATAAGCAGCAATGTAGAAACCATTTGGAATATAAATATGTTGCCCATGATTAATAAGATCAGCACGGATCTACGTATTACACTTAACACTTATAGGACGATGTAATTTACTCAAGATGGTTAAGCTCCCCAAGGTCCTGTATATGTTAGGTCTATTCCATTAGGAATTGAAAATTCATTTCTAAAGAAATTAGACAGTAAATTCAGTAACTTTGTGTGGAAGTATTCAAAAATCCGATGCTCCCTTAAATTTTTAGCACTACCACAAGATCGAGGAGGTTGGTCTGCCCTTAATGTCAGATACTACTACTATGCAACTTTTCTGCAGCAAATGGCTTTTTGTGATCTCAGCTGGGGGCGGCAATAGGCAACACAAAGTACAAGATGTAAGTGTGGATCTCCCCTCGATTTACGAGCTAGCAATGGGAAGAAAAGAGCAGGGAGTACTTCTGTGGTAAATAAAATAAATATTACCGGACTGAATTTCATGCGGAATCTTAAATTAAAGTAAAATAGCTCAAAATAACGAGAGGCAGAATCCGTGGTATAAGAGGTTTCTAATGGGCTTTATTCCATTCAAAATGGCCGACTCGAGTCGCGGCCCTCAGGTTCCGTCACCACGAAGGTTCAGGAAGTGAAGTACAATAATTTATTAACAGACATGTATTTTTATAATAAGTACATTACAATGAAACGAATGTAGAAGGCGTAACATTTGATAAGAAAAATGACGTGACAGTGACATAATCGAAACTAGGCGTAATAAGGAATAAAAGAAACATGATTGGTTAGAATTATCAGACATAGGTGGATCTATAGGATAATACTTGGCATAGATGCGCGCGCGGCAGCATGACGTGTAATTGACGTGCAACTAGGGGGTGAAGGGGACTTGACATTTAGCTCTACATGTGGAGACGAGAAGTCTGGGGTCAAGTCATCCTAATCCCAAATCATATCTAACATCCTATGTTTAAAGAACTATGTTATCCACAAGGAAGAGACTCTCGGACAGAATCTATTCTATACTGACTGTGTGCGTGTACAAGCGTCTAAGTGTCTATATGAGATGCGAGGGGCAGAAAACTTTCCATGGCAACAGGGCTATGAATCACTTGCAGGAGGACGGAAAGGCTGAGTCCTTTGCTTGTGAGCTAAAGGAAATGTTTACCTAAATCACTGGACAGGAATGCATCGGCTGAAGAGCAAAATAGATAATTCGAAGGTGAAATACAACTTCTTGGCAGACAGGCGAAAACTGGCCGAGGCAGGCACCGTTAGCTGCACAGGGAGTAGGACAAAGTTCATGGATACAGATGCGAGCTCAAGCTGAAGCTGTCAGAGACAGAGAGCAGGGAAAGGCTTTGAGGACAGAATCGGGCCTACTCGCCTGAACTGTAAAGATGAAGTAACTTAGCCATATAAAGTCGGTGGCCTTTTATACTTAGGAATCGAATATCCAGCCCATTGATGGCGGATCTGACAGAGAACATGTTGACGGTAGACACACATATGTTTGCGTCTTAGAAACTGGAACTGGAGGGAACATACATGTACTTGTAACATGCATATAGAACCGTTGGGGTCCAAGATAGGGGACATAACTGATCAGGAAAATCCACATTTCCACATTCCCTCCTTGTCCCCTTCTTGCCCTTCACGAGACATCAATCTTCATCATTCCATTGATTTGCTCATGGAGCATCATTTCTTCTTCTTTCTTCTTCCGGGATCTTGAGCGAAAACCTTGATGTGGGATACACGATGTGGCACACAGACCACAAATCGCTGGTCCACATTGTAGGCATAGACAACAACTGAAGAGCATAAGAAGGCCAATACCTAGGAAGGATAGAACTCTCCATCCCCAGGCTGATATCACACTCCTAAACCACCCGGACCACGTCCAAGTGCCTGGATTCTCGTGTATCTGGCTTACAATCTTATGAAGGCGTGTTATAGCTTTATATACAGATGGCGAATTTTCTGGTATGAATATGCAGCAGCTGGATCCGATGACCCTGCAAGCTCCGCCCCTATCGGCCAGGATGACGTCAAGGACAAGACGATTCTGGAGAACAACAATTCTCATCACTGATTGTTCCTCTGTCAGATTGCCTAGGGCGGCTATAGTCTCGTTTACTACAGCTTCAAGAGTCTTGGTGAGTCTGCGTATCAGCTTACTATTTGATATAGTACCTATATAGGGAAAGATACCTTTATTGAAATCTACATACTTGTCCCATGATGTCTCAGTATAATCGACAACTGGGAGATCTCTTTGCTCTCTATTGTGTACTAAATGAACATTTCGATAATAATCAGGGGGAGCTAGGAAAACAGGTGGCAAAAGGAATGCTATGTAACAGGTACCATCCCAATCTAGAGGCAGACGCATATATGCAGTCTGACCACATATGAAGTAGGAATGGCGAGAAGCTCTAAATGAAGATTTACCTTGATCACTATATTCTACTGTAGTAACGCATTGGCTATGGCCCATGTGTTTGGAACCAACTTTTCTAACACATAATTCACCCTTAACTGGAAATACTGACATAGTGGGCAGAATTAGTTCAACTTCGGATTTGACATTCAAAATCATAAGATTAGGTGTAAAATTACCTAATTTATACACTTCATTTTCTAGATCAGTTCCTGTTCTACTGAGGTGACCCTCCTTATTAGGGTGACAGACTTTGAATAAAACTAGATTCAGATTTCCCCATATCCAATGTTGTTGATAAACTGCTGTGTCTGGGTCTATGGAATTTAATAAACTAAACCATGCTCCACAGGAGCCATTGTGTGTGAACGGATGTGGAAAGAAAGGCAGAACTCCTTTGTTATTCTGATAGGGAGGGAGTCGGCCACACACCCAACAATTGGTCGCATTACTAGTCTGATGGGAATGATGTAACATACTAATGAATGTGTTATTGCGCAGCGCAAGTCTATAGGATAATTCATGTGGCGGTAGGTCACTAAAAGAATGTTCATCAGTTATATTGAAAACACGTTTAGAAACAGGATAATACATATGCAACAATATACTTGCAGTAACTATTAAAAAACTCAATAAAAACAAAATTAATAATGTCACAATACAGTGGTTACGCAGTAATTTACAATAAGCATGTCGTTTCATTATGATTCTGGACTCTACATGATTCAGACCTAAGGGGTACATGTCGGGACAGATTCAACCGCTTCACCTTGGAGAGGACTTAAACAATCAAATCGTCCGACAGTTTAGATCTGGACCTGAGTTTCTGTTTATAGAGTTCGGTGCTACTGGCCTCAGCCAAAGGTAGCTTTGAGTCTATGGGGGAAGACACACGGGCAGTACTGTCTGTGTCAGGAGGAAGTCCATGAAATTTTTTTACGTGACTGGAATGAATCCACCCTTTTCGTCCCTCGATCTTCACGGCTGTTCTTGTGGTCAACAGGACCAACTTGGGTGCTTTCCACCGGGGCTCCAATTGACTCTTCCTGTCGAAATTTCTCACAAAGACAAGATTACCCGGAACAACGTCATGGGGTTTCGCCTCAGTGTTGTCGGGAAAGGCTGCAGCTACCTGTGAACGAGAAGATTGTAGTGCAGACATCAAGGAAGCCAGGTAATCTGTCAGCATATTACAGTCAACATCAGTTATTTTACGTGGTATAGGCGTCCCCCACATATTCGGCGGTCTACCAAAGATCACCTCATACGGGGATAGCCCTGTTCTAGAGTGTGCTACCATTCTCATGTAAAAGAGTGCAACTGGTAATGCTACTATCCAGTCGACACCTTTCTCTCTACATATTTTGGACAGTCTGATTTTCAGTGTCTGGTTATGTCTTTCTACGAGACCTGCTGCTTCGGGGTGTCGGACACAGTGGAATTTCCACTGATATCCCAACAGGAGTGAGACATGTTTCATTAATTCGGATGAAAAAGGCTGACCGTTATCTGAATATACAACACGTGGTAAACCGTACCGTGGGAAGAATTCTCGAACTAGCTGCTTGGCAGTAGTCGAGGCAGTGTAATCTGATACGGGATACGCCTCTGTCCAACGGGAGAGAGCGCAGACAACTACGAGGACATATTTGAATCCTCGACAACGTTCCATCTGAATATAATCCATCTGGAGGACTTCAAAAGGATGGTCAGGAGGCTGAAATCCACCCTGCTCTACGGGAACACTCTTTCCTGGATTAAACTGACAACATATCATACAGGTACGAACTTTTTGTTTAGCTGCTGCTCGTAAATGTTTGTTGAACCAAATGTGCTGAATGCTGTCTAGCATAGCCTTCTCTCCTAAATGTGCTGGACTGTGAACTGTAGCTATAATGGCTTGAACCATGGAATCGGGGAGAAACCATACAGATTTCTCCTTCGTCATCCATCCTTGATCTGTCTGGATCCCTCCTAGTTCAGTCCATTTCTTTATTTCTTCTGCTGTGGCATGTGTCTGTATGTCAATTACGTCAAGTGTGGGATCCTTAATTGTCATACACTGTGTTGGTGTCTGAACTATTGGCTTTGTCATGTCTAATGTGCGATTCTGAGCAGTCTGTTTAGCTGTTCTGTCAGCTAAATCATTGCCTTGAGAAATGGTATCAGTAACCTTCGTGTGTGCTTTACATTTCATAATCGATATAGCAGTGGGTAGATGTATTGCGTCTAACAAGGCATGAATGAGGGGTCCGTGCTGAATATGGGCACCATGGGACGTTAGATAACCTCTCTCTCGCCACAGCACACCGAAGTCGTGTACAACTCCGAATGCATAACGTGAGTCAGTGTATACATTAACTTTCTTATTTGTGGCTTGAATACAGGCTTGCGTTAGAGCAATAAGTTCTGCTGCTTGGGCTGACAGAATATCTATACAATGTGTCTCAATAACTTCAGTGTCTGTTGTGACTGCATACGCGGCCACTAAATCTCCTGTACTTGCTCTCATGCATGATCCGTCTACATACAACGTCAGGTCTGGATCTAACAATGGAACGTCTGTCAAGTCTTGTCTAGGTTTCGTCTTTATTTCAATGATTTCAACACAATCATGAGCTAGTGGGTCTGTTCCAATTACAGGTAATAGTGTAGCAGGATTCAATGTATTACACCGTCGGATCTCTACGTGTGGTTGAAACAATGTCAGTTCATAACCGGTAAGTCTTGCTATGGTCAAGTGTTGCGTTTGTGTTCGGTTCACAAGAACCTCTACTGCATGTGGTACTTGAACTGTCAATGGGTGTCCCAATACTATGGCATCGCTTTGTCTGATTGCTAAAGCTGTCGCTGCCACTGATTTCAGGCATGCAGGCAAAGCCTGAGCTACGGGATCTAATGTACTGGAAAAATAAGCACATGGCTTGCGTGATCCTGCTTGATCCTGAGTGAGTACTGACAAGGCAGTACCTTCGCGTTCTGTAACAAAGAGTGTAAAAGGTTTGCTATAACATGGTGTTGCTAAAACAGGTGCTTGACATAAAGCTTCCTTTAGGCTTTCAAAAGCTTGTGTATGTTCCTGAGTCCAAGGGAGAACAGTCGATATGGCTGCCTCCTGTGTGGTTAACTGAATGAGTGGTTTTGCTAGAAATGCGTACTGAGGGATCCACTGCCTACAATATGAAGTGAGGCCTATGAAAGCCCGCACCTCCTTCTGTGTCTGGGGTATTGACATGTTAGCAATTAACTGGATACGATCTGGTGTAAGCTGCCTTCCCTCCTTGGACAGCGAGTGACCAAGATAAATAACTCGCTGAACACAGAATTGCAGCTTAGAAGGGGACACCTTGTGCCCCTTGTCGGCTAGGAAATGTAAAACTGTCAGAGAAGCTTTTTCACATTCTGGCTCGCTTCTCGCGGTGATCAGCAGATCATCGACATATTGAAGCAGTGCAGTATTGACTGGCATGTGTATACTGTCAAGTTCTCGTTTCAGTGCTTGGCTGTAGATGCTGGGGCTTTCTGTAAATCCTTGGGGAGCGCGTGAGAATTTAAAGCTGCGCCCATTTAAACTGAATCCGAACAAGTATTGGCTTTCCGGATCTATTGGGACGCTGAAAAAGGCATTCTTGAGATCAATTACAGTAAAGAATGTTGCTTCGGAATCAATTGCTGTCAACAATGATGATATATCAGGGACCACAGGGAATTGTGGTACAATACACTTGTTTAGTTCACGCAAATCAATAACCAATCGGTATACTGGCGGAGCAGTAGGATCAGTTCGTTTAAGAATCGGAATTATCGGTGAATTACATACATTGGAGTCTGTTTCTACAACTACTCCCTGGGCAATTAGTTCATCAATGATTTTCAACAAAGCCACTACAGCATCATGCGGTAACTTGTATTGTCGCATTCGTGGTAGTACCACTCCTGCTTTCAATGTAACTCGATAGGGTGTAATGTTCATGCAGCCAACATCCGTAGGGCCTTGTGCCCATAGATGTGCTGGTAAAATCTGTAGTCGGGGATCCATGTCTCTAGACACATAGTGACCTTTAAAATCACGCAAAAACAACCTTACTCCTTCCGGAGAACAACATATTATGGCTCCTAGTGCTTTCAGAGTTTTAATTCCTAACAAATTTTCTGGGCATGATTTAGTAAGCAATAAATCTGTAATTCGTGTCAAAGGTCCTATCGTAAGTGGTAGAGGCTGTGATACTTCATTAACAATAGGTTTTCCTGAAAAACCAAGGGAAACATTTTGAGAGCCTGAGAGGGGTGCCCCTGGAACTTCACTACGTTTTATGGTTGTTCGACTTGCCCCTGTATCGAGTAAGAATTTTCTATCTTGACCTAATAATTCACTATGTACATAAGGTCCTTCTTGATCTACCGGAATCTCGATAAGCGGTAAGTCAACTTCCCTCTCTAGGCTGGTTCATGTGTAACGCTGATACTCAGGGTATTCATACTGTGCAGTCTGATACATTTGTTGTGTTGTGGTTTGTGTGGCAGTAGCAGGCAACGGTGGTGCAGCTGGCACAAACTGTATGGGTTGCTGTGAGGCTGGCATAGACTGTTGCTGAACTGGCACGGACTGTCCATGCTGCATAGCTCCTTTTTCATTCTGATCTTGTCTAACTAATCGTGGTCTCTCTTTTGCAATACCTATAGCTATATTTCGTTTCAGGACTTGACAATCATGTACATAATGGCCTAGTTGTTTACAGTAATTGCAGGTTCCTTTTACAGGAACTGCAGAATCACCAGAATGTGTCACACCCTTTTTGTGACCATCTGCTGGTACTGTCTGAGAAACTAGCATTTTCATTTTTGTATCCTTCATGCGTCTATGCTCGTGTTCTTGTTCATCCCTAATTCTATTGTGATGATACTGTAACATTTGTAGCATTTGCGACGGAGTGTTACTTTGCCAGGTACTCTCGAATTTCAATATTCTATTCTTCACTGGAGGCAATGCATTTTCCACTAATTTTGTCACAAATAAATGTGGATATGAGTCACTACTTGCTTTTATACCACTATTTATACCAAAACATTTTTCAAATCGAGCATAATAATCGCTTGTGTCTTCATCTTGCTTTTGTTTACAGGCTGTGATTGCACCCCAATCTTCCTTTTTTGTAGTTAATAAACGTGGCAGTACCTGTACTAGTAAACCTGGTAATAGTTTAACTTTATCTCCGAGCCCTGAACCTGCGGCTCGGCCCCTTTCTTCCTCTGCTAATGCTGTCCAGTCTATCTTTTGGTCTCCCACTTCCCACTCTTTTTCTTTCAGTTTTTCATATATGCCAGCAGGTAAAAGCACTTTTAAAATCGTCATAATATCAGGAAAGGTGTACTCTCCCATCAGTAACATGTCTTTAATTTCTCGGTGGAAACCCGCTGGGTCTTTGTCATGACTAGGTACTACTTTCTTCATTTCTAATAATTCCATTTTTGATATGGGTGTGTAAACAAATACACGGTGAAACTCATTGTCTTCGCCTTTTATTGGGTGCACTTCCCGTAAAGGATTTTGTCTATCCATGTAGTACGGTGCTCTTTCTCTGGGGGGCAGGGAGAGAGAATCTGGATTTACAAAAAGGACGTACTGCTTACGTGTCACTAATATCTCTTTAATTAGCTTGTTACTAGAACCTCTCCATCTGTACGTAAGTAGTTCCGTTAATATATCAGGTAAAGGACCAGGGTCAGCATGTTGGCTCTTATATAATATGAGGAGTTGCTGAATCATATAGATTCCAGCTAAACGTTGTTCATCTGTACTGAGGTTGAGAAACGTGTGTGCTACGGTCTCATCACCGTATTTTTCAGGACTAACAATCCAGTGAACGGCTGATCTGGCTAATTCTTGCTCATCCATGGAATCGAGGAGGTGATAACCCCTTCGTTCTCGTAGTATTTTATCTGCGGCTTGAAACGAATGTTCAGGAGATTTCAGATTTATTACAGGCGTCGGATACGTTCTGCTATTATTTGGACATACAGAGTGTATTGGATCAGAAAAACATCTAGTATTTTCACAAGATCTTCCTCTGCCTACATAGGCTATGGTCTCTGACTGTCTTGCAGAGTCCCCTGATTCGGACACTTCATCTTGCTCAAACTCGTCTGTTCCCAATCTCTCTTCATGAATACGCTCTATTTCTTTACGTATTTTTCGGCACATGGCTATTATACAATTTTGCTTATCGTGTCTCCCTTCTGATATATTCTGACTCCATCTTGTAAGAATAAGCATTGCATTCCGGTCTACCCCCGGACGATCTTGATTTCTGATCACACAGTTTATGAGGAAACGTAACAGTTCCCCTTGTATCTCTACTTTCTGGAATTCCATAGCTCTGTTAATACATCCTGGATCTCGTCCTGTTTGAACAAAATGATATATGTTATCTAGATGCGTAGCCATCCCTGGTAACCTTGCTAAATACTCTGCGGCTCGTCTGATACGTAATGATGCCAGGACCATTTCGTCCTCTTTACCAACCACCGGGTCATATCTACAATTTACAAGAAGTTCCTTAAGCGTACGTTCATTTACGAACTTAGGTGTACGTGAATGTGCTGACTCTTGAAAAACAAGTTTATTTATTCTAGGTGGTGTAAAAATACTGCTAGCACCTCCCGTGGCCCCATCTGGGGCGTCGGGTGTGAAAGGGTTCGTCGAACGTGATACAGCAACTATGGGCGTCGATACCCCTGTAGAGTCGACTGCGGAGACAGATGCGGAAACAGATGTGCTTGCCGAAGCTTGCGTCGGGACTTGCTGTTGCACGGGGACAGATACCTGATCCTGACGTTGAACCCCTCCGCCAGACGTTCTATGTGGTGTGGCGTTAGCATACTCGGGGGTTGCGTCGTCTAGATATGAGGAAAGAAAAACATCTTCTGCGGTTCTGGGATGCCCCTTTGGATGTACCTTAATTGGAAATAATGGGGGTGGCAAGTCTTTTGGCACCTCCGTAACAGCCTTAGGTAGTCCTTCGGCTAGAAGGGGATACATACCATTCATAAGAGCATTTCTTTGTCTATTTACTTGTTCTGATTTCACTCGGATACCTTCCTCAATTAATAGATTTTCTTGAACTTTATTTGAACTTTCTTTACTCCTCTCTTCTTGTCTACGTGCTTTTTCTGTTCGTCTATGAGATTCTTTACGCCATAACTCAACAGCGTCTTTCTGTGACTGTCTGACCTTTCTTTTCCATAACTCTTCCTCCACTTTCATGATGCACTCTGCATCCCAGGTTCCCGCTATGGGCCACCTTTGACTTTCCGGTAATCCTTTGGTATAATCTGCCCATAGATCAAGAAACAATATGGCATCTAAGCCATGTTTATGGTACATGAAATGTCCTGGAGTGTCTCTAGGAGGAATAGGAACTGCTTCTTCAAGCACCCCTTTTCTGGTAGTAATCTGTCTTAACTTCGAGAAGAGCGGCATATTGACAACTGACCTGATACTTACTCTTGAACTTGCTTAATACGAGAAACACAATAATGAACAGTGAACAATGAACAGTCATTCATACCACAATATGCAAGACATTTTCTGAATACTTTAAACATTAAACATTAAACATTATAACAATGATCGACAATGATGACAGTCTGCCTAACTAATCACCACGCTGAATTCTTGACAATAACTGAATACTTCGGAATACTTGATATACTGCTAAACAGTACATATACACTGCTAAACAGTGCAGACCGGATTTGTGTACCCAAATCCGTCTTGACCGGCACAACCTATGTGCGCGTCAACACGCCTCCCCGGCGATGGTACTCACCGAGTAGCTCCTTGAAACGGAAGGCCTCAGAGAATGGACAGGACTCGATAACTGCGGACATCGGACCCTCTGGACGTCGGAATTTCGGAAAACCTGGTGGGCCTCTGTATACCTCGGATCTTGCTCTCTCAGCTAGGCTCTGGTCGGGATACTTCGCACTTCTCACCGCCTCGTCTGGGTTGATCGCAGCCTCAGTCGCCCCCGCTTGACCGGAGGGAGCTTACAGGAAATCCTGCTGGTACGCGTTTATGGTCCGTCCAGCTGTGGCAGGAGACCGGGCCTGCAACGCACCGCCGGCGCGTGAGATGAGAAAGTGTCCCTATTCGGGCGCCATTATGTGGTAAATAAAATAAATATTACCGGACTGAATTTCATGCGGAATCTTAAATTAAAGTAAAATAGCTCAAAATAACGAGAGGCAGAATCCGTGGTATAAGAGGTTTCTAATGGGCTTTATTCCATTCAAAATGGCCGACTCGAGTCGCGGCCCTCAGGTTCCGTCACCACGAAGGTTCAGGAAGTGAAGTACAATAATTTATTAACAGACATGTATTTTTATAATAAGTACATTACAATGAAACGAATGTAGAAGGCGTAACATTTGATAAGAAAAATGACGTGACAGTGACATAATCGAAACTAGGCGTAATAAGGAATAAAAGAAACATGATTGGTTAGAATTATCAGACATAGGTGGATCTATAGGATAATACTTGGCATAGATGCGCGCGCGGCAGCATGACGTGTAATTGACGTGCAACTAGGGGGTGAAGGGGACTTGACATTTAGCTCTACATGTGGAGACGAGAAGTCTGGGGTCAAGTCATCCTAATCCCAAATCATATCTAACATCCTATGTTTAAAGAACTATGTTATCCACAAGGAAGAGACTCTCGGACAGAATCTATTCTATACTGACTGTGTGCGTGTACAAGCGTCTAAGTGTCTATATGAGATGCGAGGGGCAGAAAACTTTCCATGGCAACAGGGCTATGAATCACTTGCAGGAGGACGGAAAGGCTGAGTCCTTTGCTTGTGAGCTAAAGGAAATGTTTACCTAAATCACTGGACAGGAATGCATCGGCTGAAGAGCAAAATAGATAATTCGAAGGTGAAATACAACTTCTTGGCAGACAGGCGAAAACTGGCCGAGGCAGGCACCGTTAGCTGCACAGGGAGTAGGACAAAGTTCATGGATACAGATGCGAGCTCAAGCTGAAGCTGTCAGAGACAGAGAGCAGGGAAAGGCTTTGAGGACAGAATCGGGCCTACTCGCCTGAACTGTAAAGATGAAGTAACTTAGCCATATAAAGTCGGTGGCCTTTTATACTTAGGAATCGAATATCCAGCCCATTGATGGCGGATCTGACAGAGAACATGTTGACGGTAGACACACATATGTTTGCGTCTTAGAAACTGGAACTGGAGGGAACATACATGTACTTGTAACATGCATATAGAACCGTTGGGGTCCAAGATAGGGGACATAACTGATCAGGAAAATCCACATTTCCACACTTCTACGGCAGCTAGAGCCCAGTTACTACAAAAAACAAAATTTAAGGTGGTAATTGCAATCTGGAACATATGGAAAAGAATGGTAGAGCTCATGAAGATATTGAAATATAATAGGTATACACCATTGTGGCGCTCTCCTCTCTTTCCCACATTAATGGATGATAATTTGGCTAGGCAATGGGAAGATAAAGGAATCTCGAAGGTGGGGGATATCTATTTAATAGAACAAAGGCTGTCGTTCTTTGAACTACAGCAAAGGTTTGGTATAGCGGCAGGAACATATTTTAAATACAGACAGCTTACCAGTTTTTTAAACCAATTTAACGAAGAGGGATTTTCCTTGTGTAGGAATCTGCTAATAGAGACTATGTCCCAGCCCCGGATAAAAAATTAAAATATATATAACATTTAGATAGATATGCTTCCCAATGACCTTGAGGCAGTAGAAATTAAATGGGTTGCCAAAGTTGGAGACCCTGACTTCGATGTGTACAATTCATTAGCCTTAGCCAAGGGGACATTTCTCGCATCCAATCTGAAAGCTCAACATTATCATACTGTATATGATCTTTACTTCACTCTTGCAAAATTACATCAGTGGGAGAAAAGAGAGGACAATAAATGTCCGCGATGTGATCAAGGGCGAGCAGACTTATCCATATGTTCTTCAGCTGCGAGAAATTGAATCCGCGATAAAACAGGTAGAGGAATTTTTGTCAGCAGCGTTAGATACCTTAATTAATATAACTCCAACTCTAATGCTGTTTGGATGTGATGAGAAGGCGCAATGTGACCGTCAGAAGGATATGTTTGTCTTTATTTCAATAGCCGTGGTCCGACTTCTCATTGCTACACACTGGAAAGATGTGGACCCCCCTCAATTTCAAGCTTGGTTCGCCCGTTTTCTGGCCATATATCATCTCGAGACAGCTTTATATAAATGTAAAGGAGCAAGACGGAGAGGTAGGGCAATCTGGGCTCCTTTGAACAACTGGATTATAAAGCAAAATGCCACGTAAGGAGATAGTATGAATCATGATGCTTTAATATCTGGTTTTAGATCTTTTTAAAGAAAAGAATAGCTGCATAATTAACTATCTACCTCTCTCTTGGTACTTGTCTCTGCTTTTCTTCCTTTTCCTTTTTATTTTATCTGTATTGTAAAATATTATGAAATATTGAAGGATTCGCTCTTGTAACATTAGATCTCAACTATATGTACATATAAAATTGGTCATGAATGTATATTTTTTTTTACTTGGTATACTCTCTCCAAATTAAAAAAAAAAAGGATATTTTGCAGTTCTACAGAACTAGAATATATACCTCATCTTCCATAAATACTGTGCAGTAGGAAAGCTTGAGGTAGTTATCCAAACAAAAGGAGAAATATAACTTCACATGCATATTTCATTAACTAACAGAAGTGGCAAGACAGAGTGATGGAATCCTGTGTTTCTGTTTTCTCTCTTATACAATTTCCCTTACCCTGCTTCTACAACTATTGTGTACATCCTGTCACTTCTAAAACTAGTACATTTGTCACTGGTAGGGATGGTGAGCATCTCTCCTGTTGGGTCCTGCACTCAAGTTTAGTGCAACCTGACCCCACGGAAAAAGGAAGTGGTGAGGGATAAGATAAATAGCCCCATGTATCAACCACATCAGAATAGGACCATCAGATGGAGAGAAAAGTGTCCAATTATTTGTTTGACAGAGGGAAGACGATGGGCTGCATACTTTTTTCATGAAGTAGTGCTGACACAAAAAGAGGTTTAAAGGTACAAAAAGTGAAGTTCCACTAGGAAGGGGTCAGGGCACCCTATTGGATTTAAACTTTTTCCAAGCCCAGCACAGCAAGTGTCAGAATTTGTTCTTGAGATAGTGTTTGTAAAACTGTTAGCTTTGAAAGAAGAGTGTCCCCAGCACTTCTTTTCTATACTACTAAAACGGATAGCAGCTTCTTTTCCAAAATAAGCAGTACTCTCGTGCATCAGACTATAAATTAAAATAAGGGAACATATCTGCTTTTTCATACTGGGACTGGACCTAAAAGAAAATTAGCTAATTAAAATCTTCTTGTATTTTTAACACAGGTTTTGTTTCACAGAATTAAGGACAGATACCAACAAACATTGTTGGCACAGCTTCCCAATGCTATATGTGCTAATTGTAACACCAATGGTCAGGCCTTTTTTCTAAAGGACCCGAGGTCTTTCAGAAGGACTGTGTATGTTTGACAAGAACATTTGAGTAGATTAGTAAGGACTGACTACAATGCTATGCCATTTGAAGCATATGATGACATATTAAATATACAAAGGTATTCCTTTTAATCTGGAAATGCGGATAACAAGCTTTTAGACCTAATGGATTTTTTAAAATCATTAATGGAAGCAAAACACACTTATAGTTTGCTGAACAGTTCCATTAAAAATGAAATCTATTGGATTTAAACAGGATTAAATCTCTTTTTTATCAGGATTCTGAGTCCCTAATATGTTTCTCTGCCATGATTTAATAACTATAGGTATAACAATGTTTTGAAAAAAACTCTAACAATTCACGAGACATGTATTGCTTTATGTCAAGTGATAAAACTATTATCAATAATTCAAGATCTGGCAAATAAAAATAAGCAGGTGATTTAGATCTTCTGTCTCTATCAAAATAGACACCTCTTTCTTGACATACTTCTGAACTCTCAGCCCAAGGAACCTCATAATGTTCCCAATGAGTGAAATTAATCTTTTCACTCTGGCAGTTAATTGATTAATGTAGTAGTGTCTATATTGATGAAAACAAAACATCTCTTCTTAGTTGTCTGCATCAATATACTGACCATTGTCTAATCAAGTAAAGATATTCTTATCTTCAAGGAGTTGTTCGACTGCCTTCATGTACCACAGACTTTCAAAAGCACCTGGCATAACAATTTCATACAATTAAATGCACAGGCTGTGTGTTCTTCGTATCACCTAATATTTAAGAAATGAGGGAGGGAGAAAATTGGTACGTGTTAACAAACCTCAGCCTTGAAACCTAATCAAAACAACAGAGAAGTCTGCTACAAGTGAAGAAAACTGTGATATCCCTACGCCTGACCACACCTGGATTGACAGCATTTTTTCCTTTTGTACTTATGGACCCATATGTTAGTCATGTGGCATGCTTCATCATTGGCCCCACACCGGGTGTGGCTGTCAGCAATGCTGCTCTACTCCAATTTTGGAGGCAGCACTTTGATGCCCAAAAACATTCCCTTTAGTGCAGTGACAGCTGGGTATGACAAGTGGGAATCTCAAAAGAAAGGTTAATATTACCTTGGAGAACCCCCCCTCCCTCAGAGGAGCTTTATGTGAGGGTCCCCCGGTAAAATTAAAAACAAAATTGATGACTGGAAGCATTTACTGTGCTCCTGCATCTACATGGCCAACATGTTTCCTTCAGTGATTTAGAAATAGTGAGACCGAGGCAAAAGAAATAGCACCTTTCACGTTTAGTGAATCCAGTCAAACGTATGTGGTGCTCTGATCAGGAAGAACAGCCTCCTAGCCATCCTCACAGGAGTACTATTCCATAATACTATTGTACAAAAGTGATCAGCACACACAATTTTACATTTGTAGACATGTAGTGCACATCTTGTTGAGACATGAGATGCACAAACTGTATTCACATGTTCTTTGTTTTAAAAATAATTATTTTATTTAAATCTTCTTAAAATTAGGTGTTTCATGTATCCAACGCATTTAATCTCTTCACAAGAGACTTCTTCAGGGCTACAAAAATACAGCTAATACACACATAATAAAAATCGATTACAAAAATTATTTTTGATAAAAGTTAAAAACCAAATAGTTTTACACAAGCTGCCCAATTGTGTGTTGCTTGTCATCCAAACCATTTTATGATGATTTTTCAACCTTGGATCAAAAAGTTCAACAACTATGTGCAACCCATTTATGGGTTACTTCATTTTCCACAACAGCATCATGTCTTAAGTGCGAGGCTAGTTTTTTAAATCTTATTTTGTCTGTACTATTTTTAAATTTAACACAACAGTTTCAAGTTTCTTAGGGGATACCCTTTGATTAAACATCTAAGCCCTTATCTATTTATTCTCAGATATAAACTTCATTTCATATTCTTTCCTTGCACTCATTAGCACTTCTACAATGGAAGGGATATGTCTTTCGACGCTCAGAAACTAACCCTTGCTCAACATCCTGTAGGAATATGAAATAAGAAATACATTTTCAACAATGTTCAACATCTCTGTATCCAGAAAGTGTCAATGTGAATCACTGCAAACTCAAAAAAATCAAGACTACGAATCTGCAATTTGACAAAGTCAGATTTTGCCTCAGTACTTTAATCTCTGAAAATACCCATATTGTAAATTCATTCAAACTTTGTATATGCATAGTTGTGAATTTCAGAGGCAAGCCTCATGTATATATCCACATTTTGCATCTCTGACTCCAATTTTCATTGGATCACACAGACTAAACATCAACCTAGCAAAAGGTGGTCATCAATCTAAATTGGTGCCCTATGACTTCAAATGTTAGTGTTCCTGGGAGTAATATAAAAATAACTCTAATTTCTTCAGGGAAAAGATCATTTTTTGACCATGAAACTTCTTGCGAAGGAATCAAATCTTCACAGGTGTAGATTCTTCTGCTTCTGCAGACGCAAGTAACACAGTAAACGTTAAAGAAGGTTCAGTTGCTGAAATTAGTGCTTGCATCAAACCAGGATATGTTGGCTGTAAAGCTGGACACTCAGCAGTTCCTCCAATGTGGCAGACTATCTCAACTTGGTTGATCTCTTCTCAGGGTAACTACACAATAGGAAGAGGAATATTGGTCTAATCTGTGGGCACCTCGACAATGGTTAAGTGACGTACCACATGTTATTTCTTGATTTCCCAATTGACACTTTTGAGGTTTTCTTGTGACCAGGCTGCGGAAGTAAGATCAAAGTGCTTGTGCCTTTGCTCCAAAGAACTGGAGCAGGTGATTGATATGATGGTCCAAAAGGTCCTTTCTCAAGAGTCCTTTCCTGGATTTGTTCTTCCAGTTTTGTGAACCACCCATCAGCAGCTTTACCTTTGATGGCAGAGTTGGAAGAACTCATCTTGTTTGTAAGTTTTCCACTCAGATCTTGGATATTTTGCACCAGATCAAAATGTAAATGAAGTGAATAATTTTGTAATTCCAAAAAACCAAAGATGGTCCGGCACAAGCTGTTTCATCCAAAGAAAGTCAAACCGTGTCTTCCAGAAAACTAATTGAGACTGCTGTTCAAGAACTTGTACTCTTGCATCTGGATGGTGGTAATGCCCTACCCCATGGACTTCCAGACTCCACACAAGCACCCCTTAGGGACATCCTACATGCCACAACACATCTCATATAGGGCCTGAAGAAATATGATCACAACACCCCCCTCCTGCTTGAACTCTATTGGCTCCCCTTGCCAGCCTACACCATCTTCAAAACAACCAGCACCATTTATAAATCCATCACAACCAGCACCCTTGGCACATTCATAACCAGGACCCCATCAGACTGCAGACTAAGAAGTGCACAAAAGAAAACAAGACAACATGCCTTTTCCATCTCAGCACCCGGGATCTGGAACAACATCACTGTATCAATCAATCCTGCCCCAATGCTGCTTCAATACAGGAAAGTTTTGAAGCCTAACCTCTTTAAGGAACAGTACGTCACAATTCATTACCCGTCCATAACTCATCTTCCTCTCCTATTATTCACTGATGTTAAGCTTTCTGTTAACTATGCATAGCACTCCACTGCTTTTTGGGTAGGTTTGTGCTATAGAAATAAAACCTTTCCAGGGCCAAGTAGGTTTGACACATACATACGTATGCCAAAGAGCAGTTCTTACAGTGTTTGACCATCTAAAACACCCCTTGGTAAGCTATTGAGTGCCTGGTGAGCCTTAAATGGGTAGTAGGATGTTGTGCCAACATTGTGGGTTAAGAATATTGTGACACAAAAATTGTGTCTGTAAAATCATGATGTCAAAATACCATAGGACAGAAAATCACAAGTTTATCGTGAGACCTGGGGGAATGCTGGGTGGGAGGAAATTTGTGGATCCACGCAGATTCCAGAACATTCCCACACCAATTTTTATTTTTTTTTTAAAGTGATTTTTCAGCTAAATTTGAGGTTTGCAGGGGATTCTGGATAGGAGAATGTTGGGGGATCCATGCAAGCCATACCTCGCTGGACTCTCCCAGATCTCTAGTTTTCAGAAATGTGTAGGTTTGGTAGGTTTCCCTAGATGGCCGCCGAACCCGGGGCCAGAAACTCATAGGACCCCCTTTGCAAAACCAGGTTGGTTTGTGATAGGTAATTTTGATGTCGCCTCAATAGGTTTTGCCCCATTCCCTGCCACGGGTACTCTGCCCATCCACACAAGTGAGGTACGATTTCTATTGGGATACTTGGAGAAATGCTGGGGGGTTGGAAATTTGTTGTTACTTTCTGTAGCGTGAAAATTTGGGCACAATAATGCAAGGAAAATGTGACAGTCACATTTTGAGGTTTACAGGACATTGTGGTAAGATAACTTGGGATCCACAAGAGAGACATCACCATGTACTTCCATGGGTGTTTAGTTTACGACAATATCTACAGTTGGTAGGTTTTTCTTAGATGAAATGTACACCTTGGCAGAGAGACAAAAAAGACAAAGATTACTGCACAGCCATCTGTTCCTCAAGCACACTCACATACTGGTTGGATTTGGCACGAGGGCGAGTGATGGTTCAGTATATAAAATGTTATTAACAAGAGATTTCACAGAAATGAAATGCACTGTCAATAACTGAACCAGTGACTCACAGCTTGTGAGCTGTAAAGCCACGTCAAGACACCAACCTCTATACAGGCCATTCACACACCTTTCATATGTGATACACACAAGACTATTCACAACAACAGGCACGAAACCAACACTACAACATTCACAAAAAGGGACAAGGTACACCCTGCTTGAGAAAGACAGAAAAGACAAATATTTCTGCACACCCACCTATTCTTCAAGCACACATACATACTGGTTGGATTTGGCACGAGGGTGAGTGATGGTTCAGTATATACAGTTGTATTAACCAGAGATTTCACAAAAATGAAATGCACTGTTAATAATTGAAAGGACGAAAAACTGAACCATTGACTCACAGCTCATGAGCTGTAAAGCCACGAGAAGGTGCCAACCTCTTTACAGGCCATTCATACACCTTTCATACGTGTGACACATACAAAACCATTCACACCGCCAGCCGCATGCCCAGCACATTAAAACACTCACACCAGCAGACAGCGCCATTCAAGGGCCCATCACTTTCACATGCCCAAATTTCTGACACAGCAACCACACCAGCTCTCGGATTGCATGGAGTGGTGTTTGGCTAGCAGCGTGTGTAGTGACCAGCAGCAAGTCAATACTCACACACCGCCAGCCAAGCACCAGTCCACGCACATCACCAGCCCAGTGCCATTCCACGCACACTGCCAGCCAAACGACAATCCGGGCACACCACCAGCCAAGTGCCAGTCCACGCACACTGCCAGCCAAGTTCCACTCCAGGCACACCGCCAGGCAAGCGCCAGTCCATGCACAACTCCAGCCAAGCGCCAGTCCATGCACACCGCAAGCCAAGCGCCAGTCCAGGCACACCACCAGCCAAGCCCCAGTCCAGGCACACCGCCAGCCAAGCGCCAGTCCACGCACACCACCAGCCAAGTGCCAGCCTACACACACCGCCATCACATTTAGGATTTTTTTATACAAAAAAGAAAACACAAACAAATTGCAAATAGATACAAATCTACGAACACAAAATCTGAAACTAAATACACTGCACAAATGCCAACCTTGAAAATGAATAAAAAATATAAAACAATAGAGACCAGGCAGTTCACTTTACCACTCATGGATGCTCCCAAAAATTATTTTGCGTGTGGTACATTATAAAGCAAGCAGGCACACACAGCACAGGGTTAGAAGGACACTCGTGGCAGTAAATACGAGTCTCCCTCCACGTACCTCTTTGCCAACAGGCTCTACATCTCCTACTGGGAAAGTCTTTTGAGGGTGTGGGAGGAACGTGATCAGGAAAGTGGCGATCTTTCAATCTAGCCACATCATCCACCACTCCAACTCTAGGAACACTTGTCTGTTCCACTACAACAAGGCTGCCTATTACAGACCCCTGAAACTTAGCAAAAGTCATCTTTGACTCAGGACAAGAATCCTTGAATACAACAAAAGCATTAATGCTTGACAAGTGGAAAAGATGGATAGCCAACTTCTTATACCAAATGTAAGCCTTACAAAGAGCAGTGTAAGATTCCAACCTCTGATCTACTCTATCAACACCACCCATGTGCCTATTATAGTCTAAAATGCACACAGGTTTGCGCGCTTCAGCAACCTGACCCCAAACAGTCGCAGGTGAAGTACTTTCATTATGGATGGTAGTCAGCATGTAGACATCTCTCCTGTATGAAAACTTCACAGCTAGAAGTTCCTTGCAACGCACTGCACAGTCTCCACACAAGCTTTTGACAAACAAGTTCAAGTCAAGTCAAGTCAAAAACCACTTTATTCGATTAATTAAAAACATAAAAGTATGCTCTACATATACAAAAATATTAAAAATCTTATAAATAGCTATTATACAGGTAAAAACTATTCAATAACAACGAAAATTCATAATCGACCATAGCCAACTTAAGCAGTTAATACAAATTCATTGTCTGTTAATTGAGGGGATCAGTGTCTTGTACAGTTTTTTGTCTGACCCTCCTCTCTCTAACAGACGCTGCAAGAAAGCTGGCAACACACAACATAATTAATGGAGACTCTACCAAGTGTAAAAACATTAGGGCTGGCTTGCACTGAATAAAGTTCATACTTTTTAACAATGGGATAATAAACCTTTTCCTGGCATGTTTATAAAATGAACAAAAAAACATAAAGTGCGTGGTGTCTTGAGGAGAGAAGTCGTCGCATTTACAAGGGGCAACATCTTCAGGTCTACTCCAACCCTCCACATCCCATAGGACCATATGTATTTGGTTAAACCGCAATTTGGTCAACAGCCATCTATGGAAAGTATTGGATACTATTGTCAGATATAATGACATTCCTGGGGACAGGGTTACCAAAACATGCCCCCTGACAGAAGATTTACAGAGTTCTACTCCCTCCCGCTTGGCCTCCCTTAATTTAATGAAATTAGATTTTACCCACTCAAGGTCAGCCTTACATAGGGATTCTGGGTTAGAAAAAATGTCTGGTCTCCCCATGTATGCGGCTAACATTTCTATGTTAGCCAACCACTGAATTTTGTTCCTATTGTCTAACCTAATGCAGTCCTTTAGGATTTTATGATTAAGGGAGAGGTTCGGATTTAACCATATTTTGATCCATAGCAGTATTGGGGCTAGTTTAATTATATCTGCTATGTAACCAATCCCAAGTTCCAGATGTACTGAATAGGAAGCGGTTGAATGTGGAAGGCCAAGAAGAGAGCGCAATAATTTATTTTCTTCCGTTTGGATCATATCATGTTTAATGTAACCCCAAATTGTCGCCCCGTACCTTACGATAGAAATAGACTTTGCTTTATAAATTGTTAATATTGCCTCAACCGGCTTTCCTCCCAGCCTTTTGGCAAAGCCTAGTACTGCCGCTGAAGAATTTCTCACGGAATTTGCCTTTAGTAAGAGCTGGGGGGACCAAGAACTTTTATCATCGAAAACTACTCCCAAGTAGGTGAATACCTTCACTCTGGAGATTTCTTCACCACCACAGAAGAAGGTCTTAACTTTATTTTTTGCAGGGCCCAACGACATAACATGTGATTTGCCGTTGTTAACTACCAGGTCCAGGCTTTTCATGAAGTCCCCAAACGAATCCAACAATCTTTGCAAAGCCAGGGGGGTCCTGGCCAAAAGGACAGCGTCATCCGCGTATAGGAGGACCGGAATCGGGGTACCTCCCATACGCGGAATGTCCGGCGTCGCTGCCAACAGATTTTGCTCCAGGGCGTTTATATATAGTGTAAACAGCATGGGGGCTAATATACATCCCTGTCGTACCCCTCTACTAGACTTAAAGCTGGACGTACATATCCCCTCGGTCGTCATCCTGATGGAGGCATTCAGGTCTTTATGGAGCTCGGCCAGGAAATACACAAGGGACCGATCAAGTCCCATTTCGAGGAGCATTGTCCACAGCTTTGACCTATTTACTAGGTCAAAAGCTGTGGACAAATCCATAAAACCCAAATAAATGGAGCCCCTGACCGCTTTGGTGTATTTGGCTATTATTAGGTGGAGGTTCAGACATTGGTCCTCCGTACTCCGCCCCGCTCTAAAGCCATATTGGGCATCTGACAGTATGTTATTGTCAGAGGCCCACCCCGTTATCCTTGCTAGGATAACCTTCCCCAGAATTTTTATAGAGGAATCCAGCAGGGATATGGGCCTATAACATCTAGGGTCTGCCCTTTGGCCTTTCTTAAACACCGGGATAATAATCGACCGGGACCACGATTTAGGGAATCCTACACAAGCCGAGGTGTTAAATACATTTGTCAATATGTTGGCCCAATACACTGAATTGGCCTTATACATATCGGTAGGGACTCCATCTGGTCCTGGGGCCTTCCTCCCTGCAGAATCTTCAATTGCTTTAATAACCTCCCCTATATGAAACTTCACTAGCATGGTGGTGGATTTTAAGGCTTGTCCCACGAAAATTTCTAATTCGAGGTGACTGCCATATATATTTCAAAATGGCTCAGCCAATCCTCCTCTGCGATATTAGTTTCCAGCATGTTATTTTTAATATTAGAAAAAAGGGGCGTGTTAATGATTGACCAAAATTTTGCACTGTCTTTTAATGTAGCTTTGTCCATAAGTTCAACCCAGGCATTATATTTGATTTCTTTTTTCCTATCCTGCACCATTTTTTTATAATCTCGTCTAAGCTGTGTCACCAGAATTTTATTCCTCGGGCGCGCCTGGAGAGCTTTTTTGAGGAGATTATGAGATTTAGTGCATTTGTGGTCAAACCAGCCCGTTACTAAACTATTAGTGACTGGTCTGCTTTTAGTAGTGAGTTCTTTTGCCACTTTGGAGCAAATAGCTTCATACGAGGATATTACTTGCTTCCCCGTAGAATGTTGGTCTCCACATATTTCCAAATCTAAAGCCGCCTTTAATGTAATGGTGTTAAGAAACTCCTCTGGAATTACCTTGCTCCAGTTTAGCCTCCTCCCCTGATCTTTTTCCTTCACTTCAACATCTACCATGTGAAGGGTGGATGTGTTTAAAAAGGAGAAACCATCTACCAATTCAATTGCCACTGGATTATGGTCGCTAAAAATTGACGGTATAGCATTATAAAAAACTACGTATTTTAAAAGGCCAGAAGAAAGAAATACGTAGTCAATTATTGTGTCACTATCCCTGCCTGTAAATGTGGGAACACGTGACCTTTGATCGAAGAAGCCTGGGTCATACAACTCATTGTTAGATAACAGTTTCTCCAATGCTTCCCCCTTGCTTGAGTGCTCAAAGTGTTGCGGGGATGTAAAGTCTGGCCCATCAATATCAATTAACAAACAATTATGACTACATAAGTGCACATTAAAATCGCCTAACAGAATGTATTGGCAAAAAGTGGTTTGCTTTAAAGTGTAAGTGTTTAAAAAATTCGACAACCATAGCAAATTTACATTCGGCGAGTCCCCTTGCTGGGAGTTATATCAATTCACCAGAATTAGTTTCGTATTATTGATAAGTTTAAATTCCAGGATAAGAAAATTATTGGATGAACAAATTATCCTGCTAACTGTCCCTCTTAATTTCACCGAAACCAAGACCACTAAGCCCCCTACATCCCTCCCGGACACTGATTTTAAAGCTGGGACAAAATAAGACGTAAAACCATCCAACCAAAAATCACAGTCTATTTCCCAAGTCTCTTGAAATGCCATAATGTCATATTGTTTCAAGAAACTTAACCAAGAGGTATTATCTCTCTTGGATCGTAGACCCGCCACATTCCAAGTTAACATCTTAATCGTTGCCCCCTTAGAGTTACCATGAGTCGCTTGACTACAATTAATACCAAGGGGATTCGTAGGCAATTGGTCTACTTCCTGAGGTACCAAACCGAGGCAAGACTCATCCCCAGTTCCCTCGCTAGCCTCTCGTCAGTCACACATATCCAGAGAAGAAAATACCTCAAATCTGTTGCGTGTGGGGATATTAGGCCCATAATTAAAGTGATTTACCCCTCCTAAACCCTGGTGGAAAAAGGGCGTCAGTGCCGTCACTGGGGTATAAGGTCTCGATTTTGTGCTATGTGAGAGCTCTCTGGGGGGGTGGTTATAAAAGAAACCAAGGGGACGCGCCTGGATACTGTTTTCGTCGTGTGCCAAAGAAGCTGCCCTCAACAAGACGGTAGCCACATGTTGTGGGTATCTAAAGTTGACTATTATACATTCTCCTATACAGGATTTTTTAGAAGTCCCAATCCAGTTCGCTCGTCTAGTCCTTAGACAAACAAGTTCTTTTGGGAAACCTTTACGGTTAGAGCGGATTGTGCCACAAGCAACAGTGTCCACTTTGGCCAATTCCCTGAACAACCGCACACCAGTGAAGAAGATATCTACATATAAATGGTGACCTTTGTTAAAAGGTCCTCTTCCAAGTTCCCACACAATTTTGTGAGTCACTCCAAAAGTGGACGGACAACCAGGGGGGTTAATCCTGGATTCCTTACCGGTGTACACCCTGAAATTAGAGACATCCAGTCCTACTGTCACACAGCATATACAGCTTAATTCCATAGTGTGCCCTCTTACTAGGAATATATTGCCTAAAAACCAAGCGGCCCTTGGACAAGACCAAAGACTCATCCACAGCTATTTCTTTCCCTGGAGCATAGATCTCAGAAAATCGATCTAAAAAGTGATCAATGACTGGCCGAATCTTAAAAAGATGGTCACAATCAGGGTGATCTGGTGGCAACGCTATACCATTATTGACAAAATGCAGCATCCGAAGCAGAAGCAAATACCTATCATGACTCATGACTGCCGGAAATATAGCCGTTGCCATCAAGGGACTAGTAGACCAATATGAAGACATTGATGGATTCCTTTGCAAGCCCATCAAAAAAGAAGAACTTCATCTCTTTCAGATTTGTGGGAGTCCCCCGGGTAGCTCTAGAGTGGAGCCTAAGGCTGGCACTGTTGTCCCTCAAAAACGGTTCAGCATACAAATGAGTCTGCTCAACAATCTCTGCCAATAATCGTCCATAAACAACTGAAAAAAGTTTTCTGTATTCACTCTACACCCTGGAACACCAATAAAGTCTGGCAATGCTGGCTGCACCAAGCCTGGGGCAACCCAGAGGTAATCACTTCCAACTGGAAGCCTTGCAGCCCCAGGCTGCAGCCCAGATGCCTCTTGCTGCACTATCAATTAGAAAAAACAAGGTACCTGGTTATCAATTTTAGATAGCTATTTATTTAGGCAAGAAAAGCAAAGACCAATAGGTTCTTATGTTTTCAGTGTGTAATTCACATTTCTTTCGTGATGAGTTCAAAACAGATTTAGTATAAACATTTTGTTCATGTCTGAGATTCAATACATTTCAAATACATGACACATGATCAACATACATCAAAAATGTGAAAATAAACAAATATAAGTGTGCAATTGTGTTTACAGAATAATGATAAATTGAAAAAGTTCATAAAATTACACCAACAATACACTCCTATTGGCAATTCCTCACAATCCTGACATTAGGCAAATTTTTGGGAACTGCAGCCACACGGGAGAGTTCATGCTCTGTGGGGTAAATTTGACATTGGACACCCTCTCCAGAGATATAGAGTTTTCTAATTGACCTATGTGGAAAAAGATGAAAATTGCAGACGCGTTTCTAATCCCTGGGGTTATTCACGGGATTTTCATCAGGGCATGAAGGCACGGTGTAACCTGAAAGTTGAAATTAAATAGAAGGCATTATCTGAAATATAGGGCGTCTCCTTTTCTCTATTTAAAGGTTTTACCATTTTAATTTAGAATGTTGTACCTGAAGTTGAAGATATCGCACCAATGGGGGCTGAGTTTTTTTATTGAATATCTCGCATGACAGGACCTGAAAGAATCGGGAGAATGTCCGTCACTTTAATTATCTATGTTACTATGTATCCCATGGCTGTTAGTGTGTATATCGTAAGAATCTTGCTGCACTATCGGCACATGAATGTCCTCTTCTAAAACAGGCACTTCATCCGCACTAACAGTAGCTTCATCCGCACTGAGATTAGCATCATCATCTGATGATTCCATGTGGAGAGAAAACTCACTGCCTGAATCATCCCCTCACTCCTTTGCCTCAGATGCAGAGTCAGTCTCTGAACCATGGTCAGAGGAAGACTCAAAAAGCATACCAACAACCTGTTGAGCAGTAATCCTGTGGCTAGCCATTATCCTTACTAAGAAAGGAGACTGCACAAACAAATCAACAACAACCAACACTGTGCAAAATAAGTAAGTAAACAAAATGAGTGCCTTTATCACAAAGATCTATATACTCAAAAACTATACGATTCACTTGCAAGAGACAGCTACACTCACCAGCACCTACTCTGCAGAGAGACAGCAAAAACCAACAATATCCCAGTAGAAAGAAAAAAACAAAATCACTCACTCACAATACAACAAAATACACATCGAGCACAAATGCAAAAGGTTTTTGACACTCAAAAAACAGAAGCCAAACATACTGCTATTATTACACCATTTGCAAAAAACACATTCATGCAGAGAAATGAAACACATTTACATTGTACATAAAAAGTCTCTTACCAAACACATGCAACTACACAAATAGCAGAACCACCAGAAACGAACCGCAACCTGGAACAGTCTAAAGAGCAAAAGCCTTGAAATAGAAATAAAAATGAGAAATAAGGCATTACAATTGCAATTCACAAGAAGTAAAACAATTAAGAATAGAACACGCTATGTCACTACCCAAATGGTCAATCTGCCAGATGGGCCTTCAAATAGGGCTGAGAAAAATGGGAGGCGATCTTGCCCAAGGGATCGGGTGAGGTTGTCTGCCAGGCCGATCTGTCCCCCAGGTGTGGCAGAAAACAGCAGACAGAAATGTGCCCCCCTTGCAAAAGAAATAAATCCCTGGTGCCTAGTAGGGTTTTCTGCCTCCCCCCTCCTGCCTATGGCAGGAAGGCCAAAAAAAGGGGCAGACCTGTCCCCAGGAGGGGCAGAAAAAACATTAACCAAATTTTAGCCCCTTGGAAGCAACCATGTCACATCCATTACACACAAAACAAAATCCCTGGTGCCTACTGGGTTTCCCGCCCCCCCCCCCGGGGGCACAAAGGCCAAAATAACGGGCCAATCTGTCCCCAGGGGGGCAGAATATACATCTAAAATAAATCTGCCCCCTAAAAGCGACCCTTGCCCAAGGGGTCACATCCATTTTAATTTTAAATAAGTCCCTGGTGTCTAGTGGAGTTTTCTGCCCCTCCCTGGGGACAGAAAGGCCCCAAAAAAGGCCGATCTGCCCCCAGGGAGGACAAAATACACACACTAAAAGAATCTGCCCCTGGAAGTGACCCTTCTGGGGTCAGAAAGGCCAAATAAACAGGCCAATCTGCCCCCGGGGGGGCAGAATACACATTAAAAAATATGTCCCCTTGGGTCGCTTCCATTTTATTTATTTTAAATCCCTGTCTCGAGTGGGCATTTCTACACCCCCTGGGGGCAGAAAAGTAAAAGAATGCAGGCGATCTGTCCCCAGGGGGGGCCGAAAACTCTTTAAATTATTTAGGCTCATTAGGATGCGACCCTTGCCCAAGAGGTCACTTCCATTTAATTTTTAACACACTCTAGTGGGGTTTTCTGCCCCCCCTGGTGGCAGAAAGGCCAAATAAACAAGCCACTTTAAAAAAAATTATCCCCTGGAAGTGACCCTTGCCCAAGGGGCTGCTTTAATTTTAATGTTTAAAAGCTCCCCGGCTCTAGTGAGCTTTTCTCCCCCCCCCCCCTGGTCCAGAAACACCAAAAGATCTGTCCCCAGGGGGAGCAGAAACATCTTAAAATAATGTTGACCCCTAAGGAAGCGACCCTTGCCGAGGTCTGCCCACCCCACCCCACCGGAGCAAGGAAACATACCTGTTTCCTCTCCGGACGCCTGGAAGCAAATGGCTCCCAGGTGTCCAGCGCTTCCTGATATCGTTGTCGCTCGCTGTGCGTGCTGACATCAAAGGGGGAGTTCGGGGGTGGCAGCGGAAACTATTCCGCTGCCATCCCTGCTTTGGTGGTGCAGATGGGCTGCCTATGGGGCGAGCGCAAGCGCTTTCCCCATAGGTGGGTGCCATGACGGAGCGGTTCAGTCATAAGCACACGCCCACTGTGGCTCATGACGAAACCGCTCCATCATGAGCACCAAAGGAGTTAATAAATGCCATTGTTACTGTACATTATTGCACAATAATTACAACATGTTTTATATTAACAAAAAAAAATATTTATTGACTTCAAAATAATTAACTTTACATTTATGACTTAGTTGTAGCAAACATATGTTTTTATTTGCATTTATACATACATTTTTTCTAAACATGTGATATAGTTAATATTCAACAAAATAAATAATGGTTTAATTTTGTAAACAAATGAATTAAAAATGCTAAAGATGCATTATTGTTATACGTTTATGCTTATATATAAATATCATTTTTGTACAATTTGTTGAACGTAGAATTTTATTAACATGTTATTGAATATATTACAAACATTAATAAATAAAATAAATTTGTAATTAAATTAATTCCAGAGGGATGCAAGTCCTTTATTGACTTTCATGTTTTCACCATTTCGCCCTGGTTTATTCAATTTTGAAGACTTTCTTCATCATTTTGGGATATTCGTGGAGAATGCATTACTATTTCCCAATCCCGGTCTTTGGATAAAGTAAGACTATTTGACACTCATTTCCTAAGAGTTTAGTGGTATGTTGTAGGTGTTAAGAGTTAGTTAGGCTAGGTAATGAATGTTATTCTAGGGTGTTGTTTGTTAGTGTAGGATGTCAGTTAGTTTAGGGTAGTTTAGTAGCCCCATTGTAAAATGCAACATGCATATCTATAAGAAATTGTATTACTGGATGAGGAGGGTGAAACCCTGCTCAAGCAGCAACCCCAATCCTCATCAGAGTTAAGTCACAACCAAACCATAAATTAACCTGTGTTCAACCATCTGGTAGCTTGGCACAGGCCAGTCATGATTAACATAGTGTCAATGAGTAAAGTATTTATGCAGCCCTTCAAACAGTAATAAAGTAAAAATGCAACACAAGAAAAATGACCAATTTTGAAAAATAAAGTAAAATTAATAAATAAACCAAGACCAAAACAGCAAAAATCCAATCAGTAGAACCGGAGACATGCAATATGAAAGATTTCAGTGACTATAGTACCAAAAAGCACCATGTTCACACTGTGGATCTCTGGTTGCGTTAAACCGGGACAAAGTCACATTTTTATGCCTATCGCAATACAGCGTGAGCCGGCTAACCAAGACTACCTTAAATCCTGGTTGCAAAGAGTTGTGGAGTCTCACGTCGAGGATGAGTCCTGCAACTGAGGCGATGCGAAGACCTGTTTGGAGATGTCTTGCCCAACGTCAGTTTAAAGAAGCTGTGAGACTATGATGTGAGGTCCTATGTCACCGCCTAGGAAGCATTAGAGGAGGGGGCTTAAGATGTGAGGGCCTGGATTGGGGATGCTTTAGCGGACAGGCGGGTTCGGAAGAAGCTGCAGGGCTTGTGATGCGGAGTCCTGCCTCGTCTTTGATGCTGTCATTGACTAGAGTTTTACAATGCGAGAGCCTGTGTCAGAGATGCATCACACAGCAGAAGCCGGGATGGGGCTGCTATGTTAAATCCTTGTGTCAGATAATCCATGCAGCAGAGGTGCATCTGTTCTGCTTGGGGTAGCATCATGCAGCAGAGGAGATGCGTCGGTTGTGCTGGATCCACAGTTAGACTGGCTGAGCACTTTCAGGCCCGTTCCAGGGGTCTAGGAGTTGGGGGGCACTACTTGGCAGGGTTGGATTCACAGATGGCAGAGTTAGGGTGCTGGGTTCAATGTTGTTGGAGCCTTCTGTCCCTGAGGCTCAAGTCAGGACCCAGCCAACTGTCCCATGGGGTCTCTCTGGGGTCCTGGGTTTAGCAGATGCAAGTCCAGTCCTTTCTCGCCAAGCCAAAGGGGCAGCAGGTCAGGAAGGCAGGACAGCAGTCCTTCAGACCAGCAGTCTAGCAGAGTGGCAGTCCCTTCAGTAGCACAGCAGTCCTTCGTGGCAGAGGTCACAGGCCCAGAAGTGTACTGAGGAGTTGAAGTTTGAGCGCCAACATTTATACCTGAGGAGAAAGCTTTTAGAGGTTTCCACCCACTGAGGTGTCAGGCATCCCCTTCCTCCCTGTCCTGGCCCAAGCTTGTCTGGGGTCACAATAGACGGGTGACAGTCCCTTTGTTAGAGTGCTCAGGCAGTGCTTTTCTGAAGTGCACATGCGGTAGGTGACATCACCTTCCCCTCGTTAACTCAGAATAGCCCATCCTTCCAACACCTATCTTCTCTTTATTTCACTGTCTGGTAGGAATACACAAAGATCAATTGCCAGCTACACATGGTCATGTGACCCAGGAACAGGCAGCACGCACCAAATGGTTAGGACAAGAAAATGCCACCTTTGTAATGGTGGTATTTTCAGAATTGTGATACAAAATCTGACTTTACCACTAAAGAGGGCTTTTAACTACAAATATTTAGACGCCAAACTTGACTTGTCTGCCTCTTCCCAATTCGAAGCTGCAGCCTATTAAATGTAATGAGGCAACTCCAATGTTAACCTACGGGAAAGGCAGGCTTTGCAGTAGTGAACAAACAAATGTAAAGGTTTTCACTACCAGGATATGTAAAACTTAAAAGTACTTGTTCTACATTTTACATACACTTCATGTTGCCCTCTGGGATGTGTAGGGCCTACTCTAAGGGTATATATCAAAAAGGAAGGTTTGGGCCTGGCAAAATGTTTATTTTGCCAGATTACCATTGCAGTTTAAAACGGCAATCACAGGCTGCAATGGCAGGCCTGGGAAATGTTTAAAGGCCTATTCAAGTGGGTGGCATAATCAGTGCGGCAGTCCACTAGAAGCATTGAATTTACAGGGCCAGAGTACATCTAGTGCCACTTTACTAGGACTTACAAGTAAATTAAATGTGCTAATTGGATATAAACCAATTCTACCATGTTTTATAGAGAGAGAACAAACACTTTAGCATTTTGTAGCAGTGGTAAAGTGTGCAGAATCCTAAGAGCCAACAAAAATGGTTTCAGAAAACAGAAGGATGAAAACAACATGTTTGGGGATGAGCCTGCAGAAAGGTCCAAGTCAAATAATGTCTATTTTATATGAGTTTTATTTTGATTTATTACTAGTTTTAATACTTTTCTAATCTGTGTTTTGTCTGAGTGTCGTGATTGTTGTTTGGGTGAGTTTATATGTTTTTACTTCATGTGTTTTTTTTATTTCTGACTTTTGAGACTTTTATCTTGTGTTTTCATTTTTGGGCCTCTTTCAATATTTGTTTTTATTTTGTATTTTTAGGTCCTCCTTTTACTTGCCAGGAGTCTAGCTATGAAATCATACATTATATTATTTATATTTATTTATGTTATTGGGTGTGCAATTTAAAGTTGTTGCTATTATGTATGTTAATTTATTATGTGTATTATGTTTATCTATGGCTTTTTATTGTATTAGGATATTTATATGGGTGCGAGAAAAGTGTTTCTGTTCTTTAAAATAATTAAGGTTATTTTTATTTGCATGCATGATATTTTAAGGTTGATTTAGCATTATTTAGAAATAATTATTATTGAAGTATGAGTTTTCAATTTTTATGACTTTGGAAGGTGTTGTTGTGGTGCTTCTAAAGTACAAAGGTGTTGTAACGATTATATATATATTACCTACTGGCGGTCGTCAGTAGGTAGTTATAGTTACAACCTAGTTTCCATAGGAAAAGCATTTTTTGATTTGCTTATAACTTTGGCGTTGTTTAACAAATCTTTATGAAATTTTCCAAAAAGTTGCACTTTTTAGGTCAGCTCCTATGTTGAAAGTTTGGGGGTGATTCCTCAAGCGGGGGCTGAGAAAAAAAGGGGTTCCCAAAATGCGTTTTCTCCATGTTAATTTCCATAGGAAATTTAGCAACAAGCTACAGCCCGAACTGCTGAACGGAATTACCCCAAATATGGCAGAAAGGTAGAGCTTGGTTCAGAAAGCGACCTTCTTTTTAAATGGTGTAAATTGGTTCAGTAGTTTTTGAGAAATTCAAAAAATAAGAGTAAAAAAATCAATTTCCCATAGGAAACTTTGTGCAAGGCTACAGCCGAAACTCCTGAATGGAATTACCCAACATTTTGCAAAATGGTAGTGCTTGGATCAGAAAGCAACCTTTTTTTTTTAAATAATGTGAATTCGTTCAGTAGTTGCTGAGAGATTCGAAAAATAAAAGTTCCGATATCTGGGCGGAGCCTAAGTCCTGTGCACGAGCTTCACTGTGATTGGCTGTCAACCCTCTAAACCAGGAAGTGTTGGCAGCCATCTTGTGGCTCGGTAGAAGCAGAAAACAGAGAAACAAAGGTATAAAACAAGAGAAGGGGGCAGGGTAGTAACACCCTGACCCACTAGGCCTGCTCAGGGGGTCCCAGAAGGACCCCCAGGGCCAAAAAAAGATTATAATTTTTTTTAAATTTCGGCACGATTGCATAGTGCTGCAGGGAGGGGGCAGACCTGACATAACAAGTGTGCAAACCCACCCCCTGGCACTTTGTAAATTGGGGGATTAAGTCCCCTTTAATCCTGAGGGTCCCTGGGGGCAAACTAGCCCACCAGGTACCTCATGTATGCACCAGGGAGCTGCTGCAGAGAGGTATTGAGAGGCCACACCCCTTTTTACAACTCTCTGCAACGCAACTCTGTGGTGCTTACTGGAGGTAGCTGGTGGGCTAGTTGGCCCCCAGGAACCCTCAGGACTCAAGGGGATTTAATACCCCAATTTACAACACACCAGGGGGTGTGTTTGCACCGTGGTGCACGGAGGGTGCGTGGCCTGATGTGACAAGTGTGCAAACGCGCCCTGTGGCACGTTTTAAGTTGGGGGATTAAGTCCCCTTGAATCCTGAGGGTCCCTGGGGGCCAACTAGCCCACCAGGTGCCTCAAGTATGCACCAGGGAGCTGCGTTGCAGAGAGGTGTTCAGAGGCCATGCCCCTTTTTACACCTCTCTGCAACGCAGCTCTGTAGAGCTTACTGGAGGTACCTGGTGGGCTAGTTGCCCCCCAGGGGCAATCAGAACTCAAGGGGAATTAATCCCACAATTTAAAATGTGCCAGGGGGTGCATTTGCACAGTGGTGAAGGGAAGGGGCGGGGCCTGACATAGCAAGCGTGCAAATGCCCACCCTGGCACATTGTAAATTGGGGGATTAAGTCCCCTTCAATCCTGAGGGTCCCTGGGGGCAAACTAGCCCACCAGGTACTTCCAGTATGCATTAGGGAGCTGCGTTGCAGAGAGGTGTTGAGAGGCCACGCCCCTTTTTACACCTCTCTGCAATGCAGCTCTGTGGCACTTACTGGAGGTAGCTGGTGGGCTAGTTGACCCTCAGGACTCAAGGGGATTTAATCCCCCAATTTACAACACTCCAGGGGGTGCGTTTGCACCGTGGTGCAGCGAGGGGGCGTGGCCTGATGTGACAAGTGTGCAAACGCACCCTGTGGCGTGTTTTAAGTTGGAGGATTAAGTCCCCTTGAATCCTGAGGGTCTCTGGGGGCCAACTAGCCCACCAGGTACATGCAGTAAGCACCACAGAGTTGCGTTGCAGAGAGGTGTAAAAAGGGACATGGCCTTGGACCACCTCTCTGCAATGCAGCTCTGTGGTGCTTACTGGAGGTACCTGGTGGGCTAGTTAGCCCCCAGGGACCCTCAGGATTCAAGGGGAATTAATACTCCAAAGTAAAACTCGCCTGGGAGCGCGTTTGCACAGTGGTGAAGGGAGGGGGTGGGACCTGTGTGTACTTATGCAATCACTCCGCCAAAACCCAAACGCTTATAAATTCACCATGCTCTGTCCTTGCAGTACTCTAATCATCCAATCAGTACCCATGTACTTATGCAATGACACAGGCACTAACACATGCACTGCTACAATCCTTCGAGCGCTACCCATGCTGTCCAGCCATTGCCCTGTCATTACCCATGCACTCTTTCAATCACCCAGCCAGCACCATGTACTTATCCAATCACTTATAAATTCACCATGCAGTACTCTAATCTTCCAGTCAGTACCCATGTACTCATGGAATTACCCAGGCACTAACACATGCACAGCTACAATCCCCTGTGCACTACCCATGCCGATCTCTAACCACCTACAGAGTAGTGATTCACTCCTCCAATTATCCAGGTTGTACCCATGCATTCCAGAAATCCATCTGTCACTACCCATGCACTCCTCAAATCAGCCATCCAGCATCATGTACTTATCCAATCACTCCGCCAAAACCCAAGCAGTTATAAAATCACCATGCACTGTCCTTGCAGCACTCTAATCATCCACTCACTACCCATGTACTCATGCAATGACCCAGGCACTAACTCAAGGCAAATACAGAGGAGGTCATGCTAATTACAGGGGCACCCCAACACATAGTGTTCCCTTGTGTATGTAAGTGTCTTTACTGTATTCTAAGTGTCTTTTAGCATAGCACTGGCTCCGGTCCTGGTTAGTCAGAGTCAGTTACCACCAGTACCCGTCACTAAAATGTTGGGGGCACAGGAGGACTTTCTGCTCCTCTGTTGGTTCTTTCTGCACATCTCTTGCGTCTTCCTGCAGTTTTCTTCGTCTTTCTGGACATCTTTTGCCTCTTTCTGCATTTGTCTTGCTTCTTTCTGCGCTTTTCTTCCTCTTTCTTCACATGTCCTAACTTTGTATGCATAGTTAGAAAATAGCATTTAAAAAACCATTGAAATTCACAGAAAAAACCATAGGTTTCAGAGACGTTATAGTTAGTTGGACATTTCACTCGTACAAAACCATAGAAATTCCCCCGTTATAGTTAGTTCAGCTAACTATAACTCGCGCGCCCGCAATGCACTGCTGATGACGTCACATATTACATCACTCATGACATGGTCAGTGACATCACTGATGACATCACTGATGACATCTCAAATGACATCACTGATGACATCACTGATGACATCATACAGTGAATGTGTGTCTTTCTGAAAGTTAAATATTTTTTATATATGTATATCTCAAGGCCGATGGAAAAATAAATGGGTAAATAGGTGTCTAAATGTTTTTTTTTGTGTAAAATTGTTTGTATAACTGACTGATTAAGTGTATCTTAGTGAATACATGGGTTAGCGAGTAATGTTTACATATGTAAATATCTGTATCAGTCTCTCACTTTGTGTATAAGTGGCTGCATGGGTTGATGAGTAGCTACATGATTGTCTATATGGGTTAATAGTTGTTTTTTTGAGTTTCAGTATGAGTGTCTGAGTGTCTGTATGGTTCAGTGGGAGGTATTACTTAGCGTATAGATGCATGAATGAGTGACTCACTGTTTGTATGTGTTGAAGACAGCATGTGTGCAGGACTGTATGGGTGGATGAGTGTGTGTTTGGGTGTGTTAGTGAGTGAATGACTGTCTCAATAGTATTATGAGTAACTACATATGTTTTAAACTAGTATATGTGAGTATTCGTGTATATCAGTGAGTATATGTGAGAGTGAGAGATTGGAAGGGTTCCTGTATAAATAATTATGTGTTTCTATAAGTGATTGTTTAAGAGAGTAAGTATGTGTATGTTTATGTAGAAGTAAGTGTAGTAGTGTGTGTATAACTGTATATGCAAGTAAATGGATGTTTGATTCTTTATTAGCATGAGTAACTATGTGTGTGAGTAACTCTATGAATGAGTGGCGGTGTGTAACAGGATGTATAGGTGTATGAGTACATATGAAGAGTGACTATATGTATGATTGACTATATAGAACTGTTGGTGAATGAGTGGATGTGTATGTAGATCTTGGAATTACTGAATAGGTTGTTGTAACTGGTATTGGTATGTCCATTTTTTTGAAAAATGTAGTTTCTATTTTTGAATGTGTGTATCAAAGGTTATCTTAGGGTGAGAAGAGGTCTGCCACTCTATCACAAGGATGATGTCATCAGTGATGTCATCAGTGATGTCATTCAAAGGTTTTTTAAATGAAAATTTTCAAGTCTAATGTACCTCAATCCTATCTTATTTTAATTTTCTATACATATATATATAAAAAAAATTGTGAATATTTTGTAGCCATTTTGAAAAGTTGCACTGGGGTCGTGACTTTGGCGTAATTTGTAAAGTATGCAATATCTTTAAATTAATTATAAATAAAAGTTTTCCTTTAAGGGTTTGTCTAAATTTATTAATAAACGTATTTTTAAAGTATTTTCAATATAATTTCGATGACAGTAAAGTTACGAAATGCGCGGTGTAGCCGCTTAATGTGCGCAATATCTCCCCATGTGTATTTCCGTGGTCGTTCCGTGATCGCGCTGAGATCGAGCCAAAGTCGAGACTTTGGCGTACTTTTAAAGTTGAAAAAAATGACTATAGAAAGTTTGAATATGATATTGAACTGAACAGTTTTGCTAATATACTTATTAAAAGTTTATAGAAATTTATAGTGTATAATGATATATATGAATTTCGCGGGTGCGCGAAGGGTGCGTGACGAGTGCGTACACCCTACGCGACTTCATGTCCCCAAAAGAAAAAAGGAACCTGATTGGTTGAAATCAATTTCATTGTGATCCATCTTTCTGATATTTCCCTTACTTCTTGTCCTTGATAGAGAGAAGACCTGTTTCTTTTTTTTTTTTTTTGTATCTTTTATATAGCGCGAACTCGACCCGAAGGCATTGGAGCGCTGTACATGAGCACCGTATTTACATTACATATTCAGGCACGGGGAGATTAAGTGGTTTGCCCAGAATCACAGGATGTGGTCGCGGCCTCGAGGCTCGAACCCTGGTTTCCTTCACCAAAGTCGGCAGCGCAGCCGACGGACCACATCCCTCTTGCTTCTCTTTAGATTGATATATCTTTTTTGTGTGTTTGTTTATTTTTAATACAACTATGGCTTCTAGTTTTGCCGAAGTTGATCCACTTGCAGTAGAGGACAAAGAACAGATGGGGCAGCAGAAGAAGAAAAGAAAGGAAAGCATTGTTTGGTCCTTTTTTAGTGTACAAGAGGACCTGCGATGGATGCCCCTTCTGCCTCCCGTAACCTAGAACGGCACAGTACGGTTAAACTGCAGTGGAACACACACTCGTTGACCTCTCATGGCACTGCTCCACAATTCGGGGAGGACGCTTTCCATTAGCTGTGTTTTCTGATGACGTGTTGCGCCGGCCCCGTCGAACAACAGAACTCCTTTAGATCGAAACCGACTCTTCCACTCTCTCACCGGAAGTGAAACCAAGCCACGAGGACACTTTCACAATACAACAGCCGGGAATGGACTTTTTGGTAAAAAAACACATTCCTGCTTCCTAATCAAATAAAAGACTCACTGAAGAACGGGGCCGGCTTTGATCGGTAAACAGCTGTTACAGCGACTTTTTTACTTCGCAATACCATTACAACACATGCATTACCATGCATGCGTTGTACATCTACGCATTTTTTTAGAATGCATGGTCATTTACCACGCATACCTTTACAACGAATTTCGTTGTAAAGGTATGTATGGTAAATGACCATGCATTCTAAAAAAATGTAGATGATCCACGTCGTTGTAAGGAAAAAGAGGCTGTACCGTTTCCTCACAATGACATGCACCGCCCCTCGGACACGGCGTGAAGCAAGAACCATGAGGATTGACAGGTAAGGGGGATTCGGCATGGGGTGGGGGTTGCTTTTCTAGGGTTTAGGGTAGTGCAGTGGTGTTTGTTTAGTGTAGGGGGTCATGGTGGGGGTAGTGTTTTAGCGTTTAGGGTAGTGCAGTGGTGTTTGGGTAGTGTAGGGGGTCGTGATGGGGATAGTGTTTTAGGGTTTAGGCTAGTGCAGTGGTGGTTGGGTAGTGTAGAGGACATGCTGGGGGTAGATTTAGGGTTTAGGGTAGTGCAGTGGTGTTTGTGTAGTGTAGGAGGTAGTGTAGGGGGTCGTGTTTTAGGGCTTAGGGTAGTGCAGTGGTGTTTGGTAGTGTAGGGGGTCGTGCTGGGGGTAGATTTAGGGTTTAGGGTAGTGCAGTGGTGTTTGTGTAGTGTAGGGGGTAGTGCTGGGCATAGTGTTTGCGGGTTTAGGGTAGTGCAGTGGTGCTTCGGTAGTGTAGGGGGTCGTGTTTTAGGGTTGAGGGTAGTGCAGTGGTGTTTGGGTAGTGTAGGGGGTTGTGCTGGGGGTAGATTTAGGGTTTACGGTAGTGCAGTGGTGTTCGGGTACTGTAGGGGGTCATGCTGGGGGTAGTGTTTTAGGGTTTAGGGTTGCGCAGCGGTGTTTGGGTGGTGTAGGTGGTTGTGCTTGTGGTAGTGTTTTAGGGTTTAGGTTAGCGCAGTGGTGTATGGGTAGTGTAGGGGGGGTGCTGGGGTAGTGTTTTAGGGTTTAGGGTAGCGCAGTGGTGTTTGGCTAGTGTGGAGGGTCATGCTGGGGGTAGTGTTTTAGGGTTTATGGTAGTGCAGTGGTGTTTGTGTAGTGTATGGGGTCGTGTGGGGGTAGTGTTTTAGGGTTTAGGGTAGCACAGTGATGTTTGTGTAGTGTAGGGGGTCATGCTGGGGGTAGTGATTTAAGGTTTAGGGTAGCGCAGTGGTGTTTGTGTAGTGTAGGGGGTAGTGCTGGGGGTAGTGTTTTAGGGTTTAAGGTAGTGCAGTCGTGTTTGTGTAGTGTAGGGGTCATGTTTTAGCGTTCAGGGTAGCGCAGTGGTGTTTGTGTAGTGTAGGGGGTCGTGCTGGGGGTAGTGTTTTAAGGTTTAGGGTAGCACAGTGGTGTTTGGGTAGTGTAGGGGGTCGTGCTGGGGTAGTGTTTTAGGGTTTAGGGTAGCGCAGGGGTGTTTGGGTAGCATAGGGGGGTCGTGCGGGGGGGTAGATTTAGGGTTTAGGGTAGCACAGTGTTTTGGGTACTATAGGGGGTCATGCTGGGGGTAGTGTTTTTGGGTGTAGGGTAGAGCAGTGGTGTTTGGGTAGTGTAGGGGGTTGTGCTGGAGGTAGTGCTTTAGGGTTTAGGGTAGCGCAGTGGTGTTTGGGTAGCGTAGGGGGTCGTGCGGGGGGTAGATTTAGGGTTTAGGGTAGCGCAGTGGTGTTTGGGTAGTGTAGGGGGTCGTGCTGGGGTAGTGTTTTAGGGTTTAGGGTAGCGCAGTGGTGTTTGGGTAGTGTAGGGGGTCGTGCTGGGGTAGTGTTTTAGGGTTTAGGGTAGCGCAGTGGTGTTTGTGTAGTGTAAAGGGTCATGCTGGGGTTAGTATTTTAGGGTTTAGCGTAGCACAGTGGTGTTTAGGTAGTGTAGGGGTTTGTACTGGGGTAGTGATTTAGGGTTTAGTGTAATACAGCGATGTTTGTGTAGTGTAGGTGGTAGTGTTTTAGGGTTTAGGGTAGTGCAGTGGTGTTTGTGTAGTGTAGGGGTTCCTGCTGGGGGTAGTGTTTTAGATTTTAGGGTAGTTCAGTGGTGTTTTTGTAGTGTAGGGGGTCGTGGTTTAGGGTTTATGGTAGTGTAGTTGTGTTTGGGTAGTGTAGGGGTCCTGTTTTAGGGTTTAGGGTAGTGCAGTGGTGTTTGTTTATTATAGGGGGTCATGCTGGGGGTAGAGTTTTAGGGTTTGGTGTAGTGCAGTGGTGTTTGTGTAGTATAGGGGCGGTGTTTTAGGGTTTAGGGTAGCGTAGTTGTGTTTGGTTAGTGTAGGGGGTCATGCTGGGGGTAGTGTTTTAGGGTTTAGGGTAGTACAGTGGTGTTTGGATAGTGTAGGGGGTTGTGCTAGTGGTAGTGTTTTAGGGTTTAGGGTAGTGCAGTGGTGTGTGTGTAGTGTAGGGGATCATGCTGAGGGTAGATGTAGGGTTTAGGGTAGTGCAGTTGTGTTTGGGTAGTGTAGGGGGTCATGCTGTGGGTAGTGTGTTAGGGTTTAGGGGAGTGCCGTTGTGTTTGGTTAGTGTAGGGGGTCATGCTGGGGGTAGTGTTTTAGGGTTTAGGGTAGTTCAGTGGTGTTTTGGTAGTATAAGGGATTGTCGTGCTGGGGGTAGTGTTTTAGGGTTTAGGGTAGTGCAGTGATGTTTGGGTAGTGTAGGGGGTCGTGCTGGGGTAGTGTTTTAGGGATTAGGGTAGTAAAGTAGTGTTTGGGTAGTGTAGGGGTTCATGCTGGGGTATTGTTTTAGTGTTTAGGGTGGTGCAGTGGTGTTTGTGTAGTGGGCAGCGCATGCGCTGCGTCGCTAGGCGAGACCTAAGAAGCATTGCACCAAGATGGCTGCCAACACATCCTGGATTGAAATGTTGGCAGCCAATTAGAGCCAAGCTTGAGCTTTTGTAGTTAGGTCCCGCCCAGATATATAAAGAATTTTTTCATTTAATATCTCAAAAACTACTGAACGGGCTACCTTTTTGCCAAATTTGGTGTAATTCCGTTTAGCATTTCGAGCTGTAGCCGTGTCTAAAGTTTCCTATGGAAAATAACATGGAAAAAACATGTTTTGGGACCCCCCTTTTTTCTCTGCCCCTGCTAGGCAAATCACCCCGAAACTTTCAGGATAGGAGCTGACCGGAGCGGGCGATAAGTTTTGAAAAATCCGTGAAGATTCGTCAACCGGCGCCAAAGTTATTGGGAAAATAAAAAGCGCTTTTCATATGGAAACTAGGTCCTAACTATAACTATCTACTGGTGACCGCCAGTAGATGATACTGGAGACTGCCAATAGATAATATAGATAGTGTAGGGGGTCGTGCTGGGGGTAGAGTTTTAGGGTTTAGGGTAGTGCAGTATTGTTTGTGTAGTGTAGGGGGTCATGTTTTAGGGTTTAGGGTAGTGCAGTGGTGTTTGGTAATGTAGGGGGTCATGCTGGGGGTAGATTTAGGGTTTAGTGTAGTGCAGTGGTGTTTGTGTAGTGTAGGGGTCATGCTGGGGTAGTGTTTTAGGCTTTAGGGTAGTGCAGTGGTGGTTGGGTAGTGTAGGGGGTTCGTGTTTTAAGGTTTAGGGTAGTGCAGTGGTGTTTGGGTGGTGTAGGGGGTCGAGCTGGGGGTAGATTTAGGGTTTAGGGTAGTGCACTGGTGTTTGTGTAGTGTAGAGGGTTGTGCTGGGGGTAGTGTTTTAGGGTTTTGGTTAGTGCAGTGGTGTTTGGTTTAGTGTAAGGGGTTGTGTTTTAGGGTTTAGGGTAGTGCAGTGGTGATTGGGTAGTGTAGGGGGTCGTGTTTTAGGGTTGAGGGTAGTGCAGTGGTGTTTGGGTAGTGTAGGGGGTCATGCTGGGGGTAGATTTAGGTTTTAGGGTGGTGCAGTGGTGTTCGGGTAGGGTAGGGGGTAATGCTGGGAGTAGTGTTTTAGGGGTTAGGGTATCACAGTGGTGTTTGTGTAGTGTAGGCGGTCATGCTGGGGGTAGTGTTTTAGGGTTCAGGGTAGCGCAGTGGTCTTTGAGTAGCGTAGGGGGTCATGCTGGGTGTGGTGTTTTAGGGTTTAGGGTAGCGCAGTGGTGTTTGGGTTATGTAGGGGGTGTGCTGAGGTGGTGTTTTAGGGTTTTGGGTAGCACAGTGGTGTTTGGGTAGTGTAGGGGGGCGTGCTGGGGTGGTGTTTTAGGGTTTTGGGTAGCGCAGTGGTGTTTGCGTAGTGTAGGGGGTCATGCTGGTGGTGGTGTTTTGGGGTTTTGGGTAGCGCAGTGGTTTTTGGATAGTGTAGGGGGCATGCTGGGGGTAGGGTTTTAGGGTTTAGGGTAGCGCAGTTGTGTTTGGGTAGTGTAGGGGGTTGTGCTGGGGGTAGTGTTTTAAGGTTTAGGGTAGTGCAGTGGTGTTTGGGTAGTGTAGGGGGTCGTGCTGGGGGTAGTGTTTTAGGGTTCAGGGTAGCGCAGTGGTGTTTGGGTAGCATAGGGGGTCATGCTGGGTGTGGTGTTTTAGGGTTTAGGGTAGCGCAGTGGTGTTTGGGTTATGTAGGGGGGCGTGCTGGGGTGGTGTTTTAGGGTTTAGTGTAGCACAGTGGTGTTTGGGTTATGTAGGGGGGCATGCTAGGGGTGGTGTTCTAGGGTTTAGGGTAGCACAGTGGTGTTTGGGTAGTGTAGGGTGGCGTGCTGGGTGTGGTGTTTTAGGGTTTTGGGTAGCGCAGTGGTGTTTGGGTAGTGTAGGGGGTCATGCAGGGGTGGTGTTTTGGGGTTTTGGGTAGCGCAGTGGTTTTTGGGTAGTGTAGGGTGTCGTGCTGGGGGTAGTGTTTTAGGGTTTGGGGTAGCACAGTGGTGTTTGGGTAGTGTAGGGGGTCATGCTGGGGGTAGTGTTGTAGGGTTTATGGTAGCGCAATGGTGTTTGGGTAGTGTAGGAGGTCGTGCTGGGGGTAGTGTTTTAGGGTTTAGGTAGCTCAGTGGTGTTTTTGTAGTGTAGGGGGTCGTGCTCAGGGTAGTGTTTTAGGGTTTAGGGTAGTGTAGTGGTGTTTGGGTAGTGTAGAGGGTCGTGCTGGGGGTAGTGTTTTAGGGTTTAGGGTAGTGCAGTGGTGTTTGTGTAGTCTAGGGGGTCGCACTGGGGGTAGTTTTTTAGGGTTTAGGGTAGTGCAGTTGGTTTTGGGTAGTATAGGGAGACGTGCTGGTGGTAGATTTAGGGTTTAGGTTAGTGCAGTTGTGTTTGTGTAGTGTAGGGCGTCATGCTGTGGGTAGTGTTTAGGGTTTAGGGTAGTGCAGTGGTGTTTGGGTAGTGTAGGGGGTTGTGCTGGTGGTAGATTTGGGGTTTAGGTAGTACAATGGTGTCTGTGTATTGTAGGGGGTCATGCTGGTGGTTTTAGGGTTTAGGGTAGTGCAATAGTGTTTGTGTAGTATAAGGGGTCGTGCTGGGGTAGTGTTTTAGGGTTTAGAGTAGTGCAGTGGTGTTTGTGTAGTGTAGGGGGTAGTGTTGTAGGGTAGTGCAGTGGTGTTTGTGTAGTGTAGGGGGTCATGCTGGGGGTAGTGTATTGGGGTTTAGGGTAGTGCAGTGGTGGTTGTGTAGTGTAGGGGGTCGTGTTTTAGGGTTAAGAGTAGTGCAGTGGCGTTTTGGTAGTGTAGGTGGTCATGCTGGGGGTATTGGTTTAGGGTAGTGCAGTGGTGCTCAGGTAGTGTAGGGGGTTGTGATGGGATAGAGTGTTAGGGTTTAGGGTAGTGCAGCGGTGTTTGGGTAGTGTAGGGGTCATGCTGGGGGTAGATTTAAGGTTTAGTGTAGTGCAGTGGTGTTTGTGTATTGTAGGGGTAGTGCTGGGGGTAGTGTTTTAGGGTTTGGGGTAGTGCAGTGGTGTTTGTGTAGTGTAGGGGGTCATGTTTAAGGGTTTAGGGTAGTGCAGTGGTATTTAGTAGTGTAGGGGTCATGATGGGGGTAGATTTAGGGTTTATGGTAGTGCAGTGGTGTTTGTGTAGTGTAGGGGGTAGTTCTGGGGGTAGTGTTTTAGGGTTTAGTGTAGAGCAGAGGTGTTTGTGTAGTGTAGGGGGTCGTGTTTTAGGGTTTAGGGTAGTGCAGTGGTGTTTGGGTAGTGTAGGGGGTCGTGCTGGGTGTAGATTTAGGGTTTAGGGTAGTGCAGTGGTGTTAGGGTAGTATAGGGGGTCATGCTGGGGGTAGTGTTTTAGCGTTTAGAGTAGCGCAGTGGTGTTTGGGTAGTGTAGGAGGTCGTGCTCAGGTAGTGTTTTAGGGTTTAGGGTAGCGCAGTGGTGTTTGCGTAGTGTAGGGGGTCGTGCTAGGGGTAATGTTTTAGGGTTTAGTGTAGCGCAGTGGTGTTTGGGTAGTGTCGGGGGTCATGCTGGGGTAGTGTTTTAGGGTTTAGGGTAGCACGGTGATGTTTGGGTAGCGTAGGGGGTCGTGCTGGGGTAGTGGTTTAGGGTTTAGGGTAGTACAGTAGTGTCTGGGTAGTGTAGGGGGTCATGCTGGGGTATTGTTTTAGTGTTTAGGGTAGTGCAGTGGTGTTTGTGTAGTGGGCAGCCCATGCGCTGCATCGTTAGGTCGAGAAAATTGTCCGGAATGTCAAAGTGAGGTGCTAAGTGAAAACCGTATGGTTTCCTGTTGTCGAGTGCGCTCCCAAGCTTTCGGGCCATTGGTCAATTATATAAACATGGCTGCCCTGCCGTGGGGGGCCGCACCATCTGAAAAAATTGAAAAGGAGGCTGCCAGTTGGAACTTTCTTGCTTTGAGATGCAGCACGGCAGGAATGGCGTAAGAAACTCACTTGCCATTTGGAGCCCACTGCGGGATAAAAATGCTTTTTAAGGATGTGTGGTGTGCAGGACTTACTAAATATTATCAATTGTTCTTTAAGGGACTACAGGTCCCAGCATGCAGAATTGCAACTCGCCGTGAGCGGGGCCCACTGGGGGCAGTACAAAAGAGCATGCAGAGAACCTCCTGCGTAACGCGCAAATGTCCTCCGAAGAAGATGCGAAGGCATTGAAATGCGTTAGGTCGAGAAAATTGTCCGGAATGTCAAAGTGAGGTGCCAAGTGAAAACCGTATGGTTTCCTGTTGTCGAGTGCGCTCCCAAGCTTTTGGGTCATTGGTGAAATATATATATATATATATATATTCACTGAAAAAACCACAGGTTTCAGGCACATTATAGTTAGGAATTAGCATTTAAAAAACCTTAGAAATTCACTGAAGAAACCATAGGTTTCAGGGGCGTTATAGTTAGCTGGACTTTTCACTCGTACAAAACCATTGAAATTCCCCTGTTATAGTTAGTTCAGCTAACTATAACTCGCGCGCCCGCAATGCACTGCTGATGACATCACATATTACATCCCTCATGACATGGTCAGTGACATCACTGATGACATCACTGATGACATCTCAAATGACATCACTGATGACATCATCCAGTGAATGTGTGTTTTTCTGAAAATTACATATGTTTTATATATGTATATCTCAAGTTCGATGGAAGAATAAATGGGTATATAAGTGTCTAAATGGATGATTTGTTTTTGAAAAATTGATTGTATAACTGACTAAGTGTATCTTAGTGAATACATAGCTTAGTGAGTAATGTTTAAATATGTAAATATCTGTATCAGTCTCTCACTTTGTATATAAGTGGCTGCATGTGTTGGTTAGTAGCTACATAAGTGTCTATATAGGTTATTAGTTGGTTTTTTGAGTATCAGTATGAGTGTCTGAGTGTCTGTATGGTTTGGTGGGGGGTATTACGTAGTGCATAGGTGCATGAATGAGTGACTCACTGTTTGAATGCGTTGAAGACAGCATGTGTGCAGGACTATAGGGGGGATGAGTGTGTACATGGGTATGTTAGTGAGTAAATGACTGTCTCAATAGTGTCTTTATGAGTAACTACATATGTTTTAAACTAGTATATGTGACTATTGGTGTATATAAGTGAGTATATGTGAGAGTGACAGATTGGAAGAGTTCCTGTATGAATAAGTATATGTTTCTATAAGTGATTGTTTAAAAGACTAAGTATGTGTAAGTTTCTGTAGAAGTAAGTGTGGTGGTGTGTGTATAACTGTATATGCAAGTAAATGGATGTTTGATTCTTTAATAGCATAAGTGTCTATGTGTGTGAGTAACCATATGGATGAGTGGTGTTGTGTAACAGGATGTATAGATGTATGAGTACATATGACGAGTGAGTAAATGTATGAGTGACTGTATAGGACTGTTGGTGAATGAGGGGATTTGTATGTGGATCTTAGAATTACTGAATAGGTTGTTGTAACTGGTATTGGTATGTCCATTGTTTTGAAAATTTGAGTTTCTATTTTTGAATGTGGGTATCAAAGGTTATATTAGGGGGAGAGGAGGTCTGCCACTCTATCACAAGAATGATGTAATCAGTGATGTCATTTGAGATGTCATCAGTGATGTCATGAGTGATGTCACTGACCATGTCATGAGTGATGTAATATGTGACGTCATCAGCAGTGCATTGCGGTCGTTCGAGTTATAGGTAGCTGAACTAACTATAACGGGGGAATTTCAATTGTTTTGTACGAGTGAAAAGTCCAGCTAACTATAACGCCCCTGAAACCTATGGTTTCTTCAGTGAATTTCTAAGATTTTTTAAATGCTAATTCCTAACTATAACGTGCCTGAAACATATGTTTTTTTCAGTGAATTTCAAAGGTTTTTTAAATGCTAATTTCTAACTATGCCCACAGTGATAGGACATGTGAAGAAGGAAGAAAAAACGCACAGAAATAAAAAAGAGAAATGCAGAAAGAAGCAACAGAAGTCCTCAAAGGCGAAGAAAAGTGCAGGAAGAAGGATAACGTGCAGAAAGAACAAACAGAAGAGCAGAAAGAAGCCTTGTTGCAAAATCATCCTGTACCCTCAACTTTTTCAGCCGGATACTGGTGGTAACTGAGTCTGACTAACCAGTCCTAGAGCCAGTGCTATGTTAAAAGACATTCAGAATACAGTGAAACCACCTACATACACTAGGGAACACTATGCGTTGGGATCACCACGTGATCAGCATGACCTCCTCTGTAAGCCCCTAGTATATAATAGGGCATGGGATTAAAACTACCTCTTAAAACGCGCCACAGGGCGTGTTTGCACACGTCACCTCAGGCCCGTCCCCTCACTTCCCCACTGTGTAAACATGCCCTGTGGCTGTTTTAAGTTGGGAGATTAAGTCCCCTTGAATCCTGAGGGTCCCTAGGGTCCAACTAGACTACTAGGTACCTCCAGTAAGCGCCACAGAGCTGCGTTGCAGAGAGATGTAAAAAGGGGCACGGCCTAGACCACCTCTCTTCAACGCAGCGCAGTGGCGCTTACTGAAAGCACCTGGTGGGCTAGTTGGCCCCCAGGGTCCCTCAGGATTGATAGGGAATTATTTCCCCAACTTAAAACACGCCACTGGGCGTGTTTGCACACGTCACCTCAGGCCCCGTCCCTCCCTTCACCACTGTGTAAACGCGCCCTGCGGCCGTTCTAAGTTGAGAGATTAAGTCCCCTTGAATCCTAAGGGTCCCTAGGGTCAAACTAGCCCACTACGTACCTCCAGTAAGCACCACAGAGCTGCGTTGAATAGAGGTGTAAAAAGGGGCGTGGCCTCAGAACACCTGTCTGCAACGCAGCTCCCTGGTGCATACTGGAGATCCCTGTTGGGCTAGTTGGCCCTCAGGGACCCTCAGTATTGAAGGGGAATTAATTCCCCAACTTACAACTGGCCAGGGGGCGCGTTTGCAGAGTGCTGCAAGGAGGGGGCATGGCCTCCGGCGCGATGCTGGTCTTTTATTTATTTTATTTTTTAAGAAGGAGGGCTGTGTGGCCCCCCTTCTTTTTCTAATTTACTGCCCTCGGGACCCCATCACCCAGGGTCTAAACCCTAATTTTTTTTGTTGAAAAAAATTAATTTGGCCCTCCCAAGGTCTTAATCGGCCCGGGGACCCCAACCCCCGGGTCATGGCCTTTTTTTTTTTATTCTTTAGGAGGAGGCTGCGTGGCCCCCCTCCTCAGGCCACTTATGGCCCCGGGGACCTCATCCCCCGGGGCCAGCCTTTGTTTTTTATTATTTAAAAAAAATATATATAGAAACACCTAGGACATGCTGGACAAACCGTATGTACCTATCACCATGACGATTTGCGTGATATTCATTAAAATGCGACTATGCATAGAATGAATCCACGTGGAATGTATTTACACCGCTAGTGAAGCTCGGACGTGTCTGACGACCCACCGTGCCTAATCCCGGCGGCCCCGCCAGTGGGTACTCTCCAAGTAGACACCCTTGTCGTTTATTTATACAAACATGGATAGCTATTGACGGGCACATTTAATATACACGCACACCAAGCCATTCAAAGGGGATTCGACAAAAATTCGACCAAACTATGCAAGAAACCCCCCTCATGGTTAATAAAATACACATCCACCACCGGATGTGTAATACTTTTTATTTTACTCTCTGGAAAGGAGATGAATCTCACTTGAGAGTCACAGCGTGCTCCGGGCTGAGCCAAATGCTGTGTTACACCCACCAGTGCCCGCCGAGTGCCTCACACCTCTGTGTTGTATTCCACCAGCTAGTGCGTATGCTATGACACTCTCTAGCCCCTGTGCACTGTAACACCACCCCGTGAATATGTCATGCCACACTTGCCTTTGCACGGGTTATATTGCCCCATCTAACGTGCCTTCCTCGATGCCCATGTTATAACGCACAACGCTATGCCATACATATTACAATCTGGGATCCATATCTTTGTCACAGTGCATATGCAATGTTACACTCCCCAGCACATATTTTATATTACAACTTTAGAGACTAGTTAGGTTACACAACACTGCCCTGTGCATATTACACTCCAAGGCGCATATTGCATAGCACACACTAGTGCCTGTGCTATCTCGTGCTCTCCAATGAATCTGTCATTGCGCACAATGTATTGCATATTATATTTCAAGCCCCGGTTCATCTTATATCACACTTTTTGGTGCATAGTTTATACCATATACTATCTAGTTTTCATTTTCAATCGTGCTCTCAGGACTATGTTCTATATAACACTGTGTCCACCTACCCTTTTCACGGGCATTACATTTTGCGATGGGGGGTGGAGGGTCAGGGGGTGTTTCTGCCAAGTGAGCCCGGAGTCACAGTCACAAACGTCCTCTTCTTCCTGAATAAAAGTGAGATTATGCTGCATACTTGTTCATATTTTAAGTAGTTCCAACAGACACACATTTTAAAAACAATAAAGTTCCTAATACCCACCTTCTCTAAACAGTTAGCTTGCTGCCCCATCCACCTCCTCCCTATCCTCTGTTGTCGGAATCCATGGACTAGCCTCCTCCCTCCTGCCATGCATGGTCTGATGTGCTGCCACTGCCCTCCATTTAGCATGATGTACCAGTCCACTCCACCTGCCCTCCATTGCCCAATTCTATGGCCCATCATTGACCTCCTGCTTAGCCTCTGTGCTTAGCTTGCCGCCCCTATTCTCCTTCCTCCTGCCCTCCGATGTCTTTGTGCATGCCCCTGCTCCATCCTTTTTGCCCACCATGTACCATGGACCTGCCACTCCTATCTACTCTGAGTGTTCTGTTGAGCTGCCACTCCCCTCCCACCTGCCTAGCATTGTCAGATGACTGTAACCTGTCCCTGCCACCTCCACCCTGCCTGTCCACATGCCATGCCCCTATCCCCTTCCTCCTGTTCTCCAAGGTCCATTTTACTGCCACACCCTTCTGCCCTCCCTGGTCTGTTGTGCTGCAACTGCTCCTCCTACCTGCCCCACGCGGTCTGTTGAGAAGCCCCTTCCCCTGAACTCTCTTGTCTGTGCCAGGTCCTGACTCTCCCTTCTAGCCTCCATGGTCCTTTGTGCATGCCCCTGCACCCTCCTTCCTGCCCATCATAGCCAGTGTGCTTCCACTAACCCTCCCGCTTGCCATGCATGGTCTTCTGTGCTGCCATGGCCCCTCCCACCTTCCCTGTGTGGTCAGCTAGCTGCCCCTGACCCCCTCCCACCTTCCCTCCATGGTCTGTGTGTATGCCATCATAGTCTCATTGTTGCAATCCATGGTGTGTCTTGTTTCTAGTGCCCATCCTGCCTGACCTCCATGCTCATCTTGCTACTCCTGCCCCCTTGCCCCCAGCCCTCTGTTTCCATGTGCAGACCCCTATTCCCTCCCTCATGGCTTGTCTGTTCAATTGTAATGCCCCTGATCCGTCCCTCCACCATTTATGGTCTGTTATGCTGCAGCTTTCTCTCCTGTCTGTCCATTATGGTCAGCTAGCTACCATTGCCTCTTTCCCCTCTGTTCTCTGTTGTCCATGTGCATGGTCCTGTCCCCTCCCTATTGCTTTCTATGGATTGTTCTACTGCACTCCCGTCCCGCATGTGCTGTGTGGTGTATTGTGCTGCGGCAAACCCTGATGCCTGCCCTGTAGGGTCAGTTTGGTGCACCTCTCCATGTCCCTCCTGTCCTCTGTTATCCGAGTCCATGTCCCTACCCCAACTCCTCCTGCCTACCATGATCCAATGTACCATACTTGAGAACATTTTGTAACTTGGTAAGAGGGAGATTTTGAAAAAAACTGGGGTATTGATTTTCCCCTTTGAGTTACGTTGAAAAAGAGGAGATTGTAGACAGGAGACAGATCAAATAAAGCTCATTTGAGCTGAAAAACTTTGGATGTTTCCTGGCTGAAACGGGTCTGTTGGCATGTATGGTTGTACTACCACTGCCTCTTCCTTCTGCCCACAATGGTCTATTATATTGTCACAGCCTCTCTTGCCAGTCCTGTATTGTTGGTTTGTTGACCCTGCACCCCTTTCAACTGCCCTCCATAGTCTGTTGTGCTGCCACTGCCCTTCCTGCCTGCCCAGTGTGGTAAAATTGTTGCCTCTGCACTCTCCTACCTGCCTTCAATTTTCAGAGTCCGTACCCCTGGCCTCTGCCTCTCAACAGTATCCCAATGAACAACTAGATTGCTAACATTCTATATTTATTACAAAAGTGTGGAACGCCTGACATCATCTTGATGTAATCAAAACTGTAATACCTAGAGTATTTCCTTTAGAAATTACATATATGAGAGGGTCTTATTTGCATCAAAATTATGGTTAGTGCTCTAAAAGACTAAAATGAGGACATATTTTCTGAGTTTTCAAATAGCGACAAAGAACTTTTAAATTATTTGTAATCTTTGTTTTTTTATCCAGTTGACCACTTGATTAAATGTTACTTCAAGAGCTGCAGACTTTGCAACTGGGGAACCAGGTTGGAGTTTCTGCTTCAGCTCAACATTCTGTGATTTTGGTCAAATCACTTGATCTCCCCATGTCTATAACCAAAATGAATTTGATCTTGTGTGATGTAACCAATGCTCATGTAAAGCACTCCAATACCTGACAAGTCTGCACTATATAAAACTGCAAATACACAAAAAATAAGTGTTTTGCACACTTCTGTCATTGGGCTACATGTGGGCTACATCTGGGTGATATTTGTGCTGCATTTGGGCTCTTTTGTCTCTGGTGGCCATCTTGGAAGATTTATTTGTTATGAAGTTTTAAGTGTTACCAGTTTATTCCAATCAAGGTGCGCCATACTTTTGTCATAAGTAAGACAGTAAGCGCGCTAGTTGTTCTTAAGAACACTCTGGGACATTCTGTGATCGGGCTATACTTGAGCTACATCTGGGTGATATTTGGGCTACATTTGGGCTCTTTTGTCTCTGGTGGCCATCTTGGGAGATTTATATGTTATGAAGTTTCCTAATTTCCTCATTTACTGCAGTCTCCTCAGTGGGAATACTTTCAGTTTTTTATTTTGGTTCCATCAAGAAGGCATTCAGATGTGTCACACATTTGCCATAAATTCTGAATGTTAGCACTCTAGTTGCTCATTAGATCACTGTAGTAAAACTATTGCTCACCAGGGAAGTCTGCTGCTGGTATTCAAAGTGCATGTGTCAGTCTGCATGTCAGAATTTGTTTATGAAATAGAAGAGGATTTGAGAAGTCAAAATGTGCCCTAATTTTTTTTTCTGCAGAACTAATCATAATTTCTATGGCAAAATGAACCCCCTCATTGTGTTCCCTTGTAAATTAAATGTTTTAAGTGTTACCACTTTATTACAATCAAGATGGCTTCAGGTGCGACATACTTTTGTCATAAGTAAGACTGTTAGCGCTCTAGTTGTTGGTTAGAACACTCTGGGACATTCTGTCATTGGGCTATACTTGGGCTACATCTGGGTGATATTTGGGCTACATTTGGGCTCTTTTGTCTCTGGTGGCCATCTTGGGAGATTTATTTGTTATGAAGTTTCCTAATTTCCTCATTTACTGCAGTCTCCTCAGTAGGAAATACTTTCAGTTTTTTACTTTGGTTCCATCAAGAAGGCATTCAGATGTGTCACACATTTGCCATCAATTCTTAATGTTAGCACTCTAGTTGCTCATTAGATCACTGCAGTAAAGCTACTGCTCACCAGGGAAGTCTGCTGCTGGTATTCAAAGTGTATGTTTCAGTCTGCATGTCAGAATTATTTTATGAAATAGAAGAGGATTTGAGAAGTCAAAATGTGCCCTAATTTTTCTTTCTGCAGCACTAATCATAATTTCTATGGCAAAATGAACCCCCTCATTGTGTTCCTTTTTAAATTAAATGTTTTAAGAGTTACCACTTTATTCCAACCAAGATGGCTTCAGTTTTGCCATACGTTTGTCATAAGTAGGACTGTTAGCGCTCTAGTTGTTCTTTAGAACACTCTGGGAAGCTGCAGTAGAACACAAATGAATCAACTGACAGTCTCTGCCCTTGTTGGATGTACATGTTTTATTGAGAATGTCAGACTTCATTCTCACGTGAAGGCTTTTTCACATGGTAAAATCACCTTAGAACACACCACAATACCTAAAATGAGTATTGTACCATCAACAAATGATTTAGAATGTAACTAAAGTCTTAAAACCTTCTATTAACTGCAATGCTTTTTAATGAGGTGCTATCATGTATATTGGTCCCAAGATGACTGCCAACACTTCTTGGATGAAGTGCTGACAGCAAATCAGATCTCACGATGAGATGTGTAGTTAGGCTCCGCCCAGACATATATGTGATTTTACTTTTGATTTTCTCAGGAACTACTGAACAGATTGGCACCATATATGCAAAAGGCACATGCCTGACCTGAGGACTACCTCTTTACCAAATTTCAAGTAATTCTGTTTAGCCGTTCGGGCTGTACCTTCGACTAAAGGTCCTATGGGAAAATGCATGGGGAAAACGCGTTTTGGGACCCCCTTTTTTCTCAGCCCCCGCTTGACAAATCACCCCGAGACTTTCAGGGTAGGAGCTGACCGGAGCGCCCCACCAATTTTGAAAAATTCGCGAGGATTCGTCAACCGGCGCCAAAGTTATTCAAAATAGAATTTTCAGATATCCTATGGAAACACGGTCCTAACTATAACTATCTACTGGTGAAAAAAACATTTATTTTTTTGACGAAAAAGCGCGGGGCGCACAACGCATCGTGGGCGAGTGCCCACAGCACGCGCACTGTGAAAAACCTGAAAAAAAAGAATATTAATAAATACATAACTTAGCATTTAAAAAAACGTACAAATTCACTTAAAAAAACATAGGTTTCACACACGTTATAGTTAGGAATTAGCATTTAAAAAACCTTGCAAATTCACTTAAAAAACCATAGGTTTCACACATGTTATAGTTAGCTGGACATTTCCCTCGTAAAAAAACAATGAAATTCCGCCGTTATAGTTAGTGCAGGCAGATATTACATCACTGTATTTAGACACCTATTTACCCATGTCTTCTTCCATTAATCTTTAGCTATACATATATTACAAAGATTTATTTTTCAGAAAGACACATATGTAATCAGTGATGTAATATCTGACGTCATCAGCAGAGGATTGCGGTCACGTGAGTTATAGTTGCCTGCACTAACTATAATGGGGGAATTTCATTGGTTTTTTACGAGGGAAATGTCCAGCTAACTATAACATGTGTGAAACCTATGGTTTTTTCAGTGAATATATATATATATATATATATTCACTGAAAAAACCATAGGTTTCACACATGTTATAGTTAGCTGGACATTTCACTCGTAAAAAACCAATGAAATTCCCCCGTTATAGTTAGTTCAGCTAACTATAATTCACGCGCACGCAATCCACTGCTGATGACGTCACATATTACATCACTCATGACATGGTCAGTGACATCACTCATGACATCACTCATGACATCTCAAATGACATCACTGATGACATCACTGATGACATCATCCAGTGAATGTGTGATTCTGAACAATTGTAATATGTTTAATTTTTATAGGGAAAGGCCTGTTGAAGAATAAGTGGGTGTATAAGTGTGTGAATGGATGATTTTCTAGGTGCGTAACTGACTCTGTAAGTGAGTCATTAAATGTATCTTATTGCAGACTAGTGACTAAACTGTGTGAATGTCTGTATGTGTCTGTTGTTGGTGTATAAGTGGCTGCATGGTTTTGTGAATAGCTATATGAGTGTCTATATGGGTTATTGATTGGTTGTCTGAGTATCTGTATGGGTGCCTGAGTGTTTGTGTGGGTAGGGTGTGTGTGACTCTATGCATAAATGTGTGAGTGGGTGCTTCTATGGGTGCATGGTTTTAAGAGTGCATCTGTGATGGACTGTATGGTTGAGTGATTGTATGTATGGGTGTGTTAGGGATTGAATGTATATCTCAGTAGTACATTTGTGACTAACTACATATGTGAAAGGTAGTACATGTGCGTGTAAGAGTATGTAAATGAGTAGATATGAGAGTATGTGATTGTGAAAGTGACTAGGGATGAGTGTGTGCTTGTATGAATGATTCTATAAGAGGGTAAGAATGTGGTACTTTTTTTGACTAAGTGAACTTGAGTGTGTATAACCGCATAGCTGAGTATATGGGAGTGTGATTATTTGCGTGACTGACTAGGTGTGAGAGTACCTCTATGGATGATTGGTGGTGTGTGAGTGTCTATATAGGTGTATAAATGCATAAGATAGTTTTGTATGGAGTGACTGTAAGTATGAGTGACTGTACAGCTGAATGATTGGAGGTGTATCTAGACCTAAGAGTTAATAAGTGTGTATGTAGTTATTGGTATTGCAGTATGTATAGTTTTGACATTTGAACTCTTAAATTTTGAGTTGGTGTATCAAAAATTATATTAGGGTGTGAGAAGATGTGCTAATTTTTCACATGGATGATGTCATCAGTGATGTCATCAGTGATGTCATTTGAGATGTCATCAGTGATGTCATGAGTGATGTCACTGACCATGTCATGAGTGATGTAATATGTGACGTCATCAGCAGTGGATTGCCAGCGCGCGAGTTATAGTTATTTGAACTAACTATAACGGGGGAATTTCATTGGTTTTTTACGAGTGAAATGTCCAGCTAACTATAACATGTGTGAAACCTATGTTTTTTTCAGTGAATTTGTAAGGTTTTTTAAATGCTATTTCCTAACTATAACGTGTGTGAAACCTATGGGTTTTTCAGTGAATTTCTGAGGTTTTTTAAATGCTAATTCCTAACTATAACGTGCCTGAAACCTACGGTTTTTTCTGTGAATTTCAAAGGTTTTTTAAATGCTAATTTTGTATTTTTTTAATATATTTTTTATATATTTCTTTTACAAAAATTTCCCTATGTATACATTTATAAATTATCTGTATCCTTTAATTTTGTGTGGATCATTTTTTTTTACATTGAATTTGCAGAAAGTTGAACAGCATAGTTTAATATCTTCTATTAACTTATGTCCACTTTATTTCTTTTTTTTTTTCTATAAGTTTTTTAGGGTGCGCGCACTGAGCGCGAACCTAGTACGTTTGCGTACGTTTTTCATGTATGCAGGCATACGTTATCTACGTACGCATACATACGTTTTAGTGCGCGCTCGCAGCGCGCACCTAGTACGCATGCGTACGTTTTTTGTGTACGCATGCGTACGTTATATACGTACACATACGTACGTTTTAGTACGCGCTCACAGCGCGCACCCAGTACGCATGCGTATGTACGCATGCGTGCGTCGTACGTGCTCCACGCGCTACACTCGTGTATACGCATACAGTACGCGCGCTGACGTTCGCGCATGCGCGCGTGCTGCGTATGCGCGTTACGTACGCGCATAATATTTATGTGCATGCGCGCGTACGCGTTTGCGCATGCGTAATTGCACGGTGCGCGCTCTGAGCTTGCTCCGTGCGTGCACCTCGGGTATGTGATTAATAAAACAACACTTTTATTTGGTTTACATTACTTTCAGTTTCAGATATTTTCAACACCACACCCAATCCCCTCATGGTAAGTAATGTGATCAAGAAACATCACTTTTCATTGGTTCAAAGTACTTTCAGTTCCAGATTCTTCCAAATCTACACCCACTCCCCTCATTGTTAGTTCTGATTCCCTTGGAGAAGGAGCTACTCTGTTTTTGTGAGACAATGGCAGAGCACCAGCCACCTTCTCAGAGTGAGCAGGACACTCTTGAGAGACAGAGGCAGAGGAAGCAGAAAGACTCCTTTATATGGCAGTTTTTCACTTTTCCTGAGGGACAAAAGAAGGTGAATGCACCAAAGGTCACCTGCATACTTTGTCAACGCATCTTGTCACGTGGGAATGCTAATAAGAAGTACTCTTTTAGTATTCACACTATGATGAGGCACGTTGAGAAAATGCATCCGGTGACTTTTCATCAAGCTTCTGGAGCAAACCCTCCACCTGCTCAGCCGATGACATCTGCAGCAGCTCAGCCGAGCACATCTTCGGCAGCTCAGCCGAGCACTTCTTCTGCAATGGTGCCTTCACCTTCTAACACACCTCTGGATATTTGTCCTTGTTTTGGGAGGATGAGTACACGCTGCATGGATTGTGCTACTCTTATTACTATGGGTGAGAGCAGTATTGATCTCATTCAGAGAAAATTTGAGGAGCACCCTTGCAGTAGGCCATAGTTTTTTTTTGTTTTTTTTTTGTTTTTCTCTTCCTCTGTCCCTACATTAACTCAAGGGCTCTTTTTAGAGCCACCTAAAATCAAAACACAAAAACTTGTTTTTTGAATCTATTTGTCATTTTTTTTTGGGGGGGTGCGCAAAAAAAATAAACCCCTTTTTTTCACCTTTAGTAAACCTTCAGGGACTCCCTGACAAAGAGAGGGGAGTGGCAAAGTAATTAAAAAAGAGATGGTGTACATTTCACAGATGAAGGGAAGAGAGTCTTCCTATTAAACTTTAAACTCTGCATCAGTACTTACCTATAGGTACCCTAAACCTATCAAAAAAGATAATAGCTCATTTTAGTGCTGCATTTGAATTGGCTGTATTTACAAGGAGAGGAAAAGACACACAGAGTGGCTTATCCTCTCCTTGTAAATATGGAAAAGCACCCTGCGCCACTAGTACGTCAAGAAAAGTGACGTAGTGGTGGCGCAGGTGGCTTGTAAATCTGCCCCAGAGATGTTAAGGAAATTAAGGGTAAAATAGACAAACAGAGAGTGACAGATGCAGAGACAGAGAGCAAACAACTGAGAAGGAGTAAGGCAGTTAAAAAGACTAAGACATATGGATACAGAGAAAGAAACATGGATGAAAAATTGGTGATGGAGGTAGTAAAGGTAGGGGAGTAGTAGAGAAGGAGTGAGGGAGTTACAAAAGAGTAGTAAAGCAGGAAGAGTGAGTGAGAAGAGAAATGAGAAAAGCAGAGTAAGGAGAAGTGAAGAAAAGGAAGCATGAAACGAAAGCAGTGACACATACACATATTTTAAACTTACCTGACCATCAAAGTAACTTATTTAGAAATAAATGTTTTTATTTAATTGCAAGGAAACTGAATTACATTTTCTAAATTTTCTTTCTACTTCTGAAAAAAAGAAAAAAGTATTAATATTCAACAATACATTTTATTAAACAGTACATGTTTTTTTCATATTTAGCAAAGCAATTTTTGCCCTTTTTTTTGCTGTTTTCAGAATGTTTTGATTTTCACTGAAAATAGTGAAATCAATTGTATTAATCATTTAACAGCGGGCAAAAAAAAAAAACAATCTGAAAGATTGTTTAAAAAAGCCCCAAATTTATCCTCACTAAAACATACCTTAATATAAATGTCAAAAATACCTTCTAAGAACAATAACAAATTACAAGAAATCACGTCTGTAAACCTTGTTGCAAAAGAACATTTTGCAAAATAATATCTGTCAAAGAAGTCCACAATTGTTTGTTTTACCTTTCCTTGAGGCCAAATGGTAAGTTTAAAATCCTTTTTGAGTGAAATATCCAATTTTAATCCTTTAAAATTTAAATAATGCTTTCTTCAGATGCTGCATTTAGTATTTAAAATTTGGGTTTCAGAAAAATTAAGTAACAATTTGGTAAATCATAAGGCAAACGTTGCTTGAAAATCAATTGAGAATCATTACACAGTGTCCAGCCTTTTTCACATTTAAGATAAACTGTGTAATGACCAGAAGTTATAGAAGGACCGTCATGAAAAATTATTGCAACTGCTACAAAAGTTTTTCCAGATATAGATAATTGATTACCAACAAACTTCTTTAGTAAAGTTTCCAATTTTGTTCCATCAGCTCTACAACGTTGTACCATTAAAATTACATACTGTCCATATTTCCTTAAAAATAACATTGACAACATTTCAGATTTACATTTAGAACATTCCATGTTGTGATTAGCATCTTTAACTAATTTACTAAAAGTCACTGTTTTACTTTCTGGTAATGGTAAATATATGAACCTTTCAGAATCAACATTACTACTGCTTGTGTTCATACAGTTATCACAACTATGTTCCCATTTATAAGAGACACCAAATAAATTTTCTACTTCTACTCCTTCATCTTCCAGTACCATCAGGATATACATCAAGAATTCCTGTGCATCTTGCTGGACATTTTGTGTAAACTGTGTACATCCAGAACATACATCTAAAAGATTTCTAACATCAGAAGCACTTTCTATTTTATTTTTATCATTACTCAGCTTCTCATAAAGGAGACTCAGCAAAGAACAGAATCTTTTTTCATGATTTAGTATTATCTGCTCTTGCAAAGTTTCAAGATAAAATACAACATTCAGTACTACATTTGCGTAGCAGTTGAAACCAGAGCTATTTTCAAAATGACAACCGACAACCTCTTCCACACTGTCCTGTTTCTTTTTGCTTGCAGTCACATCACTATCTTTTTGTTTTCTCTTCTGTACATCCTCATTACAGATATTCTCAAATCTCTTTTTCCGACAAACAACACGTTTTTCAAACACAGGATACTGACCTAAATGAGGAGCATAGCTTCTTCTTAATCTATTACACTCCTTTACACAGTTTGCATCAGCACTTACTTTTGAGTCATCAAAGTCTATCATGAATAAACCAGATAATTTTTTCACACGTGACAAAGCAACATATGCCATACCTTCTTTGAACACAGTAGAACCAATGTTTACAAAAGCACTATCAACAGTTAATCCTTGAGACTTGTGAAGAGTTACAGCATATGCTAGAGAAATCGGAAACTGCTTCCTACGTACATATAAGTCTTTCACTAGCAAAAAACGAACTGAACAACGACTAATGACTTTAACTTCTTCAATCTGATCAAATTTTATTTTTAAGAATTCAATTCCATCTTTTTTCTGGTACTTTACAAAACCCACAACTTTACCCATAGCTCCATTCACTAAACCTTTTTCTACATCCAAATTGCGTCTTAAAATTACTCTACAGTTCATACACACATAAAGATTCTTTTCCAAACCAGCTGTTTTTGAAATGTTTTTCTCCAGAGAATCCAATTTAGTAGCCAATTTGCCTGTCAATATATTAGTTATTCGTTCATGTTGATTTTTATCCACAGCTTCCAGTTTTATGATCTCTTCATTTTCCAATTTCAAAAGTTCTTGATTGAATACAGAGCATTCATGTAGTGTTGGCATTAAGCAGATTACAGTATTTTTTTCAGCAATTGTCTTGTATATTTTCTCTGGAACTATTTCTTCTGTTGTAAACAAATTACTCAGCAATCGACTCTGTAATACTTTTCTGCCATGTTCTGTGAGTAGTCCAATTCTTATATCTTTCAGAATACTTGCATAGTCCTCATCATTGGCTTGCCTCATATTGGTAATGAGTTCCTTATACTCAAAATATGTCCAAATATTTACATTGCCTATACTTCCTAACGACTTTTTCGTGTCTTCATGTGTAAGTGTATGGAATACCGGTTGTCCTTTAACTGGAGTACGTTGCAAAAGATCCCCAAAAACTATGACGTGTTTTCCTCCAAATAACACGTCATACTCTGTCTTTAGAATTTGCTGCATTCTTAAATGCACAAAGGCAAGCATTAGGTTTGATACCATGCTTACCTCATCAATAATGAGTACTTTCAATTTCTTCAATACTCTTGAAACTTCCAAGCATGCTTCTCCTGCTAGTTTGTGGTACTGTATTTTGTTCTCATGCTCTACTGGTAACATTAGCAAACGATGTAATGTAACTCCTTTTATGTTATACGCTGCTAACCCAGTTGGCGTTACAACAAACAAATGATGGACGGAATGCTGACAATGCATACATTCTCCCCCAGTCAAGAGATCTGGGTTAAATCCATCGTTCTTTTGCCCACTACACCACCCCAGTTCAGACATGGCCATATGCAAATCAGTCTTGACCCTGTGCCTCATGGGAACAGTCCAGCCCGAACTGCCAAGCCATGTCTTCCCTGGACCGGAATCAAGCATCCTAGGACCGGTTTCTGGCTATCAGCCGTCATCAGCCAGGATAGCTTGACTCCAGTGGCGTACTAAGCACGGGTCCCACGTCTGGGAATACCCATCCCACTTAGGGCGAAAAGCGTTACAACAAACAAATGATGGACAGAATGCTGACAATGCATACATTCTCCCCCAGTCAAGAGATCTGGGTTAAATCCATCGTTCTTTTGCCCACTTGTTTGTTGTAACGCTTTTCGCCCTAAGTGGAATGGGTATTCCCAGACGTGGGACCCGTGCTCACTACGCCACTGGAGTCAAGCTATCCTGGCTGATGACGGCTGATAGCCAGAAACCGGTCCTAGGATGCTTGATTCTGGTCCAGGGAAGACATGGCTTGGCAGTTCGGGCTGGACTGTTCCCATGAGGCACAGGGTCATGACTGATTTGCATATGGCCATGTCTGAACTAGGGTGGCGTAGTGGGCAAAAGAACAATGGATTTAACCCAGATCTCTTGACTGGGGGAGAATGTCTGCATTGTCAGCATTCCGTCCATCATTTGTTTGTTGTAACGCTTTTCGCCCTAAGTGGGATGGGTATTCCCAGACGTGGGACCCGTGCTCACTACGCCCCTGGAGTCAAGCTATCCTGGCTGATGACGGCTGATAGCCAGAAACCGGTCCTAGGATGCTTGATTCCGGTCCAGGGAAGACATGGCTTGGCAGTTCGGGCTGGACTGTTCCCATGAGGCACAGGGTCAAGACTGATTTGCATATGGCCATGTCTGAACTGGGGTGGCGTAGTGGGCAAAAGAACGATGGATTTAACCCAGATCTCTTGACTGGGGGAGAATGTCTGCATTGTCAGCATTCCGTCCATCATTTGTTTGTTGTAACGCTTTTCGCCCTAAGTGGTATGGGTATTCCCAGACGTGGGACCCGTGCTCACTACGCCACTGGAGTCAAGCTATCCTGGCTGATGACGGCTGATAGCCAGAAACCGGTCCTAGGATGCTTGATTCCGGTCCAGGGAAGACATGGCTTGGCAGTTCGGGCTGGACTGTTCCCATGAGGCACAGGGTCAAGACTGATTTGCATATGGCCATGTCTGAACTGGGGTGGCGTAGTGGGCAAAAGAACGATGGATTTAACCCAGATTTCTTGACTGGGGAAGAATGTCTGCATTGTCAGCATTCCGTCCATCATTTGTTTGTTGTAACGCTTTTTGCCCTAAGTGGGATGGGTATTCCCAGACGTGGGACCCGTGCTCACTACGCCACTGGAGTCAAGCTATCCTGGCTGATGACGGCTGATAGCCAGAAACCGGTCCTAGGATGCTTGATTCCGGTCCAGGGAAGACATGGCTTGGCAGTTCGGGCTGGACTGTTCCCATGAGGCACAGGGTCAAGACTGATTTGCATATGGCCATGTCTGAACTGGGGTGGCGTAGTGGGCAAAAGAACGATGGATTTAACCCAGATCTCTTGACTGGGGGAGACTGTCTGCATTGTCAGCATTCCGTCCATCATTTGTTTGTTGTAACGCTTTTCGCCCTAAGTGGGAAGGGTATTCCCTGATGTGGGACCCGTGCTCACTACGCCACTGGAGTCAAGCTATCCTGGCTGATGACGGCTGATAGCCAGAAACCGGTCCTAGGATGCTTGATTCCGGTCCAGGGAAGACATGGCTTGGCAGTTCGGGCTGGACTGTTCCCATGAGGCACAGGGTCAAGACTGATTTGCATATGGCCATGTCTGAACTGGGGTGGCGTAGGGGGCAAAAGAACGATGGATTTAACCCAGATCTCTTGACTGGGGGAGAATGTCTGCATTGTCAGCGTTCTGTCCATCATTTGTTTGTTGTAACGCTTTTCGCCCTAAGTGGGATGGGTATTCCCAGACGTGGGACCCGTGCTCACTACGCCACTGGAGTCAAGCTATCCTGGCTGATGACGGCTGATAGCCAGAAACCGGTCCTAGGATGCTTGATTCCTGTCCAGGGAAGACATGGCTTGGCAGTTCGGGCTGGACTGTTCCCATGAGGCACAGGGTCAAGACTGATTTGCATATGGCCATGTCTGAACTGGGGTGGCGTAGTGGGCAAAAGAACAATGGATTTAACCCAGATCTCTTGACTAGGGGAGAATGTCTGCATTGTCAGCATTCCGTCCATCATTTGTTTGTTGTAACGCTTTTCGCCCTAAGTGGGATGGGTATTCCCAGACGTGGGACCCGTGCTCACTACGCCACTGGAGTCAAGCTATCCTGGCTGATGACGGCTGATAGCCAGAAACCGGTCCTAGGATGCTTGATTCCGGTCCAGGGAAGACATGGCTTGGCAGTTCGGGCTGGACTGTTCCCATGAGGCACAGGGTCAAGACTGATTTGCATATGGCCATGTCTGAACTGGGGTGGCGTAGTGGGCAAAAGAATGATGGATTTAACCCAGATCTCTTGACTGGGGGAGAATGTCTGCATTGTCAGCATTCCGTCCATCATTTGTTTGTTGTAACGCTAACCCAGTTGGAGCAGTAACAACACAAGACAAAATGGAATCCATTTTCTTCTGTAGGTAGCTTCTAATTACATTAATTAAAAAACTTTTTCCAGTTCCTGCTTCTCCACTTACATACATTCTCATTGGTTCAAAAGATGTGCATGAGCACTCTTTATTTTCATGTAGTAATCCGTGATCAATTTTTTTCCTGACTTCCTCATAAATTTGTTTTTGTTCTTCATTCAGTTGCTGCTCCAAATATGTTAAGTCTACTAAATCTTCCTGAGCTCGATTCATAGCTGTTTCCACTTCATTCATGGCTATTGCTGCTTCATTTTCTACGATTGGTTGTCTTAGAGGATCTTGACTGAATTTCCCAGAACTTTGACTGTTTTGAGAACTGTCTCTAGCTACTTCAGCTGCAATTGTTGCTTCTTGTTCAATTTCTTCATTTAACATTTGAACATAAGTTGTGGAAGTACTGCATTCTATGCTGTCTTTGCTAGCATTGAAGGAATCTTCATAACTCTGGAATTCTCCAAGTAGTTCATCCTCTGAACGCCATGGTTTAAACAGCTGCAAAAGTGCCAAGTAGTAAAATTCCTTTTTGTCAGGAGTGTCGCAACTCAGCTTCCGGTGATTTATCAAACTTCCTTTTGTTTGCTTCACCAAACATCTTTCCTCACCACTGACTTTATATTTTCCATTATTGATATCTTGTGTGGCATTCCGTTTAAAAATGAAGTTCTGCAGCACTTCATAAAGACACATGTCCTCAAGGTAATGACTTCTTTGTGGATAATATGTGTCCAACATGTTTGTTCTTAAAATGTCTGTACTTTCTGGTTCGAACTCTGCTAAATATTCAATTTCTCGAATAGATTTTAGTACCCGATTTCGCATTCCTGCAAGGCCTAAACTTACCCAAATTATTCTTCTGGATTTGGAGTACAGACTTGCAGATGATAACCTATCTGAGCATTCGTAGGATCCAATTTCTCGATGCGATAACATCTTTAAACTGAAACTGTATAGCTTCTTACTGACAGTCTTCTCGTGAGAAATCTCTTCCCACATTTCCTTCAATTCAGTTTTCTCAGATTTAGTGATGTAAGATGTGACATACCGAGCTACAGCAATAGAATTGTCAGCCACATACTGTATATCCATGTTAGCATTCCACATGGATAAAATGACTGGATTGTAGTCATTTATATATTTTGACTCTTCTTTTCTTCTTAGGTTAAAGGTATTCTTAGGCAATTTTCTTGTAATAGTATGTCGCACAGCTGACATAAAACTGTTTACTCTTCCTTTTGAAAGAACAGGTCGTGGAAATCCAAATCGACATTTTGTGTAGAATTTATCTTTACTCTTGTACTTTCGTCGACAGTATTTTCCACATCTATGACTTTGGAAACGTAAAACTTTCTCTTTTGAGTTTTTCTCTTCTGTGCTTTTAGGTATAGCACATGTTGCATATCCTTCAATGAAAGATAAAACTGCTTCATCAGCATCTGTTCCAAATTTTGGGGCATCCTTGATCCACAACAGCATATGAATATGAGGAGCACCTCTTGCTTGGTACTCTTTTCTCCAAAAGAAATCCACAACTTCTCCAAGAGGTGGATTTTTTGTATTGCAGATGAAGGACATCATAGCCTCAAATCTATGATTAAAATATCTGCAAACATTAACCGGATCCAATGAGCACAATTCACCCGCTGTCTTGTATTGTATGTTTTTAATGTTTGAATTTGCTTCTCGAACAAAATCCAGAAGATCATCCCAAGCGTACTCAGCACAGCTTAGGGTAAGGAACCATGTAGGAGTTCCTAAATTCCGTAACATACACTTCAATTCTCCATGGCGTCTGTACCAATATTCATTAGTTCCACGCTGACAAGCCATCAAATTGATCAATTGAGATTCCAAATGATCATCTCGCTGTTGCACTTTGTTGAGAAAGTCCTTTGCTGACACATTATGTAGATGTACTCCAATTTTCAAAATGTGATTTACTGCATAAGATAGTGCAGACAAGTCACTTTCAAATAAAAGATGGAGCAAATAAGGAATACTTTTACAAAATCTGGGATCTTCTGCATATAATCTTGTAGTCCGATACTCCGAAGCAGGAATCTGTACTGGACGTTCATCATATCGTCCACCTTCTCCTGTAGGAAACAGTTGGGGAAAACAACGAGCTTCCAAGCTCTCCTCCCATACACTCACAGGAGTTCCTTTTGCTTTCTTCATCTGAAACAGATCAATAGCGTTTCCCATAACTTCTTTAGAAAGAAGAGGATGTATGCTGAAATGTTCATAAATTTCTTCTTCTTTTGACTTATCCACTTTTTCAATTTTCCCAGTTGGTATTCCTGTGTCTTCTAGTATTTCTTATTCATCTTCATCCATATAAATGGCTTCATACTATTTATTATTTTTTTTCAAATACAAATTTGCGCGTTGTACTTTTCGTACATCCACCAGCTCCTGCCAAATTTTCTTATTCTTTGTTGGTACTCCATTAACCAGAATAACTAATGGTTCAGTTTCCAATCTATCTGCATCAATTGTTTCCATATTTTTTTTCAAATCCAATGGCAAATACACAACTCTTCCTTTTAAACCTCTTTGTAAATCCGAAGGAGGTAATTTACCTGTTTTTGGCTCCATACGCTCTATGGTCTGAAACGGATGGACACATTGAATGAGTATAGACTCATACGTATTTAAATCAGAAAGTTCTGGAGGAATATCAACCAATTCTAATTTATTATGTACAGCTCTTGCTGGCATTCTATTTTCTTCTAACTTGTTATAACAGTATTTACAAATACGCTGATCTTCACCCAAATCAAAACTATTTTCCAGAAATATATATGTTGCACAATCCTTCCACTTATAATTATCTTCCTTTTCACTTTTTTTATACAGATCAACATTCCTTGTTTGAATTTTGTAATGGCAACAAATACAAGTAATATTTGGTGTTTCATTAGAGATGATAGCAAATTTTGTCATTTCATCTTCAACATTTTTACTTACAGTAAGTTCTACATTCTCTTCCACATTTTTATCAATAACTGTGTCATTTTCTGCAGTTTCTTGTTCTGGACCAAAGTAACAAAACTGAATCTCATCAGTAACCTTCACTACATCTGATACAGATCCACGGAACAGAGCATTATTCAACTCATTTAACTTTAGTGCTGGACGTTTCGCAAAATACAATGTTCTCACAAACTTTCTCATTTCAGTATGATGAACAGCCAGCATCCTAAAATGGTGAAAAACACTCTGACACACTTTCCTAGATAGACAAGCCAGAGAATGTCCTTGTAAACCAGTATTCTCTCTCACTCTGCATGGATCTAGTCTTTGAAGCACCTTAATTTTCTGTTTAACACTCTTTTTACTATATTCTCTTAGAAAGTCACGTAATTTATCAATAGATTCCTGACGCACAGTACAATACTACTACAATTCCAAGTGTACACTGGGGCTTTAGGACGTCTCCCCATAACCTCATCAGCCATCACTTCTTCCTCATTTCTTGGAACCATTTTCTCCTTTTCCATTACACAACCATCCTTAACTTCATATGCTCTACCATTGGTGTCAACTGCATGCAGCAAACTATTACTTTGAAGATAACTCTCTTCATTAAAAAATGGTTCAGTACTTGAACTATGCTTCCATTCTCATAAGAACACTTTACAAAAGTTATTTTTTTTTACTTCTCTTTTCCTTTTGCTTTGTGACTTCATTGCATTGACTAATTTATCTAATCTACGCATCCTGTTCAAAATTAAAATGAATAGTTTTTTTTATTTCTAATGCCTTGGTAACAATACTTTCAATTAATTTCTTTTTCTTATAAAATTTGGTTTTCTTCTTATATTTTTTCACATCCTTTAGCAAATTTAACATCACTCTTCTCTGAAACATTTTCCAACGAATGTTTTTAAAATCTATTTTCCGTGTTAAGTCACTCTTTCTTACTTCTGAGTCTACATTAGCATTTGGTTTTTGCTGTCGACTCTGTTGTTGTTTTGTACTTGAAACACTGTTTGAATTTATCTTTCGATCATTTTTTTTTTTGGAAGATATTTTTTAAAAATTCTTTAGTTTGCTTACCAGAAGACTTTTTCTGTTTTCCAACACAAGCTTCTCCTCCTATTTTTTTTTTTTTTACCAGTTGTCTTCAAATATAGTTGTTGTTTCTTTTCTTTTCTCTATCTTGACTTTATAGGCATCTTTATATTTTTTCACTGTTGCTCAGCAATACCTGCAAAAAACTAAAAAAAAATACCTTTATGTAATTTTAATTCATTACAATTTTTTTTTCAACTTTTCAAATCTTATCACATGAGCTGATCCTTTCCTACGAGTCCAACTCTTACAAAACAAGAGAAACATGAATTAAATCTCTGACAACAATTCCTGTGTGCACACAGACTCATGATGTGACTCTAGGCAGAAAACGATATTTGATTGGCAATTTGAAAGCACATTTACTTCTGTTGAGGAGCAAATGATAATTACTGTGACAGCCTGACACATTTTTCTTATATTTTAGAGAAGCAGAAAAGAGCACATGTCCTTACGCCTATTTGAGACCATGACCATGTGTTACAGGGTGAGTGATTAGACTAGAGCAAAGGAAATGAGCCTTAGTGACATTGAATCTGTTTGCGTTACACACTGCTATCTGAAACATCACAAACAGCTGAGTAGTACGCACGGGAGTGTAGGAGAAGCTGCTGCGTGTGGAGACTTTGTATTGTCAGTTGCAAGAGAGATCTGCATGGAAACTTGCACAACTGCATGAAGAGTGCAGACATGCGTATAAGAGTAGATGTGTGGTAAGGGTTAATTTGAGTTTTGAACATGTAGGAACTACCTCCGCCATTGCAAGATTTGATGGTAAATCTACCCTGTGGTTTTCAAATGTGTTAGCATTTGCCTCTCATTTGTGAGATAGTGATTTCTGCTGAGTGCTAACCATCACAGTTGAAGAAAACAAGCTGCCCCTTTCCTACGAGTGCAAGTCTTACAGAACAAGAGCAACACGAATTAAATCTCTGACAACAATTCCTGTGTGCACAGAGACTCATGCTGTGATTCTAGGCAGAAAACGATATTTCCTTTGGCAATTTGAAAGCACATTTAGTACTGTGGATGGAGCAAGTGATAATTACTGAGACAGCCTCACACATTTCCCTTATATTTTAGAGAGGCAAAAAAGAGCACATGTCCTAACAGTTACTTGAGACCATCAGCATGTGTTACAGGGTGAGTGATTAGAGTAGAGCAAAGGAAATGAGCCTTGGTGACGTTGAATGTGTTTGCATTATACACTGCTATCTGAAGCACAACACAGAGCTGAGTATTATGCATGGGAGGGTAGGAGAAGCTGCTGCATGTGTGCAAACAGTGTGTTTCTGGAGACTGTGTATTGTCAGTTGCAAGAGAGATCTGCATGGAGACTTTTACAAGTGCATGAAGACTGCAGATATGTGTGTAAGAGTACATGTTTGGTAAAGGTTAATTGGAGTTTTGTACATGTAGGAACTACTTCACCCATTACAAGATTGAAAGGAAAATCTACCCTGTTGATTTGAAATGTGTTACCATTTGCCTCTCATTTTTCTGATAGTGATTTCTGCTGAGTACTAACCAACACATTTGAACAAAACAAGCTGGCCCTTTCCTGAAAGTGCAAATTTTACAGAACAACAGCAACACAAATAAAATCTCTGACAACAATTCCTCTGTCCACACAGACTCATGCTGTGATTCTAGGCAGAAAACGATATTTCCTTTGGCAATTTGAAAGCACATTCAGTACTGTGGATGGAGCAAGTGATAATTACTGAGACAGCCTCACACATTTCCCTTATATTTTAGAGAGGCAAAAAAGAGCACATGTCCTAACAGCTACTTGAGACCATCAGCATGTGTTACAGGGTGAGTGATTAGAGTAGAGCAAAGGAAATGAGCCTTGGTGACGTTGAATGTGTTTGCGTTATACACTGCTATCTGAAACACAACACAGAGCTGAGTATTATGCATGGGAGTGTAGGAGAAGCTGCTGCATGTGTGCAAACAGTGTGTTTCTGGAGACTGTGTATTGTCAGTTGCAAGAGAGATCTGCATGGAGACTTTTACAAGTGCATGAAGACTGCAGATATGTGTGTAAGAGTACATGTTTGGTAAAGGTTAATTGGAGTTTTGAACATGTAGGAACTACCTCACCCATTACAAGATTGAAAGGAAAATCTACCCTGTTGATTTGAAAGGTGTTACCATTTGCCTCTCATTTTTCTGATAGTGATTTCTGCTGAGTACTAACCAATACATTTGAACAAAACAAGCTGGCCCTTTCCTGAAAGTGCAAATTTTACAGAACAACAGCAACACAAATAAAATCTCTGACAACAATTCCTCTGTCCACACAGACTCATGCTGTGATTCTAGGCAGAAAACGATATTTCCTTTGGCAATTTGAAAGCACATTTAGTACTGTGGATGGAGCAAGTGATAATTACTGAGACAGCCTCACACATTTCCCTTATATTTTAGAGAGGCAAAAAAGAGCACATGTCCTAACAGCTACTTGAGACCATCAGCATGTGTTACAGGGTGAGTGATTAGAGTAGAGCAAAGGAAATGAGCCTGTGTGATGTTGAATGTATTTGCATTATACACTGCTATCTAAAACACAACACAGAGCTGAGTATTATGCATGGGAGTGTAGGAGAATCTGCTGCATGTGTGCAAAGAGTGTGTTTCTGGAGATTGTGTATTGTCAGTTGCAAGAGAGATCTGCATGGAGACTTTTTCAACTGCATGAAGACTGCAGATATGTGTGTAAGAGTACATGTTTGGTAAAGGTTAATTGGAGTTTTGAACATGTAGGAACTACCTCACCCATTGCAGGAGGGGAAGGAAAATCTATCCTGTGGTTTTCAAATATGTTAGCATTTGCCTCTCATTTGTGAGATAGTGATTTCTGCTGAGTGCTAACCATCACAGTTGAAGAAAACAAGCTGCCCTTTTCCTGCGAGTGCAAGTTTTACAGAACAACAGCAACACAAATTAAATCTCTGACAACAATTCCTGTGTGCACACTGTCTCATGGTGTGATTCTAGGCACAAAACAGTATTCCTGGGTGATACCAGGCCCTTTCCTGAAAGTGCAAGTTTTACAGAACAACAGGAACACAAATTAAATCTCTGACAACAATTCCTGTGTGCATGTTGTCTCATGGTGTGATTCTAGACAGAAAACAGTATTCCTGGGTCATACCAGTACACCTTAACTTATGCTGAAGACATACTCCATAATATCTTTCAAGTTCAAGGCACTTAAATATCTTCCTTAACATAAAATGTAAAACAGAACTTTTAAATTGGTAGGAAAATGTACCATGCTATTTTCAAATGTGTTTGCATTTGTCTCTCATTTTTGAGATAGTGATTTCTGCTGAGTGCTAACCAACACAGTTGAAGAAAACAAGCTGCCCTTTTCCTGTGAGTGCAAGTTTTACAGAACAACAGCAACACAAATTAAATCTCTGACAACAATTCCTGTGTGCACACTGTCTCATGGTGTGATTCTAGGCACAAAACAGTATTCCTGGGTGATACCAGGCCCTTTCCTGAAAGTGCAACTTTTACAGAACAACAGGAACACAAATTAAATCTCTGACAACAATTCCTGTGTGCATGTTGTCTCATGGTGTGATTCTAGACAGAAAACAGTATTCCTGGGTCATACCAGTACACCTTAACTTATGGTGAAGACATACTCCATAATATCTTTCAAGTTCAAGGCACTTAAATATCTTCCTTAACATAAAATGTAAAACACAACTTTTAAATTGGTAGGAAAATGTGCCATGCTATTTTCAAATGTGTTTGCATTTGTCTCTCATTTTTGAGATAGTGATTTCTGCTGAGTGCTAACCAACACAGTTGAAAAAAAGAAACTGCCCTTTCTTAAAAGTGCAAGTTTTACAAAACAACAGCAACACAAATTAAATCTCTGACAACAATTCCTGTGTGCACACAGACTCATGGTGTGATTCTAACCACAAAGCGATATTTTGTTTGGCAATTTGAAAGCACATTTAGTACTGTGGTGGAGTAAGTGATAATTACTGTGACAGCCTGACACTTTTTTCTTATATTTTAGATAAGCAGAAAAGAGCACATGTCCTAACAGCTCCTTGACACCATGACCATGTATTACAAAAAACAAGCTGCCCCTTTCCTGCGAGTGCAAGGGTAATAGAGCAAGACCAACATGAATTAAATCTCTGATAACAATTCCTGTGTGCACACTGTGTCATGGTGTGATTCTAGGCAGAAAACAGTATTCCTGGGTGATACCAGTACACCTTAACTTATAGTGAAGACATACTCCATAATATCTAACATGTTCAAGGCACTTAAATATCTTCCTTAACATAAAATGTAAAACACAACTTTTAAAGTGGTAGGAAAATGTACCATGCTATTTTCAAATGTGTTTGCATTTGCCTCTTTTTTGTGAGTAACTAATTTCTGCTGAATGCTAACCATCACACTTTAAGAAAACAAACTGCCCCTTTTCTGCGAGTGCAAGGCTAACAGAACAAGAGCAACACAAATTAAATCTCTGACAACAAATCCTGTGTTCACACAGACTCATGATGTGATTCTATGCACAAAACAGTAAACCTCAGTGATACCAGTACACCTTAACTTACAGTGAAGACATACTCCATAATATCTTACAAGTTCAAGACAGTTAAATATCTCCTAAAACACAACTTTAAAACAAGAATAACAATTCTATTATTTATATCAAAATACACCACATACTTCCCCTCTCAAACTCATAACTCACCTTTAAAATTAATTAGTTGAGAAAGAAATGTGGCACTCAAACAGCAGATTATCAGAGCCAGAATCTCAGAGCTGTACACCTCTCTCCTCTCTCCACAACCTGTAAATGGCAATTCTTCCCTCTCTTTTTTCACACATATACATGTTAATGTAAAATCACAGTCCTTCCCACATTTTTTCAAATGGAATCACACATTTCTATTGGTTGCAACTTTCAACCCCTTTCCAAATCATCCCTTCCCCCAACATGACTTCTGCCTGCTACCATAGCAACAGGTCATGGAACACTGGTATGAGCAGAGAGGTCAGAAGTTCAGCACACAATGTTTCAAATCCAAATAGCAAGACTGCTTGATTTTTCAAACCTAACAGCAAATCCAAAGTAATGTTCAGCGGGAACACATTTTTCTGTACCAATCCAAAACATGCTTTTAAAAATGTAAACATACAGCTTAGTTTTAACTGTAAAATGGTTTGAATCAGCCAATGAGTTCTTTTTATTAAAAAAAAGTATGTATGCCTCCATTTTTCAACTGTCTTTCTTTTCATATTGCCATTCTACTGAAAGACACCTCCTGAGTGCATCCTGTTCTCCTTGGAAGATGTTCACAGTGTGGATTGTAGGTCATAGCTATGTCTTCTGGAGTGAAAAGTATGCAGAAAAAAGAGGTATTTTCAAAGACCTTGCTTTGCCAAATGTAGACATTAAATGGATTGGTCAGAGAGGGTTAAAGTGGCACCAATTAATGCCTTTGGTGAAAACCTTTCTACATCTCCCACAGCCTAACCTTATTATTGTGCACTGTGGTGGAAATGACCTAGGCACTTTAACTGGGGTAGGTCTGGAAATGCTTATTAAGGACACCTTTCTGCAATTGATGTCACTTTTTCCACAAACTGCCTTTGTATATTCTAATATATGCCAAAGGCAAAAGTGGAACTGGTCCAACCAATTTTGTCCACAAATTGACAAAGCAAGAAAGCACGTCAATAAGTCTTTTTCTGCTTTCCTCAGAGACTATGGTATGGGTTTTATATTCCACAACAACTTGCGTTACAACATGCAAGACATTTATAGAGGAGACGGTGTACATTTCAATGATGAAGGGAACAGAGTCTTCCTCTTGAACTTTAGACTCTGCATCGGTACTTACTTGTAGGTACCGAAAAACACTCAATGAACACAAGGGCTCTTTTTAGAGCCACCTAATATCTAAACACTTAAACTTGATTTTTATTTCTATTTTTTTTAATGTTTTTTTTCGGGTGCGCGCAGAGTGCGCGCACCTCGCGATGTTTTTAAAAAAAATGTAAATCTTTTTTTTTGCCCTTACTGGTCCTACTGTGACCCCCTGACAATGGCTTGGGGGTCAAAAACTCCCTACTCTGCCCCCTATTCACGTCCTCCACCTTTCCTTTTCAGTGTGACAGACAAAATGGCGGCTGACACTTCCTGATTTCTACCGATTCGAATGTTTACTGACATCTAACAACCAATCAGAATTACGCTCGCGCACGGCGGGGTGCGCGCACAGGGCTTGCAAAGTGCGCGCTCCCTGCGCGCGTATAGATATTGATATGCTTTTAAATGCTATTTTCTCAGGAAATACTGAACAGATTTACACCAGACCTGCAAAAGGCACTTCCTTGACCTTATGGCTACCTCTCTGCCAAATTTCAAGTAATTCCGTTCAGCCGTTCGGGCTGTAGCTGTGTCTAAAGGTCCTATGGAAAAATGCATGGGGAAAATGCGTTTTGGGACCCCCCTTTTTTCTCGGCCCCTACTTGACGAATCACCCTGAGACATTCAGGGTAGGAGCTGAACGGAGCGCCCCATTAGCTTTGAAAATTTCGCGAGGATTCGTCAACCGGCGCCAAAGTTATTCAAAATAGAATTTTGAGATTTCCTATGGAAACTCGGTCCTAACTATAACTATCTACTGGCGACCGCCAGTAGATAATATATATATATATATATATATATATATATATATATATATATATATATATATATTACCTACTGGCGGTTGCCAGTAGGTAGTTATAGTTAGGACCCTGTTTCCATAGGAAAACCGCAACATTCTATTTTGAATAACTTTGGCGCCGGTCGACGAATCCTCGCGAAATTTTCAAAACTAATGGGGCGCTACGCTCCGCTCCTACCCTGAAAGTCTCGGGGGGATTCGTCAAGCGGGGGCTGAGAAAAAAGGGGGGTCCCAAAACGCGTTTTCCCAATGCATTTTTCCATAGGACCTTTAGACACAGCTACAGCCCGAACGGCTGAACAGAGTTACTTGAAATTTGGCAGAGAGGTAGTCTACAGGTCAAGGAAGTGCCTTTTGTAGGTCTGGTGTAAATCTGTTCAGTAGTTCCTGAGAAAATAGCATTTAAATCAATATATATATCTGTGGCAGCTTACGGTGCGCTTACCGTGCGCTTACCGTAAGCTTACCGTACGCGTACGGTGCCGTGCGCGAGCTCAAATCTGATTGGTTGTCACATGACTGTAAACATTCGAATCGGACGAAATCAGGAAGTGTCGGCCGCCATTTCGTGTGTTTCACTCAGAAAAAAAAAGGGAGATATCGTGAAAAGGGGGCTAGGAAGAGAGTTACAGACCCCCTAACATTTGAAAGGGGGTCAAAGAAGGACAGAAAAGTACAAAAAAAAAATTATTAATTTTTAAAAAAAATCGCGGGGTACGCGTACGGTAAGCTTACGGTGAGCTTACCGTACGCGTACGGTAGAAAAAAAAATAAAAAAAGAAATAAAATTCAGATTTAAGTGTTTAGATATTAGGGGGCTCTAAAAAGAGCCGTTGTGTTTATGAAGTGATTTGATTTTTTAGTGGTACCTACAAGTAAGTACCGATGCAGAGTCTAAGGTTCAAGAGGAAGACTCTGTTCCCTTCATCAGTGAAGTGTACACCATCTCCTCTATAAATGTCTTGCATGTCGTAACGCAAGTTGTTGTGGTAAATGGAACCCATACCATAGTCTCGGAGGAAAGCAGAAACAGATTTGTTGACGTGCTTTCTTGCTTTGTCAATCTGCAGACAAAAATGATTGGACCAGTTCCATTTTTGCCTTTGGCATATGTTAGAATACGCAAAGGCAGTTTTAGGGAAAAGTGAAAACAGTTGTGCAAAGGTCTCCTTCATAAGCATTTCCAGACCTACCCCAGTCAAAGTGCCTAGGTCATTGCCACCACAGTGCACTATTATGAGGTCAGGGTGTTGGATTTGCATGAAGGATTTCACCAATGGCATCAATTGGTGCCACTTTAACCCTCTCTGACCAATCCATTTAATGTCTACATTTGGCAAAGCAAGGTCTCTCACCATACCTGTTTTCTCTGCATACTTTTCACTCCAGAAGACATAGCTGTGCCCTACAATCCACACTGTGAACATCTTCCAAGGAGATCTGGATGCACTCAGGAGGTGTATTTCAGTAGAATGGGAAAAAGAAATGAAAGACAGTTTGGAAATGGAGGCATACATATTTTTTTTAAATAAAAAGAACTCATTGGCTGTTTCATACCATTCTACACTAAAAACTAGGCTGTATGTGTCAATATATAGAAGCATGTTTTGTATTGGTACAGAAAAATGTGTTACCAAAGAACAGTATCATGGATTTGCTGTTAGGTTTGAAAAGTCAAGCACTCTTGCTCTTTGGAAATGAAACATTGTGTGGTGAACTTCTGACCTAACTCTACACAGCAGTGTTTCAAGAGCTGTTGCTATGGTAGCAGGCAGAAGTCAAGTTGGGGGAAGGGTACTAGGCTGAAGTCAAGTTGGGGGAAGGGTACTTTTGGAAAAGGGTTGGTTTTCAACCAATAGAAATGTGTGATTACATTTGAAGAAAAGGGGGAAGCACTGAGATTTGAAATTAACATGTATATGTGTGGAAAAAGAGAGGGAAACATTGCCATTATCTGGTTCTGCTGAGAGGAGAGAGGTGTACAGAACAGAGATCCTGGCTCTGATAATCTGCTGTTTGAGTGCCACATTTCTTTCACAACTAACTAATTTTAAAGGTGAGTTATGAGTTTGAGAGGGGATGTATATGGTAAATTAAGAAATGAATAATAGAATTGGAATTCCTTTTGTTGAAGTTGTGTTTATCGTTTTGTGTTTTGGGAGAAATTTAAATGTAATGAACATGTAAAATAATATGGACTATGTTTTCACCATAAAATAAGGTGTATTGTTATAAATGAGGAATACTTTTAGGGTTTGAGGTTGCAGTCAGTAATGCAAATACATTCAGCATCACTAAGGCTGGTTGCCCTTGCTGGAGTGTAGTCAGTCACCCAGGTTACACATGTTTCTGGTCTCAAAAAGCTGTTTGGACATGTGCTTTTTTCAGAATCTGAAAAGTGGATTCAAAATGTGTCAGACTGTAAAAGTACTTATCACTTGCCAAAAAAAGAGTAGTAAGTGTGCTTTCAAATTGGCAAAGAAATTTCGTTTTCTGACTAATATCAAACCATGACTCTGTGTGCAAAGAGGAATTATAGACAGAGATTTCTTGCGTATTACTCTGGTAATTTTACAGTTGCATTAGTAGGAAAGGGGGAGCTATTTTTTCTGCAGAAGCAGACTCTTAGCACACACCCAGCTGCTTATCCTGTAGAATCATGCATAGTATTCACAACCGAGTGGGGTTTGAGGTTGCAGTCAGTAATGCAAATACATTCAGCATCACTAAGGCTGGTTGCCCTTGCTGGAGTGTAGTCAGTCACCCAGGTTACACATGTTTCTGGTCTCAAAAAGCTGTTTGGACATGTGCTTTTTTTCAGAATCTGAAAAGTGGATTCAAAATGTGTCAGACTGTAAAAGTACTTATCACTTGCCAAAAAAAGAGTAGTAAGTGTGCTTTCCAATTGGCAAAGAAATTTCATTTTCTGACTAATATCAATCCATGACTCTGTGTGCAAAGAGGAATTATAGACAGAGATTTATTGCGTATTACTCTGGTAATTTTACAGTTGCATTAGATGGAAAGGGGGAGCTATTTTTTCTGCAGAAGCAGACTCTTAGCACACACCCAGCTGCTTATCCTCTGGAATCATGCATAGTATTCACAACCGAGTGGGGTTTGAGGTTGCAGTCAGTAATGCAAATACATTCAGCATCACTAAGGCTGGTTGCCCTTGCTGGAGTGTAGTCAGTCACCCAGGTTACACATGTTTCTGGTCTCAAAAAGTTGTTTGGACATGTGCTTTTTTCAGAATATGAAAAGTGGATTCAAAATGTGTCAGACTGTAAAAGTACTTATCACTTGCCAAAAAAAGAGTAGTAAGTGTGCTTTCCAATTGGCAAAGAAATTTCGTTTTCTGACTAATATCAAACCATGACTCTGTGTGCAAAGAGGAATTATAGACAGAGATTTATTGCGTATTACTCTGTTAATTTAACAGTTGCATTAGTAGGAAAGGGGGAGCTATTTTTTCTGCAGAAGCAGACTCTTAGCACACACCCAGCTGCTTATCCTGTAGAATCATGCGTAGTATTCACAACCGAGTGGGGTTTGAGGTTGCAGTCAGTAATGCAAATACATTCAGCATCACTAAGGCTGGTTGCCCTTGCTGAAGTGTAGTCAGTCACCCAGGTTACACATGTTTCTGGTCTCAAAAAACTGTTTGGACATGTGCTTTTTTTCAGAATCTGAAAAGTGGATTCAAAATGTGTCAGACTGTAAAAGTACTTATCACTTGCCAAAAAAAGAGTAGTAAGTGTGCTTTCCAATTGGCAAAGAAATTTCGTTTTCTGACTAATATCAAACCATGACTCTGTGTGCAAAGAGGAATTATAGACAGAGATTTCTTGCGTATTACTCTGGTAATTTTACAGTTGCATTAGATGGAAAGGGGGAGCTATTTTTTCTGCAGAAGCAGACTCTTAGCACACACCCAGCTGCTTATCCTGTGGAATCATGCATAGTATTCACAACCGAGTGGGGTTTGAGGTTACAGTCAGTAATGCAAATACATTCAGCATCACTAAGGCTGGTTGCCCTTGCTGGAGTGTAGTCAGTCACCCAGGTTACACATGTTTCTGGTCTCAAAAAGCTGTTTGGACATGTGCTTTTTTCAGAATATGAAAAGTGGATTCAAAATGTGTCAGACTGTAAAAGTACTTATCACTTGCCAAAAAAAACAGTAGGAAGTGTGCTTTCCAATTGGCAAAGAAATTTCGTTTTCTGACTGATATCAAACCATGACTCTGTGTGCAAAGAGGAATTATAGACAGAGATTTATTGCGTATTACTCTGGTAATTTTACAGTTGCATTAGTAGGAAAGGGGGAGCTATTTTTTCTGCAGAAGCAGACTCTTAGCACACACCCAGCTGCTTATCCTGTGGAATCATGCATAGTATTCACAACCGAGTGGGGTTTGAGGTTGCAGTCAGTAATGCAAATACATTCAGCATCACTAAGGCTGGTTGCCCTTGCTGGAGTGTAGTCAGTCACCCAGGTTACACATGTTTCTGGTCTCAAACAGCTGTTTGGACATGTGCTTTTTTCAGAATATGAAAAGTGGATTCAAAATGTGTCAAACTGTAAAAGTACTTATCACTTGCCAAAAAAAACAGTAGGAAGTGTGCTTTCCAATTGGCAAAGAAATTTCGTTTTCTGACTAATATCAAACCATGACTCTGTGTGCAAAGAGGAATTATAGACAGAGATTTATTGCGTATTACTCTGGTACTTTTACAGTTGCATTAGTAGGAAAGGGGGAGCTATTTTTTCTGCAGAAGCAGACTCTTAGCACACACCCAGCTGCTTATCCTGTGGAATTATGCATAGTATTCACAACCGAGTGGGGTTTGAGGTTGCAGTCAGTAATGCAAATACATTCAGCATCACTAAGGCTGGTTGCCCTTGCTGGAGTGTAGTCAGTCACCCAGGTTACACATGTTTCTGGTCTCAAAAAGCTGTTTGGACATGTGCTTTTTTCAGAATCTGAAAAGTGGATTCAAAATGTGTCAGACTGTAAAAGTACTTATCACTTGCCAAAAAAAGAGTAGTAAGTGTGCTTTCAAATTGGCAAAGAAATTTCGTTTTCTGACTAATATCAAACCATGACTCTGTGTGCAAAGAGGAATTATAGACAGAGATTTATTGCGTATTACTCTGGTAATTTTACAGTTGCATTAGTAGGAAAGGGGGAGCTATTTTTTCTGCAGAAGCAGACTCTTAGCACACACCCAGCTGCTTATCCTGTGGAATGATGCATAGTATTCACAACCGAGTGGGGTTTGAGGTTGCAGTCAGTAATGCAAATACATTCAGCATCACTAAGGCTGGTTGCCCTTGCTGGAGTGTAGTCAGTCACCCAGGTTACACATGTTGCTGGTCTCAAAAAGCTGTTTGGACATGTGCTTTTTTCAGAATCTGAAAAGTGGATTCAAAATGTGTCAGACTGTAAAAGTTCTTATCACTTGCCAAAAAAAAGAGTAGTAAGTGTGCTTTCAAATTGGAAAAGAAATTTCGTTTTCTGCCTAATTTCAAACCATGACTCTGTGTGCACACAGGAATTGTTTTTAGATATTTAATTTGTGATGGTGTTATTGTGATTTTCACTTGTAGGAAAGGGGTACATAGTATTTTAAGATTTGAAAAGATCATAAAAAATGTAGTAATATATTTAAATAAAATAAAGGATTTTTTTTAGTTTTTTTCAGGTATTGCTGAAGAGCAGTGAACAAAATTTAAGATGCCTACAAAATCCAGACTAAGGAAAAACCACAAAAAAAAACTATATTTGAAGACAACTGGAGGACCTAAGTTAGTTGGAGATGCTCATGTTGGGAAAAAGAGAAAGTCTTCTGGTAAGCAGACAAAAGATTTTTTAAGCAATATCTTCAAAAAAAGGACAAATGTACAAAATGTCTGTACTGGAAAGAATGTTTTAAATAGAAAACAACAGGAAAAAATTGAGCATTTAGTTAATGCAAATGTACCTTCAGAAACAATAAAGATTAACTTAAAAAGAAAAACAGCGTTTAAAGAGATTCGTAGAAAAATGTTTCAGAGAAGAGTTATGTCCAATTTGATAAAGGATGTGAAGAAATATAAGAAAAAAGCTAAATTTTATAAGAGAAAAAAAGAAATTGAAGCCATTGCAGCAAAGGCTTTAGAATTAAAAAGGAAACTATTCATTTTAATTTTGAACAGGATGCGTACATTAGATAAAATGGTCAATGTACTGGAATCACAAAGCAAAAGGAAAAGACTAGTGAAAAGAACAAACTTTTGTAAAGTGTTTTTAGGAGAATGGATGCATAGTTAAAGTAGTGAACCTTTTTTTAATGAAGAGAGTTATTTTCAAAGTAATAGTTTGCTGCATGCAGTTGACACCAGAGGTCGTGCTTATGAAGTGAAAAATGGTTGTATAATGGAGAAGGAGAAAATGGTTCCAAGAGATGAGGTACAAGTGATGGCGGATGAGGCTATGGGGAGACGTCCTAAAGCCCCAGTGTACACTTGGAATTGTAGTAGTATTTGCAGTGTGCGTCAGGAATCTATTGATAAATTTCGTGAGTTTCTAAGAGAATATAGTAAAAAAAAGTGTTAAACAGAAGATTAAGATGCTTCAAAGTCTAGATCCATGCAGAGTGAGAGAGAATACTGGTTTGCAGGGACATTATCTGGCTTGTCTATCTAGAAAAGTGTGTAAAAGTGTTTTTCATCATTTTAGGATGCTGGCTGTTCATCATACTGAAATGAGAAAGTTTGTGAGACGGTTGTATTTTGCTAAAAGTCCAGCAATAAAGTTAGATGAATTGAATAGGGCTCTGTTCCGTGGATCGGTATCAGATGTAGAGAAGGTTACTGATGAAATTCAGTTTTGTTACTTTGGTCCAGAACAAGAAAGTGCAGAAAAGGACACAGTAAATGAGGAAGAAGTGGAAGAGAATGTAGAACCCTCTGTAAGTAAGGCATTTAATGATCACATAACAAAATTTGCAATAATCTCTAATGAAAGACCAAATATTACTTGTATTTGTTGCTGCAGAACTCATTATAGAAAACAAACCAGGAATGTTGATCTCTACAGAAAAAGTGAAAATGAAGATAATTATAAGTGGAAGGATTTTGCCACATATATATTTCTTGAAAATTGTTTTGAATTGGGTGAAGATCAGCGTATTTGTAAATACTGTTACAACAAGTTAGAGGAAAATAGAATGCCGACCAGAGCTGTACATAATAATTTAGAATTGGATGCTATTCCTGCTGAACTTTCTGAATTAAATACATATGAGTCTATACTTATTCAATGTGTTCATCCGTTCCAGACCATAGTACGTATGGAGCCCAAAACTGGTAAATTACCTCCTTCAGATTTACTGAGAGGTTTAAAAGGTAGAGTGGTGTATTTGCCCTTGGATTTGAAAACAAATATGGAAACTATTGATGCAGATACTTTGGAAACTGAACCATTAGTTATTCTGGTTAATGGTGTACCTACAAAGAATAAGAAGATTTGGCAGGAGCTGGTAGATGTACGGAAAGTACAAAGAGCAAATTTGTATTTGAAAAGGAATAACAAATGGTATGAATCAATTTATATAGAAGAAGAAGATTTACAAGAATACACAGAAACACCAACTGGACAAATTGAAAAAGTGGACAAGTCAAAGGAAGAAGAAATTCATGAACATTTTAGCATACATCCTCTTCATTCAAAAGAAGTTATGGGAGACAATATTGATCTGTTTCAGATGAAGAAAGCAAAAGGAACTCCCGTGAGTGTATGGGAGGAGAGCTTGGAAGCTCGATGTTTTCCCCAGCTGTTTCCTACAGGAAAAGGTGGACGATACGATGAACGTCCAAAACAGATTCCAGCTTCTGAGTATCGAACTACAAGACTATATGCAGAAGATCCCAGATTTCGACAAAGTATTCCTTATTTGTTCCATCTTTTATTTGAAAGCGACTTGTCTGCATTATCATATGCAGTAAATCACATTTTAAAAAGTGGAGTACATTTACAAAATGTGTCTGCTAAGGATTTTATGGAGAAAGTGCAGCACCGAGATGATCATTTGGAAACACAACTGATCAATCTGATGGCTTGTCAGCGTGGGACAAATGAATATTGGTACCGACGCCATGGTGAATTAAAATGCATGTTACGGAATTTAGGAACACCAACATGGTTCCTTACCCTAAGCTGTGCTGAGTACGCTTGGGATGATTTACTGGATTTTCTACGAGAGGCAAATTCAAACATTAAAACATCGAATACAAGACAGCAGGAGAACTGTGCTCATTGGATCCGGTTAATGTTTGCAGATATTTCAATCATAGATTTGAGGCTATGATGTCCTTCATCTGCAATAAAAAAAATCCACCTCTTGGAGAAGTAGTGGATTTCTTTTGGAGAAAAGAGTACCAGGCAAGAGGTGCTCCTCATATTCATATGCTGTTGTGGATCAAGGATGCCCCAAAGTTTGGAACAGATACTGATGAAGTAGTGTTATCTTTTATTGAAGAATATGCAACATGTGCTATACCAAAAAGCACAGAAGAGAAAAAGTTAAAGGAGCAAGTTTTACGTTTCCAAAGTCATCGGTGTGGAAAATACTGTCGACGGAAATACAAGAGCAAAGATAAATACTACACTAAATGTCGATTTGGATTTCCTAGACCTGTTCTTTCAAATGGAAGAGTAAACAGTTGTGTCATCTGTGAGACATACTATTACAAGAAAATCACCTAAGAATACCTACAACCTTAAAAGAAAAGAAGAATCAAAAAATATAAATGACTACAACCCATTCAGTTTTATCAATGTGGAATGCTAACATGGATATACAGTATGTAGCTGACAATCCATTGCTGTTGCTCGATATGTAACGTCTTACATTACTAAATCAGAAAAAACTGAATTGAAAGAAATGTGGGAAGAGATTTCTCACGAGAAGACTGTCAGTAAGAAGCGGTACAGTTTCAGCTTAAAGATGTTATCGCATCGAGAAATTGGATCCTACGAATGTTCAGATAGGTTATCTTCTGCAAGTCTCTACTCGAAATCAAGAAGAATAATTTGGGCAAGTTTAGGCCTTGCAGCAATGAGAAATCGGGTACTGAAATCTGTTGGAGAAATTGAATATTTGGCCGAGAATGACCCAGAAAGTACAGATATTTTGAAATCAAACATGTTGGACACATATTATCCCAAGAGAAGTCTTCATCTAGAGAACATGTGTCTCTATGAAGTGCTGCAGAACTACATTTATTCACGGAAAGCCACAGAAGATATCAACAATGGAAAATATAAAGTCATTGGTGAGGAAGGATGTTTGGTCAAGCAAACAAAAGGAAGTTTGATAAATCACAGGAAGCTGAGTTGCGACACTACTGACAAAAAGGAATTTTACTACTTGGCTCTTTTACAGCTGTTTAAACCATGGCGTACAGAGGATGAACTACTGGGAGAATTTCAAAGCTATGAAGATTCCTTTAATGCTTGCAAAGACAGCATAGAGTGCAGTACTTTCACAAATTATGTGCAAATGTTAAATGAAGAAATTGAACAGGAAACTACAATTGCAGCTGAAGTAGCTAGAGACAGTTCTCAAGACAGCCAAAGTTCAGGAACACTCAGTCAAGATCCCCTAGGACAACCAATCGTTGAAAATGAAGCTGCAATAGCCATGAATGAAGTGGAAACGGCTATGAATCAAGCTCAAGAAGAATTTATAGACTTACCAAATTTGGAAAGACAACTGAATGAAGAGTAGCAACAAATTTATGAACAGATCAGAAAGAAAATTGATCACGGATTACTACATGAAAAAAAAGAGTGCTCATGCACATCATTTCATCCAATCAGGATGTATGTAAGCGGACAAGCTGGAACTGGAAAAAGTTTCTTAATAAAAGTCATCAGAAGCTACCTACAGCAAAAAACGGATTCAACTTTGTCTTGTGTGGTTACTGCTCCAACTGGGTTAGCAGCATATAACATAAAAGGAATCACCTTACATCGTTTGCTAATGTTACCAGTGGAGCATGAGAACAAAATACAATACCACAAGCTAACTGGAGAAGCCTGCTTGGAAGTTTCAAGAGTATTGAAGAAGATGCAAGTTCTCATTATTGATGAGGTGAGCATGGTATCAAACTTAATGCTTGCCTTTGTGCATTTAAGAATGCAGCAAATTCTAAGGACAGACTATGACGTGTTATTTGGTGGAAAACATGTCATAGTTTTTGGGGATCTTCTACAGCTTACTACAGTTAAAGGACAACCAGTGTTTAATACTGTGACACATGAAGACACAAAGAAGTCATTGGGAAGCATTGGTAATGCAAATATTTGGTCCTTCTTTGAGTACAAGGAACTTACTACTAATATGAGGCAAGCAAACGATGAAGAATATGGAAGTATTCTGAAAGATATCAGAATTGGACTACTCACTGAAGCTGGCACAAAAGCATTACAGAGTCGGTTGCTACATAATTTATTTCCAAAGGAAGAAATAGTTGCAGAGAAGATATACAAGAACATTGCAGAAAAGAAAAGTGTCATCTGCTTAATGCCAACTCTACGTGAATGCTCAATATTCAATGAGGAGCTTTTGAAATTGGAAAAGGAAGAGATTAGGAAATTGGAAGCAGTTGACAAAATTCAGGATGGAAGAATTACTATCACATTAACAGGCAAACTGAAAAATAAATTGGATTCACTAGAGAAGAAAATTTCCAAAACTGCTGGATTAGAAAAAAATCTATATGTTTGCATGAACTGTAGAGTATTTTTAACGAGAAATTTGGATGTTGAAAAAGGCTTAGTAAATGGAGCTATGGGAAGAGTTGTGGGTTTTATTAATTATCAGAAAAAAGATGGAATTGAATGTTTAAAAATAAAATTTGATCAGATAGAAGAAGTTATAGACATTTGTCGTTGTACAGTTCGTTTCATGCTTGTGAAAGACTTATATGTACAAAGGAAACAGTTTCCGTTTTCTCTAGCATATGCTGTAACTATTCACAAGTCTCAAGGATTGACTGTAGATTGTGCATTTGTAAACATTGGTTCAACTGTGTTCAAAGAAGGTATGGCTTATGTAGCTTTGTCACGAGTGAAAACATTATCTGGTTTATTCATGATAGACTTTGATGATTCAAAAGTTAGTGCTGATACAAACTGTGTAAAGGAGTATAATAGATTAAGAAGAACCTATGCTCCTCATTTAGGTCAGTATCCTGTGTTGGAGAAACGTGTAGTTTCTCGAAAAAGGAGAATTGAGAATATCTGTAATGAGGATGTAGAGAGGAGGAAAAAAAAGAGGAGTGATGTAATTGCAAGCAAAAAGAAAAAGGAAAATGTTGAAGAGGTTGTAGGTTGTCATTTTGAAAATAGCTCTGGTGTCAACTGCTACGCTAATGTAGTGCTAAATGTTGCATTTTATCTGGAAAGTTTGCAAGAGCAGATAATAGTAAATCAGAGAAAAAGATTCTGTTCTGAGTTGAGTCTCCTTTTTCAAAAGCTGAGTAATGATAAAACTCAAATAGAAAGTGCTACTGAAATTAGAAAACATTTAGATGTATGTACAGGACGAACACAGTTTTCTCAAAATGTACAGCAAGACGCACAGGAATTCTTGATGTATTTTCTTCAGGTACTGGAAGAAGAAGGGGTGCCAATTGAAAATATGTTTGGTGTCTCTTATAAATGGAAACATAGTTGTGAAAACTGTTTCAATACATGTGGCTCTAATGTTGATTCTGAAAGGTTTATTTATTTAACATTGCCAGACAGTGAAACAGTCACTTTTGCTAAATTAGTTAAAGATGCTAATCAGAGCATGGAATGCGGTGAGTGTAAATCTGACATGATTTCAACGTTAATTTTAAAGGAACACGGACAGTATGTAACTTTAATGATGCAACGATGTAAAGCTGATGGTTCAAAATTGGATACTTTAATAAAGAAGTTTATAGGACAGCAATTATCAATTTCAGGAAAAACTTTTGTAACAGTTGCAATAATTTTCCATGAAGGACCTACTGTAACTTCTGGACATTACACAGTTTATCTTAAATGTGAAAAAGGCTGGACACTGTGTAATGATTCCCAATTGATTTTCAAGCAACGTTTGCCTTTTGATTTAGCAAATTCCTATCTAATCTTCCTGAAACCTAAATTTTAGACAGACTTGGCAAGATCTGTACAAAACAATTTTACCATTTTATTGGATTACCATTGGAATTTACAAATAAAAAAGATTTTTCTAATTACCATTTGGCCTAAAGGAAAGGTAACCAATTGTATTGTGGACTTATTTAATTCCTAATTAATCTTTCGGAAACCAAAAATTTTAGAGAGAATCGGTAACATCTGTACAATTTAAATTTTGGAATTTTATTGGATTACCATTGGAAATTTCATCAAAAAAGATTTTTAAAAATACCATTTGGCCTAAAGGAAAGGTAATCAATTGTATTGTGGACTTATCTAATTCCTACTTATTCTTTCGGAAACCAAAATTTTAGAGAGAATCGGTAACATCTGTCCAATTTAAATTTTGGAATTTTATTGGATTACCATTGAAAATTTAATCAAAAAAGAATTTTAAAATTACCATTTGGCCTAAAGGAAAGGGAACCAGATGTATTGTGGAGTTATTTGAGATATATTATTTTTGTGATTATGCTTCTGTAACAAAATTGTCAGACGGTATTTTAAAGAAATAGTTATTGTTATTAGATGATATTTTTTTTGAATATTTTGCATTTCTATAATGTTATGTTTAAGTGAGAAGAGATTCTGGGCTTTTTTAAAACAATCTTTGAGATTGTTATTTTTTTTTTTGCCCGCTGTTAAGTGATGAATGCAATTGCTTTCACGATTTATAGTGAAATGCAATATATTCTGAAAACAGCAAAAAAAAAGGCAAAAAAGTGTTTTTGGAAAATATGTAAATATGTGTACTGTGTTATATAATGATTTATTAAATATTAATACTTTTTTCTTTTTTTTCAGATTGTGAAAGAAAATTTTCGAAAAAAACCAACCATTTTTACAAGTAATTTCAATTTAAATTTTAATTAAAAATTAAATTGTTGGGTGGGTCAGGTAAGTCAGAAATTAGATGGTCCCTTTCTTCCACTTCTCCTCAAACAGATTTTCAGTATTTAGTTATTAATCCCTCAAGGATCTTGAAATGTGGTAATTGTTTTTTAGTGTTTTTAAAAAAAAAAAAAAAAAATACTCGTATGGTAAAAAAAAAAAAAAAGTTTTTAAGAAAAAATAAAAAAAAGTTGAGAGGTAAGGTTGGCTCTTAAAAGAGCCGTTGTGTTCATGCAGGGACAGAGGAAAGGAAGAATGGGAACATTAGCTGGTAGGACAAATGTGCTGGTCTATTTTGTTGTTAATGAGGGGAAGACTGGTCTCCCTATGAACAATTAGACCATGGCAAAATGAACACCGCATTGTAACCCTCGCAAACCGATGGTTCGTTTCCAGAGGATCAGAAAAAGGTGAATCTGCCCCCACAGATGAAGGGCTCAGCTGAGCTTCCGAAGATGGACTCGGCTGAGCTGCTGTGGATGTGCTTGCTCGACTTACTGAAGGGATACCTCTAGTATGTCGTGCATGTGTCCTAGGGTGCACATCCTCAAGGTGTCGTAACATAGTGTGATTCCCGAAGGAATACTTCTTGTTAGGATTACCTCTTGAAAGTACACGCTGGCACAGCTTACAAGTCACCAAAGCAGCATTGACTTTTTTCTCGCCCTCAGGAAAAGTAAAATACTCCCATATAAAAGAGCTCTTCTGTTTCCTCTTTCTCTGCCTGATGGTGGTGCTGCTAGCCTCACTCTCAGCAGAAGAGTGCTGGTCTGCCATCGTATCCCAAAGACAACTCAGCTCCTTCTCCTAAGGGATCACAAGCAGAAATGAGGGGAATGGGTGTGGTGTAGGAGAGTTCTAGAACTGAAACTACTTTGAACCAATCAAAAGTTTTGTTTCATGATCACATGACCCACCGTGCGCGTACGTTACGCTTACGTTACGCTTACGGAGCGCTTACGGTGCACTTACGGTAAAAGTACGCATGAGCGTAAAAAAGACACGCGCTCGCGCGCATGCGCATAACAGGCACTCCCCAACACTTCCGCGTAACGTGCGCGTGTAGCGTACACGCTTACGCGCCCCATACGCAGTACGCACGGCTACGTAAATTGCGTAACCATACGCAAAAAGAGTAGAAATATTACGTACATTACGCAAACCGTACGCTTACCGTAAGCTTACCGTACGCGCACTTTAAAAAAAAAAATTAAAAAAAAAAAAAGGAAAAAAAGAATTTCTATGTTATACTAATATATCTTACCTGTTTGGGAAAAAAAAAAAGAGAAAAATTAATATATTGCAGAATTTTTTAAAATTAAGCATAGTGTTTTAAGAGAATATAAAGTAAAAACAAAACAAAAAAAAAAAACTTGCAAAAAAAAAAAAAAACACGTTTAATATAAGAATTTGTAAAAAAAAATCAATGAAAAAACCATGGGAATCACATGTTATAGGTAAGAATTAGCATTTAAAAAACCATACAAATTCACTGAAAAAACCATGGGTTTCACACACGTTATAGTTAGGAATTAGCATTTAAAAAACCTTGCAAATTCACTGAAAAAACCATAGGTTTCACACACGTTATAGTTAGGATTTAGCATTTAAAAAACCTTGCAAATTCAGTGAAAAAACCACAGCTTTCACACACGTTATAGTTAGCGGACATTTCACTCATAAAAAACCATTGAAATTCCCCCGTTATAGTTAGTTAAGCTAACTATAACTCGCGCACCCGCAATCCACTGCTGATGACGTAACATATTACATCACTCATGACATGGTCAGTGACATCACTCATGACATCACTGATGACATCTCAAATGACATCACTGATGACATCATCCTTGTGACAGAGTGGTAGACCTCCTCTCACCCTAATATAACCTTTGATACAAACATTCAAAAATAGAGACTGAAATTTTCAAAAAAATGGACATACCAATACCAGTTACAACAACCTCTTCAGTAATTCTAAGATCCACATACACATCCACTCATTCACCAACAGACCTGTATAGTCACTCATACATGTACTCACTCATCATATGTACTCATACACCTATACATCCTGTTACACATTGTCACTCATCCATAGAGTTACTCACACACATAGTCACTCATGCTAATAAAGAGTCAAACATCCATTTACTTGCATATTCAGTTATACACACACCTCATCACGTACTTCTACAGAAACTTACACATACTTACTCTTTTAAATAATCACTAATAAAAACACATACTTATTCATACAGGAACTGTTTCAATCTCTCACTCTCACACATACTCACTTATATACACCAATAGTCAAATATACTTCTTCAAAACATATTTAGTAACTCATAAAGACACTATTGAGACAGTCATTCACTCACTAACACACCCATACACACACTCATCCAACCATACAGTCATGCACACATGCTGTCTTCAACACATACAACCAGAGAGTCAATCATACATGCACCTATGCACTACGTAATAATACCCCCACCGAACCATGCAGACACTCAGACTGATACTCAAAAAACAACCTAAAATCCAATATAAACACTAAGGGTGGGCGTAGTTCGCGAAGTAGCACTTCGCGAAGCTACGCAAAGTGAAGTTCGCACTACGCGAGCTACGCGTAGCACTTCGCGAACTGCGAAGTAACATGTTCGCACTGTGCAAGATGTTGTTTTCAATGATTGCACAGTGCGGACAAGCAACCGGCACTGTGCAATCATTGAAAATGGCATCTTGCACAGTGCGAGCTGTAGTTTTCTGCTGCTCGAGTAGATTTTTCCTCGAGCTGCAGCTTTCTCAACGCGAACTGGTAGTTTCTCATCGCGAGCGGTCGCGAGCATACGCGACCCCTCGCAATGAGAAACCTGACCTTCTCGCGTTGGGAATCTCGCCGGGAGGTTTATTTTCCATGCTCGCGATCGCGAACAAGGAAAAAGTCTCGCCAGGATGTCATTTTGCTTGCTCGCGGTCGCCAACTTGACGTTAAGGACCGCGAGCAAGCAAAAAATGACCGCAGCACTACGCAACACTACGCTACGCGTGTGCGCACTGTGCTACGTGCAGTTCGCGTAGTGCGAAGTAGCGCGAACTTCGCAAACTACGCGAGCGTAGCGTAGTGCTTCGCCCAGGCCTAATAAACACCCATGTAGCTACTCACCAACCCAAGCAGACACTTATACACAAAGTGAGAGACTGATACAGATAATTACATATTTAAACATTACGCACTAAGCCATGTATTCACTAAGATAAACTTAATCAGTCAGTTACACAATCAAATTTTCAAAAACAAATCATCCTTTTAGACACTTATATACCCATTTATTTTTCCATCGACCTTGAGATATACATATATAAAACATATTTAATTTTCAGAAAAACACACATTCACAGGATGATGTCATCAGTGACGTCATTTGAGATGTCATCAGTGATGTCATGAGTGATGTCACTGACCATGTCATGAGTGATGTAATATGTTACGTCATCAGCAGTGGATTGCGGGTGCGCGAGTTATAGTTAGCTTAACTAACTATAACGGGGGCATTTCAATGGTTTTTATGAGTGAAATGTCCGCTAACTATAACGTGTGTGAAACCTATGGTTTTTTCACTGAATTTGCAAGGTTTTTTAAATGCTAAATCCTAACTATAACGTGTGTGAAACCTATGGTTTTTTCAGTGAATATATATATATATATATATATATATATATGGTATGTCTTGATTGTTAACAAAGAATGTTCCTTTGCATGCTGGGAGTTCATCCATTTGTTTAGTATGTTTGGATATATTTGACCTGAGTTCATTTAGGGATTTTTCTATTCTTAGTTCCTGGTAGCTTTGTTCTTTTTTTAGTATTTCAAATAATTGGTGGAGTTTAGGATGGCTTCTTACAAGTGATCCTTGGAAGGAGTTGTGGCACCTTTCTAACTCTGTTTTTTGTCTTTGTTTCTTAAGACATAGTGCTGTTTTAGACATTCCACTATGGAATGTGATATTGGGATGACGTCAGTAGCTTAATCGGTGCAGTCAACCAATCCAAATATCTTCAACATAATCCACCAATGGGACTAGTTTTGTGTCATGCTTTTGGTAATGGGGAATTAAATAAGCCTGCCATAATGTTTTGTGACTTCTGGTACAGTGACATATGCTAAAGATCTTTTTTTAATTTCTGTGCTAATTCTAGGTTAGTTCTGTATTATATACTCATGCTGGACGTTTGGAGGTTCTTCCATGTGCTCTGGTTAATGTGACCTTGTTAAAAAAACAAGGGCCATCCTACTCACAAGGAACCAGTATATCAATTATATAAGAAGGAACAGTGGCTCCAGCGGAAAATGTACACAATATATGGTAATTGTTAAGCTCAATGGCAATACTTATGGGTAAGGAGTGTTAGAGGGAGAATCAAAATCATACACAACATGAAATTTCATAGTATTTACTGTTTATGTAAATTATGTAGTAAGATTAATTAAAAAGGTGCCCAGTGTCCCAAGTGAACTTAGAACCTATAATTTAAAAGTGAAGTTTTTTGAGATATAATAGGTTTCAACTTATACAAAATGATCACGAATACATATACATTAGCCTTCTAACACAATCCTAGAGGCTGGTTAAAGTGATAGCAGCACCCATGAACTGCATTGCGTGGGTACATTTTTAAACATAGTGTGATTCACTGCCTGTTTAAAATCTAGCATGATTTCTTGAGGGTTATAGTTGTTATTTTGATGTTTATTATGTGTCAACCTTTCATTATAAGTTGGTGTTTGTTTGTCAGATAAAAGTGCATATACTACTGGGATGTTGGTAATTTAATATCAACCATGCAGTGTTTATTTGTTACTGAATGTTGGAGGATATGACTTAAAAGGGCCATCCATAATCCATGTGTAGCATTAGATTAATGTGAGTAAATTGTTGTTAGTGCCATAAATTAAATTTGTTTCTTCATTATTGTGGTAATCATATAATAAAGTTTCTTTCTTATATGTAGTTCACAAGTATTGGAACATGCATATTTCTATACATTTTAGGTGCTATTGATGTTTCTCTCACTGTTCACTGTGTTTTGGCAAGGAATCTTTTTAGGTTTTGTTTGTTTAGGAGTGTTTGGCATAATATTTTTACATATCATTCCTCATGGCTCATGTGAGCTTGTATTCGCCTCTTTCAGGTCTTGTAAAATATTTCTCACTACTGTTTCTGTAATACTTGAGGGCCAGTCATGTTCCCACACTCAAGCTATGATTTAATTTCTAATGGCAACTCTGCCAGAGCATACATTAGAATAATATTTTGTGTATCTCCAGTGTGTTGTCTTTTCCTGTGGTGGTGCTCTCTTTAACATAAGTGTATACTCTATTTTATCTGCGGATTTCGATTTTTACCCACATTTTGAATGTTGTCTTTACTTTGCTGGTTTGCTTGGTATTTTTTTTGGCATAGTTGCAGCCTGTTGAGAGGAAGACATTTGTTTGTTGTGTTGGTTTATTTCTGATGTAATTATTTGATTTGAGTTTGTTAGTTTAATTTTAAATCATGCCTGAGACTCATTTCTACTTGAAATCTTAGTGTCCTGCTGTTGTTACAATACTTACTTTTGAGGTGGCTCTATTTGTATTTCAAATATTTTGATGTCCATGGTTTTATTTGACTTTTCTTTTAACATTTATTTCTTCTTGCAGTGGATGCTCTTATAGGTTGGAGAAATAAATATGTAGCATGGATTTATTCAGATGTTCCATTAAAATAGTGAAATAGTGTTAGCTTTTTTTTTTGTCAACTATTATTTGTTGTAAGAACTACCATGTTTGTAGTTTTGAATGGTTCTTTGAAGTGTTGAATATTTTTGGTAAAAATGCAGTCTTACACTGTACTGCTTTAATTGCACAGGAAGCATTTTTTAATCATTTGTGTGGCCTTTTTATACTTTTTTTTAAACGGGAAAATATGTTCTTTTTCTAACTATTTTTAAGTTTAATTTGATAAGTTAGTAGGAGAGTAGTTGTTTATTATTTTTACACTCTATGGTAAATGTTAATTAGCGTGTTCATTATAAATGTAAGACTATTTAAATTTTATAATGCATTAGTTTTATATGTACATTTGTGTGTATATTTAATATTATATCATTTGTTTTATTTTAAATGATGTTCATTGTCTGGTGTTAAATACTTTGGTTTTCATGAATGTTATGATGTTTTCTTAGGTTTATTGTTATGACAATATATGTTTTTTCTTTTTTTCAACAATAGTTCTGTCTTCAATATTTTTCTCTCTTCTGTTTAAGTATAGGGTTGCAATATCTTGGTTGCTGATTTTGTTTGGCAGTACTTGAGTCTGTCAACATTGTTTTTCTCTATATAATATCATACAGTTTTTTGTAGTGCCACAATAATCCTTTGTCCAATACCCTCACAGTCAAAGTTTATTTAAACATTCTGTTTTTTCACTTGATTCAGTTTGATACCATACTGAATGGAATGAGAGAATAGCATGTGTTCTCTGAGAACAGTCACATATTCAGTAAACCCCTATTGATGAACATCAGACTTTTGTAATGTTGAAAGGTATGCACCTTCCCCCTTGCTACTAGTCACTGCAAGTGCTTAATGACTGCATAAGCAGTGGTAGTCTTTGTCTTTAGTCGCATAACAAGAATCTAGAACACAATTTGACAGCAAGCAACATGCAGTGCCCTTGTGCACTGCCTTTATTAAGTCTTAATTAACTGCTTCATTGGGGAGGTGTATATACACTATTACTGCCATAAACCCCTTGTTATACTCAGTTAAGCTCTAGGACTTTTTAACAAGGAATTCTTCAAAGGTTTAATCCATAATAATGCTGCCTGTATTGCTACTAATATACCAATCTTAGTTTATGATTGTGTTACAGCAACAATTTTACAGCTTTGCACAGCAGTTTTGTAAGCCAAATGAACCACTCAGTTCCCCGTAGTTTGAATCCCTTCACTTTTGTGGGTCTTTGTATGTTGTGAATGAACCCACAGCAGCTTATGCTGTAGGGTAGCCACCATTCTCCTAAGCTGTTTAGAGTTTACCAATTAAATTCTTTAATTCATGAATTTTATTAGGCATCAGTGAGATAGGTCTTCAGTGTAACCTTGTACACAGAAAGCACAATCTGACACGATAAGGATGGGAAATAGCAGATGTTTCTTCTGAAGAGCATATGAATCTCAGCTATTTGGGAATGAAATCACCTAATATTTTATTCTTGGCATCTTGGAAATCTTCCTGCAACACAGCGCAAGTCACATAATGTTTGTGCTTGGAGCCAATAGCCGACAGCATATTACTGTCTATATAAAACATGCTCATACTCATGTATGGGTAGTATGTGAGAAATCTACAATACTATCTGCTGATATTGTAAATACTCTTGTTTTCTGAGTGTGGGACTTATATGCACATTTTATATCATTCAATTTCTAAATTGAGGCCCATTTCAAAGTTGAGTGCATGTATAACTCCCATACATTTATATATGCTAGTTTTATTAGCTGTACTGCATGTGTATGGAGTAGGAGAATTCAAATTTATCTAGTCTAGTTTGAAACAGTAGGTATTGTCCATTTTAACTACAGGAGAGAACAGTATTTATTGTCAAGTGATAGGGTAAAATCGGTCCCTAATGCAGTAATTGTGTCAGGATCATTTTATCATTTTCTTTGTACATCGCCTGTGCATTCAATGCTTGTTCAAGTGGCTAACTCCAAAGAGGAATCACATGTGGCACAGAGTCTTTTTCCCTTCCTGTTTTTTTTCTATACAATGTTGGAACTTGCTTTAAAACCCATTCTCATGCATATTTGTCCATAAGATCCTCAGGCACTAGGATAGACAGTGCTTCCAATATTACTTACTCCCCGCAAGGTGTGTGTTTTCCAAAGAAGAGAGGTCGATGCTCCTCAGCTTGGATACAATTATTTGCTTCCGACAAGTGTGACCAGAAAGTTTATAGTGTGTTATATGTCAGACTAAATTTGTATTTCTACATCATAAATACTGTTACCATAGTTTCCATTGGGTGTCTCTATCTGAATGTATTCATGAGTAGGAGTTGTGAAGAGATGCTCCTGGAAAGTCTGAAGAACTATTCTTATTTCCTCTCTGGGTCCATAAGGGCCCATCTCTCGTTCCAAAGAGGGGCTCTCATTCTCAGAGGCATGTTTTGTTCTTTTTAGGGGTTAAGCTTTCAATTTTCATCTCTTTATAGCTAACTTTTTAATACAAACCTTTTTCTTTCTTTTTTACACTGTGCCGGGTATCTCTAGCCTTCCCCTTTTCAGTTTTCTACAAAAGCTATTCAGCTACTCCTTTCTCCTACAGAGTGTTTCTCTGAGTGCCTACATTTCCTAGATTCTAGTGAAGAATATAGCTATCAGTGTACTGATTCTCATTGGGGTTTTTATTTGATCAGGTCCCTTATTTTTTGCAGATTTATATAGCGCAAACTCGACCCGAAGGTATTGGAGTGCTTTACATGAGCACTATATACATTACACAAAGGCACATTCATATTTTTGAGTAGACACAGGGAGATTAAGTGATTTGCCCATAATCACAGGATGTGGAGACAACCCCGAGGCTCGAACTTTGGTTTCTCAGCTCCAAAGTCGGCAGTCTAGCAATCAGACCACATCCTCTCCCTCTTTAATTATAATCATCCCCATCTGACTCCTGCTGTCACTCAGATCCTGTAGTTATTTTCTGTATAGAATTATCATTCATTTTATGTTCAGTGCTTTCATTTTTAGCATTCACTCTTCCTCATCCTTAGGTTTGAGTTGAGGTTTCAAGGGATGAGTACTTAAGGTATCTTGACCTATAGAGGTGCATATTTCTGAAATAAGTTTAACCAATTCCGGTTCCACTCCTGGGGGGACACTGGAGCAAGACTCTGGCATCTGGCCAATAATGCTGCTTCTCCAAATGTTACAGAGAACTACCAAGGAGTCAAAGTTACCCATTAATTTCAAACCAAAATCAGCTTCTGGCGCAACCCAAGCTTCACTGTTTTTTTGCTTTAGAACATCTGCTAACACAGCTAGGTGGTATCATATATAATGGTATATATGCTTGTAAATGACCAATAGATGATAGCATTCTTAGAGACAGACACATTGTCAATATTTTAAGCTGGTCTTTAGGTGCTTCATGAGGATAGACCACCAATAATTGATTAGTTTTTAGAGCAAACCAAAATTGTATTTTAAATCGCTTTGTGATCACTTTACACATGTCTGCATTTATTATGTGCAGAATGAATGTTTGGGTCAGAGGTCTATGTGCAACTACTGTACAGTCACTAATTCTAGTAGTAATCCTTTTATGTGACCTATATTCAATTTTGTATACCTGGGTGAGGTGTGTATCCCATTAACACTAGCCACATAGCATTAGAATCACCCTAACTGACTCCACTACATGCGGTAATTTCATATTGAATCTTAATGCATGCCCTTGATAACGTACAGGGATTTCCTGATTCTCATATAGTATGTCTCATGCAGGAGGATGTGCTGCATTATATATGGCAAAGTGACAAGTATCAGCCTGTGGAGAATCACCCCATCCCTTACCCCGTAGACCTACCTTCAGTGCTTCCCAAAGGATGATCCTTCTGTTTTCCAAAAGACAGACTGTCAGGAAGGGTAGAGGCGGCAATACAAACGACCAACATCTCTGCAGGGGGTTGCTACTAAGGTAAAAGGCTGAGGAAAAGACAAGCCTGCCACGCAGAAGGAGAACTCAGAAGCAAGAAAAGAGCCAGGAGAGGTGAGCAGGGAGGACCAGAAGAGGAGGAGCTGACAAGAATCGCTGGGAGGGTGAATCGGGAGCCCAGCAGTCACTCATATTGTTTTTATGATGAGAACCTAAATAAAGTCTCACAATTGGTTAATTAATCCAATCACTGCATTTGGGGACCCAGGCAAAAAAGAAGCTTTTTTTCGTCAATCCATCGACCCAGCTCTTCCAGAAACCCTGAAACAAGGGCTGACTGAACATTTGAGACACCTCCAAGAGGTGTTTACCCTGCCTCCTGGACAAAAACCTCTATAATCCAGCACACTAAACACTAAGATTGGGGAGGAGATGCACCTGAGACCCTACCATACTTGAGTCCCGTAGAAGTGTAATCGAAAATAATGTATGGGCCATGCTACAGATGGGGGTCATTGAGCCCTCTGTTAGCAAGTGGAAGTTGCCCATAGTCCTTGTAACAAAGCCGGATGAATCTGCTCATGTTTGTATTGACTTCCGTGAGGTTAACAAAATATCAAAATTCAGTACTCCCCCAGTCCACGTCTAGATGAAATGATAAAAAGATCGGGGAAGCCAAATATATAATTACCTTATATCTCTGTAAGGAGTATTGGCAGGTGAAACTTAAACCACAAGATAGAGAGAAGGGAGGTTTTTCCACCCCAGGGGGATTATACCAATTCTTCATACGGCCCTTTGGCCATCACGGTGCCCCAGCAACTTTCCTTTTTTTATTTTTTATTTTATTTTGATTTTAAGTTTTATAATTGACACAAAACATGACAAGCATACTATACAAACCATATTAGTAAGAAGAAAAAAACAAAGAAGAAAAAAAGCTACATATACAGCCAGCATGAAACATGGAATAATTCACTATTTGCCTAGATAGCTACAAATCCTGAATGCTATCAGGGATTGGCCTGTTAAGACTAATACAATGAGAGAGGTCAAAATAAACAAAGCATAGATGGGAAACAAGAGCACAACATAAGATACAAATAAATAGCTATGCAGCCGAAACTTGGACCAACTCGATCATACCCATCAGCCATCAGACCACTCCTTAATGGGGGCTTAAATTCTAGCCCCCAACTCCCGCCTATTTCTCCCCCTTAACAGATAAACAGAGGACTCCAGGTTATATAATGCTAGCATCGTGGCTCTCCAATTAAAAAAGGTTGGAGCTTCCGGGCTGATCCACTGCGATGTAATGCATAACCGAATCATTGCCATTGGTAGAAAAAGAAAAGCAGCCGTATATCTGGAGCCCCCCGCAGACCCGGTGCCATCGCAACCCATTATCACAAATTCAGGGGAGATTTTGACCTGGATCTTTAACACTACATTGATGAAATGCTCAATTTCGTGCAAGAATACCCCCAGCTTAGGACACAAATAAAACATATGCACTGCATCCGCACCTTGAAATCCGCACCTAGCGCATCTGTCACCTTTCCATCCACCCCACTTTGCAATCTTAGCCGGTGTATAATATAGATTGAACATCTAGAATGAGGGGATTGACAACCTGCACTCCTAATGTAATTCAATGATTAAGTTATCTTAGAGCAAAAATAAATCTAGAAGTGAATCTTACAATTATCAAGGGTGCTGCCTTTGTATGACCTGTTCAACCCCAAAACAGGCTGCAAAATAAGTGACCACAAAATTGTTCAAACAGCAGTTTGAGCAAAGGCGCACTATCCACCTGCCCTTTGAGGTGCAATATTATAATGTGGCTAAATTCTAAAGAGTAAACAACATGTGAGGTTATTAATGGAAACACATTAATTATAAAGACGTGAACAAAACACTTAATATCAGTGTTAAATGCAAGCCAGTTTCCAATGTGAGCAAAATTGTGATCCAAAATGAAACTCAAGAAGGTAGCTATATCACAAATTAGTTCATAATTGCTTGAACGCGTATCAATGTTCTTCAACCATAACACCACAGATAACTGGGATGCAGGAGTCAAAACTCTTCTTTATTTTCTTATGCAGAAGGAGTTAGTATTTTCAAACCAACGTCATGGTATCCCAATGCATTTCGGTATCAGAACCTTCATCAGGGGAATGCTGTAAAATTATATATGTATATATATGTATGATTTCTGTACAAATGTCATCTTAAAGATACAAAACAGATTTGATAAGGAAAACATATATTACATTCCATATATGGCATTGTTAAAGCTTAACATCCAGTATTTTTGCCAGCCAATGGCGTATCCAGTGATGAAACACAAACGATCGATAATGTCAAACAGAGCGATCAATAATTAAAATAATACTCTCACAATGAAGAATATGGCAACAAATGTTCTAATTCATGTCCAAAAGTATAGGGGTGCTTAGTAAAGGGTCACGAAACCTCGTGAGTGCAAACAGAGTGAACGACCCGAAAGAGAGTGAGCGTCTGCGTAATAACCAGTACTACCCCATCCACCTCTGAAAGTGGTGAACTCGCTGTTCAATATCAAGGGAGGGCTCACCTTCAGACGGCTCTGAGCGCTTAAGAGTATCAAACATGGGTAAGTTATTGCAGGTCAACCGTGCTAAAGAAATCAGGGGAAAAGGGGAGAGCTATTACCAAATGCAATCAGGCTTCTAGTGTCCACAATGGTCATCGATATTATGCTTGAGGGGAAAGCAAAACTACCACTTACTTAACCGCTGTTTGTCATGCGCCTACACCATGGACCGCTGACACGGAAGTGTGCGGTGGCATTATAAAGTGAGCATCTGTGTGAGCAAGAAACACTTCACACTCGCACCCCTCTTGCCTCAACAGTGTCAGAGAGCATGCCTTCCACCAGTGGCACAACAAAACAAACGTCTTTTTTAGAACTGGGACGAACTTCCAACCATCCACCAGAACAATCATCTGTAGGAAGCACCAACGAACCAGGAGGGGACAAGGCTCTAAAAAAACCAACAAACGGAGGTCGACGGAATCCCAGGCGGAACTAGTCATGAACATTTCAAGTGTTAAGTTGAAACCTAATGAGCTAGCTTTACTCAACAAAGGCATGTCCTTTGTTCCTACATATCGGACTAACAAACTTGAAACTGAGATTTCAATATTTAAATTCATGCGAAAACTTAGACTACGGTGGTTTTTCCACCATATAATGCCAGACCAATCTACTGGACCTGTTGCAGAAACTGCATCTCAAGTATTCAGACCCAAGAGCACTTTTATGTCACCTATCACTCATAAAGCCATTGATCTATTTGAAACACTGGTTAAAAAAGATCTTGCACACATCCATCAAAGAGAAAGTGATAAAAGTAATTTAACTAAAAAAGAACAGGTTATACTTACCAATCTAGCCCAACGCAAGAATCTAACCTTCCAACCAGCAGATAAGGGTGGTGCCCTAGTGGTTATGGACACCACATACTATGAAGCCAAAGTGGATCAACACGTTCTAGATACCGACACCTACATGGCCTTGGACACAGATCCCACTGACACCTTTCAGGCGACTCTATCCTTGATCCTGACCAAAGCTAAAGATCTCAATTGGATTAATGAGAACACATACAAATTCCTCATCAATGATTATCCGAAAAGACCACACATATACATGCTTCCGAAGATGCATAAAGACATGGTGAACCCTCCTTTCCGCCCCATTGTGGTGGGCTGCGGGTCGTTGCATGAACCATTGGGTAAATTCATAGACCATTTCCTACAACCCCTGGTTCAAAAGTGGGTTACACATGTACAGGATACCACAGACTGTCTCAATAAACTACAACACATCACACTACCTAGTGCCAGTGAGGTGCTGCTTGGCACCATAGATGTTACAGCCCTTTACACCTTAATTCCACATGGTGAAGGTATTGAGGCAGTTGAATGGATGCTCCTCATACATAATTATGAAGAATCTCTCAACATTCCCCTGCTTGAACTGCTCCAGTTCAGCCTATATCATAGCTACTTTTAATGGAAACAACATTTTTACCTACAGAAGACAGGCACGTCTATGGGTTTTACTGGGGCTCCCACGTACGCCAATATATTTATGGCCAAATTCGAGGACAACCATATTTTGCATAACAAGTTGTGGATTGATCATTTACTCCTGTACCTACGGTACATTGATGACATTTTGATCCTGTGGAGAGGCACACAAGAGTCTTTGGAAGGTGCCATTTCAATTTTGAATGACTGTCACCCACACATAAAATTCACACACTCTATCAACTCTTCCACCATCAATTACCTGGACATCCTGATCGAGAAAAAAGGCTCGATCCTGACAACTAGAGTATTCAAAAAGCCTACCGACAGGAATAATGCACTCCATTATCAGAGCTTTCACGCCCTAACTCTGAAAAATCATTTACCACTGTCACAATTCATTAGGGTGCGCAGAATTAGTTCGGATGACGAACAAGGGAAATCAGACACAGAAACCTTGTCTCAGCAATACCTGGAGAGAGGTTATCCACCATCAGTTCTAGGAACAGCCAAACAGAAAGCATACAGCATGGAGAGATCACAGCTTCTCAAAAAAACTATAAAACCTGTTTCTAAATGGGAAGTCTGTGTCCTAAAATATTCCACAGCCGCCACGGCGATTAAACGCAGCATCCTCAAAAGATGGGAGATCATAGAACAAGAACATGATTTTGAAGAGGTCTTTTTTGCAACACCTATTTTCGCATTCTCCAGATCTAAAAACATCAAAGAAATTTTAGCCATAAAGAGGCAAGACCAGGTTATTTCCACTAGAACAGGGATGCGAAAGTGTTATAACTGTGGACACTGTGGCAATGTGATAGTTGGCGACACATTCACACATCCTCACACGAGCAAACTGATCAAGCTCAAACATTCTTCTGATTGTAACACCGCTATGGTGATATATGCCATCAAATGTCCCTGTGGACTGGTTTATGTGGGGAGGACAACTAGAAAAATAAAAATAAGGGTAACCGAACACAAAAGTTCAATTTGTACATCCAACATGAAATCCTGTTTAGCAGCACACTGGCACTCACATAAACATACCATACCTCAACTACGATTCACAGTTCTTGAACAAGTGTCGGGACTAGCACATGTTGACCCGAACAAACTTTTGGCTCAAAGAGAAACTTTTTGGATACGTTTTCTGAAAACCCTGATCCCTTGTGGTCTTAATGACAAAATTGAATTAATTCATTTCTTGTGGTAATATGTGGTTGCATATTGCTAGATGCCTATGTATACATTGTTTTGTACATTACAGTGCACATTATATCTCACCATTTTTTCTTTGTCTCATAATATATTTGTGCATATAATATATATATTTTTTTTAGCATAGGTTTACTTCAAAAATCTGATTCTATCGTCGAAATATTTTAACCCGTGTTTTCCCGTTCAATCATGTCCACTCGCCCAGCTGTACTATTGTTTCCCTTTTTGTACACTCGTTTGACTCTTAGGGGTATCTTAAGGTGTTCCTCTCTTTCTGTATGTTGTACTAACGAATAGCTTTTGACTTTGTGTTGGTTTAAACTCAACTGCTTTCACACTGCTAGAACATAACCATCTGCACTAGTCCTCTCTCGATGTCAGGCACACAAGGACGTACGTCACGTGGTCCGCTTTCTATATTCACTCCGGCACGACGCTCGCACAGTCACACACCCTTGCTGCTGGAACTCTGAACCCCGCCGAGGCACCACGTAACATTTTAACGCAGGTAACCTAACAGCTCTACAGCATTTACTTTTCGTATAACTGTCTCGCTTAGATGAGCGTCGGTAAGCTCAATACTCATGATTTTACACATTATTCACACAGATGCTCACTTTATTTTTTTTATTTATTTTTTTTTTCAAAAATTTTATTGAAACAATAAATCAGTTACAAGCATGGGCCTACAACCACCAGGGCCGGCCGCTAGATATAGAAAGGATCGTACATTAGTCAAGGCAGTAGGCGACGCCTGGGGCCCAGCCCCATAAATGGCTCAGGATAGCTCGAGAGAGGCAGGAGACATACATTTAACATAAATAACAACAAAAAACAAAAGGCGAGGCATACGGGCAAAAAACGTGGGTCAGGCTACATCCGGGGGACTTTTACTCCAAGACTTCAATTAGCTATCAACAGGAGGGAGTACTGAAAGATCGGGGGGGGGGTAACGGGAAAGGAACATCTATATTCGATTATCACAATCAGTTGCGAGGAACCATCAAGGGTCAGGGGGACAAAGCAATATCGGTGTCCACTAGGGGGGGCGTACAGATACCCCCACGATATACGTTCCATTGCCCCCAAATTCTACCCCATGCCCCGGGTTTACCGCGGGCCACATATACAGTCTTCTCCCTGAACATACACCAGTCCATGTTTTCCTTCCATACTGACACGGTGGGTGGCCGCTGGGAGCCCCAAAGCTGCGCTATATCCCTCTTGGCAATCATGTAGCCCAGGGCCGCCCACCGAGTCTGCGCCGCGTTATAATCATTGGGCTCCCACACATTCAAGACACAGCGACGCACCTCCGGCAGCAGCGCCACCCCGGTGACTTGTCCCATGACCCCATGAACCCGACGCCAGTATTCCGCCACCTCCCGGCACTCCCAAAGGATATGGAGAAAGGTGGCACTGAGCCCACACCCCCGCCTGCAGAGCCCATCCCCCGAGAATCCCATCGAGACCAGACGGGGGCCCGTAACATACACCCGATGGAGAATCTTTAGCTGGACCAGGCGGAGGCGGGCTGGAATGGCAACTTCCTTGGGGGATGATAGTGCGGACTGCCAGTCCTCGTCGTCTAATTCCACCCCGTCCCCCGTCCACGTCTCCCGAAGGCGCACCAATAGGTCAGCCCGATTGTTGATGAGTTTTTTATAGATTAAGGAGATAGTACTGTCGGGAACATGACCATCAAGGATGCGGTCCCCGAGGGGCGAAGAGGCCGGGATCTTGGTCCCCTCCCCAAAGACAGAGAGCAGGGCGTGCCGAACCTGGGCGTATCGGAAGAACTCCTTTTCCGTGAGTTCGTATTCGCTCTGGAGCGCCGCGAAGGTCTTAACCGCGCCCTTCATCCATAAATCTCCCACTCTACTGATGCCAATCGTGTCCCAACGGTCAAACCCCTTCGTTGTCCAGAGGCTTCCCAGTCGGTCGGAGGCAAATAAAGGAGTAGCGCATGTTAGTCGCTCACTCCAGCCCATGGCTACATTGGCCGCCTTCCAAATCCGCACCGCGATCTTAGTGGGGCCCGTCAGGGTCCGTCCAGCCGAGCGGGAGTAAAGCGCCCTGTTATAGTTACCGCCGGGAAGCAGGAATTTATCCATCTCATACGCCGGGTTCAAGCCAGGCGCATACGTGGCGTGGTTAATGGCTGATAACTGTGAGGCCCAATAATACCTGCGAATGTCGGGAAGCGCGATGCCCCCGTCGTACCAGGGGAGAGTGAGTTTGGCCAGGGCGATACGCGCCCGTCCGTCCCACACCAGTCTCCTCTGCAGGCTCTCTACTTCCCGAAAGTAGGCCACTGGAATGATGTCGAAGGAGTTCTGAAGTGCATAGAGGAACCTGGGAAGGGACATCATTTTAAACAATGCGGCCCGACCCAGTGGGGACAGGGGCAGCCTACACCACCGAGCCGTGTCTTCCCTCAAACGCCGAAGTGGAAGCAGGAGATTGTGTTCATAGCGAGCTACCGGGTCCAACGAGATGTGTATCCCCAGGTATTTAAAGCCGGACAGAGATATTTGGATCGGAAGCCGAGGCGGCAGGAGAGGGGGGCCACCGGAGATAGGATAGACACAGGATTTAGACCAGTTAATCGTGAGACCCGAATTTCTCCCGTAGGAAGTCAGAACATCGAAGAGAACGTTAAGCGACTGCCGCGGCGAGGTAAGATACAGGAGGATATCGTCAGCATATAACGAGACCCGATCCTCAAAGCCCGGGGCCCACCGGATCCCCCTGATCGAGGGCTCCCAGCGGAGCCAAGCGGCGAGTGGCTCCAGGGCGAGAGCAAAGAGCAGAGGGGACAACGGGCACCCCTGCCTCGTACCCCTACCAAGAGCGAAGGGCCGAGAGACCCGCCCATTAACCACCACCTGAGCCATGGGTCCCGTGTAGAGAAGCTTCACCCAGCCAAGAAATCCCTCCCCAAAGCCGAATTTGGTCAAAACAGCCCAGAGGAATGGCCACTCGATGGTGTCAAAGGCCATCGTGGCATCTAAAGAAACCAGCACGGCCGGTTCGGAGAGGTACTCTGCCCTGGCGAGGGCGCCATGGAGACGCCGCAAGTTGAGGGCGGTGTTGCGATGTGGGATGAAGCCGCATTGATCAGGATGAATCAGATCGCAGATGACGCTCAACAAACGATTGGCAAGGACTTTAGCCAGGATTTTAGGCTCCGCATTTAGCAGTGAGATAGGCCTGTAAGAGGCACAGCGGTCCCGTGGCTTACCGTCCTTGGGGATCACTACTATCGTGGCCAGTCGCTGGTCGACCGGAAGGGAACCGGCCTCGAGGGACTCCTGAAACATACGACGGAGGAAGGGCGCTAGTTTATCCGGGCGCAACTTGTATAATTCGATAGGTAGACCGTTGGGACCCATGGCCTTGCCCGAGCGAAGGGACCGAATCGCAGTCGCGATTTCATCTACCGACAAGGGAGCGTCCAGCTGCTCACGGTCCTCGGCAGAAAGGCCAGGCAAAGCAATGTCCCTCAGGAGAAGGCGAGAATCTTCCTCATCCCTATCAGTCACCGGGGAGTACACAGTCCGGAGGTGGTCGGCAAAACATTCCACAATCTCACCAGGCTCAGTCACACACACTCCATCCGAGACACGCAACTCCGGGACCACACGATTCACTCTCTCCTTCTTATCCAGCCACGCAATCAGCTTTCCCGCCTTGTCCCCGGCATCATACAACCGACCCTGCTGCTCCCTATACATAGTTTTGGCAGCGTCGGTGACAAGAGCTCTGTATTCAAACTGTTTCAGGTTGAGGGCATGGAGCCCGTCCGGAGTGACACCCGCCTCCAAGGCCGACTCCAGCCCCGAGATGTCAGTCTCCAGCCTCACCACCGCCTCACTCCTGAGCTTCTTAGCCACCACTATCTGGGAGAGGGCGTGTCCGCGGATTACGGTTTTAAAGGCTTCCCACAGGGACATTGCAGACAACACAGACCCCTCGTTTTCAAGAAAGTATTGGTCCATAGCCTTAACCAGACTCTCGCGGGTCGTAGGGTCTCGCAGGTACCACGGGTTAATGGGAGCGATCCGCCCTGCAGACCGCGACTCGGCGTCAAAGAGAAGCCACAGCGGGGAATGATCGGAGATACCCCTCGCCAGGTGCCTGACCTCTCGAATTCGACCCGTCTGCGCCGCGGGCATAAGGAAATAGTCTAACCTAGAAAGACTCCCATGTGCCCCAGAGTGAAAGGTGTATTGACATTGGGTCGGATGCATTAATCGCCAACTATCCACCAGGCCGAAGGTCTCCAACAGACCACCTAGCCAAGCCTGGGCAGCGGGGAGGGCCCTGGGTGGGTGACGATCCAGGTCACCCGAGACCACCGAATTAAAATCCCCGCCCATAAGCAAAAGGCCATCCGGAAGTTCAAGCAGCATTCGACCCAAGTCCGCGAAGGTGGAGTTCTGGAGGCCCGGTGGGACGTAAATTGAGACCAGGGCAAGGGGATGCCCCTCCCACCTCCCAGTCAGGCAAACATAACGCCCTCTGTCATCTGAGACCACCCTCGTGATCTCCAACGGAAGTGAGGATCGCAGGAGAATACCCACCCCCCTGGAGCCAGTTGTGTAACCAGAGTGAGCCACGAGGCGGTATCCCCCCCTGTTCATTGCATGGCAGACATTGCCAACCAAATGCGTCTCCTGGAGAAACACCACATCAGGAGTCAGACGACGCAGATACTGCAGAACTACACCCCGTTTGATACGGTCCCCCAACCCATTGACGTTCCATGACATCAGCTTCAACCCGTCCCCCCCCATCCCCTCCAATAGATCAGAGGTCCCCCCGCAAGTAGCACAAGTCCCAAAAGTGGAAGAAAATCAATACCTCGCCCTGCAAACAAAAACCACACTACAAAACAACCCCTCCTTCCCCCCCACCCCCCCCAACACCCAACTCCCCCCACCCTGCACCCCTGCGGGCCAAAAAACCCCCCCAAATTGCAGTGTGCCTGTCGCCCAACTAACCCCAGTCTACAAAAAGACCCCGGAGGAGGAAAGGGACCCGTCCCCGCCCGCCCCCCATACAGGTACTAGCAAAACACACTGAACCAAAGAAGTACAACCCAGCTGAGCAGTGCAAATTGGCAAAATCAAGGACCAAAAGTCACCCCAAAGGGGACCCGTCACCGTTGGCACCCGCAGAGGGCCCGGGACGGCCACCTCTGTCCGGCAGCGAGTCCAACCAGTCACTCACGGCCACAGGAGAGTCAAAGAAGGCAGTCCGATCCTCATGTTCCACTCGGAGTTTGGCAGGGTAGAGCATAGAGTACTTTAGGCCCAGCTCACGAAGACGACGTTTCACCCCCTGGAATCCCATCCGCTGCTTCTGGACAAGTTGAGTAAAGTCCGGATAAAAGTTAATGGATGAGTTCTCATGTCGAACCGGGCCATGGACCCGCGAGGCCTGCAGAATCGCATCCCGGTCTCTGTAATAAAACAGTTTGGCCACGATAGGCCTCGGGGGGGCCCCCGGCCGTGGCCGCCCGCCCGGAACTCGATGTGCCCGTTCAACGGCAAAAAATTTACTCAAGCCCGCAGGGGTCAGCTGTTGGAGGATGAGTTCCTCGACCAGGAGGTCAACCGGGCGGTCGTCGGAGGACTCCGGTACGCCGATGACACGGATGTTGTTGCGTCGGGCCCGTCCCTCGAAGTCCTCCAGCCGCCGGGCCAGCTGCTCATTGACCACCTTGATGTCGCCAAGCGCGGCCTGCAGGTCCGACACATCCGCACCCAGGGTGGAGGTCCGCGCATCGAGAGTTTGAACCCTCTCGTTTGTTTTGGAGAGGTCCGCCCGTATTAAGGTGACATCAATCGCCACCGTATCGATCTTGCGGGCCAGGGCCTCGTATTGCGTGGCGATGGTCTCCCTGATGCCATCAATGGCGCCCATGATGTCCTGTAGGGAAAGTTCCGAAGAGACGGATGTGCCACCACCGGCGACGTCTGAGGGGGGACCGGCCGTTCCAGGAGAGCCTCTGCCCTGAGTGTAGCGGTCCATGTTGTTGGTCTGGACCGATCCTCCACGGAGGGAGGATTTAGTCTTACGCCCCTCGGGGCCCCCCTTGCCCCCCATGCGGCCACGGACTCCGAGGGGGACCGCCGATCAAAAGTAGTTGGGATACCGGCCCTGGAAACCAGCGCCTCACCCGAGGCCACAATATGGCGGTGCGGGGGGACCCAAGGCGATAGGCACTCTAGTGGCAGGTGGAGACAAAGCTTTGTGCAGAGCTCAGGGAAACACCCCGCCACCTCAATCGCTCCACCGGCCAGCCCCCTGAGGTCTGAAAGTGAAACCGAAAGTGGCCAAACGGCCCCTGGCACCGCGCCACAGCCGTTGTTGTTCAACTGCGACACGGCCCCACGGCTCACCTTCGCCCCGGGCACCTCCGTCGGGTGGGTCCCAAAAGTTCAAACAACGATATTTCAGGATTCCCGGGTCCGATTCAATTCCTGAAAAGAGATACGTGCTCAGCCGGTCGTCATCTCCCAGATTCCATAAACCAAATCAGGATATTGTCAGGATAAATTCCGAGGAGCAGCGAGGGTCCGGGGAGCCCTGTGCTCACGCGACCATCTTGGATGCGCGCTAGGCTCCTCCCCCAGATGCTCACTTTATAATGCCACCGCACACTTCCGTGTCAGCGGTCCATGGTGTAGGCGCACGACAAACAGCGGTTAAGTAAGTGGAAGTTTTGCTTTCCCCTAAAGCATAATATCGATGACCATTGTGGACACTAGAAGCCTGATTGCATTTGGTAATAGCTCTCCCCTTTTCCCCTGATTTCTTTAGCACGGTTGACCTGCAATAACTTACCCGTGTTTGATACTCTTAAGCGTTCAGAGCCGTCTGGAGGTGAGCCCTCCCTTGATATTGAACAGCGAGTTCACCACTTTCAGAGGTGTATGGGGTAGTACTGGTTATTACGCAGACGCTCACTCTCTTTCGGGTCGTTCACTCTGTTTGCGCTCACGAGGTTTCGGTGACCCTTTACTAAGCACCCCTATACTTTTGGACATGAATTAGAACATTTGTTGCCATATTCTTCATTGTGAGAGTTTTATTTTAATTATTGATCGCTCTGTTTGACATTACCGATCGTTTGTGTTTCATCACTGGATACGCCATTGGCTGGCAAAAATACTGGATGTTAAGCTTTAACAATGCCATATATGGAATGTAATATATGTTGTCCTTATCAAATCTGTTTTGTATCTTTAAGATGACATTTGTACAGAAATCATACATATATATACATATATACTTTTACAGCATTCCCCTGATGAAGGTTCTGATACCGAAATGCATTGGGATACCATGACGTTGGTTTGAAAATACTAACTCCTTCTACATAAGAAAATAAAGAAGAGTTTTGACTCCTGCTTCACAGTTATCTGTGGTGTTATGGTTGAAGAACATTGATACGCGTTCAAGCAATTATGAACTAATTTGTGATATAGCTACCTTCTTGAGTTTCATTTTGGATCACAATTTTGCTCACATTGGAAACTGGCTTGCATTTAACACTGATATTAAGTGTTTTGTTCACGTCTTTATAATTAATGTGTTTCCATTAATAACCTCACATGTTGTTTACTCTTTAGAATTTAGCCACATTATAATATTGGACCTCAAAGGGCAGGTGGATAGTGCGCCTTTGCTCAAACTGCTGTTTGAACAATTTTGTGGTCTATAGATTGAACATCGCCATATAACATTGAGTCTGTAGGCTACCAGAGGATGAGATCTGCCTTGCTAACTGCACCGTAAGCCTAATGTCAACCCCCGTCTTGCCAAATTTCCCCTCCCACTTCGAATCCTGCAAATCCAAATCATCCGGTAGACAGGATAGAAGATACTGATAGACCATACCTATTCTTGCTTTCTTTCGGGCCATTTCAATTATAGTTATATTTCCAAGCTTAATAGCCATCTCATTTCGGGGTTTATCAAGAAAACTTCTGATCTGGAGATATTTAAAGAAATCATGGGTATGTAAATTAAACTTCTCCCTAAGAAAGGAAAAGGTAGATATTTGCCCCCCCGAACACAGATCACCAATAACCTGCAGGCCCAGTAACTGCCACCTTGAAATAACCTGATCCTGAAAGATCGATGGCAACGTTCCAACAGCAGAAAAGGGCGTGTGTATATTAATATTTGCAATTGCACACCTGCGGCGAATCTTCCGCCACATCGCAAACGCTGCGTAGATTACTTTGAACCTTGTCTTTTTAAAGTAACTTGGTTCAAGTATCTTTACTAGAATGCCCTTAGCGGCATCCCCCAGGCCTATTTCATAGATAGTAGGCCTATTTGCTAAAGGGACCTTGGCCCTATCCCCTACTATAAGTTTTCCGAAATGTTGCAGCATAGCTGACCAGTAATACATTAAAAAAATAGGGACCGCCCATCCCCCTCGAGCTCTAGGGAGACACATCTATTTGGCTGCCCTCCGTGATCGACGATAGCCCCAGAGAAATCTAGAGCCAGCCCTCTCGGCACTACTCAGAGATGCTAGAGAAAACTCCAGCGGAATAGTTCCAAACAGATACATTATTTTGGTCAACACCAGCATTTTAAGAATATTACATCGACCATATAAAGAGAGATGCAAATGATCTAATCTTCCAAGTTTCGCATTGATAGATTTGACCACTGGGAGCATATTCAAGTCAGGGATACTAGATACTGAAGCAGAGATTTTAACCCCCAGATACGTCGCTTCTGTAATAATAGGGACGTCTGAGGGACACATAAAGGCTGAATGAAGAATCTGCGTATTATCGACGTTCAGCTTATATCCTGACAACAATCCGAATTGCTGTGCCAGATATTTTATGGTTGCAAACGCCAAGGAGACATCACTTCTTAAAATAACGATGTCATCCGCATATGCCAGCGTCTTATAGTCTGTGTCATTAGCCCTAACCGGCAACATTTTTAGATCTTCTTCAATTTTTCTAAGAAACGGGTCAATGTACAGAGCAAAGAGCAACGGCGAGCACGGACAGCCTTGCCTTGTGCCCCTATCGATATTGAATAAGCTAGTTTCCTGCCCAGAAATACGAATTGTTGCCAGTGGAGAGATATAGAGTGCTTGAAGTGCCTGTATAAATTCAGAGCTAAACCCCTTCCAGCGGAGCACTGCCCATAAAAACCCCCAGGAGACCCTATCAAACGCCTTCTCGGCGTCCAATAGGATCCCCCCGAGGGGAGATTCCGTGGCCTGCGCCCAGTCTAGCAAGGCGATAACCCGCCTTACGTGATAAGCTGTGTCCCTACCAGGAATAAAGCCATGTTGCCGGATAGACACTAAAGGGGTAATTATCACAGCGAGCCTAGTAGCTACGATCTTTGAGTAAATTTTACTGTCCGTATTAATTAATGACATAGGACGATAAGATGACAGATTCAGGGCAGGTTTATCTTTCTTTTTAAAAAGTACGATGGTTCGTTCTCTACCCAGTCTGGTCCTACTATCGATGTCTCCAAATCGAATGATGGTGCTCAAGGGCCTCCTGCTGAAATAACGCTATCAACCATCTATCAGACTATTATGGCCCATAGAGAGGAGGCGCGCCAGGAGAGCTCTCGAACACAGGGAGCATGCCGCAAGATGCAGAACTCAATCCGGAGAGTTGCCAAAACATGCTCAGATATAGTGTCAAGAACTGTAGTGGCCGAGGAAAGGATCTCTGCTGTGGAGGATGACATGGCAATACAAAAGGGTCTCACGGATATGGTCAAGGCACAAAGGGATGATATGATCTGGAAGCTAACGGACTTGGAAAATAGAGCCAGGAGGAACAACTTAAGAATTCTAGGTATTCCAGAAGGCAAAGAGGGGTCTGATCCTAGGCAGTTTGTTGTAGAGCTTTTTGCAGAAGTATTTCCGGATTTAAAACAATGGGATTGGCAGCTGGAGGTTCAGAGGGTACATCGCTTCCCCTTCAAGCTGAAGCAGAAGTCGGGGTCAGCTATGGATAACCCTCTGGCTATATCTGCCTAAATAACTTTTTAGCAAGAGAAGGTGTCTATGACCTTGCAAGACCGGACAGAAAGAGGGATGGGAAAGGCTGCGAGTTTTTTGTCAGACCAGATTTTTGTCAAGCAACAGTTGAGCGGAGGTGGCAGCTCCGCCAGTTAATGGCGGCGTTCCAAGCAAAAGGGGCACAAGCTTTTTTGCTTTTTCCATCAAAGCTGAAAATAATTTATCAGGGTCAGACTAGATTCTTCCTATCCGAAATCCAGGCAAAGGAATTTTTGAATGCTATGTAGGTTTATGATGCCTGCTTTAGGTTTGCTATTGTAGGGGTCACTATCCTTTGTAGATATAGTAGTGAGGGGATGTTTTCTCTCTAGTGGTCTACGTTGATGTTACATTTGTTTATTTTGAACCTCCCCTGTTGGTTTTTTCCATGTTGTTTTTGGGCTAAGATGGGCAAAGATGGGTGGAAGGATCTAGGGGAGAGTGGAGGCCAGCCTGTTCATTAACCATCATAAGGACTCAGGTCCTGTTGCCTCGTACGGGGGTTGTAGCTCAGGGGTGGGGGCGGGGTTGGGAGGGGACTGGACGGGGGGCTGATCTGGTCTCAAGGGTGGAGGGGAGGGGGGTTTTGGTGATTGGATTGTGGTGTCTCACAGTCATGACAAGCATAATGTTGGTGATGAGGTTGACGTTGTTCACATGAATAAAAAAGATGGTGTTCTCATAGTAGTATACAGGAATAAATTGAGCTTGGGACATTTATATTGCTTAAATGGTGCAGGGTAGGTTGCGTATAGCTACATGGAATATCAGTGGCCTGAATGATGGTAAGAAGTGTGCGCTCTTATCTAAAGTTCTACAATCTATGCAAATTGACATCTTATGTTTACAAGAAACGCACATGCCATGGGGTAAGAGGAATGTCTGAAATTCCAGGGGTTTGATTTAGTAGCCTGTACAAAACAGTCCTCAATGATCAGAGGTGTGGCCATATTGGTAAGGCGCGGGGTTGGTGTCTGCAGAAGAACCAAAGTGGATGGAGCTGGAAGGTGGGCACTAGCTGAAATTTTGATTAACAATGGGCCTATCTCGATTTGTTCCATCTATGGCTCAAATCTAGATGATCCGGCAAATATGAAATGTTTAAATATTGAATTAGCACTGTGGCCGCACCCAATGGTTTTTTGTGGTGATATGAATATTCATTTGCCAGGCAATTGTAATCTTGTAGGCAACCAAAAGTATCATGGGAGGAACCCAAGGGTTTTCCATGCCCTTCAGGCGTTAACCTCCGAACATGGACTTGCTGATGTTTGGCACTGGCATAAAAAAACTTAGGATGGTTTTACATACTACTCTGCTCCCCATACCAAAATGGTGCGGCTAGATTATCTGTTTATGTCAGATCAACTGGTAGGGGAGGCTTTGGTTGAGGTTTCTCCAAGAACATTATCAGACCAATACGGTGATTATGGAGTGTCCTTGGGTGAGCGGGACTAGAGCCCCAAGACCATGGACTTTTGAAAAAAAACTTCTCTTGGATCAGTCCTATCGGGACCATATGATCAAATGGATAGGAGAATGTTTTTGTTTTAATCGGGAAACGGCGTCGGATGGGATAGTATGGGATACATTCAAAGCCGCGGTCCGGGGAGAGACCAAGAGCTTTGCGGCTTATCGCTGGAGGACCATTCAGGATCAGATTAAGGGTCGTCTAGAGCAGTTACGGGTTGCAGAGATGGCATTGGCACAGAATATCAAGGAAGGTCTTAATTGCGACCAAAGTCAACAGACGGTGGCCAAGGTTAAATCTAAGCTACTGGAATTCTTTGGGAAGGACCTGGCTGCAAAATATACTCAATATCGTGCGACGATGTTTGAATTTGGTGAAAACTGTGACAGAGTTCTTGCCAAACGGCTCCAGCAGAGAAGTATGGCAAATAGAATCATTAGTGTTCTGGATCAACAAGGCCAGTTGCAGGTCACTCAGGAGGGGGTTTTGGATGTTTTTGCAAAGTTTTATTCTCAGTTATACAAGGAAGAGAAGGTCATGGCTTCTGTCGATTCTCTGACCGATGGTTTTCTGCAGGGCATGGATACCTCCAGAATTACAACAGGTCAGAATGAAGTCCTCTCGGCCCCAATTGTTTGGGAAGAGGTTGAATTGACTATTAAATCGTTGGCTAATGGTAAGGCCGCTGGTCCGGATGCTATTCCGTTAGAATTTTATAGGACCTTCGCTCAAGTAATTCGACACGACCTATTATTAGTGTTTAGGGACGCCCAGAGGACGCCCCAGCAACTTTCCAAAGAATGTCGAATGCTGTCCTAAACCCCATAACACATATGAGGCTGTTTATATAGATGAAATAGTCATTCACAGCCCCAGATGGGAGATGCATTAAAGACGCATAGAGGCAGCCTTACTAGAGTCAAGTGCAGTTGGACTGAAGGTAAGTCCGGCAAAGAATCATTTGGCTGACAAACAGTTGAAATATTTGGGCTACCTCTTAGGGGCTGGTCATATCCAACCCAAATCAGAGGAAGTGGTGGCTATTTCCCGGGTGTCATTCCCGAAGACCCGAAGGGACCTCAGGGCCTTCCATGGCCTCATTGGGTATTACCGAAGGTTTATACCATGTTTTTCTCAAAAGGCAGCCCCTTTAACTAGCCTCTTAAAATATCCAGGGCAGCAGAACAAGGGTTGCAACAACTTTCCCCCGGAAATCTTGGAAGATTTTCAGGGTCTAAAAAAATCCCTTACCTTTGAACCAGTCCTCATGAGCCCTGATTTTTCTCAATACTTTATCCTCTTCTGGCTGGAGTCGCGGAGGTCGTCTATCCAGAAGTAACCACGATCATTAATCTATCTCTACAAATAGCCAGGGTCCCTTTGATCTGGAAGCAGGCAAAGCTGTTGCCACTCTTAAAAAAACCCTTGTTAGATCCGCTGAAACCTGCTAACTATCGTCCCATCTCCTTCCTTCCGGCTCTGACCAAGGTCTGCGAAAAGGTGTTTTTCGTCAGCTTGATACTTTTATTGAAGCATCTGGTGCCCTCCATCCGGCGCAGTCCGGATTTAGGACATCTTACAGCACCGAGACTGCACTAGTGGAAATGGCAGAGGCAAATAGGGAATGCCTAGACGCAGGCGGCAGGGCGGCCCTGATTTTGCTTGACCTCTCTGCCGCCTTCGATACGGTGCCCCACCAACTCCTTCTTACTCGTCTCTCAAATATTGGAATTGCTGGCCTTGCCTGGGATTGGTTGAAATCTTTTCTGGAAGAACGTTCTCAGCAGGTCTGGTTACCACCTTTTTCTTCGGCCGCCAGGAAAGTGTCCACGGGAGTCCCTCAGGGTTCTACCCTGAGCCCTTTGCTCTTTAATATCTATTTGACGCCCCTAATTTTTCTGGCAGAGGAGCTGGGGCAAAAATAATTGCTTATGCCAATAATACCCAGCTCCTATTTACCTGGAAGGACTCCAACCTGTCGACAATTTCGGTTCAGAACTGTCTCTTGTCTGTATTTCAGTGGCTTGCCTGTGCCCAACTGAAGTGCAACGAGGATAAGTCGGAGGTCCTTCTGTATGGCTCATTTCCACCTGCCTTCAGAGAAACTTTGTGGCTGCCAGACTTTCCTCAACCTAATTCGGAGGGTGTTTCTGCAAAGAATTTGGGGATCTGGTTTGGTGAAGACCTTCGGTTTTCGGTGCAAATTAAGAAACTCACCGGAGTCTGTTTCGGCACCCTCAAGTCACTTAGAAGGTCCTTCCCCATGCTTCCAAGGCCGGCCAAAGAAATGGTTGCCCGCGCACTCTGCCTCTCTCGCATTGATTATGCCAATGCACTCTACATTGGTATCCCTGGATATTTGGTAAGAAAATTGCAGACCATACAGAATGCCGCGGCTAGACTTCGGTTTAACATCTCTGGAAGATCTAGCGTAAGACAGCATCTACGAGACCTGCACTGGCTTCCTGTGGCCCAGAGAGTGCAATTTAAAGCTCTCACATTGGCTCACAGAGCCCTGCATGGTCTGGGGCCAATGTACATTAGGAAGCGGTTTGTCTTCTATGTCCCCAGCAGATCTTTGCGCTCAGTCTCCCAACGTCTGATGATTATCCCTCGATTTCGCAGGTCACGGTTGGGAGGTCAGTCTGTTTCTGTTAAAGCGGCTAAGGCTTGGAACTCTCTCCCAATGGAACTGCGGCATATTCAGGACTTTAAACTTTTTAAGAAACAACTTAAAACTTTTCTCTTCAACTACACGACTCTTACTTTCCGCTCCATTGGGCTTTGGTAACTGTACGCGCCAGGACACTCTTGAGTATTTGAGCGCGGTATAAAACCCTCTATAACATAACAAAACATGCTCCTCTGGAGTGGATGGCCCACAAAAAAGGGAACAATAATTACATACTACAATGGTTCTTGGTCCTACAGCCTTTTAGGTTCCGTGCCTATCATTGGAAAGGGACTGAACAGACAAATGCTGATTTTCTTTCACAATATCCCTGAAACTTGTGTCTTCTTGGTAAGAAAGTAAGGGAGGAGATATGTGGAGAATCACCACCCCTTTGCCCCTCCTACCTACCTTTGGGGCATCCCGGAGACTGAACCATTTGTTTTACGTATCACTGACAGACCTGTAAGGAAAAAACAAAGACGGACGGTCAGAAAAAATGGAGGCGGCACCACAAACCACCAAAATTGAAGGACTTCTCTTCTTTTTCTCATGAGGGTGAGGCTACTAAGATAAAAAGCAGAGGAAAAGGTGAGACCGCGGTGCAGCAGGAGAACATTGAAGCAAGGACAGAGTGAGGAGAGGTGAGCCGGGAGGACTGGAGAAGAGAGGAGCTGACAGGAAGCGCGGAGAGTGGAGAGGGTGAATCCGGAGCACAGATGAGCTATGACAAAAGCCCTGAAGGGACTCCAGATACGTGGTCCAAGGAGTGCTGGATGCTGCTGGAGAACATGGGTTTGCTGACCACAACTCAGGAGAGCTGGGGCACTGTGGTGAGTGATTCGGGAGGGGGAAGGTGAGAGTGGGGAAAGGAGGGGAGGTTGGACAATGCGGGCATTTAAGGAGGGGGCTTTTATAGTTTACTACACTGTATTCTTGTTTATTGTACATTCTGACATGCAGTGAGGGTCACTGTTTGCTACAGAAATCAATTTGATTTTACGCAGCATCACTGAGTTTGCATATAAAGACACAAGGTGAGCATCTTTTTTTGTGTGTGTTTTGTTTACATCACATGGGTGGACAGTGGCAGTGTCCCCTTTCTCTATGGCTTCTAGCTGTGGTTCTTCTATCTTCTTAAGTGAAAGCCATTATATACCAAATGTTTTCCATAAAGCAAAGGCCTCCCTTGGGCCTTCCTTTGGGACTGGAGGAGTACGTAGGCTACAATAGGAGAGAGCTCACGTGTACCTTTATCTTACCTTCATTATTAAGCAAAGAACTTTGTAAGGCTCTTTTCACGGGTGTTGGTGAAGGGCGAACAAACATGGTACAGTTGAGTGGATACTTACTGGACTTTCTTTCCCCGAGGGCACAACCCTCGGGTCCCTTTAGGTCATTTTTTAGAATGACCTAAAAAAGTAAAGGAGTGTGTCAGGACGGACAATGTCCATTGATCATGCCAGATGAACAACATATTACAGCATTCACTCATATTGTTTTCACACTGAGAACCTAAATAAAGTCTAATAATTAGTAAATTAAACCAGCCTCCATGTCCCTATATCCACCCATCCCTCCTACACAGCCTCAACTGGCTCAGACTCTAGCCATGAGTAAAATACGTATAAGGATAAGATAGGTGCACTGTGACTATCACAATTAGTTCAGGTCCGGTAACAAAAAACCTCATGATATCAAGTAAGTAGTTACTGGACTTCTAACTTACTTGACATCATGTGGTGTTTTGTTACTGGACAAGCAGATTAAATGCAAGAGTACTATCAGAAAACACAATAAACCTCATGTGACTGCAAAGGCGCAGAATGCAAAAATAATAAAAATAGACAACATTTTTCATGGTGCATTTTTAAGGATACCCAAAAGCCCAGATTTTGGCATCAAACATTTGTCATTCTATGAAGGTTCAGTATTTATAAATGGTCACCACACATTCATGGCTAAACTTAATTTGTTTTTCAGTCCACAGCCTGCTCTGAGATAAGGCTGAATTATGTCACTTTGGATGATTGTTGTGATATGATGGCCTTGATACAGCTATGTGAGGAACAGCACTGCTTTCTGTTGCGTCCTCAAATGAATTGCATTCTCTCTCTGAGAGGGCAGCAAACAAATAATGTCTACCATCTGAATCATTTTTGTTTAGAAAAATAAATTTCATGATCCAGTATGAAATGCGGGAGAAATAATGTGATATTTTACTTGCATACTCATCTTAAAAGCTTAAAGCTACTATCCATTTTCCTGTGTATCAACTTCTTAAATGAATACATAAATATAAAAACTAGAAGCATACTGTCAGAATGTGTAATAATTGTGAAACAAATTATTGTATAATAATGAATACAAATGCATTAACTGGTGCAATGTATATATTACAGTGAGATATAATGCAAAATATATATCAACTTCTGTTCAGTTCTGTTGATATCAAATCTGAATTAAATTTTTCATAAAAGGGTACACTAAAGAATCAGCTTCATGTGTATGTTGACAGACAACCATGCTACACACTGTGCAGCTTTTAAACATAGAGAAGATGTTTGCACATTTTCCCAATGTATCTATCTGTTATAATTGCAGCCCTCTGCCATCTGTCACCTCCATGGTCCATACAGTGATTCAGCTATGCCCTTAAGCTTACGAAAAACTCACATAGCATTTAAAGTGAATTCTCTCAGCTTCTGTCATAGTCAGATGAATGAAAAATCTCTGTGGCTGAGAATCAAATTTTATTTATTTTATTTTTGCAAACTTAAACTTATAAGTTCCATATCTGGACTTTGTTGAAAGTGCATGATTTTGTTACCATGGTGACTCTTTCTTTCGTTATATATTACATTTGTATAAGGCATCCATAGAGTACCCAAGAACAGCCCAAGATACTAAAATATCAAATTACAAATATATACTTACAGTGAAACCTTTTAACACTCATATTTGTAAAGCAGCAATGCACCACTACTGGCAATGTGTGTGGAAATGCAAACTGAACCAGGCATTGTGATTACAGTGCCAAGTTTATTGTACAGTTACTAATATTTCAATAAGACTGTGCGTTTGGGCAACATAAGCATAAAAACTATGAGGGACTTAGTCCACACATACCATCAGACAATGTTCACCAAAAGCCTGGCTTGCTCAGAGTGCACCATCAGGACCTCTAATCCTTACAAGGTACTAGATGGTCTCTGCAACCTAAGAATATAATAATCATGATTCCTCGAGGAAATCCTGGAAACAGATCTACTCTTTCATTGATGACTCAGGCATGACAATAGGGAAAGACAAGAAGTACATGAATTGTCATTTCAAAGATTTATTGAAGCAATTGGACTCTTATGAAGAATATGTTCACTGCAATCAGTAATAAAATAAAACACAGTATTGTAACCAGCATTACAAGAATGGTAAAAAGATGCCCAATTCAATCATTCACAACTCTCTCAAAGGGCACTTCTCCTCTGCACCCAACTGTCGCACTGCAGAAACGGAAATTATTCCTGAAACAGTTCCTTGGGCTTTCAAAGTATATTATCGGTTCATCTGTCGTAATCCAGAGCCTTAAAGCATATGACTTCCTCTTTACATCACCACCACGGAGACAACATGTTTGTGCTGTAATAATTTATTCAACATTTTCAACTGCCGACCGTTGCCAATCCAGGCTTTTACAGAGGCATGTGAGGTCAAACATGTTTCAAAAGTGGGTTTAAAAAAGATATTTTTCCCAATGCATTTCGAATCGTTTTGATTCTTCGTCAGGGGTTAACTAAAATGAAAATAGAAAGAAGAGTTTTAACTAGCCGCTTACCCTCTCAAAGTAACAAAGGAAACCTATCTAATTGCTGTACTTACACCCCCACCCAAACCCAACTCTGCTACAACCCATCAGTGTTAACTCTAAACGAAGAAAAACAGAAAATGTGCATCACAACATTTTTATATCACAAAACCGTAACCCACAACATGCTCCCAACTAGCTAATACCAAGAATTCTGTGCCACCCTTCTTGCTGAATACTATTTACCTTCTCAACGCCACGACCGGCAGCATGACCTCACTCCGCTTACTCTTCCCACAGCTCACGCTCGTATTGCCTGCCACTCGAGACATTTTTCAAGTAAAAGCTCACCCACCTGTAACCAATCTAGTCCTGCTGAACTCCTCCCCCTTGTTAAATAAAATACAAATCACACAATGCACTACCCAAGTATAACGAAACCATGATTGGCAAAATATCAACTCCACCCCCCAGGTAAATCCAACGTGTGCAAAAATAATCTCTCAATGTGAATAAACTTGCTTGTGCGCTTCCGATTAATATATGTTAAATATCGTTTATGTTTTGGATATGTAGTTAATCGGAAGCGCACAAGCAAGTTTATTCACATTGAGAGATTATTTTTGCACACGTTGGATTTACCTGGGGGGTGGAGTTGATATTTTGCCAATCATGGTTTCGTTATACTTGGGTAGTGCATTGTGTGATTTGTATTTTATTTAACAAGGGGGAGGAGTTCAGCAGGACTAGATTGGTTACAGGTGGGTGAGCTTTTACTTGAAAAATGTCTCGAGTGGCAGGCAATACGAGCGTGAGCTGTGGGAAGAGTAAGCGGAGTGAGGTCATGCTGCCGGCTGTGGCGTTGAGAAGGTAAATAGTATTCAGCAAGAAGGGTGGCACAGAATTCTTGGTATTAGCTAGTTGGGAGCATGTTGTGGGTTACGGTTTTGTGATATAAAAATGTTGTGATGCACATTTTCTGTTTTTCTTCGTTTAGAGTTAACACTGATGGGTTGTAGCAGAGTTGGGTTTGGGTGGGGGTGTAAGTACAGCAATTAGATAGGTTTCCTTTGTTACTTTGAGAGGGTGAGCGGCTAGTTAAAACTCTTCTTTCTATTTTCATTTTAGTTAACCCCTGACGAAGAATCAAAACGATTCGAAATGCATTGGGAAAAATATCTTTTTTAAACCCACTTTTGAAACATGTTTGACCTCACATGCCTCTGTAAAAGCCTGGATTGGCAACGGTCGGCAGTTGAAAATGTTGAATAAATTATTACAGCACAAACATGTTGTCTCCGTGGTGGTGATGTAAAGAGGAAGTCATATGCTTTAAGGCTCTGGATTACGACAGATGAACCGATAATATACTTTGAAAGTCCAAGGAACTGTTTCAGGAATAATTTCCGTTTCTGCAGTGCGACAGTTGGGTGCAGAGGATAAGTGCCCTTTGAGAGAGTTGTGATTTCATAAAGCCGTGATTCGAGGCATTTTCACGGCACCTGTTCGCACGCACTTCATTCATTGTAGTTGAAAAATCAGATTAACGTATTAAGGGAAGGAGTGCATTCGCTCAACAACTATTTATCTGCTTTGCAATTCAATCATTCGGCATTTGCGTTGATTATATGAATACATAAAATTGTACTTTTATCTAGTGCTGCCTCTTCTATATAGCATAGGATGTGAAGGTCTGCCAGACTAACTTGGAGTGACCTAACTCCGCATTTACCTCCTGGTACATGTCATTTGGCATCCGGTCTTGGTGTAGAGCAGGCTGCCATCCTTGTTAGGCTAGTGACAGGATTCAGCTGAGTTAAAATTCAGGCATGGGGTGACCTCGGCAACCCACTGAAATACTCCTCTGTGTAAACAAAGGCTTGCTTGGTGCCATTTATATAATGAACTGTTCTGTGCCTGAGCTCTGGTCCAGTCGTCTTTGTTGATTCAATACACCCATAGCTGTTGCCAAACTGACAACAACAAAGAACAACATTTTGTGCAGTGTACCTAGACTTTGTACAGAATGTTATAAGGGATGATAATGTGCCTGTTAATATGTGCAACTTTAAGCAAACCATTTCTGTGTTCACTATCTCATTTGGGCATGCAAACAAAAGTGTGTTTAAAGTCATCTTTTAAAAAGATGTCAACTTTAAATGTGAATATGTAAATTGGAGGTGTTTGTGTGTGGGACTTATGTAACCTCACAACACCTACTCCTTATCTGTAAGGTTACTAAAACTTAAAAACGAAACAAAAAAATCTCAAGTGATTATAAAACCTATAATCTAAAAAATGTTTTGCACTTTAATATTGATGCAGAAAAGAAAGCCGAAAAGCATCAAAAGCCAATTTAAGAATACAGAGTTAATATCTGAATAAAAGGACAATTTGTAAAAAAAAAAAAATTGCCAAATTAAAAAACCTTTCTTCTTGAAACTAAATGATTGCTTAAATGTTCTAAGAGTCAGGGAAACAATTTTGTTTCCATTTTCTGTAGGTGATTTTTCCTTTGGCACCCCAGTCACAAGTTTAAAAGAACAAACATGATTGTATCCAAGCCACTGAACGTGTCACAGCCAGTAGTGCCTCTGCAGTATATGAGCCAGGATCTGAAAATCCAGGAGCAGTGGCATCCAAGGAAGGTTCATAATATGCATTTTGCTGCAATGTCAATCACACAGAACACCTTTGCAAGTGGATTAACAGACCCATTTGCAGTTCTAAATCTGTAGATTGGATGAATTGCATTCCAAGGTTTATATCCAGGGCACACTCAAAAGTGCCCTTCAGACAGCGGAACATGGGCTGTACTCAATGTAACCATATAGGCCGAAAGGACAAGGACCAGCTGTCATTTAATTCCTGAAATAAAGGTGTGCCAAAATACTGCATCATGCATTCATGACACAGTAGCACACGTGGTAGTGCTATTACTATTTGGCTGTGTGGTGTAAAATCCATTGCGGAGCAGCAACAATAGAATCAAGATCCAAGACAAGTTGTATGCCTCCAAAAACCATGGTAACCAAGGAGTGAATGAAAGATGGAATCACTCTGAAGACTGTGTGTAAAGTGCTAACAAACCCAGACAGAATCACTTTGAAAAAAGTGTACTATTCCTGCAGTATTTGAAGCATTAAAATACAGTGCACAAGTTCTCCAAAATGTTGTGAGAGGTTGGTGCGTAGTAGCAACTGGATTTCAGTAGAAGACCTTGCAGCTTGAAGATCAAATGTCTCACTTGCAGATGTTAAAGAGACTTCTTTCTGAAACAATAAGGATTTCAGTCTGCTAAGACTATCAAAGTTCAAGTTTAATATCGAAATTGAAGGCTATATTTTCACTTAACTAAATGTAAGGGCTAGTGGAAAAAGCACATTTGTACAACAGGTCACAACCTTAGAAACCGTCACCAAACAGGGTACTACCGGTTTCATCCAACAGCAACCTTGGTCATTCAACATCAACAACTCCCATTTAAAAGTAATATGAATGCCAGACGAATTACAGGAGCTGGGGAACCCTTCAAACAACAAGATAAGCTTGCCGTGGATGCATTACAAGCCCCATGAATTGTAACCTCCCTGCAAACTAGAAAAGGCTGAAAGTGTTCTTGCAGTCTGTACCACTAATAAAACCCTTAGTATCTTCATTTCTACACCTGTAATCAAAAGGTAGGATCCAAGTCTCATGTACAAATATCTCCCCTAATGCTTCAAATCTGCCTACTTGATAGTGTTGAAAGCAGCTCTGTCATGTGTTCCATACAGGGCCTATTGTAGTTTTCCCTATGTTAGCCTGACTGTGCATGACACAGGCCGCATTAACTTTGCACACATTACTACATAATCATGTTTGCTTTTGTGCCACATTATATTTTCACACTGAACCTGCAGTTGTTTTCTCATTTCTTTCTTTACTGGGATTTAGTCTGAGCAGCAGTCAAAGTCAAACAACAATGTCCCTTATTATGTGCTGGTCAGGCACTCGCACGTAGACACAACACAGAAATGTAGCTGTGGTTTATCAATATATGAACCTTGTCATACAGGTACACATAGTAATGTAACAGACAGAGAGAGATCAATGTTTCCTGGGAGAAGATCACAGCTGTATCTGAGATGTAATACATTCATCTGTGTATTCTCAGTAATGGGGTCTGCTGCTAAACCTAGAGATCCTTACGGAATAATCAGTTTTGCTTCGGTAGGAGGGGCGATGGGTTAGGCTATACTGTCTTATAATATGACAGGGCTTTTTCTAATACACGGTTTATTGACAATGCTAATAGTATTTTAGCTTGGCAGTCGTTTTTGAATTATGACACGTATACTGCATTTCAGAGCACAATAGTTTAAATAAACATTTCAAACTTCCTTCATGTCTCTTTCATATCTCTTTGTGGATGGGTATGAGTGTGTGAGCGAAAGAGAATATACTATCACCTGCAATCCCTGAGAAGGGTCGAGAGTGTTGTGTTCTGGGGTGTCAATTCACTTGTTCCTCTGGTTATGAGTAGGAGGGCAAGTGAGACACTAAAGCTAGTCAGGCTCAGGCTCATGGTACTCAGGTGGTATGGTGACTCAGTCCCTAACTACTGATGTTCTATGGTCCCAAGCATAGTTCTGTTCCTGAGCAGGTACCCTGTAACATGGCGAGCGCCAACGTTTGGTCAGGTACCCACTTTCTGGACCCCTGAGTAGCGCTTGTGCATGTCCACAATACCCTCACACTGTTCTGCAGAGAAGTCTGTAGTGCTTGGGACTTCTCCTCCACAGTGTTTAAGACACACCTATTCTGTTGGTTTTTTCAATCTTGAAAGTTAAAAGGATTATACCCTCTTTTGTGCTGCCTTTTTAGTGATTATGGTTGGTGCTATTATGGCTAATTGTCGCCCTGCTGTTACTCAACACATACTTGCGCATGGTGTCCCTAATGCAGGGGCCCCTGTTGTTTGCGTGATTGAAACAGACGCAGCGTACCGCTTTGAAGTCTTTTATTCTTGGGTCACCTTTCCAGCTGTCAATGCAAATGATATGTTTTATAGTATACTGTAACTGCAATGCCAAATGCTTATCATCCTAATGCTCTTCTTGGGATTTCTCATACATTCTAGGAACACCACACTTAGTTTAATGGAGCCCTTACCCATGTTCACAGCATCATTTGTATGGGCCCCTCAAGTATTGATGGAACCAGGTGGCCTACTCTTGCAGGCTTTACACCTTTCCCGAATTTGGCTGTGCTGAATTTGTCTGAAACATGTATGTATGTATGGGATTTATAAAGTGCTGGAATCACCCCTGCAGGGGTATCTCCGTGCTACTGAGGAGAGGGTACAGGACGAGCACAGATCAGTCCCAGAATAATTCAGCCTTCAGGATTTTTTTTTAATTGAAAAAGACTGGGGTATTTGCGCAAGGCCACCGGCAAGGTGTTCCAATATTTCGGGGCAACGTATGCGACGGTTTTGCCGCCTGCTCGTATTTTCCTGTAGCGGGGGACAACAAGCCGCCCTTTAACTTCGGATCTAAGTAGTCGGGTCGGGCAGTAAACTTTAAACTGGTCCGCAAGGTAGCTAGGACTCGTACCATAGATAGCTGTATGGGCGAGGCAGCATAACTTGAATGTAATCCTCTGGTGGATGGGAAGCCAATGAAGCTGTTTTAGCAATGCCCCGAGCTGGTACAAGGTGGCTTTTTGAGACCCAGGCGTGCGGCAACATTCTGTACAATCTGTAATCTGCTCAGAAAGGATTTATTAGCACATGCCAGCAGAGCATTGCAATAATCCAGAGGACAAATGACAAAAGCCTGAATCAAAGTTATTCAAACAGAAAGGGGCAGCCACTGGAACACTCTGCGCAAAAGACTCAGGGTATGGTAGCAGGTCACTGCGGTAGTCTTGATTTGATCCCTCATAAACAATGATGCATCCAGACGGACCCCTAGATTTTTTGCCACAGGAGAAGGAGACGGGGCGGGCCCAAAACAGCCAGTCACCACTTCGGGGACCAGGATGCTTGAGCCGAGCCAAACAGCAGGATCGGTCTTGGCCGCATTCAGTTGGAAAAGTTTCCCATCATCCAGGTGATATCAACCAACTCAGTAGTTGTGTATCATCAGCGTAGGAGAATGGCGTAAAACCGTACTCCCTAATGATCTTGGCCAGGGGGGCCACATGGACATTAAACAAGGTAGGACTTAAACAAGAGCCCTGGGCACCCCCTCAGTAAGCTTCAGGGTTTGGGAGCAGAAGGGGCCCATATTAATCATCTGGGTGCGCTGATCTAGAAAGCTAATAAGCCAATTAAATGCCTGTACCTGCAAACCGGCCTCTCTCAATTGATAAATCAATTTCTGATGAAAGACAATATTGAATGCTGCTGTCTGATCCAATAAGACCAGCACAGCCTTGTTCTTATCCAAAGGCATTTTAATATGATCAGTAACCCCATTGAGGGTAGTCTCTGTAGAGTGATTGGGTCTAAACCCAGACTGGGAAGGGTCAAGGATGCCTTGACATTCCAGGTAACCCATCAGCATAGTGTAAACATAACCCTCCACCATTTTACTCATTAGCGGCAGAAGTGAAATGGGGCGATCATTGGAAATTGCTTTGGCAGGTATCTGAGCTTTCTTCTTAATTGGTAGCACTTGAGCAGCTTTCCAATCAAGTGGCATGGCCCCTTCACGTAAAAAAGTGTTAAGGATATCACAAATGGAGGGGGCCAAGAGAGATGCTAGGAGAGCGAATATATGCGCTGACATCACATCAAAGGGAGATCCAGATTTCGCTACTCTAAGCATGGCTTCCGCCTGAGAGACCTGAATAGCATTAAAATGCTTAAGGCCTTCATCAGAATTTCTTAGAGTTGAGGGCCTCGGGTTAGAAAAATCCAGGGGATAAGAATTTTGAGGACATTCATTGTAAATTAGATTAATGTTTTCATCAAAATACTCAGCTATACTGTCACATAATCCCAGGGAAGGGAGAATCTGGTGGGTACAAGCTGTAGGATTGGTGAATGAGTTGAGAATTTTATAGAGTTCCTTAGTTGAATATCCTGCCTGATTAAGTTTTAATATAACGTGATCTTTTCCTGCCTTTTTAAGTTCTTATGGTAAGAGGTGAGGGCAGTTTTATATGTAAGCTTATCCGTTTCCGTAAGGGTTGTGCGCCAAATTTTCTCTAGGTGTTTGCATATAGATTTTTCATTGCGTAACTCAATAGTATACCATTCTGCACTTTTTTTTTTTTTGTGTTAGTTTGTTGTCGTTTCTTGGGAGCAAGAGTATCTATCACAGAAGTAATGGCCTCATTGAGAACCCTAAGCTTCTAAATACTGTCCATATGTTTATTTAAAATAGGAGGAAAACATTTTTTGCTAAAAGTGTCATACGTGACTTTATGCCATTGCTTTCGGAGACTGTTTTGGGGGCATGTAGGAATTTGGATTCTAATGCAACTATTAATCTGAAATGAGCATTATATGAAAAAGTTGTTCATTTGTAGAGACACTTAATACAATTTATTTCGTGTGCCTTTCTGGCTTGTCCACCTAGGACTTGCGCTCCAGTTTAGGCACAACATCCGGCAGGCCTTGTAAGAAGTCCAGTTATTATAAATTTGGTTATGGGCAAATACCCACCCAATCGTTAGGACATTCCTTTTTGGAATGCCCAAAACATGGACAACTTGATGTTGTGTTTCCCCTTACGGGTCCAGAGGTAAATCTTGATCATGTGTCTGCCAAATGGTCTGGTTCCCCCTTCACCAGCTGCAACACCTGGGGGACCATGTTTGTCACAGTATATACTCTCTGTTATGGCACTCCTCGATGGAAGTTCTGCCAAACGTCCTCAAGCATATACAGAATGAACATGTGGCAGGTCCATCCCATTTGGGGATGAAACTGGTTGGTAATTTTCCAGTTGTCTCTGAAATGATTCTTTCTAATGTTGAAGGTGAAGCAGCTCCCTTGGCTATACACCAGCAACTCACTGCAGTAGCAATTGCGGACCGTGAGCGCAAGCTGCCTGTATTGATTTCACAGGTGTATACGTCCTTAGGTAGTAATAGTTTGAGGACCAGACCTTCAGTTTCCACCTTTGTTAAACCACCTTCTGATAAAGTATCTTGCCATACCAATGAATTTCCAAAGAAAATATTGGATAAATCTAAAGCACAGCCACAACAAAATAGAAGACCTCGTGGCAGTACACCCGCCCCCAGAATACTCTGAACAATGTTATGATTTTTATGACCGGTCAAAAATCAAAACTTATAAATTTCAGGTTCCTGATACTGGTTCGCCTTATTTCTTTTAGGACTCGTCTGATCAACAGTACAACAGAGGAGGGCACTTCTATCATAGAAAAGGGGAATACATAAAACTGAAATGTGACACACAACGTAGTTTTGATGTGAAAGTTAAGAAGGAGTATCAACTTCCTCCTTACAGGCTCACTTTTCAGAAAACGAAGCTTGCAGCCTTCACAGCTAAATATGTCCAGGATGGTGAGAACCCTTCTCCTGGACAGGAGTTGGGCGGTGACTCTCCTCAACAGTGCAGCCAAAGTCACTGTAGCGTGTAAGACATTCCACCAGCTTCTGGTGGTGAAAGCAACTGACACCTTTGTCACAGTAGAAACCCCGGACACCCGCGTTGCACCCCCTGACAGACTATATCACTTAGAAATTCAGATTGAAGGTGAAGTTGAATGCACCATTAAAGATATCTTTTGGGACAATTTAACTTCTTCTTGTGACCTTTTTTTGGTGGAGGTTGATTGACCACCTCCGTTTATACTTGCTTGTTCACAAGGTGAGAATGTAATCCTCCCTTCATTTTTGCATCTAGTTCCGGACACTGTTAAAAATACTTATGATTCAGAACGGGCCCTTGTTTCAGCTCCTGCTTTATATTGCAGCCAAGCTGGAAGGGATAAAGATTCTCCTTTCCATGTAATATCTATATGGTCTGCTCCACAACCTCAACCTAAGCATCCAATTAAACATGAGGCCAAACCAGCCGTTAAATACATTCTTACTCAATTGGAATACCAAGGAGTAATTGAACCCTGGGTTTCACTAATGAATAATCCTCTTTTTTTAGACTATCAACATTTGAAGAGTCTTACTTGCACTTTCGCAGTCCAAAATACGCACAGTACAGTTCTGATGAATAATATTGTTTGTAAAAAAGGTAAAACTACACTTGGCATTTCAAATGTTTTTTTAATTCACAATTTAGCTCTAGAGAGCTGTGATTGGTCTCTGTTTACCGCCCTTGCTTCTCAGTGGCGATTAGGCCTGGGCGGTAAATTCCGTTCCGTTCGCGGAATTTGCGGAATTTGGGTAATTTCGCGTTCAGCGGAGAACGCGAAATTGCCCAAAAATCTGCGTTCCGCGACTTCGCGAAATTTTTTGCTTGTTCGCGTTCTCAATATGCGTGTTCGCGAGATATTTCACCCCAAGCACGCAAACAGCGATCGCGAAATGGAAAAAAGTATCGCGAACAAGCAATTCCGCGTGTTCGCGGAATTTCTGCGTGTTCGCGGAGATTTTTTACCATTTCGCGGAGATTTGCGTAACGCGATTACGCAAATTACGCCCACCCCTAGTGGCGATACGCTTTTTTACCAATTGGGTATAAATATAACCGCGGAGTTTTTGCCACTCGAATTGTGTCCATTCTCCACGAGACTGACCCTGATGCTTTGTCCTATGTTGATGACATCTACTTGACTGATGATGAATTAAATCCTCATTTAGCTAGGGTGAATTGCATAATTTTGCAATTTGCTGAACTTAGTTACAAGTTCACCTTTTCAAAATCTCACATTGCTTTTCTAAGTGTCCTTTTCCTTGGCTATAAATTAACCAACGAGGGTAAAAGCTTAGCCCCTCATTTTTTAGGGCAATGTGTGCAGTTGCAGCCCCCAAATACACTTAAAAAGCTACAATCCATGCTTGACTTTTAAAATTTCTGAAGAACTTACATTCCAGACTATGCTCAACGTATATGGTTTGATTCGGGCAGATTTTTCGCCATTCTGCTGGATGCCTGAACACACTATGATTCTCAGATGTTTGCAATCTGATTTACTTGAAATGTGACATTTACACACATGACTGAATACTACAAATTTGGTCATATGGATTGTTCCGGGTGCTATTGGATTTGCCTATGTCACTTTTAATAAAGGTGATACAGTTCCTATTGCTTATAAATCACATTTATATTCCCAGTAAGAAATGCATTTTGCATCTATTGAAAAAAATACTTACTGCAGTCCAGATGGCCTTACATAAGGAGTGGCCTTTGGCTCACGGTAAGTGAACAATCCTGTTTCTCCAGTGCCTGCCTTTGAAGCTGTCACAAAAGCTACCATTCCCAATTCAAAAGACCTGCATCCCCATTGGGTTCAATACAGGCTATATCTTTAACAGCAGTGGATGTAACCTTTGGTTTTGATCTTTCTTTATAGGCACAATAATTCTTACAGTAAAAACATGTTTATCCTATTCCCTCCTTACTTCTTTCTCTCATGAATATAAGTGTATTATTTGCAGCCATGGTTTGACACAACCTGCTGTAGGTTCTAAGCAGCAATATTCAGCAGCAGGCGCTATCATTGAAGGCACTATGTTGGACAAAGTTTTTCAATCAACTATCATTCATACCCAGTCTCTAGGAGACTGTACCACTCATTTGACAGAACTAAGTTTTGCTTTTTGCTCTTGAACATACGAATCTAGAATTCCCCACACTCATATTGTGTGATTCATTTTATTGCTCACAATCATTTAATGATAATTTGCATTTTTGGTAACAAAATGATTTTAAGTATTCCAAGGGTGCACAATTGAGCATAAAACACTTTGGGTTAAAGTGAATGGGCCCGATTCACAGAACAAACTTAAGACTAAATCCTAAACTTAGTACCATTCTGGTATTCACAGAATGCACTTAGTACTTCTGGTATTCACAGAATGAACTTACTACTTTTGCTATTCACAGAATGAACTTAGTACTTTTGCTATTCACAGAATGGATTTACGACTCCTAAACTTACGTCCGCACTCGGGCCGGAAATTCCGGCCCGGAGGCGGAGCTTCCGGCCCGGAGGCGGGGCTTCCGGGCCGGAGGCGGAGCTTCCGGCCCGGAGGTGGGGATTCCGGCCGATTTAGCTATGGCTGAAATCTCCACCTCTGGGCCGGAAGCTCCGCCTCCGGCCCGGAAGCTCCACCTCCGGCCCGGAAGCCCCGCCTCCGGCCCGGAAGCTCCGCCTCCGGGCCGGAAGCTCCGCCTCCGGGCCGGAATTTCCGGCCCGAGTGCGGACGTAAGTTTAGGAGTCGTAAATCCATTCTGTGAATAGCAAAAGTACTAAGTTCATTCTGTGAATAGCAAAAGTAGTAAGTTCATTCTGTGAATACCAGAAGTACTAGGTGCATTCTGTGAATACCAGAATGGTACTAAGTTTAGGATTTAGTCTTAAGTTTGTTCTGTGAATCGGGCCCGCAGACTTTAAGGACATATTGCCAAATGCACATGTAATTCATACATTAGGTCATCAACGTGTGGGAGCGCACGCTGTAGGCAATTCTCTGGCTGATGAGGCAACCAAATCTTCAGTAACCACTTGTAAAAATGCAGCACTCACGCGTTCTAAAACACATGTTGATAATGACATCTTGATGGCCGTCCATGCCTTTCAGGTCAGCACCACTTTACCTAAAGGTTTTCCACTGTGTGTAGGCCTGAGGGCAATTCTGTTGAGGAGAAAATGAACCGTGACTTAAAGCAATCCTTAACGACTAGAGCATTAGGTACAGGGCATGGTTGGTTAAATCATCTTTATGGGGTACAATAGGCACTCAATAATCTCCCTAAAAGATCTCTAGGTGGGTGGACCCCGTACGAAATGCTCTTTGGCATCAAGATAATTGTTCCAGACCTTGATGGTCCAGACTTTGTGGCGGCAGCCGCACCCTTTGATGTAGATAACCACTGTACTGTTGTGCAGAATTTACAAAACTCCAATGATGACCTGGCTCACAAACATTTGCCTGCAACTCTCTCTGTGAGTCCAGATACTCAAATTCCTGTCTCCGGCTAGCTTCTGAAAGTAGGAGACCTTGTCCGCGAAAAAATGGCCCTCAAGAAGTAATTTGGCCCAACATACTGTGCATACGTATGTATTTGTCACAACTTTCAGGACCTAAAGAAAATTGCTTTGTTTCAATAGAACATGTCAAGGTACAACATATGGTCGATACTCCATAGTATGCCCAGAAATAATGCTTCACAAGACTTTCCCTTGCAGCCCGTGAGCACCACTGTTGCTGCTTCTCCCCAGCTGCCAGCGGAGGTCGAGATTTCTGTCAATTTGGTGCCTGTTTCTACTTCTCCATCTTCTACAAGGGATGACGTTTACACTGATCCTCCATTGGAAACTCCTTCTGTGTTGCATTTTTCAAATCCTACTGCTGAATTGCAGCCACCTCTTTTCCATTTGAGTTCTTCAGGGTACTATATGGATTAAGACCATTTCTCTTCAGACGATTCATCTGTGTCTTTTGTTCTGCAGCCACCTCCAGCACCAATTTGTGTTTTTATTTCTTGGTTTAAACGCACTTATCTAATCCCTCTGTGGATATACATTTGGATCATCTTTTCTTTGGTTCTTTTATTCATGTGGATTGGATTTGTGACTGTCTTTTTCTTTTTGACTAATAGCTATTACCTTCCAGAACGTTCTGCTACGGACTGGTTGTTGGGGTGTTGGCTCCCCATTCCTCCTCACACAAGATGAAACGAGACTTGTCCCGAGTCAACATTTCAGCTCTTCCTGTGACTGATAGAATTGTTTGGGATAAAGTTCCATTCAATATATTTAGTCCTTCGGAGACCATGCAGATTCTATATGTGTTCAAAGTTTCTATGGGTGATGTGATAGTACCAGGATTACAATCAGATGATTGGGTTGTTGATACTGTGAATTCAATGTTTTCTCAATTGCAATATTATACTGTGTTTGAGTTGGAAGATTTATATCTTAAATACGCTGACATGTTTTGTTACCACCATTATGGGGATCATTTTTTGCATAGGGCCACTGGGCAACATCCCCATTATAATTACATGCAATGAGAACATTGTCCAACTCCACCACAGGGAAGTTCACAAACTCAAACAAAAAAATACACATATTTTAAAGGTTATGACCTTTCAGATCCAACTTCATACTGTTTTAAATTGATTCCAACCCAGTCTAAAAATATATATTCTTACTCAGACTAAGCTGCTATATGCGGCTTCATTTGTCAAACAACTGGCCCTGAAGGGTTATGATTATTGGAAAGACAATATTGATCTGAAATCCATTTGGGGGTACAAAACCCTGGCACATCCAGGGTACAGAAACTCTATTTCAAGCCTGTTTGACTCACACTCAAATTATTTTTCTAAATGAAACAGTCCAGCTAAGTACTTGTCTGGGATTGGCAAAAATGTAAGTACTGAAGGTCTGTACAATTCCTTCAATTGCCCACTTTGGCAATTGGCAATCTTATACAAATTATACAGAAGACCAGCTGAATAATACGATACATAATGGTATACTTAATTTGTCATCTGCATCTCCTGGTGGGTGGTTATTGTGGCCAATGGACACAAATGGTTGCCATTCTCCAAAACTCAACTCCACCCCTGGTTTCAAATCCAGTAGACCTGACCCATGGTACTCACAATAACTCCATTCGAACACTATTACCACCTATTCAGTAGGCAAATTATGCCAGCAATGGTTAGAACATTACACCCTATCTGCCATTAAACAACATCTTTCGTTGCTGACTGAGGACATGAATTTATCTGATTCATTTATTAGGTCCAAAGTACCCTCATTCAAAAAGATTCCTATATGCAGCATTAAATGAAATTTGGAAACCTTCACAAATTGAAGCTGCTATGAGCTTGAGACAAATTGATCAAGTTAATTTAGATAAAGTACTTTCTGTAGTAGACAGCAGTATTAATACATTATCATCTCGTATTTATAATTTGAACAGCATTGTGTCATCTGATATCGATGTTGTACATCGAATTTGTACAAAATTATATAGCGACATTATATCATGGTCAAAATCAGCTCAGATCTATTATGCAGTTCAGTTGGACACTTCAAACACTAAAAAATGGACGAGTTCCCTGGCATTAATTGAATTTTACCACTTTGTTTCTACTTTTTAATTTAAATCACACACAACAATCCATGGCTATGATAGACACAACATATATCATGTTACAAGTAGAGAAATTAGAGAAGGTCCCATTCACTGTAGCCGAAATGCCTTACGTGGTATGGATAATACACAGAGTCATCTCTCGGACTATATTGACATTTCAGTTTACAGCTTGTGTGAAACATTTGTTGACTATAGATATGAACCCCTTGCGAGTAGCTACATTTATGAGCTATGCCCGCTGCCGTTTACCTATCGCTGCTGAGAGGTTTTTCTCACAGGAGAGGAGTGTGACTCCACTGAAGGCCATTCACTTGTTTGTCAATATGTTATACTCCAAGGCATTTGCAATGTTCGAGCACCTAATTTGGCTTGTTATTTAAAAGGAACACCAGCTCCCGAAATTCTTCACTTCATAACCATATTTTGAAGTGGGAGTTATCGCATGCTTAATAATCAGGACTGTTGTCATATGTGGGCAGGAGTCCTGTATTTTGTGTCCCTTTCCCAGTTAGAAACTTGTTGCAATAAAGTCCTGTTTCCCCCTCCACACGGAGAGGTAGATAGTTGTTGTGGCCTTCCATTCTGACTTTGAAGGCAGATTTCAGCAAGCTAAGCAGACTCAAAGCAATATTATTTCAATAAGAATTGGCTCTTCCTCCAGCTTACGAGACCTTCGAATTGTAGGTGGCCAGAGCTACTGTTGAAATACAGTCATTGTCAAATACTGATTTTCCCCTGCAATTCGGGGGAACTAATACATCAAATATTTCATGCTTCTTATACTGTGGTCATGAGCGCATGCTTCAGCTCTTTTGCATGATTCTGTTACAGGCGTTAAATGTGGATTGGTGCCTAACATTCCACCGCACGTACTTCACCTGTGCGCAAACTATCTTTCACTACATCTGGTGCCCCTTCCAATGGGCACTGAACATATGCCTTGGATCTTGAATTGCTGATGAGTTCCTTAGTGGCCCTTATCAGGACTGTTCCTTTCCTTTGCGGCCTCTACAAAATCTGAGTCTCCAGCAAATGGGTAACAGGAGATTTTGTGCATCAGCACAGCGATTTGCTGGATGAAAGTTTCATTGAAGCCAACGCAGGTTGCCCAGAGATAGTATCTGCATCTATTGGAGCATAGGATCATGTCTGATCATTGGAATTTATAAACTGGGCCACAGACTTGAGTATCTTTGTGGATGCGGACCCCATCATGCAGTCCTTTGCCTCCATCATGGCTGCATATATAGTGGATCCCTCTGACACACATTAATTGATTACGTTTATTTTTAAATTGTCCTTTGCTGGCCTGTAAGTTCTATTAATTTTTAGTGTTAGCCTTGTGTTTGCTTATCTTTTTTTTTTCATTCCCTTACGTGGTTCCTTCCTGACCAAGGGGAAGGTGTCATTTGTTCAATGCAGGGCCTATTGTAGTTTTCTCTGTGCTAGCCTGACTGTGCATGACAGGCTGCATGAGCTTTGCACATGTTATTACATGATCATATTTGCGTCACATTATATTTTCACACAGAACCTGCAGTTGTTTCCTCATTCCGTTCTTTCCTGGAATTTAGTCTGAACAGCATACAAGGTCAAGCAACAATGTCCCTTGTTATTATGTTCTGGTGAGACACTCGCACCTAGACACAAAACAGAAATGCAGCTGTCGTTTATGAACATGTGAACCTTGTCTTATAGGTACACACAGTAATGTAACAGACAGAGAGAGATCAATATTTCCTGAGAGAAGATCACAGCTGTATCTGAGATATAATACATTCATCTGTGTATGCTAAGGTATGGGGTCGGCTGCTAAACCTAGAGGTCCTTGCTGTATAATCAGTTTTGCTTCTTTAGGAGGGTAGGAGAGTTAGGATATACTGTCCTATGATATTGCAGGGCTTTTCATAATTCACTGTTTATTGACAATACTAAGGTCAAGATTTCTGTCAATTTGGTGCCTGTTTCTACTTCTCCATCTTCTACAAGCGATGACGTTTACACTGATCCTCCATTGAAAATGCCTTCTGTGTTGCATTTTTCAAATCCTACTGCTGAATTGCAGCCACCTCTTTTCCATTTGAGTTCCTCAGGGTACTATATGGATTAAGACCATTACTCTTCAGACGATTCATCTGTGTTTTTGGTTATGCAGCCACCTCCAGCACGGGTTTGTGTTTTTATTTCTTGGTTTAAACCCACTTATCTAATCCCTCTGTGGATATACATTTGGATCATCTTTTCTTTGGTTCTTTTATTCATGTGGATTGGATTTGTGACTGTCTTTTTCCTTTTGACAAATAGCTATTACCTCCCAGAATGTTCTGCTATGGACTGGTTGATGGGATGTTGGCTCCCCATTCTTCCTCCTACAAGATGAAACGAGACTTGTCCCTAGTCAACATTTCAGCTGTTCCAGTGACTGATAGAATTGTTTGGGATAAAGTTCCATTCAATATATGTAGTCCTCCGGAGACCCTGCAGATTCTATATGTGTTCAAAGTTTCTATGGGTGATGTGATAGTACCAGGATTACAATCAGATGATTGGGTTGTTGATACTGTGAATTCAATGTTTTCTGAATTGCAATATTATACTGTGTTTGAGTCGGAAGATTTATATCTTAATTACGCTGACATGTTTTGTTACCACCATTATGGCCATCATTTTTTGCATAGGGCCACTGGGCAACATCCCCATTATAATTACATGCAGTGGGAAAATTGTCCAACTCCACCATAGGGAAGTTTACAAACTCAAACAAATAAATACACATATTTTAAAGGTTATGACCTTTCAGATCCAACTTCCTACTGTTTTAAATTGATTCCAATCCAGTCTAAAAATATATATTCTTAGTCAGACTAAGCTGCTATGTGCAGCTTCATTTGTCAAACAACTGGCCCTGAAGGGTTATGATTATTGGAAAGACAATATTGATCTGAAATCCATTTGGGGGTCCAAAACCCTGGCACGTCCAGGGTACAGATACTCTATTTCAAGCCTGTTTGATTCCCACACAAATTATTTTTCAAAATGAAACAGTCCAGCTAAGTACTTGTCTGGGATTGGCCAAAATTAAAGTACTGAATGCCCGTACAATTCCTTCAATTGCCCACTTTGGCAATTGGCAATCTTATACAAATTATACAGAAGACCAGCTGAATAATATGATACATAATGGTATACTTAATTTGTCATTTGCATCTCCTGGTGGTTGGTTATTGTGGCCAATGGACACAAATGGTTGCCATTCTCAAAATCTCGATTCCAACCCTGGTTTCAGATCCAGTAGACCTGACCCATGGTACTCACAATAACTCCATTCGAACTCTATTACCACCTATTCAGTGGGCAAATGATGCCAGCAATGGTTAGAACATTACACCCTATCTGCCATTAAACAACATATTTTGTTGCTGACGAGGACATGAATTTATCTGATTTATTTATTAGGTCCGAAGTCCCCTCATTCAAAAAGATTCCTATATGCAGCATTAAATGAAATTTGAAAACTTTCACAAATTGAAGCTGCTATGAGCTTGAGACAAATTGATCAAGTTAATTTAGATAAAGTACTTTTTGTAGTAGACACCAGTATTAATACATTATCATCTCGTATTAATAATTTGAACAGCATTGTGTCATCTGATATCGATGTTGTACATCGAATTTGTACAAAATTATATAGCGACATTATATCATGGTCAAAGTCAGCTCAGATCTATTATGCAGTTCAGTTGGACAATTCAAACATTAAAAAATGGACGAGTTCCCTGGCATTAATTGAATTGTACCGCTTTGTTTCTACCTTTTAATTTAAATCACACACAATAATCCATGGCTATGATAGACACAACATATATCATGTTACAAGTAGAGAAATTAGAGAAGGTCCCATTCACTGTAGCCGAAACACCTGACGTGGTATGGATAATACACAGAGTCATCTCCCTGACTATATTGACATTTCAGTTTCCAGCTTGTATGAAACATTTGTTGAAAAGTAGATATGAACCCCTTGGGAGTAGCTACATTTATGAGCTATGCCCGCTGCCGTTTTTCCTATCGCTGCTGAGAGGTTTTTCTCACAGGAGAGGATTGTGACTCCACTGCAGGCCATTCACTTGTTTGTCAATATGTTATACTCCAAGGCATTTGTAATGTTCCATTACCTAATTTGGCTTGCTATTTAAAAGGAACACCAGTTCTCGAAATTCTTCCCTTCATAACTATACTTTCAAGTGAGAATTATCGCATGCTTAATAATCAGGACTGTTGTCGTATGTGGGCAGGAGTCCTGTATATTGTGTCCGTTTCCCAGTTAGAAACTTGTTGCAATACAGTCCTGTTTCCCCCTCCACATGGAGAGGTAGATAGATGTTGTGGCCTTCCATTCCGACTTTGAAGGCAGATTTCAGCAAGCTAAGCAGACTCAAAGCATTATTGTTTCAATAAGAATTGTCTCTTCCTTCTGCTCACGGGACCTTCGAATTGTAGGTGGCCAGAGCTACTGTTGAAATACAGTCATTGTTAAATACTGATTTTCCCCTGCATTTCGGGGGAACTAATAGATCAAATATTTCAAGCTTCTTATACCGTGGCCAGGAGCTCATGCTTCAGCTCTTTTGCATGATTCTGTTACAGGCATTATATGTGGATTGGAGCCTAACATTCCACTGCGCGTACTTCACCTGTGTGCAAACTATCTTTCACTACATCTGGTGTCCCTTCCAATGGGCACTGGACATATGCCTTGGATCTTGAATTGCTGAAGAGTCCCTTAGTTGCCCTTATCAGGACTGTTCCTTTCCTTTGCGGCCTCTACAAAATCCGAGTCTGGAGCAAATGGATAACAGGAGATTTTGTGCATCAGCACAGCGATTGCTGGATGAAAGTTTCATTGAAACCAACGCAGGTTGCCCAGAGATAGTATCTGCATCTATTGGAGCATAGGATCATGTCTGTTCATTGGAACTTGTGAACTGGGCCCCAGACTTGAGTATCTTCGTGGATGCAGACCCCATCATGCAGTCCTTTGCCTCCATCATGGCTGCATATATAGTGGATCCCTGTGACACACATTAATTGATTACGTTTATTTTTAAATTGTCCTTTGCTGGCCTGTATTTCTATAAATTTTTAGTGTTAGCCTTGTGTTCGCTTATCTTCTATTTTTTTTTCATTCCCTTACATGGTTCCTTCCTGACCAAGGGGAAGGTGTCATTTGTTCCATGCAGGGCTATTGTAGTTTTCTCTGTGCTAGCCTGACTGTGCATGACAGGCTGCATGAGCTTTGCACATGTTATTACATGATCATTTTTGAGCCACATTATATTTTCACACAGAACCTGCAGTTGTTTCCTCATTCCGTTGTTTCCTGGAATTGAGTCTGAACAGCATACAAGGTCAAGCAACAATGTCCCTTGTTATTATGTTCTGGTCAGACACTCCCACCTAGACACAAAACAGAAATGCAGCTGTCGTTTATGAACATGTTAAATCTTGTCTTATAGGTACACACAGTAATGTAACAGACAGAGAGAGATCAATATTTCCTGAGAGAATATCACAGCTGTATCTGAGATAAAATACATTCATCTGTGTATGCTAAGGTGCGGGCCGGCTGCTAAACCTAGAGATCCTTGCTGTATAATCAGTTTTGCTTCTGTAGGAGGGGAGGAGGGTTAGGATATACTGTCTTATGATATGGCAGGGCTTTTCATAATATACTGTTTATTGACAATACTGATATTATTTTTGCTAGGCAGTTGTTTTCTAATTGTGGCACGTATACTGCATTTCAGAGCACGATAGACAAACATTTCAAACTTCCTTTGTGTCTCTTTCATATTTTACTGTGGACATTTGTGAGTGTTTGAGTGACAGGGAATATCTTGTCACCTCAATCCCTGAGAAGGGTCAAGATTGTTGTGTTCTGGGGCGTTAATTCACTTGTTCCTCTGGTTATGAGTAGGAGGGCAAGTAAGACACTGTAGCTAGTCGGACACTAGCTCATGGTACTGAAGTGGTATGGTGACTCAGTCCCTAACTACTGATGCTCTGGTCCCTAGCATAGTTCTACTATTGAGCAGAACCCCTGCAAAAGTTCATAAATTGGAATGTTGAAATTGGCAGATATATAATCCCATGAATTATCCAGTCAGCTAATGGTGTTTCTCTCATAGTGAACAGTAACTTCTCTAGATGTTCTATGTTTAACCTTGTGTATGTCACATCCTCCTTTACAATCATTTTCTGTTCCCATGTTAAACTGTATGGCAGAAGTAAATAAATAGTGTTCAAATGCTTCCAGGGTACATGACCATTGTGCAAAGTTTGTAAAGTCTAGCATAATAGAATGATGGATCTAAGCTGACTTTGTCCATGTTGTAAAATGGACATGTCACTTTGTATGATATTGATAGCTGATGACTCAATGCTGCTCAGCGTATAAATTCTAGTGGATAAACTGGTCATGCTATTGTCAACGACCACTAGAGTTTTTCTAAATTCACTTTGAAAACTTCACGTATCAGCTCAGCAGCTTCTTGCTGTGACACCTTCCACAACTCATTGTATACAGCACACAAAAATCATATTCTGTAAATCCTATAAAACCATGTCATCAGAAAGGAGAGACCAGTTCTCTTTCACTTCATCTAACGTGGAATGTTTTAGCCATTCACAGCACAATTTTCCCACGATATAAATGGTTACTACTCCTGAATGTTGTGTCTGCGTTTAACGTGGGTCTGCCCTGTTTCTCCTATGTTTATTTTATGAGGTTTAAAAAATTTACATGAGAACCATTAGTATCTAATTGCCACACTCTAGCCTGGAAGGTGAAGAATTATATGTACCATTGTTGAGCATGTTGTTGAACTTTTCCTCTGTAAAATTTGTAAAGTGTTGCCAATCCTCAAAAAGTGCAAATGTGGGAATGTTTGGTATGTTCATATCATTGATCTTAGTCAGGCAGAGGCAGGATGCTTTTTGCACAGTTTTGTTCAGGAAACAAGGCCTTATTGCCTTGATCTTGCCAGTCTTATAGCTCCCCAGACAGATATTAACTCACAATTATCCTTCCAAAAGTTGTACCCTTGTATTGATAACTGGAAAATGAAGGAGGCAGTATAAATTAATTTTGTGTCAGTTAGCAGATTTTTCTTTTCCGGCGAAGGGAGAAGCTTATAATAATAAGACTCTGGGTCTATGGGGTTTTTGTCACAAAAATATGCAAACTTCTGTGTGAATGTTTTGGAGCTACAGTGCAGGGCAGTGTTCCCATTGTGTGCAAATAAATATTGCATGTGGATACTAGCTGTGCATAAGTGATGGTGTGCATAGTGTTAAAACAAAACCTTTCATCATAATTTGATGTTCAACTATACATATCTTCAAGTTCAAATACAGTATAATGTTCTAGCTCATCAAGCATAGATTTGATTATGTTAATGTCCTAATCAGAGTTGTTGGCAGGAATAATAATGTAATTCAGTGATATTTTAAATGCTTACAGTATCTATAAAGCTTCTGTTGGTCCAAACATGTCATATGGTACCTTAACCCAAACAATTCAATCAATAACAGAACGGCCGAAATGTTCACAAGGGACAGGTCTCCTCAAACTTTTGTGTGCTGAAGAATGAGGCTTCATTGCAGTCGATAGCAATTTAACAGCAGAGCGTTCTGAGACAGTGTCCATTCAGAAGCAAAACGAATAACTAATCTAGATGAAAAGGAAAAGCAATGAAATGGTATTCCAAATTTAAATCCAATGTAGAATAAAATAAGCCAAATTATAAATGCACTAGTTCCATGCGGTGGTGGGTCTGACGTATTCAAGGAAAAGTCATCAATGTCAAAAAAATTAGCCAGAGGCAGTATGTACAAAGGAAAGCACCTCAAGGGGGTTGTGCAAAACGTGTGATTCATTCCAATGTTAGATCATAATAAACAACTTTGTTGTTGGCATGTGGTGTTGAAATCTGTCCATTTTCATATGATGATCGGATGGTAATGGTAAATTTAACTGGAATTAGCAAGACTTCAGCAAAGATCTCCAGCTGGGGAGCAGAAACCTCAGTGTTGGTAAAATCTTGTAAGGGGATTTCCTGTATGATATTGAGAAGAGGCAGGTAACTACACTGGAGCCCTTGTCTCCTACTGTGAAGGACTGTCCACATGGTGTGGTTTTATTAGGTCCATCAACCCAAAACATTTTTGTTTACAACAAGCACGGGGACAGTAAATGTACTGTTCTGGTACTTTCAACAGCCAGGACCTACACAGGTGCTCTGTAAGATGGTCAAAACTCCTTCTTGTAAACAATCTTTCTTCAAACCGGATCCCTAATCTTTGGAATCCAGCCAGGGAGCGCTGGTTGTCCCTTCGCTGTGCTAGCGGCAGAATGTTTCTCAAGCTTGTTGCTTTTCTCCTCCCAGAAATCTTTCACTTCCTGTGAAACAGGCAAATGTTCACTAATCAAAAAAAGATGTTTCTGCCGCCATTGCACTAAGATTGTGAAGGTCTGGAGCCCGCATCTTGATCCCAAACATGACCTCATAGGGAGTCCTACCACCCAAGGATGGTCTTGGCAGATTGTTTAAGGCTCTCTGTACCCCATACAGGTGGTGGACCCAACACAACCAGAACCTAATACTCTATCTATTAAAGACTGCTTTAAGGCACAGTTTGTCTTTTCCACAAATGCATCTCCTTCAGGGTGATAGGGTGAGGAGTAGTGCACAGTCATACATAAGGTTCCCATGGTATCCCTTAAGCCTTAGCGGCAATAGTTGGGTCCTGGTCTGAATGGAATGCGGCTACTGCATATGTGCTGATGAAGACTTGCACATATAACAGTTCGAGCATCAGCCAATTGCTGTGGCCTTACTTATAGGATCAATAATAACCCTGGGCTTCGTGCTCTGCTTCGCCCACGGAGTGCACGTAGCGCTGCCTGCTTCGCCGTTTACGAAGTAGGCGTAGCAGGCAGCGCTACGCACACACCGTAGCGAAGCAGAGCTGTCCGCCACCCGCCTCCCGCCCGCCCTATTTTTAAAATAATTTAAAGAAGATTAAAGGTAAATAAACCTCCTTACCTTCAGCGCGGTGTCCCGGTGCTCCCTCTTCTTGCTGACGGTAACTTCTTCATGCAAATTGTCATGCGCGGACGCCCGCGCATGCGCATTTCTCATGAGAAATGGGCATGTGCGGGCGTCCGCGCATGCGCATTTGCGTGAAGAAGTTACCGTCAGAAAGAAGAGGGAGCCCTGGGACGCCGCACTGAAGGTAAGGAGGTTTATATTTACTTTTAACCTTCTTTAAATTATTTTTAAATTAGCGCGGGCGGGAGTCGGGCGGCGCTTAGTGGGGCTATGCGGAGCGCACATGTGTGCGTAGATTTTGCCACACTACGCGCTGCTCCACGTAGCCCCACTACGCCCACTATGCCCAGGCCTGATCAAGAACAGCTAACAGAATATATTTCAAAGAGCCATCAGTGTGTAGTGGCCTGTAATGGTCCAGATCAATGTAGGACCAAGGCTTCTATGAAATTAAGAGAGGTGTCTGTGGAGGACGTGCTGTGGTGGAGCGTGAGAAGTTGGCTTGGTATATGCAGTCCATTAATTAATGTGAGCACCTTACACCAGTCCAAACAACCCTTATGCTGATTTAAGAGGTCAAAGATAACCTTAGAAAGCTATCCAAGTGGTAGCTGTGGAGAGCAGCCTTCAGGCTTAGTCTTGTAGGAATGTTAAGCAGCTTGTTTTACCAGAATGCAACCTTATAGTATTAGTTAAATGAAAGGAGAACCACACAGTAGTTATCAAAATATATATTTATTACTATAACACTCTCTAGTACGACACAGTATCTTCTACACGAAGATATTCACAAGCACACAATACTGTAGCACAGAAACAATAGTAAATAGCACAAATACACAGTGGACTCCAGGGGTAGCATATACTAAAATAGTGGTATAAGAACCACGACTCAAGTCAAGACAGTGTCCAGAGGATGTAGAATCGCTGGGACACCAAGGAACCACCCAAGGTGAGAAAGTAGGGACCCCACGGAGGATGAGTGCAGAGTGGGAATACGACTGTGTGCTCCGTACAATTCTACGGGGATGTCGTGGTTGAAGTTTTAGAGATTAAGGACCTTTCCCAGTAGACTACAAAGATACCTCGGGGAAGTTAGGAGGTTGGAGTGTCACCCTACCCGTGGATACCATAATACCAGTGTTTCCTATCCAGGGGAGCCGGGTGCATTGTTCTGAAGTAGCATCGGAAACCGCCGTTGATCCCAATGGGGGACTTCGAAGAAGAGCCACTGTGGGAAGGAAGGAAGAAAAGTGTCAGTTGGAAGCCAAAGGTGGATTCTTGTCGAAGAGTACCTGAAAGCAGATGGTACAGAGTCTTGGTCACTCAGGAGTGACCAGGGGCTCGGTAGATGAATGCCCACCGTTGTTGGGTGCTTCAGGAGCGTTGAGGGGGTTCTTGACTCTGCAGCCACAGGGACCAGGAGACGTTGAGGGAAAACAGGAGCTGGATACAAGCTATCCCACAAAGGATGTCAAGTGCTGAGGGGTTGGTGTCTGGTAGGGAGCTCCAACAAGCCTTGGCAATGACAACCCATGCAGAAGTTCAAAAAAGGTTACGGTTCGGACCAGCAAAGTCCAGGAGACTCACAAAAGCAAGGGAAATCAGGGCAGACCTGGAGGTTGGACAGATTCAGGGGACCCTGCCAGGGAGGGTCTGGATAGTGCGGAGGTTACTCCCATGTCCTTTGTCCAGTTTCATGCCAGAGCAGGAGCCAACGGCTCCCAGGACTGGTTTGAACTGTTCTATGAGCAGGGACACCAAATGTGCCCCTCGTGCAGACTTTCGGTCTCTGGCAAGCACACCCACCAAGCCCTATTACACTAAATCCTGTCTGGGAAGTGGTCACAAACATCTCGTTGTCAATTCCATTCAGCCCAGAGAATATCATATCCAAATGTAAGGTTCTCCCATAAGAGAAATGTAATGGTGCGTGTTATATCACCCTCCATTTGGAGTTGCAAATCATATAATCTGCCTGCAGCACTAACTTTTTAATCTAAGGTTTTCTCCCGAACCAACTGATAAGTTGGTCTAGCCACCAGAAATTCTTGAAGATTCTGGTGAACTATCACGACTTCTGCCACGCTGTCTAACAGAGTTGGAGGCCACTGCTTGTTCAGAAGCAGAGTCCTCAATATGTGTGGCATGTTTAAGTGAAATCCCATCCAATTTCTTCTTTTTAAATTGAGGATTTTGTTGTGGAAGTTTTTCTTACTTTTTACTATCAAGTCAGACTAGCTTTGTGAGTGCTTCTTTAGTTTCACATACTCCTCCGATCTATGCTCTGATTGGCCTCCTCTCTCCAAGCATTTTTTGGATGACTCCTCAAAGGAACAAGAAGGAATTTTGCCAGTATATTGATACTTATCATGCTGTTTAATTGTTTCACAATTGTGCAGGTTATAGCACTTTTCAGAGGACTCCTGTGGAGAAAATCCACCTTGTGGTTTAGTCTTTTCTTTATTTTTCCTATTATCCCAGCATTTATTTAAAAAGACTCTGGTGTCTGTTTTGAGTTATCCTTTACAGAATTGCACCTAAGTTGTGGTTTATTAGGTCTGGTTCCCAAATGATCTCGACCTATTTATTTATTTTTTGGGGAATTTTATATAGAGTGAACTAGACCCGAAGGAATCAGAGCGCTTTACATGAGCACCAGTTGCGTTACAGATGTACATGTTCCTTTTTTTGTAAGGCACGAGGAAATTAAGTGATTTGCCCAGAATCACAGGATGTTGAGCATCCTTGTCGCGACTCAAACCCAGTTCCCCAGCTCCTTTTTGAATTCAAAATCCAGGCTGATTCTGAGGTTGTGTGCGTGGTCTGTGGGGGATGAAGGGTTCCTGAGGGCGGGGGGCCACCATGTGTCATTCCAGGTGTCGGGGTGTGGGCCCATGATGAGCAAACTCGGTTTTGTCCGTGTTGAGTTGTCGGCAGCTGTTCTTCATCCACCTGGTGACCGCTTCCATTTCATCTTGAAAGTTGTGTTTGGAGATGTTGGGTTTGTTGGATAGGGAGAGGATGAGCTGGGTGTACATACATACATACGTACATGCTGGGTCCTTCATGGGTTTAGAGATTACTGTAATTGAGGCTGCTAGGATTGAGCATTTCATCATTTTGGTTTCATCAAAGGAATTGAAAAGGTGAACCAATACTTGGACCAGAGAATGACAGACTGTGGAGCAAAGCATTAAAACCATCTGGGACAGGTGACTTGTTCATCTGAAGTCTAGCTGTGCTTGAGATAATTTCCCCTACTTTAATAGACTGCTCTACTTTGTCCACCTGGGCCTCAGTTAGTTTTGGAATGTTAGCACTAGTGAGGAATTCCCGTTTGTGTTGTGGGGTTTTAGAGCCCACCGAGTATCGAAAGCTGCAGTAATTTCTGAATTATTGCTAAATATCAGAATTGCTTTTTAGAATTTTCTCTTCTTGACTTTTTAAGGTTGTGATTCCTTCTCTTGCTATCTCCATGCCTAATTTGCAGCCTAGAGGTTTCCTAGCTATGTTGCCTCTTGTGTAAAATTGTATTCCTAGTAGTGCATATACTGCCCTGCCTGTGTAATTTCAATTTGGGGACTAAGATTTAGGGTCGTGCGCCAGATTTTGAAGGCCCTCACTAAGTATCCTGCTATCAGGATTTCTTTATCACCTCTTTGCACTAGGTTTGTTATGACATGACTGAAACAGTTTTGTTGTGACCCATTTGGTTTGTACATGTTGGTTAATGTGATTGTGAGATAACATTGTGTAGTATGTAGAGCTAACAGCAGTCCATTCCCTTCCTTCACTTTTCCTTGTTTTTTCCTATAAAAGGGATAGATAGGAGATATTTCTATGGAAAGCATCTGGATCTTATTCAGAACCAATCTTTTTCTAGGACATGTGTCTCTTGTATGAAGTATGTCATATTCATAGAGCAATGACTGCAAGCTGCAAAGCGGGGGTGTTCATGCTTCTTGTATTGAAACTAATGATCTTCTCCACCATACTCTGCCGTTGTCTTTCTCACCGTCCCATCCCCTCCTAATTTCCCATACAGTGTCAAATATATTGCATTCTGCATTCTTGAATTTGATATAACAAATCTAGATGTATCTTTTTAAATTATGAAGATCCATTTATTCTTTGGGTCTGTGCGCAAGTGAATGTTTAATTTAGAAGGCTGGTTATCCACTGCAAGTGAAATGGTCACTATCTTAATAGGTCCAGTTAAAGGTTTCAATAATTAAAACATGAGCTCAACCCTTAGTAGCTATGGCAGAGAACAGATAGGATTAATTTAAGAAAATGTGTAAAGCATTTAGAAGTACCAAAACATTTAAAAAGTTAAAAACATAAGAAAATAAAAATCCCACTGTAATTTATTAGACAGAGAATACTTTAATGAGCAAAGTGACCCTAAAATAAAAAACATCCAGTAGGGAAACACCAGATAGGAATTTCTATATTTAGTTAAAAATAGCAGCAAAAAGGACGAAACACCAATAGCAGTCCATGGTTGTGGTGGACCAGGAACAATGGACAATTTCAGGCCAATGATGATGAAGCGCAGGCTGGATACACCAACCAGGCTCGACCTAGTTAGAGGTTTAAATTGGGATGTAGCCATTTTTTCTGGAAGTCAAAATCCTTCTGCAGGAAAAGGCTGAAGGCTATATCTGTGGTGGGCTCCACAATGTTGGATAGGTGATGGACTCGGTCCCAGTAAAGCTGCTGGTTTTGGGGGCAAAAACTCAGAGTGGGAAAATTAGAATTTCATGCTCAGGGAATTCCTCTCACCAGTAGGATACTTATGGTGCCTTGGCTTGGTCAAGATTTTTACATTTAAACTCCTCTTTTTCAGATATCTCCAGCAGGGCAAGGCTGTGGGTTGTGTCTAAGGAGGGCCAGATGAGGCTCATACCTTCTCAACGAGGCCCAGTTAGAAACAACCAAGGTCTTTTGCACTTTTTCAGAAGTTCCTTTGTGCCCTACCGTGAACAATCCCACAATCACCCCACTCGATAATTCAAGCTGGATAAACTCTACTCCCCTTGTGTAGAGTCTGTATGTCCACCCAGAGGTGTGGCCTGGTGTCGCAAAATGGGTTCTGCCATTTAGTATACCTGGATTTTTTGTTTTTTTGATCACCTGGTTTTGGACCTTTTAACTGTGAGTGAGTCTCACTATATGTGTCTCACCCATGATAAGCACACATAAAATGGACTGCTTGTATTTGCCACCAGAGTCCGCCTTTTAAGATTAGGCTACTGCGAGGCAGCTAGGGCAAGGGGCAGAGGTAGCCTTGTGTAGTGGGAACTCTACAGGGTTAGATATTGTCCCGGGATAGACTTTATCGTATTGGTGGTCACACATATAGTATGACGTAATGTTTTGTCTGCAGTGATATTTTATTATACATATCTAGGAAAATGTGCCTTAAAGTGCAGTATTGCTCCCATTAGGCCTAAAAAGTCCCGTGAGGTATGGTATGAAAATGGGGTGGAAAGTGTGCGCCCAGCTCATGTACCCAGGTCCCAAGATCATAAGGAATTTTCATATTACCCTGTCCCAGATCAGTATCTGAGTCCAGGCCTTTTATCACCCTATTGGTACAATTTAATTCCATTTCTCCCCAGCAAAAGGAACACACAAAATGACACAAAATGAGTAATTAACAGTGCTTCCCTTAGTTCCTGAGGAGGAAGGGATAGGGAAGAAAATATTTTAATTAGCTGTCACACTGTGTCAGGGCTGGGGAATTCCCAGGCCCACTGAACAAAGGAGGGAGCCCAGACGACTGGATCCAACATAGGAAGGGGTGGCTCCTCTTTGAAATTGAGGTAGGAAAGACCCTGGTGGTGATGTCAGTGGGAGGCGCTGCTGATGCTCCCAGAGAAGATGTGACCAGTGACTCCTGGTTGAGCCATCTTGAACTGTCCCAGCATGCTGTGCAGGAGTTTTGGGACAGGTACGGAGAGGTGATGTGGCACCTGGATTGGACAGGGGTGCCTGGCTTCTATGACTTTCCATCCCTTTCTAAAAAACTGTTACACAAGGGAGAGAGGGGCTGTTTGTGTTTTTTGCTGCTGGACACAGGGTCTGCGACATCCATGGACAACTGGAAGGACAAACCCTCTGCTGCCCAAAAGGACTAGGGACTCTGTCCCCAGTTGACCACAGGACCAAAGGGTATCTCTAAGGACAAGTGAGGCTGACCCCCTATACCTTAGGAGGATTAGTTGGGGGAAAGGTGTGGACTTCTGCACCTAGAGACAAACACAAGGAGGGAAAGCGAGTGCAGGAATCCAGTTCCCAGCTCCCTGTAAAGTACACTAGCTTGGAGAGGAGTTCTACCAAAACTGCACCTGGTGGCTAGAACTCACCACCTGGAGTAAACTGAGCCCAAGAACTTTCAAATTGGCCCATCAGGTTGGTGACCTTTGCTTGTGGCGCTCCATTGATTTTACTAAAAATACCGTTGGGGTGGTCCAGGGGTCAACGCAGAAGATTCTTCGTTATTCGAAGGGAGGGGCATGGATGGTGCCTCCTCCATGTTTCTACTTTTGCTTCTGGTGGCCCCTATCTTCCTGGGGGCTGACACAAGAGGGCCGGGGTAGCATCATCACACCCCCAACAAAGAGAAAAGGAGACCCAGGAACACATATCTTGGCTCCCAACGTAAGCACCTAAGGGGGAGCACCATTGCGCTCCTGAGAGAAGAGGAGAAAGGGCACAGGACCCTGTCTCTGGGCCCCCAATGATACAGTGGGGAGCACTGTCACATTTCCTTTGCCAGGGTACCCCCCCTTCCTGTGCCTGTGTCTGGGTGAAGCGGGCAGACACCACAAAAGAAGACACCATGCGCACAGGAGTGGTTCGGGGAGATGAGCACTGCTGGATCCAGTGCAACTAGCAAAGGAGATTACATGGCCGGGCGGGGTGCTGGCTGGGGCAGCCAGAGGTGGACTCCCCGAGCTGCCCCCAATGAAGGCTACCACACATGGTGTCCAGGTGGGACCGGGCAGCCCCTATGGGACCTTTCAAGAAAAACACAAATTGAAAGCTAAAAGGACACACCGTGGTGTGAGGCTGAGCAGCACAGCACCGCTTCCGATTGCAGTGCTCCATAATGCCCTGTGGGGCATATTTGCATATTCAAAAACCTTCATATGACGGCTCTAGGAGGATAGGGGCACCACCAACTGCACCAAAAAGGTGCATGGGACTGCATGAGTGCAGCAGCCCTCTCTTCCCTTATTTTCTCAGGGTGACCCTATGGGGGTCATTATGATAGTGGTGAATCCGCGACGGGCAGCCTGCAATTGGTGGATTCACCACCATCTTGCGGCTACTCTCCACCCGCCAGATATGGCAATCGTTGAAATTGCCTGTCAGACCCGGGCAGCATACCTAGAATGGTGGCAGTGCTTAGCAGGCACCGTCCACAATATTAGGATGCTGCATTCCACCAGCTTTTGATTAGCAGTTCCTCCGCAATTCAAAGGTTGGCAGAGATCGACTTTGGGGGCCCATTGTAGGCCCCCCTTGTGCAGGGGCAATGCAATTGTGCACTTGGCATTTCCCTGCACCAGGTGGCAGGCACGGCGTGGTGCCTGCCACGTAGTGCAAGGAAATGCAAAACTTGCATTTCTACCATTGCGGCGGCCGCTGCAGCCAGCAGCACCCGCCAGAATGGTAAACATGCACAATGCGACTGCCACAGTGGCGGTCACACAGAATTGCACTTGCGGGACCGCTGCCAAATAGGCAGGCGGTCCCAATACCCGTAACGATGGTGGACAAAGTTAAGTTTGTCCGCCATCATAATGAACCCCTATGTTTCTGGGGGCACAGAAATGATGACACCTCTAGGATTTTCATAATTTTTATGAAGGACACCCAAAGCTGGAGCTTTTGCCCTATAGCTGTGAGTGCAGTGCTTTCTTGGGGCTGGAAAAAAATCTTGATGACAAAAATATCGATAACAAAGATAAAGATCTCAAAAATATTGATAACATTAAAAAAATGAAACACAACAAAAACATTGACATAAATAATATCCACAACACAAACATCGTAAAATACATATAAACTATACCGAAAATAACATTTAAACATAAAATTAAACTATTTTCAATAATATAATAAATTAACAATCACAAAAAAATTACAAAATTAATAACATTAAATAAAACAAACACACTAAAAATCCAAAAACAAATAAATAAACAAACAATACAACATAAACAAATATCACAACTATCAAAAATAAACAAAATATATATCAAATTTTTCTACATATACATTTAAATAAGAATAATAAACAAAATTAAAACAAATATTAACCCCTTCGCTGCTAGGCCTTTCCCCCCCTGTGCTAAGCCTTTTTTTGGCTATTTGTGGTAGTTGGCGCTTATGCCCTGTAACTTTTTGAACACATAAGGTATCCACGCCAAATTTCCGACCTTTTTTCCAACATCATGGGGATTTTAAAGGTACCCAGGGTTTGTGGATTCCTCCGGAGGGTACCCAGAAATTAGCCAAAATACAGCTAAAATTTGGAAAAATTGGAAAAAAGGGCCACAGATGAAAGCGTCTGTTTTTTTCCCTACAAATGGTATCAAAAAGGGGTTGTGGTGCTGAAATCACCATCTTCCCAGCTTTCATGGACAAGCAGACTTTGTCAGAAAACCGAATATTTTACACAGTTTTGGAATTATCTGGTACATAGCCTATTTTTGCTATTTTTTGGACTTTCAACCTCTTTCCAGTTAATGGTAGAAATTGTTATGAAAGCAATAAAGGAGCCTGAAAAACAATACAATTTAGAAAGGTAGCCAAAATTCTGAATTCAGCAAGGGGTCATTTGTGTAGATCCTTCAAGGTTTCTTTATAGAAACTAACCGTTGAATATAGGAAAAATTGAAAATTAGTTGAAAAAAACAGCCATTTGTGTCAAAGTTTTTACCTGTAACTTCTTCTAATTATGACAGTTACATTTGCTGGACCTTTCTGGTTGTGGGGATATATAGGACTTGTAGGTTCACCAAGAACCCGACGAACCCAGAGCAAATAACTGAGCAGTGACTTGCAATGATTTTTTATTATGCACCGGGTATTTAGCAATTATTCTGGGAAAATGTATACATGGAAAAATCAGTATGAGAGACACCTATGTATTTCAGAAATGGGAACAAAATATAGAGTTTAGAAACAGTAGATATTTGCACATTTCCAAAATTGGGAATTATAGGTCATTATAGGTCATTATAGGTCATTTTTCAAAATGACTTATTTTTACACATTGTCTTTCATATAGAAGGCAGAAATGCATCGAATGTCAATAGGTAATAACAGTTGCTCTACAATTCTGTTTTACCCTAAGTCTCCCGATAAAAATGGTACCTCACTTGTGTGGGTAGGCCTAGTGTCCACGACAGGAAACGGCTCAAAACGCAATGTGGAAACAACACATTTTCACAATGAAAAATTACCCTTTTTTTGCAAAGTGCCTAGCTGTAGTTTTTTAACCTTAGCTCTGCCAGCGCCTAGGGAAACCTAGCAAACCTATACATTTTTAAAATCTAGACACCCAGGTGAATCCAGGATGGTGTGACAGGACTGGCTCTCACCAGGTTCTGTTTACCAGAATCCCTTCCAAACCTAAAAAAGTGTAAAATAAACCCTCACATTTCTGTGGTGGAAAGTTCTGGAATCTGCGTGGATCCACAAAATTCCGCCCACCCTGTGTTACCCAAAGTCTTCTGACAAAAATGGTACCTCACTTGTGTGGGTAGGCCTAGTGCCCGCAACAGGAAACGGCGCAAAACGCAATGTGGACACACCACATTTTCACAGTGAAAAATGACCCTTTTTCAAAGTGCCTAGCTGTAGTTTTTGAACCCTAGCTCTGCTGGCACCTAGGGAAACCTATAAAACCTATACATTTTAAAAACTAGACACCCAGGGGATCCAGGATGAGGTGACTTGACTGGCTCCCAATGGGTTCTGTTACTCAGAATCCCTTACAAACCTAAAGAATTGTCAAAAAAACAAATTTTCCCCACATTTCTGTGGTGGAAAGTTCTGGAATCTGTGTGGATCCACAAAATTCCACCCACCCTGTGTCCCCCAAAGTCTTCCAAGAAAAATGGTACCTCACTTGTGTAGGTAGGCCTAGTGCCCGCAACAAGAAACGGCGCAAAACGCAACATGGACACACCACATTGTCACAGTAAAAAATGACCCTTTTTTCAAAGTGCCTAGCTGTAGTTTTTGAACCCTCGCTTTGCCGGCACCTAGGGAAACCTAGCAAACCTATACATTTTGAAAACTAGACACCCAGGGGAATCCAGGATGGGGTGACTTGACTGGCTCTCACTAGGTTCTGTTACCCAGAATCCCTTACAAACCTAAAGAATTGTCAAAAAAAACAAATTTTCCTCACATTTCCGTGGTGGGAAGTTCTGGAATCTGCGTGGATCCACAAATTTCCTCCCACCCAGCATTTCCCCAGGTCTTCCGATAAAAATGGTACCTCACTCGCGTGGGTGGATCAAGGACCCGCGACAGGCAAGGGCATAAACCAAAACGACATCGAAATTACCTATCACAAACCAGCCTGGTTTTGCAAGGGGGGTCCCATTAGCTTCTGGGCCAGGGCTCGGCGGCCATCTTGGGAAACCTACCAAACCCACACATTTCTGAAAACTAGACAGTAAGGGGAGTCCAGCGAGGTATAGCTTGCGTTGGTCCCCCAAAATTCTCCTACCCAGAATCCCCTGCAAACCTCAAATTTCAATGAAAAAATCACTTTTTTCAAAAATTTCTGTGTGGGAAAGTTCTGGAATCTGCATGAATCCACAAATTTCCTACCAACCAGCGTTTCCCGAGGTCTCATGATAAAAATAGTACCTCACTTGTGTGAGTAGGCATAGTGGCTGCAACAGGAAATGGCCCAAATCGTACTGTTGAGACTTCAAAATTACCTATAACAAAACTACCTGGTTTTGGGGGGGGGCACCTGGGATTTGGGCCCTGGTCTCACCGACTTCTAGGGAAACCTACCAAACCCACACATTTTCTGAAACCAAACTAGACAACCTGGGGAGTCCAAGGAGCTATGGCTTGCATGGATCCCCCAACGTTTCCCTACCCAGAATTCCCTGCAAACCTCAAATTTAGCTGGAAAAAACAGATTTCCCATATATTTTTGTGTGGAATCACTGTGGCGGCACAAATGTCCTACCCCACAGCGGTCTCCTTAGATTATTTTAAAAAGACGTTTTTAGCCAATTCTGCATTTGACACTCACAAGTGAGGTATCATTTTGCTCGGGACACTAAACCGAACATTGTGGGGTAGGACATTTGTGCCGCCAAGGTGATTCCACACAAAAATATGTGGAAAATGTGTTTTTTGCAGCTAAATTTGAGGTTTGCAGGGGATTCTGGATAGAGAAACGTTGGGGGATCCACGCAAGCCATACCTCATTGGACTTCCCAGGGTATCTAGTTTTCAGAAATGTGTGGGTTTGGTAGGTTTCCCTAGATGGTGGCGAGCCCAGGGCCAAAACCCCAGGTGTCCCGCCCAAAACCAGGTAGTTTTTTTATAGGTAATTTTGAAGTCTCCACAGTACGATTTGGGCCATTTCCTGTTGCAGCCACTGCGCCTACCCACAAAAGTGAGGTACCATTGTTATTGGGAGACCTGGGGGAATGCTGGGTGGTAAGAAATTTGTGTGAGCCCGGTGAACCTACAACTTTCCCATACAGAAATGTGAGAAAAAATAGATTTTATCAACAAAATTTGAGGTTTGCAGGGAATTCTGGGAAGGGAATTGTCGGGGGACCCACGCAAGCCATACCTTGCTAGACTCCCCCGGGTGTGTAGTTTTGATAAATGTGTGGGTTTGGTAGGTTTCCATAGGTGGCCGCCGATCCTGGGGCTAAAAACTCATCGGACCCCCCTTGCAAAACCAGGTTGTTTTGAGATAAGTAATTTTAATGTCGACTCAATAGGTTTTTGGCCCTTGCCTGTGGCGGGTACTTGACCCACCCACGTGAGTGAGGTACCATTTTTATTGGGAGTTCTGGGGGAATGCTGTGTAGAAGGACATTTGTGGATACACGCAGATTCGAAAACTTTCCCACGCCGAAATTTGAGAAAAAAGTGCTTTTTCATCTAAATTTGAGCTTTGCAGGGGATTCTCGGTAGGGAAATCTTGGGGGACCCACGCAAGCCATACCTTGCTGGACTCCCTAGGGTGTCTAGTTTTCAGAAATGTGTGGGTTTGGTAGGTTTCCCTAGATGGCCACCGAGCCCGATGCCCAAAACTCATGGGACCCTCCCTTGCAAAACCAGGTTGTTTTGTGATAGGTAATTTTGATGTCGCCTCAATAGGTTTTGGGCCCTTGCCTGTCATGGGTACTTGACCCACCCACACAAGTGAGGTACCATTTTTCTTGGAAGACTTTGGGCAATGCAGGCTTGCTGGAATTTTGTGGATCCACACAGATTCCAGAACTTTCCACCACAGAAATGTGAGGAAAATGTGGGTCTTTTGACAAATGTTTAGGTTTGCAAGGGATTCTGGGTAACAGAACCTGGTGAGAGCCAGACAAGTCGCCCCATCCTGGATTCCCCTGGGTGTCTAGTTTTCAAAAATGTATAGGTTTGCTAGGGTTCCCTAGGTGCCGGCAGAGCTAGGGTTCAAAATCAACAGCTAAGCACTTTGCAAAAAAAGGGTCAGTTTTCACTGGGAAATTGTGGTGTGCCCATGTTGCGTTTTGGGCCATTCCCTGTCGCGGACACAAGGCCTACCCACACAAGTGCGGTACCATTTTTCTCGGAAGACTTTGGGTAATGCAGGATAGGAATTTTGTGGATCCAGGCAAATCCCAGAACTTTCCATCACAGAATTGTGAGGAAAAAGTGTTTTTTAACTAAGTTTGAGGTTTGCAAGGGATTCTGGGTAACAGAACCTGGTGAGAGGCACACAAGTCACCCCATCCTGGATTCCCCTTGGTGTCTAGTTTTAAAAACTGTACAGGTTTGCTAGGTTTCCTTAGGTGCCGGTAGAGCTAGGGCCCAAAATCCACAGGTAGGCACATAGCTAAAAACAAGTCTGTGCCTAGTGGGCTTTCTGCCACCCTGGGGGGAAATCGGGGGGGGGGTTGCTCCAATATGCCCCCAACGGGGACAGAATGATTGTGGCTAGTTTTTTGGTGGTGGGGTCTTTGGTATGCCCATTCTGGGCAGCCCCCACGCATAAAAAAAGCCAGCGTAATCGCTGCCGCCTATTGGGCTTTCTGCTCTTCCCCTGGGGGCAGATCAGGGGCCACTGCCCCTATCCGCCCCCCGGGGGGGCAGAAAGACTGTGGCATTTTTGGGGGGAGATGTGGGCATTGCCATGCCCATTCTGGGCTGACCTCACCCCTGAATAAAAAAATTATTAATCCTGAGGCCTAGTGGGCTTTCTGCCCCCCGGGGGGCATATAAGGGGCTATTGCCCCAATATGCCTCTGAGGTTGGGCAGAAAGACTGTGGTAATTGTTTTTTGGGGTGGGGGCATTATCATGCCCATTCTGGGCAGCCCCCGCCCCAACATCAATAAAAAAAAACTGGTTTGAAGTGGGCTTTCTGCCCCCGGGGGGGCAGATTGGGGGCTACTGCCCTGTCTGCCCCCTGGGGGTGCAGAAAGACTGACATTTCTCTGGTGGGGGGACATTGGCACTCCCTTTCTGGGCAGCCCTCACCCCAACGTCAATAAAAAAAATCCCTGATTTTGAGTGGGCTTTCTCCCCCATGGGGAGCAGATTGGGGGCTTCTGCCCCCATCTACCCCCCCGGGGGCATGAAGACTGACATTTCTGTGGGGTGGTGCCTCCAGGGTTGGGCAGAAAGACTGTGGTAATTGTTTTTGGGGTGGGGGCATTATCATTCCCATTCTGGGCAGCCGCCGCCCCCAAAGTCAATAAAATAAATCCCTGGTGTCTAGTGGGCTTTCTGCCCCCGGGGGGGCAGATTGGGGGCTATTTCCCCAGCTGACCCCTGGGGGGCAGAAAGACTGACATTTATGTGGGGGGGTTGGGGCATTGCCAAGCCCTTTTTGGGCAGCCCCCACCCCAACGTCAATAAAAAAAATCCCTGGTGTCTAGTGGGCTTTCTGTCCCCCGGCGGGGCAGAAAGACTGTTGTGCCCAAAAGAAAATGGGGGGAGCAAAGGCCCTTGCCCCTGGTGCTAGTGGGTGGATCCCTGCTTGGGAATCGCCCTCCTGGGAGATTCTCCCCTTTCCAACGATACCTCTCCCATCTTTCTCGGTACTCGGGGGGCTGAGATAGCCCCACAAGCACCGAAAGTGAGAAAGTGAGACTAAGGGGCTCATTAAGATATCGGGCGGATCACCACCGCCCGTATGGCTGTGGCGATTCGCCCGCAGAAAACCACCGCCCGCATATGAATTCCCCCCGCCACATTACCATGGCGGGGGGACCCGGTGGACGGGAAGACCGTCTGCCGGTTTTCCGCCGGTAGGCAATCCGCCCGATTTGCCTACCGGGCGGAAAAGCAGTTAATATGGTGGCGGTGTCTGTTAGACACCGCCATCCATATTAGTATGCAGGCGGGGTGTTGCCTTGCTGTGGTGGCGGTTTTTGCCTTTGGGGGCCCGTAGCTGGTCCCCAGGGATTCTGGGGGGCGCACATCCTGCCTTTCAATGAACAACGTGGCAGGCACCGCGTGGTGCCTGTCACGTTGTGCATTGAAACGCACAACCTACCTTTGTGGCATTGCGGCGGGCGGTGCTCTCTGCACCACCCACCGCAATGTTACAGATGCACCATGCGCCCGCCAGTGTGGCGGGCGCATACTAATCGGGAGTGCGGGACTGCTGCACCTTCAGCGGGCGGTCCGGCTTCCCGAGGGTATGGCGGGCAGACTTTGTCCACCCGCCATACTAATGGGGCCCAAAATTTCAGTTTCGATTTCATTGTAATGACGATAGCGCGCCAAAATAGTGGCAGTGACTAGCAAGCACCATCCGGCAGATTAGGATGCGGCATCCCAGCCAGCCTGTGTATGGTGGTTCAACCGCCATTCACAGGCTGGTGATGATGTTCTTTGGGGGCCCGTAGCAGGCCCCCTTTCAGCAGGGGCACTCAAGTGTTGCACTGGAACATTTCCCTGCACCATGTGGCAGGCACCGCAGGGAAATGCAAAACTTCATGCAACTGCCACAGTGGTGGTCACAATTTGATTGCACATGCGGGACCACCGCCATATAGGCGGCTGGTCCCAATCCCCGTGACAATGGCAGACCACCATCATAATGACCCCCTTTGTAACTAAAAGGCGCATTACGATGGTTGAGAGACCGCCATCGCCGGGCCTGCGGTGGTGGTGCCCCCCCATATTAGGATGGCGGGGGGAATCACAATCATTGTGATTGCCTGACGGAGTGGACCTGACCGGGGATATGGCGGCGGTGCCTAGCAGGCACCGCCCGCCCGGTCACAATGCTGGTGTCAGCCAGCCTTTTCAGGGCAGTTGAACTGCCATGGAAAGGCTCGCGGAGGCTGGCTTTGGAGGGCCCATTACGGGCCCCCTCGGGGGGCAGTTGTGCACTGGGTATTTCCATGCACAAGGTGGCAGGCACCCCACGGTGCCTGCCACATTGTGCAGAGAAATGCACAACATGGCCATTTAACATTGCGGCGGGTGCTGCAGCCAGCATCATGATTTGGGGTGAGGGACTGCCGCATGGCGGGCGGGCGGCCCCATTAGCGCTAGGATGTCATGAGGACTCAAGTCCGCCCGCCATCTTAATGGGCCCCTAAATAAATAAAATTTGCTTAACCAAAAAATTACTAAAACTATAACATGTTTTCCTTTAAATATCCCAGATTAAACTTCACTATAAATCCACCTAGAAACTTCAATATAAAGATTTACATCCACAACAACAATAAAATCAACATTACAAAAAAGATATAAGAATGTAAGTATATGACTTAAACAACAAATAAAGTAAAGGATTTAAAACTAATACATTTAATAAAAAAGCAAAACATAGCTAACAAACATTTTTTTAACAGCTTCTACAGAAGTCAACAAAACCACAACATCAACAAAAGAAACTTCAGCAACTAAAAAGACTAAGTATACATTTTTTTATCATGAAATAAAAATAGTCTAAATAATCAAATTAACTAAAACTATAACGTTTTCTTTATGTTTCACAGATTACACTTGAGTAAAACTCAACCTAAAAAACTTAAAGTAAGGATTAACTTTAAAAAGAAGAACAAAATCAACTTTAAACAGAAATATGAAACTAAGTAAGTATGTATATTAACCAACAAATCAAGCAAACTAATAAAAAACAATAAATTAAATAAAAAAGCTTCTACAAACTTCAACATACAACAACATCACCATAATCAACTTCATCAACCAAAAATAGTAAGTATTTTTTCTCTCAACTAAATAAAAATAGAAACTATATAAATGAAATAATCAAATTAAGTATAACACTTTAAGAAAAATAAAATTTTGCTTTTAAACCAACAGAAAAATAGAAACCAGTTGATCAACCACGACCATCGATTAAATATCCAACAAGATAATTAAAGCAAGACAAATGTAAGTTTATTTTCAAATATAATAATTATACAAACATGTTTTCTATTCAAGACCTTATAATTAATAAATATATATACATACATATATTCACAGATAAACAAAAAAATGGCAGAAGGAGCAAAATTCATCACATCACAAAAGGGAAAACTACTTCTATGCTACATGGGCTACACTTATAGGCAAGAAAAAATAACTGGAATCAAAACCAAAGTGATTACACAGAGGAAGGTAAGCGTAAGAGCACTTAGTTTATTGACTGTTCATCTCCACAGCTTCCAGGGAATCGCACAACCGACCCTGGAGTTCAAACATCAACATTCTGTAACCATGGGGCTGACATCAAAGCAGGGAAATATAGGTTATCTAATTACTACAACATCTCCTGTCTTTCGATGAAATGAAAATAGAAATCAGGCAAGAAATAAAGAGTGAAAGAAACAACAGGAAGAGAATGCAAAAGCAAAATGCACAATGTACAAAAGAACTTGCATATAAACAACAGAATACAAAACCATTCAGTATATGTTTCATAATGAAAGCGAAACAATGAGAATAATAATATGATTAGGTGAGCCCATAACCTGAAAGAGTACACTATTACAAATCAAACCACTTTGGTAGAACACTTCTTCTAACACTCCTACATGCATGAGAAAGTTGAGGAGAACCCTCATACAAAAGGGTTTTAGGCTGGGTTCTCGGTCCTTCTGAACAAACTCTGACACACACAACCCAGACCCACTCTCAAGTTCCAATTTCAGAACCACATTCCTGGGAACTTGTAAATTCTGGAGCAATACCACCAATTCTTTCCATTCACCCTCACAGCAAAGTGTGAAGTGGCATCAACCTCAACAGGAGGACTGAACTTCGACAAATCCTTGGCCACCGTAAGGGGAAGCTTAAATTTCACCCAATTGCCCACCAAAACCTTTGAAATAAAATCAGAAACATCCTGAACAATATTCTGAGACAACTTATCAATAGCATTAGGTGAGCATTTATGCGCACCCACACCTGGATGCGGAGAAACAGTTACAACATTGTCCGAAACCCCAAACTTGGAACGCAAACCCCACTTCCTCATCCAAGCTGGACACATGTCAAAAGTAGCAACTCTTCCACGCAACAACTCAAATGGACTATTATCCAGTGCCTGACTGGTGGTAGTGCAATACACCCATAACATGCTATGCACAGCTTCCTTGATTTCCACCCGATTGGATAAAGCTCACTGCACACACTAGACCAAGATGCTATTCATGCGCTCAACTAAACCATTGGCTTGAGGATGATATAAAGCCACATGGCGATTCTAATTGAATTAAAATCAGAAACATCCTGAACAATATTCTGAGACAACTTATCAGTAGCATTAGGTGAGCATTCATCCACAACCAAAACTGAATGCGGAGAAGCAGTCACAGCATTTACCGAAACCCCAAACTTGGAACGCAAACCCCACTTCCTCATCTAAGCTGGACACATGTCAAAAGTAGCAACTCTTCCACGCAACAACTCAAATGGACTCTTGCCTAGTTCTTGACCGGGGGTAGTGCGATATGCCCATAACAAGCTATGCACAGCTTCCTTGATTTCTTGCACATTGTAGAGACAAAAAAGTTCAGGAGAAAGTGTTGACTTTAAAAAACCCATCACTACAAGAAATGATTACCATTGTTAAAAGTATAGAATTGTCTCAAAAAACTTTTAAGGAATTGAAACCTGACAAAGCTTGTGTGGGGGCGGATAAAGAACATAGAGAGCAGGGAGAAAAGCAACAGAATGAATTGTGGGGTAATAATAACACTCCTTACAGACCTGAGATAAAGGCAAACCAGCAAAGAAATGTGTGCACGAAAAGTGGGTTCCCCTCACATTATCCTAATTCTTGTGTTTGCCCAGTCAGAAATGCTTTGTGTTGCAAATATGGTAAACAAGGACACTTTGCAAAAGTGTGCATGTCCAAAGGCAATGTCAATTCTGTTTATGAAGAAGAAGATATGGGTGAATCTTTGGGAGGCATGGTGAGTTCAATGAAAGATTTGATTGTGGTGGTTAAAGATGATGCTGATGATTGTGTGGACCCAGTAGTCGATGTGATTGTTGATAGCAAGACTATTCAACTTTTGGTTGATTGGCGTGGCAAAATGATCATAATCACAGAGGAGCTGTTCGAGAGTATTTGGGTGAACAGGTCTCTTGAAGCACCAGACATAAATCCTGTATTATATGAAGGCAGGATGATTGAGTTAAAGTTTTTTTTAAAAACCAGTTTGATTTTTAAAGGGAGGTGCATTTATGGGAAGGTGTATGTGGAAAAGAAAGGACTCAATATTTTGGTGTGGTATCACCAAGGACTTTTTGGCATGGCTCTCAGACCTGGCACCAAAGAACAGGTGTCAGTAGTTGATGAGTGTAATCAAGGTGAGGATCTGACAGTGTGGGCCAACAAGTTTAAGAGTCTGTTTGTTGACAATTTGGGGTGCATTAAGGGATTCAAACATCTGATCAAAGTAAAAGATCTGATAGTCCCAGTTAAGCATAAATTGCGTAATATAGGGACGATCTTTCAGATGAACTTAAAAGGTTGTGTGAGTCTAAGATTATTGAACCTGTGGAGTCTTCTTTATGGTTGTCTCCGTTGGTTGTAGATTGCAAGAGGAATGGGAGTCTTAGAGTATGCATTGACTTGCGCAGTTTGAATAAATAAATATGGGTTGACTCCCATCCTCTTCCTCAGATTTGCTGGCTGTAAGTACTTTTCTAAAATTGATCTATCCTCCCCCTACCATCAGGTGGAATTGGACCCAAGTTGTAAGCATTTGACTGTTTTTGTTTCACAGGTAGGTACATTTCAGTTTAAGAGGATGCCTTCTGGGCTGGCTTCGGCAGCCTCAGTATTTCAACGCATCATGGAGAATGTTTTGGAGGGTCTGGAGGACACCGTGGTCTTCCAGGACGACATTCTTATTGTTGGAAAGTGCAAACGTTCGCATGACAAAAATTTCACTTAATTTTTGTTGTAAATTGGAGGAGAAACGTATCGTAGCTAACAAGCTTAAATGCGTGTTTGGGTTGAAATAGATTGAGTATCTTGGGCATTGCATTCCTGGTGAAGGTATTCAACCCAGATACGGTTTAATTGGGGCTATACTCAATGCTCCATATCCCAAGTCAAAAGATCAAGTTTCTTCTTTCTTGGGTGTCAGTGATTTTCATTCAATGGTTTTAGGCTGGGCTCTGGGTTCCATGCGAACAAGCTCTGACGCACACGACCCAGACCCACTCTCAACAAGATTCCCTGGAATGTGGTTCTGAAATTGGGACTTGAGAGTGGATTCCCAGGAATGTGGTTCTGAAATTGGGACTTGAGAGTGGGTCTGGGTCGCATGTGTCAGAGCTTGTTTGGAAGGAACCCAGAACCCAGCCTAAAACCCTTTTGTATGAGGGTACTCCTCACCTTTCTGCTTTCTGCACTAAACCTAATGCCCCCTGTAGCTCCTAAGCACTTAGTAAATGCTCTATACAAAACTTTCCACCTCACAGGTGGTTCTCCTGGAAGCTGTAAAAAAAGGAAGAGGTGCTTGAACTCTCTGCATTGTATAAGATATTGAAAAAACTTTGCAGACCGAGAACAAAATTGAAGATATAGATAAAAACACACTATGCAAAGTTGCTCATAAATGGCATTAACAATAAGCAAAAAGAATTCAAATGAGCTGAAAATACAGCCTCACGATAATGAACTATATGCATCAACTATGCAGCAGAAAAGAAGAAATGCTTATGTCGGACCGCGAGTCGATTTCACACAAGGTTCAAACAGATCAGGATGAAACAAGTTTCTCACCTGCAGAAGACTTTTACATCATTCAAATTACTTGAAGACACAGATGGAGGAGGATTCACAATATGAAGCAATCGCCAGATTGAGAGCAAGACAATACTTTGTCTGGAAAATCCACAATATCTTTAAGTCAACCACACTCGATGCTGCTGAAGGAGAACGCGAACTTGCATTAGAAAACATTGCACATCAAGCGTTTTCCTATACCTTTAGTCAGTCGTGGTTGTTGATAGGTGCCAATGGACACTTCGTACACACGTCAGATGTCACACACTACTCGTTCTCCAGAATCTCTTTGTCAGCCGCGCTCGTTGCTAAGCGCTGATGTACGTGAGGTACACGTGTCACACTTTGCACATCACGCGTTCTAAATGTTGCACGTCAGACGTACAACATTCTGTTGCATCATCACTTCTCTGCTGACAGCCGAGGGAAGAATATCGCGCTGTGCCGGACTTCACACAGCGTTATGGCATATGGTGTACACCCAGACCAATCACTAGGACCTGGGTAAAGTGCAGTACAAAGAACAAATGTCCCTAGTGGACACAACGTTTAAAAATACCATAACATCACCTGTAGAAATAATTCAAACCCACAAGCATTAATATCAACATTAAAACATTAAAAACAACATAACATAATTAATTAAACTACACATAACTAACACTACATAACACACTCTTTCGACCTAACACTAAGTCAGACTCTTAAAACACTAAACTACCAAAACAACACCTAACTACACCAAAAATGAACAATTGACATCCTAACAAATCTAACTACACTACTACTACCTCGCCCCTACCCTAAAACAACCTTGAAAGTAAAATAAATTAAACTTACTTTAACCGCAACACATAGCTCCCAACCGTGAGGTTCCATCTTGCAAAATGACCTAAAACCGAAACAGATAGACAGAAAAGTGAGAAAAAGGAAAATAAAATGGTTGCGTAATAAAAATGAAAAAAAGACTGACTCCCCATAGACAAGAATGGAGAAATAATTTTAAAAATCCCAAAAATGTAATCTATATTTGTACTTATTGTAAACATATTTTTGCAAATGTTCAAAAAATTGACAAAAACCTTTAAAATATACATTATATATTATATTATCAAAAAACAAATATATATTAAAATGTATGTTTATTTCATGTACTCACCTTCAAAATATAAAATTACAATTAAACTATTGTAAATGTACAACTAATATAACAATGTTTTATAAAAAATATATATGCTACAAAAATATATATTTTAAAAAAAAAATGGAATTATGCAATTTATTAAATATTATTGCCTTAAAATAATATTGAATATACTAAATTATAAAAAGTACAAAATATACATTTGTAAAATACATATATAATTTTAGAACAAAAATAAAATTATATAAAAATGTAATAACATTTTTTCAAAACAAATGTACTAAAATATTTACTTTTTCTCATAAAAATGAAAAGTAATAAAATACGTAGGCGCTCATTAGGATGGCGGGCTGAGGCACAACCCGGGTGCTGGTGGTGGCGGAAAATGTCTTTTTCCGCACTCCAACAGAGGTCCTCGCGCCGGCCATATTAGAATGGGCAAACATTGCCCATTTCCCATCCGCTGAGGTGTGAGGTGAACTGCCATAAATATGCGCCCACCACCGCGGCGTTGAGAGCCAATAGAGACCCACCGCCTTGTGGAATGACGTCCTGTCCGCCGTACAAATCAGGATGCCCCAAACAGCCCATCGCACTGCAGCGGAGAAACCACCCAACCAGAGATGGCAGAAGCACTACAGCGGAGCGTGAAACCAGACTCCCACTCATGAACGCAATGGATCCAGCTCTACAAGCCTTTCCGGTGCAGTACCTCCTCCACTACCAGCAAGTAATTCACCATCACGGACAATACCGCAGGTACGCAAACACAACTCTGCACACAATCACAACACACAACTCCTGTGCTGACACACGGTTACTGTCCACATCAGACACTCTGGTGGAGACAGGAACACATCCCCAAGTGTACCCACACATGTCCTACCTTTATGTAAATCACCCCTCCGCATCCGGGTCACCCATCAACCGCGAAATCACTGCAATCTCCTGGTCACATCACTGCAGCGGTGCAGACGCGGGAAAGCCTGTGCACAATGTAGTAGGCAGGGCCTGCGCCAGGCATGGGCAGTTCATAAAGATTTACAGGGCCCACCTCTACCCTTCACACACTACGCTTCCCACACCCATGTGGGGACACGCTGTGTGTTCCTCCTGTGCCTCCCCTGCACAATTCATCTTCCAGGTGTAGCCAGATCTTGCACCTCACACACCAAACAACCAGGGAGCCTGTTTTGGAAGGAGGGGGTGAAGAGGAACACCTTGCACAGAAGCTCAGGGGCTGGACAACCCTCCTCCCACACCTACCTTCCACTCATGTCAAGCAAACTGAGTCTAATTACAAAATGAAGACTCACACTGCATATGAACATCCACTGAACTGTCCACACTGCCTGTCAAGTCACTCAGGCACACCACACACTGACATACAGCCACATACACATACCATAGGTCAGCAGCAATGGAGGACAAGAAATGGGCTAGCCAAAAGTGAAGTGGCCAGTAATGGACAACCATGGAGCAAGCCACATAGCATCTGTACATCACATACAAGAGAAGGAACATTTCACACCACCCTTAGGGCAACAAATCATACATGGGTGGCACAGTGAGTGGAATTAAAGCAAAGTGACCTCTGTGCAACAACTCTGGGATACATCAAGGCAAGCCATGTCTAGGCACAGGGATGATAGGAAGTGTTTGAAGTCAAACAGTGACCAGCCACACATCTGTCCCAACTTACTTGACAAGTGTATGACCTCTGCACAAAACACATAGCTCAATGTCACACTCCATGACTGTAAACCACAAGTAGGACCTTCACACATACCCCTCCTCCACCCACCACCCACCTCACACCTGTAACACTCAACACCAGTGTTAAACACACATAATGGTCAAAATGATGTCCTGTGAGTGCACTGACAACTAATCACACTCCCTGGGGTGCATCCACGAACATCGCACACACTCAGGGATGCCTGAACCAATGCTGACACAAAAACAATAGCCAAACACAAACCTCACAAACAACATTCACAGAAGTACAAAAAACCCACATATGGCCACCCAGACAGAACAGGAGTACACAATATTGTCACTCAGGACCAATGCACTGACACTATACCCCAACACAAACAAGAATTGCAAAATCTAAAATCAATCATGAACACCAACTGGGATCAATAGGACAGACAATAAGCTAACACAGACAGGGACACTCCACCACCCATCAAGTCAGCATGGTGTCATAGTTTACCACAAGCATGCACATGCACAATCCTGACAAGTGACAGGTCAAATATAGGCGGACATAGCACTATTGTGCACTCAAAACTAGCCCAGTAACAATAATACACCTTGCTGCATATGACAGACACACAAGTAATGCACACTACACTTGCAACACGCATCAGAATGTATCACAATGCCCAAACTACTCTCACACAATGTCATGCAAAAACAACATCACACACACAGAGCATTTGTCAGCAGAAAGAGCCAACACAGGCCAAACACTGCATACATCCACAACAAAAATACAACAGATGCACATGCCAATCCATCACATAGCAAACTCAGCTGGACATCAGGGGGATGCACAACAAGCAAGTACAAGGCAACATACACTGACAGCACTGCATGCAGGCTAAGCAGTGTGTGCACACCAACCAAATCAGTAGTACACACGTCTCAGTGCCACAACATTTACTCACACAACACAAATCAGCACACAGGCATCACACTCAGGAAGGGTAGAAGTACCTCAGCAAAACACATACAGATTACCCAACACCCACAGATGCACACCTCAGGGACACCCAGGTGCAAACAACATGACCAGAGGACTGTGCATTACAAACATTTGCACTGCACATGAGCAACCATGACTGCAAACCAGTACAAGCAAATCACAAAAAACGAATTGGGAAACTGTCCTGAGTGGCACATTGGTCCTCTGCACAGATCAGCACCAAAAAGCATAGTGCAAAAAATGAAGTGGTGGGGAGGCTCACACACTGGCAACCCAAGGGGTAGGTGACATGAGATTGAAGTGGTGTGTATGTCAGAAGTGAACAGGTCAGGAGTGTACTGTACACAAACACATAGAGGAGTCACTCACAATGGGTAGGCATCAAAAGCACAGATAGGGGATGGCTTGACTCCACATCCCACATACCATACTGGAGCCAAAAATGGGTCAAGTGACAGTAATGCATGAGGAAAATCACAAATAATGTCAGTGTGGCTGAGCAGGTCTGCACAGTGAGCACCAACAGTAACAAGACACATGGCTGATCAACAAAACACAACACAGACTTGGCTGTCACACACTCTGCATACGCACAACTGGCAGCAACAACAAGTAGGTGTCCCCCAGGAGTGCAAGGACACACCAACACACTGTACAGTGCCCAACCTACAATTCCTACATGTGCCCACAATCTGAAGCACATGGATGACAATTCAAACAAACAGGCACTCAGCTTCTGGGTTATACACGGGTGCCGTTCGCATTGCAGGGGCACACACACATCAACACTACTGACCAAGTAACCCCTTCACACTTCATGACCACTCAAGTGCACACATCCAAATGTACCGATTTGACTAGGAAGACAGGCCATCACAAGATGACCACACATCAACACTGCTGTTCACACATCAAGAAAGATCACACAGATATGATGGACCATAGCCAGCACATATGTAATCATGTGGATAGAATTCCCCTCTGTTCTGGTATTGCATCCCAACATGACATGTGTACAATTTCGCAAACCTGACCATAGAATGATTAGGATAACATTAGATCATCACAAACAACCATCATTGCACCCCCAAGCCTTAGAGCCCAGAAGAACTAAAGTGCCTATCACCTCTGGCAAACTCTGAAAAAGTAAAACAATGTTAAAGTGGCATACAGAGCACGTGTCACATGAAACCATTGCCATACATAAAACATTTTATTTAGCAAGGACACTGACAAAGTAGACAACAGGAGGAAGTAACTGTCTTTATTACATATTACCCGGATAGGCATCAAAAGAAGACAAGAGCAAGGCCAGTGGCTAGTCCATAGTTCGAAGGAGTTACATGTGTGCCTGAGAACCTGCACAGGGAATGGGCATCCAAACTGACAAACAGCAAGGCCAGTGGCCAGCCCATAGTTCAAAGTAGGCACATGTGTGCATGAGAACCTGCACAGGGAATGGGCAAACAAAGTGACAAACAGCAACGCCAGTGGCCAGTCCATAGTTCAAAGTAGGCACATGTGTGAATGAGAACCTGCACAGGGAATGGGCAAACAAAGTGACAAACAGCAAGGTCAGTTGCCAGTCCATAGTTAAAAACTAGGCACATGTGTGCATGAGAACCTGCACAGGGAATGGGCAAACAAAGTGGCAAACAGCAAGGCCAGTGGCCAGTCCATAGTTCGAAGTAGGCACATATGTGCATGAGAACCTGCAAAGGGAATGGGCACAGTGACAAACAGCAAGGCCAGTGGCCAGTCCATAGTTCAAGGTAGGCACATGTGTGCATGAGAACCTGCACAGGAAATGGGTGACAATGTACACTGCCATGAGCAGCAACACAGTTAGAGGGATAACAATGGCAGTCCAGGCACTGCTGTGGGAGCAATAGGTGTGGGAGGGGGCTTTGCCTCAGACTTGGCTGTCAGTCGAACTGGGAGGTGGCTGATTGTCGGGCCCAGTTGGAGGACTGGACCTGGGAGAGCGAGGACCAGCTGAGGTAGAGGCATCAGTGGCTATGTGAGCCGGAGGGCTTCTTGGGCCTGGTGGTGTGGTGGCACAGGGAGGCGGAGACATGCTGCTGTGAGACACAGTGTGTGAGAGAGAATGTGGAGGGGTGCCTTTCCACTTCTTGGGGATTCAATAGGTAATAATTGTCTTGGTAGGAGTGGGAAGTGGGGCGGGCACAACAGGCACATTCTCCACCAAAGGTGCATCAGGTGCAGGTGGTGGCCCTCCCTATGGGGATCTGCTGGATCTTGTGGTACGCTTGTCCTGGCCTTGCCTTTTCCACTCCATCCCCTGCTGACCAGGTGAACCCCCACAGTGCCCTCCAGTCCCAGCTTCACAGGGGTGTGGGTGGGAGTTTAGGTTGTGGGTGAATCTGCTTTAGAGGGCTTTTTCTGCTGACTCTTAGCAGGCACCAGCTTCACAGCAGGCACGGCAACTGTTTGCCTGTCTTTGGGAGCTGCTTTTGGGACAGGAGTGTCCTTGGATGGGGCTGATTTTGAGGCATGTGAGCCTGAGGCCTGCTTCTTGGCTTGATGCCGCTGAGTATCACCTGAAGAGCTTTTGCCTTTGAGCTCCTGTGTGACGTTTGTTTGTTTGGGGGATGGTGTTTGCGCTCTAGCCTGCATGGGGTGCTGCTGTTGTGTGCTGTGTGTGGTGTACCTGGAGCCTGTGGGCTGTGGTGTGTGGTCACTCTAGTCAGATGTAGCCATTGGCAGGGGGGTTGCCAAAGGGACTGGAGCTGGACTCTGAGCCTGTGACAGCTGAATGGCTGCTGTCACTGTGGAGGACAAAGACTGGACAGTCCTGTGTAGCCCACCCACATCAGAATGAATGCCCTCCTTGAAGGCAACTACCTGTGCCAACGTCTTGTCATGGTCTAGGAAGGCTTTCAGAAGAGTTGTCTGACCCACACGCAGCTGGTGCAAAAGGTCCACAGCCTCAACACTGAGGGCAGCAGGGGAGACAGGGGCAGGGGCAGCGGTGCCTGGGGGAAGGACACTCTTCCCTTCTTACTGGTGTGAGCATGTGCAGCAGTAGTGGAAGTAGCTGGTAGGGTAGGCACTGGATGATGTGTGGTGGAGGAGGAGGCAGATTTCCCATTCCCTGTGCCGGCCAACATCGAGGAGTCACTGCTGGTGTCAGATGACGTTGAGGTTAGTGTTTCTGGGCGTGATTCCTCAAGGGCACTCCTGTCCCCCTAAGAGGCGCTGGTCACATCAGTGTCAGTGAGCTCATGTGTATCAGTTGTGCAAGATGCCTCACCACTGGTGTCCATCCCCTGTCCTTATCTGCCCTATGTAGATGCTACAAGAGACAGAGAGGTAGGTTCAGTATAGTGCCATACACACAAACATCATATGCAAGCAAAGCACAAAACAAGATGATGATACCCCCATGTTGTACAGCAACCTGTGCAGCCTGCATGTGCAACCTTAATTCAAAACTCAAAACATGCATGGTAACATGCACCCTTAACATTAATGACCCATGTGTTGTCCACACAGCGAAATAGCTTTCCCGTGCCTCCATGTAACCTGACATACAGATCCCTGTGAGCATACCTAGGTCCCTGTGGGTGAAGAAGATGTACATCCCAACATGTCACAGTCACATATGGAGTCACCATAAGGGGACAATACAGACTCCAAAATGTAATTTAGCAATGGCCATGAGCTCCTGTCATCCACCATGTTGTGCTTTGGTGCACAACTACAGTTGCACATTGGTGTCAGATGTGTAGTTCTCGCAATTTCGAGGTCAGGCGCTGCACACATTGACAAAAGCACACTGAGATGAGGCACACTGCTGTTCGCTGCCAGGGGATGTCCATGACTCTGCTAATGCAGCTGATACCATAAGGTCAGAACTCAGCACGCAATGTCAAGGGCCATTACATTAAAGACATGCGAAAGTACATGTAACGTAAATGCATGACAGCTACACCCAACACAGAGGCCATGTACCAGTCATTGCATCACACTAGAAACATCACAGAGCTCAGTACTGGCTCAGGGTTGGAATACATGCAGTCACTCACACCCAAAGTCACCCTTCCCAGAATACTCACCCCCAACTTGCTGCTGATGGGCCCTCAAATGTCCATCCAGCTCTGGCTGTGTCACTGCCAAGAGGCGGGCCATTAGTATTGTCACGCTCCTGCGCACCAACTTGCCAGTCCGAAGGAGCAGCCCCAGCGTCATCTCTGCCACGTTCTTGCTCAGCTGGCAGATGTCATCCCACCTCTTGTGACAGTGTATGTGCCGTCGGTTGGAGACACCCAGAGCCCGCACCTTGCGTGCAATGGCCCTCCATATGGCCTTAAGCTGGTGGACTATGAGCTGCAGGCATGGGAGACAAGAGGAGGCCATTTCAGTGACACTGGGTATGTACCACTGAGTCTCAGTACAGGAGCATGCACACACTCAGCACAGCTATACAGATATGTCTAGCAGAATGAGGATGGACACAGTACCTGGCCATCTTATACACATGCAGAATGCCAGCACAGAAAGCAATGTGAAGAAGGCCCACATCTGCAATGCTTTTTGTGATTGAGCAAGACATACTTTACATTGTAAATGATGTGTCGGGGCAGACTCACTGTGTCCAACACTGCACACCCCTCAATGTCCTTGCCCTGTGAATGGCTCACTGTGTAATGGAGGTCACATTTAGGGACATGATCTTACAATCTCACACCCTTCTCACAAGGTCTGTCTTGTGCAATCCATAGGCCTAAGATAGCTCATTGATGGATAGGGTACCAGACAACCCATATGCCTCACTCTGGCCATTGAGTGATGGGTCCCTGTCAAATTGGGCAGTAACTGTGCAGGCCAGAGGGGCTCACACTGAGGTTTAACGTGGGCCATCAGAACTGTCAAATGCATGTACAATGTGAGAGGGAAAACAGTGCCTACACATGCGAGTCAGTACACATAATGAAAAAAAATGGAAGGGGGATGTTTCAGAAGTACAACAATCTGCTGTGTCATAGGTGAATTTCCACCAAGAGTGTCACCCTCAGGCATTTCACTCTTGTGCATAATGCTTACATATCCCTGGTGGCAATATAAAGTCAAATACACTTCCATCAGTACCCTCTGGACAAAAAAGTCTTTGTAATTTTACAAATGAGCCTGTGAAAACCTCATGGACTCAAACATCCATTAGCACAGGCAATGTCTGTCCTGACTCCCACTTTCCAAACTTGCAGTGTCACTGTATGGAAGCAAAAACACTGCATGTCCCTCCCATCCTGAAATGCAGCCCGGGGAATGTGTAAAATAGGCTACAAACCCCATGTTCCTGAAGTCAGTATGCTAGGCAGTGTATCACACAAACCCATGCTCTCAGGCACATACTGCAGCAGATCAACTTCATGTGTGCACTCCCTGCACTCTCCCTTCCACTCTGATATACTTACCATGACATCTGGAGCACCATATAGCCTCCCATACTGTGAGAGCACCTCGTCCACAAGGACCCCCAGCTCCTCTGTGGTGAAGGGATGGGCCCTGCTGTTCTCAGTCCTCGCCATCACTGGGTCCAGGAGTCAGGAACAGCAGCAGTTGGTAGTGAAGAGTGTCAATCAGCAGTGTCTGGAAGCAGTGGAAATGTGTGGCTCTCTCCCACATATATATAGCCCCCTGGGGTAGTTTCAGTGGTTCTAAGCTGCTGCAATTGGTGTGCCAGGTCAGCTTTTTTCAAATGCGACCAATGACCGGTCCCGTGGTAGCGGAGCACACCTACCCTGATTTTCAAAATTGCATTTGTCTACCGCGATTGCGGTTCCCATTGGCTGTAAGGGCATGGGCATTGGCAGTGACACACCACAGGGGCCAGGCTGTCGCTACCGTGATCGTGCATCTTACAATTGCATCCAATGACCGGCCCGCGGTAGCGGTGCATGCCTACCGCGATTTTCAAATGTGCATTTGTGTATCGCGATTGCATTTCCCATTGCCTGTAAGGGCATGGCCATTGTCGGTAACACACTGCAGGAGCCAGGCGGTCGCAACTGCGATCGTGCATCTTGCAATTTCATCCAATGACCAGCCCCGTGGTAGCAGTGCACATCTACCGCGATTTTCAAATGTACATTTGTGTACCACGAATGTGGTTCCCTTTGGCTGTAAGGGCATGGGCATTGGTGGTGACACACAGCAGGGGCCAGACGGCCGCTTCCGCGATCGTGCATCTTACAATTGCATCCAATGACCGGCCCTGCGGTAGCGTGCACACCTACCGCGATTTTCAAATGTGCATTGCACTACCGCGTTTGCACTTCACATTGGCTGTAAGGGCATGGGCATTGGCGGTGACACACCGCAGGTGCCAGGCGGTCGCTTCCGCGATATGGCTGTTTTACATTGGTGCCTATGACCGTGATTGCAGTGGCGGAGCATGCCAACCGCCATTTTCCTATGTGTATATCACTATCGCGATTGTGGATCCCATTGGCTGTAAGGGCATGGGCATTGGCGGTGACACCCGCAGAGGCCAGGCAGTCGCTACCACGATTTGGCAGCATGAAATTGGTGCCTATGGCCTTGGTTGTGGTGGCGGAGCATGTTTACGGCACCTATGGACACATCATGCTGTAGCAATGGCAATTGCCAGTTCTCAACATTGAACAGTGGACGCTTACTATGAATTATGCCACTAGGTATTTCAAGATAATGGTATTGTTAACATTTGACACACTGATGACTACACATGCCATGTCAGTGCACAGGTTTACATGAATTTCCATGTACTCCCTCACATGTCACTTATGATATTGTTGTGCATGTACACAGATCTGTGGTGTGATGGACTCTCTAATATGTACACATGTCAATGTGTGATATGGCTAAGCAACACAGAGTGATGAAGATCTGACTACATAATGTGCCTATTTCTCTGTGTAGTTTGCTTTGCTCATGTACATACTTGATCTTAATGCACAGACTGTGCTCATTGTGTCTTTAATGTGTGCCCTGTTCGACTTATGCAAGAAGGTGTGGCAGGTACAGCAGCTACGTAGGAGCCAGCAGTGTTGCTGTTTCACACATAAGCTGTATGAATTACTCTCAGGGCTGGTTACGTAAGATGTGGACATGTACCTTTGGGCATTCACATAGTCTGAATCTGTTTTGGGGGTACTCACTGTGTGAATACTGGACATGTGTACAACTAGTGTAGCTCAAGGTGTCCCTACATGTAAGTTGTGCTGTAAGCTGATGTTTGATGCCAGTCATTGTTGTCGCTGTGTCAGTCAAAACATAAGATGTTGGTCACATCTCATATGGGAATTGAATTGACATGTGTCCCCTTTCATCTCACCTAGGAGGTGACCAAATGTGCATCGTCCATTCACAGTGCTGGCGGACATGGAGGATGAGGACATCATACGGAAATTCAGTCTGGATCGACCTACCCTTCAAGACCTATGTGCTCTGTTGGAGCCCCATCTGAGGTCTCGCAGAACCTATCAGACTGCTTTCACACCAACGTGTAAGGTGATGGCGGCCCTGCATTTTTTAGCTACTGGTTCATTCTGGTACACGGTGGCCTGCGCAGGTGGGATGTAGCAACCTATGTTCAGCATGGTGCTACGTGATGTCCTGTCCACTATGATAACCTAAAAGGACAGCTACATCTGTTTCCCCAGGAGGCATGAATTGGTGGCTGTGAAGGGTGATTTTTCTGACCATGGCCACATCCCTAATGTTGTTGGTGCCATTGACTGCACACATGTTGGCCTGGTTCCCCCACAGGCACATGAGCATATCTACAGGAATAGGAAACATTTCTATTCCATCAATGTGCAAGTGGTATGCCAGGAGGATATGATAATCTCCCATGTCTGTGCCAAATTTCCAGGATCGGCCCATGACTCCTACATCCTGCGTAACAGCATCGTACCACAGCGATGGCAAATCTGCATCCAGAGCGTTCGTGGATTGTGGGTGAATACGCAGAGACAAGTAGCTTGCTATACGTGTGACATGCTGTCCTCTGCCACAGTTATGTCACAAGTTTGTTCTGTGTGTCTAACACCTAGGTGACTCCGCTACAATGATGCCCATGGGAGGACACATTGTGTGGTGGAGCATACATTTAATCTCCTGAAGTCACGATTTCGCTGCCTGGACAAGACCGGAGGTGCACTGATGTACTCTCCCCAAAAGGTGTGTCAGATCGTAGTTGCATCCTGCATGCTCCACAACCTGGCCTTGCGCATAGAGAGCCCCCTGATCCTGGACGATGATGATTAGCCGAGGCCACCGCCTGCAAACCAACACATGTCCAGTGACGAGGATAGTGGAGAGGAGGAAGGTGTCGACCTGCGTCAACAGCTCATCAACCGCTACTTCCCTTGAAGGTGAGTGAAAACGTACAACGGTGCCATTATCTGCTGATTTTGTTGTTGGTGAAAAGGCCTAGGGGAGCTTTGTGACTGCTGCCTGTTGTTGGCTCTGTGCTGGCTGCTAATGTTTCTGGGATAGGGTAGTTCTGCACAGCTACAGGATGTCGGTACTGTTGCTCATTGTTTGTAATGTGTGCAGATTTGAGTACTTTGATTACAAGTGTTGTGTAATGGCTGTGATGCCATGACCTGACAAGTGAATATTGTTCTCTTGTGTTTTCCTAGGTCCCTTCAGCCTCTCAATGCCTCCAAACAATCAGTGCTCCTGGTACATTGTAATCAGAGTCAGCATTGTACATCCTGTGAAACACATGGAACTGACACGAAAACATAGGTGTGTAAGGAGTGTTTATTTACAATGGGTATATGTGACAGGGAAGTGAATAATTACAAAAAGGTGAAAAATGTGGTTACACAGTCCAACAGATGCCTGCCATTAATCTGTCAGTGTGCATAAGGACAGGCAACAAAGTCAATGGCAATGTGAAGAGGGGTGCCATCATGGCTGGATCCTTGACTGGCATTTGGCTGCTGCTTTGCCACGTGATCCTCCCTTGGTTTTCTTTGGATGGCCCCTTGAGCATTTTGCAGGAGGGGCCTCTGCTGCAGGCTCAGCGGGGTCTGAGGACTCACCCCTCTCTGTGGCCACAGGGGAGGTGGGGGAACTGTCATCCTGCGGGACACTGGAGTTAGGTTGAGCTGTTGTTCAGGCCGCAGGCCTGTCTCTCAGGACACCCACAAGCTGGCCCAAAGGTTCCATGATTTGGCCCATACGTGTGTCTCTGGACCTCAGCAGCAGGCGGTGCTCACGTGATTCTTCCAGAGCCTGGTCCGTGTGTCCCTGGTCTTGTTCATATGCCCTAAGGACTCTGGCGATGTAGGCCAGGGCTTCGGTCCCAGTGTCCGGTTGGTTCTGTCACCCAGTTGCCCTACCACCTGCCCTGCTGTTCCAGACCTGTGGCATCACTACTCTACATACCCGCGTACTCTCCCTCCCCTCCTCAGATTGTAGGGTGGTGTGGGCATCCTCTGAGGCAGGGACAGTGTTGCAGGCAGCACTGGTGGTGGTGGTGGAGGTGGCACAGGTCATTATAGCAGGGGTAGGCGCAGTTGTTGTTGCTGAAGTGGTGGCGGTGGGGACAATGGGGTCCTGGGACCTGTTGCGCCCTGGAATGTCTGATGGGCCAGCTTCTGGCTCTGCATCCATGGAATCTAGGGAGTCTGCATCAGAGAGTCCATGTTCCGGGGGGGGGGGGAGACTGGCTCTGCAGGTTGGTGTGGTCATCTGCAGCTGTCAGTTCTTGGTCACCTGTGGAACAGAGGGGAAATGGTCATTGAAGTGCACCCCTCAACTTGGTTTTCGATGTTTTGTTGTTACATGTTATACACCACAGTTTACATTGATATCACATTGTATGGCTGCACAGTACTGAGCATCATGACATGATGTGGAGGTACATACATTACTGTTCCATGGTGTGACATTTCAATAGATATCATGCGCCACTTGCAGTTTGTGTGATTACTAGGGGTGGGCGGAATTTGCGAAATTCACTTTCGCAAATTATCGCAAAAATTTTAAAAATCTCCGCAAACACGCGGAAATATCGCGAAGATGCGGCAGTTTTTTTCCCGCCCGTTCACGGTATTTTCTGCGTGGTCGCGGCTCGCCAACTTACCCATGTGGTTGCTCGCGGGCGTGGCCATCTTGTTTTCACTTGTCTCGTGGTGCATGATCGCGAAAAGAAAGACGCGATCGCGCAACGAAGGACGTTGCTGCGGTCGCGAACTGTCGCAAGACAGCGCAGATGGCTACCAACAATCCAACATCTCATGGAGAAAGCGACCGGATCGGGAAAACTTGTCGGCGAACGCGGGGATTCAGGTAAGGCGATCGCACGCACGTGAGAATGTATTATTTTACAGCGCGAGCAAGCAAAAAATTTCCGGTAAACTGCGGATTGCGGAAATTTTGACATTTTCGCACTGTCTGCGGAACACGAAAATGTCAAATTATCGCAATTTCCGCGAGCGGAACGGAATTTTAGCCCAGGCCTAGTGATTACAAGGACATGTCGTCATCTAATGACTAGCAGCACAACAACTTTATGTGAAGCATCTTTGTTGTTTACTCTGCATGGAAGACATTACATCTGAGCATGAACTAGCCATTGTAATCTCATGTATAACTTTGTCAGATCATGTGCTTTGCTTTCTGTTTACTACTGACCATGCTTGTTTTGTTTTCATATGGGCCTTGATGCTCTGCCTCCATGGCACTTACAGATAGCATTCAGTGCTGTGCACGATTGTGCCCTGAATTTCTTCAACATGTGATTTGGTAAGTCACACTTTGGTTTCTGTGACAGTTACATATGCTTAACTGTCTGCTCACTGGAAGTGGCTATTGGATTTAGCCAAGTTTGGTGGGATGTAAGGGCTGGTGTCGTCATATGGCTACATGCTTTTTGAGAGAAATGGCTGGGTGCATGCACTGTCTGCTTACCTGTTCTGTGGCACATTTGGGGCGAATTTCTGACACATCTTTCTGGGTGTGTGGTGGAGTGCTCCATCCTGCTGAGCTGTGGGACAAGGGGACCGAGTGGGAGTTGGAGTGCTGGCCTCCCACCCACAAACACCCCTCCCTGTTAAGATGGCTACCCACCTGTAAGTTTTAAGAGAGCAATGCAATGTCTGTCACATGGTTGTGGGTGGGGGAGTGTTCCATCTTGCTCAGCTATGGGACAAGGCGGTCCCTGGTGGGAGTTGTAGTGCTGCCTTACCACCCACAGACCCCCTTCATGTTAGGATGGCTGCCTCCCTGTGAAGTAGAGCAGAAGAAGAGAATAGGCTACACATGGCTCTTGGATGGGCGAATGTTCCATCCTGCTCAGGGGTGGGAAAAGAGAGCATAAGGTGGCTACCTACCTGTGAGTTTGAAGTGAGCAATGCAATGTCTGTCACATGGTTGTGGGTGTGGGGAGTGTTCCAACTGCTGAGCTGTGGGACCAGGGGCCCTGGTAGGAGTTGTAGTGCTGGCTTCCCACCCACAAACACAACCTCCCTGTTAAGATGGCTACCTACCTGTTAGGTGAAGGTGAGCAATGGAATGGCTGCCACATGCTTCTGGGTAGGGGAGTGCTCCATCCCTCTCAGCTGTGGGACAAGGGGGCGTGGTGGGAGTTGTATTGCAGGCTTCCCACCCACAAACTCCCCTCCCTGTTAAGATGGCGACCTACCTGTTAGTTTGATGAGGGCAATGTAATGGCTGCCACATGTTTCTGGGTGGGGTGGGGTGGGGTGGGTGCTCCATTCTGGTGTGCTTTGTGACAAGGGGGCCTGGTGGGAGTTGTAGTGCTGGCTGCCTATCCACAGACACCCCTCCCTGTTAAGATGGCTGGTTCCCTGTGGAGCTGAGGAAGGGAAAGGTTACACATGGCTCTTGGGTGGGGGAGTGTTCCATTCTGCTCAGCTGTGGGACAGGGGGCCTGGTGGGAGTTGTAGTGCTGGCTGACAATCCACAGACACCCCTCCCTGTTAAGATGGCTGGCTCCCTGTGGAGCTGAGTAAGGGAATAGGTTACACATGGCTCTTGCAATGCAATGTCTGTCACATGGTTCTGGCTGGGGGGTGAGTGTTCCATCCTGCTGAGCTGTGGGACAAGGGGGCCTGGTGGAAGTTGAAGTGCTGGCTTCCCACCCACAAACACCCCTCCCTGTGAAGATGGCTACTTACCTGTAAGTTTGGTTGTTGAAATACAATAGCTGGCACATGCTTCTGTTTGGGGTGGAGTGCTCCATCCTGCTCAGGGGTGGGACAAGGGGGCCTGGTGGTAGTTGTAGTACAGGCTTCCTCACCACAAATACCCCTCCCTGTTAAGATGGCTACCTACCTGTAAGATTGATGTGATTAATAGAATGGCTGCCACATGGTTGTGGTTGGTGGGTTTGCTCCATCCTGCACAGCTGTGGGACAAGGGTACCTGGTGGGAGTTGTAGTGCTGGCTGCCTATCCACAGACACCCCTCCCAGTTAAGATGGCTGTCTCCATGTGGAGCTGAGGAAGGGAATGGTTACACATGGCTCTTGTGTGGGGGAGTGTTCCATCCTGCTCATCTGTGGGACAGGATGCCTGGTGGGAGTTGTAGTGCTGGCTACCTATCCACTGGCACCCCTCCCTGTTAAGATGGCTGGCTCCCTGTGGAGCTGAGGAAGGGAATGGTTACACATGGTTCTTGGGTGGGGGAGTGTTCCATCCTGCTCAGTTGTGGGACAGGGGGCCTGGTGGGTGTTGTAGTGCTGGATGCCTGTACACATGCAACCCAGGGAATGTTGCTGGCTACCTTTGGGGTGGATCAGAGGGAGTGAATGTTGGATCTGTGAGACATGTGTTGGGGAGTGTGTGGTGCTTGTGAATGCATGTGGGCCTAGGAGTTGTAGCTTTGTAGTTGTGCAAGACAGTACATAGCAGTGTGTTGGTAAACATTTGTTTGTACTTACCAGCCTCTACTCCCCCAGCTATTCCTGTGAGACTCTATGGATGCAGTATGGCAAGCATCTTCTCCTCCCATGCAGTGAATGTTCTTGGTGGAATGGGAGGGCTGCCGCCAGTCATCTGAGCCAGCTGACGGATCTTGTTGTTCCTCTCTTTCACCTGTCTCTTGAGGTCATGCCAACGCTTCATGATCTCCTTCTTGGTGCGTGGGCCAGTCCCTACTGCATTGACTTTGCTAATTATCCTTCCCCACATTTGTCCTCTGGTGGCTAATGGTGTCTGTTGGACCAGGTTACAAAACAATTGTGGTTCTACTCCGATAACCTCATCTACCATGACTGACAACTCACTGTCAGTGAATTTTGGCATTTTCTTCTGTGCCATGGTGTGTGAAGTACAAGTGGGTTAAAGGAGCAGGTGTGAGAGTGGTGGTGGTGATGTATGTGGTGTGTGTGTGTGTGTGTGTTGTTGTGCTGGTGGTTTGCCTCTCCTTTGTGCTGTAGGGTTGGTTCCTTCAGGGGTGGAGTTTTGCAAAGGATTATGGTCAGGGAAGTAGCTGGTGTTATACTCAGCTATGTGGGTGTGTTAAAATGGAGTATTATTGTTAGGTGTGTTGTGTGGGTTGTCCTGTGATTTGTATTTTTTTAGTTGCCATGGGAATGTGTCATTGGGATGTGTTATTTGTTTTGGGGGGATGAGCTAGTTTGATGTGTACACTTGGTTGCCTTGTGGTGTATTTTTTTTGTGGACCGCCATAATTGTTCCAGAGCGGCCGCAGCGGTGGATATGCAATAGCCCTTCCGCTGGCTCTCCCATTCATCACTGTTTGCGATTGCGGTGGTCAGAAACCGTGGATTGTTCCGCTGTCACCTCGATGGTATCCTAATTGTATGTGCGGTCAGTCCGCTGGCCTTGCAGCGGTTTTTTGGCTTTTTCCGCAGCGAATCCGACTGCCATGGACGGATTTTCACCTGCTTCTGGTCTTTCGTGGCATCATTCTGCCGCGGTTGGATCTTCCTGGTGGTTGATCATAATTGGACCACCGGTTTTGCTGCGGTACATGCGGACAGTTCATTTCCGCGTCCACGGTGGTTGGGATGGTTTTCCGACTGCCATCCTAATCGACCCCAAAGTGTTTATGATTAAAGAACTAAAAATGTATTTACTTTACTATTACATGACTATACTTCAGAAAATTTACCATTTCTCAAAACTGTTAAAAAAATGTGTGTAAAAATATATTTTTAGTTTTGCAAATGTACATGAAAATATATGTTAAAAATATATAATACTCTATAATAAATTCTGAATAATTTCAACATTTCTGAATCGTGTTTTTAATAATGTCAAAAATTGTATAAAAAAACTAAATAAAATCTGTTTAATTGTGAGCCATTAAAAAATACATGTTTGCAGATAAAAACATTAACAATAAAAAGTACAATACTTTTTTATTTGAATATACATATAAACTCTTCAAAAACACGACATAATAAAAAATAAAAATGTACCTTTCCTAACTCCAAAACCAACTAAAATCAGGGAAAATGCTGGATAATAAACCATAATAAATTACTATTCCTCCTCCAAAACCAACTAAACACAGGGAAAGTGCTGGATAATAAACCTTAATAAATTACTATTCCAACTCCAAAACCAACTAAACTCAGTGAAAGTGTTTGATAATAAATCCCCAAAAATTACTATTCCTACTCCAAAACCAACTAAACTCAGAGAAAGTGCTTGATAATAAACCTCAAAAAATTACCAGTCCAACTCCAAAACCAACTAAACGCAGGGAAAGTGCTGGACAAAAAACCATAATAAATTACCATTCCAACTCCAAAACCAACTAAAATCAAGGAAAGTGCTGGATAATAAACCCCCCAAAAACTATTCCTAAGTCCCAAAAAATAAAGGAAAATGCTACATATTTTAAAAATTACAAATATGTAAAAATATAAAATATTTCAAAACCAATGAAAAAATCAAAAATGTAAACAAGTAATTTTTTTTCATCAAAATAAAAAACGTAGCTCAATCTATAAAACAAATTCCCGCGTTTAAAAAAATGCAGCATTAAAAACAAATGATTAAAAATACAATTGTTCAAAAAATTATCCAAAATTTGAGAAACTCCTCTCAAGTAAAATATAAATATTACATTTTAAATCACAATCTAAATAAAAAAATTGTGCAATTTTTTTATTGAAACTAAAATAAATGAAAATCAAAAACAATTTAAAAATATGTAATTTTTTTAAATAAACCAATAAAATATTTATGTAATTATGTTTTTTTTTTTTTTTGTTGAATATTTTTATTGGCATTTAAACACTCGGAAAACAGTAAAATCAACGACTATCCCCTGTCAGGGCATGTCAATATACAATTACCATCGCATACATTTCCCAGCTATGAGTCAACAGTACATGGGTAAATCGTTGCCCCTCCTAGTCACCCTGCAGGATAATCCTTAGAGGCCCGCCCCCTGGCGTCCCCCCGTAGGCATAGTATATACTCGCAGGGCACGGGGTCCCCACACAGATGGTACCCCCATGTAATTGGAGCCGCCAAATAAAGTTCAAACTTCAAACAACCACCCCCTACGATGACCCTCCCCCCAACCACCCCCCCTACACCCACCCCCCCCCTCCGGCATGACTACTTGACAGGATACCTGATGATACATTGAAGACGAGGACTCTACATCTCTGACCCTCCCGATCCAGGCCCGCCGACACCCCAGTTGCGCTATGTCCCAGTCGCTACTCTCTACCCTAAGCAGATGCAGGAGAGGCCGGGACCTGCCCGACCTCCGCCTCAGAGGCCCCATCCACAGCCGGGTCAGCTACTTTCAGTAGTTCCACCAGCGCACCCCAAGCTCGGGCCGACTCCATCGCCCTATCACTATGCGCCCGGGCAGCCGACTGCGTTCGGTGGGTCGCCTCGCAGTCCGCCCATCGAGTAAATTCCGCCCTCCACTTCTGCAAACGCGGTCCCCGCTGCAACTTCCAGTTAGCCGTTATTTCCCGCTTAGCTAACACCAGCCCCAGATCAATAAATTTGCTACTCAGTTTATTCCTGGAGGTGTGGGGGAACCAATGTAATAAGCTCGGGCTGATACCTAAGTCTATCTCCCTGTCCGTGATAGTGCAAAGCAATGTCCACACCTCCCGCCAGTACTCCCTAATCTGGGGGCAACCCCACAGCATGTGGCAGAGGTCGGCACCCTCCGCCCGACAGCGAGGACAGAGCGCCGTGTGAGTATTAAAGTAACTCTGAATCTTAGTTGGGGTAAAATAAGCCCGGTGCAAAATAAAAAATTGGATCTGCTGAAAACGAGCATTCCTAGAGCATTTCCAAGGGCGCTCTAGCAATTCAGTCCCCACCCTATCAGGAATTTCCCGTTCAATATCCTCCTCCCAGTGCTGCTTTAACCTGTCAAGGGGGGTCAGTCGCTCCATCGTCATCCGCCGATATAGGCACGTAACCGCTTTTAGTGTGCCCGGCGCTAGAACCACATATTGGCAAGATGCGGAGGTCTGTGGCTCCGATAATCCCAGTCCGCCACCGATGTTGAATGGCCGACACCAGGGCTGTGTGAAGCAAGTAATCCCCGCACGGCAGCTCATAACGCTCACGAACAGAGTCGTATGGCAGGAGCACACCATCTTCGTACAGGTCCCCTATCGTCGTCAACCCCGCGTCGCTCCACCCCGATAACGCCGCCCAGTCACCCCCATGCGGGAGCTGCCCACACATCAAGAGCGGTATCTCGGGCGCATAGGGACGAGCGACCCGCGCTCTCTGCTGACTCCGAGACCAACACCGCCGAAAAGTCTGCACTTCAGCAGGCAAATCCCCCACCCGAAGCGGCTGCTGCAGGATTATCTTTGCCAGAATAGGGGCCGGTATCCGCCCTCCCGCACCCCCGCCGATTCCCCAGAACTCTCGGGCCACAGCCTGGGTCAGCCACTGCAATTGAGCAGCCAAATAATAAGTCTCCAGATCGGGTACCGCCAGACCGCCCTCCCCCCGCGGCCTCATCAGTTTGTGCAGAGCTACCCGACGCCGGCCCGAATTCCATAAGAACCCCGTGATCATCTGCTGGAGCCGTTTGAACGTTGACGCCGGAACCCAGACTGGCAGCGTCCTGAAGTAATACAGCAGCCGAGGGAGTGCCACCATCTTAAGTAGAGCCACTCGTCCAATCAGGGAAAGTGGCAGCGTCTGCCAGAAGTCCATAGTACCTCGGAGACCCCGCATCGCCCTGCCGATGTTGCCCTCCACTAAGTCCGCGCGGTCATGGTAAATGCGGGTCCCCAAGTATGTGACGCAGCTATATTCCCAGCTGACCCCCTCCGTAGAGCTAGGGCCTCCAGTCGTCCGGGAAGCGGGGAAGAGGCACGATTTAGCCCAGTTTCCCTTCAGACCTGCCAAGTCCTCCAGACAACCCAGCAATCTCTTGGCTCCCTCCAGATCGCCCCGGGTGTTACTTAAAAACAGGAGGAGGTCATCCGCGTACAACGCGATATAGTGGGTATCGTCGGCCACCTGGAGGCCCTTGAACCAACTACCCTTGCGGGCTTGAGCCGCCAGCGGCTCTATGGCGAGGGCAAACAGCAGCGGTGACAAGGGACACCCTTGGCGTGTTCCCCTGCCCACTACGCACGGGGGGGACACCAGACCCCCCGTTCGAGTACGGTCCGTGGAGCCCCTGTATAACAGTTCTGTCCATGACACAAAGCGATCCCCCAGGCCGAAGGCGCACAGGACCCGGTACAAATACGGCCATTCCAAGCTGTCGAAGGCTTTTTCCATGTCGAGCAGTTTGGGAGCTATTTGATACCGCCTCTAGTACCCGAAGGAGACGCCGGACATTACCGGCCGTCTCACGCTTGGGGATGAACCCTGCTTGATCCTTGTGCACCAGCCGAGCCATATAGGGTAGGAGTCTGGAGGCCAATATCCGACTTAGGATTTTATAATCGGCGGTAAGCATTGCCAACGGGCGGTAAGCAGCCACCTCAGAGGGGGACTTCCCCGGCTTCAGCAAGGGCACAATCAACGCCTCCCACATCGTAGCAGGGAGCCTGCCCTCAGTCCGTGACTGATTGTAAAGGGATACCAGCCTAGGTGCCAAAACTTCGGCATAAGCCACGTAAAATTCAATAGGGAGCCCATCCACCCCGGGGGACTTCTTCCGTGCCATGTGCTTAATCGCCCCTCGGACCTCCCCAAGCGTGACCTCCTGGCCCAAAACGTCCGCCTCCCCTCTACTGAGAGCTGGTAAATCGCCACCTGCCAAAAAATGCTCCAGCCGGACGGGATCTAAGTCTACTCTGCTGGTATACAGCGTCTCGTAATAGCCAGCGAATATGGAGTTAATACCTTGCTGGGTATGACACAATTCCCCTGCTGGGTCCATCAACGCCAATGTAGGGCTCGATTGCTTCAAGGGGTTCGCAAGCCACGCCAACAACGCACCAGACTTATCCCGCTCCGCATGAGCTCTAGTCAAGTAGCGCTTATGGTCATAAGATCGTAATCTCTCCACCCCCACCTCCACTGCTTCACGGGCCTCCAATAGGTCCCCCTGCCTCTCCGGATGTTCCGGGCGGTCGCGCTCTAGGACGCGAAGGTGCTGATCAGCAGCGTCAATGTCCTTAAGGAGGTCCCTCCGCACCCCTATCTTCTGCGCAATACAGAGCCCCCTCACTACCACCTTGAAGGCGTCCCATTCCACCGCTGGTGTGGAGGCTGTGCCCTCATTCTCTCGGAAGTACTGAGAGACCCCCTCGCCAATTGCAGTACGGTAGACCGGATCATCCAAGAGTTCCGGGTTGAGCCGCCACGCAGATACGGGCGGGCGCCGTGGAGCCCAGCACAGCCGTAACAACAGGGGATTATGATCTGACAAGGTTCTGGACAAATATTCGCTGCTCTGGACTGCCACGTGTACATCGGGGGAACAAAGCACCGCATCCAACCGCACATGCAAGTCATGAATCACGGAGAAAAAAGAGTAATCCCTCTCATCCGGGTGGTGCTCCCTCCAAGTATCTACCAACCCCCAATTGGTCTGCCATGCACCACGGGCCCTGGCCGCCCCGACAGACGGCGCTAGCAAAAGCGGCGGGTGGGACCTGTCAAGCGCTATATCTGTCACCGAGTTAAAATCACCCCCAAGCATAAACGGGCCAGGTAAGAATGAGGAAAGCTTACTGGACAGTGATTCGAAGAAGGCCTGTTGCCCAACGTTTGGGGCGTAAACACTACCCAGGGTAAGGTCCCGCCCGTCCAGCCTGCCCTGCACTAGTACATACCGCCCCTCTGGGTCCACAACCTGTCGCACCATCTGAAAGGGGACACCAGCCCTGATCCACACCAGCACCCCCCGAGCAAATGCCGAGAAGGAGGTATGGTACACTTGCCCCCTCCATCTGCGGCGGAGCGCCACTCCCTCGCCACCCGCAATATGCGTCTCTTGGAGAAACGCCACATGCACCCCTCGTCTGACCAGGTAGGCATGAATCTTGTGCCGTCTGCTCATGGTGTGTAAGCCCCGCACATTCCACGTTATGCACTTCAGGTCATTCAGTGTACCCATGGTCTGTTATACATCCAGTGTCTCAAGTTCAGCTCGCCGCAGTCATGCCGGAATCCCTGTAAAACATCTCACAACTCCCCAACCCCCCTCCCAAGGACAGTTACCTCCAAACTAGTACCCATCCAAACACCCTGTAACTGAATGCCCATCCCTCCGACTACTCCAGAGGCAAGGGTGAGCGAAGTTGGCCCAGGGTGGTATCCCGGTCAGCCAGCCAGCATCGCCCGCCGAGAGAAGGAGAACCCCCCTCCCAAAAGCCTCCCATCTCGCACGTGAGCCAGTGCGCCGTAGCGAGGGGCCCAATCCACCTCGAACCCGATCCTGCCCTAAGTCAAACTAAATCATCCACACTCTGCGGCATGACCACCGGAAGTCTAGTGCTGCTGGTTGAAGAGTCATCCGTGCCACTCTCTGCTGAGTCCTCCGCTGAAGTCCCCTCCGCAGCCCGTACCAGCGGACCAGGCAAGCCAGAGACCGACTCAACCGCCCGCAGGGCCGCCGCCCTTTCCCTTTCCGCCTGCGCCGCCGAGGGTCCCTGCCGGGCACTCCGTCGTCGTCGTCTCAGTCCAGACCCTCTAGACCGGCCACCTCGGGGCGCCGCCCCTCCGCCGCGGGCAGCAGCCGAGAGTCCCCCCCGTATGCTTTTCCATCCACTCCCAGGCCTCCGCAGGCGAGTCAAAGAAATGGGATGCGCCCTCAAGGACCACGCGGAGTCGCGCCGGGAACAAGAGGGAGTATTGTAGGTTCGCCGCCCTCATAGCTTTCTTGACCTCCAAATAAGACGCCCTCCGCCGTTGAACCTCCAGTGCATAGTCAGGAAACAGCGTCACGTTGCTGTTCCCCACCACAAAAGGTCCCACTGTTCTTGCCCTCTGCAGCAGTAGGTCCCGGTCGCGGTAGTGGAGCAGACGGGCAATCACTGGCCGCGGCGGGCGCCCCGGCGCCGGGGGACGAGCCGGGACCCTATGGGCTCGCTCCAGGGTATAAAAGCCAGATAACCCCTCAGGGGCCACCACCGTTTTGAGCCATGATTCGAGGTACCCCACCATGTCATGCTCCTCCGTGCCTTCCGGCAGCCCCACCACCCGGACGTTGTTCCTTCTATTTCGTCCTTCCGCGTCCTCCGCCCGGCGTTCCAGGGTAGTCATCCTCGTCGTAAGCTCGTGCAACTGCTGGGCCATCTCCGCCTTAGCCGGCACCAGTTCTTCTAAGTGCGTTTCAGTGTCTTTGACCCGTCCTGCCAGTTTCTTGTGTTCATCGCACAGCAGGCCGAGCCCGACCGACACCGTCGCGATATCTTGATGAAGGGTGGTCTTCAGGTCCGATATAGCTGCTAGGATTTCCTGCAGCTGCCGCTGCACAGGATCCCCGGCCGCCCCCTGCGGCAAGCCAGAGGGCGCCCCCGCCGGCCTACAGTCCGAGACCGCCCTGGCCTTGGGCTTACCCATGTCTCCAGACCCAAGCGAAGCACCCCAATCCACGGGCAGAGCAAGTGTTCTAGGACTCTCGTGAAGTGCCAGCCAGGGGGGTGAACGGTAGCAGGGCACAGGCAGTCCCAGAGGGCCAACAGTGTTAGCCGGCTCCCCCCAGCGATTTCTGGGCCGTCGCGCTCACCTTCTATCAGCAGTCTACACCAGGCACATAGGCAAGGCGCGCCCCCTCTCTGCTCAGCATAGCCGGGCCCCGACAGGCCAGGTTCCTCACCTCCGTCCGCAGTGATAATGGCCGGGCAGTGCCTCAGCAGCCTCGGTCCGCCCCCTCCGCAGGCCCGTCAGGTGGAGTGGCGCCCAGCCAGGTCAGAGCCAGGGATCCCCAGCAGATAGCCCCTCACAGGCAGGCCGCCTCTGAGCTCGCACCCCGCTCAGGCATTTGCAGCAGCCGCCTTTCCCAGCTATCAGGTTTTAACGGCGCTCATGGCCGCAGCGCATCCCTCGGGCCAGACACGATGCCAGCAGCCTCCGTCCTTCTCCGCCAGTGGTCTCAGGCAGGGTGGCCACTCACCGCACAACAGGGGCAGCTGGCGCAGTCCTCCCGGGGTATCCCTCCAGGCCGGCCACCTCTCAGCACCAGCCGCAGCTCATTGAGCGCGTCCCCGCTGGCCACGGCCCACTCGCCACGTGGGATCCGCAGGCTCGCGCCAGCCCGCGCTCCGCCGCACAGCTCCAGACAGTTAGGGCAGCTCCCCGGTCAAAGCCCGACAGGGGCACAGCTCCGGCGCTCCGCGACTCTCAGCGCGGAAATTCCCAGCGAGGGTGCCGCACGCCGCCAGGATCCCACAGAGGCAATCGGGAGGGGATGACATCCGTTAGTCAGGAGTTATCGGCGAGTCGATGGGCCGACCGTCGGGAGCTTCACCTCGGTGCGGCCATCTTGCTCCAGCGCCACCTAGCGCCCCTTATTTATGTAATTATGTTTTCAATAAAAAATAATTATAAGATATTTTACACAATTTACATAAAAATATTAGCACCCGTAAAGAATTCAACATTTTTGACAATTTTAAATTTCAATTTTTTCCATAAATATTTATATCTTTCAATAATATTTTTATTAAAATTTATTTTTAACCAACATTTTTAAAATACTCCCCATTCTTAACCCTTATGAGCCTAACATCCAGCTCCTAAAATGTGACAATTTTTTAAAATATTTAAAATTTTAAACAAATATTTTTAAATTACTACCCAACCTTATCCCCTATATACCCAAAATCCCACTCCTAAAACTAAATTAAAATACAATAAAAACAAACATTTTCACATAAAATAAATGAACTGAAAAATATAAAATATTTACTACTAACTTAATTTAAAAAAACATCAAACAAAAACAAAAAAATACAGTCAATATAATTTACAACAATATATTTGCCATTGATATTTACAAAATCGATATTTCTACATTACACAAAAATCGATATTTTAAAGAACGAAAAAACGTACCTCTATATTTTCCACCATAGATATTCTTGACTCGATATTTATGTAATTTGAATTTTCAACGTCGATATTCTGTATCTGCATCCTGGAAATTAGTTTATTGAAATGATGGTAGTTTACCATGTGCATTATTTGTGTTTTCATGTGGTGGTCTATGAGAAAGCCAATATGTTTGCCTTATATGTATTGAGATGACCGTTTGACAAATCCAATAGCCCTGTTTTATTTTTTAGTGATACCCCCCTAAATAGTGATAGGCTATGTGGTATAGGTGGGGGGGTACATCGATTTTGTCCAGGGTTGACCCTTTAGGGGCCAAATGTGATTTCATACTGTCACCAAGATATTTCTATCTGCCTTATGTAAATACTTCTAAATTAATGTAGTATTTATTAGTTTGTGTGTGTGTCTGTAATAAATGTACTTTTCATTTTTCTAAAACAAAATCACTGACTGGACAATCATTTATTGAGAGTTATCATTGTGTGCCAGCAAATAGTGATTACTAGCACACACCACCTCCTCTGGGTAGCCCGTGGGCTGCCCTACTTGTCTACCCTTAGAGAGTCAAGTGCTACAATGGGGTGCTTGGTTCCCTGAAAAGGGAAATTGTGGACCTATTACTTGCTCAGGCATAACATCCTGTGCAACTAATAACCAAATTTCCTATACCAGTCACTCCTAATCAGGTATTGGTCAACTGACATATGCTTGTGACATGGGAGCCCCCCTTTGAAGTAAAATAAGTTCCTTGGCACTGTCCAAATGGTCTTCATGCCAGATGACCAAAACAGCCTTCCCCACCCAACCAGTTGTATCTATTTTGGGAGCAGTTTCACCCCTCGTCAGGGGCATTCACCAGCTAGGTGACAGTTGGAAGGTAATGTAAATTAGCCTCCATGAACTTTCTAAAAGTCAGTTTCCCTAATATTTATTAAAGATCCGCCTTCATAATTGAGTTAAGCTTTTAATCAGTATTCCAAACAATCCTCAATTTTTTCCAGCTGTTCCCTGGCATGAGATAGCAGAATATTGCTTCCTGGCGTTTCTGCATGGGCCAGCCGGCCTTCCTACAGTGAAAATAGCTTTTAGGGGCTAGTCACTGCAAGGGCATGTTACCCAGTGGTGGCCGGAATGGCTCGAGGGTGGGTTGGCGGGCTGCGGGGGGTGTCATGCGGGTAGAATAAAAAAAGCAATAAACTTACCTTTAGGCTGGGTCCCGCGTCTCTGCTCCTGTTCTCCTGTCTCCGACTCCAGTACGCAGGCAGACAGCCTCCCTCCCCTAAGCCAATCACAATGCTGCAATGCAGCGTTGGGATAGGTCTGAGTGCCGTGACATGAAACTAAGCCAGGGGCTGGAGGGGTGGGCATGTTTTCCATGCAGCCTGCATGGAGAAGGGGGAAAGTGCACATGACTGGTTTGGGCAGCCCGAGAGGGCTGACCAAACAGTCATTGCATGCTTAGGAGTGGGCAAACCACTCCTCCCCTGCCCTGCTCTGAGAGCAGAGCAGGCCCGCCCGCAAAGCAGCAGGACACGAAGCATAAAATGATAATATCTTCAAGTTATTATCATTTTATGTTTCTACTTCACACTGCTTAAAAGCAGTAGGGCGATACTCCTCTGCCATAGCGGAGGAGCCGCCACTGATCTTACCTGTAAATTTCTACATGCCCTACTTATAAATACCATACACCCTGCCTTGTGGGCTACAAGGTCTAAATAGGGGTGACATAAATATTTAAAAGGAAGGTTTTCTTCTATCAAAAGAATTTCACTTTGAGAGGTAGGACTGGAGGTTTAACTTGTGGCTGGCGTGTAGTGGCAGGCGAGGAGACATGTTGCCTGATCACACTAGTCTGTATCACAAACATGCTGTGATCTATAGGTGATATTTAACTTTCTATGCCATGGTTATATTTCGAGATATCATACACTATATCCTTATAGGAAAGTTAAATAGGTTAATTAGGGTTTAGCCAAACCCAACCTGTTTTAGGATAAAAACATTTGCTGGGCACTAGACAGCAGTAAATAAACTTCAATAACAAAATGGGGGTGACCACGCAGAAAGGTGCAGTTTTTTCACAGGGCCCATACCTCTAAAAATTGTAAACAGGCAGACCAACCCCTTTCTCAAACCCCAACTGGGAACAGCTTGAACATTATTCATTTGGGATTCTTCTGGACCTAAAGGGATCCACTCAAGTCTCAATATACTTTATTGTTTTCCCTCCCACTCCCACTAGATTACAGCTACTTCTGTGTGCCGACCCCTCTTATGATAATATTAACTCTGATGCACTGGCCACTTAACTAGTTTTCTTTATCTGTATGGAATATTTTCTCTCTTTGAGTATTTCTCTCTGTTTCATGGTCTGTATTGAGGCTTTTCAGGACTGCATGTCTTATGCCATTGAGTCAGGATCTGGTTTACAGTCTATCTTATGTATAACAATCCTCCATATCCTGCTAATCAGAGCTTTGTGGATGTCCTTTTGTCGAGCTGGATTCTGTCTTTCCCATCCTGTGAAGGGCTCAGGAATGTCTAGAATTTTGCTTGCCTCTGTATCTGATCACAGTTGGTGGAATTGCCCACCCTACTGAAACATAAGGTTAACGGGTGTGCCCAAGTTCTTTAAAAAATCAGCAATTTGTCAAAATTCTCTGGTTTTGTAGGATAACAAGTGGTAAGCTCTAATACAGAAGGAGTTTGTGACCTACAAATTGTATAGACCCTTTGGCCCTGGCTGCTTCTATTATGCTATTCTACCTCCCATATGTTCAGCGGAGATACATGAAAACTCTGCAAGATTAAGCAGAGTTCTGAAAATCGGCTGAAATAGGCATGCCACACTGCTTGCACTGCTCATTATTAGCTGAAAAATCAGCTCGAACTGCACCACATGGCGTGCCAGAAGGCACTACATTTCGAGTTGAGCTTGCTGCCACTTGAGTAGATTTTTCCGTGAGCGGCAGCTTTCTAATCACGAATGGTCATGACTGCAGGCGACCGGCCGTGTTGAAGAAATCTTGCTGGGTGCCCTCCTAGCACCTGAAAATCATGCTAGGGTATGCCAAACCTTGCTCGCGCTTGCCAACTTACCGTTGGTGAGCTTTGTGAAAGAAAAAACTCAGCCATGCAGCGGTTGGTTGAATTTGACCAGAACTCCACATTGCAATCATAATATGGAGTGGCCAAAATTCCACCAACTCCACCAGTATAGTGGAATTTATATCCCACCCCTAGTCTTGTGTTTGTCGTGGCTAAACAGGGGGGCATTCTTTAGTTATTTTCCCACTCATGGGAGGCCAAGTGCTAGGGTGAATAAAAGGTGGACTGTTTCTTGAACACTGAGAGAAATTCATTTAGTGCTTTGTTTCTTATGAGATGGGTACTTATTGGCCTCTCTGATGGTCAAAAGAGCCTGCAGGGGCCCTGGCAGGCCCATCACATGGATAGGCCAGACTTTTCTTTGGTGTTCTGTGTTCTTTGTGGGATAGTTCATGCTATATAAGAAGTGAGTTTGAGCTTATTCTGGCTAGTGTTGCAACTCAAGCGTGCTTGTATGTGATGGTACACCTATAGGTTATTTCTCACCTCAGTCTCTGGCTCGTTGAGCCTGTTAATTGCCAAGATTGTGCTCTGTCTTAGATTTATCTGTCCTCACTATGGGTAGCCTGGGCATGTCCTCTGTGGGCCTGGTTCATGATTCTTATGCTTCTGACTCTCCGATTGAGATGCTTCTCCCTGTGGCACTCAATTCTCTTTTATATTGTGAAGGATCATATGATCTTACTTTGAGGGGCTCACCTGTCTACTAGCATAAGTCTATTGGCTTCCAGCCCTTAAGTGGCCAAGCATTGGTTTCGAGTTGTATGGCCACTGCCATGTCACGCGTTTCCTCTTCTCCTGTACTGCAGTACCATGCTGCTTCCTCACCTTGTATGTCATATGAGCAGGCCTCAGTGGATTGTGTTGGGCCTTGCCCAACTGGCTCTACCTAATATTCTGGGATTTTGGTGCTTGTGCGGGGCAGATATATGCCAGGGCATCGCCTTCACGATTATTCATTTTTGCAGAACACCAATATCTTGGTCAGTCTCAGGCATGCGCCCACTTATTAATGCTGCTTCTTTTCTTGACATGGCATGGCGGATGTCACCCGCATACCGGGTTTCCTAATGGGTCCTGTTTTTCACTGCCTTTTACTGACAGTGCTCTTCCCGGAAGTCCACCATCTCATCAGTGCCTCATATCTCACTGTTTCTTGCTGACGCAGCGTGTTGTCCCAGTTGCCCTGTGTCTCTGTGTCTTTTCTGGGTTCTCTGTCCGGGAGCGACTATATATGTTGGGGTCTTGAACAGAGGAGCAAGAGTGGTCGACCTACTCTGCACTCATCTAGGCCATTGATTTCTGTAGGAAAATCCTACAAATTACTGACTTCAAGTCAGTATTGTACACATGTGCAACCAATCAATGAAAAAAGACTGTCGAAAAAGCAAAATGGCTGTCACAACCAACATTTTCTGAAGTCCTCCCTCGGTTCCTGGGAATAAATGGAACAAAAAAACAGTTTGCTCTATGTGGATCTAAAGATCAGAATTAGTAAATCCCTAAGTAGACTAATCGAAAAACTGGAAAATGTATCCTAAAAGGATGGAAACTCTCACCCGCATCATATGAAATGCTTCCTCATCAGGGTCACTCCTTCATCAGCACCTTTTGAGTGCTAGACTGGCTCGTCCTAAGCTATTGGAATATTTTGAAAAGTATCACTTATTGAAGAGGCGGATGACAGGTGAAAGAGGCCTGAAAAACAGTTAAAATGGCATTCAGATAGAAGTGCATAAATTCACTTTTATTCGTATTTTGTAAAAGTCAAGTCAAGTCAAGTAAAACTTTATTCGATTGCTATTTTAGACAACCATAAATGCACATAAAATACACGATTCAATACACAGTGAGATTAAGAATTTAAAATATACAATTAATTATAAAATGCATTAATTTAAGTCAATATCTCTTTTGTCTTTGTAGGCTAGACGTTTATATTACAATGCATTTCCTGCGTCTGAGTACACTCTTTAGAAACATTGCTACCCGCCAGACTATGGGGCTCATTACGATGGCGGAAAAATAGCCACCGCCAGGCCGGCGGTGGCGATCATTCCACCATCGTCATGAGATTTACCCCCACCACATTATGATGGTGGTGAGTCCTGCGGTGGCGGGAAAGTCCGGCCGCCGCTTTTCCGCCGGTAGCAATCATCATGATTGCTAAGCGGAGCGGTCAGCATGCTCACAATGGCAGCGGAGCCTAGAAGGCTCCACCGGCACAATTATGATGCCGGCGGAAGCCAGCCTTTCCATGGCAGGCATAGTGTAGTGCATGCCACGTATTGCAGTGAAATGCACAACATGCTCCTTTCAACATCGTGGCGGTGCAGCTGTCAGCAGCCACCGAAGAAATGTTAAAGGTAAGGAATCCAACCGCAATGGTGGTGGTCCCATGATAATTGAATAGGCAGTACCGCTGCACGCATGGCGGACGGACCCAATCACCGCTACGGTGGCGGGCGGACAAAATCCGCCTGCCATCGTAATGAGCCCCTTAGTGTTCGTTTTCCAAAAATTTTAGTACGATAAACTCAGGATGGTATTGTCTGATCCCTAGGGATTTTAGGATTGTAACAATCCAAGTTTTCCTTAATTCAGCATAAAATCTACTAAATAAAACATGTATGGTGGATTGTTTTGAGTGCTTATTACAGGGACACAGGTGCATTACTCGTGACCAGTCATTCATTTTTGGTGAAAAGTTTGTGAAAAATCCCAAGTCTGAATCTGGTCAATAAAAACCTATCATAGCCACCAGGTACCATTATTAGATATGGTTGAATGCTAAAAGTTATTAAAAGAATTTGATTGGACAGCACAGTGGGCTTTATGATCTCTGCCGATGGTCTGAGTTTGTCTAGTAGCATGAGGCCTTCTTTTTTTAGCTCTTTTCTTGAGATGGTGGACATAGTGCTCGGCTCAGTATAATAGTCTAAATTGCCAAGGTCCCGCATGAAGTCCCAAACATACCTTAGCCACAGGATAGTTAGAGACCCTTCCAATTTTAAACCATCCTTTAAGATGTCCTGATTTAGAGTGGTTTTTTTAGATGACCAAATCCTATGCCATAAAAGAATGGGCTCGATTTTTATAAGGTCTGCAATGTGTGGTATACCCAATTCAGAGTGGCAAACATACGATGATATGCTATTCGGGACTGCCAGGATATAGCTTAAAACATGTTTTCCACTATTTGTAAGGGGTACAAATCAACGAAACCCCAGACCACGGACCCATACATGGCCGTGGAAGTGCATTTTGCCTTATAAATCTGTATGAACTCTACCGGCGGCCTCCTACCCAACTTTCTTGAAAAATTGGCAAGGACAGATGTGGTCTTTAAATTTTTTTTTAGCAAGGACCGCTTGGGACCATGTGTAAACCCTATCTTCTGTTCATCTATATACATATACATACACTTCTGGCTGCCATGGCCACACTTCATTATAAATGTTTTTGAGGTGTTCACCCTAAGTCCAAGGTTGCGCATAAAAACTGAGAAGCTATTTAAAACCCTTTGCAGTCCCACTTGAGTGTGCAACATCCGCATATAGGAGAGCAGGTATAGGACGTCCACCTATTTGTGGGAGGTGTTGGCAGTGTTTAACCAGTGCTTCACACAGGCCATTGAGATAAAGATTAAAAAGAAAGGGGCTAGCACGCAGCCTTGCCTTACCCCCCTACTTATTACGAACGGGGCAGAGCACTCACCGTTAACACCACACCGCACTATAGCCCTGGCATCGCTGTATAACCATATAAGAAAGTGGATAATTGATTTTTCCACTCCCATGCCCTTCATGACCCAAGTGTACTTCCCTATAATATTAGTTAGATTTAAGCTCTGTTCAACAGTCCCTAGGCCCTCCCGTAAACCGTACTGGATGTAAAATATAACCTTGTTGTACTCAGCCCAGTCCTGTAGTCCTTCTAAGATAATTTGACCTATCACTTTTGCCAAGGAGTCCGGTAACGATATTGGCCTGTAACAGCCAGGATCCTGATGATCCACCTTTTTAAAAATGGGCGCTATGATCGATTCTGCCCAACTTGTTAAAAAAGGGGAAGAACAGCTTGCAGTGATTACCTGGGTTATTAGCAGGCCCCAAAATGTCACATTTGACTTATATAGGTCTACAAGTACCCCATCTGGCCAGAGAGCCTTACCACCCAAGCTTGATGAAATAGTATGATTTACTTCGTCCAGAGTGAACTGGAGATCAGTATATTGGATCAAAGGTACCAGAGCATCATCCCCATAATGTTGGGTGCCGGGCGCATCGATATTCCCATCACCATTATCCACCGTGGAGAAGTGCTCAGTTCATTGTACTTCTGTTATGGCTATTTCAATTGTCGGACCACCTCCAGGAGTCAAAAATTGAGTTTTCACTGCTTTCCAGAAAGCCAAACTATAATTAGATAGAGAGGCATCATGCAGTGCTACCCAAGCGTCATTTCTCAGGGATGCTTTACGTTCCTTGAGCGCTAGCCTGTCTGATATCGCTTGGATTTCTTGGAGTCTTATGTATTTCATGTTTTAAGTTGGCATATGCTCTTGTACATTTGGAAACAAACCATCCCTGATGTTTCCCTTTTTTGCTGCTCTGTACAAATAGGGCCTCCTTTATAGCTCCCGATATTTCTTGAAAGGAGTATAGAACACTATCAGGTGAAGCTATTTCACTCAAGCAGACATCACAATCTAATTTACACCTAGTTATCACTTTTGAAAAAAATTTCTAGGGGGTCCACCATTGACCAGCCCAGTGAGTAAACATTTGTCTTATCAATAATTAGGTTTTGTGCTACATGCACAGTATCATCCCCTTTACCAGATGGTATTTTCGGTAATAAGACAGTAATGCTCAATGGAAAATGGTCACTCAATGAGTTGTCATGTCTAGTGAATGATTAAAATCTGCATGCGTGACTATTTGACAACAATATGTAGTCTATAGTGGTAAGGCAGCCTCTACCATTAAAAGTGTAACTCATCGGGGTTGGCGTAACACATAGCTCATTCGCAAACCCCAAGTCAAGACCAAACATCACTTCATTATATAGTTCGTCCAATTTTGAGTGTCGAAAATGAGTAATGCTAATCCCATCTTCATTTATAAATCTGCATAATTTACCATCATCATTTGAGCATAATGCTGAATTAAAATTCCCTCCCAAGATTATAAATATGTCCTTGGCATTGTAGAATGTTTTGAAATCGTTGCCCAATATTTTCACAATTACTCCAATTTGATTCTGGGGAATGTTATTGTAGAAAGTTGTCAGGGCAATACAGTGCTTCCTATCCACATGGAATAATAACAATTGGTAATAAATCTCCTCTGAATGCATCTCTATTTTTACATTCAACTTGTTAGAAACATAAGTGCATAACCCTCCCTTTGCCCTTCAACAAACTGCCTCAACGGCTGCAGTGTGAAAGGTTTTAAAACCCTTTAATGTGTATTGTGTTCTTTACCCATGTTTCCTGAAAACACAGTGTATCAAAATTTGAGATAAAATCACACCATAAGGGATTAGTCAACTTTGATTGTAAACCTGAAATGTTCCAGAAGACCAGATTGCAAGAGACACTGTGAATGTTACCTAAAGGCTTAATTGCTGTGATGTTATTTGGAGTTAATTCGCAGTTAGTAGCGATTACCTGATTTGGACTTGTGGGTTTAATAGGTTTATAGCGCACATTCAAACAACTTGTGCCCAATGGCTCTTCTCTCAGCATCAGATGAGCCGGTAAAGAAGGGTATTTATTTAATTCGTTTTGCGTGTACTCAGGGGTGGTTCTACCTTTGAGTAGTTTATCGGGTCTATTACTGTTAAGGTCATCCTTATGAATAGGATAAGGGTCTTTAGATTGAATTAGTCAATCTATGTCTTCTAGGGTGTTGAAAGTATCGAAACGGTTACTAACTGGGACCTTATACCTATGCTGCGTATTATCTTGATGGTCCTCCTCCACAGGGTTGGTCCATAATACCTTTGGGGGTTGGTAAAAATACCCTAGGGGTAAGAGGTTGATTCCCTAGGCCAGAATAAAGTGGTTGCCGGCCTAAATAAGGATGGACTGCACTAAGTGGGCGGACCTAAAGGTTAAAAAAACACAGTCACCTGCTAGAAGCCTATTTGATTTGCCAACCCATCCTATTCTCCTAACCATATTGAATTCTGAGAAGAGAGTGTTAGGCCAGTTCTGGTGCTCAACAGGTGTAATGACTTATTCCTCAAAGTTGTCAAGTGTTCGAGGGCATGAGGAGGTAAAAGGGGGACATTTGCCAACACAATGGTATAAGGGGTTACTTCGGGCAGAAGATGCAGGGTCTGGTTTGGGTTTATAGTATGGCTTGGGTTATACCTTCGAGAGTTCTGTGTGTTAATCTCTCTTCCTACACCATCCAACATTGGTATCCGTGTATTTGGTGCGGTCCTGTTAGAGGTGTTAGCAGGCTGTATATGCGAGGTACTCGGACCTACTATACTAGGGAAATGGCCAGTATATTCTGAGGAATTCAAGAATTGTTGGGGGGTAGAGCTAGAGCTAAATGTTCAACAATGCTAACATTAGTGCTTGCGTAGTGTATTAGGCCAGTCTCTGGGTTAATTGCAGTTAGTTGAGCCCCAGTTCCCAACCCCCGATTTACCGAAGGCCCAGAACCTCTACCAGTATGTATGTCATGGGAGACTGGACAGATATTTATAACCAGCCCCTCCAGTTTAGAAAGTCTGTCTTCAATTTGAGATAATGTTTTTGACAGTGGATCAATTAAAACAGATATCATAGCCTCAAGCCTTTTCCAAAATTCCCCCTCGTTCATCCTTGGTTGTAATATGACGGATTCATCAGTCTTCGGAGCTAAACCATGCCACAGTTCAAAATCTCCGTCACCTGTTATAGCTTCGCTGTTCATTACTGTGGAGGATTTTTGTTTAGGTTTCTGAGGACCCCGACCCTTTCTCTTTTTGGATGGAGGCTCACTGTTACTGTCTTGTCTTGCTTTAGCCTTCTGGCCTTCTGGCCCCTTGTAATTATATTGGGCCTGCTTGCTAACTCAGGGTGTGAAGAAATTTCAGGATCTGACGCCATATGTAAGATTTGAGGGGGAGGAACTTGAGGGTTATTGCCTGAGGAATGTCCAACGAGTGAAGACCGTTTCTGCACGATCAGAGGCCCTATTGAAAGCCGGCGTTCTATTAACTCTATCACATGATTGAGGGCTGACTTAGCCCTCAGAAGGAATGCATCAAGTGTCCCCAGAACTCCTGGGCCCCACTGATCATTGATGGTCGTACGTTTACTCATTCTGGCACCCCCTAGTAGTGTTGATAATAATAAGTGGCACAGTAACCTCATACAATGGCGCTCAATAATCCCGAGGTCCCAGGGACCAAATGTTAGAGGGGCGGCCCAGCCCAGCCTCCTCCAGGCCCGGATGGGCTCAGACGGGCCCTCCCTTGGCCCGTTAATGTAGCGCCTCCAGGCGCGAAGATGATGGCGTGGGCGGCAGGGCTTAACAATACTGGGACTTGTAGTCCGGAGTCCCAACAGCAAACAAACAGGCAGGCAAAAGAATAACGGGCTTGTAAAAGTCATCTCTTGTACAATAAAGCCCTAATGTAAGAGAGGGAGAAACTAGTTATTATTTTGCTAACCCCCTGTTTATCATCGTACAGTTGACATGTTTCTGCCCATCATCCTCTGATTTCCATCGGGACAATGGACCCTTCTGTCTATCTATTTCTTGGATGTCTTCACCTAGTGAAAGAATGAAGAAAACTCCTTAACTGTAATAAGCTGGAGAAAGGTCCGAACTACTAGGGCACAAAACTCACAAGCACTCTGTATAATCGTATAAGACTGACTTGTATATGCACGTACTCTGACGCCATAAAATCACCACACGTGTGCTCACACTAGACAGCACATGGTACTTTGAGCTTAATTCTGTAGGTCACCTAAACCTTTTAACCATTGTCCGTCAGGAGACTAAAGGATGAAGCACAGCGCCTAACTTATATGCAAGTTTTCTGGTTTTCAATGAAAACTTATTTTAACCAATAAAAGCCCACTGATATAAATCTTTGCATTTTAGAGAACACTGGAAAAGACAAAAATGTGCTGCACTTATATTACTTTGGCACCCTGTGTTGTCAAGCAACATAAGTGCAGTCCTTACCTTTAGGCATTTTTTCTAAAATGCAAGCCACATTCTTGGATCATGGTATGCCATTAAATTCTACAATCGCTAAGCTCCCTGGGCCTCCCAGACCTACTTCAAGAGTCCTGTTCCTTTTTATCAGCATATCTCTCCTCATCTGACTTTAGCTTGATGTTCTCTGTATGCTATTGTGGTGTGTTTAATAGGCTCATATCTAGCTGTTCTTCTTTCTGCAAAAGTTGGAAAACAAACCAGAACTGTTGGTTCACGTTGGGCAAGTGCTGCACGCAATAATAAACTGGTGCAATGCTTACATATGCCAATCAGGAGCGCAGCAGTCCCATGCTGTTTGAAAATCAAAACACAGGCCTAAGTTCCCCGGCAGAAACCAATGCTTAACCATGCTCACACTGACTTACAAATAAACACAATATTCAGTAGAAATGACACAACAATGTAACAAAAGCATGCAGGGAAATAAAAAATATACTCACAGAAGTGCATAAGCATTGGTTTGTGGTCTTCCTAAATTTAGTATTTCACCTCCCATGCCACCCTAGTTGACTTCATTCAAAGGGTGGCCTACACAGTCAAACAACCAAAGGTGTCCTGTAGCCCTTGAATTTGTTTTACTACTTCAGCTATTTTCCATGCAGCAGCTCAGTTTGCTGTTATCAAAGGTCATTAAGCCAACAGTATCTGTATTGAATCCTCAGCAGGCTTCTCCCCTATGACAATGGACAGCAGGAAAGGGCACATACTAGACAGCAATAATCAATTTTTGTTCATTCACTTCATAGTATCTTGAGAAAAAGAACCGGACAATATAACACTGGCTTACAATAATGGATCTTGGAAAACCCGAAAACATATACTGCATGTCCTAAGTATAAAATCCTCTTTCAGCAGCTCATTGTTATTTGACTTGACAACGTAGCAGCAGAATGGTGCATTAAATGCTCACCATTAATCTTGTATCTGCTGTGATCAAATTTTTTAATGAGGTACAAACTTATATCTAGCCATGCACATCTTTGACTTGGAGTGAAATTTGGCCTCCTGGGGAGAGGAATGCAATGAGTGTTGGAAAACATAATAGACAGAGAGATGATGGGCAGGAAGGTAAGAGAAATATTAAAAAGGTATATGATAGAGCAAATTCAAGGAAGAAGGAGAAGTGAGGCATGGGAAATCTAAAAGAAGGATGAAAGGAAATAAAAGTAGAATTCTTTCCAGCCGCGGAAAATTATATTTTCACGCCCCCAAAAAATTGTAGGCACTAATAACAAATGATTTTTATGAGTTTTGAAAACACTGAAAAAACTGCTATTATTTGCAAAAATAGAAACTGAAAACAGGGAAGCCTGTCCGTATGATACCTTGCAGACTCTGAAGCTGACAGTGAGTAAGACACTGTAATCAAACAATTTAGGCTTTGTTTCAAGTACTTCTGTGTGTTATGTTTCTCGGAGAGAGTTCTCTTTGTCTTTTGTATTGGTATTGAGAAATTACACCTTTCTTAGCTCTCTTCTACTCTTTGTGTGCATCATGCTTTATGGCCAAATTGTTCTCTGTGTTATCGATGCTACTCATCTACATTATTGTGTCAATTTTCTCAATTACCGCAAACTGTATGGGGGCGACTGCTCCTTAATCTCATTAATAGAGTTGGGTGACCATGATTGCCGTAACACTGAGCCAATTTGGTGGAGAGTATCCTAGTGCAAGGAGGTCACAAGGGGGGCAAATGCCTTGTGTCTTTTTACTTGACCATGGGTGGAACGGAGATATAAACCGAATTAGTAAAAGGGTACCATCCAAGTATGGTGTCCCTTCGTACTGTTAGAGCGCGAATTGTGCTCTTTCATTTGTTGTGGTGATTTACAATCATGGGTAGTCTGCAACTCTATATATTTTCCTTTATTGTATTAACTTAGAACCTTAGAACTTGAACTGTAATACCATGAAAGGTGATGTGTTGGGAATTTTTTCCATGTGAACGTGAAGAAATTAACGTTGCAACTACGTGTGTTTAGCTGGAAACATTAACGTGCAGAACGTGGACTTGTCGCTGACAAGTATTCATTTGATGTGCTTATGTAATGTGTTGATTAAGAGATGCTTAGTAAATAAAGTTCATTTTTTGAGTAGTTTCATGAGGCCTTTGTGCTGTTTCCTAAGTTGACTGAATCCTGTAGGACTGAATTATATTTTTCCCCTGGAAGCTCTCGCATTAGATTTATTAAGGGAATTTCATGTGCATGTTGGATTTGTTCTATCTCACGTTTCTATTGCAGGTGGAGAATTCATCTTTGTTAGCTAGAATAATGTCTTTGTTTTAGGAGTTAGGCTTCAGGAGGAGAGGATACATTGAACGATGATACTGGTAATAAACAACTGTTGTACTTTCTCATCGGAGTAAGCCTGGAAAAGAAGGTCATCTCACCAAGGCCTGGGAGCATCGCTGCTGTGTGGAAAATCATCTGCGAGGAGGTGGCTTGACTGGATGGTGTGATGCTCTTGGGATACTACCTGTAAGAGTGATGTATCAAAGTTAGGGACTGTGTCTGGGGACTTTCTGCCTTGCCTTAAGAGAGAGAGCATATTAGAACGAGCTCTGTAGCTTTATGCTACTTGACCCATCTGATGTAAAGAGACTTCTTAGGAAGACTTCACATGCTGACACCTTTATGGACCTTGCCTTGGAAAAAGCTAAGTAGGGATGTTATGCTAGTTGTAGTATTGGGACAGACTAATGCTTTATACCCACTAACCTCCAATGAAGATGAATCTTGTCATCTGTGCAGTTATTTTCTGTGTTGTGGTCCCTAAACTGATTATTCCGTGCATGCTGCACCACCTTCCCTTCACCCAAAGGTTTGGCTTTGTATTAGTTGTACTAGGACTGAGACCGTAAATTAGTGTTTAACCTGCTGGCAGAACAACTCCATGGATGAAATCCTACGGTATGCCAGGTATTGCAGTGATGAGGTAGATTCCAAGCACAGGAGAATGAAGGACAAGTTGCTGTTGGTCCAAATGAGGAATGCGAACAGAGTGGATCACATGCAGACAAATGGGGGAACTTTAGGTAGGAATAAGGGAAACAATCAAGGAGGGGTTCAAAATGTCCAGAACAATGCTGGACAGGGCAAATGGAAGGGTACAGACCCCAAGAAAGGTATTTAAATTCCTACGCCAAAGAAAACGACTGCTTGTCATTATTGTCACAAAATTGGGTATTGGGGCATTAGAAGCGCGGGTGTCAGACAAATTCAGAAAATCAGTTACAAGAGGTAGTGCTTGTACAGGTGCCCAATGTAATAACCACAGTGACAAGACCCAGATCCTACAATGGGGGTAGTGAGAACCAGCTAGTGCAAGTACCCCAGCCTCTGTGAGTTCCACAGAGTAATCGAGCGTACCGCCAAATGCCCTTCATAGAACCTCTGGACGGACTTGATCAGGACCTGTCACGATGACGGTGCCTGAGGGGGGAGGAAGACTGTACAGACCATATGTGGAGGCAGACGTAGGCGGCCATCCCATTTCATTCTTGATTGATACTGGTGCTACTGTGAGATCTGCAGTAGTTCCAAACCTACCCCTCTCGGGACAATTGATCCAAGTTGTAGGCGTCGTAAAGTAGACAATATATAATCTATTGACTGAAGAAATACCTGTGAAAATAGGAATTTATCAAGATCGACACCAATTTGTGGTGTGAGATTCAAGTCCAGTGAGTTTGTTGGTACGTGATCTCTTGTGCAAGCTGAGATGTACCATCTATTGTACACCCAAAGGAGTAGAACTACAGATTAATGATGATGTCATTGCATTCAAATTGGCAAATCAGAAGCACTGTGTAGATATGTTTCCTGTACTGACAGTGGAAGACATGCCGCTGGATTTAAGGGACACTGGCTCTCTAGTGGTGTGGGACTTCACAGGTGAGGAGATAGGACTGATTCGAGGAGTGGAATTAATCCGTATACAGATCAAGCCAAAAGCAGTATTTCCAAGAACGCCCCAATGCAACCTGACCCCCGAAATGGTGACAGGGATTATGCCTGTGATTGATTCCATAGTTTTGCAGGGCATCTTAAAGAGAGAAAAGAAAGTCCATGCAATTCATCAATAATGGGACTACAGAAGCTGAGCTGCAAATGTCGCATAGTTCAAGATTTGAGAAAAATCAGTGCGATTGTGGTTCCATGTTGTCCCATGGTACCGAATCCATTTGTAATCCTGTTAAACATTCCTTGTGAGGCTGAATGGTTTACTGTGATAGAGTTGTGTCAAGTGTTTTTTTCCATTCCATTGCATGAAAAAAGTGAATTTTTATTTGCTTTCTGGATGGAGAATCCTGTTTTAACATGGTGTTGTATCCCCCAAGGGTATACTGAAAGTCCATCCATCTTTAACCTGATATTGAAAAAGAACCTTAGCAGTTTGGTGCTGCCACATGATTCAGTGCTGGTGCAGTACATTGACGACCTTCTGATTGCCGAGCAAGCTTCAGTACTGCTCGACTGAAGTTCAGTATTTGAGTCATCCAGTGGCGGCGCCCCCATTGGTGCGTGGGGGCGTTGCCCCACTGCTTTCTCGCAGTGCGAGAAGGCAGAAACATAAATGGTAAAAACTACCATTTTATGTTTCTGCTTCTCGCACTGCGAGAGAGCAGAAGTGCCTGGATGGGGGCGGGCGGGCGGGTGGGCGGTCCTGCTGAGGGCAGGGGGGGGAGTGGCTTGCCCACTGTTGTGGGTATTGACTGCTGGTTCGGCCCTGGGGCCGACCCAGCAGTCAATACCCACAACAGTGTGCTAGCCACTCCCCCCTTCCCTCAGCAGTACCGCACACTCTCCCTTTTTCTCTATGTAGGCTGCTACATGCAGCAGCCTACATAGAGAAAATGGCCGGGTGGGGCGCGCTCCGCTGCGCCTTGCAGCACTGTGATTGGCGGAGGGGGGGAGGGAGGGAGACTGCCTGTGCTGATGATGAGACCTGGAATTTCAAAATGCTGGACGGAGGGAGTCGGGACCCATTTGAGGTGACGCGCCGCAAGGGATGGTAAGTTTTATTTAAATTTTTTTTTAATTATACCCCTCCCGCCTCCCCCGTGACGACCCCATTCCCCCCTCCCCCCCGTCATGCCGGCCGCGATTGCGAGACCTAGTTACCTCGTGGTCGGCCTGAGCCTCAAACCCTGATTGTGTGGCCTGCCTCGCGTACAACTTTTAAATTGGCAAATGCGTGAATGCCTTGCCCTTCCTCTCCCATGACGAGACTCCGGGCCTCCCTGAATTACATTACACCATAGATCGAGAAGAAGGGATTTGTTGCCACTATACAATATGCATACATGCCAACATTTCAGAAGCGCAAAGTGGGAGATAAAAAAAAAGAAATCGGGAGAATGGGGCCTTGACTCGGGTCGGGTTACTGTCATGTATGGACCTTGGAAGTGTGCTGCTGCAGGACTGGACATTTGAAACGCAAATGCACGTTGTTTTCTTACCTTTGAGAAGTATGGAGCGCAAGGCAGAGAGAGGGTGATGCAAGATTTGTGCTCTGGCCTGGCAGGTTGCTGGCAGTGCAAAGCGATGTCGTGGTCACGAGAACGGAAGGGACTGCAGAGAGGTACGAAGGGGAACGGAATTACCACTGGAAGCTGCAGATAAAACACATGATTGGCTACTGCGAGATGCCAAGTGACTGTTAGAGCAAATTGTTTGATTTTATGCACCTGACAGGGAGCAGCAACACCATAGTGATATTCAAATCTGTTCGCGCAGATAGGTCCCTGGTAACAGAAATGTATAGTCTGGGGAAGTGGGCCTGCGCTGAACTGTGATTTCAGTAACCATGTGCTTCCCTGGCAACGAGTGGGTTAATTAGTTGTGCTTGTGGGATGAAAAGAAAAGTGATTGAGAAAGATTTGTTTTTATTATTATTCAAGTGTCTGGAAAAGTGGTTGTTAATGAAGACTTGCTGGGTTCTACGCTGCATTGTAATAACGCATAGGCCTACACGTCTGTGCACGCACACACACACACCGGCGCCTTTCTGCACTCGCCACTGTGCATTATGAAACCAGACTTACGAACTGCAGACTTATGGCTGATGTCAAAACTTTACTGCTTTTTAAAAGGTCACCACAGCTTTTAAAACCCATTCTTACCTGGACTCCCAAAAGAAACTGCTGTGTAGGTGTTAAATTGTACCTGAACTTGATACCCAGTCTGGCATGTTGTGCATTTTGGGCAGTCGCTGTGTTGTGTCCTAGCGGATCACTTGTTCAAAATATTTATTTTACATAGTTGACAGCATAACTAGGCAGATTCAAGGGTCCGGAGCAGAGATCTGGGAGAAAAAGAGAGATGGAAGGAAGGACGGGAGTAAAGGAAAGATGAAAAGATGGGTGGGTGATGGAGAGAAGGATGGACGGATGGCAAGAAAGGTGAATAGATGGAGACAAAAGATAGTTATGGTACTGGGAATGTATGAGACTATATGTGGGCAAGTTTACAAATAAAAGGAAGAACTCGACCAGAGCTGAGCCATTCACTGTCTTTGTTAGAACAGATTCACAATTGCTTTATTAACCTTCCTGCTATCTCAAATTTGCTTGAAAATGCACCATTTGCCCACTCTTTTTTTCAAATTTTTCACGGGGGAGAACCCCCCGTACCCTTGTAGGTGGTTCGCGCTCGCTCGCAACATTGCAGTCGGCCCATTGTTTTACGCCTCACCTCTTTCAAATGTCACCAGCCGCCACTGGAGTCATCGCATTGAAAAAGGCAAGAGGCGGTCATGAAAATAAATGCGTCTACCACACAAAAGGAAGTTGGGATGTTTTTCAGAATGGTTGGCTACTGCCAACTATGGATCCCAAACTTCTCGCTTAAAATGAAGCCCATACAGAGACAGACACACAAGGATGTGTGCGATCTGGTATCCTGGGATAACGATTGCTTGGTTGCCCTCTTGAAGCTGAGAGAATGCCTTTGTTGCGCTCCAGCTCTGGAATGCCTGATTACAACAAAGGGGGATATTATCAAGAACGTGTGATAAACAACGCAACTTTGCATATCGCAGTCAATCACGGGAAAACAACACCGTGTTAACATAGTATTCTCAACCCGTCAGCACCATGCAATAGTCCCACAATAACGCGTCAAATGGCCACGCTAAAATCAGTGCAACGCCGCAAAAATGCGAAACATGAACGCGAAAAAAGTTGCGATGAGGCTAATCGCGATACAAAAATCAGCGATAACCAGCGACAGGCCTGCAATTCCCACTCGTCATGCGGGAAACTGCACTATACAAGCAGAACAAGAAAAACCCACCAAAAACAAAATAAACTGAGTAGCAACATGGATGCACCCAGACTGAGTGCCCAGGTCAACGCGAACCCCACAAGGCCCACAGACCACCAGCAAGGAACCTCTGGGTCGGGAAAGGCCAAGGAGAAGAGGAAGATGCGGGTCAGTCCGCATGACAACTGGATCGTCGTCACAGAGGTGACAAAACATCAGCAACAACTGTCCGTCACCTCCACCATGTCACTGGCAACACATACGGAAAAATGGCATTCCATCGTGAATGCAGTCGGAGTGCTGAGGAGGCCAAGATGTGCTGGCATGATGTGAAAAGCCAAACCAAGCAGAAACCCACTGCCAACAGGAAGGCAGCAACGGCGAATGGAGGTGGGAGTGTGGTAAATATTTCATTACCGGTACTATTTTTTATGCGGTAAAGTCTATTAAGAATAACTCAGTAAATATAAGAGGCAGAATCCGTGGTATTAGAGGTTTAAAAGGCTTTATTCCTATACAAAGGAATACAATTCGAATTGCAGGCTTTCTATTCCATCACCACGAAAGTTCAGGAAGGAAGGGCATACATTATTGACAGATAAGCAGTTTTATAGAAAATGCATTACAGTGAAACAGATGCAAGAGGCGTAACAGCTGATAGTACAGATAAAAGGTGCATACGTAACTAATAGAGGCGGATATATGGGCGTAACTTAGTAAACGTCATTATACATGATGTCACAAGTGGGTGGATCCATAAGAGAATCCTGCAATGTCAGCAGAAATATTTGGCAGAGATGCGCGCGCAGCCGCATGACGTGTGATTGACGTGCAACTAGAGGGTGAAGGGGACTTGACATTTAGCTCTACATGTGGAGACAGAAGTCTGGGGGTTATGTCAACCTAATCCCAAATCATATCTAATATCCTATGTTTAAAGAACTGTGTTATCCAAAAGGAAAGGTCTCTAGGATAGAATCTATTCTATACTGACTGTTAGTGCGTGTACAAGCGTCTAAGTGTCTACATGAGATGCGAGGGGGTAGGAATATTCCATGGTAACGGGGCTATGAATTACTTGCATGAGGACAGCGAGGCCTGGCCCTTTGCACGGTAGCTGGAGGAATGTTTACCTAAACTACTAGACAGGAATGCATCGGATGAGGAGCGGAGTAGATAATCTTGAAGGTGAAATACAGTTTTTGGCAGGCAACAGGCTGGATCAGGCACCGTTAGCCGCGCAGGGAGTAGGACAAAGTTCATGGATACAGATGCAGGCTCAAACTGGAGCTTTCAGAGGCAGAAGGCAGGAAAAGGCTTGATGACAGAATTCTGGGCCTACTCGCCTGAATCTGTAAAATGTGGAAAGTGAACCACATAAAGTCGGTGGCCTTTCATACTTAGGAATGGAATATCTGACCCATTCATGGCGGATCTGAAAGAGGACGTGTTGACGGTGGACGCACATATATTTGCGTCTTCAAAACTGGAACTGGAGGGAACATACATGTACTTATAGCATGCACATGGAGCCGTTGGGGTCTACGATAGGGGACATAACTGATCACAAAATTCATATTTCCTCATTCCCTCCTTGTCCCCTACGGACCCTCAGGAGATATCGATCTTCATCAATCCATCGATCTGTTCATATAGGATCATTTGTTCTTCTTTCTTCTTCCGGGATCTTGAACGAAAACTTGGATGTGGGATACACGATGTGGCACACAGACCACAAATCGCTGGCCCACATTGTAGACATAAGCAGCAACTGAATAGTATGAGAAAGCCAATACCTAGGAAGGATAGGATTCGCCATCCCCAGGCTGACAACACGCCCCAGAACCAACCGGACCAAGTCCAGGTGCCTGGACTCTGGTGTATCTGGCTTACAATCTTATGAAGGCGAGTTATGGCTTTATATACTGACGGCGAATTTTCTGGTATGAAAATGCAGCAACTTGATCCGATGACCCTACAAGCTCCGCCCCTATCGGCCAGGATGACGTCAAGGACAAGACGATTTTGAAGCACAACAATCCGCATAGCAGACTGCTCTTCTGTTAAATTGCCTAAGGCGGAAATAGTTTCGTTCACTACTGCTTCAAGGGTTCTGGTTAATCTACGTATCAGCTTACTATTAGTGACTGTACCTATATAGGGAAAGAAACCTTTATTGAAATCTGTGTATTTTTCCCATGCTGTTTCAGTGTAATCGACAATTGGGAGATCTCTCTGCTGTCTATTGTGTACTAAATGGGTATTTCTATGATAATCAGGAGGAGCTAGGAAAACAGGTGGCAGAAGGAATGCTATGTAACAGGTACCATCCCAATCTAGAGGTAGACGTATATATGCGGTCTGGCCGCATATAAAGTAGGAATGACGGGAAGCTCTAAATGTAGATTTGCCTTGATCACTGAATTTTATTACAGTGGTGCATTTACTATGGCCCATGTGTATGGAACCATTCTTTCTTACACATAATTCCCCTTTTACTGGGAATACCGACATGGCGGGCAAGATTGGTGGAGCTTCAGATTCAACGTTCAGGATCATGAGGTTAAGTGTAAAATTACCTAATCCATATACTTCATTTTCTAGATCAGTTCCTGTTCTTTTGGGAAGTCCCTCCTTGTTAGGGTAGCAGACTTTAAGCAAAACTAGGTTCAGGTTTCCCCATACCCAGTTGTCTTGATAAACTGCGGAATTTGAATCTAGGGAATTAATCAAACTGAACCATGCTCCACAGGAGCCATTGTGTGTGAATGGATATGGAAAGAGGGGCAAAACTCCCTTATAGTTCTGATAGGGAGGGAGTCGGCCACATATCCAACAATTTGTGGCATTGCTGGTCTGATGGGAATGATGTAACATACTAATGAATGTGTTATTGCGCAGCGCAAATCTATAGGACAATTCATGCGGAGGTAATTCGCTAAAAGAATGTTCTGCAGTTACATTGTAAACACGCTTAAGAATAGGGTAATACATGTGCAATAGTATGCTGACAATGATGATCAGAAGATTTAGAAAAAACAAAATTAATAATGTTACTATGCTGTGACTACGAAGTGATTTACAATACGCATGCTTTTTAAGCTGCATCTGTTGATTTCTTTCTCTATTCCGGTCTAGAGGATACATGTCAGAGACAAATTCAACCGATTCACCTTGGAGAGGACTTAAACAATCAAATTGTCTGACTTACTAGACCTTAATTTTAGTTTGTAAAGTTCAGAGTTTGTTAATTCAGCCAAGGGGAGCTTTGAGTCTGTCTGTGAGGGGATGCAGGGCTGAGCGTTCACACTAGATGGTAGTCCATAAAATTTTTTGATATGACTCGAGTGCAACCACCCTTTGCGTCCTTCAATCTTCACGGCTGTCCTTGTAGTTAGTAGAACCAATTTTGGCGATGTCCATCTAGGCTCCAGTTGGGTCTTTCGGTCAAAATTCCTGACCAAAACCAGGTCGCCAGGAACCACGTCATGGGGCTTCACCTCAGTATTGTCGGGAAAAGCTGCGGCTACCTGTGAACGACAAGATTGTAGTGCAGACATCAAGGAAGCCAGGTAATCTGTCAGCATATTACAGATATTATTACATATCACTAAGGGGTTGAGACGTGCACATATTCTAGCACAGTTTCTTTTTCTTTCTTAAACATACACCCTAGCACCTATTTAGTTTATCACTAGTATCAGACACTATTTCTTGCTTTTGGAGTGTTGGTAGCTGATGATGAGAAATTGAGGTAGCAGGCGAGTACCATCCTGCTTAACCCTCTTTGGTGGCGCTACCGTGAGGCACCAACACTCCTCTCACTCCTTTTTTTCTTCCATTTTTCACTTCACTATATTTGGGTGGGGGAGACATAGGACTAGTATACACAGATAGCCATTCTGACACACCACGTAGACAATTTGTTTTTCGTCCTCTTTTTGTGAACTACACCGTAAATTAGCTTAGACGATAGCATCGCAAGCTACAAATGAGGGTCTAATATTCATAGCCATCAATACGGATGTATAAACTATTGGTTCACATTGTGAGCAGGTCCTTGTTGTTTACAATGTACTGAGTGGGGGATGACCTGCTTTCTGCCCCTTAGCTCCTTTATATAGATTAAAGCATATTACAGTCAACATCAGTGATTTTGCGAGGTATAGGCGTCCCCCACATATTTGGTGGTCTACCGAAGATCACCTCGTATGGGGATAGCCCTGTTCGAGAATGTGCTACCATTCTCATGTAAAAGAGCGCAACTGGTAAGGCTACTATACAATCGACACCTTTTTCTCTACATATTTTGGACAATCTAATTTTCAGAGTTTGGTTATGGCGTTCCACGAGACCTGCTGCCTCGGGATGTCGGACACAGTGAAATTTCCATTGGTAGCCTAACAAAAGGGAAACGTGTTTCATTAGTTCGGATGAGAACGGCTGACCGTTATCTGAGTAGACAACACGTGGTAAACCGTACCGTGGGAAGAATTCTCGAACTAACTGTTTGGCAGTAGTCGGGGCAGTGTAATCTGAAACCGGGTAGGCTTCTGTCCAACGGGAAAGAGCACAGACAACTACGAGAACATATTTGAATCCTCGACATCGTTCCATCTGGATATAATCCATCTGGAGGACTTCAAAAGCATGATCGGGAGATTGAAATCCACCCTGCTCTACGGGGATGCTTTTACCTGGATTAAACTGACAACATATCATACAGGTACGTACTTTTTGTTTAGCTGCTGCCCGCAAGTGTTTGTTAAACCAAATGTGTTGAATGCTGTCTAGCATAGCTTTTTCTCCTAGGTGCGCTAGACTATGTATTGTGTTAATGATGACTTGAACCATTGAGTCGGGAAGAAACCATATAGATTTTTCCTTCATCATCCATCCTTGATCTGTTTGGATCCCTCCTAATTCAGTCCATTTCTTTATTTCTTCTGGTGTAGCATGTGTCTGTATGTCAATTACATCAAGGGCGGGATCCTTAACTGTCATGCAATGTGTTGGTGTCGGAACTATTGTCTTTGTCATGTCAGTTGTGTGAGTCTGATTTTGAGCAGTCTGTTTAGCTGTTCTGTCAGCTAGGTCATTACCCTGAGAAATGATATCGGTAACTTTTGTATGGGCTTTGCATTTCATAATCGATATTGCAGTAGGTAGATGAATCGCGTCTAATAGGGCTTGAATGAGGGGTCCGTGTTGGATGTGGGCACCGTGAGAAGTTAAATAACCTCTCTCTCGCCACAGTACGCCGAAGTCATGGACGACTCCGAATGCATAACGTGAATCTGTGTATATGTTTACTTTCTTATTTTTGGCTTGAATACAGGCTTGTATCAGAGCGATGAGCTCTGCTGCTTGAGCTGACAAAGTGTTAATACAATTTGTTTCAATGACTTCAGTGTCTGTTGTGACTGCGTAAGCGGCCACTAACTCTCCTGTACTTGTTCTCATACATGACCCGTCTACATACAATGTCAAGTCTGGATCTGACAAAGGGATATCTGTCAAGTCTTGTCTGGGTTTCGTCGTGATAGTGATGACTTCGACACAATCATGTGCCAATGGATCTGTTCCGCCTACTGGTAACAGTGTAGCAGGATTTAACGTATTACAACGTCTGATTTCTATGTGTGGCTGAAACAATGTTAATTCGTAACCAGTGAGTCTCGCTATATTCAAGTGTTGTGTTTGTGTGCGGTTCAAGAGAACCTCTACTGCATGTGGTACTTGTACTGTCAATTGGTGTCCTAACACTATGGTATCGCTTTGTCTGATTGCTAAAGCTGTTGCTGCCACCGATTTCAGGCACGCAGGAAGAGCCTGAGCTACTGGATCTAATGTACTAGAGAAATAAGCACATGGTTTGTGTGATCCTGCTTGTTCCTGAGTGAGTACTGACAAGGCAGTACCTTCGCGTTCTGTAACAAAGAGTGTAAACTGTTTACTGTAACATGGTGTTGCTAAGACAGGTGCTTGGCATAAAGCTTTCTTTAAGCTTTCAAAGGCGTGTGTATGTTCTTGAGTCCAAGGGAGGACAGTCGATGTGGCTGCCTCCTGTGTTGTCAACTGGATGAGTGGTTTTGCTAGAAATGCATATTGAGGGATCCACTGCCTACAGTATGAAGTGAGACCTATAAAAGCCCGCACCTCCTTTTGTGTCTTGGGTGGTGACATGTTAGCAATTAACTGGATGCGGTCGGATGTAAGCTGCCTTCCCTCCTTGGACAGCGAGTGCCCAAGGTAAACAACTCGCTGGACACAGAATTGCAGCTTAGAAGGGGACACCTTGTGCCCCTTGTCGGCCAGAAATTTCAAAACCGTCAGTGACGCTGTTTCACATTCAGGTTCGCTTCGGGCGGTGATCAGCAGATCATCGACATATTGAAGCAAGGCAGTGTTAACTGGCATGTGGATACTGTCAAGTTCTCGTTTCAGTGCTTGGCTATAGATGCTGGGGCTTTCTGTAAATCCTTGAGGTGCGCGTGTGAATTTAAAACTTCGTCCATTTAAACTGAATCCGAACAGATATTGACTTTCCGGATCTATTGGGACGCTAAAGAAAGCATTCTTGAGATCACTTACAGTGAAAAACGTTGATTCTGAGTCAATAGCTGTTAATAATGAAGAGATATCTGGGACCACAGGGTATTGTGGTACAATACATTTATTTAATTCGCGTAGATCAATAACTAATCGATATACTGGTGGTGCCTTTGGATCCGTTCTTTTAAGAATCGGAATTATCGGAGAATTACATACATTGGAGTCGGTTTCGACAACCACTCCTTGTGCAATGAGCTCGTCAATGATTTGCAGTAAAGCCACTACAGCATCGGGTGGTAACTTGTATTGTCGCATTCGTGGTAGTACTACTCCTGTTTTTAGTGTGACACGATATGGTGTAATATTCATGCAACCAACATCAGTGGGGCCTTGTGCCCATAAATGTGTAGGTAAATTCTGCAGTCGGTGATCCATGTCTCTGGACACGTAGTGACCTTTAAAGTCACGTAAAAATAGTCGTACTCCTTCTGGAGAACAACATATTATAGCTCCTAGAGCTTTCAATGTTTTTATGCCTAACAAGTTTTCTGGACATGATTTAGTAAGCAATAAATCTGTAGTACGCGTCAATGGACCGACCGTAAGTGGAAGAGGTTGTGTTACGTCATTGATTATAGGTTTTCCTGAGAATCCAAGGGAAATATTCTGTGAGCCTGAGAGGGGTGCCCCTGGAACTTCACTGCGTCGTATAGTTGTTCTGCTTGCCCCTGTATCAAGTAAAAACTTTCTGTCTTTCCCTAATAGTTCACTATGTACATAAGGTCCCTCTTGGTCTACAGGAACCTCAATAAGGGGTAAGCCAACTTCCCTCTCTAGGCTATTTCATGTGTATCGCTGATAATCGGGATAATCTGCTTGTGCGTACTGATACATCTGTTGTGTTGTTGCTTGTGTTGCAGCAATAGGCTGCGTTTGTGGTGGTGCTACGATCTGTTGTGGAGCTGCCTGTTGCGGAGCTAGTTGTTGCGGAGCTAATCTAGGTTGTGCATGCTGAGGGATTTGTTGTTGATTCTGATCCTGTCTAGGTGGACGTGGTCTTTCCTGGGTTCTACCTGTGGCAATATTATGTTTCAGGACTGGACAATCGTGTATATAATGACCTTGTTGTTTACAATAGTTGCATGTCCCTTTCGTAGGACCTGCGGAATCACCCTTTAGGTGACCATCAGCTGGAACTGACTGAGCAACAAGCATTTTCATTTTTGTATCTTTCATACGTCTTTGCTCGTGTTCTTGTTCTTCTCTAATTCTATTGTGGTGATATTGTAACATCTGTAACATCTGTGATGGGGTATTACCTTGCCAGGTACTTTCGAATTTCAATACTCTATTCTTGACTTGTAGCAGAGAATTTTCAACTAATTTTGTCACAAACAGATGTGGATATGACTCACTACTGGTTTTTATGCCACTATTTATACCAAAACATTTTTCAAATCGGGAATAGAAATCACTAGTGTCTTCATCTGGCTTTTGTTTACAGGCTGAGATTGCACCCCAGTCTTCCTTTTTCGTAATTAATAAACGTGGCAGCCCTGCTAGTGCTGTAGTCTTTTCCCCAAGCCCTGCTCCTGCAGCTCGGGCACTTTCTTCGTTTTCTAATGCTGTCCAATCTATCTTTTGGTCTCCCACCTCCCATTCTTTTTCTTTCAGTTTCTCATAAACACCGGCGGGTAATAGGACTTTTAATATTTTCATAATGTCGGGGTAGGTATACTCTCCCATGAGTAACATGTCTTTTATCTCACGGTGGAAACCTGCTGGGTCCTTGTCATGGCTGGGTACTACTTTCTTCATTTCTAATAATTCCAGTTTAGTTATAGGCGTGTACACAAACACGCGTGTAAAATTATTACCGTCACCTCTGATTGGGTGTACTTCGCGTAACGGATTCTGTCTATCTATGTGATACATTCTTCTTCCCATGATGGGAACTGGAACGTGTTCTGGGCATACGAAAGTTAAATATTGGTTTCGAAATTCTAGAATTTCTTTAATCAAATCAGTACCTGACCCTCTCCATATATTCGTGAGTAGTTCTGTCAATATGTCAGGTAAGGGTCCTGGATCGGAGTGTTGGCTTTTATATAATATAAGGAGGTGTTGAATCATGTATATACTAGCTAAACGCTGTTCGTATGGGTCAAGATTCAGAAACGTGTGTGCAAGTACATCATCATTGTATTCGCTGGGACTGTCAGCCCATTGTACTGCTGACCTGGCTAATTCTTGCTCGTCCATGGAATCGAGCATATGGTACCCCCTTCGATCTCGGAGTAATTTATCAGCGGCTTGGAATAGGTGTTCAGGGGATCTTGTATTTAACATAGGGTTTGGAAAATGTCTATTATATTCTGGACGTATTGGACGTATCGGGTCGTTAAAACCTCTGGTATTATTATGGGGTCTTCCTCTACCTACATAAGCTATCGTTTCTAATTGTTCTGATTCTTGCTCCTCCTCTTCTTCTGATTCTACTCTGTCTATTTCTCGTCTTTCTTTATGTATTCGTTCTACTTCCTTGCGGATCTTTCGACACATGGCGATTATACACGCCTGTCTATCATGTTTCTCTTCTGATATGTTCTGACCCCATTTGGCAAGTCTTTGCATGGTATCGTGATCTGCCCCGGGCCTGTCTTGATTCCTAATTACGCAATTTATGAAAAAACGTAGTAGTTGTCTTTGGACATCCACTTTCTGGTATTCCATAGCTTCGTTAATACTTTCTGGACCTCGCCCTGTTTGGACAAAGCGATATATTTCGTCTAGGTGTTCACCCATTCCTGGTATCGTCATTAAATATAATGTAGCTCGTCGTATACGTAGTGATGATATGAGCAATTTGTCCTGTCTGCCTGGCACTGGATCATATCTACAATCCACAAGCTGTTCTTTAAACATGTCGGATGTCGCTAATTGGGGTGTACGTTGGAGTGCTAAATCTCTAAGGGTCTGTTTATTTCGCGGCGGTGTGGCAAACATGTCTGTCGTACCTCCTGTAGCACCATCTGAGGTGCTAGGCACGAAAGGATTCGTTGGACGTAGGATAGAGATTGTAGATGCGGGAATAACTGTAGAAACGGACGGACCTGTGGGAACTTGTGTAGGAGTTTGTAGTTGCGGGGATACAGACGGATGCTCTTGGTGTTGAACACCATCGGCAAGCGGTGTGGGTGGTATGGCATTAGCATACTCGGGAGCTACGTCATCTAAATAGGAGGAAAGGAAAACGTCCTTTGCTGTTTTGGGATGTGTTTTGGGATGTGATTTTATCGGGAGCAATGGAGGAGTTAAGTCTTTTGGTATTTCCGGGGTAGCCTTAGGTAACCCTTCGGCCAGAAGAGGATACATACCATTCATAAGAGTGTTTCTTTGTCTATCTACTTGTTCTGAGTTTACTCGGGTACCTTCCTCAAGTAATAGATTTTCTCGGGTTTTATTTGAATTCTCTCTACCTTTCTCTTCCTGTTTGAGCGCTTTTTCTGTACGCCTATATGATTCTTTACGCCATAATTCAATGGCATCTTTCTGTGACTGTCTGGCTTTCTTTTTCCATAATTCTTCTTCTACTCTCATGATGCAATCTGCATCCCAGGTCCCCGCTGCGGGCCATCTCTGACTCTCTGGTAAATCCTTGGTGTAGTCCACCCATAAATCACGAAATAATACGGCATCTAGGCCATGCTTATGATACATAAAGTATCCTGGAGTGTCCCTAGGTGGGATGGGAACAGCTTCTTCGAGTACACCTTTTCTGGTTTTGATCTGTCTTAGTTTCGAAAAGAGCGGCATTTTTAGATCTTATTACTAGAACACAATTTATACAATAAACACAATAATGAACAGTCATTCACACCACAATATATAGAACGTATTTAAAACATTTAACACTTAACAGTTTTAACGAACGATGATAACTAATAGAAAACTAGTTACTGACATAATACTGGCATTAGATAATACTTATTTATATGCAAGACATACTATATATACTGCTAAACAGTACAGATACACTGCTGAAACAGTGCAGACCGGATTTGTGTACCCAAACCCGTCTTGACCGGCACAGACTATGTGCACGTAAAATGCCTCCCCGGTAATGGTACTCACCGGGTAGCTCGGAACGGAAGGCCTCGAGACGGAACTGAAACTGGACCGGACTGGACTCGACTCGACTGGACTCGGAACTTCGGAACTTCGGAACCTGGTGGGCCTCTGTATACCTCGGATCTTGCTCTCTCAGCTAGGCTCTGGTCGGGATACTTCGCACTTCTCACCGCCTCGTCTGGGTGTTGATCGCAGCCTCAGTCGCCCCCGCTTGGCCGGAGGGAGATACAGGAAATCCTGCAGGTACGCGTTTTTGTCCGTTCAGCTGTGGCAGGAGACCGGGCCTGCAACGCACCGCCGGCGCGTGAGATGAGAAAGTGTCCCTATTCGGGCGCCAATTTATGTGGTAAATATTTCATTACCGGTACTATTTTTTATGCGGTAAAGTCTATTAAGAATAACTCAGTAAATATAAGAGGCAGAATCCGTGGTATTAGAGGTTTAAAAGGCTTTATTCCTATACAAAGGAATACAATTCGAATTGCAGGCTTTCTATTCCATCACCACGAAAGTTCAGGAAGGAAGGGCATACATTATTGACAGATAAGCAGTTTTATAGAAAATGCATTACAGTGAAACAGATGCAAGAGGCGTAACAGCTGATAGTACAGATAAAAGGTGCATACGTAACTAATAGAGGCGGATATATGGGCGTAACTTAGTAAACGTCATTATACATGATGTCACAAGTGGGTGGATCCATAAGAGAATCCTGCAATGTCAGCAGAAATATTTGGCAGAGATGCGCGCGCAGCCGCATGACGTGTGATTGACGTGCAACTAGAGGGTGAAGGGGACTTGACATTTAGCTCTACATGTGGAGACAGAAGTCTGGGGGTTATGTCAACCTAATCCCAAATCATATCTAATATCCTATGTTTAAAGAACTGTGTTATCCAAAAGGAAAGGTCTCTAGGATAGAATCTATTCTATACTGACTGTTAGTGCGTGTACAAGCGTCTAAGTGTCTACATGAGATGCGAGGGGGTAGGAATATTCCATGGTAACGGGGCTATGAATTACTTGCATGAGGACAGCGAGGCCTGGCCCTTTGCACGGTAGCTGGAGGAATGTTTACCTAAACTACTAGACAGGAATGCATCGGATGAGGAGCGGAGTAGATAATCTTGAAGGTGAAATACAGTTTTTGGCAGGCAATAGGCTGGATCAGGCACCGTTAGCCGCGCAGGGAGTAGGACAAAGTTCATGGATACAGATGCAGGCTCAAACTGGAGCTTTCAGAGGCAGAAGGCAGGAAAAGGCTTGATGACAGAATTCTGGGCCTACTCGCCTGAATCTGTAAAATGTGGAAAGTGAACCACATAAAGTCGGTGGCCTTTCATACTTAGGAATGGAATATCTGACCCATTCATGGCGGATCTGAAAGAGGACGTGTTGACGGTGGACGCACATATATTTGCGTCTTCAAAACTGGAACTGGAGGGAACATACATGTACTTATAGCATGCACATGGAGCCGTTGGGGTCTACGATAGGGGACATAACTGATCACAAAATTCATATTTCCTCAGGAGTCCTGCGCCACAGGAGAAACTGGAGCAAATGGTGGCCACAGTCATCAGTGTCGAGGTGGTGCAAGGAGTCGGGAGTCCAGACACTGCTCAACATGACCTGACACAACATCAACAGGGTGAGTAACAAACAGGGAGTGGGTGGACAGGGGTGACCGGCACAATGGCACACATGCACAATGACGTGTAGCACACTGCAAACCCACAATGACCCTGGTTCATGTCCCTGATCCCCATGGCACACTGCAGCACACATACAAACTTTAAGCAGGCCCCCGTCCACCATGTGCCCAAAGGTGTCCCACCCCACACATAAACAACTCCACAACACACACATGCACCCATGCAAAACACAGCAAAGATGCGTATTTGTGAGCCACACTGGCAATGCAAGTGACACTAGCAGCATGGCTGGAGTACAATCACCATGACATTGTGCACGCCACGACACTAAGGTGGCTGAGTGTGGACCACATCTGTAAAGGAGCAGGTCACACTCTGACACATCCATGTGCACAAACAACCACTGACGTCAACAATACATCTGCATTCAAACAATGCACAAGAGTACAAAAAGCGTCCAAAAGCACAAATGACCCAAGTCGCCAACATTACAGCACCTTAAAAGCACAAAAGTCAAAGGCGCACCACCTCCAAGGGATAAGGGACAGCAAATTCACAGCTGCAGGGGCGACTCTCCCACAATGCAGCACACACACATAGCAATGACAAAACATCCACATGGACGACAATGTGGTACACAGTGCAACACTTACACTGCAGAACAGAGGACACAACTGGCTCCGCTTGTGCATAGAAAATGGCCAATCACATCTGACATAGCAGAAAACTGTGAGATGAAAATGTACGTGTACAACCTCACTTACGTCATGTAGTCCAAATGTCCACTGTCCCGCATCAAATAGTCCACTCCTCCCAAACAGTCACAATGTACATTGTCATGCAGTCTGTATGTAAACTTGATCAATTCATCAACATACATACCAACACAATGTCAACAAGCCTCTCCCCTTCACATTGCTGAAGAGGACCTCCACACTTTCAACACCGACGCCCTACAACAGTTCATGGACATCTTAGGAAATCGACCTCCAGGAGCAGGGCAGCCAAGCTGCATCGGGGATACCCCACCCCTGCACAGACCACACAGCCGGACGCACCCACCACCACAGCTTCTCCCAGCAGCCCACCAAAGCACACATCGCATTCCAAGGCCAGGTGTCAGACTGCCAGAAGGGGGTGGCCGAACAGGTGCGGTGGGGTTGTACCTCATGAAAGCTGAACTAGATCAAATACGTGGGTGTCTAAGTCCCATCAGGGACAACCTACACTCCCCAACGGAGATCCACACTGCGACTGAGACTCATGCCTTTGCATGTTTCCAGTACTGAACCGCACCCAGAGCCAAGGGATAATCATCCACACCCCCACGCTGGACTGGCGTACGCCAGCCCAGCTCACTCCTCTTACATATTGAGGGGGGGACAATAAAGCTACATGTGCAAGGTCTCACCCGCTGCCTGCGTTGACATGGCTGCATCCGCTGTACACAGCACAATGTAATGTTGTAGGGCCCGGGGCCCTAATGCATACATCATGAGCACACGGACATACTCAGATAGTTCATTGAATTGTCTTCGGGCACGTGCGCTCAACACCTTTATTGCCAGGGTCACATGTACAGTGGTGCCTGTGCTGGATGTGTGTGGGGTGAGTGTAAGCCAGCCCTCATGGAGTCGTTGTTGCTGGCAATAACTGGAACAGTATTCACAATTAAAGCGGAAACAGAAAACACTAGCAAAATATAAACAACTGTGAAGCATCATGGTGGTAGCCAGAGAAAGTACAGTGCTCACCCAATATGCAACCAGAATGGTCCATGAGTTGTGGTGCACTGAGTTAGTGGCACCTGAAGAGCTGAGCAGGGTATCAAGCTGATGATGGCACCCACGACAGGTGTGAGCAACTCTGATAGTCTAGCAGTGTTGTAAATTAAAGTAGAATGTGATTAAGCATTTACTGAAGACATTAATGCTTCCCTTTTATCATGTTTTCCTCATTATGTTGGCCGAAGTCCGGACTCCATTTTGTATTGGCATGCTGCCACGTGTTCACCACGAGGAGAGTCCGACCTCTGTGTTAGTTGCTCTTGTAATCTGCCTAGTAACAGTTATAAATAGCTTTCTTGCCTATCTGGCGCATGCCCAGACTTGACCACATCTGTTATAATTAGCTTTGCTTGACCATGTGTTTTCGCGGGCCCAAGGAGTGTGTTAGCTCCGCCCATGTATTGATTCAGTATCGAGAATGACCCTAAATGGTAATGTTCTTCAACTTCTGTGGTATCCACCCACTCATGAGCCCCTCTGTTGTGTATAAAAGGGGACTGTGTACGCAAGTTCTGTGTGCTACTCCTTGCAATACTGAAGAGTGTTGTGTGGATTGTAGGACCACCCTTAAGGGTTAATAAACGTTGTTTTTGTACTTTGCAGTTTCCGTGCCAACTTCCTTATAGATTTCGTTACAGAAGAGCGAACCCTTGTCTCTTGCGGGCCTAGCTGGGGCTTGTATTCATCAATTGGCGCCCGTCACGTGGGGCTCATCGGTGACTCGGATGCTCGAAGGACTGGTCGCGACGAAGGTGAGGAGTTTGGCCGGGGACGTGATCACTGCCAGCGGCGTCTTAGCCCTGGCATCCCGAGGTTTTTCTTCCTTCCCTTCCGAGCTGACCGTCTGGGTGGCGCCGGTCATCGACTGAGACCTCTTCTGTCGGTCCTGCCGTGAGAGCCGTTTGGGCGATTGTGGAGCTTGGCAGTTGGAACCTGGACTCTTGATTGGTAAGAACCGTTGTACGGTACTTGCTCCGAGTTTTGAAGCCTGGTCTGGCTATTTGAGTTTGATTGATGGTGACTAGTCATATTTTGAATTTGTCTTTTGAAAATATATGCGTTGCAACACATATAGGCAGGTAATGTGGAGAAATTTCTCCGGAGCTGTGTAAACTTTGAACGGCGCAACGATTAAGTGCCATTTTTCTTGATAATACTGCATATTTTGCATTATTCCTAGCATGCCTGCTTTTAGCGCACTTCGTAAGTGGTGCTGCTGTTTTGGGAACCGGTTGAACCTCGAGGAATCTGCTCCAGCTCCCCCAGAGGGGACTCCTAATAGGGATATGTACGTGAAGCATGGTCTTTCTTCCATAATGTACAGCACGTTATGGAGGAAATATACGAGGAAGGATCCTGAGTTGCGATGGCCTTTGTATGGATCGTTTGATATACGTAAGATTGAGTATGTGGAACAGTGTATGTGTAAGCGACGTGCTCGTCAGGATATGTTTGAGTGTGTGCGATTATGGGTGAAGGAAGTGCGTGAGCGAGAGAAACGTGAGAAAGCGCTGTTTGATAAAGAACAACGGAAGAATGATCATGTGCGAGCTCAGGAAGCGAAGCGTCGGGAGGACAAAGAGCAAACGGACAGACAAGAGAAAGAGCGTAGGCTACAAGTTTCGGGTCAATATGTTGTTCGTCAGCCACTTTATCCTGTCCTTAATAATCCTGATGACGATTTCCATTTACTAGATCGCTCTCCGCCCCCTTATGTTGGCGCATCTGCTCCGCGGCCGCAAGATTCTGGTCCGGCTCCGGGTAAGGTCGACACACGGTCCATGTTATCGACCGAGCATATGGCTGATCTTCGGAAACTTTCCCTCCGTGCACTTAAGGGCAAGATGTCTAAGGATGAGTTGTTCCATACTTGGGGGTCGTGGCAAGATAGAGAGAGGGTGTATTTTCTGTCTCATTTCTCAGAAGAAGTAATTGCTGCTTTCCGAAAATATTCTAGTATCCTTGAGCCTGACGAAGTGTCTTCGGATGCCGGAGCATTACGTAATGGTGTTTTTTCTCCCCTTAAGGCTTCTGAGGCGGCTCGGCGGCTGTTCGCTTTGCGGGACGAGGTGCTGGCCCTTAGAGAGAAAGCACGTCAACAAACGGAGGAGGAGAAGCAGTCGGATTCGTCTGCAGCAGGGGGCCACCCATCCGCCTCCCAGTCAGATAAGGATGACATAGTGCATGTTAAACCAATGCGAGAGGCGGCGCCTTTGTATGTTCCTCCCAAGGGAGCAGGGACTAGCTCGGATATTAATTCTGTCGATGCTAGGGGGTATTTTGTGTATAATTGGGTTTATACTCCATGGCATAGGGCCGATGTTATGGCATTAAAGAATGCGCTGCCTGACCCCCGCAAGAATCCAGCGGCCTTCTATGAAGAAGTCGAGGGGGCCTTGAATTCTTGCATTATGACCTTAGCGGATATAGACTTGTTCTTTGGCCTTATCCTACCGCCGGATACGTGGCGCTCTGTCCGAAAGGTAGATGATGCGGTTGCCTTTAAGGCCCGGAGGTCTGACCTTGAGGATGAGGATAGGGAACGGAAGCCCGCACAGAAACCACCCCAGAATATTTTAGATCTCCCTGCGGCTATTGTGGCTAAGTTGAAGACGATTATCCCCCCTAAAAAGATTGATTGGAATATGTTAGCTGCGTGTAAACAGAAAGTTGACGAGTCAGTCGCGGACTTCTTTACGCGCTTTGAGGAGACGTTTCATGATTTTAGTGGCCAGTCGCTTACTGACGACACGGGCCGCCACCTTTTCGCGGACAAATATGTGGCTAATCTGCTGCCGGCAGTTGCGGCCCGGTTAAAAGCGAGTGAGAGTTCTTGGTCCTCCGCGACACCGACGGCCCTTCTGACCATCGCCCAGTATTATGAGCGTCAGGAGCACGAGGCGAAGGGCCAGGAGGAGCAGAAATCGAAAGATCTCAAAACTAAAGTGATGTTAGCACAAGTATATGGCCCGCCCCGCCGGGGTAATAATAATAGAGGAAGGGGCGGATCTTATGGTCCCCCTTCGGGCCGATCTGATTTGAATAGGAACCAGTGTGCGTATTGCAAGCAGTTGGGCCATTGGGCCAGGGATTGCCCAGCGTTGCGTGCTTCGCGTCAGGGGCACACTCCGGGTGGCCCGAGAGGTAGAGGGGGCTTCTCGAACTTTAGAGGGAATTCCAACGATAATGCCCGTTTCGATACTGCCGGACAGCACTGAGATAGCTCAAATGTTTTCGATCGCCAGCACCAGTATCATGTATCGGACATCGATCGATCGGGATATCATGATTCTTAGCATGCATAGGAATGCGTAGGATGGGGGTCCGAATCAGTTGAGGTGCCGGTCGATCAGACGGGTCCTTATGTATCGGCTGAGGTTTTAGGTTCTACCGATCAGTTCCTAGTGGATACAGGAGCGACACGTAGTGCATTGTCTAGGTACTTGGTTCCGGGGGCTCCCCCATCCGGCTCAATAGTTACATCGGTAGGGTTTGACGGTACACTCTCCCGAAGCCCTCTTTCACAGCCCCTTGCATTTAAAGTTGATTGCTTTTCTGCGCCTTGTCCGTTTCTGCTTGCTCCGTACACACCGGATAACATTATGGGCCTTGATATGTTAAAGTACTTTAGGGCCACAATCCGCTGTTCCCCTGAGGGTGTGAGGGTGATTTTAAATGACAACTACCCCCGATCTGGGCGGATGTGTACGATCTCAGAGGATGCGTTGTTGGCTACCCTCCCCCGAGCTTTATGGGCGACTTCGGACACAGATGTCGGACAAATGGTGATTCCTCCGGTCCACATTAGTGTCCAGGAGGGGGCGGTACTACCGCGCCTCCCACAGTATCGTATTTCCCAGGAGGGCGAGGAGGCTCTCATACAGATTGTGCAAGATTTGATCACAGTAGGAGTAGTGGAAGAAGTTCCCTATAATATCTGTAACAGTCCGATTCTCCCTATTCTGAAAAAGGACACGGATGCAAAGGTCTATCGGTTCATAATTGATTTGAGGGAGGTAAACAAGATCGTGATACCTCAGTACCCGGTGGTTTCCGATATCACGACGTTGCTTACCTTGGTCCCGCCTACGGCGACCATGTTCTCGGTGATTGATTTGAAAAATGCCTTCTTTTCTATTCCCATTCACCCTGATAGCCGATTTCTTTTTGGGTTCACATTAACCAATAGATCTTATCGTTTTTGTAGAATTCCCCAGGGCTATACAGAAAGTCCTAGTATTTATAGTCAGGCTTTGAAGCGACAGTTGGACTCCTTTGCCTTACTCGAGGGGGTCGCCCTCATTCAATATGTCGATGACATCTTGTTGGCGGCTGACACCCTGGAGTTGTGTGAGAAGAGCACGTTAGCCTTACTTTCCTTTTTAGCATCCCACAATCACAAGGTCTCCAGGAAGAAATTGCAATTCTGTAGACCAAAGGTGACTTATTTGGGTCACCTTTTGTCTAAGGAGGGGCGTGCACTCACACCAGATCGTATCCAAGTAATTTTGGACACACCGAGGCCATCCACGCAGAAGGATGTGCGTGCATTTTTGGGTCTTGTTTCTTTTTGTAGACAGTGGATATTGGGGTTTTCACACATAGCTAAGCCATTACTAGCTCTCTTGACAAAAGACACGCCCATCCCGATCCCCTGGTCAGATGAGTGTGACGCTGCTTTTCAGCAATTGAGACAGGCCCTTTGTTCAGCACCAGTGTTAGGGACCCCTGATTATGCAAAACCCTTTTCGTTGTATGTGCATGAGAAAGATGGATGTGCATTATCAGTCTTAGTGCAGATGCATGGTGATAAGCAGCGCCCTTGTGCATACTTTTCGGCTGTACTTGATCCTGTCGCCCGAGCATTGCCAGGGTGTTTTCGCTCGGTTGCGGCGACAGCTGTGTCAATACGGCAGAGTGAAGGAATTGTGTTATCCCATAAACTGTTGGTGTTAGTTCCCCACGCTGTTGATGCCCTGCTTAATCAAACAAAGACGCAGCATTTGACCAGTGCCCGTTTAACGGGATATGAGTTGACGCTTTTAGCTCCTCATATTACGTTAAAAAGGTGCGTGACATTAAACCCGGCCACATTGTTGCCATATCCCGAGACCCAGCCTGAGGCACAGAAAGCGCATGATTGTATTCTTGTAACTGAGGAACAAACAAAGGGTCGTATTGATCTCCAGGATACGCCCTTTTCAGATGTAGATGGAGAGTTGTGGGTGGATGGATCATGCCTGAAGCTACCAGATGGTACGACTTCAGCAGCGTATGCAATTACCACGTTACAGACGATAGTGGAGACAGCACGCATACCACAGAAATCAGCTCAAGCAGCGGAACTGATAGCGTTAACACGAGCGTGTGAGCTCAGTACAGGATTGTGTGTGAATGTTTACACAGACAGCCGCTATGCCTTCGGAGTAGCGCACGATTTCGGCCTACTCTGGAAGGAGAGAGGGTTTCTAACGTCACATGGGGTACAGATAATGCATGGAGAGTTAGTCCACAATCTTTTAACTGCATTGACATACCCGAAGAGAATTGCCATTGTTAAGTGTAGTGCCCATAGGAAAGTAGTTGATAAGGTTGGAGAAGGGAATGCGTTGGCGGATCGAGTAGCACGGGAGACTGCGATGCAGCCCGGTACTACTGCCATGTATGTAGTGAAGTCACAGGTGGAGAGATGGCATGATGCGAAGGAGGAAGTGCGAGAAATACAAAAGACCGCTTCTGACAAAGAGCGGGAACAATGGGCTAGCGAAGGAGAACTGGATGACGAGGGTTGCTGGAGAAATAAGCAGATGGATAGGTGGAAATTACCCACGGCTTTTGTACAACCTATGGTCCAGATGGCACATGGGCTAGCACATGTTGGAGCTTCCGCAATTGTGAAATTGCTTACCCAAGTCTGGGAGCATCCAGAGATTGCTAGCACGGCAAAGAGGGTGGTGCAGACCTGTATGATCTGTCTGAAGTATAACCCAGGGAAAGGCACGCGAACTCCAGCAGGAGGATTTGCGACGCCCACTGCACCCTTGGAGGTTCTGCAGATGGATTATATCCAGCTTGAGCGCTGTAACAACTTGAAGTATGTTCTAGTAGTGGTTTGCGCCTTCAGTAAATGGGTTGAGGCGTACCCTGCGAAAGACAATACTGCAATGACTACAGCGAAGCTATTGCTGAAAGAGTTTTTCCCCCGATACGGCGTCTGTAGACTTCTGTGGAGTGATAATGGCCCTCACTTTGTAGCGGATGTTATAAAGTATGTCTTGAAAGGACTAGGCATCACCCAGAAGTTCCACGCCGTGTTCCACCCCCAGTCTGCAGGACTAGTCGAGAAGTATAATGGTACGCTGAAGCTTAAGATCGCCAAAATCCAAGCTTCAACATCTTTGACTTGGCCAGACGCCTTGCCACTGGCGTTATTGTCAATTAGGTCGGTGCCACACTCTCGAACCGGCCTTACACCCTATGAGATTGTATTTGGACGCCCAATGAATATTTGGGGTCCACCAAGGCCTAAGGCTGTGTATGATGTACCTTGTGTGATGATGAGTGATTATCTGGCACAGTTAACGGATAACTTGGTTTCTATTCATCAACAGGTCCGAGAGGCGCTCCCTGATCGGTCTACTGGCGAAGGACATGGTCTCCGGCCTGGAGATCATGTAATGATAAAGGTTTTCGACAGATCGAACAGTTTGGAGCCGAGATGGGTAGGACCTGAGCAAGTCCTTCTTGCAACGAGGACGGCAGTGCGAGTCTCGAACAGGAAGAATTGGATCCATTCCTTGCACTGTCGAAAGGTACCGCCCGGATTGGTGGAGTCTGCCGTGCTGACCGATCAACGAGACATCCTAGCAGCAGAGACAGGCCGTGCTGCAGAGCCAAACGACACTGAGGAGCTCTTTTCGGACCACACGACTTCTGGAGGAAGGCGATATCATCTGCGACCAAGGAAGTGAGATTTCCAGTACCGGGACATACTGTCAGAACGGCCCTTGGGTTAGTGAAACGGAGAGCCGATGAGGCAAGGGGGGGGGATCAGCCCTGCATTAGTGTAGCGACACCCGTCTTGGCCCGCTGGTGAAGAAATCAACCGCTGCCCAAGGGGAAGAGTTCTGACAGACCTTTTAGTTTCAGGAAGATATCAGGGTATTGTTTCCTTTGACATGGAGAAGAAGAAAATTCTTTGTGCGTTGGGGTTCATGCTAACAGTAGCTATCGTTGGTATAACCACATGGTTTGTGGAGGAGGCAACTCCTGCTCGAGAGACGCTTGTGTTGACGACTCCAGTGCCTGTGGAGCACTACTTTTATACATTGCCATATCAAGAGTTGAAGCATCGACAATCCTATTTGAATAACACTTTCATTCAGATGCTGCATCACACCCACGTTGCTACAAACGCTACGAACTGTTGGATATGTGGGATGATGCCAGCCCATCAGAAGAAAGGAGGTACGCCATTCATACCACTTCCTTTCTCTCACAATGGCTCTTGTAGAGCATGGTACACTTTGTTGTTTGCCACTCGGAAACCGACAGTGGGACGATTGCTTTTCAGACTTAATAAAGAATGCCATCAGGACAAGAATGGATATCCACAAGCGAATGGGACAATTTGGGAATGGGAAGAGTACCGACCGGACAATGAATCCATCCCCTATATCTTCACGAACACCAGAGACACTGTGGGGAAGGACAAATTCGTAATCCAAGTAGCACAAGCCCAAGCGGACCTGTGTGTCCAGAGTGTGGGTTTTATCCCTGTTGGTGTCAGTGATTGCATAACCGTGTTAAACATCGATGGGTTAAATAACAGTACCTTCCTAGCATCCCATAATACCTACTTTGTATGTGGAAATAAAGGTTATTACCGTTTGCCGGCTGGGTGGTCTGGGGTATGCTATGTATCATTCCTATTACCTCCTGTATTCTTAGCACCCGCGTCATATCATAAGGATTTAAAACTGTTGAATAATGTGACTGTAAATAGATATAAACGTACTCTATCAATTGATGAGGTGGATCAAACAGATACCAGCTTGCAACAGTATATTGATTTTAACTTAGGATTGTTCTTTTTTGTTGGAGCTGCTTTGAATAGTAGGAAGATCCGAAGATTAACGAGAGTGGTAGAAGCTGTGACTAATCAAACTGCTGCTGCTCTTGGGAATCTTACGGAAGAATTACAAATTACTAGGATTGTTGCATTGCAGAATCGTATGGTATTAGATGTAATGCTAGCTGATCGAGGAGGAGCCTGTAAAATTATTGGAAGTAGCTGCTGTGTGTTCATTCCTGATCATACGCCATCCGTTTATAACGCCATTAACAAGCTGCATAAAATAGCAGCTGAAATCCACACAGAAAACGGCACTTGGTCCTTTTCTGGATGGTTTTGGGCGTTGGTTACTGTCTGGGGTTGGAAGGTTCTAACTGGTCTCTGTATTATTGTAGCAATTCTGTTCCTTTTCTGTATGTGTATTCAATGTGGACCATTGTGCTGTTCCGTATGCATTTCATTCTGCATTCCAGATAAGAAAGCTATTGCTGATGATGCCCGCCAGAAGGGGCTAGCTAAAGAGGTTAAAGGAATGATGATAATTGACATATACGATGATTATTCTTGGAAACCAGATGTCTTCAGTAAATGCTGAAAGGGTCGTCTGTTGTAAATTAAAGTAGAATGTGATTAAGCATTTACTGAAGACATTAATGCTTCCCTTTTATCATGTTTTCCTCATTATGTTGGCCGAAGTCCGGACTCCATTTTGTATTGGCATGCTGCCACGTGTTCACCACGAGGAGAGTCCGACCTCTGTGTTAGTTGCTCTTGTAATCTGCCTAGTAACAGTTATAAATAGCTTTCTTGCCTATCTGGCGCATGCCCAGACTTGACCACATCTGTTATAATTAGCTTTGCTTGACCATGTGTTTTCGCGGGCCCAAGGAGTGTGTTAGCTCCGCCCATGTATTGATTCAGTATCGAGAATGACCCTAAATGGTAATGTTCTTCAACTTCTGTGGTATCCACCCACTCATGAGCCCCTCTGTTGTGTATAAAAGGGGACTGTGTACGCAAGTTCTGTGTGCTACTCCTTGCAATACTGAAGAGTGTTGTGTGGATTGTAGGACCACCCTTAAGGGTTAATAAACGTTGTTTTTGTACTTTGCAGTTTCCGTGCCAACTTCCTTATAGATTTCGTTACAGAAGAGCGAACCCTTGTCTCTTGCGGGCCTAGCTGGGGCTTGTATTCATCAGCAGTAAGACACCTCCAACTCTGGCACCTGTTGTTTGGAGTTGATCCTGGCGGTGGTGGCGTGTGCATCCTGCGGTGATGTGACGTCCGGGCAGGTCAGGCCTTGATTTGATGTGTGAGCCCAGATGGACCGCAGTTGAGGCCGGAGGCAACGGACAGTGCTGAGACACAGACACATGGCCTTGATGACCCCCAGTCCATTGACCCAGAGGACATCCAATATGCTATCAGACAGGGTCCATGACTGAAGCTGCACAGAGTTAGTGGCCCCGGATGCACTGCGGCCGGCACAGGCCCACCACCACGGGACGGTGACTTGCGGTGCAGTGAGATAGGGCCAAGCGAGCTGAGCGGGTCCTCGTTGATATCGAAGGTGAATGTAGCAGAGGGTTGCGGTGCCAGCGTCGGCCTCGTGGTAGGGTGGGAGACAGCGCCCTGGCAGACACTTTGGGCATTCCGGAAGAGAACCACGCCCAGAGTTACATACTTTTTATTCACACCCCTACGCTGGCCTGGTGTTCGCTAGGCCAGCCCACTCCACACACGCTTACAGGGGAGACGTCACAAGCAACATTTCTGTGAATTTCCCCTATGGCTGGGGTGACATGGTTGCGTCCACTGTCCACTACACTCCAAACACCAGCAGTGCATGTAGACATGGATATGTCTGTGGTCTGCATACTGCAGTCCGGCCAGCACATGCATGCACTTGGCATTGTGTAGATTCTCATTCATGGGTCACTTGCCTCCTAAGCACATGCATGGTTCCCACCTCTCCCCACATTCTCCTATTGTGTGGCTGAGGTGCCATGCCATTGACAGCTCGTGTACATGGCTTGCCCAGGTCACCACAGTAAATTGTGCTGTTGTGTCAGGTGGGTGGGCAGGTTGTTTGGCATGTTGTGTGTGATTTTGTAACATGTGCATTGCCAAAGTTGTGAGTTTCATGATTGTGGAGTTGAGGTGTGTGGTGTGTTCATTTGGTACTTACCAACGAGCAGTGCATTCCCATAGGTGCCATCCTGGAAGCGCTGGGAATCCAGCTGTGGCGTATAGTCCTTGCTTGGTCTCCAGCTGTTCCTGGGCATTGTGGGGGACATATAGGTACTGGGGTACAAAGCTGATGATGGCATACAGGACTGGTGAGGGTAACTTGGATGGGGCTGACTGTGAGACTCCTCTGACTCTGGCGGTTGTTGGTTGGAAGGTACCAGAGGCCAACAGGTGCAGCACAGCCAGCAGCTTTGTCTGAGGTGGGATGAAAAACAGACACTGTTAAAGATCACCAACGTTAGGGACCCAGCGGTCCTAGATAACTAGGGAAGTAGTTATTTACACAATTCAGCATGTGTGCCGATGACTACATCTAGAGGGTACACATGGAGGCATCTTTTATTTATTTCATACGTACAACAATTGACACAGTCTGCGGTGTACGCATGGTCATGTCTATGCTACATTGGTTACATGGGGCTTCTAGAACCCCATGGTTTATTAGAAAAACAATTAAGATAACATGAGATGGGGTTCTTAAGGTGGATACGATGCTCATGCTTGTGAAATCAGGCCACAAGGTCTAGTAGTACATCCCTATCTGACTCACATTTACTCTGTGGTCAGCCCGCTAATTGTGCATTGGTGCCATCTAGTTCATTCAATCCGTTATTCACTGTGTCCAAAAGGTACATCCACTTACACTTCCTAACATTCAAGATGGGTCCCAGATCGCCTCCCCTTGATCCCAATAACACTTTCTCAAGGACCAACCATCTGATGGCCTCCGGTGGGTGTGTTTGTGTCCTAAAGTGTTCCACTAGTGGGGCACCGGGGGTGTTGCTGCGAATACTGCTGCAGTGCTGCAGTATCCTTGTCTTGACTTTTTGTCTGGTTTGCCCTACATATAGTTGATTGCATGGGCATAGAATGGTGCATATAGCATCACTTGAATTACAGTTTGTGTGTGTCTTTAGTTGAATGGTGTGGTGTTTGTAACTGAAAGACTTGGTTTCAATCGCCTTTTTGCACGCCTTACATCGTGTGCATTTGAAATGTCCCACTACTTCAGGGAGGTTCCACATCGTTTGGATTGCTGGGTTCGGCGGTGTGTCAAGGAGCGAGCGAGTCACGTGATCTCTGATATTTTTCGCTTTTTTGAATGCATGCATCGGGGGTTCCTATATATCAAGGTCATCTGATATAAGCTTCCAGTGTCCATTGATTATTTTTTTAATCTCATTGCTTCTGGTACAATAAGTCGTGACACAGATCATTCTGTTGGTGGTAGGTTGGTGTTGTTTAGGCATCAAAAGTGTTTCTCTGTTGTGATACCAAGCCGATTTCCTGGCTCTTCTAACAAGTCTCCTGGGATATCCTCTCTCCATCAGGTGGGTGATTAGACCTCGTGTTTTTGGTTTTCTAACCGACACTGAAAGGATGGCGTTCGGACGCTTTCACTATGAGCACACACTAGGCTCAGATGATGTTATTTACACCAGCTCCGAGGGGAACTTTTCCAGCATATGAACTCATGACCTTAGCATCTCTGCCTCTGCACAGCCGGCGTTCTCTTGTATAATGCAGACTTTGTTTCTACGAGTTATGCAGACCACATTTTCTTGTTTTTTAGCACACTCTAACACTATCCCAAGGAGCACACAGCAGGCGCATAAAACACCATGCTATTCACACTAGCGCTGTGGTCAGATTTAACGGATCACTCGGTGGACCTAGTTTCCGACATGAGTTGTATCTCGCTTTTATCTCGCATGAATATCCCCCTTTAAAAATACATACATGAGTTGCACAAAAGCGGTTGACTTCGTCTGTATATCTGTTGTCTACGGTCACAAAATCTTCACCGTTCCCATTGCAGAGCACTTCACGACCGCCACTTCCTTTGGTTGCCGCAAAGCTTCCAACAGTTGTCTCACATATTCCCCATTCCGAATGGGAGATCATGATGATGTTAAGAAGCCCCTCTGTGACCATAGCTGTCCGAAGTAATGAACCAAACCAAAACCGTACTGGCTATCGGTACAGATGGTGACTCAGATCGGAAGCAAGACATGCATAGGTCAAAGCAATGATTTCAGCTACTTGTGCGGAGTATACTCCTTGTAAACAAGCAGCTGCCACAACTTCAGAAATGGTACATACAGCAAAAGCTGCTCTTAGGTAACCCTCATTATGTCTTAAGCATAAACATCAACAAAAAGGATTTCAAAAGACTCAAACAGAGGTTCATCAACAATGTCGGGTCTCGGTTCGGTACAAAATTCAGTCACATCCAGACAAGCATGGTCCTCACAAAATTCCCCATCAACATTTGGAATGGTCATCAAGGTAGCAGGATTTATCACCGAACACCTCTTCAAGGTAATGTTTTCAGAAGCTAACAAGATTTGTTCATCTCTGTGAAGCCTATTATTCGACAAATGCTCTGTTTTGGTTCTCGTCATCAGGAGCTCAACTGAGTGTGGAACATAAACAGTAAGAGGATGGCCCATCACGATACTTTACTTTCACACCTTTCAATGCTGACACCCATTGCAGCAAAGGATCTGAGTTATCTGGGCAATTCTGAATCTACAGAATCTAATGTAGCTGAGAAATAAACCACTGGTCTACGGACACCGCCATGTGTCTGGGTCAGTACAGATAGAGCACAACTCTCCATCTCTCAGCAGAATAGCGAAAAGTCTTTGGGGCATATTCTCAAGGATCTATCGGTGAGTTATCGGCACTTTATGGCAGCCAAAGTCATGATAAAATTATCGCCCCATTCACAAGCTGGTACTAACAGCCGATACCACCAGTTTACCTGCGATAGCATCCGCAAAAATCATTGCCACAGATGACCCGGCAACTATCGCTAATGAGATGCAGAGTAGGTGTTCCTGAGCAAAAAGCCACGACAACACCACACCTCAACATTCTCAACGACCAGCCCACGGCGATAAAACCACAAAACAGGCAATAAGGCGCGTTAGCAGCAGGAAATTAACACCTGCTCTGACCTGGTGGAAAGTTGGATGACAACCTGCAACAGAAAAGAGAGCCCAGCACACAGCCACACCTGAAGACCAACAGATGTCATGGAGCCACTGATCATGCAGCTCGGAGCCCCAACAGGGCCACAACACCCACCACCACCACCTGCAGGACCCCCCCTGCCCTGCCTCCCCACCCCCCTCCGGACCACTACAGAGGCAGTGCAGACAAAGACTGTAATCATAATGAGCAGCGATGTTGTCATTATTTGCAGATGCTTTGAATACAATTGCATTAGATGCTTCTGTTCAAAAGTAAATAAATTGGACTTATGCCATAACGAATAAATGGTGGTTATTGCTACTGTATACTGTCTGAATAGAAGTTCTTTGCTACCGTGACCACATCTTTTTGAACTGCATGATGCTAGCCATAGCAGATACCTGGGATGGAGCCAGGTGTCTGCAGGGAGACGCATCAGATTAAGAACAGGCTGGTTGGATAAGAGCAGGTTGTGAAAAGAAGGAAGATGGCATTTAGGTTTCAACTGATCGTAGAGCAGTGTTGCCAGATTGTTTACTGAATCCTATTGTGAGACAGATTCATAGCACCGTTCATATTGGAAGAGATGCACTGGTGTGGCTGTTCAGACAAACATGGATTAACCAGAGGTTTTGTGCTGTTCCTGATGCAGTGTGCCATCGATGTGTCATGTGTCAACAGATGAATGCTAGAAAGAAACTGTGGTTGCTTTGAGTCACATTGATACAGCTAGATTTCGTAGCGATGCCTTGGTGTAATGCTTGAGATACATTCTGGTTGTAGTGTGCATCTTTTCACTGTGGGTGGAAGCATATCCGACTAGGAGATGTGATAGCCTCACAGTAGCTAAGTTATTGCTAATGGAGCTTATACTTCTGTTCACGTTTCCAACTACATTGGAGTCGGATAGAGGAGCTCACTTCCATAGTCAGATTATGAAGTTGTTGTGCACTGCCTTGATTATTGATCATAGATTCCACTGTATCTACAGGTCAGAAGCATTATGAATGGTGGGGCAGATGAATGGGATACTAAATTTGAGAATAGCAAAGGTGTGCTCTTCGACGTCTCTGAACTGGTCTGATGCATTACCTTTGATGTTGGTGAGTTTGCACAGCATTCCGGACAGGAGGACTGGGCTACTCGTGGGGAGGGCAATGCACTTGCCTGCAGTGCCATCCACAGCACTAATTAACATCACCGAGGATTTGGTTGTTGACTATTGCAAAGGATTGGCTGATGTAGTTCTTTCTGTGTCTCACCAGATTGGAGCTACGTGTACACCGACCTTGAAAGACCTCTGCCATGACTTGGTCCCAGGGAACTCGGTCCTGGTCTGAAAGCATGTGAGGAAGAACTGTCTTGATGCACGTTGGTGAGGTCCCTACCAGGTGATTTCGGTGACGAACACTACTGTGAAGTGTGAAAGTTTGCTGAACTGGATACATGCCTCCCACACCCGTACAGTTTAAGGGACCTCGGTAGAAACAGCTCCTCTCCCTGAAGTAACTCTACCTGTGGTTGGAAGAGGGCAAGCCAAGCTGTCGGAGTTCCTGAAGAGGCTGGATACCCACCAAGTCGGGCTGCAAGGGGTCATGCTACACAAGACCCAAGTAAAGAGACTGAGGGAGACAGTAAAGTTGCAAGTGGTATAGAGTCTGACTCAGCTGAAGAGACTGGTGTGGAGAGTGGTCGAGTGATACGGAAGAAAACGGAAGTCGCAAGAGAATGTGTGCTGTGAGATTAAAAAGGCAGAATCTGAGACTTGCTCTTGAAAGAGACCTAGCTCCCATAACTAAATCATACTGTATCAGAAATACCACTCTCCGGAGTGGACTTAGCTTCTTACAAATGCCGGGGAGAGTGAGGTCCGGGAGAGTGAGGTTCGGAACGTCAGTGCTGATAATTGAATTTGAACTGCTAGTCCCGGGAGTAGAGGCTAATGGAATTCTGACATTGACTTTACCATATCCACCAAGACTGAGTAGCTAACAGAGCTTGATTTTGGAAGATCTAATCTTTCGAACCTTTGGGAATCAGCCACCAGAACAAGAGATTGCAACATTTTGTCTTGAACGTTTGTAGCGTGTCATTGAAGAAATTGGCTCTGATCTCATAAGGGATGTAAATTGAACTGTGACTGTAAATAAAAATCCTTTTACTCACAAGAAGATAACCTAGGCCCAAGTGGAAGAAGAATAAAAATAGGGACCTTTCCATAAAAGAGAAAAGGGGGCTAGGGAGGTCTTCCAAGCTGTGTAAATATTGTGCCATGAACTGAAAACTGTTTCCACGATTCCAAAAAACTGCATGTAAACTTCATAGTGCAACAGTGAGAGGCAGAGAAAGAAACTTTGCATTGATCCTCTTACAGCCACAATTTGAACTCAATTGAAAATGGAGTCTGGGAATTGAAATCGTAGGGACACATGTATAATAGGTACACATATTGTAGGAGTGATCATAGTAATAGCTGTAGTCATCAGTACGTTCATTATAGGTTCATACGAAGCTGAGGTTAAGGGGTGGGAGTACATAGACATCCACACCTACCACTACTCAAACAAAAGAGAGTACATTAGGAGGTGATAATGTTTAGATAGAAAAGACTAGTCGCTTATTGCATGTAGATTTGTCCAAAGGTGATTATACATTGAATGCTTATGTGAAGCTATTGTATGAGTATGTAAATACCATGAATGTGAGAGACTGTTATGTGTGTATGCAAATGCTGGCATCAGTTGAAGAGGGTATTAGGTATGATTACCTGTCCTTGACGTGTGGAATTAGATGTATTTAGATGTGCTTAGCATGTTTTATGGAAAGGGTCATTACGAGTACCATTTCTCGAATTATGATTTAGTGCTTTCAGAAGTTCTAGCTTACAAACATCTGAACAACTACTATTATTACAAAAAAGAAGAGGAAATGGGAAAGTATTTTTTACTTACTGTTACATTAGATACAGCTTATGCTCATAGACATAACCTAACTTGTATGCTAACTGACGTAGAAAAGAAATTCATATATCAAGCAGAGGATAGACATAGGTCATTAATGGTTAAGCTTAACAATAGAAAAGGAACAATTGAATGGACCGAGGAGGAGTTCGCTCACAAGGCTAAGGGAAGTTATGGCCCAATAGCTTTGGATTGGAAGCAATGAGGAAAGTTTTGCATCAGACAAGTGCAGACATATTATTAGACCATATTTGTAGGACAGAGTGTGTGTGATCACATGTACACCATTGATGCTTCTTCAAAGAAGTTTTTGCAGGATGCAGTATGAGTGGTGCCAAATGTGTATTTTGTGTGTGGGAAAAATACGTACGCCCGCTTGCCTAATAATTGGTATTGCACATGTTATGTGGCGAAGATATAACACGTCGCGGATTTGAAGAGTTTGGAAGGTAAGTCACCACATAGAGAGAAATGTGGTGCCAGTGCAGTAGAGATTGTAGTAGATGTGTTTGGAGCAATGATACCCAGCTTGGGAGTGATCTTAAATGATGTCAAGATTAGAAGGTTGTAAACTATATTGGATAAGTTGTTGGTCAATACAGCTCAGCCATTGTTACTCATAGATGGAGAGATGGTCTCGATTAAAGCTATGGTGATGCAAATCCATCTTGCTTTAGACGTGTTATTAACAAGAGAGGGCGCAGTCTGTAAAATGGTGAGGGTTTGACAGTACTGTACTTATATCCCAGACCATAGTAAGCATCTAAGGAAGTATATAAGTAACGTCACTGAAATACACCATGAGATACATGATTTTACAACTGAGTGAATGTGGAGTAAAGTTGGAAAAGGGTTTGGAAAGGTTGGAAGTTGGTTTGCAAGCCTTGTAAAACAAATTATTGGCTATATCCTGAAGTCAATAGTAATGTTTTGTGTCATCTTGTTGATGTGGACAGTGAAAGCTTATATGTGGCATCAGTCGAAACGAGCTGAAAATTCTCTTAAGGTGCAAGAAAGCAGAATGGAGAGACTGCAGGACAGTCATTATGAGAATCTTAAGAGCCTAGAAAGATTTTGACAGGGGAGATTGGTTACACCATCTGTTTAGGTCGGTTCTTTCTACATGGAGTTGTGGTGTGGGTGTGATGACACTTGTCATCAGAGGGGAGACTGTTAGAGCGCGAATTTTGCTCTTTCATTTATAGGGGTGCATTATAATCATGGTTAGTCCGCACATAAATATATTCCTTTATTGTATTAACTTAGAACCTTAGAATGCGAACTGTAATAACATGAAAGGTGATGTGTCAGCGATATTCTCCATGTGAACGTGAAGAAATTAACGTTGCAACTATGTGTGTTTAGCTGAAAACTTCAACGTGCAGAATTCATGCGTGTCGCTGATAAGTATTCACGTATTTGATATGCTTTTGTAATGTGTTGATTTAGTAAATAATGTTCATTTTATGAGTAGTTTCATAAGGCCTTTGTGCTGTTTCCTATGTTGGCTGAATCCTGTAGGACTGATTTTATTTTTCCCCCGGAAGCTGAATTTCATGTGCATGTTGGATTTGTTCTATCTCACGTTTCTATTGCAGGTGGAGAATTCATCTTTGTTAGCTAGAATAATGTCTTTGTTTTAGGAGATAGGCTTTGGGAGGAGAGAATACATTGAACGATGATACTGATAATAAAGAACTGTTGTACTTTCTCATCTGAGAAAGCCTGGGAATCAAGGCCATATCACCAACACCTGAGAGCATCACTGCTGTGTGGAAAATCACCTACAAGGAGGTGGCTTGACTGGATGGTGAGATGCTGCAATGCATCTTGGGATACTACCTGAAAGAGTAATGTATCAAAGTTAGGGCAGTGTATGGGAACTTTCTGTCTTGCCTTGAGAGAGAGAGCATCTTAGAACGAGCTCTGGAGCTTTATGCTACTTGACCCATCTGATGTGAAGAGACATCTTAGGAAGACTTCACACACTGACACCTTTATTGACATTGCCTTGGGAAATGCAAAGTAGGGATGTCATGCTAGTTTAGTGTAGGGACAGACTAATGCTTTATATCCACGAACCGCCAATGAAGGGGAATCTTAATGTCTGGGCAGTTATTTACTGTGGTCGGGTCCTTGAACTGATTATTCTGTGCATGCTGCACCGCCTTAACTTCACCAGTAGCTTTGGCTTTGTATTAGTTCCAATGTATTTCTATACCCTCATCTTGAAGTGCCTGTAAGTCAAACAGTTCATGGCTTTATAATAAACTAACTAAACCTAATTGGGAGTCTATGATTCTACAGAGTCATAGTTTATTGCAACTGTAATGATTGATTGGCTAACGATTTCTCTCCCCCACCCACGCTTTCATGCTGAGAAAAAGAGTCATCGACCAGGGGTTCCAGAGCAGACCTAAAACCTGGAACCCGACTTCTTCAGTACTTGTACTGTTAATAATATGTTGTTAATAGGCAGACAACTGTGGATATAATGAAGTCAAGATTTTCATAGTGCGAAAAGCAGCTTTCAAATACACTATATTTGATCAAGATGGAAGTGTACCTCTGTCTGGAGTGCTACATGTGTGCCCCCCTCACTGCAGCCCTCCTGTCTCACTTGTCTGACTTGAACTCGGGGCATAGGCAGTTTAAGAAGGCACATCACCCTCTGTGCTTCATGCACATGACTGCATGGACGTCCAAGCTTTGTTAGGTGAAGATGCAGGGATGTCACAGAGCACATCTTTCTCGCAAGAAATGCACATGCATGGGCGTGCGCACATGCATAGTTTTCTCAAGGATTACCGAGACGGCGAGGAAGAGGAGGAGGGCAGCCCGGGGACGCCGCAGTACAGGTAAGTGGTTTTTAATTTACTTTTAATTAATGTAGAGTTACTTGGTAATAGGGGGGTGGAGGCAGGTCGCGTAGAGGAGTTCCACAGAGTTTGTTCGCAACTCCGTGGACCTCTGAGTAGGCCCGCTATGCCCACTATGCCTAGGGTTAGAACCAACATGTGTGATCGCAAGGGACCACTCAGGCAAATAATTTACGCGTTCAAGTGGGCACAGGGGCATAGCGATCCCCACCCCCAACCTTCGCATGACATGCAAACCCACTCCAACATGAATGGGGTAATGCGTTCGATGCCACAAGTTGGTACATTAGTTTGGGTGGATGACTGATACATATCTGCTCCATTATGGTTGCACAAGTTACATTTCACAAGTTATGTTAGTTACCTAGTTACAGAGCAACAATACCATGAATGCTGCGTTCCCCCTACACACACAATCACTTTGGGAGGGTCGGCACCTCTGGCCACGAGGGGCGGGAGGGTGCAAAACATTTGCTACCACAGCGACAATGTGTCACGCAAATATAATAACATAGAATGTGAGGGGTATGCACACACCAGTGTACCGCTATTCAGTCTATTCCTGCCTCAAGCACAGAGCTACACTTATCGCTCTCCAACAGGAGACTCACCTGACTCATCTGGAGACAGAATGCCTGCGCCGCTGTTGGCGAGATCAGGTCTATGCTACTGACTACTCCTCATACGCAATAGGGGCACTAATATGGGTGCGGGTGGGGACCACGTTTGTATCTAATGAGGTAAATACGGACGGGAGATACGTCTTCATAAAAGCTCATCTTAATGGTATCCCACTGGTGTTGGGTGTGATACTCCAGAAGGCCTATCTAACCCTGGGAAAAATTATGGGAGGGCAGATGGGGCATGCCCCAGATGTAAGCATCTAGAGCTGACTTATTACACATGCTGTGGGCCTGCTAAACCTTACATACATATTGGAATCGAGACTGTGATGCCATAGCGGCAGCCAAGAGTCGCCAGCTGGAGCACACTTGAGAGGAATGAATACTGCATCTCTATTCTAGAAGCAAGAAGGTAAAAGACACTTCTCACTTTCTAGATCTAGGCATGTTAGCTGCAAAACGCTTGATAAAGAAAAAGTGGAAAAACTGGATCCCCCCGTAATAGCAGTGTGGAGTCAATCACTCCTAATATGGGCTAGAGCAGAAGGCAGAGCGCTCCATGTAGAGGACATCCGTGGCCGCCGTAAAGTACCTATTGCAACACAGTGGGAGGCCATATAGCAGGAGTTTCACAGGTCACTGGAGGGAAGTTGGGGCCCTCAATCACTACCACCCCTGGAGTTACCATTCTCGATAGGAGGTCGTAGCCAGCCGCTCCTCTTGAGGTGTGGTAGGCCTGCGATGTTGCCTCACCTACCTCCTCACACTCCTGCTTCTTATGGCCCCTGGGTTTGAGGGGGTTGGGGGCACTACTGAAATGGGCCCAGCGGTAACAGCACATACCCTTATTCATGCAATACCCAATTCCAAACTAAATATACCACATTAGCAACATATGTTCTGCACGCCATAGGTGAGTTGCATCCTGCCCCTCTCAGTATCAAATCAACCACCAGGAGCGAGCAACATGTGCAGTGTCACTCACAACATCTGCTTTGTTACTATAGTACTGTGTTAGCTCAAAGGAGAACTGCAAGACATAGACAGCCTACCTCATGGGGTGAAGTGAAATTGTACTAAAATGTTCAGAAGTCCTTGTTACTCATGTTTAAATCTGTTGCACAATTGTCTAATTTGTGAACTTAACAAATGTAAAGCCTATCTGAATCTAAGGGCGCAATGGATACTTTAAACAGGGGGAATATATTGCGCCTCCTGAAATCCATCAACAGCCTTAAAAACATATCCTCCAGTGACCTAGAGTCAGTAGAATTTATAGAACTGCCAGGGTATTCAGGGATAGAAGCAAAAAAAACAGTATGGGCCACAGCAGAATTACCGGAGAGACTGCTAAGAGAACAAGCAAAGTTTAACTCATGGGGAATAAAACTTCGACCATTCTTAAAACCAAGATATCCAGATCCTCTGACCCTTGATAGCCAGCAAAAGAAAGAGAATGGACAGCCAAATTCGAATTCAGTACTACGAGGGGCTCGGAGTAACACCCCTGAGAACTTAGCCCATCGAGAACAGTCTAACAAGAGACCACCTGCCAAGAATAACCCAAACTTCCAAGACTGGAGTTGGCTCTCCAGGACCCTGAACGTCAAAACCAAAAATCAATGACAAAGTAAAGCCAAAGCCGGGAACACGCTCAACGTCTTCAACATGTGCTCCTGGAACATCAACGGCCTAGGAGACAAGCTAATGGACTAGGAATTAAACATCTATTTGCTAAATTTTGACATCATCACACTGCAAGAAACCTGGTCCAATACTCCACCTGCATTGTTGAGCTATAACCTGAACTTTCTGCTGCCTACACAGAGCTCATTGTTTGGCCACAAGAAGGGAGGCCTTGCCACATACAGCTCGCTAAAGACCATTATTGCAGTAGTGCCCTTGGCTTACAAGCTAGCCCCTCCGAGCGCGATGCAAGCACTGCGATTGACATCTCGTGAGAAGAATAAAAAGGAGGATATAGTTCTAATAAACCTCTACCCACACCCCCGGGAAAAAAACAAGGGAGCTCAGCAGCTTAAGGAAGAACTTATACAATTATTAAAAACCGAGAAAACCAACAGATTGATCATCAGCGGCGACTTTAATCTAAATATGCTTAGCAATTTAGCCTCAGATACCACTGAAGAGGAGGATCCCTTTGTTTGGGAGCCAAGTCACCAAGACAACTCCTCGGGAGGCAGAAGCTCGAAAACAGCCAGGAGACTCCTGGCAACACTAGAAGAGCTGGGCCTCCGAGCACTCAAAGGTAGATTCTCAGGGGATCGCCCCCAAGCAGCTACATTTCATAGCACTACGGCTAGCTCTTCAATTTTCTTTGCATTCCTCTCTCGCAGCTTGTATCAAAGGGCAAGAGATTTTCATATTGGCTCAATGGACCACAGCGACCCCCTCCCTCAGGAAATCATGATTGAGGCTCCCACAATAATATGTCCCCCCACCGCCAATACACTAGGTTCAGAACATTCAACAAATGAAAGGCGGATAAAGTGCAAAACCAATGATCCACAAAGTCTCCTATCCCAAGCCAAACAGGTATTAGGAGAGGCAAAAATTGGAACTACAGACCTAATCAAGAGTTGGGAGCTGTTTACAAAAACATTAAGAGACAATTCCGGAATTAAAAAAAAAGGAAATGTAAGGACTGAAGGAACTGCCCAAGTCTCGAAACACAAGAGCCATCAAAATTATAGAAACAACACACAGCTAAAAAAGATAAAGACCTTGATTAACCATACTCTTCGAAAAGTAAGGACAGACCCCGCCGCATGTCAAGCATTGAGACAGTTAAAAGACACTCGCAGGAAGCGACTTAAAAAAGAAGCTGATGAGGCCTTCTGGGAAAAACTCCTACACAACGCCAAAACAAATAACAGCACGCGGTTCTGGCAAAAGATCAACAGTTTGACCAGCGAGCGAAGTCAGGGGATCGAATCCTATGCCACTGAAGAGGCTTGGACAACTTTCCTCGGCACACATCTGAATGAAGCCTACGAATTTAGGAAACGGTCATATAACCCCACAAATGCCTCTGAAGCGTGGACACCTCAACATAAAGAAGCTCTCGTACAAAATCAGGAATTTCCAATTACGAATGCACAGATATGTAAAAGAATCTCAAAAGGGAGATGCGAGGGCGCATTAGGTCCAAATGGTATACCCCCAATCGTGTTTAAACAAGAGCCGGAATATTGGGCCGTTGTTTTCAGACCAATGTTTGAAAAAATTCTGCAGTCCTCAACAATCCCACCATCCTGGAATGACCCAAGAAGCTATCGTCTTATAGCCCTAATCGATAATGAGGCAAAATACTATGCAGGCCTCTTACAACAGGAGTTACCATCTTGGGTGGAAGACACAACAGCAATACCATATAATCAAACCGGCTTCTGCAAAAACATGGGGACGACCACTAACATACTAGCCCTATCTCTTTTGATTGACTCTGCACTCGCAGCAAAACAACCTTTATACCTGTGCTATATCGACTATAGCTCTGCCTTTGACCACGTCAATAGAAGCATGCTGTGGCAAAAATGTAAACAGTTTCAAATCCCCCTGTTGCTGTTAAACCAATTAATTCTCTTGCATAGTGATACCTGGGTCCAGGTCAAACTAGGCGCAGGGGAATTTTTATCCCAGAAGATCCCTACAAGCACAGGGGTAAAACAAGGATGCGTGCTTGCACCAACATTATTTAACCTTTTCATGGCTGAACTGTCAATCATGCTGAACGAAAGTCATTCCCATGCACCCAAGTTAGGGGGGACCCAGCTGTCCAATTTATTCTACTCGGACGATCTGGTGCTCATCAGCCGGACTCCAATAGGCCTACAGCGACTGCTGCACATCACATCGCAATACTCTAAAGTCATGTGTATCACCAATCGCAAAACGAAAATAATGAACAACTGGTTCTTGGACTCAAGGAAGCTGGAAGTTGTAAGCGAATATTGATACTTGGGGGTCATCATAGACTCCAAGGGCAGCTTTAAGCCACAATGCGAGGACATAAAAAAGAGAGGATTAATAACCTCTGTATCTTTAAGAAACCTAAAAAAATAAGATGACCGGATCAAGCCTCCACCCCATTATAAAGGGGATTCAGGCAAAACTGATACCATCTATCACCTTTGAAAGCGAAGCGATGAGAGGAAGGGATGCTGAAACGGTAGATGGTACGGCAGCAAGAGCATTGCGCATGATCATTGGCTTGCCCAGGTATACATCACCCACGCAGATGAGGCTTGAATTTGGGCTCGCAAAGGAAGTGCTGCCACGCGAAGGAGTATATTTAAAAAGCTGGTACAAAATAAGCAGGGGAGAAGGAAAAACACTCAACGCTCTCCTGTGAAAGGAACTGCAAACTAAAGAAAACTGCCCTGCAAGGCTTCACCTGGAGGACGCAATCAAACACCTGGGGTTGCGTCAATTATGGGATCTCCCAGGGCCCTTGGCGGGCTTCAAAAAAGCAGTAAATAACATTGTCAAAAAAGAATCTCTCTTGCAGGAGAAAGCCTCATTGGTGGAACGAGCACATGGCTGGCTAACCATACAATCCTACACCAAACTCAGGCACTAAACATATCTTCAGACCTGCTTCACCAAAAAGACAAATGAGAAGTTTTTGAAATTTCGCTTAGGACTGTTGCCCTCTGCAAACCACTTGGCCCCTTGGCTGCATCCCTCAATGCCAGCAAAGTGTCACCTCTTTGGCAACGGTGAAGAAATATCATACACCTCATCACCATCTGTAAGGATCTGCTATAAGAACACCGGAACCTCTTGAGAACACTATTCAATAAAAAACGGATAAGGTCATGCAGGGAAGCAGTCCTGGCATGCTTCTCCAGCGATGATGTCAAACTGAGCTGCCGACTGGTAAAATACCTTGAAGCTGTAGATGTCCACCTTAATAAAGTGAAAAAATAAACAGAAAAAGCCAATTTGGTCTGGCTGTAGAGCAGAAGCTAGTGCCGCAACCCGCATGAAGAAGGCACTGCACTCGCATTAGTGGAAAAGCAGGAAGGACAGTGGCAGAATCCAGCGCAACCCTTGTACCCTTAGAGCCAAAATAATCAGATGGCAACAAGGGCCCAGTCGGTATCTTGGTGTTCATTGAGCTTTACTGCTACAAACCCTAAAACTTTGAAACAGCTAATGGTCAGAGCACAACAATCAAATAACTGCGGCTTAGAAATCTGCCTGAAACCTTTTTGTTCTTCAAGCAATTAATTGCTTGCGTTGTTACAAGGGCATTATTGGGACTCCTTTCTTCTTTTTTCCTCCTATTCTACTGTTCGCTTTCTTGGGCGGGACTAAGCAAGCATAAGCTTACGTGGAGGATAAACTTTTGTTTCCCAGGCAGATAATGGTCTGCAATAATCGAATGGGAATTCAAGTTAGCCTAACACACAAAGTTTTTATTGATATGATAGAAGTGAGTCAGTTTTTGGGCCAATGTTACACTCTGCCTGTATTTTAATAGTCTTAGCTTTAGCACTTTTTATTAGCAGTTCTTACTCATAGCCTACCATAGTATTATCGTAATTTGTCATGGCTGTTTTTGAAACACGAAACTGTTTTTTATTGATGATGGTTTGTAATGGTTTTAATTAACTGTACAATAAAGTATTACCTTACCCTATCTGAATCTAGACATAGTCATTGGCAACTTTGTTGAAGTGGCACATTGCATGATCACATGTGTAAACATGAAAACATGGCTGTAATCATTATTTGGTGAGTACCATGACTGTTAATCTCCTGTAAAGTTAAGCAAATGTTATGAATGTAACATGAATGCAAGCACAGATAAATCTAAAAATCAATAAACATGTTTAAAAAAAGAAAAGAAGCTGACCACAACTTGTGGGTGAGGGCAGTTTTCAAAGTAACAAAGCATGTGCCACTAATTACACTAACCATTTTTTTCTATATACTCCTACTTCTCATTTGTGTGCTTGGATATTTGTAACGGACTTTCCTGTAGGAGTTTAACCTAGTCCCCCTCAGTTGTGTGTGATTTAAACCCAGTGCCTGTAAGTTAAATGCCACGAGTGGAATGTAGCATCTATTATGCCAACCACAGTGGCAGTGTAATCCTGGTGTCAGGCCTACAATGTAGCCTTACTGTAGTAGTGTAACAAACTGTCATTCAACAGGTCAAAACCTTCATTTTAAATATTAATAATTCACCTCCAGGCGTAGTGCATAGTATTTAAAAGTATGACATGAAGAAATGCAATGTTAAACATGTTCTTACTGCGACTAGCCCCCAAAAGCTATTTTCACTTGAGCAAAATGGACTGTTCCAAAGAGAACACTGGGATGCAGTATTACATTTAATAATGCTATCTTCAGATAGGAACCAGCTAGAAAACAAATGTGAAAAAACATTTTAAAATATCTAATAAATACCCATTGTTTGAAAATGACCCTCTCTGAACAGTCACCCCAGACTTTTGCCTTACTCCTCCTCTTTTTCTGATCTTCTTTGTGTTGACTTACAAATCTGGGAACTTTACCTCTAATGACCTATGCTAAAGTGCATGTGCTTCTCCCCTAAACATGGTGACCTTTGTGTATAACTGTTTGGTATATCTGATTTACTAGTAAGTCCCTTATTAAGTGGTATAACATATATCCAGGGCCTGTAAGTCAAAAGCTAATAGTGGGCCTACAGCACGGATTGTGCCACCCACATAAGTAGCCTTTCAATCCTGCCTCAGGCCTGCTGTTGCAGTGCCTGTGTGTGAAGTTTAAAGGTACTTCCACTTTGCATTTAAAACAACTTGCCAAGCTTGAAGCTCCCCTTTTATTACACATAGGCCACCCCTAAGGTAGGCCTTAGGTTGCCCTAAGGACAGGGCACTGTGTATGTAAAAAGCATGACATGTACTTTTAAGTTTTACATCTCTTGGTAGTGACAAACAGCCTAATTTGTTTTTCACTACTGTGAGGCCTACGCTTCTTATAGGTAAGCATTGGGAATTCCTTAATACACTTTGAAGTTGTAATTCCTGATCAGAGAGGAGTAACTTTTTCATGTTTGATATGATTGGAATGGCAATGACAAATCATCCTTACAGGTGGCGCTGGAATTACCATTAGTGTTTTAGAAATGCCAATTTTAGAAAGTGGACATTTCTCTGAGCTTATAACTCTGTGTGCTTTGCAGTCTGTCTCCAATACACATCTGAGTTGGGTGACAGCTACACTTTGTGCATTCCCTCTAGACAGCCACAAACACAGAAAGGTGAGGTTCATCTGTATTCTGAGTACTCATTTGTGTTCTGATGGGTCTTCCAGGGCAGGGAGGAATGGGAGTGGCTGACACTTATACTTCAATAGGTAGTGTCCTGTTCACACACATAGCACAGATCTACCCCCCACAGAAAGCCTAGCAGACAGGACTAAATTGAAAGGATCCTTGTGCACTTCAAAGAGCTGTGTTGAGGTCACCCCCTTCATCAAAGGCACTTTTGGGTATAAGTACTGGATCTCTGACCTCTGAAAATCAGACACGTCTGGATCTTTAACTGAAGCTCTGGCAGAAGGACTGCTGTGCTGCTTAAAGGACTCAACTGGACTGCTTTTCTGGAAGGACTGTTTTTCTGCTTGTTGTTCTCCTGCTCCCTGACTCTGCCGAAGGAGAGCTGGATTCATCCTTCACTCCAAGTGATCTCTAAGGGTTTGTTAGCTTGCCTCCTGTTGCTGTGTGTATCTTACTTACCCTTACTACAGTGGTGGTTTTCTTGCATGGCCTGGATGCATACCTCATCCAGCCAGGAATACCATTTCCAACACCTATTTCAATGGTAAAGGTGAATCTTAATAAATATTAAGGAAAATGTATTTTTAAAAATAATTTCCATAGCCTCCAAATGTAGACTTCTGAGTGCTGAGGCCCTGAATGAGGTGTGAAAACTGCTCCCAGAGCAGAGGCGAAAGAAAGCTTGGTTGTGCTGAGGTATTTACTGTTCCTCTGGCAGAATGACTATTTGGGCAGTACACAGGAACTTAACTTTCTTCAAAAAGGCCTCCCCTGTTAAAGATAGATGTCAGGTAACACCTGGACAGCCCCCTTCTTTTTCCCCCCAGATTGGCAGAAAGGAAACTGCCCCAAGAACTAGTTTGGAGCGGCCACAGAGTAGGGTCTGCTCATTACCCTGACCACTCCTCTTGGTGGGTACACATGCTCTGCACAACCTGAAAAGGGGTTTAGCATCTTGGATTTGGGCATGAGATTGTTTGCAGTAGGGCGGACAGGAAATGCTGCAAAGTGGGTAAGGTAACCCATGGGAATTTGTATTGCATTTGCTAGGGAGAAGTCAATATGCACTCCCACCCATAAGCTGGGGCCAGGCATAAATATGGCATCCCCAGTATCCTCCAGAGAACACCGCTGGACCAGAGGAAGATCAGGAAAGGAGTGAACTGAGAGGAGCCCTGAGTACTGGAGCTGCTCCTGCTTGCACACAGGACACAGAAATTGCCTCCATGGGTTATAAGACTGACCTCCTCTTCAAGCTACAGGTGCACAAAAAGCTTCAAGAGGCCTTTTTCTTTAACTTCGGAGCTGACCACTTCCAACTGGACCTGCCTTGGACCATGCTGGTGGTCTCTGCTGGAATGAGTTCCGACCTCCAAGCACTGTTCCTGAGGTCCTGAAACCCTTGGATGCGTCTAACTCTAGCTCCCCTGAAAATTTGGATGTAGAAACGTTTTGGCTCCAAAGGCCCCCAAAAGACTGGGAAAAACCTGTTAAGGAGATCTGATCCAGGTGCATTGCCACTGGACTGAAGATTCGGGTTTCTCCCACTCTGAGCTTTTTTGCAATGGCAAATCCTCTACAGCAGGACCTCACAGAGACAATATCCTGTCATGTGAATGCCTCTTCTGCTACATCCTTCAGCCTTGCCTCGCTGGAGGAATCTGATCTCCAAAAGTGACTCAAAGATGGCATTTGTCCATTGACTGAGCAATAATATATATTGATGGTGGCAGCTGCCATCCCTGGTGCTGTTGTCTGCCATCCATCAAAGTGCATCCACAATTGCCATCAATTACTCAAAGTGTGACTAGTGCTAGGTATTATGGCAGAAAGGGCTATCCACCATTGATGATGACAGAAGTGGCCATCAATAGAAATGTTTCTGTGTGTCATAATGTCAGACTTTTACCATTGTCACAGTGGTGATTGCCAATGGTGGACCTATCATGGAGGTTGATTGGCTCGACTATTATGGATGGCAGATGTTGCAATCAATGAAGGTCAGTTCTTATCTGGAGGATGAGATCATCATTGATAATGAGTGATTGAGCAATGGAAGATTCCCAACCACCGTGCATCATCAGCCAGTGGAAAATCTCTCACATAAACATCCAGGAATGTGCAGGCAGAAAAGTTATTTTGCCAGAGAAAACCTCCTCCATTGCTACTTCCCACCTGTGCTGCTAGAGCTGGAGACCATACCAGAGGATTCTCTAGCCAAATACATTCAGATGTATCATCAGTGGACAGGCAGTTGATTACTTACACATGAGATGTTGCACTTGGCCTCCTAAGTTAACATAGGAGTTTTATTGATAAGACCTATAGCTTACTTAAAGGCCATTGGGTAGTTCTCCCACCTGCCGAGATAGTAGATGCCAGGGTCTCCTCCCCTGCAGTGGTGAACTGCAAACCAGATCTAGAGTTCCACACCTGTTTTGTGGTAAAATCTGTTATCTAAAGTGAATTGTTCCTACAGCGGCTCCATTCAGATCAATTGCATATCCACCACCCCCTGGCAGAAGGATGAATACTCCACTGGCCTATAAATGAGGCTCTGTGTATTTGAGTTTCTGGGAATATAGAGAGTTTTAGGTTTAATAGTGTGGGTCATGGCTTCTTCACATGTTGTGCCTGCCCATAATTTGAGACCACACTTGGGGCTGACAGGTGCTTTCTTTGTTTTCTTTATCCACTGTGCAGGAAGTGCATTTGGTAGGACCTCACTAAAGAAATTCCCTACAAGAGGATCTACATACACTACAGTGTGTATTGTAGAAAATGGCATCATAACCTCTACTGCTGTGGCCGGCTAACACATTTAATCTGCTGGGGAGGTACAACCAGCAAAGAAAAGAACGCCTCATCATGACGTGACCCCCACAATGTGGCGTATGTCTATCTCATGCACAATGTTTGTTGTACATCTATCTTATGTGAAATGAGTGTGAATTGAGGTACTCCATGTCACTCAGGAAAGAACATTGGTATACATCCTGTTGTATTACATTGACATGTATGTCAACTAGACATTTTTTAACTCTCTCCGGATGTTACTATGTCCATTGTCTGCCTTTAGGTATGATGCACAGCAAAGTACGGCGTTAGCCTATGTCCCACAGACCCTGGGTTAATTATTGCTGTATAAATCCGAAAATATGGACCTGTTGATCAATTTTTAAAATATATCAGTTGGGGGAGTCTGCACATAAATAAACATCTCATTCACCCAGCAGGTTCTGAAATGCACGTAGAGGCATAAACAACAGGAAACAGTTTCATTCATGGAAAATTTATATTGCCTCAAACTAGTTAATCTCACTAGAGAAACAATATAGCTTGAGAGGGTGCTCCGTGTACAATGTGTGCAACTGAGCTGGAGTACATTTACAATTGTTTTGGGTCCTTTCTGGCTAGAATAACTTCAGAAGTGCAGTTTGTGAATAGCAAGGGCTTACTCTTTTGTCGAATGGTGCACGTTCATCCCAGACCATAGCGTAACCTTCCTTGCTCCTCCCTAAACCCTTCCCATTTTTTAGAAAGTATTTCTCATTTTCCAGTTACTCCCCTAGTCCCTCCCATGTTTACTACTAAAGCATAGGCAGATGTGTGCAGAGATATCCATAGTTGGAGCATATATTTCTGCACAGAAATGAAAGGGGAGGTGACTGAGACTGAGAATCCTGCATGTAGCTTAGTAAATTGCCTTATGTAGTATGTGAGCAGTTCTAATGTAATATTACTAAACATACCACAAAATGCAGTTTGTGAATAGGCCCCAGAGTATCAAGAGTGGTTTCCAGAGGAGAGGCGTGGTCCGCATCCAAGCATTGCAGATGCCTAATTGGTGAGCTCCTGTGCCCGGACCCCGTGCTCCTGCCATAATCCTCCTCTCATTGCTGTCATGGGCTGTATCCCCTGTAGTACCGGCGTCAGGTAATGTGGTGCTCTGTAGTGGCACCCCGGTGAGGCATCGAGGAGCATGGCTGTGGCTCTCGAGATGAGCAGGCTGACGGCCACACCACACTGCTGACATGGTGGGCGGGGAGTAACATCACAAGATGGAGGCTGCCTGAGAACCACGCCTCCGGATAGCCACAGGTGACCCGCGGCCCCACCCCCGGCAATGGCTGCTCACGCTGGGCCGGCGTTTCTGTTTTGGAGGTCTTCTCCGCGTTTCCTCTGAGGTGCTCGAGGTGCGGCTGATTTTGCCGATTTTGCCGATTTCAGGGACGGACGGCGCTGTGTGTTCAGATGGGTGGTCCGTGGAGGGGAACAACCTTTACAACGCAACTGTTACAACGCACTACACTTACAACGCATTTTTTACAACGCATAATCCATTACAACGCACTACACTTACAACGCATGACACTACAACGCATTTTTTACAACGCATAATCCATTACAACGCACTACACTTACAATGCATGACACTACAACGCATTTTTAAAAAATACCTTTACAACGCATACCATTACAACGCCTACCATTACAACGCATAATATTACACTACACTATCCAACACTTACCCTACTGTTGCACCCCCTGGAGTTAGAATAGTAATTTTTACCCCTATACTATCCAACACTTACCCTACTGTTGCACCCCCTGGAGTTAGAATAGTAATTTTTACCCCTATACTATCCAACACTTACCCTACTGTTGCACCCCCTGGAGTTAGAATAGTAATTTTTACCCCTATACTATCCAACACTTACCCTACTGTTGCACCCCCTGGAGTTAGAATAGTAATTTTTACCCCTATACTATCCAACACTTACCCTACTGTTGCACCCCCTGGAGTTAGAATAGTAATTTTTACCCCTATACTATCCAACACTTACCCTACTGGTGCACCCCCTGGAGTTAGCATAGTAATTTTTACCCCTATACTATCCAACACTTATCCTACTGTTGCACCCCCTGGAGTTAGAATAGTAATTTTTACCCCTATACTATCCAACACTTACCCTACTGTTGCACCCCCTGGAGTTAGAATAGCAATTTTTACCCCTATACTATCCAACACTTACCCTACTGTTGCACCCCCTGGAGTTCGAATAGCAATTTTTACCCCTATACTATCCAACACTTACCCTACTGTTGCACCCCCTGGAGTTAGAATAGCAATTTTTACCCCTATACTATCCAACACTTACCCTACTGTTGCACCCCCTGGAGTTAGAATAGCAATTTTTACCCCTATACTATCCAACACTTACCCTACTGTTGCACCCCCTGGAGTTAGAATAGTAATTTTTACCCCTATACTATCCAACACTTACCCTACAGTTGCACCCCCTGGAGTTAGAATAGTAATTTTTACCCCTATACTATCCAACACTTACCCTACTGTTGCACCCCCTGGAGTTAGAATAGTAATTTTTACCCCTATACTATCCAACACTTACCCTACTGTTGCACCCCCTGGAGTTAGAATAGTAATTTTTACCCCTATACTATCCAACACTTACCCTACTGTTGCACCCCCTGGAGTTAGAATAGTAATTTTTACCCCTATACTATCCAACACTTACCCTACTGTTGCACCCCCTGGAGTTAGAATAGTAATTTTTACCCCTATACTATCCAACACTTACCCTACTGTTGCACCCCCTGGAGTTAGAAAAGTAATTTTTACCCCTATACTATCTAATACTTACCTTAAATGCAATTAAATATTATGCGTTGTAATGGTATGCGTTGTAATGGTAGTTTTTAAAAATGCGTTGTAGTGTCATGCGTTGTAAGTGTAGTGCGTTGTAATGGATTATGCGTTGTAAAAAATGCGTTGTAAGTGCATGCGTTGTAAAAGTGTGCGTTGTAACGTAATACATCCTCCGTGGATAGCCCTGGAGCGTTGAGTAGCTGTTCTGTCGTCCTGGCGGCGTTGCGGAGGAGGTGAGGTGGAGGTGGACATTTGCTCTCCCAAATTGTGGCTTTTTTTTTTTCGTGGTTGCCTTGCTGCTGCCATGCCTCGCTCTTATGCTGTGCTTGCTCTTGAGCCCCTCTACTTTGCTTGGCTGTAGTGAAGGACCGAGGAAGACTGTACATTGCTGGCTGCTGGTTGCTGTCCTCCGCCTTAAGAAACGAAGTTACTGCCGGTTCCCTCCCGCCTATAATGCCTTTAGATTGCCTGCTAGAAACGGAAGAAACAATTAATTGAAAGAGGCATAGCAGGGAAGGCTGTTTGAACATATTAGGGGGACAAATAGAACGCTTTGGTGAGTCTTTTTGATTTTTGCAGACGGACATATCTCATGGAGCGGAAGATTTAATAGGCAATTTCGAGTTAGGGGGCCTCTCGCGACAGCATTGGGAGCTGTAATTAAGGCAAATAAAGGCAGGGTAAAGCAGCTAAAGGCTACGGGGGGGCAAACAAAGAAGAAAAAAAGGAGAATAAAAAGAGAGATACATTACCGCCAGAGATATTTAAGAACAGGAAAGGCTGAGAAATGGGTAAACCTCTGAAACATCTAAATGCTGCTGCCAAAACCGACTCCGCTGCCCGTCTTAAAACCAAAACACGACTAGCCCAAGCAAAAGAAGCAGCCCGGTTGGCCCGGCTGGCTAGTAAGGAAGATAACATCAACTTGTGTGGTCTTGATAGCTCCCTTGAGAGCTCGGAAGAGGACCTGCCTCCAGTTACATCTCCGGAACAGGCTGAATCATGTGTAAATCAAACAAATATGAGCGAAACCGCAGCTATGTTAACCGAGCCCCAACAAGACAACCCGCTGGCAGAGGTCCCTAGGGAAAAAAAGAGGCAAAGCAATTTTCTCTATTCCTGAAGAAAGCTACCCTACCATCATCCTTCCTAAGCCCAAGCTCCGGTCTAGCTCCGAAATTTTCTAAAGATTCTTCAGAAATACCAGCACTGCCAGTACCAGTACCAGTTTTAGTTTTGGCATCTAACAATCGGGAGAAATCACAATGCAATTTGGAACCAGAACATATGGCAGTTTTGGATGCTTGTATGGGCCAAGATTCTAGTCATGATGAGGCAGCTTCATTAATTGTATTAATGGAAACAATCGTTCCCATTACAAGCGAGTCCCGACTGCAGGAATCACTAGACAAAAGTAGAGAGATCGCAATAAATATCCCTGTAGATACGACAATCCTTCAATCTAAGTTACAACCCCTTTCGTCATCACAGGATTTGATACTGCCAGGTAGCCAGCCGTCTTATAAGGATATTATGGTCAGAAATAGCTCTCCTGGTGCCGATAGAGCTCAAAATGATCCTAGCCTAATTATGGAGACAGCTGGTGAATATCAATTGGATATTAAGAATATGTTGAACTTAATATTGGATGAAGTTCGCGAGATGAAGAGTACGCAGAAAGTGGAAATTGCCTCTCTGCACCGACGGCTAGGGAAAATCGAAGAAGCAATGTCATGCTTTCCTATCAAACTCCAGGAGGCGGAAGCTAGAATCTCGGTATTAGAAAACCAGATGACCACGGTAATTGGTGAAGTAAAAGTGGCAGTAAAAAATAAGAGCTATCTGGAAAACAAACTGGAGGATCTTGAAAATCATTCTCGGAGATCCAACCTCCGGATAGTTGGGGTTCCTGAAGGTATTGAAGGCCCTCATACCCTGCAATGGGTCAACTCTTTTATCAAGCAGAAAGTTCTCCCGGAGTATGAAGGAGATCTTACTATTACCAGAGCTCATCGAGTTCCAGCCTATCCTTTCCCCAACTCCACGATGCAGCGAACAATACTGCTAAATTTGGCAGATTTTCGAGTGAAGGAAAAAATATTGACAAAAGCTATTCAGCAGAGACAGTTTTCAGTAAAGGAAACTAAGAAATGTTGTATTTTTTCTGATATGACTGCTGCTGCTGCGCGCAGAAGGAAAGAGTTTGTTAAGATCCTCCATTTGTTTAAAGCTAATGGTGCTCAAGCATCAATCGCCCAGCAATCTAAGTTGAAAGTTTTAGTCAAAGGGAAATTTTTTATGTTCTCTGATCTGGAAGAAGCTCAGGCACTATTAAAAGAGATCTCGCAAGGATCTCGGGCTTAAAGGAATAGTTAGATGCGGGGGGAAGAAAAAAGAGGAGGGAGGGAGTTTTTGCAAGGATTTTGTGTTTAAAAGGATGGCCCAAACGTCGATTTGAGATGTGGTAACAATTGGGGTCCTTTTTGTTTTTTCTCCTTTAATTGTAAGATGTGCTTGCTAGACTGTTATTTATCTGACTGAGATAAAGTGACTGAGTATTGTATTGCTGGGGGGGTGTTGGGGTTAGGGTGTAAATTAATGACACCCATGAGCTTAGAGGGGAGGGGCGGAATGTGGATAGCGTGCTTGGTAGGGGTTTCGTCATATTACAGGGGGTGGGGTTTCTTTTTCAAGGGTGGGGGTGGGATTAGGTCTATTGCAGAAAAAAGAGCAAGAGCAAAAGGTACAGATAACATACAATGTGAAGCTTTAAAGATCTTAGAATAGAGACCAGTAAATGTAAGATCCTATCAGTTAATGTTAATGGAATTTTAAATTCTAAGAAGTATGGTGCTCTTATTAGATGGTTGACATCATTTAATCCACATGTGTTGCTTCTACAGGAGACACATTTAAAATGTAATTCCCCTAAGTTATTTATACCGAGGTTCTTCTCTAATGCCTTTTGTGCATCGGCAGGTTTAGCCATGAAAGGAGGGGCTATTTATTTTTCCAGAAAACTTGGGAATTTTTACAAATACATAGCGATGTACATGGGAGATGGATATGGGTGGTTACAAAGCTACTGGGGAAGATCTTGAACTTTATCAATTATTATGGTCCAGTGTTGGACGATATTTCAGCCCTGATTCAAATTAATGAGCTTGTGATAGGAGCCCCCGGCCAGATTATTTGTGGAGGGGACTTCAATTTTATTCAGGACCTTAGAAAAGATACTTCTAATAAAAACAAAAAACAATTGAAACCAAATACCAAAAAATTAGTGGAAGCCATCAGACAAGAATATCAACTGATAGATCCATGGAGGGAAATTAATCCGGAGAAAGAATTTTATATTTGCTATTCATATCGGTTTCGGACCGCTTCACAGATGGATTTTTTTCTTACATCTAGATCCCTCCAGATCTTAAAGGCTGATATTGGGTGCAATCCTTTCTCGGACCATGCCTATGTTACATTAGAAATGATGCTTGGGGGAGGGAGTAGGGAACGGCCTAGGTGGCAACTGGACCGGCTCCTTCTACAGGATCAGGATTGGGTGAAAGATTTTAGAGAATGGATCTCCGAATATTTTAAGATCAATGAGAATACAGCAGAGCCCTTCTTAGTTTGGGGTGGGTTTAAGGCAGCGGCCCGTGGCCAAATAATTGCCTTTACTGCCGCCCAATCAAACATCCGGAGGTCCAAGATAGCCGAATTACAAGCGGAAGTTGAAAAAGAATACGCTCTCCAACTCCAGTTGCTTCCTAATCAACTTGAGCAGGCAAGAATGTCATGGAGGGATTTTTTTGTTCTAGAGGAGATCTGTAGTTCACAAATATTTCAACCAAAAGTTTACGAGGAAAGCCAGCTAATTGGTAAATTTCTGGCCAATTCAACCAGGAAAAAACAAGAAGCAGCCATTATATCGAAAGTGCTCGATCCTCAGACTGGTCAAGTTGTAGCTAATAGTGCCGAGATCCCTCAGGTCTTCTTAGCACATTTCCACCAACTTTATTCGACTGAATACCTTGTGGAGGAAGAGCAGATCAAGGAATACTTCATGAATAGGAACATTCCTAAACTCTCAGATAACCGTATCAGTATAGTGGGATCCGATGTGGAATCAGCCGAGATCATGGCTGCCATTAGAGCAACAGCTGGGGCGAAAGCATGTGGACAGGATGGCTTCCCTATTGAATTTTAGAAAGTTTTTTTAGGAGAATTGATTATGCCCCTGAAGAAATTATTTAATTATATAAAAGAGGGGGACTTGGTTCCAACATGTTTTAAACAATCAATAATTGTATCCTTTGTTAAAAAAGATAAATATCCGGCGGATGTTAATTCTTACAGACCCATCAGTCTTCTGAATTCAGATTATAAGATTCTAATGAAAGTGTGGGCTGGGCGCTTTTTGTTTGCCGCCCAAGAGACAATTCATAGTGATAAGACTGGTTTTATTGGGGGTAGATCTATGACGGCAAACATACAGTTTTTAATACATGCCTTGGACTATTTTAATACAAATTTATTCCCGGCAAGTATTGTTATGGTCGACGCTGAGAAGGCTTTCGACTTAGTGAATTGGAGTACCCTGTTTTTTGCCCTTGGATGGTTTGGCTTCCCAGCCCAGGTCGTTAACATGCTCCGCAATATCTATCAGGGGGCCACGGCCCAGGTAGTTATAAACTCGAAACAAGCAGGGACTATAAAATTGAAGCGTGGGACCAGGCTGCTGTCGCCCTTTCGCAGATGACATAATTTTATATTTGTCTCCAGGTAAAGATAACCTTGAAATTGTTTTGAGGGAATTCAAGAACTTTGAGTTAATTGGCGGTTATAAAATAAATGCAAACAAATACGAAGTTCTTGCCCTTAATACAAATGTAAATTCTTTTCCAACTTGTTTAAGAAGGCAAGCAACTAACCTTAATCCCATTAGGTATCTTGGGATATATGTGTCTTGCCAGTACCAACAGCTATATAAACTGAATTATTTAAGAATGAGGGAGAAAATCAAGAAACTTTTGGAACAATGGTTGATACTCCCCTTATCGATAGTGGGTAGAGTTTCCTTAATTAAAATATCTATTCTTCCGTTGCTAATATTTCTCTTTTCTAATGTCCCAAACAAAATAAATATGTCTTTTTTTAGAGAATTAGAAACTTTATTTAGAGAATTTGTCTGGGGAAAGAAAGTACCAAGGGTAAAGTTGACAGTGGTTCAATTACCCATTGCACAAGGGGGGTTAGCTTTGCCTCATTTGAGAACTTATTACGAAGCAGCTTTTCTAGACCTAGTGTCTGGACTGATGGGATCTAAATGTACCAAAGATAGCTTCTTTTTAGATAGAATGATTCAAGAATCTGATTCACAAACTCGAGTGTTTTTAAAAACTTGCAAATTTCCTAAAAATACTAGGCATAAGACATTGAAGGATGTTGATTTTAGACTTCAGTCGTTTTTTAAAAAGATGGGCTCTTCTGGTCTCCATTATTTAAAGTTGAGAGAAGCTTCTAGTCTTGGCCTCCAGTTTCGATTAAGACATATCAATAATTGGGAAAGCTGTGGACTATCTGAGCTAAGACATTTCATAATTCAAAAAATAGCGATTACCTGGTCAGAGGTAATGGGTAGGGCGGAAAGCCATTCGAAACCCTCCTTCTTTGAATATCTGCAAATTGCTCACTTTCTAAAAAACATGAGTGGCATTTTTGATGCTCCAAATCAACTGGTGGTTGCCCTTTATGGGGCTAGAGTGAGTGGTGTGGGGAACTGGTACCGGTTGTTATATAAACAGGGTCCAACGTCTGTCCTAGAGAGCCACTTGGCCAAAATAGATCATGAGACAGGATGTACTCTTTCACTGAATGATTGGGAGGCTCTGTGTCTTCTAGTAAATCATTGCGTGCTGCAAATTTTAAAAGGATGTCCTTCCTATCTCGGTGGCTTTCTAACTTAACTCCGGCTGCTTTAAAAAAAAGATTTCCTGGAGTGGAGAATAAGTGCTTCCGTTGCCAGGCCGATGGGGAAGGCGGATGGCACCATATCTTTTTTTCATGTCCACGGTTGAGGCCCTTTTGGGAGGCAATTTTTGCAGATATTAGGTTAATAATCGGGAAGACTGTTTTGGTAGAGACCGAGGCAGCTTTATTTGGATGTTGTGGGGACAGAATGAGGTTAACAGGGGCAGAGAAAGCATTTTTTATTCATTTCTTGTACGGTATTCCGTTCTTTAATTCTCCAGAATTGGAAATCTAGTGAAGCCCCCTCTCATTAGAAATGGTTCAACAAAATGAAGAGGTCTCGAACATTTGAAGAAGCTTATGCTAGACGGATCGGGGCCATTCGAAAATTTGAAACAAATTGGAAGTTTTTTTATGGATTTAGAAAAGTTAAAAGAGGGACTTTAACACTGGTTTTATATTTTTGATGTTGTAGCCATTTGGCATTGTATTTTAGAAGCATTTGCACTTTTTTTCACTATTGCACTTTATTAGATGATCGACTTATGGTTATTTTGGATTAATGAGGGTAACAGCTGTTTCAGTTATATTGTTTAAAAAAAAAAAAGTTGATCTTGATGTTGGAATGATAGCTGTTATTTGTGATAAAAATGCACTTGCACTTTAATTGATATTGCACTTTAGAACCACTTGCAACCATGTGGGTTGCTGCACTTTAGGCTACTTAGTTTGCATATTGCTAATTAGAAGCTATCGTATCTGCTTCGCCAAAATGTTTATTTTTAATGATCTGAAGTAGATTATGTATTTTTTGTACCTAATGCCTTGCTCAATAAAAAAAAAAAAAAAGATGGAGGCTGCCTGTGACACTAAAGGGGTTCTATGACCTCGGACTCACCGTCGTGGGCCGCGGTGGGCAACGACAGTAAGGGAAGCCATGTGGCCAAGAGTCCTGGGCCCTGTGGAAGCTGCATGACCCTGCTCCAGTTGCCATGCTGCACAACTAAAATGGCGGGCTGAGCTCATTGTTAAGAGGGCTGACCTAGAAGCAACACATGCAGCAGGCTCTGGGGCCTCTTGAGTGGTCGCTCCTGCCTGGCTGCTCCTAGCATTTCGCACGGACTCAGGGTGCAGCCTGAGCCCGGAGGTGAGAAGTGCCTGAATCTACTAGTGTGACACATGGGCCCAGTGCCTGACCCCTGCGACGACCTATGAACTGAGAGAGGGGCTCAGGGAGTGCATCGCCAGCAGCCCCCATGGCCCTCTTGCTGATCAGGGCTTTCTTCCACCCCCCCTAACTTTTCCATGGAGACCCACTAGACCCTAGATGCTGTGGCTGGGATAGTTAGGGATGAGAGAGGAGACTGTGGGCACCCAGCTGATGCACCGTAAGATGCAGTGACTGACCCCAGTGGGTGGCACCCGCCAGTGCACCACAAGACATACTGGAGCCGCCCAATCTCAGCAGATGGCTGTGGGGCTTAAACACCCCCTGTGTTAGAGCAACCATGACTTGTGGCGGCAGGCTACTGCTGAGCTGTCCCATGCTGCCTTCATGACGACGCTGAGTCAAACCCTGGTGTGGGTCTAAAGGTGAGGGAGAGCCCAGCGAGCAAGCTGTGGATGAAGCAAGCGGCCCGTCTTTCCCTGCTCTGTCCTTTGGACTTCTCCTCGGTCCAGGCACTAACTGACTGCTGACCCTATGGAGACCACGACGCAGCAAACTGCGGGCCAGACTGGACAGGTTGTGCAGCATACAGGGCCCCTGACACCTACCCTAGTGGGCCGTGCTGCCTGGGTCTGGAGACGGTGAGTGCCCCAGGGACTGCACCACCCAAGAGACACTGCGGTGTGTAGGTGTGGTTCCTGTAGTGGCCAGAGAGAAGAAGGGACCCCTATGAGTGGACAACACCAAGAACAGATAACCAGTACATTGATCTATGGGCCATTCGGGGTTCATGGCCGCTGCTGCCCTCCTCCTCCTGACTTGCTGTTGAGACTCAGTCCTGAAAGAGGTGCAGTTGGACAGGAGGTGTAGGTGGCACGCTGGGGGAGTCCCAAGAAAGAACGCTACTAGATTAATTGGCAAGTACTGGAAAGAAAAGATCCTGGGCTGGCAGCAGGGGGGCCTGATGACACTACCTCAGTGTAGTGGACTGAAATTAACACCAGGGTGCCCCTATGATAAGACCCTGGCCGAACTGGAACTGTGAACCCTATTTAAGACCCTGGGTGAAATTGGTAAAGTGTAAATTAGACAGAATCCCCCATGCGGCCCACTAGAAGTGACACTAATTTGGTGGATAGTAGTTCACTTGGAGAGGCCAAATGAACTGCAGAGAGACCGTAGATCTAAGGGAGATTAGGCAACTATTGCTGTTTGGTAAAGACAACAATAGGGTGCACTCGATCTAAAGCAGACAGATCGATATTGGCAGCTCACTCTGAGGAACTTCGATTTTCAATCATGATCGTATTGACCCGCCATTTTGTGCTCCGCCGCCATTTTGTGTTGCCCTCACTCAGGCAGCACGACGATCGAAGTCTTTTTCTGCTTTTCCTGCAATAGTGTGTCGAAATAACCTTGTGCCTCTGTTTACAAAAGCTGGTGTCGGAGACTGGCCGAGTACACTAATCCTTGTCTGGTTTTCCTAATCCCTGACTCAACTATCTGTTGGTTCACACTATTCTCTTCTGATTTTATCTTATCGTCTGGCCTTCGCTGTCCTCTGCTCGTATTCTCTTGTTTCACAACTATCCTCCAAAACACACAAACGTATCTCGTCACCTGCAAGTCAGCTACAAGTCAGTTAATGAATTAGCTCGTGGGGAGGGGTGACAAACACAGTTAGAGGAGAGGCTTCTTCGAGTTACTCGATACTTTATTTTCAAACCCTTCCTATTGGTTCTGTTCTGTTTTCCAACTTTCCTTATTGGCTCCTTTTATATGTTTTAGGTGTGTTCTTAGTTAATGTATATGTCACATATATACTATATAAGATTGTGCGCCACGGAGTGAAGTGGCAGTCTCCTGAGAACATACCATGTGTACTTCTAGGACAACTGTACTAGCTGCAGCTAATAAAACTAATCTTTTACGCCGACAGAGTGTCCCCGTGTCTCTGTGTAGCTAAGCAGGAGAACCCAGGAGATTAAGGCGTACCCTGCGCCGCCAGGTCCAAAAGGTTCTGGTTCTTCAACTGGCGCCCAATGTTGGGCGGCTTCAGTGGTACCGGTTCTGCCTGAAGGTCGTGAGGAAATTCTGGAGGAATCGCGAGCCACGTCAAGCGATCCCTGTATGTCGAAAGTGGTCCGAAGGTCTTTTTTAGGGCGGTTACTCCTTCCTGACGGCTACTAATGACTGCTGCCCTGACTGCCGCCCTGCTTTGGCCCTTCCTTTGGTGATATATGGTAAGGCGAGACGATAGACGGGCCTCTGTTGGCGTAAGAAGACGTCCTTAGTTAAGTATTTTGTGGGTCGCGCCCACAATTTTGGTTCTTTGTTCCTTAGTTTCTTTGGTCCTTAGATTCGACTATTGCAATAGCCGAAGCCGAGGGTAAGGGCATTTGTGCTGCGTAAACTGAGTTTTACCCCCTTGAAGTTTGTGAACAGTCAGGTGAAATCACGAGATGCCTGGTCTGACTAAGTTTGGAAAACTTTGTTGCTTTGGTTGTAATAGGTATTCCCGGCTTGAGGACTCTTGTCCGATTCCTTCGGTTGGAACTCCCACATATGAGCTCTATTCTAAACATGGTGTTGGCCACATTGCCTTTAACGAGGCATGGACCCGATACATGAAGAAAGATGGTGTTTTAAAATGGCCAGAAAATTATAGTTTCGATTCTGATGTGCAAGATAATTTGGAAACAGTTTTATTCAAAAGAAAAGCCCGGCCGGCAATGTTTGACTCTTTTCGCCTTTGGCGTAAGGAAGCCAAACAGAGAGAAATTAAACAAGCAAAACGAGATAGGAAAGCACAGGGTATGACAATTATACAGGCTGCCCAACAATTCAAAGATGATGAAATTAATAATGCAATGGAAATCTCAGAAAGACAGCATCGTATGGCGATAGATAAATGTTATCCGGTATTGCCTGTTTCCCCTTCCGATAACAAGAAAGATTTAGAAGAAGATCCCCTAATGTCCTATTTATTGAGGTTGCCTCCGCCCTATGCACAAGGTGCTAATACACCCCAGTTGTTACAGCCTATTCAGCTGCCAGCAGTACCTCCGCCTGTTCCGGCTCTTCCGCCTTTGCCCCTTTTTAGTATCTCCGCCTCTACCAGTTTTGCCTTTAACTTCAACTTCTTTGCCCTCATCTCCTGATCTTCGATCTCCTTTGTATTCTGCTCCTCCTGCAATTACCGGTTCTCCTTCCACTAGTCCGCCTAATACCTTGTCCCCTATTCTTATGTCTAATTCTCCGTCTGTGCGTAAGCGTCTCACGGACACCGTCACTGGTATTCTATCTCCTTTCTTTGAAGCTTTAAATGTGTCTCCGGCTTTTGCTTGAAGACAATCTCGTAGTCAGTTCCCAGATTCTGAAAAACGAGAAAGGTTGGACTCTCTCGCACGTAAATGGATCAAGAGGGATCCCCAGTATAGCGTGCCTGATATTATGTCTACCTTCTCACAATGGAATGCGCCTACGCAAAGATATGTTTTTAATGTAATGTGTGATACTCTCATTAAAGAATGGGAGGATGTGAATTCGAGTTTGATTCCACAGGATCTGTTAGATGTTCAGACTGATTTTGACAAAGGACTTGTTGTGGGTTTTAAGGTTGAGAAAGCTGTAAGGACACTTATTTCCTTTAGATCCTTTGTTGTCCTCTCAGACTTTCTCTGATTTCGATCCGTCGGCTAGACTGACACTGAAAAATTATCCCATGAGAGAGGTTCCTCCAGTTTGGAAGGAGGAAGTTGCGGCTCAAGGTAATAATCCAGCTATTCCTGCTCATTTCCAACGTATATGGGTACATGTTCCATGGAAACGATCTGAAGTTTTAGCCCTTAAGCAAACTCTACCGGATCCTCGTAAGAATCCTGCGGGTTATTATAAAGAATTATCACAGACAGTTGATGCTTGCACCATGAATCTAGCTGATATCGATATGTTGATGGGAAATGTCGTTCCACAAGCATTATGGGCTAAGATTCGTAGAGAGAATCATGATCAAGCATTAGGTGGTGATTGGGCTGCTATAATTGCCGCAGATGCAGCTCAAGTGGGTGGTGCTAAGCCTGATGCCTTAGTTTCAGAACTCCCTGGTAGGATTATTACATTAATGAAAACGATGATGCCTGCCTTGAGAGTTAACTGGGATAAATTAGCAGCATGAAAACAAAAGAAAGATGAGAGTGTCTCTGATTTCTTTACTTGTTTCGAGGAGACATTTATTGATCACAGTGGTCAAGATATGGCTACAGAGGGTGGTCAGCGATTATTTGTGGACAAATTTGTATTTAATTTGCTTCCCGAGTTGTCACACAAATTGAAAGATTCTGAAAGTTCATGGGCTGTTTCTTCTTCTGCCCAGATATTGGCTACTGCACAATATTATGAAAATAGAGATAAAGAAGGAAGAGAAAAGCAAGAGAAAAAGACGAACGAATTGAAAACAAAGGTTCTCTTGCAACAAGCTTATCCTCCTCACTATGTTCAGCCTCAGTTTCAACAGCTTCCGCAGTTTCAGAGGTTGTATCAGAAACCTGAGCCATATATTCCGCGACCTTTGTTAGGACCTAATCAATGTGCCTATTGTAGAGAAGAAGGTCATTTTAAGAGTAGTTGTCCGGTTTTATTGCAGCGCAATGGAACATTATTTGCTCCACGAGGTCGTGGTGGCCTCTAGTCAGCAAACAGAGGTAGAGGTCGAGGTATGTCGACTCAAGAGCAGCATTCCCTTCCTCCTCCTAATTCCGTGAATTATTTTGATCAGCAAAATGTTAGGTCTACACAGTATTACAATGAGGATTGTTATGTTGAAGGCGAGAATGAAAGTCTTCACACTAACTAGGACAGCCATGGACAAAGTAAGGGAGTTGTGTCGATTCCAGTAGATCAGAATGGACCCTATGTTAATGTCACTACAATGGGTGTTTCAGAGCCATTTCTCCTAGATACTGGTGCAATGAGAAGTTCTATCATTCATTCATTCCAAACTCCCTGGGGCACCTTTGTCTGGCTTAACGAATGTTTCTGTAGGATTTTCTGGCGCCCCTGTCCGTAATCCGGTTTCTTGCCCTTTGCCTATTTCAGTTGGCCCTTATGATTTGGAAGCTCCGCTTCTTTTGACGAATGGTTGCGGTGAAAATCTGTTGGACTTGGACTTATTGAAAAGAATGCATGCTACGATATATTGTTCTCCTTCTGGTGTACTTCTTACTTTAGGACAGAAACTCATTTCTCCAATGTATTTGTCCAAAGATCAGTTTCCACCTGAATTGCTTTCTCTTCCGGCAACGCTTTGGGCCACGGGTCCGAACGATGTGGGCTGTCTGGAGATTCCACCTTATGTTGTCACTCTTAAGCATAATGTTGAATTGCCACGTATTCCGCAGTATAGAATTTCTACTGAAGGTGAAAAAGCGCTTTTGGAAATCATTCATGATTTGATTCAGAAGGATGTGGTTGAGGAAACGAGAGGTAACATATGCAATAGTCCTATTCTTCCTGTTCTTAAACACACTGATCCTTCTCAGCCTCCTGTATATCGTAATTGATCTTCTGGAGGTAAACAAAATTGTTGTACCACAATTTCCTGTAGTCCCAGATATCACTGCTTTGTTGACGATGATACCTTCCACAGCGACTTGGTTTTCTGTTATCGATCTAAAAAATGCCTTCTTTAGTATTCCCATTGCTGAAGAGAGTAGGGATATTTTTGGCTTCTCTCTTGGAGGCCGAAGCTTCCGGTTTAAGCGCGCACCTCAGGGCTATTGTGAAAGTCCCTCTATTTACAGTCAAGCTTTAAAATGTCATCTTGATGCTTTTCATTTGCCGTCTGGCGCTGCTCTTATTCAATACATGGACGACTTGTTGATAGCTGCTGATTCAGAAGATATTTGCAAAAATGTGACTGTTGCATTGTTACGTCATCTGTTTAATCTGAATCATAAGGTTTCACCTTCAAAACTACAATATGTTCGTCGAGAGGTTACCTACTTGGGTCATCTCCTATCAAAGGAGGGACGACGATTAACTCCAGAACGAATTCAGGCGATTGCGCAAATGTCTGTGCCATCCACACAAAGGGAGGTACGTGCTTTTCTGGGTATCACTTCTTATTGTAGGCAGTGGATTCCGAGCTTTTCTCTGTTGGCTAAACCTCTGTTGGCACTCACTTTGAAAGATACGCCTCAGCCCCTTCCATGGACTGACGAATGTCAGAAGAGTTTCACTGACTTGCGTACTGCTCTGTGTTCTGCTCCTGTATTGGGTACTCCCAATTACAGTAAGCCTTTCACGCTCTACGTTTATGAAAGAGAAGAGTGTGCGTTGTCAGTTTTAACGCAGCGATTTGGAGATAAACAGCAGCCATGTGCATATTTTTCGGCTACGTTAGATCCAGTAGCTAAAGCATTACCTAGTTGTCTTAAAGCAACAGCAGCAGCAGCAATTTCTATTCGACAGTCTGCTGGAGTAGTGCTAGATAATACACTTATTGTTATGGTTCCGCATGCAGTGGATATCTTATTAAACCGAACAAAAACACAACATCTTACGAGTGCTCGTTTGTCTGGATATGAGTTGACACTTTTGGCTAATCACGTGCACATCAAACGATGTAATACTTTAAATCCAGCTACTTTGTTGCCTCTTCCAGTAGATAAAGATGACCAAGAACAACATGATTGTTTCCTCCGTACTGAGGAAGAGATAAAAGGAAGAATTGACTTGAAAAATACGCCGCTAGAAAATCCGGATGGAATTCTATGGGTGGATGGTTCTTATTTCAAGCTTCCTAATGGAGATACAGTTTCAGCCTATGCTGTTACTACCTTACATACAGTTGTGGAAACAGCACGTATCAGACACAATTCAGCTCAAGCAGCAGAACTGATAGCTTTGACAAGAGCATGTGTTTTGTCAAAAGGAAAAAGAGTGAATGTGTACACTGACAGTCAATACGCCTTTGGCGTGGCGTTCAATTTTGGGCGTCTTTGGAAAGAGAGGGGATTCCTTACTTCACATGGCACTAAAAGACAACATGGTCAATTGGTGACTGATCTTCTTGAGTCACTTTCTTTGCCTACCCAAATAGCAATTATGAAGGGTAGTGCGCACAAGAAGATTACTGACGATGTTGGTCGAGGAAATGCATTTGCAGATGAAGTAGCGAAAAAGACAGCGAGAGATGCTACAAATCGAATGTATGTTGCGGGTCCTGCGAATTGGGTTAGAGAGAGAGGAATGTATGAGGATACAGTGGAAAGTGTAAGATCGATTCAGAAAGAGGCTACAGAGAAAGAATTGAGCAAGTGGAAAGAAAGTACAGGAATGTTGGATGAGATGGGATGTTGGGTGGAATTGTCTGAGCACCAACATTGGCTGTTACCAGATGCTTATGTGCTGCCAGTAGTCACTATGGCGCATGGTCCAGCCCACTTAAGTGCGAAAGGTATATGCAAGCTTCTGGCTCCAGTGTGGCAGAATGAAGGAATCCCAAAGTGTGCAGACAATGTGGTGAAACATTGTATTGTTTGTTTGATGTACAATCCGGGAAAGGGAACCCCAACTCCAGCAGGTCACTTTGCTCCTCCGACATATCCATTTGAGGTGTTGCAGATCGATTATATTCATATGGAGTGATGCAACAACCTCAAGTACGTTCTGGTGGTAGTATGCGCCTTTTCTAGATGGATAGAAGCATACCCTCTAAAAGACAACACAGCCTTATCCACAGCTAAAGTTCTACTAAAAGAATTTTTCCCCAGGTTTGGTTTGCCGCGCATTGTCTGGAGTGACAATGGGAGCGAATTTGTGGACCAAGTCATGCAAAAAGTTTGTGCGGGTCTTGGTATCAAGCAAAAGTTCCATGCGGCAAATCATCCACAGTCAGCGGGTTTAGTAGAATGCTACAATGGAACTTTAAAGCTAAAACTAGCGAAAGTTCAGACTAGTACAGGACTTAGTTGGCCCGATGCCTGCAGTACACTCTCGTTTGGGACTTAACCCTTGCAAAGTGGTTTTTGGACGCCCAGCTAATGTATGGGGAGTCCCTCGCCCTAAGAAATACTCAGACTTACCATATCCAATGTTAATTGACTACTTGCATGACCTTGCGACTAAATTGCGTGTTCTCCATCAACAGGTTCAGAGTGGTTTGCCGGAGGTTTCCACAGACCCAGGTCATTCCATTCGGCCATGTGACTGGGTCTGCACAAAGAACTTCCAAAGGACGAAAAATTTGGAACCCAGGTGGAGAGAGCCCCGAATGGTTTTGCTCACCATGAGAACAGCAGTAAAAGTCGAAGGAAAGAAAAATTGGATTCACGGTGTGCATTGCAAGAAAGTGCCTTTGCCTCTTCCGTTCGATCAGTGGGTACGTAAGGGCATTAGAGACTCTGAGAGCGAAAAGGCTCCACAATCTGTACCTTTTAGTGATGCACGCCTGAATGGAACATTGTCTGAGAAAGAGGACGACGACATTCTTCAGGAAGCAATACCGCCACATCGTCGCTTGAATACGACCAATCCGCGAACATTGTTCCGAGACCAAACTGTACCTGATAAAGAACACTATAACCTAAGACCTAGACTAAAGAACACTTAAGATTCTTTTCTCTCCTATGTAGAATTCTGTCCCGGTTGCAGGGTCACGGTAGGAGTCTTGGTTGCGACCTGAGTAGTGGCAATAGACCTGCAGGACTTGCAGTGTCATAGGACAGCAGACAATCGTGATTAAGTGATTAAGGAAGATTGCCGTAAGCATCCACTTAGAAAGATGGAGACTACATTAGGCAAAAGAGAAAGAAAGGATAAAATGAAAAAAGAATTCTGTAAATTAATGTACAGTCGTTTTAGTATAGCCTTATGTATCATTATATTATTGTGTATTCTTTTGGCATGTATAAGTTGGATTATTTATGCTCTGCAGCAAAAAGTTGTCTCTCCTTCTACTTCTTCTTCTTCTTCTACTGTCTCTCCACATCTATTTCATTCACTTCCTCAACATGAACTCACTAGAAGAACCGAATATTACAACAATTCATTTGTCCAGTTATGGAGTGTGAAATACTCTTCTTATGGAGGCCTCTATATCTGCTAGTCAGAAGACTGTCACTTCACCCAACATCATACCCTCTGTACACAAAGATTCCAATGCTCCTACAAAGCAACAAAAAAAAAGATCTTGGGTCCCCGTCGAAGTCTCCTCTATCCTTGACGCTGGAAGACCTCATGGAGGAGATTAAGCATTTGAAGCCTTTTGTTAAGGAGACTAACGTCAAGCTTCAGCACATTGAAGAAAGGTGGTCTAATTTGGAGTCCAGAGTGTCAAGTATTGAACAGCAGATCGGTGAAGTGCGGGATGCGATCACCAGAGTTGACGGCAAGGAGGAGATATTGCTCTTGAAGTGACAGACAGAGGACTTAGAAAAGAAAATTGAAACAGGTGCAACAACCTCTGAATTTATGGTATTCCGGAAGGAGCGGAGGGGTCTGACATGCTTGACTTTCTGGGGGTTCACTTTCCTAATTTGGTTGGCCTTAAAGAAGGGACATGTCTCAAGCTACAGCGTGCTCACCGAATTGGCCCTAAATCTGCGGGCACCTTAGGTTCTGGCCATTCTAAGGGGAATAGTTGTTCATTTTTTGGAATATACTGAGTTGCTTATGGTCTTATCAGCGGCCAAACAAAGAAAGCAGATGCTATGGTCTGGTCAGAGAGACTTTATCTCCCAGGATGTAGCACATGCAACTGCTACTCGTCGGAAGGAGTTTTTATCCTTTCGCCCTACTCTACGATCCATTAATGCGAGATATGTCTTGTGCACCCATGTTTCTTTAAAGTCACTTATAAGGAACTAACTTTTTCATTTGAGTGTCCAGAAGACCTAAAGAAATCTATTCTTTGACACAATGCTAAAGTAATGGACCTTGGAAAGACTTGAACCTTTTCTTTAATGTCTCAGATCTGTTGTGCACTTATGCTTTGGACCCCTTTTCTATAAGTTGTTTATAATTACTATTTCTAGAAGTTAGTTTTGACATTTTTAATAAAAATGTGTACATTGGTCAATGGTGTTCATATTATAATTGATGCTTCCAGCTCATTTTCTATTCATGTAACTTTGTTATTTATGTATTCCCCTTTGCAGCTGTATGTTGTGTAACCTGGATCCCTTTCTCTGGTGTGTTGCTTTCAAAGTGCTTCCATTTATAGACCTCCTGTTTGCATATTACCCTCTTGTCTTGGTAAGTGGTATTTATTACCAATAAATACCTTACATTCCTATTCGTTGATCCATTTGTAGAGTTGTCTTGTTGGTTTTATTCATATGACCAACTGCTGTCTCTCTTTTGTATTCTCTATTTCTCTCTCTACCATAATGATTGTTTCTGTCGGTATTGCTATCCAACTTCTTTTGATCTTGGTCTGCTGTCCATCTTCAGTTTTTGCGGTTCTCTACCCCTTCATCATATTCTCTTCACACTGGATGTGTCCCACTTTCGCCATGACTGAAGCCCTTTGGCTCTTTGTCATCTTCTTCGTCTCTACCAGATTCACTATTCTTTTCTCATCTCTTTTTCCTCTTTTTCTTTTCTCTTTTGTTTCTTTTCTCCTCTCCTTTTCCTTGATCTTACTAGATAATATAGTTTTTCTTTAAATGCAACTGTTAAGCCATTTTTTGAGTTATTTATATTTAGTTGTTTAGCTGCTTCAATACCTTTTTATAATTATTGCAGTTTAATATGTATGTTACTTTCTCGCAATGATGGATACTCTTATGGTTATCTCGTAGAATAACAAGAGCTTGCGTAATCCTATTAAGAAACAGCGAGTTCTTACACACTTAGCATCCCTCAAATGCAATATTGCCCTACTGCAGGAAACACATTTACTTGATAAGGATCTAAACTCACTGCGTAGAAATTGGGTTGCCCAAGTCTTTTGTTCTGCTGCCATTGATCACAAAAATGGGGTCATTATATTGGTTCACAAATCCCTTCCCTATTATTATAGTATTAGAGAAAGAGAAGAGACATGCGGAGGGTCGATGGGTGCTAATACATGCCACTCTTCATCACACACCTATCTCCATCCTCAACATTTATGGTCCTACTGGTATCGACGTGAAATTTTGGGAACGGATGTCAGTTGTGTTACACTCTTGCCCGAATGCAAATCTAATAGTAAGTGGTCATTTTATTCAGATTGTAGACCCTTTTTTAGATAGAAAATCTACAGTTAAATATGTTCCTAAGAAAATGCAGAAAACATTCACATGATTTATTAATTCCGGAGCTCTAGTTGATGCCTGGAGATTAAATTCCCTGGACACGTTGGAATATACCTTTTATTCACCTACCCATAAATACCAATCTAGAATCGATAATATATCTCTTTTGCCTCCCCTAGTTTCCTCGCTTACACATGCTGAAATGGGGTCAATATTGATTTCAGATCATGCTCCTGTTGTGGTTTACTTGGATATATGACCTGAGAGCTCCAAACCCAGTAGATGTTACTTTACTAAAAGTTTACTGAAAGACAAAGAATGTGTGAAGAATTTTGAAGGTTTTCTACAAGAGTTCTTTCTACACAATAGCACACCTGACATGTTATATAGTTTGGGATGCCTTTAATGCTTCTGCTCATGGACATATACTTAATTACACTATGGCCAAAAGGAAAAAAGCTGATAAAGAGTCCTTATTACTGCTTAAATCTATTAAACAACTAGAACATGAATTTTTCACAACCATGAAAGATAATGTGTTACACTGTTTAATTAATGCCGAATTTGAATTCAACAAAAGGTCAACAGACGAAGCCACTGGAACATTGTTAAAAATTAACTCTAAATTTTACGTAAGGTGGAATAAGGCCAACAACTTAATTGCTAATTATTTGAAGGTCAAATCTCAAAAGTCCAAAAACGTCAAAATTATTGATGAAAGCGGGACTCCTCATTTTAAAAACACAGAAATGTTTAAATGTTTTTCTGATTATTATACAAACCTTTATACACTAGATCATTTTCCCATGGATGAGGCATTAGATGCATATTTTCACTCTCTCCCATCAAGATAACAACAGGTACAGGATCTTTCTTTTCTAGACAAGCCTAATTTGATTTCTGAATTAAAGTCAGCTCTTAACGCATTACCGAAAGATATAAAACACCTGGTCCAGATGGTTTTCTGTTGAATTTTATTTCTGTTTTTCACATCTTTTACTCCCACATTTACTCACTTTATATCAGTATTTCTTCTCACAGGATGAAGCTATGGGTACTTTTTTGGAGGCTTCGATCTGTTTAATTCCTAGGAAATATAAAGATATGTCCTCATGTGCCAACTATGGACCCATTTCTCTTATCAATTTCAACTTTTTGCCAAGGTTTTATCTACTAGACTTTCTCTCCTTATTTCGAATATTGTTGGCTTTGAACAAACAGGATTTGTTAAAGGCAGACACATGACTGATAACTCCAGGGTGTATTTAGACATCTTACATGCAGCCTCTGCCAACAATACACCCATGGCCACTGTAAGTTTGGATGCTGAATAGGTCTTTGACAGTGTTAGTTGGAAATTTATGATGAGGGCACTTAAATGGCATGGTTTTAGTCCAACTTTTCTCAAATATATAGCTCTACTGTATTCTTCTCCGATGACATCTGTTTTTTAAATGGCATTCAGTCTTCATATTTTCCTCTTTTACGGGGTACTAGACAGGGATGTCCTCTCTCTCCTTTGCTATTTATTTTATCCTTAGAACCTTCTCTACACACACTAAGTAGGTCCCCTGCATTTCAAAGGTATCGACATAAAGACACTGAGATTACATTTACAGCATACGCTGATGAAGTGATAATTTATGTTTCTGAACCAGAATCATCAATACCAGCTTTTAATAATATTTTATCCACCTATTCTAATCTATCTGGATATAAACTGAATTTTACAAAATCTGAGGTACTTCGCCTTAATAAGTATTGTATGAAGGTGTTGTTTAATCATACTGGGCTTAAATGGTCTCCACACTTTTATCAAGTGTTTGGGCATCAAATATTTTACCTCCATAGCAAAAACAATTCAGATAAACTTAGGTGGCGATCCAACATAAGGTTTTACAAAAGACAGAGAAGTGGTCCCTTTCGTTCCTGTCTTGGTGGAGAAGGTTGGACACTATAAAGATGATGTTTCTACCTGTCATTTACTTTAACCAGTCCATGTTTCCTATTAAACTTCCACAGTTCTTTAAGTTACTAAAAAAATCACTTAGAGTATTTGTATGGAATGGGAAAAAGCTGCGTATTTCATTAGCATCCCTTTGAAGATCTAAAGAACTAGGGGCCTCATGTAGGTAGCCAAATACCGGTCGGAAACGGCCGATTTTCGGTAATTATACCGTTACCGACCGGTATTTTGGCTTTTGAGATGTAGGGGGAGAATTTCTGTATTCGGAATTTACCGAATCGGTAAAATTACCGATTCGGTAAAATTACCGATTCGGTAATTTTACCGATTCGGTAAATTCCGAATACAGAAATGAGATGTAGGGGGACTGTGTGGTGTGTGTGGGGATTCGTTATTTACCACCAACTAATAGTTGGTGGTAAATGACGAATATGTGTGTAAATGCAATATTTTGCCCGTAGATGTGTGCAATGTGGCAGACACACATGCCCTCAGGGCATGTATGTGTGCCACATGTGCACACATGGCCGAATCAGGGCTGCAACAGGGTGTCAATGTGACACCCTGCCACCCTTGCATGTGCTCCCCCATTACCGAATCGGTATTTACCGATTCGGTAATGAGGCATACCTTCCCATCAATGGGAAGGTATGCCTCATTACCGAATCGGTAAATACCGATTCGGTAATTACCGAATTTTTCCGATTCGGTAATATTTACCGACCAATTACCTACATAGCATTTACCACTTCATAAATACCGAATCGTTATGATTCGGTATTTATGAAGTGGTAAATGCCAGCCCACCTACATAAGGCCCTAGGTGGTGTAAGCTTTCCAAATTTTCAACAATATTATGCCGCTTTTGCTTTAAAACAAATCATACCCTCTATTAGAGACACCGATTCTTCACCTACAAGTATTTGGCATATATTAGAAGATTCACTTGTGTCCACTTTTCGCTTTTACTCTTTAGCACATTTTTCAAAGCCTCCTTTAAGCTTTTTCTGCTCCTCCTATTAAATACGCTATTATAGTATCTTCCTGTATTCTTGAATGATCCATGTCTTCTATACAGGAATTTAAAGAATCCTCTATATGGCATAATAAATCCATCAATATTTTGAACCATACTATTTTCTGCAAACAATGGGTGCTCAATGGCACAATACAAGTTAAACAATTATCGTGTGATATGACTTTTTTGGAAAGCCAAACCAAGTTTGATCTCTTCTCCGCTTATGCAAGCAAGTATGAGTCCCTCAAAGGTGTTCTTCTGCATACCATTTTCATGCTCAATCAATCAAAATCTCCTATCCCTCCTGACCCAATCAAGACAATCAAGCTTTTGTCATCCCCAAAAGCGTTATATATATATATATATATATATATATATATATTCACTGAAAAAACCATAGGTTTCACACATGTTATAGTTAGCTGGACATTTTACTGATAAAAAACCAATGAAATTCCCCCGTTATAGTTACTGTAGGCAACTATAACTCACGCGACCGCAATCCTCTGCTGATGCTAATACTGTATTTAGACACTTATTTGCCCATATCTTCTTCCATTAAATTTTAGCTATACATATATTACAAATATTTTTTTTTCATAAAGACACATATGTCATCAGCAGAGGATTACGGTCGCGTGAGTTATAGTTGCCTACAGTAACTATAACGGGGGAATTTCATTGGTTTTTTATCAGTAAAATGTCCAGCTAACTATAACATGTGTGAAACCTATGGTTTTTTCAGTGAATTAGCAAGGTTTTTTAAATGCTATTTCCTAACTATAACGTGTGTGAAACCTATGGTTTTTTCAGTGAATTTGTACGGTTTTTTAAATGCTAAGTTACTTTACGCCATTTGTGGCGTGCGCGCCCACTTAACGCAGTTCGTTCCGTGCACGGTTTTTATCAACTTTAATAAGCCCTGTACATTTGGTGGCCTTCGGCCACCAAAAGCACAGGGGGTGAGGTCAATGTGGATAGTGTTTTTTTTATTTCGATTTTATAATTTCATGTTGCCAAAATTACGTTTTTTTTCTCTATTAATAAGCCCTGCACATTTGGTGGCCTGCGGCCACCAAAAGCACAGGGGGTGGGGTAAGTGTGGATAGTGTTTTTTTTATTTTTATTTTTTTACCGTAAGCGTACGGTAAGCTTACGGTAAGCGTACGGTAAGCGTACGGTAAGCGTACCCCGCGAAATTGCCGAAAAAAAAATAAAACCGTTTTTGCTCTTGGGGGATGTTTGGGGACTCCCTCAACATGACTATGTGGGAGGGAGTTGTCAAAACAGCCCCGTAACATGTTTTTGGCCATCATGTTTGATAAACAACACTCAGTGCGAGAGACAAAATGGCGGACGCTGCTTCCTGGTTTCGGCCGATTCGAATGTTTACTAAGATCTAAGAGCCAATCAGAATCGCGCTCGCGCACGCCACCGTAAGCTTACGGTAAGCGTACGGTAAGCGTACGGTAAGCGTACCGTAAGCGGGCTCAGATATATATATTGATTTAAAGGCTATTTTCTCAGAATCTACTGAACAGATTTACACCAAACCTACAAAAGGCACTTCCTTGACCTAGGGACTACCTCTCTGCCAAATTTCTAGTAATTCTGTTCAGCCGTTCGGGCTGTAGCTCGTTCTAAAGGTCCTATGGAAAAATGCATGGGAAAAACGCGTTTTGGGACCCCCCTTTTATCTCAGCCCCCGCTTGACGAATCCCCCCGAGACTTTCAGGGTAGGAGCGGAGCGTAGCGCCCCACCTATTTTGAGAAATTCGCGAGGATTCGTCGACCGGCGCCAAAGTTATTCAAAATAGAATGTTGAGGTTTTCCTATGGAAACGTGGTCCTAACTATAACTACCTACTGGCGACCGCCAGTAGGTAATATATATATATATATATATATTCACTGAAAAAACCATAGGTTTCACACATGTTATAGTTAGCGGAAATTTTACTGATAAAAAACCAATGAAATTCCCCCGTTATAGTTAGTGCAGGAAACTATAACTCACGCGACCGCAATCCTCTGCTGATGCTAATACTGTATTTAGACACTTATTTGCCCATGTCTTCTTCCATAAATTTTTAGCTATACATATATTACAAATATTTTTTTTTCATAAAGACACATATGTCATCAGCAGAAGATTGCGGTCGCGTGAGTTATAGTTTCCTGCACTAACTATAACGGGGGAATTTCATTGGTTTTTTATCAGTAAAATTTCCGCTAACTATAACATGTGTGAAACCTATGGTTTTTTCAGTGAATTTGCAAGGTTTTTTAAATGCTAATTCCTAACTATAACGTGTGTGAAACCTATGGTTTTTTCAGTGAATTTGTACGTTTTTTTAAATGCTAAGTTACTTTACGCCATTCGTGGCGTGCGCGCCCACTTAACGCAGTTCGTTCCGTGCGCGCACCGTGCGCGCACAGTGAGCACGCGGTGCGCTTCGCGCTCCGCGCGCCCACTTTACGCAGTTAGTGCCGTGCACGTGCGGTGGGCACGCGGTGCGCTACGCGCACCGCGTGCCCACGTTACGCTAGATGGGCCATGTACGCACGATGCGCTTCGCGCACCGTGCGCACACGGAGGACATATTATGCGCTTCCTTGTGATAGGTAATCTGTTGAAATTTTTTGGGGAAATGCTGTGCTCTTATATGCCATGCGCAAATGGTGGACTTCGGCAACCATTTGCACACGGGGTGGAGAGAGTGGTTTTTTTTTTTTAAATAATTTTTTACCGTGCGCGTACGGTAAGCGTAATCGGCGAAATTTTCGAAAAATAAAAAATTACCGTTTTTTGCCTTGGGGGATCTTTGAAGACTCAACTAACATGGTTATGTGCATGGGCGCTGTCTAAACAGCCCCTTTATATGTTTTTGGCATTTGTTTATCAGCTCCCCCCTCAGAGTGCGAGAGAGAAAATGGCGGCCGCCGCTTCCTGGTTTCGACCGATTCGAATGTTTACTAAGATCTAAGGGCCAATCAGAATTGCGCTCGCGCACGCCACCGTACGCGTACGGTAAGCGTACCGTAAGCGCACCGTAAGCTGGCTCAGATATATATATTGATTTAAAGGCTATTTTCTCAGAATCTACTGAACAGATTTACACCAAACCTACAAAAGGCACTTCCTTGACCTGAGGACTACCTCTCTGCCAAATTTCAAGTAATTCTGTTCAGCCGTTCGGGCTGTAGCTGTGTCTAAAGGTCCTATGGAAAAATGCATGGGAAAAACGCGTTTTGGGACCCCCCTTTTATCTCAGCCCCCGCTTGACGAATCCCCCCGAGACTTTCAGGGTAGGAGCGGAGCGTAGCGCCCCACCTATTTTGAAAAATTCGCGAGGATTCGTCAACCGGCGCCAAAGTTATTCAAAATAGAATGTTGCGGATTTCCTATGGAAACGTGGTCCTAACTATAACTACCTACTGGCGACCGCCAGTAGGTAATATATATATATATATTCACTTAAAAAACCATAGCTGGACATTTCACTCGTAAAAAACCAATGAAATTCCCCCGTTATAGTTAGTGCAGGCAACTATAACTCACGCGACCGCAATCCTCTGCTGCTGACGTCAGATATCACATCACTGATGACATATGTGTCTTTAAGAAAAATAAATATTTGTAATATATGTATAGCTAAAGATTAATGGAAGAAGACATGGGTAAATAAGTGTCTAAATACAGTGATGTAATATCTGACGTCATCAGCAGAGGATTGCGGTCGCGTGAGTTATAGTTGCCTGCACTAACGATAACGGGGGAATTTCATTGGTTTTTTAGCAGTGAAATGTCCAGCTAACTATAACATGTGTGAACCTATGGTTTTTTAAGTGAATTTGCAAGGTTTTTTAAATGCTAATTCGTAAGTATAACGTGTGTGAAACCTATGGTTTTTTCAGTGAATTTGTACGTTTTTTAAAATGCTAAGTTATGTATTTATTAATTTTTTTTTTCAGGTTTTTCACCGTGCGCGCACCGTGAAATTATTATTTTTTTTTTAAATCGCGAGGTGCGCGCACCGTGCGCGCACGGTGCGCTTCGCGCACCTCGCGATAAAAAAAAAAAAATAATAATTGTTTTTTTCTCCCTTGGGGGTCCTTCTGTGACCCCCTGACCAAGGCTAGGGGGTCAGGAACTGTCCACTCTGCCCCCTTTTCAAGTTCTCCACCTTTTTTTTTCACCCCCTCAGACTGCGAGAGACAAAATGGCGGCCGACACTTCCTGGTTTCGACCGATTCGAATGTTTACCGACATCTAACAACCAATCAGAATTACGCTCGCGCACGGCAGGGTGCGCGCACAGTGCGCGCACGGTGCGCGCACGGTGCGCGCGTATAGATATTGATATGCTTTTAAATGCTATTTTCTCAGGAAATACTGAACAGATTTACACTAGACCTGCAAAAGGCACTTCCTTGACCCTATGGCTACCTCTCTGCCAAATTTCACGTAATTCTGTTCAGCCGTTCGGGCTGTAGCTGCGACTAAAGGTCCTATGGAAAAATGCATGGGGAAAACGCGTTTTGGGACCCCCCTTTTTCTCAGCCCCCGCTTGACGAATCACCCCGAGACTTTCAGGGTAGGAGCTGAGCGGAGCGCCTCATTAGTTTGGAAAATTTCGCGAGGATTCGGCAACCGGCGCCAAAGTTATTCAAAATAGAATTTTGAGATTTCCTATGGAAACAAGGTTGTAACTATAACTATCTACTGGCGATCACCAGTAGATAATATATATATATATATATATATATATATATAAATATTTACATTACACTACCCCTACCCACTCCAAATTTAAAACTGAACTAATGTGGGAGTCTGATCTTCAGCACTCCTTTACTTTAAAGGTCTGGGGTTCAATCTGGAACAAGATACATCACTCTTCATGCAATGCCAGCACTACACAAACGCTTTGATATTTTTATAATTGACTCCATATTACCCCAATCTCTTTTGTTATTTTTATAATAGACTCTATATTACCCCAATCTCTTTGTATAAATAGAATTAATCTGATACGGATATGCGTTGGTCTTGTAATGCCCTCTCTGGAACATATTTACATATGTTTTTTCACTGTCCTTCAATTACAGCCTTTTGGCTACAGGTATGTAGAAATATTTCTGCTAATTGTTCCATTAATTCCCCGTTTGATATTCAGTGCATCTTCTTGGAAAGTTCCTGCACACTCCAAATTAGGTACATTTCTGGACCTATCACTTACCATTGCATTTTAAGTTATTACATCCAACTGGAAGAATGACAAAAATGTTAATGTTGCTGGCTGGTGAAATCCTCCTTGTTCTTACCATAGACTTGATACAGCATCGTCTACATCTACATTACAGATAACTAGTAAAGACCTATTTTGGTCTCCGCTCGTTGGATACTTAAGCAAGAAGCATAAACCTTCCAAAGATTCTACGATGGTTTTCCAACCCCGTGACTGTTTTTCCCTTTCCTGTTCAATATTATATATAGTTATTTACCATTGCCTCTGTATAAGATATGCTGTTATATGAAAAGAATTTGCTGTAGGAAATAAGATCATTTATAATACTCTGTGTATTATGTGATACATATACAGATATTTACTATAATTTTTCTTCCTCCTTTCCTTGTTCCTTTCCTTCTTTTTCTCTTCGCCTTCTTCTTCCATTTTTCTTTCCCTTTTCTTTATTATAAAATATAAAACATGCAATCTTATAAGTGCAGAATTGTGACAATATCTCAACAAATGTATTGTATAACTTATATCCTTTTCATATTTAGTACTGTTTCTTGTAAATACTTCTTCCATTTGGTCTGTAATTACTTTATCTCATCTGGTTTATTATTCTGAACAAAAGCTAATTCTGTAAATTTGTATTACACTTCAATAAAGCTTGTATTAAACAGTGTTTCTGATTTGGATACAGCTGGAAGTATGGTGCTGTTCCCTACAGTTACTCCAATAACTGCAGATGACTTATAGGGGAGGATTTCGCCATACCTTAGAGACAACACTTGACTCATGATATGGTACCCCACATAAATGCTATGCACTCTCATGATAAGCTTGCTACCTGGTTCTTCACATGCACAAACGTTCCTACAGACTAAGACAAGCAGCTACCCCATTTATTGCCACTGCATCCTCCCCCCGATATACCAAGATCGTACCTCAGTATAGCACCGGCATACTGGCCATCCTTACTTGGCATGGGTTTGAGGCCCAGGAGCTGGATGGTCTTTTGATCCCTCTCCAGATTGAACTGTGCCACTGTACTACACCTAGCTGGGTGGACTGGTGACACCCCAATATCAGATGCAGCTGGTTCTATCTGTTTGAAATATTAACCTTATGTTTAAAGGTTTGGACAGACGACCCACAATCCCTAGACAAAGTATTGGGAGGGAAGAGGGAGAAGGGTTTTGTTTTTGTTTTTTACAATGTTTACATGAGTAGCCAATATTGCAGAGGAAGCGGGGGTGGGGTTTGCAGGTGCACTGCGCCCATACATGCACTCAGTTTTGCTGAAACAGAAATGACGTAAGGGACGAAACAATATAAATTAGTAACCTGGAAAGTGTGAGGTATGGAATCCAAACAAAAAAGACATAGGATTTTGGCCCAGAAACACCCGCGACAGGCCCATATTACCTTTGTTGAAGAAACATGTGACTGCCACAGAGGCCTCGAAATTACAATAGCGCTGGTGGGGCCAACTCTTCGATACCACCTACTCTGCCTTTGCCCTTGGTGCAGCAATCTGGATTTAGGCCGGTTGGGTTACATGACTCGAGAGTTGACACACAAGGTTGCTATGTGCTAGCAATTGGCACCCTAGATGGGAAATTATTGTCGTTGGCTGCATCTATGTACCCAATACAGAACAAGAAGCTTTTTAGACACACCTATCCATGTTGTTAGCTGATTGGGCCCCAAACTGTTGGGTGCTTGGGAAAACTTTAATGCGGTGCTAGATGTGATGCTTGATAGGTCACACCCTCCACTGCCAGGGACCTCACCGGACCACCAAGCCAAGATATTGAAACAATAGGTGGATGGATGGGGGCTGTCTGTGTGTGGCGATGTCGTAATGCAGGTATGTGAGAATACTCTTTTTACTCGCATCCCCATAACCTACACACATGGCAAGAGTGCTTCCTATGCCCAGCACACCTGTAACCAAACATTACCCAGGCCACCTACTTAGGCAAGACTATCTCAGATCATAATCCCTAGGAGATCTCATTAGAATGGTACAGGGTACCTGCTCCAATCCCCACATGGCAGCTGCAACCTAGCCTATTGGAAGACGAGGTCTTCTGTGACACCTTGGAGACTGCCATAGATGCATATATCATGAAGAACGCTGGTACTGCTTCCTCACCCACCATAGAACGGGAATCATTTAATGTGGTAAATAGGGGCCCTGCCATTAATTCTATGGTGGGGGCTAGAAGGGAGATACTTTGAGATATCAGTATAGTGGAGGAATAACTGGGGCCCCCTGAGGAGGAGGCATCTGATACAAGGGATGCTAAGCCACGATTACAAGAGGCCAGAGCACAATATGCAGAGCTACTGGAACGTCTTAGGGTGGTGGATTAGCGCCAATACACACACAGAGTACAAACAAAAGCAGATAGATTGGGCACCCTAGTGGCATATATGATACACCCAGACCTCTCCCCATACAGATTCTGTCAGTAAACATCCCTGCTAGGGGAACGGTGGTCACACAGCGCAAGATTAGCACAGTATTTCAAGACAATTACATTGACTTATGCTCTGCACACCCGGCTCCAACCCTAGCAGAATTATTAAAGTTCTTATGAAGGGCACAACTCCCTAGCATGCAGGCAGCAGAGAGGACCTTGCTGCTCCAACAACAGTAAACGAAATCAGAGGGGCCCTGAAGGAACTGGTACGTAATAAAAAGTCAGGATCTGACAGACTCCTGGTGGAATTCTACTCTACCTATTCTACTCAACTGGTCACACAATTGAAAAAATTCTAAAATACATAATTAGATGCCGGACTACTTCCCCCCTCCACCAGAGAAGCATTAGTTACATCATTGATCAAATCCTAGGAGCCCCCACAAGAGTTGGCCTCATATCGCCCAGATTAATACACACTGATCAGTGTGGATTTATGCCTCACCAAAGCACCTCATTAAATATAAGTCGGTTGTTTTAGATCATGGACTCCAGCAGAGCTCTCCATTCCCACACCAGTTGTATTTCCTTAGACATCCACCAAGCGTTTGATTTATTGAACTGGGATTATATGCTTGCCACACTGACTTGGGATACCTCAAGCCTACATTAAATGGGTCATATTACTACATACAGACCCTACACTCAGAGCTAGAACGGGTCCCCACATCACCCAAACCTATCCAGTATTGCAAGGCAAGATTTAAATTGATACAATATACCATTCTACACTAGGTGCACGTAACACCGCACAAAATCAACATGATACACCATGCTGCATCCTCAATGTGGCCCCGTTACCAGGTGGAAGGGGTGGACCTACTCCACATGCTGTGGGCTTTCCCACAACTATCTGAATTCTGGGTAGGAGAGGCCAGAACATTAGGTGCAGTTACTGGCCAGGCCTGCTGGGATACCATGGAGGGTTGTATAATGGGTTACCTGTTGGCCCTAGGGGCTCTAAAGTAAGGATGAAATTTGTAAACTTAACATTGTTACTGGCAAACTACGTTCCTACATGGTGCTTGAAATCCCCCACGGCCTTGAATTTGATGGACTAGCATGAGGAACTACAACAATGGGGCCTTGCAGAAAGCCTAGCCGATAGGTGGGAGGAATATAGGGAGCTCCACAAAACACGAATTTCAATGGAATGTGACGCAAAGCTACAGGGTCACAATGAATGAGTATTCAACTGCCTAAAAGAGAGAATGGCCTAGGAAATACTAGTACCTGTCGTCTAGAGTTATTCCTGTCGGCTAGGATCATAAAAAGTAGTGTTACACTAGCACAGACACTCACCCCTCTCTCTACCTCCCCGCGCTCTGTTTATTGCCATGATGATGGTTGTTTAATGACACACTGGAGTTTTAATTACGTTTGGGAACCAGGTTGGGGATTTAGTTTTCATATGTCCTTGATTATGCTCCATGTAACTTCAATGCATACGCAGTAACATGGAACACACTACAAGTTCATAACTACAGGGCACTGTTATGTTGACAACTACATTGTAATACAGTTACTTATGAAATGGACGCTCACTATCCTGTATTATGGATGATTTGTTATCACAAAATGCAATAAAGTTTGTGTTAAAAAAAGAGTGGTTTCTAGAGAAAGAGCAGTGTGCACATGCAGGGTAAATATCGGAGACTGCCTCTTGCACCATGGCAAGGGCAGGGAGACTGCTGTGATCCACAGACAACTGCTGGAATGAGATCTGTGTTAACCGTATGGTTTATCAGACAGGGTCCTTCCCAAGGCTCCGGGTTTGTTAGGAAATGTGTTCAGAACTTAAGAAAAAAGATAGGCACATGAACAGAATTGGATACCTCCCATTAACCTTCATTAAGAGGATACCTTTTCAAATAGCTCAAACGTCGGAGGTTACATCTAAATGTTCAAGAGTCACAAATGTCTTACACTGCAAAACATGGAACATTGGATGAATTCTCCAATGTGTAGGCATTTGAATGCTATAGGTCACAGGATTGGTTTGACCAACAGTGTGGAATGGTCCAAAAACATGACCTACATATGAAAGGCTGAGAACAAGCATAGAAGAATCATGAGTATAGGCAGACTTGATTAGAGCAGGCTGTTAAAATTGATTGGTACTCTTGAGCATATCGTCTTTAGCCTTCCAGAGATTCTTAGAGAAATACTTCTTTTAGCTGATTATGATATTCTTCAGAAGTCAGAACCATAGTGTTGTGCCTAGGTGAATCTGAAAATGCTCAAGTTTGAAAACTATTGAAGACAGATGAAGACATATTATTGGCACTGGTCTAGCATTATACAAAATCTTGGCCAATGCAAGATGATTTGACCAAATGTTTTAGGTAGAGTGATAGAAATATCATAGGTATTGTTATAAGCATTGGTTCTTACTTTCAGTTTGGCCATAGGATAGGAGATAATAACCAGATGAAAGGGCTTGTTGGTTAATGACTTCTGAGGAAAGGGTCTTGCAGAAGCAAAAATAGTTGTGAAATCCTTGTTTGGAGAGTGCGACCACTGGAAGGTCATTGACCCAAAAAAAAAAACATCAATGAGGGACCCTTGTTGTATAGTAAGAGGTTCACAGATCCTTTTTGAATGGTGTAAAATGGGCCACCTTGGGAAAAACATCAACTGCAACCCAACCACTTCGAATCTGGAAGATCAACAAAAAAGTTGGTAGAAATTAAATACCATGATGTGGGTGGCATGGGAAGAGGAATTGGGTAACAAAAAGGCCTACTGTCGAGTCTTCTGTTGAGCTCACACGCGGTAAAATATTCTTAAATAGCTCTTCCAGCTTGAATATCTCTCAGTACTTGAAAAGTAATAACTTGCTCCACCCGAGTCAGTCACGCTTAAGACCCAATTTCAGCACAGAGATGGCACTAGTGTAGGTTGCTGATTACATTAGAGGCACTTTAGATGCTGGGAAAGGAAGTGCTGATCATGTTAGATCTATCAGTGGCCTTTAATATGATACCCCATGCAAAAACTCCTAGTGTGTATGCAATCCATTGAATTAGCGGGTCAACGCTTAGACTAGTTGGGCTCTTTTTTGGAGGGCAGAGTTCAAGCGGTCTGGATCCCTCCCTCATCATCGGAGTCTCAGGTACTGTCAGTGGGAGTGCCACAGGGTTCAGCCTTGTGCCCTACTCTATTTAATGTTTATCTGACTCCACCAGCTTCACTTGCCCATGCCTTTGGAGCAAAATTGATCTCCTATGCTGACGATACTCAGCTGATGTTCTCCGCGGGCAGGGAGGCAGAGATCCTAGATGAAACCATCAGATTCAGTCTAACAGCCGGTTTCCAGTGGCTACCTCAAAAAGTGATTTGATTAGATTTGATTGGGGGTTTTGTAGAGTGCTCTTGTGCCCGGGGGCATCTTGGCGCTGGCCTATGACATGGAGTGGAGCCCTGGTTAATTGCTATATAGCCATGTCTTTAGGGATTTCCTAACATTCAAAAGAGTCAGAGCAAATTGTATGCTATGAGGCTGAATGTTCCAGTGTAAGGTAGTGCCTCTAATGAAACTACCTCCTCCCCATGAAACAAACTTGTGAGAGGGGACAATCAGATTTCTGGTGGTACTGGAACAAAGAGATCTGCCTGGAATGTACCACCTAAAGTTACTCTTCAGGTAGTCTGGACCTATCCTATTCAGGGATTTAAATGCTATGCATAGCGCTTTAAAAATAGAATGTTTCTTCACAGGGAGCTAATGAAGTTCCTTAAGAATAAAGATTGCTGAATAAAATTTAGGTAGGTCTAACAAATTTTAGTAGCTGAGTTTTGCAGAGTTTGTAGTTTGATAAGCAGTCCCTTTTGTAAATTTAAATACAGTCCATTGCAATAGTCGATATGAGAGAGGATCAAGGCAATGACTGCTATCTTTTGTAGCTCAAATGGAAATAGATGGAAATCTTTTTATGGTTTTTAACACAAAGAAAGATGAAGAGATAACTGTATTCACCTTATTCTTATATGTGAGTTTGTCATTAAGAGTGGCATCCAGGTTTTTTACTTTTTCTGGGGCACTGGCCAAAATGAGTACCAAACTGAAGTATCGTGCCCGAACAACATCACCTCTGTCTTGGATGAGTCTAATTTAAGTCAATTGCTGCCCATTCAATCACTAACTGTAGACATACAGTCTCAAAAGTCTCATTTATACTATGATCTGATTTATAAAATTATTCCACTATTTGGGTATCATCACTGTAGGACACAAGCGAAAACCCAAAGGATTTCCTTAGAGCAGCCAAAGGAGTGATGTATAAATTGAATAATGTCAAACTTAGCGATGATCCCTCTGCAACACCAAGTATAAGGTTCAGATATGAAATAGCCAAAACTCACTGATTGTATACTTTTAGTTAGAAAAGAATGAAGCAAGGCCAAGGCTGTGTTCTTAATCCCTAGCTCCCTCAACTGGTCAACCAAATAAGAATGATTGACCGTGTCGAAGGCTTCAGATAGGTCCAACAGGATAAGAGCTTTTTCTGTACCATGACCACAGCAGATATCAAACTGAGTCCCATCTAAAAGATTGTTTCACTCAACAAATGCTGTCAATTGTTTATTCATGGCTATTTCGGCCAATTTGGACAGAAGAGGAAACCTTGATGTAGGGCAATAGTTGATAACATCTTGGGGATCAAGGTTAGATTTTTTTATAAGTGGTGAAACTGAGACCTTTTTCCAAAACATTAGAAATGTTTAACCTGGATTTCTTCAGAAAGAGTCCAATAATCTCCAAAACAAAAGGCCAATGCTCATGGAAAAATTGATTGAGAGAACATGGAAGTTGTTCTTGTAGCCAAATTTATGTATGGATTGTGTCTGAAGTAGTCATGGCAACCCAACAATTTCTGAATGAATGTGTGACAAGATAACTGACAAAAATGTTTCATTATGATATCCACAAGAAATTACCAAGGGCACCATATTTTCTTTCACAAGAGCCGATGCTCAAAGTGTTCTATCAATAGTTGATACATGCTGAGGCACCATCTTTAAAACTAAGGGAATGTGATTTTTCAGTGCACATTTATCATGAGCATACATTCCTGAAGACTGCCCTCAAGTAGTGCTGCAAATTGAACCATAACTCCATCATCTGAATGAAGAGAGACTGACAGATTAGTAATTGAGAATTGAGCTATCTAAAATAGGATCCAACACAAGGGAACCATTGATGCTTCCTTGCCCCCCATTTTCTTCCAACTTAAAAGTGCTCTGCCATTTCCTGCATCCTAGCCAGGTAAATAGGACAAGTGTTGACATTCTTTTGGCTTTAGCAAGTGGACCCCTAATGATTTAATCTGCATTGGTTCTTCATTAAAGGCTGTTCTCTTAGCACAACTGGGCTCATTCTTCTAAGGGGAGAAGGTTTAACCCCTTCAGTGCCCATGACGAGCTGGACTCGTCATGGGCTGCGGTGGCGCTGTGCCCATGACGAGTCCAGCTCGTCATGAACTCCGCCCGCTAATGCAAGGCGCGGCACTGGGCGGGGAAAGGGGCGGGCATGCAAGGGGTTAAGGCAGGTAGAAAGGACCATGTCTTAAAATCTTCTGTCTCTCATTCCGTACCCTTCTATGGGAAGGGTTGTGTAGCAAGGAAATGGCAAACTTACCTGTTCTGGGTGACTCGGGCAGGCAGGCAGAGGATCCCAGAAGGAAAAACAAAACTGAGTCAAGCAGGGAGAAAGGTCTGTGGGACAAACAGATATAATTAGAAGACAGACTAGTAACAGGAATGGGGAAAAAGAGAAGAAAGACCTGACAGGATAAAGATAGAATAAAGTTATAGAAAACAGCATTGGGCAATACAGTTTGTTTCCCAGGAGCCCCAGATGTAGACCAGAAAGGGCATGGAGTAGTGCCAAGGGGGATCAGGAATCAAATGGAAGGATCTTTTCGATCTGGCAATTCCGGGGAGTAGAGTGGCCAGGACTGACGATAGAAAACGCCATGATCGGGGAGGAGTTGACTTCTGCCTTCTAAGATTGGGAGGAGAAGTTAGTAAAATCACTAATGGCTACAAAAGAAGAGATTATGGAGAAAAATATTCAGAACAATTTCATAAGCCATTCCAGTTAGGCTCCAGTGGCTGTTGAGGGAACACAGTGACCTAACATTGCCTTTTTCTGTAGCGGTGGTCACTATTCAAAAGCCTAAGAGTCGGAAAAAGAACTCTGAATGAACCAATGAACTCTATGGCGAGTTTAGACCATGGCCCTTCTGGTAGTTCTACTGGATGTAATGGTGGTGTTTCCGTCTTGAGTGATTTATCACTAATAGAACATAAGACACACTCCCTGACAGCTTGAGTGATATCTGTATTCATGCTTGACCACCAAAATATTGACCGTATTTTCCACTTGTTAATAGTCTGACCCAAATGACCTTCATTACCAGGACATATGATTTTGTAACGTAACAAACACAGAGGCACACATTTATCACCCTCATGACCATGCCTCCTTTCTCTATTGTCAGCTCATCCACCACCTTCACATAAGGTTGCAACCTATGATGAAGCTCTTTTTCCTTAGGCCTACCTTCCCTTACGCACTTTTGAACTAACCCCAAATCTTCATTTAGCCTCACACATTCAAACCACTCATTTTCATCAAATCTGCTTTCATTGCACACATCAATTGCAGCTATAAGTCATTCACAAAAATAGGAGAGGGAGGGAGAAGCAGAGATTCAGTTGGCTTACTGAGTTAACATGTGTTAGACTTGGCATTCTTGGTGTGGTTTCCCCTGACTTTTTGCCTCTACCTCTTGTATTTTTGATGCTGTGCTGGATTTCATTTTTGCTTGCTTAGATGCTTTGGGCACTTTGCCACTGCTGATCGGTGTCAAAGTGCAAGTGCTCCTTTGTAAATTGCTATTACAATTGGCTCTCCCTGATTGGCATATTTGATTTACTGGTGGGCCCCTAGTAAAGTGCACTGAGTGTGCCAGGGCCTGTAAATCAAATGCTACTAATGGGCCCTCATCACTGATTGTGCCTCTAAAATGAGTAGCCCTGAAAAGGTATCCCAGGCCTGCCACTGCAGTGTCTGTGCTCAGTTTGTTAACTGCCATGTCGACTTGGCATGTGCACCCACTTGATAGACCCTAACCTTCCCTTTTCTTACATGTAAGACACCCCTGTGGTAGACCCAAGGTACCCCCCGGGAATGGTACCGTGTATGTGAAAGGTAGGACATGTACTGTGTGTGTGACGTGTCCTGCTAGTGAAAAACTGCCAATTTCGTGTTTTCGCTATTGGAAGGCTATCTGCCCTATAGGATAGAATGGGAAATACTTTGTAACATGCTACAAGTATAACTTCTAAGTGGAACAAGATAGAGAAATAAAGTTTAGGCTCTCTGAACTCACAATTTAATAACTCAACTTTTAGTAAAAATGTTTTTTAAATTATGTGTTTCAAAATGCCACTTTAAGAAAGTAAAACACACAAGATGATGGACGGAAGGTTACACATTGGCAAAACATTCACCCCCAGTCACAGATCTGGGTTTAATCCATCGTTATTTTGCTCACCACGCCACCCCAGTTCAGACATGGCCATATGCAAATCAGTCTTGACCCTGTGCCTCAAGGGAACAGTCCAGCCCGAACTGCCAAGCAATGTCTTCCCTGGACAGGAATCAAGCATCCTAGGTCCGGTTTCGGAGTTTAACCCCTCTTCAGCCAGGATAGCTTGACTCCAGTGGCTTAGTGAGCACGGGACCCACGTCTGGGCATACCCTTCCCACATAGGGCGAACAGCAAAACACACAAGATGATGGACGGAATGTTGCACATTGGCAAATCATTCACCCCCAGTCACAGATCTGGGTTTAATCCATCGTTATTTTGCTCACCACGCCACCCCAGTTCAGACATGGCCAAATGCGAATCAGTCTTGACCCTGTGCCTCATGGGAACAGTCCAGCCCGAACTGCCAAGCCATGTCTTCCCTGGACAGGAATCAAGCATCCTAGGACCTGTTTCGGGGTTTCACCCCTCTTCAGCCAGGATAGCTTGACTCCAGTGGCGTAGTGTGCACGGGACCCACGTCTGGGCATACCCTTCCCACATAGGGCAAACAGCAAAACACACAAGATGTTGGACGGTATGTTGCACATTGGCTAAACATTCACCCCCAGTCACAGATCAGGGTTTAATCCATTGTTATTTTGCTCACCACGCCACCCCAGTTCAGACATGGCAATATGCAAATCAGTCTTGACCCTGTGCCTCATGGGAACAGTCCAGCCTGAATTGCCAAGCCATGTCTTCCCTGGACAGGAATCAAGCATCCTAGGACCGGTTTCGGGGATTCACCCCTCTTCAACCAGGATAGCTTGACTCCAGTGCCGTAGTGAGCACGGGACCTGCATTCTGTCCATCAATAGTTCTTTTTGCATTTGTCACCCCGAGTGGGACGGGTATCCTCAGACGTGAGTCCCGTGCTCTCCATGCCACTGGAATCAAGCTATCCTGGCTGAAGAGGGGTGAAACCCCAAAACCGGTCCTAGGATGCTTGTTTCCAGTTCAGGGAGGACCTGGCCTGGCAGTTCGGGCTGGACTGTCCCATTGGGCACAGGGTCAAGACTGATTTGCATATGGCTGGGTCCAAACTGGAATGGCATGGTGAGCAAAAAAACGATGGATTTAGGCCCAGATCTCTGTACTGGGGTGAATGTATGACATTGTTCTGCATTCTGTCCATCAATAGTTCTTTTTGCATTTGTCACCCCGAGTGGGACGGGTATGCTCAGACGTGAGTCCCGTGCTCTCCATGCCACTGGAATCAAGCTATCCTGGCTGAAGAGGGGTGAAACCCGGAAACCGGTCCTAGGATGCTTGTTTCCAGTTCAGGGAGGACCTGGCCTGGCAGTTCGAGCTGGACTGTCCCATTGGGCACAGGGTCAAGACTGATTTGCATATGGCTGGGTCCAAACTGGAATGGCATGGTTAGCAAAATAACGATGGATTTAGGCCCAGATCTCTGTACTGGGGTGAATGTATGACATTGTTCTGCATTCTGTCCATCAATAGTTCTTTTAAATTTTAGAAAGTAGGCATTTTATTTTTTAACCATTCTGTGTGCCTCTGCCTGTTTGTGTATTGACTGTCTGGTTTTGGAGTGACAGAGGTTGGGGATGTGCATTCACTGTAGTCAGCCACTGGGGGTGGCTGGTGGGGTTTAGGTGTGCCTGGCCCTTCCAGGATGACTCAGCGCTGTGCTAAATAGAACTTGGCTGAATTTAGAGTAGTGGGAGGAGTTTTCCTTGTACCTTACTAGGGCCTGTCTCACTTGCACAATTTTGTCTCCACCCCCTGTTATCATACTGCACCAGTGAGGACAGAACTAGTTTGGACTGGGCTCAGAGACCCTTGCACAAAGAGAACAAAAACATTTTGGGGTATAAGTATTACACCTAAAACCCCAGACCTTTATATGACTTATGGACTCCAGAGGAACCTTTGCCAAGGAGAAGAGCTGAAGAGGTGTGAGGAGGAGTACTGCCCCTTTTCAGTTTGGGGTTGACCTGCAGTTTCTGTTTCTGCCAAGGAAAGGACAAACACTGGAACCTTGCTTTGAACCTGCTTGAAAAAGATCTCCAAGGGCCTGTGTGTGCTGGCCTCCTGTTCTGAAGTCTCAGGGACACAAAGACTTCACACCCAGCTCCCCTGAACTCTGCTGCTGAGAGTTCTGACCTGCCAGAAGGTGCTTGCTGCAGTTACCCAGGCCTCTGGAGGTTGTGCTTGCTGCTGGGAGCTGGAAGACACCTAAGGAACTGAAGAGATCAACGCATCGCTCTTCTTGTGGCTGTTATTCCGACGCAGCACCGCTTTGCAAGAAGAATCTCCATGCATCGCCAAGCCGCTGCCAAACCATCGTAGCACCTGTTGCAGCTGTAAGATCCGACGCATCAAGGGATCACAGCTGAAGAAACCGACGAAGAGCCTCTCGATGCCAAAGCATCAATTGCTGATACATTCCGGATTTCCACGCATCTTACCTGTGCGGCAAGTTTTCCCGATGCATCACCCAAGGACCAGAACCGTCTTGGAGTCGATGCATCACTTCCGCCTACAGACCGTATTCGATGCATCACTTCTCCTGTGTGCAGCAGAACTATTGCATCGCCTCACATGGTCTCAGAAACTGATGCCTCTCTTCGTTTCTCGACGCTTCCCATTTCTGCAGCTGTTTGTCCAGGTGAATTTTGAGGCATCCACAGGTACTTTATGAGGAATTACGCATCCATCGTTTTCTATAGACCCAGTTGTCTGAAACATTTTTAAAGTCACAATCTTATTACATGTATGTTGGTTTTTTGTCGTTTTGGTCTTGTTGAGTTTAGATACAGATACTTTATTTTTCTAAACTGGTGTGGTGTCCATCTGTGGTTTTATCACTGTATTACTGTGTGTTTTGCGTACAAATACTTTACACATTGCCTTTGGAATAAGTCTGTCTGCTCGTGCCAAGCTACCCAGGGAGTGAGCAGGGGTTATCTAAAGTGTGCATCCCCTTTACACTGACTAGAAGCAAGGGTCCATATTTGGACAAAGGTACCTACCTCTACCAACTAGGGACCCCCATTTATAACAACATGCAAATAATCAAAGGGAATACATCACATGTGTTGTTTTCCAGAGTCTCAAAATATTTTAATGGTGACTCTCAGCCACACTAGTACATTGTGTGGTATATCTTGATTCTCTGCTGGTGTGGTTAGGTGGATAGCATCATCATTGGATCCAGTTATCCAGGTGCTCCACTGTCCTCCACCAGGAGGGAGACTGCCTGGTTCACGACAGTTGTTAATGTGAGAAATAGAAAATGAAAAAAATGATCTACTCTCCTATATGTTGTGTATTTATTATTTAAGAGAGGGATAAGATTAAAAAACTGAGACGGAAGGTGCTGGTATGGATAATTTGTTAGTACATTGCACCTAATGAAGGGTCGACAGGTTTCAGCCAGGTTATACCCATTTGACAGGGGGCTTTCATCCGAACCAGTGAGGCAGCATTCTCTTATAAGAGATTGCTGTGTAGATATTAGGGCACATTGGGTCACTCACCCCTCTTCGTCAGTGAGCTCAGTGGCTCCAGGGCTGACATTGTGTTATAGTATCCATCTTGGCCTATAACTTAATGGTAGACAATGAGTCTACCTTCGGGGAGCCAGCAGTGGGTGTTACGATCCTTGGTAACTGATTGTATCGGCAGGTACTACTGCCATCTTCCACTCCCCGGAAATGTAAGTTATAGACCAAGGTGGCTACTATAAAACACCGTCAGCCCTGGGACCACTAAGCTCACTGACAAAGTGGGGTGAGTGTCGTCTTTTTGCACAATAACATTACTGCTGTGACCTTTTGCACATATTCGCATGCTTGACAATGTTGGATTGGTTTCTCTGGAACTACTTCTTTTTACACATCTGGCTTCACATAACATTATCACAATGCCTCGAACACCAAGTACAAGGCCTATACCCACAATGTATAAATGTTGTTCTAACTTCATTCACAGGGCGGCAGGGCTATCTCCAAATCCATAACATTCCTCATCTATACAGACATAGCAAGGAAGCTTTTTATTATAAATAATAAATAATAAGCATCTCTCTGAGGGTTATCAGAGGAGGCACTTCAGCTCACACGAAGGGTCCCTGCATGCTGAGACTTCACCACACAGTGGTTTGACATCTCCGTGAGGGGTGTCCAGTTCGTAACCAGGACAGAGTCCTACATTCTCCCCCGTTAGGTAATGGGGTTGGATCATCCCGTGGGGGATTCTTGGCTCTACACCTACACACACTCTACCCATACACAGCCTAAGGATTGCATAGTAGGAGTACGCCTGATTGCTACCTTGTTTTTTATGCATGCATATATACACTGTCTTAGTACCAAGGTGGAACTATATCTGCTGTTTACTCTTTTGGTGCTGGTTGAGGTTCCGTGAAAACTGAACCCGTGTTTCTGAGCTAATGGTACCGTGACGATCCTGGCATTAGCGAATTGCACATAATGAGTCTAATATAAAGCAAGCGTTTTCGCAACGCTGCACTGAAGGATTCGTCATGTATTACTGATTCTTGTGCTCGAACCTACGGGTTCCATTTCGTGCACGACGTCCATTTTGTATCATTGCCCTCACATAGTCAGTGAATGAGCGATGTCCGAACAATGACCCTGATTAGGTAACCTCGAGGACACGTAGTCCCTAGTGCGCGTTCTGCCGACTTCTGCATGACATGGCGAAAGCTGACCCTGTCGCCTGAGGCGGACCCTGCCGTACTGGTTTTCTGTCCTGTCCTGCCTGGGCCAAGCAACTGACCCTGACACAATAGACCACGCTTCTTTTATTAGCCTACGAATATGTCTTATCTGACTCTTCTATTTTCTGCATCTGTTCCTGCATTTCCCTTTAGCCCTTTATGAGGAGGAGGTGACCAATTTTATTATGGGGCGGTCCGGCCTTTCAATAGAGGGATGTCAGAAACATGTGATTGAAGGCCAGACACCTGGAGATGGGAATGTGTTATTGTGTGATCTTATTGTTTGGAATACAGAAACGGGAATAATTGTAAACTTGCAGGAATGTTTGCCCGAAGCAGAATATTCAGTATTTAAGGAGCGACCTGATTTGTACAAATTGAGCAGCCTCCTTAGAATCTATCTTGTATGATACTTCTGTGACTTCTGTTCCTGACTGCAGTCATTAAAGACGATCTTTTGACGCCAGAGGAAGAACCCCGTGTGTCTGTTTGTTAAGTACGCCAAAACAGGTGAACTCCGAAGGTTTCAGTTGTTGTCCCCTGGCACCGCTGGGTCTTAGAAATTGCCCAGTCCTTTAATCTGCTTCTGTCTTCTGATTATTGCAGCACATGTATTTTACATAAGAATAACATTGGTTCCATAAATATATTGAAAACCTCCTATTGTGTAGTCTCTGTATATTTCTCTTAGTACAAGAGTGCACAAGTGTCTGAGCAAAAAGGTTCTGATCTGTTACCATGATCCCTGAGGGGTCAGGGTTATCACGTACAGTGGTTGCCAGAAACCATTTGCTCCCTGTTCAGGTTTGGGGGGCTTATGGTGATACTGTCTGCTAGCTGGTCTCCAGGCCGTAGGTATTCTGCGGGGGTGCTTGGAATCATTCTAGGCACCTCACCCAAAGTTTATATTGTCCACAAGTGCACATGTCCAATGAATTAGTGGGAACTACACAACAGTGCAAAATATTCACAAACAAATGTTGATAGCGAAACACTAGTATTTCACAAGTGCAGTTGACACTGTTTGCTTCAAATGTCCTTAAAAGTGTGTGTGTGTCATTGCACAAACATATGATATGCCAATATTCCACCAGTGTGCATATCACTGTGGATTTTTCTTTAAAAATTCTTGAACACTTGTGTGTGACACTGCACCAACATCTCTCACAGATGATATGCTAGTATTTCAAAAGTGTGCGTGTCACTAAGCATTTCAAATATCATTAGCCATTTGGCACTCCAAATACTCCCTGTTTAACATATATATTCACAGGTGTGCATGTCACTGAACGACCATCTGCTGGTCATGACACACTCAGATTTTGAGTGTGCGTGTCACTGCATATGTTCCAAAAACATTGGCATTCCACCGTAATCTGTTTTAGCTCTAAGCACACAGTAAACACATGGGCCAGCGCTCTAGTTGTTTTTTGGCAACTTCAACGTGAATGCCTTTCGACCGCAGTGACATCAGAAATCATAATACTCAACTGGAAATGCAGGAGTGAACATGCCATGCACAAGGAAATGCTGTCCTTGCCCCCCACGCAAAAATGAATGGTGAGGCGCAAGCTGAAATTAATGCGGTTTAGTTATGCGTGTGAGCCACTAACCACCCCCCTGAAGAAATGCGTTCCTGGGGCACTGGATATGATTAAACTTTGTAAAATGTGGGCTTTAGCACTCGACTATCCCAAGTCACGCAGCAAAACCCCGAAATACAGTCAAACTCTCGCAGCCATGTCCAGGCTTGCCCCTCACTGGTACGTCAATGTTTTTAACGAAAACAATGCGGGTCATCAGCAAGTCCAAGCAGTACCTTCAGCTGCTATGGACTGGAAGCGTATATTACCTCTAGCGCCCTCATTTCTAGTCTCCCCAAAAACAGGTAGAAGCACTACTTATGGGTTAATGGAATGTGACGGTGGGGTCCACTTTTAGATTGTCACCATATTGTAGTAGTGGCACACAAAGAAGTCCAAGCCATTCGTAGCTATTAGCAACTCTGGGGGATACTCTCAAGAACGTGTGATAACTACCGCAAAAGTAGCTTAGCGTAACTCTTCCCATCGCAGTCTATCGCAGGAAAATAACTCTGTGTTAATGTGGTATTCTCAACACGGTGGCACCATGCGATAGACCCACGATAACGCGTCAAATGAACGTGTTAAAATCAATGCGATGCCGCAAAAATGCAAAACACCAGCGTGAAAAAAGCGACGATGACGCCAATCACGATACAAAAATCTGCGAAAACCAGCCACAGGTCTGCAATCCCCACGCATCATGCGGGAAAATGCACTATAAAAGTTTTAAAAAAAATACATACAAAAGCCAAACAACAGTGAAGCACAATGGAGGTATCTAGAGCAGGTGCAAAACACAACCAGAACCCCACAAGCCCCCAGGAGGATAAGCCTGGGACCTCGGGGTCAGGGAAGGGCAAGTACAAGAAGAGTAGGAAGAAAAGTTTCAGTCCACAGGAAAACAGGATCCTGAGGTGATAGGACACCATCCACTACTGTTCGTCACCTCCACTGTGTCACTGGGAACTAAAAATGGAATATGGCAGACCATCGTGGAGAAGGTGAATGCAGTCGAAGTGCTGAAGAGGACAATGGAAGAGGTCTAGAGGCGCTGAAATGATGTCAAGCGCAAAACAAAGCAGAAACTCACAAACAACCGGAAGGCAGCAATGCAGACTGGAGGTGGGAGCCCAGCGTCACAGGAGGCACTGGACTAGATGGAGGAAATGGTGTCCACAGTCATCAGTGGGGTGACCATGGCAGGAGTTGGGGGACAGGACAGTGCTCAAAATGACCGGACACAACAACAACAGGGTGAGTAATGACCAGGGACTGGGGGGACAGGGGGAGATGGGCACAATGGCACACATGCACAATTAAGCATAGCACAGCTGCGGACAAACCATGCCCCAGAGTCCCAACTCCCACCAACAGCCCAATGTACACAAGTCCGCAACATCCCAGCACTGTATAAGCACAGAAGTTAAAGGCATACCGCATTAAAGGGATAAGGGGCATCCAAATCAGAGCTGTTGGGGCGACTCTCCCAAAATGTAGCACACACACATAACATGCAGAGCACAGCAACAGTGACAACAATGTGGTACAAACCGCAACAAGTCCACAACAGAACAGAGGACACAACTGGTGCCGCTTGTGTGCAGAAACTGGCCAATCACATTTGGCATAGCAGGGAAATGTGAGATGATGATGTACAAGTACAAACACACATCCGTGATGTTGAAATGTCCACTGTCCTGCATCAAATAGGCAGCTCCCCCAAACACTCACAATGTACACTGTCATGCAGTCTGAATGTAAACATGTACAATGCGTCAACACACATGTGAACACAATGTTAAATTGCATATCCCCTTCACATTGCAGGGGAAAATCCAACACCTCCTGCAGAGCAGGCTGAACCTCTCTTCGATGACGAAGAGAGCCACCACACCTTCGACTCCGACGCCTTCCAACAGCTCATGGAGAGCCTCCGCACCCCACCTCCAGGAGTAGGGCAGCCCAGCTGCTACGAGCGGAACTCACCCCTGCACAGAACACACAACAGGCAGCACCAACCACCACGGCTGCCTCCCAGGACCCCCACGATGAACACATGGCCTTCCAACGCCGTGTGTTGGGGTGCTAGGAGAAGCTGGCTGAACAGGTGCAGGTGTGGTTCGACCGCATGGCAGACAAACTAGACGCCATACGTGGGTGTCTAAGTCCCATCAGGGACCACTCACAGTCCCTAATGGACACCCACAGTCCGCTCTATGCTCTCCAATGAACCATGGCTAACATCGCCAGAGTCCTGACTCTGAGACAAGAATGACTGTCCAGTCAGAGTGGCTCCAGCGAGCTCACCCGGGAGTTGGGACTCATGTGGAGGCTCATGGAGAACATGGAGCGGATGTGGGCGGAAAGAGCGGCCGCAACGGCTGCACACCAGCGAGAGGTAGATGGGTTCCTCAATGCCCCAAAGACCATCCTCCTTGCATTGCTGCCACGAGGCCTGGCGCTGATGCATGCTGCTGCTACCACTCCAATAAACATCTCCGGCCCCTGATGTGTCAGTGCCACACAGTACGGCGTACATTTCACCTTCGGCCCCTGACATGTCACTGCCACACAGTGCTGGAGACAGAAGACCGCCACCCACATGTGAGGCACATGCAACAGCAGAGGACGAAGATGCGGATGAATCTGCCTCCGTGATCAGAAGGAGGCAGTAGCATTCATCTCCGCCATGTGGCCTGTTTCTGCTTGGTTCTTCCCTCTGCAACATCACCTTGCACTGTCCCCCGATGCACTCTGCGACACTCACCTTGGACCTCGACATAGACTGCCATATTCTGTTTGGTGACCAATGACACAGCTATCAGACCGCGGACTGAACTCCTCCTCTTCTGATGTACTTGTCATTCCCTGAAGAACTCTGGCTGACCCTCCATGGGCCAACAATGCAAGGTGGGGTTTGCATGGTCCTGTACTGCTCCAGCTACAACACTCCACTGAATGTGTATGAAACATTCATTTTCACACCGATGTGTCATGTCTCTGATCTTGCAAGTGTGGAGGTATGGATGAATGTAGGGTCAATGATTCCCCCTTACATCCATGTTGCTCATGTTGTGGCACATTGTCGATTGCATTCCGGGTGGCAATGACACTAGAACTGAGACACACGCATTAGTTACTTCCTTGTCCAGCACAGAACGGAACCACATCCAGAGCCCGGGGGTCATTGTTCACACCCTTACGCTAGACTGGCAAACACCAGGCCAGCCCACTCCGCTTACGCTCACCATGACAACGCTACATGTTCCAGGTCTACCTTGTAGAGATCTGCTGCTCACAGGTCTAGTTGTCAGTATGCCACAGCCACTCCCTCACAGCTGGTTTATACCCACACCATACCCATCCAGCACAGCCATCACAGGACATATGATCCTGTCAACAAAAAGGGCCTGGAGCACGTGCTGGATGCCATTTCCACTCTGTAACTGGGTGTCATTGTGTGGGTATCATTTATGCATGAGGGCCTAGGACACAGGCAGAGCACATTGCCAAGTGCCGGGGGTGACATGATGGTGTCCACACCACAAGACTCAATCATAAAGGGTCCATGGCTTGCGGTGCACAGACTTGGTGGCACCGGATACAATGCGGCAGGCACAGGAACAACGCCACGGGACGGTGTCTTTCTGTGCACTGAGGTCGGGGCACCTTAAGTGCTGAGCAGGTGTGCAGCCTGCGATGATGCGCCGTCCTGGCGGTCCGGACTGGTAGGATTAGTGTGAGCCCTGCTGGACCGCAGTGTAGGCCTGAGCAAGCGGGCAGTGCGGGCCTACCAATACGTGGTGTCGCCTCACGGTTCACAGAGTTAGTGGCACCTCAAGAGCTGAGCGGGTGTGCAGCCTGTGATGATGCCATGTGCACTGATATGTTCTCAGCCATAGCAAAATCAAGACCCAGAATCAAGTGTGTGACCTGGTGGTCCCCGGTGGGAGCTGCATGATATGGAGGGTGCCATGGTCGCGGGCCCCAGCCTTGGAGCTCTCACCGGCACGTGGTGGGTCCTCTTGGAGACACGCCGGTGGCGAGAGGTGAGCAGTGAGGCCTGGTTGCGCTGGGGCAGGCAATTACCGCTGGGTGGTGGGAGGGGCTGGGATGCATCAGCCTGTGTGTGCAGGGGCGGGCAAGCGATGATGACGTTTGCTACTGTATGGACTCTGCCATTCATGTCTCTGGAAACTGTTTCAGATGAAGGACCTGGGGGACTGCGCTGTGTCCCGGCACATGGTTGGAGACACACCGGTGGCAGCAGGTGAGCAGTGAGGCCTGGGTCCGCAGTGTCGGCACTCTCTCTCTCCCTCTCTTTCTCTCTTTCTCTCTCCCTCTCCCCCTCTCTTTCTCTTTCCCTCTCTCCCTCTCTCTCTCTCTCTCTCTCCCTCTCTTTCTCTTTCTATCCCTCCCTCTCTTTCTCTCTCCCTCCCTCTCTTTCTCTCTCCCTCTTTCTCTCTCCCTCTCTTTCTCTCTCCCTCTCTCTCTCTCTCTCTCTCTCTCTTTCTCTCTCCCTCTCTCCCTCTTTCCCTCTCTCTCTCTCTCTCTTTCTCTCTCCCTATCTCCCTCGCTCTCTCTCTCTCCCTCTCTTTATCTCTCTCTCTCAATTCCCTCTCTTTCTCTGTACTTTGATGAGCGCATGACACACCTCCTACTCTGCATCTCATTAGCGTTAGTTGCTGGGGTCAACTGTGGCGATGTTTTTTGCGGCTGCTATCGCAGGTAAACTGATGATATGGGCTGTTTGCACCAGCTTGTGAATGGGGCGATAAATTTATTGTGACTTTGGCTGCGCTAAAGTGCTGATAACTCAGCGATAGATCCTTGAGAATATACCCCTCTGTTGCTTTATTCATGTCTCAAACAAAAGCACTAGGAAGCAACTGCCACCGAGACAAAACCTCCAAGATTACATGCAGAACATAGGACCACTATGCTGTAAGCATTCTATGAACGCTTCACATGTGCAACATTAACCACATAGCAGAATGATGATTGAACATCATAACATTACATTACCACAGTTACTGTAACCCCGTGTTAGGAACAGCCTTAGACAGATGTTGTATAGATGGTGGCCTATAGTTTACTACTATTTCTACAGGAGCAGCTTGCTCCATTGTTAATGAACAGAGTCAACAAACATAAGATTCAAAATTCCAGTAATCAAAAAATGGGAAATAACCTTTTATAAGTCAAGTGCCCAATAAACTTATCTAAGCTAAGATCCAGATAAGCTATGCCCTCTAAAGGCTGCAAATGTTACATTCTCTAGACTTTTCTAGAATCGCAGGGTTTGGATGTCTGACCCAAGGCACTAAGGACTCAGTCAATGTGCCAACCTGAATCAGAATACCAGTTGGAGTGCAACCCTTAAATAACCCACTGTGCAATGTTTGCATAAGATGTGTTTCAGGTAACATTCAGTCCCATGAAACATGACTAGGGCAGTAAGTGGAATAAAAAAGCCTATTTCTTAAATGAACAACACTCTCAAATGTCACTAGAAAGTGTACATTTTGAAATATTCACTTTAAAGCTAAAATCCCAATCTAGTGTACACAATATGAGTTGCTACCACAATGAATGTAAACATTAAGGTGGTAAGGAGGTATATGAATAACGTGAACAATAAAAAATAGCCCAACATTATTGAGATGAAATCTTTAGTACTGACACCCTTGTTTACTACATCAAAGCACTATACTAGTTCTAGCACATTAGTAGCACATTAATAATAAGAGCTTATTTTGAGTTTAAAAAGTGGTTCACACCACATATCCGATTCCAGAACAATAAGTTCTATTTTCAGCTCAGACAGTTAGCTATGTGTGCTAATGACACAGAGTTACCAACCAGGTAGCTAGTGAAGGCCAACTGCCTCTCAGCTTCCTTTAAGGTGGATGCGCGAATGTATCTCTGCCCTCCTGCCGCCTGTTGTGAAATCTTCTCTGACTTTGAGCTCTCTCCGTCTGTTTTTTAAGGATTAGTCCAGGCTTTTATAATAGCTTTAGAGTAATTGTTCAACAAGGAATGATGTAATGGAATTTCAGCTATTTTAATTGTATCAGGCAATGTGTCTTGGAAGGACAACAAATGTAAGATATAGATCTATCTTATAGTAATTCTACAATTTCAAAATTACTATGAGGCATAAAGGTGATCAAAAGTATTGATTAAATACAACAAATATGTTCATAGAAGGCTTTCATATTTGCATTGACCGAGCAGAATAAAAAATATTGTGCATTTTTTTTAATCACATGTATTCCTGTTTAATCACTTAATTAGCATGGGGCATTCACAGAAAGGGAAGCCCTAAAAGAGGAAGGCAACACATGATAACAGTGTACTGCAGCCTACCTAAATGAAATTGTTATACAAACAAGTAGGATAAAATACTTACATGATTAAAAGGCTGTCCTACACACCCTGAAAGAGGCAAGCTTTCATATTAAACCAAAAAAAACAAAGATAGCAACTAAAAAAGTTAAACCCCTTGGGTATTTAATAGGGTGTTGTTACATAAAACCATAGGAGAGAGTATCTGTTATACAAAAATGTCTTCTTTCCCAACACAAAAAAAGATCTCTGAGCCTTTTTAGATCTCCTGGGCTATTATCAAAGGTTAATACCTCAGTTTTTGAACGTGGTTGCTCCTCTATCAAAACTTTTAAAAAAAGGAATTGATAATAGATGAAAGAGATAAAAGTTCCTGATTTAGCAGGCCAGCAAGCTTTTAAGGAGCTAACTAAATAATATCATGTCGCTATATTGTACAATCCCCAGACTGTACAATATCTTTCATGAGTCAAACAGAAGCATCAGATATAGGTATTGGTGCAACTTTCCACAGCTTGATCTGCAAGAAGAAAGTCCTGTCCTCTCCATCTTCACCAATTGAGAAGAGGCGCGCTTTGATAAAGAAGGAGTGTTTAGTCATTAGGTGGGTAATACAGAAGTTCAGCTTTTACTTAGAGGGCAGATAATTTATATTGTACACCCATCACCCCCCTCTTAGATGACTGACCGTAAAGAAGGATAACAATGCTAGAGTTCTCAAATGATTGTTGCCATTGCAACCTTACAAGTTCCGAGTTGAACATAGAAAAGGAAATTATTGTGTATATATAGACTTCCTGCTGAGATTTCCAATGTATTCTTACTCTGAATAGAAGATTCTGGGGAAAGAGATGTGTAGCACCAAAAAAAGAGAAAATATCCATGTGCAGGGTATTACACGACAACAGTTGGACAACTCAGGCAGGTGGGGAGAGGATCTTAAAAAACAAATAGTCCAAAAGTGAGATTGGACTGTGAACCAAACTGATAGAGATAGAAGACACACTACTAACAGGATTGGTGAAAACATAAGAAAGGCCTGAAAGGACAGAGGTAGAATTAAAGATATAAAAAGCATCAAGGTATAATGCAGTTTGTTTGCCAGGAGCCCCAAGTGCAGACCAGTCAAGATGTGGAGAGGAGCCAATGAAGAGCAGGAATCAAGTCAAGGTGAATCTTTGAGCAAGTGAACGTTCAACTTGCAATCCTGAAGAGCTAGCAAGAGCCAAGAGAGGATGGAGCACCACCACCAAAGTAGGAGACAAGGAGTGGATCCTGAACAGGGAATAGAAGACACTGAGACTGAGGAGGAGCTGACTTCTGCCCTTTGTCCGTAAAGCAACTGTTCCCTCCACAGTTCAGGAGAACCATGGCCCTTCAGGTGTGTGACAGGGAGCGGGAAAAGGTGTGAGTCTGGTCAATGGTCTCATTTTAGTTGAGAAGCACACCTGTTCTCCCTGTGTTTAAAATGACAGCAAGGCTCGTAAAAGCACACAATGATGGCTTGAGCACATCATGGAATTCATAGTGTGGTGAAATAGCTTAGAAAGTCTATCACTGGCATATAAAGAAAAAGGGGGAACATCCAGAAGGGTGGTATTACTGGAAAACAATAATAAAAGCGGTTTTGGAGTTAAAAATAGTAAGAGGAGTCAAAAGTGTGAAAACGATAATAAAGAAGAGGCATCCGGGTCAAAAAGGCAGTCAGTGACCATAATAACACTCAATAAAAGAAACTGTATAAGTTGTAGCATTTTATTATTGTTCCCGTTCACATTTGTGTTTACTTTGTTACATAAGAAAACACATCATTATCTGCTTGCTGGATGTCACACAATGCCTCTTCAGATGAGAATTCTCTAACAGACCTCTTCAGCATCTTCTTAAATGAACCCAGGTAGGTAGCATAATTATCTAGGCACAGATGACTCTACAGCAGGGGTCTCCAACCTTTTCTGTAGTGAGAGCTACTTCTGTTCAAGAAAAGTTTGCCAGAGCTACTAGCAAATTGTATAACTGTAAAATAGGGACTATAGACGCTATCCTGCAAGCATCGAGGGTGACAGGCCCGGTGCCTTTTCAGAATGCCTCTGTGAGCTTTTATCCTGACTTCACCCAGATGGTGCAGAAGCAACGGCAGAGTTTCCTGGGGGTGAAGAGGCGGCTTAGGGAGATGGACCTGAAATATGCCATGCTTTTCCCCGCCAGGCTACGTGTGGTGTATGAGGATCGGACTTTCTTCTTCGAATCGCCGGACATGGCGGGGGACTGGTTGGATGCGCTCCCTCGGCGACAACCCGGCGGGGACCGCGTGGTTGGAGCGGAAGGCGACCGGGATGGACAGGAGTGACACCTCCGGTACCGGTCTGTTTGGACTCAGCCCCAGACAGTGACTCGCACTCTACTGCAGTAATGGGAGGGCGGCGGGGGGGAAGATAGGAGCTCTTTCCTCCCTGGGGGTACTTCTTGTAGACTTGTTTTTGATAGGGCGACAGGCACACTGCAAGTTGGGGGGGCTTTGTAAGCTGACGCAGGGGTGCAGGGAGGGGGGGGCCATTTGGGATGTTGGGGTTGTTGTTGGGGTTTTTTTTCTTGCAAGGCGTAGTAATTGTTGTCAGTATTGTCCGATTGTGGTTCTCCGGGGGGGGGGTGGAGGTCTCTTTGTGTTTGGGGATGGGGGATAGGGGCTTAAACATAATTAGCTGGAATGTTAATGGCTTGGGGGATCGTATTAAACGGGAGATAGTCCTACAATTCTTGAAACGGACCTCGCCAGATGTGGTCCTCTAGCAGGAGACCCACCTTATAGGAAATACGTGTTATGCACTTAATAGAAAGGGCTATAAATTCATTGCTCACTCGGGGTTCTCCTCGGGCTCCAGGGGTGCGGGCATACTTGTTAGAGCTTCCCTACCATTTGAGGTTGACTCCACCATTGCTGATGATAGGGGGCGCTTTGTGGCTGTGGCGGGGAGGTGGGAGGGCAGAACGTTGGTATTGGTGTCTGTTTATGTCCTTCCTGCCCTGCAGGCCTCCACGTTTGCTGATCTGGGCAAGGCCTTGTTGGAACTCCCTGAAGGGATGCTTGTGGTGGGAGGAGACTTCAATGCGGTTGGATCTGGATTGCTCGATAGGTACCGCCCAGGGACACCGGGGGGGCTCAGAAGTGGCTTCCGGATTTTATAGATACTTTTGGCCTGGTAGACTGTTGGAGGCTACGGCACCCCACTCAGAGACAATATACTTTTCACTCCGGGGCCCACGGTAGTCTCTCTCGGATTGATTACTTGCTCACTCTGGCTGCGCACGCTTCATTGGTATCTGAGGCTAGGCACATGGCACGGGGTATATCCGATCACTCGCCGGTGTGGGCTAGTCTGGATATTGGCCGGGTAGTGGGGGGCAGGGTGGCTCCCATTAACCCCTGGTACTTTCGTGACCCCAAGCTGCGCAGTGCGTTGCTGAAGGCAGTCGATCACTATTTTCAGGATAATCAGGGTTCAGTTGAATCTGCGGTGTCCTTGTGGGAAGCGTTTAAGACCGTATTGAGAGGGGAGGCCCTTTCCTTGGTAGTGGCCGCCAAGCGGCAGAGAGACGCCGAGGTGACACAAGTGGAGGACGAGATTGCGGCTTTAGACGTGGCCTTGGAGGAGGAGGTTGCAGCAGCCACACTGCATAACTTGAGCTTGAAGCAATTGGAAGACAGGGATCTGGTGACGAACGCCACCAAGACCCTCAATAGGGAGCAGCAGGGTCGATTGTACGATGTCGGTGATAAGGCCGGGAAACTGTTGGCGTGGTTGGATAAGAAAGAGCGTGTTAATCGAGTGGTGCCGGAGTTGTTGATGGATGGGGGAGAGGTTGTCACTGACCCCGATGTTTTAGTCCAGTGTTTCTCAGACTATTTTCGTACAGTATACACCTCGGTTTCTGATAGGCCGACTGAGGACTCGTGCGACCTTCTGCGTGATATTGCTCTGCCCTGCCTTTCTGCCATAGATAGGGATGACCTCGATGGTGATATAACTGTTGACGAAGTGGCGGGTGCTATCCGTGCGTTGCGCTCGGGTAAGGCCTCGGGCCCAAATGGTTTGCCGATTGAGTTATATAAGCTTCGTCCGGATAAGTTGGCTCCTCACCTGCGCGCCATGTTCGTGGAGGCGCGGGTGAATGGGTTTCTTCCGCTCGATCAACGACTGGCGACGATTGTAGTAATACACAAGGACGGTAAGCCCCGGGATAAGTGTGGTTCCTATCGGCCGATATCACTTCTCAACGCCGAGCCGAAAATCCTTGCCAAGATCCTTGCTAACCGCCTGGTCTGGGTGCTTGGAGATTTGATCCACCCGGACCAGTCGGGCTTTATCCCGCACCGTAACACTGCACTGAATCTTAGACGCCTTCATGGAGTGATTGCTAGGACGGGCACGATGCGAGAGCCAGCGATTGCTAAGTTGACGCTTCCGTGGTATGACGGGGGTATGGCGCTTCCAGACATTCGACGTTATTATTGGGCCACTCAGTTGAGCGCGATTAACCATGGTGTCTATGGTCCGGCGCTGAGCCCCGGCTACGCCATGGACCGGTGGTTGCTGCGCGAGGGTAATTACCACAGAGCGTTGTACTCGAAGTCGTTGGACTCAACTCTTACGGGGCCCACCAGGGTGGCCGTGCACGTGTGGAAGGTGGCGACAGCTTCACTGGGCTGGAGGGGTAAGCTCACCCTTGCCACCCCGTTGTTTGACTCCGATATTCTAGGTAAGCTTTGGCATACAAAAGGGTTTGAGAATTGGGAGCTCATCGGTATATCCAGGGTTGGAGACCTTTTGGTTAAGGGTAGGGTGAAGTCATTCGAGGAGCTGCAGAAGGAATACGAGCTAGAGAGCGCGGAGTTCTTCCGATACGCTCAAGTGAGTCACGCCTTGCGGTCAGTCCTTGTAGAGGGGAAGAAGGTGCCTGAGTCCTCTCCGTTAGAAGACCGGATCCTGGATGGCCATATGCCAGAGAGTACCATCTCTCTCATCTATAAGAAACTAATTAACGTTCGGGCAGATCTTCTTCTAGGGTTGCGCGATCAATTGACTAGGGATGGCCTCGAATTAGATGATGAGGATTGGCAGTATGCAGTTTCTTCTCCCAAAGAGGTCGCGATCCCTGCGCGCCTGCGGCTGGTGCAGCTTAAAATACTCCATAGAGTTTACGTGACAGGGCCTAGGCTGGTCCATATGGGTTTCTCTGAGGAGGGCTTATGTAAGAGAGGCTGTGGTATGGTGGGCACCTTCCTACATATTATTTGGGAATGCGGTGCGATCATGGAGTTCTGGAAGCGGATCCACGATGTGATGGGGGAGGTGACGGGCATCGTCATGCAGCCTGAGGCGCGGTGTTGTCTCCTGAATGTTTGGGGTCCTACTGACCACGACGCGGCACAGACTCAGTGGGTGACCCTAGGGAACATGGTAGCTAAGCGCGACATCGCTCGCCTGTGGGGCTCTACTAGGCCTCCTACATTGACAGCGTGGATGGAAAACATGGATTGGAGCATGTTTAGGGAGAAGACAGGGTATTGTGCTCGAGGGCGCCCCCGGAAATGGCACACCGTATGGGGGCGATGGAACCAGTACAGAGGGGGCATATGCCTGCCCCCAGACCCCGACCCGCCTGAGGAGCAGCTCTCCCCTTAGCATTCTTTCCGGCTATGTATTCTTTGCTAATATGTGTTTGCCTTCTTGAGTCTCTGCCTTCCCCTCCTTTACCTTACTACTGACCTGTGTCTGATGGACGAAATGGGGCTCGCTCCCCCTGATGGGAACCCTTTTTGTGCTTTAAGTACTTATCGCCTTGCTTGTGTTTTGGTTTGGGTTTGTGTTTATTTAAAAGGGAACCTTTCTCATTCTTCTATCAGTGAAATGTGGACGCTCGCTTGTGTTGTGTTTCTAAAGCTGCCGTACCTCCGGGTTGTCGGCTGAATAGCTGTGTCCCTGACTTAAAAGAATAAAGGTTTTTAAAAAAAAAAAAAAAAATAGGGACTATACTATGACCACCACAAGCAGGATTACAAGTAGTTACCACCCAAGTATTCCAAGTGCGGGTAACAGCAGAAATGTTGGTAAAAAGTTCATCAATATAAAATGCCTCCACCTGACTTATGAAGTAACATTCAAATCTTGACATGCCCTATGGCACAAAGGACATAAATATAGCAGTAGGTCTCCCCAGCTCAGTTTGAATTATCATTCAACAGTTTCTTAAAATGCACATTTTTCTAACAAATACCACTTTCCACTGTGGGCGAACAAACTCAATTTTCCAGAAGAAAACCCATTTTTGAAAAGAAAAACTTCCTTTAAAATATCAGTTTTCAGAGTTTAGGAAATGCACAGTCCCAAAACATCAGGATGTCATTTTCATCGAGTACTCCTATGTAAAAATGTCTTATATGGACAGACTACTTTGAATAACCCAGGTATTACAGTCATATGCCATGGATGCTCACCACAGCACCACGGATGCCTGAATCATGCCAGTAATGCCCACCATTATGCTATTACCACAGTTGTGCCAAAGCTGGAAACCATAAGGGTCAGGGCATAGACCAAAAATCATGACCATTATTATGCCAGGAATGGGTAAATGTAGGCCAGTCATATTCCTATTATGTAAAGCATGGCTGCCAGTATACCACAACTAGACCAAAAATACCAAAAATAGTCAAGGATGACCATTATTATGCCATTGGCAGTATTATGCCAGGAAAAAGCACAATTATGTCAGAGATAACACCCTTATGATGGAGGCTAGCATACACATTTGGTGGTCCTTGACACCAGGCGTAGCTTTCAGGAAGCAATAGCATTTATTATGGACGCAGATAAATGCTGATGAGTCTCTTAATTTTCTCTGGTCTGGATCATGCCCTGTTCTCACCAGGTCTTGAGTGACCATGCACCCAACAGACACATTTTCACTCTCGCTCCTGCAGTCCCACCCTTTGGTGGGTCAGCCCTGATTACTGCTCAGGCGACTGCTGCCATGCTTCTTTGATGGTCCACTGTTCACACACATGTTGTGTCTGATACAGCAGGGACTACAACATGGTCAATCTCCTTGTGGCTCAGTTATATTGAGATTGGATACAGACTGTCAAGTGGCAGGCCCTATAGGCTGATACAGTGTGTGTCTGAGTGTTAGTATGAGCTACTGCCAACAGTTGTCACTCTAATGATCTTAAAATGAGCAGTGCTGCCTTTTGTAATAGGCATCTACTGGGTTTGACTTCACCTCTGAGAGCTACATTGAAGGTACTGGCGAGCTACCAGTAGCTCACGAGCTACTCATTGGAGATCCCTGCTCTACAGCTAATAGAGTGGTTGAATCCAAGGCTGCTCCAGAGAGGCTGTCAATAAGTTATCCTAGCTTGGAGAGGTCAGACACAAGTTTTGCTGGGTGAAAAGAAAAAGTGGTCCAGAAGAGGATCCTGAAATTTTACATTTAGTTTAATCTCTAGAAAATCAAAGAATACTTGGACTAAACACAGGAAGATCATGAGTCACCAGAGTCTGTCTGAAGACTGTATTCTTACTTCTCAACTGATGCAGCTCGTGAGCATGTTCTTAAAAGTCTATGCAGGATCCACATTAATATCAAGATCTAGGAGTCATTTGTGTTGGGTTGCTTAACACATAGGAATAATAACTTCGAAGCAACAAGTGTCTTCTAGAAGGGCCTCTAAATGGTTGAAAAAGTCATATTGTATTAAAATCCTACAAGCAAATAGGATATTCAAAGTGGAGAATTTTTGAGCACCCTTGCATTCACAAAACTCTGGCTGGGGTAGATGAGGAAAGGATCCAGCAGGAGCAGGATTCCAGGAGATGGAGCAGGGCTCCAAGAGATTATGCAACAATTCCAGAAGCTGAAACAAAAGTCCATGAGATATAGCAAGAATCAAGGAGATAGAGCAGAAAAACACAGGAAACCAGGAGCAAGTAACCAGGAGGAATACCCACTGCCACATTTACTGGAGGATTTGAAAAAATGGAACAGAAAATTCCAACACTACATTTACAGGTTGAAACATGACATAGATGAAAGAGGAAGCTGGAAGTAACATGCAGGAAATACTGCTGCTATGACAGGTTAATATTAAACAGTGTTCCAAACTGCAGAGGTGACCAAGATGGTTTGGGAAGAGGCACACTTGTCACTTGCAGTTTATGAATGAAAGGTTTGAATAGAGATAATATATAAAATAAAGCTTTTACAGATATTGGCTGAAAAGAAAGCGTAAGAAACTATATCACTGGTAAGGGAACAGCAAATATGTTGTTTCTCATCTTTAGAAGTTGATGGATGTCCAGAGAGTATCAAAAATGGCTTCTAAAAAGAGTGGCATGCTTGTGCCGGGGCAACATAAAAGTTTGCCTCCAACACCAAGCCAAGGGCAGAGAGACTGCTGTGGACCAAAGCTGGTATGAGATCCATGTTGAGAGCACAGCATAGCAATATGTCTAGTTAGCATTGTAGTGCTCCATCATACTGAGGTTGTGGAATGTCCGGGCAAAAATGGATCAGTCATAACAGAAATTGTCCACATGTGTATGTGTATTTTTGAAACCAAGCACAATTTTATGTTCATTAGCTTTGTGTGATGTGTCCTATCACTTATGCTGATTTGGGATGTGACAGTCTTTTATGACTGACACATTTTGTTGTCAAACACACAAAAGTGTCAGCTAAAATCAATGTGATCATATTTGCTAGCTAGCTATTGAATAATACACCTGATAGAGGTTGTTATGTTTGAGGTTAGATTGATGTATTCATCACACACCTAAATGGCTGTTTTTTAAATATGTTCTGTTACCCTATTAACCTTTACATTTGTTGAGAATTCTGGGAAGACATAGGCAATGAGCTACCATCTGGTGTATGACATGTAAATAGCCTTTGTCTTTTGGTGAGTCCCATTGATGCCTCAGTTGAGGGTGTTGCTTTTTAGATCAGATATGAAGTGATGTATTCTGTGCATGATTTACAACAAATATATCCTGATACAGAGAGCTAGTATACATTAGAATGGGTCCCCTTTTTCCATGTATTAAAGTTTATATTTTGAGGAGGGGTCTTCAGTTACGTTCTATGGTATTGCTAATACCAGCTTATGTTGACCAGTGATATACCAAAAACATTTATGGGGAATTGTTCCGCCATATAGTTTGGCTTCAATGAAAGACAGACTAACATTTCATCGCATTGCAAAACATCTACTGTTAGACAGCCACTCACATACATTTGTGGAGTCTACACACGCCAACCTGTGTAGGCAGAGTTGGCTAAAACATTTATTTGTTGCTCCATTCAAGCACTGATATGTCTATGCATAGTGGCTATGGTGTCACATATGGAAATATACATTTTAGTATCACATGCCTACTTAACATACATGTTCTTTGTGTTCTGCCCTATGTCAATAAAGCAGGCTGGCATTCTGTGCTTGACAGCTGGGTCCAGTAGTAGACAATTCCTTCAGGGATACAGTAGCAGTCCTATGGTTATGGTGTAGGCTTATGCCTTACACACAATTGTACGTTTTTCCACTGGAGAATTGTACATGTGGAAATGTATCTGTAATTTGGTTGCAAGTGTACGTGTACTGGGTTTCAAGAGACGTCAGTTGTTTTCAGTGGGTTAGACATGTGATATTTTAGTATGTGCTTATCACATGATTTTTTAAAGGACATCTTTATTATATGTATGTGCTATTTTATGGTTCATGATGTCATGGTAATGGCTGTTTGTATCTCAATTCGAAATTGAGAGAGTTGCTGGCCAGTCATTTGCAGGCAATGCAGGAGAAACTATTGACACTATCTTTGATAATCGGATATGATAGTTGATAAAGTACCCTTTGAGGATCAAGGGGTGTTGTCATATTAGAAAATAACAGAATCGAAATCATCAATAAAAGAAGTGGTATAATCAGTCAAATAAGCCTTCTTTAGATAGGATGCAAGTTTGATACTATGAAGGTTTATTAGGGATCAAAATGATTACAGAAGGCTAAAATATAGATTATCAGTAAATATTGTGAATTAGCATGAGGCTTAGTTCAATGTAGCCGTAGGTCTAACATAATTTTCTAAATCCGGAGCATGAGACAGACTGATATAGGGCTCCTTGCTAAAAATCAATAGATTGATTTGAAGCTCACCTCCAGATTGAGACTCTTCTATAATAGAGTACACAGTAAAAATCACACTATCAGCATAAGATGGTCGAAGTGTTTCCCAGGTTTAACAAATCAGAATACAGAATATAACGCAGCATCAACAAACACCATCCTTACATCATCCCTTAAATTATGTTTGATTAAACCCCTTTAGACATAATCTCATCCGATGTGACAGTACAAATCTAGTTACACTCAAAACAATAACAAACTCATATTATGAATGGCCCCTCTGAAATCAGAAAGGAAAGACCTTGAACAGTTACATTTTTGGTTTATCAAGAACAACGTATCAACAAAGCATTTAGGTTCTTCACATTCTACTGCATGTAGTGACTAGTTTTGGCCTCCTCTGGCCAATGCTAAGAAAACACAGTCATGTAACTGCAACATTTCGTTTTTGCTACAAAAGAATCATATTATTAAGTAAACATTATTTATTAGTCAGAAATATCTTCAACAAATGACTCATCTGATGATGAATCTTCATCACAAATCCCAAAGTCTTTATATTATCATAAGTATGGGCCTTACGGTTCTCCAACTTAATTTCATTGGTTCTCCTCGTCTTTCTTGCAGACACCTTCTTTTCACACCCACATTTTAAACCCCTTTTAAAACACATTGCTTCCAAGAGTCCATGAAAGAGAGTGAGGCCAATTAGATATAAATGAACAATGAATAGTGGAATTTGAATCTTCCGGAGCACAATCCCACCTATTTTATGAAACCCTTCACCAACTTTGGCAATCCCTTTCCAATCTCACTGAACCATGTACTAACTGAGTTCCACAAACCATGTTCTTCAAGAATGTTTGCCTCACTAAAATATTAGTGATATTACCAATGCAGTCATTAATAAAGGTAGAGCGCTGTTCAACCCTCAATACATGACAGACTCTGCCCTCTTTTTCAAGTAAAATATCCAAAGCGCAACAGTTTTGCATAATCATTGCAAATATTGCCATTAGCACCTCGTTAATTCAGGTTAATGCACCAGCAGTGTTAGAGCCAAACAATGCACCAATGTAGACAGCTTTCTGATTTTCACATCACTTGAAGCCAAACCAACAGATGGTATCATAGCACCAAGCATATCTAACATATTTTCTCCAAAGCCACGTTTCACTCAATTTCTTTTCATATCATCTCTTTTACTTATTTCATCTGTTAGAACTGCCAGCCTTACGGTGGTCTTTCCCCAAACGTTTTGCCTCTCCTCCATTTGCTGAACTTATTTTTGTGGGCCCTAGGATTCTGTGCACTTTACCACTGCTAACCAGTGCTAAAGTGCTTGTGCTCACTCCCCTAAAACAAGGATAAATCGTCTTATACCCAATTTGCACATTTAATTTACCTGGAAGTCCCTTGTAGAGTGGTATACTTTAAATCTGCAGTTAGCCTGTAGCAATTATTGTGTCCCTCACTTAGGCAGCACTTTAAAATGTGTCCCAGGTCTGTCATTGCAGCTTGAATGCAGTGTTAAACTGCCATGTCGACTCAGTATTTAAATCCCCTTCCAACTCTTAACTCACCATTTACTACATATATGTCACCCCGCTGTAGTAAGTAGGTAGCTCATAGAGCAGGGTGCTAAGTAATTGAAAGGTCGAACATGTACTTTTAAGGTTACACGTCTTGGCAGCCAAAAACTCTTACTTTTATTTTTCACTACTGTGTGGCCTTCTCCTTCCATAGGATAACATTGACGATTCCTCATTACATTTAAGAAGCTGTAATTTCAAATTGGGAGCCGGTAGCTATATCATTCTTGGTGTCTATGAAATTATAATAATAAACCATCTTTAATAGTAAAGTATGATTTTTCATTGCAATGTTGAAAATGCCACTTTTTGAAAATTGGCATTTTCCTGCCCTTAGCCATTTTGTGCCTGCAGCCTATCTTGGGTCACAAGACAGAGTGTAACTGACAGTTTGACTTTGCGAATTCCTCCCAGATAGTCACACAATAGTAGGATTAGGTGTAACTCATTGGGCAATCTGATGGCAGGATGGGGGGTGGAGCTGAGTCGAGCCCCACTGGCAACTGACTAGGGTGGGCTCTGGCTTCAAACAAAGGACCTAACAACCCTACATTTTCACTGCAGCTAGCTTGGAGCCAGAGTAGGGGGGCAGGAAATCCATGCATTTCAAATCCACTGTCTAGAAGCTGCTCCCACCTTTGAGGACCGGGCAACAGGATATAAAGGTAGGACCTCAGACGCCAACTCGTCAGTAAACATTTGGCCCTATGGATGCTCTGCCAGGAGTGTGTTGCTGGGAGGACTGATATATTGTTGTGCTTCTGCACTGAAGAACTGCTGGATTGCTGCCCTGTTGTCATGCTGTTCTGCTGCTTTCTGCCTGGGTATAGGATTGGATCTTCATCTGATCAAGGACCTTCAAAGTGACTCACAAGGGCTAGTTTGCTGGCCTCGTGTTCACAGCCACAGCCACAGCAACACAAAAGTCTTCCTCCATCTTGAACCCACACCTGGACCCAGCCTGAAGGAGTCCTGACCCTCCAAGTGGTGCTCTTCCAGCCTTGGACCATTGGAAGTAGCGCTAAAGGTGCCCATTTGTTAAAAATCCAAAACTGAGGACTTAAACAGTTTCATGCCCAAAATGCTCTTAGAACCAGGAAGAGACCACAACTAACCTACTCGCCTATCCACCTGAGGTGTATTCTCAGTCAGATTGACTTCATGGCTTCTCCCACTATGTTTTTCTCCTCACCAACATATCTTTTTCAGCTGCAAATTGTCAAAGGGGTATCCAGCCTTATCGAACTGATTTCGGCTACAGCCCTCTGCCTCGTCCTGCTGGAGAGTTGCGACTCCATTTCAAAGACTAAGTCAGAACATAGAAATTTTCAATGCGGCTTTAACCCAACGCTATCTGATGATGGTGCTCCCTCCTCTGACACCTCCTGCAGCATTGCCCTGCTGAACTTTTCCTTCTTACACACTTTTACTCAGAGTTTCTTCTAAATCAGAACGTACGCTCCAACTGGGCCCATCCACTTTGTGTGTCCAAAGCAACCTCCATTGTTATCGGCAATATTTTTGGACTTTGGCCCGGTCTCACATGACTAGAAGTCCATAATTGGTGCTTTGATCTTTTAGGCATTTGTTTTCCCTAAAAACATTCAAAATGTATAACTTCTACTGATTTTATTTATTTTTTTAGTGGTGTCAAAAAATGGATTCAAATTTGCTCTATTTATTTAAATTGGGTTGGGATTTTTCTTGATTCATATTTTCTTTTTATTGCTGTTTGTGTGCTGCATTAAAACTTTACTCATTGTCTTTAAACTAAGCCTGACTGCTTTTTATGTCAAGCTACCCAGGTTTAAGCACAGGTAATTTAGTGACTTTTTGTGGTTCACCCAGCAAGGGATTGTGGTTGTTGCTTGACCAGGGCTCATACCCCAGTCAACTAACAACCTAATTGCTAACATCATCCACACATTAAGCATGAGTAAATTCCTAGGACAAATAATAACATCCCACCCAATTATGTTGAAAGTTAAAATAGGCAGTTTTACCACACACATTGTACATTCCTCTAAATATTGGTTTATCTCCAGTGAAACCTTCATCAAGCAAATAACTTTATTCACACTCACTCTTGCCAACCATTTCTATTGGTTCATTATTTCCAGACATTTCACATACCATGCACATTACTCCTTTTCTCATTTGCTCCATTCTCAATAATGGATATATTCTTAATTATCTGACAATATCTTTTACCACTTCTCACTAATTAATTTCTTTCACACTTTCCAAATTTCGAATGATCTTTACTCTTCTCTCATTCTATTCTTTAATAAACTCATACTCCTCTAGTTTCAAATCACATGCAAAGTCATTTTTAGTCACATTAGATTTCAGGCTTTTCTGTTTTTACATATTTGGTCTCAAGTGATTAGAAATAGATTTAAAATTGTCAATTTCAGGAAGCGCTCCCAAATGCACATTGAAGTCAGCTTTAATCTCAATTCTACAATATTATCATGTATAACAGTTAATTTTCTATTCTCTACTTGTGGATTTACATGTGCAATTGGCAAAATTAAGCATAACAGTAGGCAAGCTACATTATAATTGTTATAATCAATAAAGTTTTGCTCAACATTTTGTGGCACCTTGGCTTACTAATTGTCATAGTTCTCCTACAAAAATAAACAAAAACCTAATGATAAAATCTAGCAAACAAAATCAAAATCAAAACTTCAGTTTCTTCAACTTTTATTTTTGATGTTCGGTTTAACCTCTTCTGTGCCCATGACGAGATAGTCTCGTCATGGAGCACGGTCACGCTGTGCCCATGACGAGACTATCTCGTCATGAACCCCACCCACTAATGAAACGCCCGGCACAGGAGGGGGAAAGGGCGTGGCACTGAAGGGGTTAAAGGCTCAGTTCATATATATATTCAATGTGAATCCGAAAAAGGAACCCCGTGATCTTTGACTGGATACTGAAGGTACAAAACCAAACACGCTCTATCTATGAAATACTGTGCCTGAAAATCTTGTTCAATCAAAAGAAGGAATCTCTTGTTTTATTACACAATAGTTCATGGTGGTTCTTCTTCAGAAACACATGGGCTATTTGTCAGATCATAAACTTATGACTACTGCTTTATCATCTTCTTCTCTTGCCTCTTCTTTTTGTCTTCAACTGTTTGATTTTCTCTTTTAACTGTAAACTGATTTCCTTTCTGGATTTTTGAGACTAGAATTGGCAGCTTTACCTTGTTGCTGTTCTTGAGAAGGAACTTGATCTTGAACCTGATATTCATCACCCCCCTCTGAATCCATGCAGCAAACTCGAGCATGACACTGTGAATCAGTGGTTGTTGTCACCACTTCTTCATCTGTATTCTTCATTCTCTTTGTGACAGATGAATGGATCTACTGTGGCAAGCCTCCACATTTCACAGCAGTGTTAGTCACAATGATCACCTCATAAAGGCCATTCCACCTAGGCTCCAGGTGAGATATATGAATGTGTTACTTCATAATCACTCAATCTGCATGCTGCAGAGTGTTGCACAGTTCGTCTTTTGTGGATAGTGTCGCCAAGTTCACCTGATGAAAGATAGAGTGTACGACATCAGCCAGGTCTTTACAGTAATCTAGTACAATGTCATCACTTAAAGATAAAAGTGCAGCAGAAGGGATTAAAGAAATTCCCATGGCCCTACCCATTGACAACGTTTGAGGGTAAAGCCCCTTCTTTTCTCAGACTTTTGAGCACTAGTGGAAGTGCATCTTGGCCTTTTATAGAAGTGGAGGCATGCACTTTGCTAACTTAGGTTTCAGAGTGCCATTTACTCTTTTTACACTCCTAATGCTTCTGGGCTGTAACTACAATGGAACATTTGCCCAGTTTGTAAAGAGTTGCATAGTACCTTCATGATTTCATTTTTAAAGTGACTACCTTTCTCTGTCTCATGAAAATTGGCATACCGAATCTAGGGATCAACTCTTTCAGTAATTGGTTGGCCACTGCCATACTGTTGCATTGCCTAGTTGTGTAGGCTTCAGCCATCTGGAAAACAAGCAGAAAACAATTAGAATGTCTCTGAGGCCACTCTAAACAGAAATCTCAACACAGTCAACCTGAGCTCTTGTGAAAGGACTTTTTGATTTTCCTATGTAACTCATGGTCACTAGTGTTCTCTTCCCTGCTTTGTCCTTTTGGTAGTTAACACAACGTTAACACAAACTGTCAGCTACATTTGTAAAGGGTGTTTTATACCAATCTTTGTTGAAGGGCCTAACCAAACAGCAACACACTTTACCACTGAAATCTATTTAGGTTGCTGTAATGCTTTTAAGAGCTCTAAAATGTATGTCCCATTATGGATCGGGGCACCAGAAGATGTCATAAAACTTGTTTGTGACCACAGTTGTCCGAAAGCAGCATGCTCTTGTTAATGCAATCAGTTCTGCTATCTGTGCTGAGGTTACATTGAAAAGATATTATGCTTCCACAATATTCGATAAAGTGCAGACTGCATATGCTGCTCTCGGTGTTCCGTGATGATCTCTCAGACAAGAACCATCCATAAATAGAATCTGATCAGCCAGATCAGGTGGAACATCTTATATGTCTGTTTTTCTTTTGGAGTACAACTCGGTTACAACAATGCAATTGTGATAACAATCTTCTTCATCCGCACTGTCACTGCTTACAACTGGCAGAAGTCTTGCAAGACTCCGGATATTGCATCTTCTAATTGAAATATTATCAGTCGCTAACATTGTCTGCTCATACTTGGTTAGTCGCTGTTTGTTAGTTGCTGATTTCGAGTACAAGTCAGTAAAATTTTACTTGAATAAGGGAGCAAAATAATAAGTGCATAACTAATCACTGTCCCCTCACTTTGTTCAATTTCCTTGTAAACTGCTGCTACCGATTTTAAATAATGAGGAAGTGCTGCAGATACTGGATCTAATGTAACAGAAAAGTAAGCCATAGGCTGCTTCACTTCACCATGTTCTTGGATCATATTTGACAACGCACACCCTTCTCTGTCATGGCAGAACAAGTAAAAAAAAAAATCATAATTTGGAATTCCTAGAACATGTGCACTTAAGAGATTTTCTTTGAGCTTGAGGAAAACATTCATGCATTGGTATCAAATGACACCGGATCATTTAAATCACTGTAGAAACTTCTGTGAGTAAGCTTCAGTAAAGACTTGGTAATTAGGGAAAAGTTTGGAATCCACTGTCTACAGTAGCTACCTTCCCACAAATATTCTCACTTCTCTTTGCATAGTTGGTGGATTCCTTCTAAGGATTGCAAAAATACACTATTCTTGCCCCTTTCTCAATGTGATGTCCCAACTAAATAATTTCTTTCATAAATATGGACTTTTTGTGGATTAGACTTTAGGCTACTTTTCTGCATGACAGTTCAAGAGTGTAAATTATCCAACTTGTAATCTTCTTTTATGTAGATGTGACCATCAGGTCCTCAATGTACTGCACCTACACTGAGTTACACAGCAGTTTCAGACTTTCCAAATCATTCTCTAAAGGCTGGTTAAAGATTGAGGGATTATTCTTATACCCCAGTGAGTTACAACACCACAACAGAACTTTTTCAAAAATGTAATTGCAAAGGGGTATTGGCCATCCTCATGAAGAGGAATGTATAAGAATGCTTGGCACAACTCAATAACTGTGTACTATTCTGCATCCACAGGAATCTGAAACAAAATCACAGGACATATGGGACTACAATTTTATGGGTTTTACAAAGGTCTTTGACCACCCTCCATTATCCACTTAATTATTTAATTTCCATCACAGATGAGCTGCAGGGACTGCTTAGCTCTTCTCTGAAAATTGCATGCTAGATCATATTCTCGATCACCGGTTTTATGGCCTCCTTTGTTTCTCATGTAGGCTTGTATTGAAGAGTTTGAGGGTAAACTGCATCTAGTTTTACTGTCATTTTTACTGATTCTGCACTTTTAATCAACAAAACGTATTTGCCTGTAAAATCCCATACCTCCTCTTTCACCGTGTGTCCTAAATGGAGTGGAAAATCTTCTTTTGTAAGCACTGGGAATATGTGCACTTTTAACTTTTGTAAATTTATTTTAAATTTTGTATCCTCACCCTTTGTCTGTATCGCTACACAATCTGTTCAATATATCATGCAGTTAATCTTGCAAAGGAGATCCCTACCTAGTAGATTAACAAGACTGATTTCACATACTATAAATTGGTGATCGTTTTCTAATGACTCAATTCTTACAGAGACAGTCACTGAAACCTGTTTAGTAATTTATGTATTACTGATGCCTATAACTTGTACTTCTTTTCCAGAGAGGGATATGCTTGGAACCTCCTAGAAAAGAACTGTGCAGCTTGTATCACCTGTCTTGATCAAAAATGGTTATGGGTGGCCTTCATCTCAATTTCTACATATGGATTACTCTGGTCTACCTCTGGGCCTGCACCAAGTATGCAATCCTCCTCCCCACTCAGGCACAGTCATTGTGAATTAGTCACAGTTACTGAAAACTGTAGAAAAGAATTATTATTAATTAAAGGATTTTGTTGAAAACTAGATCTCTGCTGGGAATTAGACACGCTATTTGTCATATTTTGCTGCATCATTGGGGTGCCTTTGATTCTGTATGTTCTGCACTGAAGTTAGTTGAGCTAGGGCAACTGACTGCATCCCATTCAGCATTATATTGTTTGCATTCTGCTGAATTTGAGGAACAAAATCATTTTTAATATGATCTGGAGTCTGTCTAAATTCCCATTTTCAGTGTCAAGGCACCCACAATAATGGCAAGGAGTACTCAGTTTCAGTTTTTCAGTGTTTTTTTTTTTTTTTTTTTTAAACCGTTTATTACAAAATTCAAAAAATATACAAAGATGGGCCTACAACCTTCAGGCCGGCCGCTAGCAAGCAAAAGGAGCATGTGATACAAACAATAGCGCGCATGCCGCGGCAAAGGGAAATGCACAGGAGTTAGAAGCGGTGGTAGCCACGCCATCCGGACCCCACATAACGGTTTCATTTTAATATAAATAACAACAAAAAACAAATCCACAAGGCAACCCACAATCGGAAACAGCAGCATGCGCTCCCCTAGAGGGGGGACCCTACTAATCCATAGGAGTATCAAGGGGGGGAAAAGGTCAAGACGGGGATTAGGTGAACTCAGTGCCCTGAACCGGGGAGATAAGCTGGCTAAGGGGACGGGGCCGGTGACGGATCGGGCAATAACGGCGGGGTACAGATTCCCCCGCGGTAGGCGTTCCAGGGGCCCCATACGTTCACCCATGTCCCAGGCTTACCTCTCGCAACATACACCACCTTTTCCCGAAACATGCACCAATCCATGTTATCCTTCCATGCCGAGACAGTCGGCGACCTCTGGGAGCCCCACAGTTGAGCAATGTCGCGTTTGGCCACCATATATCCCAGAGTCACCCACCGCGTCTGCGGCACCGAGTAGTCGGTTGGCTCCCACACATTCAGAAGGCATCTCCTCGCTTCGGGCAGCAGCGACACACGCGTAACCACCCGCAGGATCTCATGCACACCACGCCAGAATCGCTCCACCTCCGGGCATTCCCACAAAATATGGAGAAAGGTCCCCAACGAACCACACCCACGCTTACACAACCCGTCCACAGCATAGCCCATACGCAGTAGCCTTGGCCCCGTAACATAGACCCTATGGAGTATCTTGAGCTGGACGAAGCGAAGGCGGGCCGGTATGGCCACCTCTTTCGGGGAGGCCACCGCAGATACCCAGTCCTCGTCATCCAGCTCCAATCCATCGGCCACCCATGCCTCACGAAGGTTAGTCAGCAGTCCCGAGCGGTCATTGATAAGTTTTTTATAGATTAATGAAAAACGTGCTGTCCGGTACATGTCCATCTAGCACTCTATCCTCCAGAGGGGAATACTCCGGGATGGAGGCAACGTCCGGGAATACGGAGCATAGCGCATGACGGATCTGCATATACCAAAAGTACTCCCTGTCCTGCAACTGGAATTCTGTCTGTAGCATCTCGAACGTTTTGAATCCCCCCCTCGTCCAGAGATCACCCACCCTGCTGATGCCTATCATGTCCCACTTCTCAAAGCCCTTCGAGGTCCACAGGGAGCCCAACTGCTCAGATGCGTATAGTGGCGCCGCCCGGGTCAAACGATCTTTCCACCCCATCGCCACATTAGCCGTGTGCCACACTCGTACCATGACACGCGTGGGGCCCGTCAGACGTGCGTCAAGCGAGCTGGAGTAAAGCGCTCGGTTATAATCACCACCCGGCAGTAACATCTTATCCATTTCAAAAGCCGGGTTTAGAGCGGGCCCGTACAGGCCGTGATTAATCGCAGCCAGCTGGGAGGCCCAATAATACCGTTTGATATCCGGGAGGGCAATCCCCCCGTCATACCACGGGAGCGTCAGCTTCGCCAGGGCGATACGCGGTCTACCTTCCCAGAACAGTTGGCGCTGCAAACTCTCCACCTCGCGAAAGTAGCGCGCCGGGACGACGTCCATTGTGTTCTGCAGAGCGTATAGGAAACGCGGCAGCGACCTCATCTTAAACAATGCCGCCCGGCCGAGCGGCGAGAGCGGCAAGCGCCTCCAACGCGCGACATCCTCCTTCAGGCGCTGGAGGGGGGGAAGCAAGTTCTGACTATATCAGGCCTCCGCGTCCAGGGTAATGAAGACACCCAGGTACCGAAATCCCCGCGGGGCGATCTGGATAGGACAGCCCCGCGGAAGGATAGGATCCTCCCCAGAGAGAACATAGACGCACGATTTAGCCCAGTTGATGACAAGGCCGGAGTTAAGACCAAATGAATGCAATACATCAACCAGTACTATCAGTGATTTACGTGGGGAAGCCAGGTACAGGAGAATATCGTCAGCGCATAGAGATACGCGGTCCTCATACTCGGGGGTCCAGCGGAGACCACGAATAGAAGGTTCCCACCGCAGCCACTCCGCCAGGGGCTCCAAGGCGAGCGCGAAAAGGAGCGGCGATAACGGGCAGCCCTGCCGCGTGCCCCTGCCCAGCTCGAACGGAGCCGACACTCTACCATTCACAACCACCTGCGCCAGCGGGCCAGAGTACAACAATTTTACCCAACTGATGAATCCTGGGCCAAACCCAAACTTCGCGAGCGTCGCCCAAATATAAGGCCATTCAAGCGTGTCAAACGCCATAGTGGCGTCCAAGGACGCCAAAATGGCCGGCTCTCGTATGAACGGGACACGTGCGAGCACCCCATGCAAACGCCGCAGGTTAAGCGCTGTATTGCGATGAGGGATAAAGCCGGACTGATCCTGGTGAATCAAGTCACACACTACGCCGACCAGCCGATTGGCCAACACCTTGGCGAGGATTTTGGGCTCCGCATTCAATAGCGAAATAGGCCGATAGGATGTGACCCGGTCCCGTGGCCTCCCCTCCTTATGGATAACCACGATAGTAGCTAGACGCTGGTCTAGCGGGAGGGAACCCGCCGAGTGGGCCGCGAGGAACATAGCACGGAGATGCGGCGCCAGCGTATCCGGTCGCAGTTTATACAACTCGATGGGAAGACCATTAGGACCCATGGCCTTGCCGGAAGCGACCGAACGTATGGCGAGGGCAATTTCTTCGGAAGTTGGAGCGGCATCCAACGACACTCTGTCCTCCTCCGAAAGGGAAGGCAGCGCGATATCCCTGAGCAGGGCATGGGAATCCTCTTCAGAGCGGGAGGACACCGGGGAATACACCCCACGGAAATAGTCTGCAAAGCAGGAGACAATTTCTTCTGGTTCAGTGACACACACACCATTCTGTTTCTCAATCAACGGGACAACTCGACTTGCTCTCTCCTTTTTGTCCAGCCACGCAATCAATTTACCAGCCTTATCACCCACATCATACAGTCTCCCCTGTTGCTCTCTACTGAGGCCCCTGGCTGCCTCCGTGACGAGGGCCTTATAGGCCGCTTGCTTGAGTCGGAGAACATGCAATTTGTCATCCGTCACCCCACATTCTAGAGCACCCTCCAACTTGGTTATCTCAGCCTCAACACGGGTCACCTCCTCCCGCTCGCGCCTCCGGGAATGGGAAATAAGGGACAAGGCCTCTCCCCGGAGTACCGTCTTGAACGCCTCCCACAGTGAGACCGCCGATGACACAGACCCCACATTCTCGTCAAAGTAGCGCTTAAGGGATTTAACCAGCTCTGCGCGAATGGTGGGGTCACGCAGGTACCAGGGATTAATCGGGACCACCCTACCCTCTCCCTTCGGAAGAATATCAAAGTGCAACAAGAGCCCCTGAATGGAAGGTGTACTGTAGCTGCGTGGGATGTTTCAAACGCCAACAATCCACCAGCCCCAAGGTATCCAAGAGGCCAGACAACCACGCCTGGGCACGGGGGAGATCCCTAGGGGGGTGACGATCCACAGTTCCGGAAAACACAGCATTAAAATCCCCCCCCCACCACTAGAATCCCCTCCGGAAGGCCAAGGAGGAGGCGCCCCAGATCCGCAAAGGTGGTCGTCTGCAGCCCCGGCGGGACATAAACAGACACAAAAACGACCACTCTGCCCTCCATTCTACCCACCAAAACCGTGTAACGTCCCCTGTCGTCATGGAGCACTTCATCAATCTCCAACGGGAGCGAGTTCTTAACCATAATGCCCACACCCCTTGAACCAGACGTGAAGCCCGAGTGGGCCACAAGGCGGTAGCCCCGTCGATTCATAGCACAAAAGGAGTTGCCAATGAGGTGTGTCTCCTGCAAAAAAACTATATCGGGCGAAATTCGCTTCAAGAACTGCAGGACCACACCTCGTTTTATCCTGTCCCCCAATCCATTAACATTCCAGGACAACAGACTCAGTCCCCTACCCCCCATAATAAACAGAAGCCATCACTCATCCCCCAGAGAGCACTTTAGAAATAACACAACAATACTTTTGCCTTGTGGTATAAACGAACAACACCCACCCCAACCCACCCACCCCAACAAAACTCCCCCCTCCCTGCACCCCTGCATGAGCCCAGACAGCCCCCCCAACTTGCAGTGTGCCTGTCGCCCCTATATAATGTAACTAGCTAAACCCCCTAGAGGAGGAAAGAGTACCCCTTCTAGACCCCACACAACCTCCAAGGGAGGGGAAAGAACAAAGACAGAAGCTTGGTCGAAAGTGGCATCATAGTCGTCCAGAGTGAGGCCCAATATCAACCCCTCAGTCCCGATCCTGTGGGCCGTCTCCTCCCGCCGCCCCCCCCCCACCATCTCGATCACTACCCCCAGGCAGAGTGTCCAGCCAGTCCCCGGCCGCTTCGGGACGATCAAAAAAGTGCGTGCGACCGTCCACCTCTACCCGCAGCTTGGCCGGGAAGAGCATGGCGTATTTTAAGTTCATGTCCCGGAGATGGCGCTTGACACCCAGGAAACTCAATCTCTGCTTCTGGACCGCTTGGGTAAAATGGGGATAAAAGTTCACCTCCATATTTTCCAGCTTAATCGGCCCTTGCAGTCTGGAGGCTTGCAAGATCGCGTCCCTGTCCCGAAAGTTAAAAATCCGGGCAATGAGAGGCCGCGGAGGGGCTCCGACCCTCGGCCTTCCCCCGGGAACTCTGTGGGCCCTCTCCACGGCAAAGAATTTACTCAGTCCCCGAGGCTGGAGATGGGTAGCGATCAGGTCCTCTACAAAAAGATCCGCCGCCGCCTCCTCCCGTCCCTCGGGTACTCTGATGATGCGGATATTATTCCTCCGGGCCCGACTCTCGGAATCCTCCAGGCGCTGATCCATAAGCGCACTCGCCTGACGAAGTCGGTGCACCGCCGTTTGAAGGGCCGCCACCTCAGTCGTAAGGCCCGACGTGGTTCGGGCCAAAGAATCAACCCGGTCGTTGGTCTTGGAGAGATCAGCCCTCACCAGGCCGACATCCACGAGGACCGCGTCGATCTTATGCGCCAAGGTGTCGAACCGCTGGCCCACCGAGGCCTTGATCTCAGCAATGGCGCCCATGACGTCTTGCAGAGTCAGATCCGTGGGCAAATCCGGGGCATCAGGGGGGCCCTCAGAGGACTTGTGCGGTCCGCCGGGAGATCCCTTCTGGAGGGTATAACGGTCCATGATGTTGGCCTGATGTACGGCGCCACGCCGGGTCGACTTGGTCTTCGACCGATCTCCGTCTTGTTTCGTGGCCATCGCCACGGGTCACACACCCGCACCAGCTACGCGGTAGAGGGCAGGCAATCAAAGCCACGAGCTCCGGGGGGCCACCCCAGGTCGGCGGGGTGGGTCACAGCCGGCAGGCAGGCAGGGTCTCCCCGCGAGGCCACACCAACACAAAGAGCTCCGCGATCTCACTTGCAGAGACGGCAAGGGGGTGCGAAAGTGAAAGCGAAAGTGCGGGGTACGCGACTCGCCAGGCCCAGCCCGCCGTTGTTGTTCACTTTGCCACTGGGTCACCCCCCAGCGCAAATCCGGGGTCCGGCGAGAAGTAGGCCGCAAACTTCAATCGGTGCTCACTCCGGTATCCGAAGTCCGATTCGAGAACGGAGAACGGGTACCACCTCGGCTCAGGCTCACCGACACAGTCCCCTCAACCGAGGCAGGATGAAGACAGGATAAACGTAGGAGGTTGCGGAGGTCCTCGGGAGCCTCGCACCTACGCGGCCATCTTGGTTGCGCGCTAGCCAGTTTTTCAGTGTTAAAATACTTTTTGAGACATTCAAGTCCATTAAAGAACAAAAATATTTAAAAAACTAAGTATACAAGCATAAAAGATTGTTTCATTATAATATTTGTGAAAGTGAACAACAACACATTGTGCAAATAAATCAATGCGTGTAAAGCTTAAGATGTAATTAACTTATACCATAATGTTATTAAGATTCTACAGGCTAGTGTCATAAAATGTATGAGTTTAGATTGCGACAAAAACTAGTAGCAAACTATACTCATTGATTGCAAATGTATATGCATCACAAATACTGACTGACTCATAAAATGTATCAAGGTGTCAATTTACAAAGAGAGGTAGAAGTATGAGAAGTTACACTATAAAGTTTAGTGGCAAGCGTTGTCTGTTAGAAAAACTGCCCTCACCCACAAATTTGTGGCATTCTTCATCATGGAGCTTGCTGAACAACACCCCTGTGCAGACCAATGCCTGGGGTGGAGCAAAAAGAAGTGGGAAGACAAAACAAACATAAAAATAGTAGGGATCAAAAAAATATATATAAGTGCAGAATGTAGAGCTTAATTCCTGGATTTCTCGGTCAGGATTAAAAGAGAATAAAGGATGGTGGTGATAGGACTGAGTAGTAGCCATTCACCCCTCCTGTCTGCATGTCTATCAACATGTTTCAGCCAGTTAACGTATCTTTATGGCTTTCTTCAGGACCAAAAAATCCCCTATATCTGACCCTGCTTTCCTACCTTACTTCAGTAGTTTGGGGATAGACCCTCTCTGGTTTAGAGTTGCTTTATCACACTGCAGTAGTACCTGTAGGTGAAAATATTCATAATCATTGTTCCAACCTTATGCTAGTTTAGTTGTGTACATAGTATAAACAAATAGCTTGGGTCAATGATGTCATACAGAAATACACTCATGCCACTTCTTTGTTCTTTGCATGCAAGATAATATTCTGATCTTGAGCCCACTGTTGTAGATGACAAAGTACTCTCGTAGCTAATAATTTGCCAGAGGCATTCAGCAATGCTATCTGTCTAAAGCTTGCTAGGGAGGATTTGGAGCCCTTCTTATAAAACAGTACAATTGCACTACCCTTCCATGATTGAGGAATTATCCCAGAATGATAGCAGTAATTAAATAACAGGGTGAGGTAAGACCCCCAAGGTACAGCCTCCATTTTAATAACCACAATGGGCCATCATCAGGACCCATAGTGCCAGAAGTTCTAGCATTCTTTATAACCCCACTATCTCATCCACCGAGGGAGCACCATAGACCGAGTGAGAGAATCACTGGGATATCTGACTCAGTATTACTCGTATACAACTTGGAGATATAGGCTGTGTTTTCAGAAAAGTCTCAATATTCGGCGATCAAACGCCTGTACTTCCTACAGTCTTTAGCACTCGCAGCCTCTCTTATATTGATCCATTTTAGATCACTTTCCTTTCTGCTTTCAAGGAGTTCACATTGGGTTCTTAACCTCTTAGGGCGGTTGATTTCATGCTGTCCTTCGTCATCTGCATACCTGCCCATTGCATATTCAGATTTGCACCACAATTTTCCCGTTCATCACACCAACAGTGAAAACCCGAATCTACAACCTGATTTCTAGCACTCTTCTAAAAATACTTTGTCTGTGCAACCATTAATCTTTTCTTCAGCTAGCTCTGCATTGCCTCAAAACAATAACTGCAGTACTTAGCGTATTTGAATGTTCCATCAATACTCTTAGCCTGCCAACATGTCATACTCTTCTGGGCATTTGAACTAAGTTCTGGATGCAGTCCTAACACAAAGGCTGAAACGAAATTGCTAATGCCTACTTTTACAGGATCTTCAACTCCACTGTGCTTTCTACAGATCTGCATTAGTCTTTCACAGTAAGCATGCACTGATTTGTTTGGCTCAAGTGTAGTCCTCATAATGTTCAACCAATTGGTGATACAGGTGAATTCTCTATCACCTGTTGCTTGAAATATGTGTAATAGACTGGGTTATTATTTAAGGGGAAGAACCCACCTCAAATAATAATCACAATCTTTGTCAGAGTGACCCACAAAAGTCACTAAATAAACCTGTGCTCAACCTTCAGAGGGCTTGGCACAAGGCAGACAGGCTTAACTTAGAGGCAATGCATAAGGTATTTAGGCAGTAATAAAATTAAAATAACACACAAGAAAAATTCCAAACCAATTTAGAAAATATAGTAACTTTTAATACATACAATATCACCAAAACACAAAAATTCAGTAGGCAAAACTGGAGGTAGGAGTTTTCAAAGTTTAACATAAAAATAGTTCCTAGACGTGTATCTCTTTGTGTGGGACCGGGATAAAGTCACAAGTTCAAAGGTGACCACAATGGAGAACGGCCTGGAAACAGAATCAGGATAGTCCCGCAGGACGTTTTTTACCTTCAGACTTCAGTGTGAGATCTGCTCAGCACTGCTATCTGGAGCTTTGTATCACTCTTCATCAGATCCACTGAAGCTTTCAGGCAGGAGCTGTGCTGTGGGGCTCTGTGTCACATCTGGTGAAGTTTTCAATTGGCAGCTCTGCGGACACTCTGCATCTGAAGTGGTCAGATTCCAGTTAGGAGCTCTGTGGCTCTGTGTCGATCTGCATTGGGTCCAGAGAGGCTTTCAGTTGAGAAATGCGTGGTGCAGCCTCTGTGGAACTCTGCATCACTGTGAGTCAGATCCAGTGAATGTTCAGTTAGGAGCTGTGTAGCTCTGCAGGGTCCTGCATCGCATCCAGTGAAACCTTCAGTTAGGAACGGAGAAGTGCACTCTGACTCCACTCAAGGGTCCAGGATCTTGAGTACAGCACTTGGGGTCAGGACTCACTCCACAGAGGCCAGCAGAGGGGACCATGTCAGGTCCACTTGGGTCTGGTCAGCAGAGAATCAGGAAAGGCCTCTGGAATCATGTTGTATCCCTGTAGCTCACACTGGCGGTCAGCAGACTGACCCTTGGAGTCACTTCTGGGGTCCTGGGTTCAAGGCAAGCTGGTCCATTATTCTTTTGTGCTTCAGACAGCAGGTCAGTCCTTCTTTTGTGCTTCCCAAGTTCAAGAGTGTTCTATGGAGGATACTGGAAATGCCACATGGATGCCCAGTGTAAGGCTGGATGGAGAAAATGCCTAGCCACCCCCTAATCAATGGGGCAAGAGTTCCCAAGGGTGACCCTACCCATTTTTACATCACTTCCTGTTTTTTACTGTACACTATCACACAGTGCCCCTATCTACCTAAATCGACAACTTTCTAAATGTGTCATTTTCAAAGTGGTGATATAACATCCAACTTTACTATACATTAAGTGGCATTTTAAATTACTATTAAAACGGGTCTTTGAAATATGTTTCTAGATGCTCCCTATCTGAGTTTAGCCTTGTTGGAAATGGCCCTTATTGCAGGGCTATCCCCAACCTTTTTGCTTCTTCCTCCTATTTTTTCCTTTCCTTTGTTTGTTGGCTATAAGAGTCTGGGCATTTTACCACTGCTGATCAGTGCTAAAGTGCATATGCTCCCTGTGTAAATTGTTATTGTGATTGGTTCTCCGTGATTGGCCTATTTGTTTTACCAGGAGGTCCCTAGTAAAGTGCACTGAGAGTGCCAGGGCTGGTAAATCAAATTCTACTAGTGGGACTGCAGCACTGATTGTGCCACCCACATGAGTAGCCCTGAAAAGATGTCTCCGGCCTGCCACCGCGGTGCCTGTGCGCAGTTTGTTAACTGCCATGTCGACTTGGCAAGTGCACCCACTTGCTAGGCCCTAACCTTCCCTTTTCCTACTTATAGGGTACCCCTATGGTAGGCCAAAGGTACCCCCCTGGGCAGGGTGCAGTGTATATGAAAGGTAGGACATGTACTGGTGTGTAACATGTCTTGATAGTGAAATACTGCCAATTTCGTTTTTCACTATTGAAAGGCTACCTTTCCCCCATAGGACAGAATGGGGAATACTTTGTAATATTTTACAAGCATACCATAGGGATAAGAAAGAAAAATGGAGTGTGATATCCCTGAACTCAGGATTTAAAAACACATCTGTTATAAGGTGATTCTGACCATCTGAGCTACCTGAATTTTTCACTTTTTTGAACACCTAATTGTTGATCTTTTACTTTGGGAGGGCCTCATAAGTTGGGACTCACACACAGTGAACTCATGATGAAAAAGACTGAGCGTAGATTTTACTGGTGTCTTCCTGGTGAGGATAGGCCGCTGTGCGGCAGCTGGAGTAAGGGACACCGGGCTGGTTAAATACAGACACATGTGTACATGCGTGTGCACAAGTATAAGGGCTGTGCAGGGGAGATTCCCGGCATGCGCATCCCAGGAGCAGCTACAAAGTGAATGGTGTGGCAGGACTTATGCTGAGCTGGGTGGTGACATGGAATAGGCTTTATACATGGGAAGAAACATGTAAGGGAAAGTCAGTGTGCTTTACTGTTTTCACTGAAAGACCACGTCATTATTCCCCTATGAGGAGGGGGACCAGTTGGGAGGATAGTTTCACTTCCCTAGGGCCTACAAATTCCAGACACGCACTAAAGTCCACTGTAACTTAGGTGAGAAGAAGTATTCTGCAGAGTCCAAAGTCATATCTGTACTGCTTTTGGGTCATCCAGAAATGTCATATCCCTCTGACTCAGCTCATAACCAGAGCCTGGCTGGGGCTGACCCTGCCAGGCTGGATTAATTACCTTCCTCCCCAAGCTGTAGCATCAGAGGCCTAGCCCTTCTCGACAAGCATTCCAAGGGTGAAGGCCTCCTCTCCAAGAAGAGAAGATGGGTGGAGCTACAGGTTAATCCATCAGCAGCTGTCACCTGGTACCCGGCACCAAGCTGCTCCAGAGAGAAGGCAGCAAGGGAGGAAGTGGCTTTTCAGAGACCATGTGGCATGAGACCCCTGGATGACGCCATTGTGAACAAACCCAGAGTTCTGTGCAGGAAGGAGGGAGCAGGGGCAGAGAAGTGATGTGTCGCTGTTTGATATGGCAAACAGAGACTTCCTGCAAGCCCCCTCCAAATTCTTTAAAAGAGTTTGCACAGGAAGAGGAGCTCTCTGGGGTGTGGTCTGCTGAGGAAGACTGGTGCTGGAGCCTGGTGCCATGAAGAACCCCCTGACTGTCCCAGAATTGTGCCAGGAAGGGAGTCCAGGACCATTGAGCAGAAGCCTGGGCCTCTGCGTAAGGAGAAGAGAGGCCCAGGAGGAGAGTCAGGCAAAAGGACTGGCACAAGGAGCAGGGGAGAAACGCTCCTTGCTGAGTTCACCCTCCTGGAGACCAAGAGGGCAAAAGAAAGTGCTCCCAGTGGCTGGGGAACGCCTCCAGGAGCAAGAAGAGGCCAGAAAAGAGTAAATTGGTCATCTTGGGGCTGAGATATGCCCCCCAGAAGGTAGGTGAACTTTGACCTCTGCCAGGACCGACGATGAAGCACATGGGGCTCCACCACCGGACCAAGATGTGTCCCCGGGGTGGGTCAAGTCCCGGGGGCTGCCCCCACAAGAAGAGAAGCCATGGAGCGGCGTCACACTCCTCGTGAAATGGCAAAACACAGGGTGCCAGGAGCCCACCCTGGTCCCCAATGTCACTGGGGAGAGGGGAGCACTTTCGCATTCCCCTTCACGGGAGAAACAAAGCCGGGGAGCACCGTCGCGCTCCCTGTGAAGGTTTCCCAGGGGCCCGGGACCCCACCTCTGAGCCCCCTTGCCCAGAAGATAAGCCGGGGAGTGCCGTTGCGCTCCCCGCGAAGATATATCAGGGGCCTGGGATCCGGTGCCAGAAGCGGAAGTCGGGGAGCGCCGTCGCACACCCTGTGAAGGAGTGCCAGGGGTCCTGGGACCCCATCTCGGGCCCCGAGTGGAAGGCAGAAGAGGGGGGAGCGCTGTCGCACTCCCCTGTGGCAGCGAGAAGGAGGGGGAGTGCCGTCACACTCCCCCAAAGACCCGCGGACAGAGAGGCCGCCACCGTGTTTGCCCGCCAGAGGCGGCAGACTGAAATGAACACCCCGGCTCCTGTGGCCGCACAAGAGGGTGAGGGCCGGAAGGGGACCTAGCAGGAGCCACCGGGGGTGGGCTCCCCGGGTGGCTGCCCAACACCTAGAAGAAGCGAAAGGTTCTGGTGGGACTGGGCCCCCAACAAGCAGAAGGAGCAGCCGGGGGTGGGCTCCCCGAGCTCCATGGCTCACCTGGCAGCGAGGGGCCCAGGTGGGGCTGGGCCCCCTACGAGGATCCGGAGGGGCATGGGACCACCAGCGATGGTGGTGTGGCTCTCCCCAAGCAGCGGGGAGCTGCTACTATGTTATGCAGGGGCTGGAGAGAATCGCCCCATAATGCCTTGCAGGCCCAGACCAACGTGCAAGGAAAAGCGGATCGTTTTCTGCGTGTGGTGGCCCCAGGAGGATGGGGTCACCGCCAGGTGTGAGCAAAGGTGCAGGGGGAGCTGCAGGAGCCACGCAGTCTCCCCCAGCACGAAGTTCCCCCATAAGTCTCTAGGGACTCAATGGAAAACCCCTCAAGGGCTCAGCCAGCGGTAAACAGCATCCTGGGGCTGGAACTTTTGTTCTACAGCTGTGGGTGCGTTTGGGACTGCACCAAGATATGGAGGGTTGAACTGGGGATGTCTGGGGAAGGGCATCCCATGGAGGTGAAGAGGTGCAATGGCACGAGAAGTGCATTTACCAACGTTATTTCTATAGAGGGACTGTAAGACACATGTGTCATGTGGAGTCATAAGCAAAGTGGGGTTATGTTGCCAGACATTCCTGCTAGGCTGTAAATGTTTAATCCTGTGATTTTAACTGTGATGCCTTTTAGGGGCTGTGATTGCAATGCATTGAAACTGTTATCAGCTATGATAAGTACCTCATTTAAAGTGATGCCCAAACATGTATTCTTGCTACTGCGCTAGGGGAAGAACAACCCTGACTATTAGCCACTAAGATGTGTAGGTGTATACTGTATGGACAGTATGAGATGCTCAGTCAGGGTCATGTGTCCCCAGGTCAGGTGTACCTATTTTAATGCTTGTTGAGATGATGGGGTGGACCGCCACTGGGATGGTGCCATTTGGTAAGGCCCTCGCTCCAGGTTGTGTCAACCCACTGCATTAGGGTGCAAGATGATGTGCATACATGGGAGTGGTGGTACTAGACCCCACCCCATGATGTGCATACATGGGGTGGAGGTGTTATGCAATGTCACAAAGTAATTCCAATAGCTGATGTATATTTGTAAATTGGTGCATAGTATTGAGTAGTGTGTGTGTTTAATAAATGTACTCTTACTTTTATAAAGCAAAGTACAGACTGGACAATCAATTACTGAGTGCTATTTCTGCGTAATGGTAAATGGCGATTACTAGCCTACACCACCATGCTTGAGTAAGCCTTGGACTGCTCTGCAACGCTACCCTCTGAAAGTCAAGCGCTACAATAGGCTGTTTGGTTCCCAGTGAAGGACAAATGTGACATGTTATTTGTGCAGGCCTCACAGATACTGCCTCGATTTCCAACAACATCTTTTAGTATGGATTTTAAATTGTGTGTTTGAAAATACCACTTGTAGAAAGTGGCTATTTTCTTGTTTAACCATCCTGTGTGCCTCAGCCTGCTTGTGGATTGACTGTCTGGCTTTGGAGTGACAGGGGCTGGGGAGGTGCAGTGGCTCCAGGAGTCTGGATGAGTCAGTACTAGGCTGAAAAGGCCTGATTTGCATTTGGAGTGGTGGGAAGGGTAGCAGCTGTACCTGAATAGGGCTGTGCCTGGCTTCCACAATGCTGGCTCTGCCCCCCTGTGCTGTGTCTGGAGCCAAGGCTCACACTGACATGGATGTTGTTGTGTACTTGTAGAGTGACCCCAGAACCAGTTGGAACTGGGTTCAGAGCTCCTTGCACAAAGAGAACAAAGACATTTTGGGGTATAAGTATCAGACCCAAAACCCCAGACGTTAAGACTACTTCTGGAATCAAGAGGAACCTTTGCCAAGGAGAAGAGCTGGAGAAACTGAGGAGAAGTACTGCCCTTGCAGTGTGTCTGTGGTTGGCCTGCAGTTGCTGTTTCTGTAAAGGAAAGGAGAAGGACTTCGCTGGGTGCTGTGTCCCCTGCTTGAGGAAAGTCTCCAAGGGCTTGAGTAGAGCTTGCCTCCTGTTTTGAAGTCTCAGGAACACAAAGACTTCACCCCCAGCTCCCTGAACTTCCTTGCTGGGAGTAATGACCTGCCAGGAGGGCCTGTGACAGTATGGGGCCTCTGGAGGTTGTTTCGGCTGGTGTGAGCAACGCCACAATGTAGATAAAAGACTATAGCAAGTGGATGAACGTACATCATAACATGTATCCAATATAAACCATGAATGCAACCACAGAAGTGCCAATCAAGTAGACAGAATCTTTATACACACTTATAATTAGAAAAATACTTTTATTTCTTCATTTGATATTCTTATTTGTGTATTATTTTCTATCATAGTTTGATGTCGTGTGTAGCAATTAAATATATGACAATATTAACAATTCAATGAGCAGAAAAATACATTAAAGATATTTCATCAAAAAAGACACAGAAAACTGTGATATCATGAAAACAAATAACAAAGGACTTAATAGACGTGTAGATAGTAAAAACAATGCGGTAGGTAGGAACTACGCGCGTTTCGGCATAACTGCCTTCATCAGGAAACCGTCTATTGTACTGAAATTAATGGCAAAAATGAGAAGCTGAGTTATCTTGGGATAGGTTGAGCATCAATCATATGACTGAAGGCAAATGTTGTGCAGTCAAAAAGGGTATGGTTCCCTGGTTCTATTTAAATAAGGTTTAAATACGATGATTAGTATCAAACGCTCCAAAAATGGATGTATATATGTCTCTACCCGGATCAGCTGTCAAAGTGAGTGCCAATTTCACTAAAGGCAGGAATAGAGATTAGTCGGTATCATTCCTCATGCAATTGTAGAGGAGGACAAAGGTGACGGGAAAACGTCTTTAAATGTAAGCTCATTCAATAATCCAAAATATGGGGGATCACCAAGATATTTCCTAAGTATACCTGATTCTCACTCAAATTGATAGTATAACTGGCTCCGATGGCTGAACAAACGTTCAGGATAAACTGCAGAGCAACGCCACAAACAAGGAAGTCAATGCATCGCTCTTCTGGCGACAGTTTTCCGACTCAACGCTGTGGTGCGAGAAGAATCTCCCTGCACTGCTGCACCGCTGCTGAAACCGACGCAGTGCCTGTCGCCGCTGCAAGAATAGACGCATCTAGGGATCGCAGCTGAAAAGGTCGACGTAGCGCCGCTCGCCGCATCTTTCACTGACGCATCCCAGATTTTCATGCATCATCCCTGTGTTGCAAGTTTGCCCCATGCATCACCCACAGATCGGAGTCGTCTCAGAACTGACGCATTGCTTCCTCCTACAGACCGGACATGACGCATCGCTCCCCTGTGTACAGCGAAACTGTCGCAACGCATCCATGAATGTCTCAGGAACTACGCATCTCTTTGTTTTTCACCGCTTCTCAGCACTGCGGCTATTTGACTTGGTCGCAACAACAGGTACTTTGCAAGAAATCATGCATCCATCGTTTTTTATGGAATCAGTTGCTAAAACCATTTGAAAGTCATTTTTCCTAATACTTTTATGTTGGATTTTTGTCGTTTTGGTCTTGTTAAGTTTAGATAAAGATACTTTATTTTTCTAAACCGGTGTGGTTTCCATTTGTGGTGTTATCACTGTGTTACTGTGTGTGTTGGTACAAATACTTTACACTTGCCTTTGGGATAAGCCTGTCTGCTCATGCCAAGCTACCACAGGGGTGAGCAGGGGTCATCTGAAGTGTGTATCCCCCTTACCCTGACTAGAATCAAGGGTCCCTATTTGGACAAAGGTACCTATCTCTGCCAACTAGAGACCTCCATTTCTAACAAGACCTTTTTAAGTGGTGTAGGGTAACCCAGTGTTAGAGTATGAGAGGCCAACTTTGCCCCATTGAAAAACAACTTTAGGGATTTTTCACTACTAAGACATGTAAAACGTACATGTCCTATTTTTTGAATACCAGTCACTCTGCCCTATCGGCATCTCTGGCCCGACTTAGGGGTGATTGATAGGTATTGAAAAGTATGTTTTAGGCTTGGTGAAAGATTTTTTTGCCAGCTCAAAATGGCAGTTTAAAGCTGCACACACAGGCTTCAGGGGAAGACTTTGAGACATGTTTTACAGTGCTACTGCAGTGGGTGGCACAATGAGTATTGCACCTCACTTGACTTGTAGCATTTAATTTACAGTCCCTCGTTATATGTAGTACTTATACTTAAATTAAATGTGGCAACTCTGTGTGTGCCAATTTACCTATGTATAGAAGTGGGAGCATAGGAACTTTTCCTTCTGCTTGGCAGGGGTAAATTGTACAGAGTCCTAAAGCTAGTAAAAACTGGTTCAGCAAAAGGGAGGTAAAATTCTGGAGTGACTCTGCAGAAAGGACAAATCTCCAACAATATGCATTCACATCCTTGTACTTTTCCATCAAGCAAGTGCTGGACTATTTTGAGGCTAGTTCTTTGAGGGTCCTCTGTTGACCATGTTACAGCTGCCTTGCATTCAGTCCAAAAACATTTCTCAACAATAATTTCATACAACGTATGGAAATCTACTTAAAGCACCTTTGAAATCATCACTAATCTTGCTACCTCCATATACCGTTTATCTGATTTTACCCTAATTTTTGGAAAGCTGTGAAGGCAAAGAGAACAGCTCTAGTCCAAGGAACATGCACTTCTCGCAAAGGGAAATCAGTCACAACCATTTCCATTCCAAGTTGACCCATGGCCATACTCACTTCTGCTGAAGTCTTCTTTTGTATCATAGCACCTTTCTTTTTTCCAATTATCCTTGTATTTCCTTAAGTCTGCCCAATCCTTTATACATTTAATTAATTACCTGATATGTGCACATAGAGTTAGTAAACCGCTTCCATTCACCTCAGTTTCACTTCAATCCTTTCTATAATTCCTAGGTAAACATTTCTTTCTTTATAAATCAATATCACACTCTTCTGCTAAATCTTGAAGCCTTTCATATGCTTCATGCACACATTCAGCTACTTCCTTGTTCAAATATAGTAATTCTTACTCATTGTATACAATCAATCTTCCATACCGATCGTACCCTTTACCCTTTACCCTTCACTAATGCTACTGGAGTCAGAAGGAGGTACAGATGGCACTCAGGGACCTAGTGGCACATCTGGTGTGAGGGTAATTGTTAATGCTACAGTTCCTCAAGGAGCTGCCACCACCACTGTCTCTCCTGCAACCCCAGGAAGGAAGAGGCACTGTTGGAAAGTGGATTATTAGCATTGGTAAATATATATCTACCACTGGCAATAGGCCACTAACACAACCTAGAGCTCAGAATAGGTCTCAAACAATTATTTCCATAGTCAATGCTTGGGAGCAGGCAGCCTTAACTTAAGTTCTGAGACAGGTACGCAAAGCATTTGAAAACACCAGTTCAGTAAATAATTGGAACACAACACACAATAAAAATCCAATTCCAATGTATAAAATTAGGGAATATTTGTATCTTAAAAATGACACCAAAACGAAAACAATCCACTTGAGGGAACCTGAGATATGAATTTATAAAGATTTAGCACAATATACCAAATAGAAACCTATAGGACCTATTGGAATATCTGGTCACGCTAGACATGGAACCCTGCATGGCTAACCCTCGCAGTAGGCCTCGGCCACGTTTTTACCTTCTGACTTAGAAACTTTTCTGGAACTTTTTCTCCTGGGGTCTTCCAAAGCACTCGACCAGTCTGGAGTCGGTGAGGGTTCGCCAGCTTGCCTTACGACGAGCTCCCGGTCAAACCTATAGATGTCAGATCCCCGGAGTTTTCCAGCAGGATGAACCAAAGATCCAGGCCGGCTTGACTCTCGCGGCTTGTCTGGGTCACCTTTTCTATGTTCGGACTTAAAAACCTTTACAGAGCATTTTCTCCCGGGGTCCCTTGATGCTCTTCACCAGGCCGTATTCGGCTTGGGTTTCGATCAGCTCCTGGTCAAACTCTGGAGTTTGTACCTCAGGAGCTTTTCAGCGGGATGAACCTGGAGCGCAGGCCAGCTCGCGATTGGGGGCCGCCGGCTTAACGAGTCAGGTCGAGTTAGTCTATTTATGGAGCTTTTTTCCACAGTTGCTCAATACTTCATTAAACTTCTGAAACTTCTCCCTGAAGTTTCTTTGAGTGTCCCAAAGTGTGCAAAACTTACTCCAAGGGTCTGGAAGCTCCAAGATGGTCCTTTAAAGTTTCATACTTAGAAATTTAAATCCACTGGAGTCACTCCGCGCTGGGGATTCTTGAATGTGATAGTCCAGGTGAGCTCTGTTAACCTGTAACTTGCAGGGAGTCCACACTTTAGTTCTTTTGGAGCAGGTTTGATCCACAGGGCTGTAGTTCCAGATTGTGCAGCAGGAACAGTCATTCAGAGTGCAGGGCCTATCTGGGGTGAACCAAACTTCCACCATGGATACTTCTTCTTCTGTAGTTTCAAGCAGAAGATCTGAGAGGCACTGCCCCTCTCAGATACTTATTCAGTGTTCTCTGGAGTCACACGGGAGGGCACTCTTGTTCAATGAGGTACAGGGCAACACCCCAGAGCATGACCATTTCCTACAAAGTGTGGCACAATGGTCTTCCAGAAAGCACTATTTCTCCAAAATTCAATATGGCTGAAGTCTCAGCAGAGAGGCAAGAGCTGGCTTAACCAACCTCCAGGGTGGCTCATCTCTATCGTCTCCCTCCCCCTGGCATCTGCACATTCCTTCCTTAAGCATGCCATATGGCTGAGTTCAGAGGGGGTGGCCATTGATGGACCTGTCTTTTTTCTGCCTGTCCTCCTGGGTCTTTGATGTTGATGGTTTACAACCCCTCCCCCTTGCTCTGGCACTCCTATGCAGCAGAACCCTCTCCTCCCAGAATGGCTCTTCACCCCATGTGACACTTATCACTTCATCAAAGCAGCCTGGTGTATCCACTGAACTCTGACCAATCAGAGCAGAGCACTGGAAGGCTGAATGAATTTTGGCTTACAGACAAGAAAGTCTTATAACTTCTTGTCTGTACATTATATTTTAGGATAAATTCAACGATAGCATATTTTTGGATTTATCAATACCATTCTACTAAGTCATTAAAATATGTTTTCTGTATTTCCTAGCAGTAGTTATTAATTAATAACTTATTTTCATGTTAACCTATGTGGTTGGGGATCCGCAATGGGGAAAATGAACTGAGCAAATTCTCCAACACCAGCGCTCATGAAACATCTAATATAAGGACCCTACATATATCTACAGGACCCCCCATCCCTGGAACACCTAGGGGAGACTTTAGTGGTTCTGAATATGTAACAATATTGCAGATCCTCACTCCACAGTGCTCCTAGCACAAAAGTCGATTTTGGGGAGCGCTTTACTGTAATGGCGGAAGTGAAATGTGCAATTGCATTAACCCCAGGGCATATAAAACCTATTTTATAAGGATCCTACTAATAAGTACCCGACCCCCCCCCCCCCCCCCCCAGCCCCACCCGTGGGACACCTACGGGAAACCCTAGGGGTATTAAATATGCCAAAAAATTGTAGTTTGTTGATTTTTAAGTGCTACAATCACCAAAGTCGAGTTTGGGCACAATTTACATTTTAAAAGCAGTCCTGCAACACAGGACTGCTTTTAAAGTGACCTCAGGCCTCAGCAGTGCACACATGCAAGTGCAGAAAGGGCTGATGGCCTCTAAACTGCCATGCCCTATTATACACTAGGGACTTAAAGGTAATTTTAATCTGCCTGTCCTAATATGTATGAGGGCCTTATAAGGGAAATGCAAAAACAACAGTTGATGGACAGAATGCAGAACAATGTCATGCATTCACCCCAGTTCAGAGGTTTAGGCCTAAATCCATCGTTTTTTTGCTCACCATGCCGTTCCAGTTTGAACCCAGCCATATGCAAATTTGTCTTGACCCTGTGCCTCATGGGAACAGTCCAGCCCGAACTGCCAAGCCAGGTCCTTCCTGGACTGGAAAGAAGCATCCAAGCATCCTGACCAGGTGGGCTAGGAGAAATAAAATTGCTAAATGGCCACAATACCTGATCTGGCTAGGGTAGCCAGCAGGCCTTATTTTAATCAATATGACTGGTATTTTAATATCCTGGCTAGTACAAATATTAAGAAAATATGAATTTTTCCTCAGACCAGTATGTATTTTAAAAGTCAAAGTACGGTGAAAACCCTTTGAAATGTATTCTAAAGCTGCTAGACTCGTCCGTGACTAATAGTTAAACTAAACAAAGACAGAAAAGCCATGTTAAAAAAGCTTATGGATATTTTTAAGAGTGGTTTCTAATTGTCATGTTCTGGTCTTTGCAGAATCTTATAACATGAATAAAAAAAAATCTAATTGCTTTTTTTATAGTTTTACATTGGGTGTACTCATTGCAAGGGCATTGGAGCACTTTACATGAGTACCATTTACAGTACAAAAGATCACATTCATTTTTACTTTAGGCCTAGGGAGATTAAGTGATTTACCCAGAATTACAGGATGTTGAGCCTACTATGGAATGGAACCTGGTATCCCACTTCCATAGTCAGCAGGTTTAGCTGTAACGCCACATCTCTCTACTTTAATAAAAGCTTAATAAACGTTGCCTCACAGCGAGACCTGTGCAGGTACACACACCCAACGGGAAGGCTTCTCTAACTTCACTCCCTCCCCGGCACTCCATAGCCTCAGCGTGATTGCCTTGCAGGGGAGGGGGTCAAGAAAAAGGACACAGCTCCAGGGGGGCTGAGATGTAGATGGCCTATAGTCAGAAAATCACCTGCCCCTTGGATGGAGTATAGGTTGTTTACCAGGCCATCCACCAATGTTTTGGTGTAACGGCCATCAACTGCAGAGTAGGAATATGGGGGAGGCAGTGGATGGAAGTAGGAGATTCGTCCGTCATTACTTCAAACTCTCAATACAGCGAACAGTACATTATGGCAGCACACGGAAATGTAGCCATTTTGGTAGTTCCCTTGCATTGTCGAACTCAAAATTAGGCCCTATCTCTTTAACAGGAGAATAAAGACACTGCTTGCATGTCTTCAATGTTGTTGAAGATGATTCTTCTCATTTGAGCTGTATTGTTTTTACAACCCTGGCAAATATTATCCATGAATCACTAGAAGGTGACGCTGAGCAGGCCGTTGGTACTGTAGTGTTGTGCTGGACACGTTCTAGTGTCTCAGCAGACACTTAGTTGATCAGCCACTCCCTCGGGAGAGTGGACCCACATGCACCACACACCCATCCACCACAGGCGTCACGAGTGACGTGACGCTGCTAATAAAAGGTGCCTGGGTGCGCGTGCTCGCAGCCAGTTACTTAAGTACACATCGAGTGTCTGTGTTGTGATTTCAGCAGCATGTGGGCCTAGGGCCCACAAAACCACAATGGCGATGAGCGGGTCTGACCCCGCGTGGGTGCTGGCAGGAACCCTGTCATCCCTCGTGGGGGAAATTGTAGCCTGCGCCTAAAGCACCCCCGCACCTGCTGGCAGCACGAGTACAACTGAGATAGAACAGGGCAAGAATAAGGCGTCCATGAGTACACCAGCGTCCACTGATAAGGTCTCCACAGCCGCCCAGATGTCCATGCCACCATAGCCACACGCTATATGGACCGGCCCTTTGGCGCACCCCTGAAGTGCCTGCATGGGCGAAGTGACTGCAGCGATAGCGATGCAGACTATGTGCCCATGGGAACGGCTTCCCACCAGCTGCTTCCCCTGGTGAGCACCACCCATTGCATCGAGTCAACAGTGCCGGCACCAAAGGCACGGTCCTCAATGCTGGGTCGGCTGCTCTGGAACCCGCAATTAATGTAGCAGCAACACTTATTTGGGAATATCATGGTCAGCTGCCCCGACGAAGGGCAGAATTGCAATGAGACGCCCTGCTGAACCCGCAACGCGAGCCCCAGTCCTCAGCCTCAGCATGGTCAGTGGTTGCTGCAAGACTGCCACCGTGGAGAAGTAAAGGAATCTCCTGCAGCAGCCTGGCTGAACAAGAGCCTGAGCCCACCGGCGGAGCGGGTGAAACTCTGCAACGCCACAGGCGGCAGCCTAATGAACCACACCAGCACTGCACACACAGCATTGCCCAGAAACCAGTGCCTAAGTTTTAGGTGAGAGGTGGGGGCAGTACACCTGCAAGTCATGCAGCGTGAGGGGACTCAGCCAGAGGGCCCAGACAGAATGCCAAAAGCCAACCGGCCATCTTTCAGCCAGGCCTTGGACTCGGCAGACAAGCAGTGGAGTTTGGGCAGCTGCCCAGCATCTGTCTCCCTACCTGATGGGGAAAAGGGCCTCTATGTGTTGATACTGCAGGCATTACCAACCGCTAGTCTGCCCACCTGCAGGCCCTAATATAGCCACTCCATGCACCGCTGGGACAGCCGACAACTAAGAGCTGAGCAGGTGACCACAGCACCAACTAGGGGTGGTATATTGCACAAAGAACACAGCCTTGTGATAAGCTCCGGGTGACGTGAACACTGCGGCCTCGACCAGGCAAGCCTCAGGACAGACAAGCCGCCCTGCTGCCTGGCAGGATGCCCGTGGTGCCCACTCATGCTTCATCAGAATTCCTGCGGCAGAGAGGGTGGCCCTTCCTCTGCATTTGAGAGCTGCACGGGGATGAAAGGAACCAGCAATGCCTGGGAGAACAAAGGGTACACAGGAGCAATGCATTAGCAGCGCCACCTGGCGGTAGATCGCCACTCCACCAAGTATGTGATCTCATAGGAAGCGGCTTGATTGGGCCTACACTGTGTACAAAAGTCACGTTGCCCATCACAGATGAAGAGCCCATAGTGCCACTATGTACTTCATCTCTATGTCTGCAGTAGTTGGAGCAGCATACCTCCTTGTGCCCTGGACTGCAGCTGGCAGGCACTGAGGCTATAACTGAAGAAAGAGAAATGCCCTGCTGCTCCTCCTGCACTGTCTGCAGCAGCAGAACTGTAGAAGTACCCGAGTTTGCTGCCACTTTGCCTCCCCCGTATTATTGTGCTAAGGGAGTGAGAAGCGGATGCCCCCTAGTGCCAACAGGCCACTACTGCTTGACCAACACTGAGCTGCCAGGATTACAGCATTTGCCAAGCCTCCATGGCTTAAGCAGCCACAGCCAACAGACTGGTAGAAGAGAGTGCAGCACGCCCCCTGTAGACTGCCTAGTGGGCAAAAAGGAAGAGACTGAAACCCTGCTGAAAGGAATAGCACCCCACGTCCCTGGTGGTGAATGGCCACACAAGCAAAAAAGAAGAGCAAGCACGCCAAGCACCAGAAGAGGGCCCGCATGAAGGAGAACGAAGAGTATGAGGTCAGAAGTGCGCAGAAGGCCGCACCAGCTATCCTGACAGCACAGGAAAGCACCTGGGAGAGAGACCTCTCCACAGAGAAGAAGCAATGCTGAAGGCAGCAGGGAGAGCCTCTACCTCTCCACTGCACCAGCATAGCCCCACAATGGGGCAAAGACAGCACAGAGTGTCATCTCTCACACTGCCTCAAGACGGATTTGCCAGTGACCCAAGGCAGGCAAGAGGAGAGTTGCACACTCCATGTGGCAAGCTGCCACCACAACATGTAATCCAAAGACATGCGACACGTTGCCAGATACCACATCGCACTGCAAGCAAGGAGCACGTCACACAAAGTGACCTACCCTGCCAAGCATGCCTGAACGAAGTTGGTCAGCCACACCCTTGTGGGAGAGAAAACACATCCACCCCACACCCATTAACCACAGACTTCACCTGAAGTGACCCTGTTAATTAAAGGGCCCAGATGCAGTGTGTTCGGGCCAGTTACCTAAGTCCACATCGAGCATCTGTGTGATTGCAGCAGCATGTGGCCATAGGGCCCACAAAACCATAGGTACGTAATTACGTCAGGTTTGAGAATGGCTTTCCGTGGCACTTCTGTTTGGAACGGACCTACTGCGTGAAACACTACATAATACTCGTAATGAAATCGTAGCACCTTATTGTGCTCTTGTAGAACCTTCCATGGGATTCCAAGCACCGAAAAGAGGTCACTGCGCATATCCATGTTCGACAGTTAATGTATACTGTAGCGCGGTGACGTACAAACGTATACAGCAACTGCATGCAACGGGTAATCTTTTTGAAACTGGTGAATGAATGCTCTTTGCCGTGTGCTTGTGGCGCGACACTTGACAATAGTCTAGTAAGAAACACGCACAGCAAGCTAAAATTCTCTTTTAAGCCATGTTTTTAGGTCTCGCCTTGCTATCGCGTAAGCAATCGCTAAGCGAGACTATTGTAAAGGGGCTTTTCAAAGTGCTCCCAAAAGCAGATTGCATGGCTAGCACGCGCACAATCACGCGCATCGTGCCGCCATGCACTCCGCTTTTGGGAAGTGCTTCAGCCCACTGGCGCCCTCACGCCCTCGCACGCGCCACTCCGCCGCGTCACAAATATACTTTCACTTTTGCGGCGGGTGCTCGTTTATTTCAGCAACACAGTTTATTTCAGCAACACAGTATTTTGTGTGCTTTTGATACATGCACAACGGCCACCACTGCCTCATGTAACGTGACTTTTGTTGACGATGTATTCTGAAATTGTGCGGTCTGGATCCTCGGCCAGAAACCCAGTATAAAACCATACTATCTGTCATGTACAACATGCGCACATTGTCTTTGTGTGGTGTCTCCAAGCATAACCCACCCAGCCATCCAGACTGCTTGTGATTCAGAGGTGATTGAATATGTTTCCTAGTCGACGTTCTATCCACTATGTGCAACTCAAACAGTTGTTACATACATTCTAGATTATCTCTGGAGCTTTACAAAACCTCGGCATCCCCCGCCTGTAATGCACTCCCCCACCCCCGCCAAGCGCGCGCACCACTCCGCCGCGTCACAAATTTACTTCCACTTTTGCGGCGGGCGCTCGTTTATTTAAGCAACACAGTTTATTTCAGCAACACAGTATTTTGTGTGCTTTTGATGCATGCACAACGGCCACCACTGCCTCATGTAATGTAACTTTTCTTGACAATGTATTCTGAAATTGTGCAGTCTGGATCCTCGGCCAGTAACCCAGCATAAAACCATACTATCTGTCATGTACAACATGCGCACATTGTCTTTGTGTGGTGTCTCCAAGCATAACCCACCCAGCCATCCAGACTGCTTGTGATTCAGAGGTGATTGAATATGTTTCCTAGTCGACGTTCTATCCACTATGTGCAACCCAAACAGTTGTTACATACATTTTAGATTATCTCTGGAGCTTTATAAAAGACGATAAAGTTGGAATTTCTAATCCTAATAGAAATTTCAGCTACTTTAAACAAGGTTCACTATGTCGTCCTGCTTGAGATAGTGTGCGTGGTGCCCTTTAAACTATTTTTTTAGTGATTTGAATATCTGCCATTTATTGAAATTTTTTTACCTCTACGTGTACCCTATATGCTCTTTTAACCTGCACACGTCACTTATTAGGTCTCGCCTGAGACAGCGCTTTAGCGCTGCTCTCGCGAGAGCTTTTGTTAAAGGGGGATCTGGAAGTGCAAACGAGTGCTTTTCAGGCCTCCAAATACAGTGCATGTGCGCCGGGCGCGCGCACCATTTGGCAGCCTGAAAAGCACTGCCTGATCACTTTCACGGCCGCTTTGATGTCCTCACTGAGCCGCGCGGCCACTGAGGACTTCAAAGCGGCCGCGAAAGTGCACACAATTTGCCACCCCCTTCCTGCTTGTTGCCTTTGCTTCCTGTCATGCTACACTCCCTTACTCTCCCACCCAGACCTCTTACACAAACGGGGTGTCTTACACTTGTTTTTGTCATTTCTCATCGTGATGCCCTTTTCCCCCCTACTTTTCATCTGACATAACTCAACCCCCCCTCCTCTCTCTGATATAGCTTTCAATAGTAGCGATTTTTTTTTTCCTTCAACCGCATTTCAAAGGTAGTTCCAAGGGGCCCATTTGAGGCCGAAAAGCGATCTATAAATGACTCACTTTTCTCTGGGGTTTGTTCAAATTCTGTAGGATTTCTTTCACCTCCTTCGTCCACGTCCCGTCTCTATGTCCCATTCCTCCTTCATTCATTTACACCTCACACCCTCTACTCCCTGACTCGTCTTCACTCCCTCACATTTTCTGTCTCCCTCTTTCTCCCTTCATTTCTACACTTACTTCTCTATTTATCAGCAAGTCTTTTTGTGTGTGGCTTTTTTGCAGTTTTCTTTACTGCTGACTCGACCCGAAGGTAATGGAGTGCTTTACAACTCCCCCACATCTTTCCTCTTTAATGATCTTTCGCCTGCCATTGCCTCCTCTATGATGTGCCTCCCAACTTCTCTGCTACCACCCTTGCGCCTTCTCCTGACTAGAAACCCTTACTGTCATTTCCTATGTTTCTCTCCCCATCCTGTCATCTCCTGTACCCGGCACTTCTACTTCCTTTCCCCCTTCCCTTCTCGTGACCTCCACCAGGTCAGTTACCTCTCCCCGCACTCCTCTTTCTTTTTAACTTTTTCCTACCTCACTTACCATCCCGCCTTCTTCTCCTCCACTACTCTCCCCCTGCATTAGTCCATCCCCTCGCTACCCATCAACGCTCCCTCCTTCCCCTGCTGTCCCCTTTTCAGAGAGTTCCAATGTTTTCATCTCTCCTTTTATCACCTCTACCCTCAGCCCCCCTCTTCATCTCTTCCCTCTTCATCTCCTTCCCCCATAAGCCTCACTGACCTGCACTCTCCCTCGTCAGCATACTTCCCTCCTTTACTCTGATTTTATTTATGCTTTTTGCATTGTCTTTATTGCGATTTAAGTCTAAACTCTTTAAATCTGGGGTGATGAAAGACGGCTTGTCGGCCTACTTCAAAGCGGCAAACTCCCTGCACGCATGAGCGGCTTCACAAAGGAAACAGGCAGCCTCCCCGGTAGATAATGGGGGGGGGGGGCTCTTGTACTGTTGATGAGGACTTTGTTGGGGGAGGGAGCAGATCACCGACAGTTCGTTTTACCAACGCAGGTCCTTAATACACATTTTTTTGCCCAGCCTTATTTCAATATAGCCTTTCCCCTGCGCCTGCTATGGCACTCTTCTGAAGGGCACAGTACTACCCCAGCCGTCCATAGGGAATACATTCGACACTTGTATGCACCTGGAATCGCTTTTAGGCGCTTCTCCTCGGGACAAGCTCTTTTTTTTTTCTTTTTACGTACATTGCATACTTACTAATTTTACATTCTAAATCCTCCGATGTTGGCAAGTTGTATAATTGGGGCAGAGGGAGTCAAAAACGCACGCTTCTCTGCGCTATTCGGGGGTATGTAGCGCTATATCATTTAAATCTCGCAGCGCTTCGAACAAGGATTTGCAATGCAATAGGTCTCGCAGTTATACGAGTTTGAGCTATTGGCATTATAAATGACAGTGTCTTTTATTTATGTTTTAAAAAACCCAAAATTAAATAAAAAGCATTGTCATTTACAATGCCAATAGCTCAAACTCCTATAAATGCGAGACCTATTGCATTGCAAATGCTTGTTTCTAAATGTACCCAAACATATTGTTCTGGAACAGATAGGCATTGTTTTGAATAAACAGGGGAGCTACAATCAGGGCCGGACTGGCCGTAGCGGACATGGGTGTTTGCCCAGGAGGCTGGAAGGGTGGGGGCCGGTTTTTGAGCGGTGGAGGCCGCTTTTGTTCCTGGGGGCTGGTTTTGCAGTGATGCTGCAATATCGGCCCCCAGTTATAAAAGCAGCAGTGCCGAGGGCCGGTTTCGTTAAGCAGCAGCGCTTCAGGCTTGCCGCTCCCTCCCCACCCGGTGTGAGGGCCGGTCCGACAAAATTTCCAGGGCAGCTTTGGGTTCACAGTCCTGGCGTGGCCACAACACGTCCCAGCACTTATTGGTTTTATTATTAAGACAATCAACGTGCACATTAAAGCAAACCCCTCCCCGCACTTGCAGTGCTGCAGGCAAGTTTCCACTCGCATGTTAGATTACGTCATGGAGGTGTCTTAAAAGGAATTCCAGTTGAAGAATTACTAAATATTTCTATGAAATAAAGCTACTGTGACTCTGTGAGTCGGTTTTTGGAAACAGGACTATGTATGTAAGGTGACCAGCGAAAAGAACAATGGAAATGCTACTGGCTAAATAAAATCACTAACTGAAATCTTTAGAGTCCACCAGAAAACAATTTTTTAAAAGAGTTCAGGCACTGAAAACTTTCCAAGTGGCAACTTGAATCAACTCGAAACCCAGGTGTGTTCGGTTACCATGCCGCTTTATATATTTGCATGCAAATTACTGTTATATCACTGACGCAGTGAACAGTCCACGCCGGACCGGCGCAACGAGGCACTCTCTTTGGCAGTGACCACTTCATCCATCTGTCCTGGGTAGGGCTGAGCTGACAGGACCAAGCAGCTAACATACTCGTGGTGGCAGCCTGGCACACAGTTAAACAAGGAAGAAAGACTTCTCTCACTCAGGCACAATGCAGAGCCCCAGGGTCGGGCTCTCTCCATGGTCCTGAAAGCTTCCTCTCCCTGCCCTGTGCAGCGCTTCTCTGACTGAAGTAGGCCGCTAGTAGCCCCTCGTCGTACCATTCGACACATCAAGGCTACCTAACTGAAATATGAGGCGTCAGTGTCCCAGGGCAGACATAGGAGTCGAGGTGCTGTCCTTGGTCCTGTCCGTTTCCTCTAGCTGCTCTGGGTAGTTCGGATTGGACCATGCGTCGCTCAAGCGCCTGGCTGGCAAAAAGACATTCAACAGGTCAGTCGTTGATAGGTTTTCTTGCGTTTAGTGGTGCTGCTGTGCTTATTGCATGTTTTGAGGAAATGGATCAGGCTTGACTATGAGGCATTGGCCATAAGTAACTGAGGCTGCGCACCGACTCGGAAGGGAGAGGACTGTACCTCCAATTCCAGGCAAACACACCGTTCCCTGGCCGCACTTCTGTCCAATGATGAAGCAGATTTCAGCCGTCAGAGTACAGACGTCAGAATCTATATTTTCTCGGTTGAAATAACAGAAGTGCCTTTCGTTAATACGAAATGAAGTACAGAGGGCAGCGGTATATAGTGGATGTTAAACAGTAAACATGCACGTAAAGTATTTCAAACCACTAGGAGTTCTGTCGACATGACGACTGTCCTCGAGAGCTGGGGCTAGACCCGCACCGCAAAGAACTATCTTTAGCCTCTAGACGATTTACACAATATTTAAGATAATGAATGCTCGCTATGCGGAATTCACACTCAGGTGCCCCCGCCCTCGGCCACCCACGCTCAGAAGCGTGGCTCGGCAGACTCCCATTCATTGCCCCGATATTGCTTAATGCCATCATCCGGCGAGACTGTGGGTTGAATGTAAATAAAGCTCGGCTGCTGATCTCGGAGCACTTCGCCCCCTTAGTGCAAAGAGAAGAGGCACGCTGCCTGCCAATGAGCCTCCTCGCTCTCCCTCCATCTCCAAGCAGCAGCTCACATCCGGCATGAGGGAGGGAGGGGGAGCGCACACGGACGGGTTCGGGTTAAAATGCTCCCTTAACATGTTGAGGGATGTGACCGCGCTGCTGTGTGCAGGGGAGGGGTGCGCACAGCCTCTTCAGCCCCGTTGCGGCCGCGGCACACGGTGAACAGCCCCCGGCTCACCCTTCCCCAGATGCTCTACAGGCGCAGAGATCCGAGCCCGAACTCCCCTCCCTGCTCGGAAGAGTCTGCGCTGCGCGCCGCCTGCTTTGCAAGGGAAATTGTTTGCCAGGCAAGCGGTGGCCGCGGGTGTGCGCAGGCGCGCCCGGGCTCCGGATTTTGCACCGCATTGGACTAAGTTGCTTCCCTTGAATCTTCCCTTGCCGCTCGCGGGAGCGATTCGGCCCCCCAAGCCAGGAATGTGGACAGCTCGGGAGCGAGGGTATTTCGGGATCTTGTCATTTCCCGTCATGGTGGCCATGGTCTGCTGCGCGCAGAGGTGAGTGAGTCTGTGGTCGCCTCGTGTCTGGTGGGGTTTAGGGGAACGGGGTAGGGATCTGTTGGTGTTGTGTGTGGTGCTCCAGTTGTGCCTGTCATACAATGACCCATGCCCCTTCCTCTCACCCCCTGCAGTGTCAACGAGCCCAGCAACATGTCTTACGTGAAGGAGACGGTAGACAGGCTGCTGAAAGGATATGACATTCGCTTGAGGCCAGACTTTGGAGGTAAGCCGATCCCTGTCAGTCTATCAGCCCCGCTAGGACACCCGCGCTCTCCCTTTGCCCTGTGGGACGGCTACAGGGCGCCCGCATTATGTGTAATACTGTGTGTGTGCCTTGCGTCTATCCCTCAGTAGTTCATGTGCCCTAGACGCTGTAGACAGGGTCTTATTCAGCGTGCTGGATATGCGGACGAGTGCTCCAGCTTGCATACCTGTGTGCTCACCTGTTGGCACTGGCCTCTGTTTCCTTTGCAGGGGCTCCTGTGGATGTTGGGATGAGGATAGACGTGGCCAGCATAGATATGGTCTCAGAAGTCAACATGGTGAGTACAGCCCACTAATGTCAGCGTTAGCAAATCTGAAATGGGCAGGCTTGGTTGCCTGGAGTAACTTTCCTGTAACTTTTTTGATGTCAGTTGTTAGTGGCTTGAGTTTTCCTGTCGTTTTTGGCTGGTCTCCATTTTGGTTCTGGTTGTTCATAGCTCCACTAAAGTCTCCTTCAAACCTGGCTCGCAATTCACAAAATCTGAAACAGCTTTTGCCTTTCCAGGTAACATGGCAGAGCGGTATTTTAATCAATGTTCTGGGTATTAATTGCTTGCTTGCTGTTAGTTGCTCCCCCCTGAGCTGTGAACTGTTACAGCCCGAGGGTGACTGAGGCTGCGCGGGAAGTTTCCACACGCATTTGTACCTGTATTTATTCTTTTTAAATATGATATGCCGCCATCTGCTGATTGCTTGATTTTATTGCCTCTTTCAGCTCCCTACAGATGCTGGTGTTGCTTTCTGCAGCATTTTACAGCTCCAGGTATCCCCGTCCCCCGTCACCGTGCTCTTCACGTGCTAGCTGCTAAGCGTCGTTCTCCCCGCAGGGAGTCTTGGATTGCTGTTATCAGGCAGAGCACGAGGTTGGCAGTGTGTTCTTTAATCACCGCCGTGAATGTGCTACCCGAGGTGGCTGTAATTGCTGAGAGGATCGTCAACGAAGCGCTGCCATGGTTTGTGTTTAGGTTCGGGGAAGACTGTTGAGAACATTGTAGTTACACGTCTCTCTAGTTAGTGACAGAGGGTGAGGACGGGGTCTCGCTGGCAAGGTGCGCGGGGGTGGGATGGCAGACAAGTGAACCAACTCCAACTGTGTTGTCCCCGTACGGGAGAAAGGCGAGAAGGTCAAAGGAGCACGTGTTTGACCCCTCGCTTCACATTGCAGATCCAGTCTGACATGCCTCAGTGCTCCCACTAGTTTCTTGAATTGGAATATACAGGGATACACTCTTTTGTTTGCACGTCTTCCTGAAACTGGGATGTGGGTCAGAGACACTTTTGTTAGCGCTCAGTTGGCCAATGCCAGGCTGTTGTAGTAAGCAGTATTCAGATTGCTTCCGGTGGTGCTCTAACGTCATAGTGAACTCAAACCCTATTTGTGGAGATGACGCAGAGCACGCACCTTCGGGAAGACCGTGGTCTCGTGCCAGTTACTACGCAGGGGGAACTAACACTCCTGCTCCCTGCATCCCCGTTTAACCTCCGCTGCTTGCTTGAAGGCCAGTAGGTTTGCGCCCGAAAGTACGGGCTATGAGGCTGTCTCTTTTAAACTATGCTGGTGATAAACCGCTATACTACGCTTCCTTGTGGAACAGACGAATACGTGTGCAAGACCCAGGTGCTCCTAATTGCGCAAACTTACATTTATTGCAGATAGTTCCAGAGACCAATACATTTTTAAAGTAAGAGACGTAAAAAATTATATCAAGAGCTTGTAGGACACAGGGTACATCTTTCTGCAGCGGTTGTGCCCTCTGGTCACACATTTTGAAATCTATTGTTAGGAAAATGCCACATTATCTGTCAGCGCATTGTCGAGAGATGCAGAGTCAGTGTTTGGTTCATTTCACTTCCCTCTCAGCCAGAACAGGGTTGCATAACTGTTTTTTTCCGTTTTGCAAAGGTCCTGTTTTCATCCGTAGAGCTAATGTGATTCCCATTATAATCTGCTATAATTCTTAGCCCTAACAATGGTATTGTATAAGAATTGTGAATTAGCACACATGCCTTACAGTCAACATACCTGCCTCATTGTCAGTCAGTATTTCATTTGTTTGGCTCTCACGGTTTCTAGGTATGCTTGCTTCTGATTCCTTCCTTCACAAATGTCTAATATAATAAAACAACGTATAAAATAAATATATCTGAATAAAATAGCAAACCTAAAGAGATGGGAATTTAACACACACGCACACACACACACACACACACACACACGTGCAGCGAAGAAGGCCAAAGCAAGCATGCTCTGAAGGGGATTGTTGTCCTGTCATTCAGTGGTGTTATTCACTCTAGCTTTTCAGACATGTATGCTATGTTATGTTACGTTGTTTAGTATTCTGCACTAATCACCCAAGAGGGTATCGAGGCGCGCGGGCAGGTGTGTAGGTGTGTGATCCCAAGGTGTTATATGAAGAGCCAGGCCTTCAGCCTCTTGCAGAACTCAAGAAGTGATGAGGAGGCTCCTATGTGTTGAGGGAGGTTGTTCCATGTCTTGGGTGCGATGTAGGAGAATGAGCAACCTCTAGCTTTGCTTTTGCGGATGCGGGGAGTGTGTGTAAATGAGAGTGAGTCACAGCACAGGTGTCTGGTGGGTTGGTGAAAGTGTATGCGGCTATTTAAGTATTTTGGTGTTGAGTTGTGTATGTTGTGTAGGGCCTTGTATGTGTGAGTGAGAAGTTTGAATTGGCTGTGCCAGTGAATGGGAAGCCAGGGAAGCTTTCTGAGGTGTGGTGTGATGTGGGTGCGGCGTGGGAGCTCGAATATGAGGCTTGTATAAATGTGCTTTCAGTAGTATTCTGATGGGAGTCTTCCATAAGGAACAAATGGGCAGCATTCTCTGTTACTTCCTCTATTCAGACTTTCTGAAGTTAAACTGGTAACTCATTTTTGATTTGTCGTCTGCTACGCCGCGAGAATGCGTGAAGGTGGCCCAGTCTTCAGGGCTTAGGAGGGTTGCCATTGTACGAAGGAGCTGTTAATCATCCAGGGCCACAATTCTTTAACATTTTTTTGTAGTAAAAGCCAATTTGTGGTGCAATATTTGCAAATATATTATCTATGTCTATATGTCAAATTAGTTTAGGATGGTCTTGATGCGGAAGTGTTGCATAGTTGGCATGGGTTTTATCTCCCAGACCCAGCCACTGTTTCTGACGCTGGTCAAAGTAAACACTTTCGCCATGAACACCATGTAAAACGTTTAATGGAGGCTTTGACATGGACACACAGGTAGACATTAAACATTGGCAGTACAACTGCCGAATGTTTTACCATCTTTATCTTAAAACAAACATTTGGGGTTGTCTCAGAAGACAATAACTGTAATAAAGGTGATAACATGTGAGCTTCATGTTTAAAGTAATAGGGTGGTTGGCTCCTTTCCTGACAAATGAGGACCTGAATTAGTCGTTTATTCACAACCCAGACGTAGCTGATTAAAGTAAACTGTCTTTAATGTGCACCCTCAGAAAGTGTCACTAAGTGGTTGACACATACCTTAATTAATTTCAATTTAAAATGCATTTTTTTCTCAGGAGCCAACCTTGTAGAAATTCATCTGCAAGATTTCCCACGAGAAACAAAATTTGGCATGAGCCACAAACATGAAAGATCTATACCTAGCTTGTTGTTAAAAAACATAGTTGAAGGATGTGAAAAGTTTAACTTTGGCTGTCAAATTCACAAACTATTAATTCAGAAGCATCACTCTGGGCAGTTCAGAAGACAGAGTGTCTGACCAGGGACGTAGCTTAGCCAGTGCGATTCGGGGTGAGATCCTGTGGGTGGATTGTCTGAGGTCTGGTTCCAAATCAGGGTGTTGGGGCGGGGACTCGGCAATACCTGCCCATGTGACCAGGGACGTAGCTTAGCCTGTAAGATTTGGTGGTATGTGAGTCTCAAATTTACCTCTGGCAGGAAAAAAAACTGTGGCCCAGTAAGTGGTGGGGTGAGATGTCAAACATTCGTGATAGACAGTCCCATCACCTTTTGGGTTTTTGATTGCCAGTAGTATGTCTGTAATACTGCAACTGGTGCAACATTTCATTCCTAGTACTGCCAATATGGGTGAATTTTAAAAAGTAATACATTTGCTTCCATTTACGGAGTACATCTATGTATGCAAATTAACATCTTTTTTAGTAATCCCATCACTATATATAAGTTCATGATCCAAAAAATAAACAGTCAAAACTTCTTAGAGAAATGAGGATGACAAAGAAAACTAACAAAGACATAGCAGCCCGGATTCAGGGCCCCCAGACCCAACTGCCAAGCCAAGAATGCATTATTTGGGGGTTGTCAGATGAAGAGACCTATGGGTAGCTGTAAGAAACTGGGTTATTGGTGGAGGGGGTGGAAGCCCTACTCAGGCTAAAACCACAGTCCTTGTCAGTATGAACCATAAAAAGTCAGTAAAATAACCTGTGCTTGACCCTCTGGTAGCTTGGCACAAAGCAGTCAGGCTTCACGTGGAGGCAATGTATAAAGTATGCAGCATAAAAACAGCAATAAAGTGAAAACACAACACAAGAAAAATCCCAAACAAATGTAAACAAAATGGAGTATATCTAAATAAATACAATTTTACCAGAGTGACATCGAATTCAGGGATCAAATTGGTTTAGCTGAAAGAGTTACCTTCTCAAGGGAGGAGGCGGCGAGGAGCAGGGAGAGTATCACATATGGCAATTCTTGCAGCGCGAAGAGCAGGCTGGATGGTCATGCTGAAGCTTCACAATGGGTGTAACTGTGAGCTGTCAGGTCTATAACACAAAGTGTAGATCTCGCTTTGCCAGTTGTCACTGTAGCCCACAGAGCAGGTCTTCACCAGAGTTTGCATTGGCAGTCGCCGCGGGTATCAGAGTCTCAGTGTGAAGGGGCCTGGTCACAGTCTCAAAGGGCCCAAACTTCAAGATGTCACCATTTCTTCTTTAGAGGAGCACAGACTGAGGCCAGCAACATTTTGAGGGCCTTGGGGAACTGGTTGGGGATCAGGAGCTCACTCCAGCAGAAGGCAGATAGGCTACGACAGGCGCAAGTTGCAGATCCAGGCAGGCCCATTTGCAGCAGATCAGCTGGGCAGCTGCAGGGAGGCCTCTGGAGCTTGTTATGTCCCTGTATCTCAAATGGGAGGTTAGCCAACTGACCCTTAGAGTCACTTAGGTTAGCTTGGGAGAAAGGCAAGCAGGTCCAGTCTTCCTTCGCAGACAGCAAGGCAGTCTTCAAGCAGCAGGACAGTTCTCTGGCAGCAGAACAGTCTTTCTTCTGTTTTTGACAGCACTGAGGCCCAGTCCAAGACCTTGTTTCATAAAGAATTTAAGTCATCTCTGGAAACAGTGTCATTGCCTTTCTTTATACTGGCCTGTTTTACTGTGTATATATTTTTTCTATTCACTCTGTATATATTACGCACCAATTGTGTCACTTATGTCACTATGTCACTTGTTCACAAATTCACTCTAATGTTCACAACTTTGGCAGCCTTTTTTTGCTAAAAAGAATTATATGGGTGTTAATATAAATGATGCAATTTATATATAAAGAATATCTTATCACCCAGCAAATCTGACTCTACGCTGGTTTGTGCACTCTTTTTTTGTTTTCATGTGTTCTTTTTAAATGTAATTTGTACTTGATTTTTTTGTTAATTGATATATTCAGCTTTCTTCAAATCCTATTGCAAAGCAAAGTAATTGTGTGGTTATACCCGACAGAACCATTGTACTTTATATAATCTATACCCAGGTTCTGAGGGACACAGGGTCACCCCATTGTTTATGAAATTTCTTCTGTAATGTGCACAGGTTCAGGAGTGTTCTCATGAGTGGCTCCAATGGTTCAATATCATACCTGGTGCCAGTCTTTATGTGTGCGGGCCACCCAGTCCTACCTACACATCTGGTTCTGGAAAGTACTTCCATTCCCCTGTTAAGGCCCAACACTGTCTGGGGGCGACAATAGGCTTTGTGTGTGCTGGAGCCAAGTCCTTTGACGTGCTAGTGGGGTAGGCCACAGCTCTGCCCCCAGCCATCCTGGCATTATGGCCCATCCTGCCCATATCAATTCCTCCCTGTTTCACTGTCTGGGAGGAATACACAAACTCCCAACAGCAGAACCACAGTTTTGTGACCCAGGACACTGGCAGAAGGCACAAATGGTTAGGAGAAGAAAATGGCACCTTTCTAAAAGTACATAAACACCCAAATACCTGGTCTGAAATTATTTACACAGATAATAATTCATTGTGACCAGTACATTTAATCAACGTTACCACACTCTCAACATACAGTATTAATTTAAACACTTTTATGTTCATTTTGCATGACAAATTATCAACATGGGATAACATAACCATCAGTGAATGTACTATAAACTTCATTGGCCCACAACATGTTCTTGATTTCTAAAATTCAACAAAAGAAATGTAACATTTTTTTTACAATTCGAAATACACTTTGAAATGTAGTAGTCTGCTACATTTCAGTAGTAGGAGTTGCAATATATATCCCAGTAGTCAATTCTCTTATAATGAAAAAGAACAAAAGTGTTTAAATAATACTATGCTTTGAGATTGTGGTCATATTAATTATGTTTTTTAGTCACTATGAATTATTATCTGTGAAAATATTTCCAAACAAGGTATTTGAGTGTTTATGCAGTTTTTCAAGTGCTCTAACCTTGCTGAAACAATCGACCCAACTCCTAGGTCCATAACTTTCTAAAAGTGCCATTTTTAGAATTGTGACTTTACCATTAAAGAGGATTTTAAATTGCTATTAATTTGAGTCTAAACAGTATGTATCTGTCTTCTCCCAGCCCAAAGTTAGCACTTATTAAATGTAATAGGGTAGCCCAGTGTTAGCCAATGGGAGGGATAGGCCTTTCAGTAGTGAAAAATGACTTTATGAGTTTTTCACTTCCCGAGAATGTAAAACATTAACAACTCACATGGCCTACTTTTTAAATAAAAGTGCAATCTGCTGCACATGCTTTAGGGCCTACCTTATTGGTGACTTATGTGTAATAAAAAGAAAGGTTTAGGCCTGGAAAAACGTTTATTTTGCCAGGTCGAAATGGCAGTTTAAAATTTGACTACATTCTGCAGTGAGAAGCCTCACGCATGTTTTACAGTGCTACTTTCAGGGGTGACACAAGGAGTGCTGCAGGCTCACTAGTCAATTCACAGAAATTGTTCCCTTTAGGAATTATTTCTCCAATGTTCATCACTTTAAATGGACACAGAAGTGATCCTAATAATAATATTCAAATAATAATTCATCAATACAAACATAGGCGTATTGTTATCAAAACAGTATTTTTAAAATATATTTTTATCGCATTTGATGTGATTAAGGTATTATAGGGCAGTGCCATTATCAACATATGGATTTGTATATGTACTTCTGTGGAATTTTGAAGTATGGAATATATTTAGAACATATGTCATGTATAATTGAATTAATGAAATACTGATTGAGATAAAAAATATGTTAAAAATATTATTGTTTTGATAACAATACGCCTGTGTTTGTTTTGATGAAATATTATTTGAATATCATTATTAGGGTCACTTCTGTGACCATTTAAAGTGATGAACATTGGAGAAATAATTCCTCAGGGAACAATTTCTGTGAATTGACTATTATACCCAGTTCATTGGGGAAGATTGAGTTGACCTAGTGTATAGAAATGCAGGCCCACTGGTAGCATTGCATTACAGTGTCTGGGTACATATTTATATCATACACTCTGGATTTACACATCAATTAAATGTGCCAATCAGATGTTGACCAGTTTAACCATATTTGAGGGAGCGGGCACAGACACTGTAGCACTGATTTGCAGTAATGTCATACAATCCCCCCAGTACAGAGATCTGGGGCTAAACCCATCGTTTTTTTGCTCACCATGCCGTTCCAGTTTGAATCCAGCCATATGCAAATCATGGGAACAGTCCAGCCGGAACTGCCAAGCCAGGTCCTCCCTGGACTGGAAACAAGCATCCTAGGATCGGTTTCGGGATTTCACCCCTCTTCAGCCAGGATAGCTTGATTTCAGCGGCATGGAGAGCACGGGACCAACATCTGGGCATACTCTTCCCACTCGGGGTGACAAATTCAAACACAACAGTGGATGGACAGAATGTAGAACAATGTCAATTGTGTGTCTTTTGCTTTCTCGCCCTAAGTGTGCCAGGTATCCCCAGACGTGGGTCCTGGGCTCACTGTGCCACTGGAATCAAGCTATCCTGGCTGAAGAGGGGTGAAACCCCGAAACCGGTCCTAGGATGCTTGTTTCCGGTCCAGGGAGGACCTGGCTAGGCAGTTCGGGCTAGACTGTTCCCATGAGGCACAGGGTCAAGACTGATTTGCATATGGCCAGGTCTAAACTGGGGTGGCATGGTTAGCAAAAAAACGGTGGATTTAACCCAGATCTCTTGACTGGGGGTGAATGTTTTAATTTGTTCTGCATTCCATCCATCAATTGTGTGTCTTTTGCTTCCTTGTATATTTGGGGTAGCTTTTGGCAGTAAATATCAACTTTTCATAAATTCAAAAACTTCTGTAACATTTAAAAAGAGCTATGATTAGTCAGTAAAAGTTATTAATGAGGCATATGCCTTTTATCTAGCCAACCACAACTTATGAAGCTTTCCGATACCTTTCACTCACAGATCTATCAAATTACCACTCAGCCCACTGAGCCATATGTAAGGTTCCCAGTTTTTAATTATGACTGATATTTACAGATAAATACAGACAGAAAGCTATCAATTTTCCTGGCTGTAATTATTTTTAACTATGTACAATAACGGAAGTTAAGTTGTATTTTGAATGATTCTAGATGCTGTCAATTAAGACTGACAGGCCATTAACTATGCAGATGTACAGGTGAGGGAGTTAAAAAAGTGAGAACGTTTCCATACAAGCTTTAATCAGCCATAATTGTGCACAAGGTTCATACTAAAATGTGCATGTTTTCCTATTAGTTTATTGAGTTATCATTTATGGGTATTCATTGCTTTGAAATATGCCAGGCATTCAAGTATAAGTATAGATCTGTCAGTTAATTGGGAAACTATGCTAATTGCTTTTTTTATATAAATCAAAGTCCTAAACAAATATGGACGAAAATACAATTAGCAAATATAGATATTAATAAATGCAGACAGAAATATAAAAAAAAAAAATTCTATTGAAACTAGGATACATCTCCGTCTCACGGTCATCATATTCCTGAATATGAGTGACTTTTTTACTGCCTAAAATCTAAGCTTGTGCCTTGATAAGTTCAATTTAATAAGAGCTTCTTCCCAACCTGTTGCAAAACTGAACATGTAAAAAAAGTTGGAAGATTTCATTTGAAAATTTCCTTTTTCTTTTTTTAAATAATTTCTTTTAGCCTGATGAGACGGCTAAATAACCCTTTTCTAAATTACAATGATAATATTACTTTGCCTTACGAACATTAAAAAAAAATTAAATTACTATTTGGATAGCAATTTTGCAAAATAATTAATACTCTAAGGGCCTCTTTACGCTAAAGCTGGTCAAAATATTTGGGAACATTTGGAAACATGAAAAATTCACCTGTTTTTTTAGCCTGCGGAGTAGAATCAAGGCTACTCTGCAGGTAGGAAAAAGCCTAAACCCAACAGGAGCACTGGGAGGTGGCAATCGTTGTATTTACCTTAATGACAGTAGATATTGAGGTGAATGCATCGCCTCCACGACTGACCGTGCTCTCAGAAGCGACTTCCCGAGCATCAAAGCATGTGTGCGGCTCCTCCCTGCAGGGTCCTCCCAGGGCTCTACATGACAGATGCCCTGAAGGATCTCCCCTGATGGGAACCTTTGCTTGGTGCACTGTCAGGGGCCGGACGGTGTAACAAGCTTAATGCAAATACCATTAAGGTAATTACATTGTTAAGCTTATGACGATTTGCGGATATTTCACTGGGTTGCAATCACCGACTGTGTACACCGGTGTTTGCCCCGCGGTGATGGCTGATTTCTTTTATTTTTTTAATGGACCCCTCGCACCCCTGCTCCCCTTCCCAACCTGTTGACAGGCATTTGTCATCTACAACTGCAGCACTATTTAATGATGTGCTGCAGTGCAAGTAGAGACATGTCTGTCGGCACAATAAATGCAGCAGGAAGTGCAGATGCATCTTTTAGCAATGCTGAGCAGCACATGAACTCCTCAATCCCTGCACTCCTCACTGCACAGAAGAAGGAATTCCTGTGCTTCAGGGCATTCTGCATGCTTTCCACCCAGTGGCGGCTCCTCCACTAAGGCGGAGCAGCATCGCCCCTCTGTTCATGGAGCAGTGTAAAAAAAAAAATGATAATAACAGGAGTTATTTCTGTTGTTAACATGTTTTTTTTTTGGCAGGTTGGGCGGAGCTGGAACTCCTGTGACGTCCGGGAGTAGGAGGGGTTGCTGCACTCTTAAGTGTGCAGAACTGCTTGGCCAATCCTCCTGGGCCGGCCAACAGTCCTGCGCACTTTGCATGTTCCCCACCAGGCTGCATTACACAGCCTGGTGGGGATCATGCCCACACTCTCATTCGCTGTATGCGCTCAGACCAATCACAGTACTGCATTGCAGCATTGTGATTGGCTTAGGGGAGGGAGCCTGTGTGCTTCCTGGTTCTGGCGGAGAGAGAACGAGGGACGACATAGGAGAGATGACTGAGGAGAGATGCGGCAAGGAGGTGTTTAAAAAAATGTTTTTGTAATTGCTGCGACACTACGTGCCGCCCCACCTGCCCCTCCAATTCCGTTCCCTGCCAGCCGCTACTGTTTTCACCTTGTTTTAACTGAGAGACAGTGGATGTGATCCCAGCTGAATGGGGCAGAATTGTCAAATGATTCACAGCCACTTAAGATAAAAAAAGGAATTCACCCACCCCTATTCATGACTGACCCCATTGTTCGCCAGCTATCTGTTCCTTGGGATACAAATACTGGAGGGATATTAGTAACCCATGAGTCCAGGAGCTACCTGGACTTTACAAGTTGAACCACAACAGTGTCATCAGCAATGGGGAAATTAGTGAATTGTGTCTGCAGGGAGCAGGGGAAGTCCTCAAGTAAATCACACTGCTTCTGCAGTAAATTCACAGACCTCATAATTTTGATATAACCAGTAAATCCTGAACCAGCCCCATTGAAATTACAAAGGCACTCGACTCCTGTGTAGACCTTATTACGATTGTTCCAACATCAGGCCTGGAATACTTGACCCAAGAGCCATCTCTAACACTGTAGGAATACAGGGAAATTTGAGGTGTGACCCTAAAATACCCACTGAATGAGGAATTACTGGGGGAATCTGGGATAATGCTTCCTGTTCTTGTAGCAATGTCCCATTTCTCCCAGAGTACTCAGAAGAGAAACCAAGACTGGTTCAATAGGTATATATTAGGGCCTAATAAATAGGTACCTGATAGAATGCAAGGCTGAACTGGAAAGGAATGGACAGATAAGAATATATAAAACACTCAACAAAGGTTATAGGTATAAAGATAGACCTTTTGTATTTATTTTACTTTTTGGTTGAAGAACTCATTTTTAATTTTATACAAATGTTTTTTATATCAAGAATGTACATATGTAAATTTTATACAAACAATCAAAACCCATCAATAAATATATCTGTTAATCAAAAACATAGTTAATGCCCCACATAGAGCTCAAAATCATCCATATATACACTCAATCAAAACCACATTCATTACATCAAATCAAATTGGGGGTGAGAGCAAATTATCCTTGGGTATTCAAATGGATGAATTGATTGTATCTCATCCAGAAGAGGCCAGATGGTACTCGAAAAGGGAGAAGGTCATCAAATCAAGCACCAACGCGCGTTTCGGTATAGGACCCACACAGGGGCCCCACCTTCATCAGGGCGTAGACCAGGGATAGTGGGGGGCAAGAACAAGATTAAAAGCTAAGTCCTTGGAAGGCCGTGGATATCCAACCGCCGAACCTATATGACAATGCAGTTCGGTGTCCCGTTGGAGCGTCCAGTCAAGCTCAACAATAAGGGAAATTCCTTTCTTATAGCTGGAAGGTGGACGTGAAGTATATGCTCAAGTCGTGAGCACCAGAAATTTGGATCAATGATGGTTCCCTCTAGGCGCGAGCCAAGAATACTTCAATAGAGGTCTTGTGGGATTAGGCGCATAAAAATACAAGATTTAGCATTGACGAATGGGTAACCAACTATCCGGTATCAGGAAGGTTGCTGGCAAGCATACACAGTATTTTGCCTCATGCAAGGTCCAGATCCCACATAGGTCGATATCGCAGGGACGGCAAAGGAACGGCGTTGCAGTAACCTTCGCTTAAACACCCATTTCTCCCAGAGTGTCAGCAAGACATTACAGCAACTTCTAGTGGCTTGCAGTGTCTGTTTGAAAAACACCAGACGCATGGTGGCCCCCTGAGATTCATAATTATATTAGGGCTGATAATTAACATTAGCAGCCTAATCAAAAACAAAAAGATAAAGAAACAGTGGTCCTCACAGAGAAAGTCCTAAACCTGAGCTTCCTTTGCCTGAGCAATTGACACACACACAGAATATAACAATACCAAAATGTACTATTATCAGTCTTTCAGCCAGACAAGATGCAGAGACTCCAGCCTGATTGGCTGATGGCGGCTTGTATTTCAGTTACAGTTTTGTTTATCCAAGAAAGAGGACACACATTCAGGATTTTAGGACTTGGTGGCCATTGCATACACTTGTGTTAAATAATGTTTTTTGTGCTACCAACCAGACCTGATGAAGACCTCCCCCAAAGAATATTATGTAGGGGTCGATACATCAATGCTTATGACATGTAGACTGGCATTTATTGTGATTCACCTACAATGTACTCAAACTTTGAACTAGGCTTGAAATTGTTTTGCTAATTAGTCTACATTGTTCTTTTGTTTTTGAATCTGTTCATGAATTACACTCAGCGCACTAATTTGTACACATGTCACAATCATTGCTCTGTTCACTGGAGCACCCACTGTCCAATTGTTGATCTGGAGTTATTATATTTTGTGTGTGTGTCAATTGATCATGGCGAGGAAGCTCAGGCTTAAGGCTTTCTCCAAGGGAACTATCTTTTCTTTAGACTATTGACTATCCAGGTTCCTAGCAGTACAGAGTTGCCCTGTTTGCGGTTTCTCTAATCAAAAACAAAAGTGAAATCAAACACTTGGGGCCCCGTTCTGAGTGCCCAATGGGTTTGTTTTTGCATCACATGCAGAAGATTCTGTTGCATGTTATGCCAGGGTATTTGTAAAGTGCTTGGGGGCATATTATCAAGACAGGCGTTAAAATTATCGCCGCTTTAGCGGCAGAAAACTGCCGCTAAAATGGCGATAATGGGCTTGATAATATGCTCTATGGAATTCCAATTGAAGCTCAGGTTAGATGTCCTTCACATCTAACATGGGCTTCAATTGGAATTCCATAGAGCATATTATCAAGCCCATTATCGCCGTTTTAGCGGCAGTTTTCTGCCGCTAAAGCGGCGATAATTTTATCACCTGTCTTGATAATATGCCCCTTGATTTCTATTGAGACTCAGTTAAACCACCGGTAATGAGTTCAAGATTGTAAGTACTATAATAAAACTAGGAGTGTGCTACTTTGTAAAGACAATTGTCTCGCAAATGTAATTTTGTTCAATTCTTCAAGCTTTGTGATTTTTTAAAGCATGCAAAGCTATTTAACAAATGGACATTAGCAGCCCTTTTTCAGTTGAGGGAAACAGTTCCTCTTATCACTTAGGGACACTCAGGCCTCTAGGTGGACAGTCACCACTTGGTGGCTATCCACAGCACCAAGCTCCCACGTGGCACCATCTGCTGCTGGATGCACAAAGCCTCCCCTTATAAGTCTCCTCTGTATAGCTTAATGATCATTCACCTACCAATCCCACCCCCAACAAAGTCCCTTGCCTGAGCCTCCCCCATCTTATTACTTCCTTTGGAATTTTCTACCTTTTGTGAGGGTGACCCAACACATTTCTCCCCAAGTAGACAGAACATGCTGTGCGGGATATTTATTACTACATTTAAAGTTAGGCAAAGTAGAGAAACCCCGAGGTGAAATTTTGCGACTTTACTTTACTTTGTGAGTACAATTTAAAACTTCACTCACCCTCAGTTAAAAAACTCTTCAGCCTCTCTAACATTTGGTGCATCAACTCCATATTGGATACACTATAAATCGGTTTATCAGTTGAGAGGGGTGAGGGTCCCACTCAAATAGTAAACACAGTCCTTATCAGGATGAGCCACAACTGTCACTAAATAAACCAGTGCTTAACCTTCTGGTAGTTTGACAAAAAAGCAGCCAGGCTTAACTTAGAGGCAATGTATAAAATATTTATGTAGCACACAAACAGTAATAAAGTGAAAACAGAATACAAGTAAAATCCCAAAGCAATCTTAAAAACAGAGTAATATTGAATAAATAAAACAATACCAGTCTGACAAAAATGCAATTAGTAGAGCCAGAGATAATATTTTTAAAGTTTTAGGTAAGATAGCACCAAGAACCACAAAGGACCAACTTTGGTAATCTGGTCGTGCTAGCCTAGAACAGAGTCACAAGATCAGGGCAACCGCAGTGGAGCACAGGCTGGGAGCAAGGCCAGTTTTGGCAAACTGTGAATCATACCTTTTGTCCTTGATGCAAGGTCAGTGCAACGCGTGGCTCTGCGAGGGTATGAACCACTCAGCGTTGGTTCCAGAGAAGCTTTCAGCTACACAGTGAGGCTTTGTGGGGCTTCTCGTCACTCTACATTGGATATAATGAAGCCTTTTTGCAGGAGCTGCGTAGCTCTGCAGGTCTCAGCTTTACTGTGCATTGTTACCAGTGCAGCTTTCAGACGGAATAGGCACAGCGTTGCTATGCAAGGCTCTTTTGTTCAAGGCCTCATGGCTTTGTAGGGCACTGAGTCGCTTTCTGTCGGATGTGATAGCATTCAGTTAAACAGGGAGAACACTCTGATCCCAGCCAAGGGTCCAGGACTTGGGGACATATCTTGGGGATTAGGACTCACTCTAATAGGGTATATCAGCAGGGCTCAGACAGGTCCATGTAGGTCCAGTTGGTGCTGGGCAGTGGCCACTCAGGCGTCTTGAAGCTTGTTTTGTCCATGTAGGTCACACAGGAGTTCAGCCAACCAACCTTTCAATTCACTCTGGGTTGCTTGGGTTCAAGGCGAGAAGATCCAATCTTCCTTCTGCAGACAGCAAGGCATTCTTTCTGGCAGCAGGATCCATAAATCCAGGAGTGTTCTGATGGGAGGTTCTGTATGCCTGGTGCCAGCCTTTGTGTGGAGGAATTCCTCGACCTACCCCCAAAACTGGTTCTCGTCAGTTATTTGCCTTCCCTTGATAATTGCTCCAAATTATCTGTGGGGACAAAGGCAAGGGCAGGTCTGGTGTCAAGTTCCCTTGTATTTGTCTTGCAGGCAGGGCCCTGGCAGGCTTGAGTAGAAAAATGCCAACTTTCTAAAACTAAAGGGGATGATGGACGGAGTGTTGAACATTGCAAGCACTCATCCCCAGTCAACTGATCTGGGTTTAATCCATCATCACTCTTTAGCTCACTCCGCCACCCCTGTTCAGACATGGCCATATGCAAATCAGTCTGACCCTGTGCCTCATGGGAACTGCCAAGCCATGTCTTCCCTGGACCGCAAACAAGCATCCTGGAAAAACCGGTTTCTGGCTAATCAGCCGTCATCAGCCAGGCTAGCTTGAATCCAGTGGCAAAGTGAGCAAGGGACCCACGTCTGGGCATACCCTGCCAACTCAGGGCGAAACCTCGAAACCGGTCCTAGGACGCTTGTTTCCAGTCCAAGGAGGACTTGGCCTGGCAGTTCGGGCTGAACTGTTCCCATTGGGCGCAGGGTCAAGACTGATTTGCATATGGCTGGGTCCAAACTGGAATGGCATGGTGAGCAAAGAAACGATGGATTTAGGCCCAGATCTCTGTACTGGGGTGAATGTATGACATTGTTCCGCATTCTGTCCATCAATAGTTCTTTTTGCATTTGTCACCCCGAGTGGGAAGGGTATGCTCAGACGTGAGTCCCATGCTCTCCATACCACTGGAATCAAGCTATCCTGGCTGAAGAGGGGTGAAACCCCGAAAACGGTCCTAGGATGCTTGTTTCCAGTACAGAGAGGACCTGGCCTGGCAGTTCAGGCTGGACTGTTCCCATTGGGTGCTGGGTCAAGACTGATTTGCATTTGTCTGGGTCCAACCTGGAATGGCATGGTGAGCAAAAAAACGATGGATTTAGGCTCAGATCTCTGTACTGGGGTGAATGTATGACATTGTTCCGCATTCTGTCCATCAATAGTTCTTTTTGCAACTTTCTAAAACTGGTATTTTTATAAATGTAACTTAAAATGAAAAGCATATAAAAAATCTGGGACTTTGAGCCCAATGACCTAATAGAGGTCAGCAGTCTCACACCGCACTTCTTGTGAGTATGTGTGGATAGGAAGTGGGAGGTAAACAATGAGAAACCAGGTAAGAGCAAGAAAATACACATTCAGGAAAGTGCCTCCACATTAGTAGGTCCATGTATCCACTTAAGGGAATTTTAATAAATGCTGAGAAAGCTCCACATGTTGTCTGAGTGTACTCATCATCACATCTGGTGATGAAGGTAAAGGAAAGAAGAAAGGAGACCATGCAAGCAAAGGAAGCTGCTAGAGTAACGGGCAAAACATTTGTGGAATCCTGGCCCAAATAATGGAAAAGTAAATGACTATGCACGTCCTTGTCATGCAACACATTTGCCCTCCAAGCATCTAAGGCCTTGTAAACCAAGCAGTACCACACAAAACACAGTATGAAACCCTGTAAGGATATACATTCACAGTGCGAGAGTCAGCTGCACCTGATATCACTAAGCACCAAACACTGCATGCTGAGGTGAAGAGGATCCCCCTACTACGCTGAGACTGCATGAACATAGCAGTGCAAACAATGTACCTGGCATCTTAAGGCCAGGCATCTTCAGCCAATCATAGCGAGGCTACCATTTTGAGGTGTGGCAACCTCTGCCATTTTTGAAGTAAGGTGCTCCTATTAAAATACATCCAAGATCCCATTATTAAGTCTGGGGATCTCGTGTATATCTGTGAGGTCAACTTCAAAGCTACATGCTCTTATTAAAGCAAATAAATGCCACCAGTTGAGGTAAGATGATCTCATTTACACAACAGAGCTCCCCTGCAAAATTCAGAAAGTGTGCTCTTTCAAGAAGGAATAGAGCACAACGTTAGAAACACATCTGTAAACAGCACCAGCAGAGCCTAGGCAAAAGACAGGAACTCAAAAAAAAAACCACAGTGTCCACTGAAACAAAGTTTAGAAAATGATGAGCCTCATACGTATTTCCTCAAGATCGACTCATTCTGACTAATGGTAGAACTATTGGACCAAGGTGGTTTAAATGGCTAGGTGATTTTCACGACCTAATCAAAGTGTCAGGAGAAAAGGGTGAAAAACAAACACTTTCAACAATGAAGAATCTCATCAACAAAGTTTGCAAGATCATCAATACTGATGCCCACAAAGTCAGCTAAATATCAAAAAGTACAAAGAAGCCCTTGACAAGAAATTCCTGCCAGAAGAAAACACAGATTATGAGGTGTATACGTTGAACTTGGCATGTCAAGGAAAGGTAGAACCAATGGGTCAAATCATCACTCCTAAATGGGTAAGAGGCTACTTACATGTCTTGTTAAGTTCATAACAAAGCTCACCTACAAAGACCACACAATACACACTGAAATAATCATCATGAATGGGCCAAGCCCAGCTGACTGCCTCATCAATCTACTCATCACTGAACAACTGAAACGGATTGAGGACATGCCATTGATAGCAAAGAAACACCTGAAGCTCTGCACGTGACTTGGGTAAATGGACAACTTTACATGAAGCTACACATAAACAAACACGTTGAATCAGTCGCTCAGCAACACCAAAGGATGCTTTTGCATTTTCAAAATAGGCAGTTGAAAATGAACTCAAAGAGGCATTAGTAGCAGACATCATTGAACAAACCAAAGAGCCAACCTACTGGGTATCACCTTTATTATTGGTACCCAAGCCCAAAACAGAAGTTAGGATAAGCTTGCCTGTCAACATGAGGCTGCCAAACACTGCTATTCAGTGGGAACCACACCCTGGCTCCTTTCTGGTTGACATGATAATGCTGCTCAAGGGAGCACAAGTCTTTTCCAAGCTAGACCAAGAGAAAGAGGACAATCAGTTGGAACAACATGAGAACTCACAGTACATCACAAACTTTACCGGACACATTTGGATTTGTGTTGGTGCAAATGACTACGCTTTGAAGTATACTCTATTCAACAAAGCCATAGGAAAGGTCATTAACTCATTTATCAATGCTTCAAATTACAGTCATAACATCCTAGAATTTGGAAGCAGGAGCAAAGTATAGTACCAAGTCCTGGAACAAGTGTTTAATGCACTGCGATAAGCCATTAGTATTGATATTGCACATGTTATCTTGTATTTAGTTACGGATTGGCCCTGATGGAGCACCATGTGTCATAAAACACGTTGGCCCCTGTTGTCGATTTTGATTTGAGAAAATAAAAACCCCACCTGAAAATTTTCCGCGTGACTTGAGGGATTGATCCTGTGCGTCTTTTTGAGGTTGTGTCAAACCTTTGATGAGCCTCTGTCCCCCTCTAGTTTCTTAGTGGCAAACTACCTGAGAATGTTGACTCAGTGCATAGCAACAGTCAACTAAACCCTGAACACCAGTGGCTTACATCTGAGACGCCAATCGAAGTGAATGCATGAGAAGCCTATCTAACGTATTGAGGAGATGCGATGACTCAAGAAGAGAGACATGTATCTTTAAATGGAGGGAGGTGAGATGTCATGGTGCTAGATAAGTGACTCTGAGCCCAATGACGTAGTCGAGTTCAGTGGTCTAGCTGGTCATCTCACTTGCTGTGAGGGTGCGTTGAGGGAGGAGGAACGAGGATAAACCTGCAAGGAGCGAGGGGATACACACGTCGGAGATCAGCTCGCATCACTTGAGGGAATTTTAATAAATATCCGAAAGCTCTGCGTGTCCTATGGGTGTTCTCAACATCACGTGCTCTTGAGAAAGCTGTAACTTCTGTACGCATAACTTTTACATTTAGAAGCATCACCTACTTGTGCAGAAGTGGCGATTCGCAGTGTTATATCTAGATTTGATCAGGAAAATCTCATGAAATGAAGAGAACACCTGAAGAGGAGTAGGTTTGTGGGTGCTCACATTTATAATATATTTTCCATAGCTATATTCACTTCTGAACCAAAATAATCCGGTTACGTATCTTGCAGAAAGAATACCATCATTCTCACTTTCACCGAGTGTGTAGGAACGAAAGATATTCCATGGAAACATGTTTCCCAAGAAGAAACTAAAGACATTTGAAAAGGTACTTTTGATTGTATTACTTTCCTGTCTCTGCACCCGCGGAATCTTTGTGGTGCTGAGACGCCCCACTTCTAAATCTATTGGAAACACGGATACATTGCATGCAATAGTTGTATATCACAATAACACACTCAAAACCCCCATATGCATATGTATTGTGAATAACATCAACTGTGAAGGTAAATGAAGATTTGCTTTTATTACACAACCGCAAAGACATTTTGGGAGCCGACTTTCTGATCACAATACATGTGTAATTAGATTGTCATATTTTTTGTACAGTTTAAAGCAAGGCCATACATTAACTTTTAAAAATTATAAAAATCATAAATAGGAATGTGCAAAGTTGTTTTTTGCAGCCTTTGTGATAGACCAGGCAATACAGTCCAAGATGGTGAATTCTGCTAATTGTTTGCAAATATACTGAAACAAAGGGCTATAGGTATCAAAATGTTGTTATGCGATTCTCAAATAGCAATTTTTTGTGAATCGCTATTTGAGAATCACAAAACGAGATGTATGTAGTATTTGCAAAAACTTTTGCGAATCCTACATATTCCTTAATTGCGAATCTCAAATTGAGATTCACAATTAAGGAATACCTCCCCATTCATTCCTAAAGGCCCATAGGAATGAATGGGGAGACATTCGCAATTTGCGAGTATGCATTAGGTACTCTAAGGGCATGTATGTGCGCCACATAGCACTTTGAAAAATGCAAAAAAGTGCATTTTTCAAAGAAATCGCACATCACCACCAACCTGAAGTTGGTGGTAATTTGCGATTCCTTAAGCCAAAATCGCACAACTTTGGTGCTTCCTACATTGCATTTAAGGAATCGCAATTTGGGAATCGCAAATTTTGTGATTCCTTATTTGCGACTGGCTTTTTGTGTGATACATTGCACACTGTTAAATTGTGATCGCAAACGCTGAAATTCTGCGAATTTCAGCGTTTGCGATCGCAATTTGGCTTGATACATATGGCCCAAAGTAGTATTCTACATTGCTAACCTACACAGAGAAGCTCAACAAATGATAAATTCGCAGAGAAATGTTCTGCTTACTTTTGCCATTGTGCACAAAAAGTTGTGTGAAGGAAATACTTACAGATAAATAATCTGCAAATATTTTACAGCCCCGCTGGGGTTGATCAGAGAAAAATTATCTCACCAAGTAATGAGAATTATCCTGCTATGTAGATAAAAGCCTTGCGCCAGCACTGCTGAAAATAAACTGTGAAACTTTACAGACCTCACCAAGGGTGAATATCAAGAATTACACAAAACCTGGCAGCAAAAAAGACATTTATGCCCCTCACATGAAAGTAACACACATGCCTGGCTGGATTCCCTGCAGTACTTCTGAATATGCTGTTTTTTTCAAAATTTAGTTTATTTGTGATTCAGGCCTTTTAAGTAAGACAACCATTTTGGTAGATCAGATCCAATGTGCAGGTGGTTTAACTCGTGTAACTATATCAATATCTTTCTTAAAGATTGTAGTGTTTCACTTGTTTTGATATCTCTTCGTGGTTTTTTCCATGATTAAAGTGGTAGGATCACCTGGAGTGTCACCAGTCTTGGAGATCTGCACATAAAGGCTTTCTATAGATCATCCTCAAACTTGCTAATACCTAGTCCGTTGTCTTCAGGTTGTTTCTTGAATTATTTTGTTCTTGAATGATTTCACCTGATGGATTTCTTGATCTAATCTGTACGCGTATTGTGTCATTACTTTTAAGTATTTGACCCTCACTTTGAAACATTGTCCTTACATTAGTGGAAGTTGATTGGAATTGTTTGTTTCCCAAATTTGCATGCAAACAATTTTAGTGTGATCTCTATTTTTGCTTTTGATGAGTCTAGCTGCTGACAATTTACATTACTCAATTCAACAATCCCACCTAGGCGGGTATGCAATGCCACTACTAGGTACACCATGCCACTTCCCCATATGACTGGCATGTGAATAACAGTAAAGGTGAACTTGTTTTGTATGTTTGTTATCCATTAAACATGCACTCCATGATTTTTACAAAAGTTCAGATCCACGAATAATACTTTTGAATTAATGAATGAATGGAAGATTTATATAGCGCATAGTTACCCTCGGGCATCCCAGCGCTTTTGGCACCACATTATCATTTTCATCAGTATTCATTGACATGACTATTATCCTGATGGATCTGGTTGATAGACATTGTATATTGCATGTTATACTGGACCCCTAATCCTAACTCTTAAATTAGCATGTACAAAAATATTTGATGACTCACTGGAATGTACATAGCCTTCACAAAGTGCAAAAAACAAGAAAGAGGCCATTCATGACTAATGATTGTACAGACTCTATGCAACAGCACTGTGATTTAGCAAAGATTATCTACTTCTCCTTGTGATCAGTATTAGTCCCCAGCCAGTTACATATCTATGAAGTTAGTTTCAGTGCAGGAAAGACATGTGCTCCCATTCCCTGGTGTGGTACACCTTCACAGACTCCGAAACACAGTATGTGTGCAGAGGGAGAGCTTCTGTGTTGTAAAAGATAGTGAAGACAAGACAGAGGCCCATGACCCTATGCCTGCAGAGGCTTGACCTGTCCTATATGAAAAATCTAGGGTAGCATATGGGTTAGGGCGACAGTGAGCAATCATTTGGTCCGACAGACATGAGAGCAGTGCTGGTGCCATGAACTGCAATTATGACTTCCTTGATGTGCTGCTGAGATGAACAGGTAGATATGTTTTTGAAATGAGAGTGAGAAGTAGTAGAGAAAGCACTTACCAGGACCAAGCACTGAATGGGTATTTTGTGTGGGAACACGGTTGATTGCATGTGGTACATGGGGGTGGGATTCAGCCTGCCACTCTCTAACTCCTTTCCAGAGGAATTTGTCTAGGGTGGTTAAGGCATACAGTAGAAAAAGAAATGGCCATTGTACCACTGAACATTTATTTAGACTCATTGTTAGAAATTGAGCTTCTGGTTGGCAGAATTAAGCACCCCATCCCAGCAGGAACCACAATCCTAGTCAGAATAAGTGTAGTACAAAACTAAAAGGTTACCTGTGCTCACCCTCTGGTAGCTTGGCACAGAGCAGTCAGGTTAAACTAAAGAGCTAATGTATAAATATTTGAGCACATGCACACAGTAACACAGTGAAAACACGACAAAAGTATTCCATACCAGCTTAGAAAAATAGCCAATATTTATCTGAGTAGGATTAGACCAAATCGACAAAAATCCAACATACACACATCAAGATTAAATCAAAATGCAGTGCTTAGAAGTAAGAAGCTCCAACTGGGGTTATCTGCTCACGTTTGACCAGGGTAAATCCAAAAGTTAAGTCCGACCACCATGTGGTGTGGGCCAGAGACAGGAATTATGCAGACCCGTTAACAGTACCTTGGATGCTTTGAAGCTCGGTGATGATGCTTAGAAAAATGGAGCCGATGTATTGCTGTCAAAGGCGATGCTCTGTTTCAGAAGTCGGGCAATGTTGTTGATTGATCAATGTCAAGCGCATCGTGCGTCAGCTCCGAGGTGTTGATGTCAAACTGCTGGACTGTAGGCGATGAGTTAGCGAGATCCCATGTAGGTACAAGAATGCATTGGAGTTGGGGATGGTACCTTGCAGACAATGGCATTGTGGTGTCCAAGACTCATGCAGCAGCGATGATTTTGGAGGCTCTGTGTCTGCAAAGTCAAGGCTGTATTGTAAGTTGAGGTTGTTGTGTTGTCCAGTCGGCAAGTGGTGCCCATGACTTCAGTGAAGGCAACAACAATTCTAGGATATTTCAGAGAATGAGCAAGTTCCAATTGATGCTTCAGTGTCGATGCATTCGTTTCTTGGATTGCAGCACCAAACACTCACTTCCAAGGGCCCAGGACTGGATTTGGTACCGCTTGACAGAGCAGGACTCACAGCAGAGGAGAGCAGGTGCCAGTACCAAGATGTAGGTGAAGTCTTTGATACCCCCGAGACTTCAGAAATAGGAAGCAAGCCGTACAACCCCTTGGAGAACCTTTGGAGATGTAGGATGTAGAGAGTAAAATCCAGTCCTCTTACTCCCAGGCAACAAGCAGCAGGACATCACAGCAAAGCAATCATCAAAGTGGCCGTCCCTCCAGGCAGATCAACAGCTCTTCTTCCCAGTAGAATGCCCTCAGTTACAGAAGGGTTCTGAAATTACTGTATCAGAGCCCCAGTACTTATACGTATTTCAGCCTTTGAAGTAGGGAGACTTCAAAGAAAAGCCTTTTAAGTGCACATGACTCTGCCCTTCCCTGGCTTCAGGAACACTACAGGGGGGTATGCAACTATTTCTGTGGGGACAGGCCCTATTCCGGTGTAATGTCATCTCATCCTTTTTACTCTAGCTCAGGAAGTGCCATCAGCCTGGATATGCAGGGCACACCTCAGGTCCCTTTGTGTGTGAAGGTCTAGAGGGTATGCACTTAGCCCAACTGTTACCCAGCTCAGACTTGTATTTCAGACACAGGCAGAGGCACAGAATGGTTACAGTAAGAAAATGCCGGTTTTCTAAAAGGGGCATTTTCAGACCAGCAATATAAAAACCAACTTCATTAAAAGATGAGTTTTTAAATTGTGAGTCCAGAGACATTAAACTTACTCTTCCTATCTTTTCCCAATTAGAAGTTACACTTGTAAAGTGTTACGAGGCACTCCAATGCTAACCTATTGGAAAGATAGGCCTTGCTGTAGTTAAAAATGTATTTAGCAGTTTTTCAGTATCATGACATGAAAACCTCAAAAGTACATATCCTACCTTTTGAATACACTGCGTCCTGCCCAGGGGAATACCTAGGGCCTACCTTCGGGGTGACTAATATACAATAAAAGGGAAGGTTTGGGCCCGGCAAGTAGGTGAAATTACCAGGTCTTAATGACAGTTTAAAACTGCACAAACAAACACACACACACACTTTGCAGTGGCGGGCCTGAGATATGTATGAAGGGTTGGTCATATGGATGGGACAATCAATGCTGCAGGCCTACATTTTAGATACAAAGCACATGCACTTTATCACTGGTTAGGAGTGAAAACGTGCACGGAGTCCTAAAGCCAACAAAAACAAAGTTCAGCAAACAGTCAAAGTCAAAGCAGGAGGGTAGAAAGCAAAAAGTCAGGGAAAATCATGCCAGAAGATGCCAGGTCTAACACCCAGCTTGGTAGGACAACACTATCCTATCCTTTCTGCAGGGTCATCTCCAAACCCTTTGCCTTTCTCCTATTTTTGGTTAATTCATTTTTGTTGGTCGTAGGACTCTGTGCACTTTACAACTGCTAACCAGTGCTAACGTGTTTAAACTCTCTCCTTAACATGTAGACATGGCTTGTACCCAATTGGCATATTTAATTATAAGTCCCTAGTAAAGTGATACTACATGTGCCCAGAGCCAGTAAATGTTACTAGTGAGCCTGCACCACTGGTTGTCCTACCCACTTCAGTAGACTTTTAAACATGTCTCAGGCCTGCCATTGCTGAGCCTGTGTGTACAGTTTTAAACTGCCATTTCGACCTGGCAAAATAAACTTGTTACCAGCCCCAAACCTTCCTTTTTAATACATGTAAGACACCCCTACAGTAGGCCCTGGAAGCCCAGAGGGCAGGGTGCAATAAAATTTAACATGAGGGCATGTGCTTTTAAGATTTACAAGTCCTGCTAGGGAAAAACTCTTAAATTCGTTTTTCACTACCGCAAGGCCTATTTCTACCATAGGACAACATTGAAGTTGCCTTCTTACATTTTATAAATGCAATTTCCCAAATGGGAAGAGATCACCAGTTCAAGATTGGTGACTCTATAATCACAAGGTAAACCCTAACTTATGGTGAAGTCAGATTTCAAATTGCCAATCTGAAAACGCTACTTTTAGAGAATTAGACCCGTTGCAAATACTCACATCACCGCCACAACCTGCATTGCCTATGGAACCACCAATGCATCGTTAGCCCAGACCCTTGCATCTCTTGTCAATGGCAGCCTTGCTAATGACGCTGGGATCTACATGGCGGTCTCGCAGCTTTTTGGAACTGATGCAACGCCCCGACTGCGCACTGTTTGCCCGACACTGGACTTCTCATCGCAAGACCCAACAACAGGCATGGTAACATTTTTTTACTATCCACTTACTGTCCTTACTACTCCAACCATACTGGGCCCTTTACCATCAGAGAACTACAGCATTTCCATTTACCACAGAGGCAATAATGCTCTGACAAATCTTTCTTCATCAATAGGAGAGGTGGAGATTAGGGTGGCAAAACACGTTGTTAGCTGTTCAATGAGGACTATTAATTGACAGCCAACTCACAAATTTCAGGTCAGATTTAAATAGGCCACTTTTAAAACCATACTGTAAAAATAAAGAATAGCAGCAGGAAGACCCAACCTCTTAAAGACATCAAGTTGGGTTAAGATTGCACAGACCAAAAGCTCTGCAACAGCAACAAAAAACATAAGAAGTAACACCCGATGTTCTGACAGGGCGCACTGTTTCTCTCTAAAACACATGTAAGCCATCAGTAAACTGCACAGTTTGAATGGAAGAACCAACATGACTCAATAATAGACTCAGACAGGTTTAGGATTAATTGGGTTATTGTATTAAAGATTCAAAATTCATTGCAATCAGCAGGTGTTTGAGAATTTCAGTTTAGAATATCACAGGTTGTATAAAAGCGCCAAACATTTAGGCAGGCCATGTCGGATAAATATTTAAATCAGTTTACAGAGTTATAAAGTACCACCAGCATTAGGCAGAAGGATAGTTTTTTGTCTAACAGCTCAAATCCTACAAAGAACGGTAAAGGGCTCAAATTTAAAGTCCATTTAATGGCGAGACAACAGAAAATAAAAGTAAAGGAAATCTGGAATGGTTCAGCAAAAAAGGTTTCAGTCCATCAGCTACCGACTAGCGTCAGGAAGAGCAGTCCAAATAAAGGATAGTTCTTAAAAATTGATCAGCATAGCATCCTCTCGCAGGAGGAAAAGAAAAGTATGGCGTTGCCCTACCTTCGGGGTTTCTTTTTTTATAAAGTCTCTAAAACATCTCAGTGATGTAGCATCACACCACCATTGAAAGACTTTTGTATGTTCAGATTCATTTTTTTATTTTTTATTTATTCACTTAATTTATATGGCGCAACAGCTACCCAACAAGGGTTTCCCGGCGCTTGGACAGTGCTGAAGTTATGAGAAATTATTGATTAAATAGCCAGGTCTTCAGTGAACGACGAAACTGAGGGTACATAGTTTCCTTACGTATGGCAAGAGGAATTGAGTTCCAAAGAGTAGGGCCTAGAACCGAAAAAGATCTACCACCCATTCCGGAAAGTTTAAATCTCGGAACCAACATTTTTTCAAGTGAGGCAGAGCGAAGATGACGGGTCGGAACATAGGGACAGACAAGGGTCTGTAAATAGTCCGGTGCTAGGCCCCATTTGATTTTAAACATAAAGCTCAATGCTTTAAACTCGACCCGCTTTTCAATTCGAAGCCAATGTAGATCCCGAAGATGTCCAGAGATAGAAGAACATCTGGGAATCCCACAAAGAAGTCTTGCAGCAGAGTTCTGTATAAGTTGCAGACTGCGGGACACAGCCTTATTCGCACCCAGAAACAGAACGTTACCGTAGTCCAGCCGTGATGTAATAAGTGCATGGACTACGGTTTTCTGGGTATCACTGGGCAACATCCAAAGAATTTTGTGCAACCATTTCAAAATAGTGAAACAAGTAGCAGCAACTTTGACTGCTTGATGATGCATTGTCAAAGAGTCATCAATGTAAAAACCCAGGTTGCGAACATGATCAACAGGCCGCGGAAGAGCACCCATCTCATTTGGCCAATGAAAGGAGTCCCAAAGATCTTTCTGCTTACCTAAAATGAGGACATCAGTTTTATTGGCATTGAGTTTCAGATAGTTTTTACTCATCCAAATAGCAATTTGGCGTAAGCCCAACTGGAGGGCAGAAATGGAACAGGGGTCAGATTTCGAAAGCGAGAAGATGATTTGAGAATCATCAGCATATGTAAAGAGAGACAGTCCAACACTGTCAGCAATATCTGCTAGCGGCCTAACATACAGATTAAAAAGCAAAGGGCTCAAAATAGAGCCCTGAGGAACACCAAAAGGCGATGGAAAGACATTAGAACTGTCCGAGGCAGAGAAGACCTGAAAGGTGCGGTCAGCTAGGAAAGAAGTTAACCAGTCCAGAGCAGAACCGCAGATACCAAAAGATTTCAGTGTGTTAAGTAATATAGGGTGGGAGATAGTGTCGAAAGCCGCGCTCAGATCCAGTATTATGAGCGCAACTGTGTCTCCAGCATCCAAAAGAAGTCGTAGTCTTTCCGTGACCCCTAAGAGAGTGGTCTCAGTCGAGAAACCAGCTCAAAAACCAGATTGCGAAGAATGAAGTATTTTGTTTGTTTCAACAAACTTAGAAAGATGAAGATGAATATGTCTTTCCAGAAACTTAGAAAAGATAGACAAAAGGGAAATAGGTCGAAAGTTAGCAAAGACTTTGGGGTCTGCAGTAGGCTTTTTTAGCAACGGGACAACCATTGAGTGTTTCCAGACAGACGGAACTGTAGACGCTTGCAAAGAGGAATTTAGGGCTTTCATAATAACCTGAAGATGAATGGGATCAAGTTGTTTGATAATGGAGATAGGTAAAGGATCGTTGGGGGAACCAGATTTTATTGTATCAAGAATAGGACCAAGAGGCCAGATCCAAAAGAGGCCAGGAGGCTAACTGAGAGGAGACATTAAGATGTTCCAAAGAAATGCTAACCGGAATTGAGGATGAAATCATACAGGTCAGGGAGGAATTAGCTATTTCAGAATGAATTTTCTCTATTTTACCTGAGAAAAAAAGAGAAAGATCCTCACACAAGTTCTTATCTAATGGCAGGGGCTTAACTATGGTTTCGGCACCAGCAAGATTTTTTACTAAACTAAAAAGTGTCTTGGGACGGTTAGTAGCAGTAGTAATAGTTTTAAAAATGTACGTAGCTCGCGTAGATTTGCATAGATCATGATAAATTTTAAGAGATTTTTTATAAGCTGTTTTCAAATTGGGGGCATAGTTTCTTCGCCATTTCCTTTCTAGTGCTTTACATTTAGATTTTTCGGCTTTAAGATTATCAGTATACCATGGAGCTGGAGGGCGATGATGAGTCAACTTTTTCTTTGTCAGAGGAAGGCATTCATCAACAGCATGGGACAGCCAGTTATGAATATTTTTAGCAAAGACATTTACCTGAGAAACGACGATAGGAGCATTGTCTCTGAGCAAATTGTTCAAGGTAGTAATGTCAATTTTTTCTAGTCCCTATTAAAAAACATGGACGGGGGAATGCAGATGGCAAACTAACAGGAGCCGGAATTTTAAACTTCAATAAGAAGTGATCCGACCAAAGAATAGGTGTTGCAGGTTCACATTCAATAGAGAAAAGATTAGAAAAGATGGGATCTAGAAAGTGGCCAGCCTTGTGTGTGGGGCCTGAATTACAGAGAGTATTATTCATAGCTCAAAGATCAGCAATGAAATTAGAGCATATAGAATTAGTGACATCCTCCAAGTGAAGGTTCACATCACCAAGTAGTGAGAAATTTGTAGAACTCAAAAGTAAAGAAGATACCAAACCAGGCAAAGTAGCAGACCACAAAGAAGAGGGACCTGGAGGGCGATAAACTAGTAAGCCCGAGAAAGTGAATTTAGGAGTAAGTGTAAGTTTAAACAAAGCAGCTTCACAATTTGGAAGGTCAACAGAATCCAATTTGCACTGAAAATGTTGTTTAAAAATAATAGCAATCCCCCCACCTATCCCAGTGGCTCTATCCATTCGGGCAATAGCATAATTAGAAGGAAGGGCAGTAGCAATATCGAGCCCCGAACGTTCATGAAGCCAGGTCTCAGTGAGAAAGAAGGCATCCGGTGACTCATCCAGGAGAAGATCAAAGATGAATCTTTTGTGCTGTGGAAGTGAGCGACATTTTAAACAAAAAAAACGAAATTTAGAAGGAGAAGAGTTCTCTAACATTGTAATAGGTCTATGTTCGTTGTCCAAAGACTGGAACAAGGAAAAAGAACAATTAACACCCGACCAGGTATGAGAACTTGCGTTGTCAACAGCTAATTGAATGCAATCCACAGTGCTTGTCGGGCGTAAAGCAAGGAGTTGTAAAGTAGAGTAAACTAACCTTGAAGAAGACAACGGGGCAGGGGTCATAGCCCCAGGCCCCGATCAGCCGTGGACGGGCGCAGACGGGCTTGCCTTTGGCGCGCCTCCAGCGCGCCGCCGGCGCGCCCGCTGCGCGTGTCCCCTGCGCGGAGCATGATGTATGAAAGTTAAAGCCTCCACTAGGTCAGATGACCGAGCGTCCACAATTCCCCGCCTCCCCAAACTCTTGCCCAATCAGATTTACCGCAATCTCCCTCCACAACAAACGGGAAAGCCCGTGGTGGAACGGGGAGTAGGCGGAGCGGTGAAACAACGGCCAGGACCAAGGGTGAGCAAAGGCAGCAAATAGTAGCAGCAAAGCAATGTTAAATAAAATATTTAAAAGCAGTTTTACAATTTACAATATAAAATAACTTCGGAGGACTAACTTTCAACGCGCGTCCAATGCGCGAAACGCGAACCACGGAAGTTAACGCCTCCGCTAGGTCAGATGACCGAGCATCCGCAATTCCCCGCTTCCCCAAACTCTTGCCCAATCAGATTTACCGCAATCTCCCTCCACAACAAACGGGAAAGCCCGTGGTGGAACGGGGGAGTAGGCGGAGCGGTGAAACAACGGCCAGGACCAAGGGTGAGCAAAGGCAGCAAATACTAGCAGCAAAGCAATGTTAAATAAAATATTTAAAAGCAGTTTTACAATTTACAATATAAAATAACTTCGAAGGACTAACTTTCAATGCGCGTCCAATGCGCGAAACGCGAACCACGGAAGGTAACGCCTCCGCTAGGTCAGATGACCGAGCGTCCGCAATTCCCCGCCTCCCCAAACTCTTGCCCAATCAGATTTACCGCAATCTCCCTCCACAACAAACGGGAAAGTCCGTGGTGGAACGGGGAGTAGGCGGAGCGGTGAAACAACGGCCAGGACCAAGGGTGAGCAAAGGCAGCAAATAGTAGCAGCAAAGCAATGTTAAATAAAATATTTAAAAGCAGTTTTACAATTTACAATATAAAATAACTTCGGAGGACTAACTTTCAACGTGCGTCCAATGCGCGAAACGCGAACCACGGAAGGTAACGCCTCCGCTAGGTCAGATGACCGAGCGTCCGCAATTCCCCGCCTCCCCAAACTCTTGCCCAATCAGATTTACCGCAATCTCCCTCCACAACAAACGGGAAAGTCCGTGGTGGAACGGGGAGTAGGCGCAGCGGTGAAACAACAGCCAGGACCAAGGGTGAGCAAAGGCAGCAAATAGTAGCAGCAAAGCAATGTTAAATAAAATATTTAAAAGCAGTTTTACAATTTACAATATAAAATAACTTCGGAGGACTAACTTTCAACGCGCGTCCAATGCGCGAAACGCGAACCACGGAAGTTAACGCCTCCACTAGGTCAGATGACCGAGCATCCGCAATTCCCCGCTTCCCCAAACTCTTGCCCAATCAGATTTACCGCAATCTCCCTCCACAACAAACGGGAAAGCCCGTGGTGGAACGGGGGAGTAGGCGGAGCGGTGAAACAACGGCCAGGACCAAGGGTGAGCAAAGGCAGCAAATACTAGCAGCAAAGCAATGTTAAATAAAATATTTAAAAGCAGTTTTACAATTTACAATATAAAATAACTTCGAAGGACTAACTTTCAATGCGCGTCCAATGCGCGAAACGCGAACCACGGAAGTTAAAGCCTCCGCTAGGTCAGATGACCGAGCGTCCGCAATTCCCCACCTCCCCAAACTCTTGCCCAATCAGATTTACCGCAAACTCCCTCCACAACAAACGGGAAAGCCCGTGGTGGAACGGGGAGTAGGCGGAGCGGTGAAACAACGGCCAGGACCAAGGGTGAGCAAAGGCAGCAAATAGTAGCAGCAAAGCAATGTTAAATAAAATATTTAAAATCAGTTTTACAATTTACAATATAAAATAACTTCGGAGGACTAACTTTCAACGCGCGTCCCATGCGCGTCATCTAAGATACTTGCAAGAGTGAGATGCTTTCCCATGCTGGTCATGAGAAACGAGAGATTTGGAAGTCCACATAGGCCTCACATTGGTGTAAGTAGATACAAAGCAACCATCTACAGCAAATACCTGAAGTCGAGATTGGTACATGTACAGGACAATAAAGCATCATTTCACTAGTTGTAAATTGGTATTGTATTAAGTCAGAGGAAAGGTCAATATTAGAGAAAAGCATTTTAAAAAGAGCCTTTGTCATTACATATTTTAAATGAAATAAATTCTAGATCAACATCAAATATAATGTAATTAAATCAATTCAGATAGAGAATATCTGGAACTTTCACCGAACGGTATTACATGTAAATAGCTAAGAATTGAAATACCCTACTACCACAATTTTTCCCAACATTCAGATGTGTATAATATTTTTAATTTCCATTAAAAAAATTGTTTTCTATTTTTCATAAACTATAGAAACTTTAGTAATATATTGGGAGTTTTCAAGATCGTATCTTATTTTTACACATTTTTGCACTGATTTTCTACAATTTCATTAGTATTTGGATGGGCGCTTCACTTAACTTACAGACTCAAACCAAAAAGGTGGCGGGAACCTGCTTTGGTCTGTTGCGCGGACTCATACCTATCCTGGGCTTCTTTGATGCCCTGACGAGGCAGATCATCATCCAGGCTCTGATCATGTCAAGACTCGACTACGCCAGTTCATTGTATCTGGGACTTAACAAGTCAGAAATACAAGACTACTGAGAGTCCAGAATGCAGCAGCAAGATCTCTCCTCGGTCTGCAGAGAGCCTGCTCAGTGACAAGCACCATTCGCCCTCTCCACTGGTTGCCTTTGGCTAGGCGAGTCGAGTTTAAGGCACTGTGTATAGCCTTTAAAATTCTGAAATTGGCATCTACAAAAATCTTGAACGACCTACTTTTACCCTACACCCCCACGCGTTTGCTCCGTTCTATGGGACAATGCCTGGTAGTGATCCCCGCATGAGAAGGGTCGTTCCTTTTGGAACAGAGCTGCCATCCTTTGGAATTCTTTGCCGGCCCACATCCGAGGGCTCATTAATTACCTCCAATTCAGGAAAGCCATTAAAACTTTTCTTTTCCCCTCTCTGTAGGCCTTCTTATACCCTTCTGTGCGTGGCCATTTCTCTGCTGTTCAGCGCCAGGACGCCTCTTTTCTGGGGCAGCTGTAACGCTTTACAAAAAAAAACCTCAAATGTTACTAAGCGTACGTAAGAAATTCATTTATGCAATTTTGTTCATAGGTATTACTGATTCTTTATTTGTGTATTTACTTCATCTCACATTTTGATGGTGCTTCTATAACACTTGTCTGAGTTTTATGTGTCACTATGTCTAACATGTGCAAAGTGCACTTTCAGCTTTTCATTTAAATGTGCCATGTAGTATGATTTTTAAAAACGTGTTCCATCAATGTAAATACAACAGGACCTAGCACCTTAGCCTCACTGCAGCTGGAAACCAATGCATTGCTTTGGCTTCGCGACGCATCTTCGACAAGGATCCTCATAGCACCTTGCAACCAGTATTTAAGGTACTTTGTTGAGCAGGTCTAACTGGGTCACTGTAGCTGACCCATGCTCTATTGCAGTCGGACTGAACTTGTGGCTTTGTCCCAGTCCAGCGCAACCTGATTTCCAAAGTTGATTAGTGTTTTTCACATTATTTTCAATAAAACCTCAAAAACGTCATGACACCGCTTCTACTAATTAGATTTTTGTTGTTTTGGTTTTGTTTTATTTGTTAAATTTTGCTCTATTATTCCAAACTGGTTTGGGATCGTTTTGTGGTGTGTTTTAAGTGTGTTACTGTTTGAAATGTTGTATAAATACTTTACCCATTACCTCTAAGTTAAGTTGAGTTTGACTTCTCAGTGCCAAGCTATCAGGGGTGAGCACAAGTTAATTTGGGGCGTGCGTGTGCCTTTCCCAGACTAGGATTGTGGTTGCTGGTGGACCAGGGCTCACACCCCAGTCAACCAGTACCCAATGTCCTACAATATTCAAGTATTATAAGATTTCAGGCGTCACTAAACATGCAAATAGCATTAAGTGCTCCTCTCAAAGGCTGTCCACTAGAGGGTGTGGGGACTGGACCAAAGAGCAATTGGAGCCAAACAAGAGAGAGTCTGGATACAGAGGCAGCAGAAAATTAAGAAACAAATAATGAAATGGAAAGCTTCTTGAAACCACTTGAGAAGAAATGTGAGGTTTAAGAGGGATTCAGTGAATTTTAGGAAAGTGCTGCACAGACTTTAACCATCAGTGTTTGGAGGGAAGACTGGAAAATAACTTTAGGGAGGACAATGTTAGAGTCCTCTAGATTTTATCACTGGACACAAATAAAAATCTCCGAAAAACCTGTCTCAAAAATTCAGAGCCGAAGGGGATGGTAGTAGAAACATAACCTTCAAATTTGAACAAGTACAAATGTAGACGCAGGATTAAGCACAGTTCTAGTCACTAGCAGTTCTAGTCTCTAGTCATTAGATATTAAAGGCAGCATTGTAGAGTTGGTGCTACTTTACAGAGGTCAAAAGTTCTGTTGTTCCTAGAGATACTGCAAAGGAGAAGAGACACCTGTAGGCGTTCAGAGGTCAAGTAAGCTCAGTCTAAAAAAACCTGAGGCTAGAACCAGGGTAAGGTCCACATTTTCTGTTAATCTTCTATCATACATTGATTTTTGAAGACAAAATATGTCAAGATTACATACATTGGCGGACTTTCCATTTAGCCCACAAGGCATTGTCCCCTGCTTGATGATTTTCTGACAGCTCCACCTTTTATAACCTCCATGCAAAACATTGCAGTCTCCAAAAAGCTGAAATGCCATTGATGCACAGGGAGAATAGTCCTTAAGTGACAGGTGAGTTGCTCGACTTGATATTTTTGCCAGAATTTCTACATTGTGTCGCCAGGAGCACTTTTGTTGAAAATTCCTCACCAACAGTCCCAGCAATTTAAAATACTGCAGCCGTGTGCCCAAAGAGCTGGGATAAGTGGGACCTCTACCATCGCAACAGATTGGCATCTGGCTGTCAGGTTTGAAATTATGTCATCAATTTTTTCTTTCTTTTCTTGTGTGCATACCCTTTTCATATATCCATGCTTCAGTTTGGTTAACAACACCCACCGCCCCTGCCAGTCCTCATCTGGAATGATTGCCTCTAAGGGAGTATTAGTTTCATCAGAAAAAAGGGGCTGATTTATTATTTTCCAGAATAAACCACTATTTTTTAGGGATTCTGGATCTACAAGTTGAGCCAAGGCATCATCTTTCAGATTCCTTTTCCTTTCTAGAATGGTTTTTTTGTACACTTTCCTGGCATTTGCTATAGCTGCTCTGTCTTTAGGGATAGTTTTTAATGCCTTTAGTAATACACCATGTGCTTTAGAACAATTCTTGTCAAACCATCTATTTCCATCTAACGCCTTCTGGCTAGATTTAACCTGGAGGCTACGATTAATTTCAGTACAAATCTGATCAAATGCTAATATAACCTCCTTGGGATCTGGGTTTTCCGCTAAACATGTAGAGACTTCAGCTTCCACTTTAAGTAAGACCTCTTTGTGGAAAGTTTCAGGGACTATCTTTGTCCACTTCAGCCTATGATTCTGGTCTTTGGCTTTAAGATTCAGGCCCCCACTCCCTTTTTTTCTGATTTGAGAGAAATTAACTCAGAATTCTTAAAAACAAGTACGACAGGATTATGATCACTAAAAGCTGACACCTCAGTACAATAATTTAACACACTATTTAACAAAAAAGAAGACAAAAAAATATAATCTATAATAGTACCCTTTTCTTTGCCCTTGAACGTAGGGTACCTAATGTTTCCATCTCCACATCCAGACTCATATAAATTCCATTTAGCAAGAAAAAGCTCAAGGTAGTCACCCTGCCTAGTATGTTCTGGGTGAGCAGTTGAGGAAAAGGGAGGGCCTTCCTCATCCCTCCTAATACATGGTAAGGTACATGGATGTATATTAAAGTCCCCTAATAACATTAACTCAAAAGTATTTAGATTTATACTATAGACTGACAGAAATTTATCCAAGTCATCCAAATTTTGACTTGTGCATTCATTAGCATGCGAATTATAAAAATTTATAAAAAGGATCTTGGCCTTATTCTGAGTAGAAAGCTCAACAATTAGACAGTTTACTGAACCCGAATGGCACTGAGTTAAGGTTCCTTTAATGTCCAATTTAAAGAGACTTAATAGGCCCCCCTTAGATCTTCCTGCCACGCTATTTGTGGCTGGAATACAAAAATGGTAATAGCCATCCAGGGCAAAGCTGTTCGATTGGTCCCAAGTCTCTTGTAAAGCGATGACTTTAAAAGATTTTAAAGTCCTCTCCCATTCGGCTAGCCCGGTCTTGTTCTTTAAGCCAGCGATGTTCCATGTGGCAATCTTAAGAGACGATGCTGGAGACTGAGAAGAACACCCCACGGCATTTTGGCAGTCAATCATTTTCCTCCAAGGTGGATAAAGCAGCATACCGATTGTGAAGAGGTAGGGCATTAACGGTCTGCCTGTTAATCAAGTCAGCGCGATTTGACTCCCCACTGATTTGAGACCGGGACATATACTCAAATAAATTCGGAGCACGAGCAACCATCCCTCTACCATTCTCATTTAGAGGGTGCCCTTGCACATGTAACGGGCGACATTGGGTATTTACCACGTGATTATAAAAATAACCAAGAGGTCTAACACAGACCGCATTTTCTAGGGCTGGTAAGTTGGCCGCTCTGAGGAGAACTGTTGCCACATGTTGCGGATATTTAAAATTTATAATAATACAGTCTCCTCCTGTATTCTTAGGGCCATTGCCAATCCAACTAACTCTACGGGTAAATAAAATGTCATTAGCAAGGGCACATGGAAATCCACAATTCTTATTCAACCAAGCAAGCGTCTTGTTTTTGAGAGCAAGATACGTTTCTAACCCAGGACCTTTAAACCTCTGGGACATTTGTTAGAACCACAGTATATGGTACACACTCTGGCGGGAGATTAATAAAATCATCGCTTCTAGATTTACTTCTTCCAGCAGTGGCTGCCCCTCTTATAGTGTCCTGAGTGCTCCTTTATAGTGTTTGTGGTGGACTAGATATATTGTGAGCACTGGCAGTACCTACTGGCAATAAGGACGAGGATGGGGCATTTGGCACAAATACAGTTAGTGGAGCCTGAACAGTAGCCCCCAAGGCCTCCCCCCTATTACCGATTATAGAGTGTGTAGCTGAATCCACCAGGCGATTATCCATGGAGCCTGATGAGTCTGATTGGGCACTCGATAAAACAGTAGACCGAGTCAGACAAGATTCTACAAGGCCTTCCATTCTAGTAACCCTAAGAAGCACAGATTCTACCTTAGCCACTAAGGGACTAATCAATGCTTCCAATTTAGACTCAAGGATTGTAACCAAGAGATCAATTTGACTTGGGAGCAGCTTAGTCCCCTCTATGCTATTAGTGGACTCAGGAATATTTCCCCTATTAGTAGTAATTGGGCCAGTTTTTTTAGGCTTCCGACCCCCTACTTTCTTAACAGGCCCCTTCCTGCAAGCACGCACCGCTCTCATAGTGGGAGATTGAATTATAGGAGACCTTAGTGGTGGTGTCCGATCCTGTACTAGGATAGGATCGGAACAATAATCCTGCTCAACCACTGATCCATCAGTATTTAGATCATTCTCATTATTAGAAATGGTCGGGGCACTATGAGGCATTGGTGAAGGAGATAAACACTGCCCTAAGGGAGATGTTTCTGGGCTAGCCCTAGTTAATGATAATCTCCTATCTTTGTTAATTTTACTAACTACTTTAACAAGATAGTTGTCCAGAGTCCTTGAGTCATTATTTGTGACCGTTTTGGCGGCCCTTGGTTTGGACATGGTGGAAGGAGCAAAAACAATAATACCTCAATAAGTTAGCCGGTTACCAAATAGGCAGGAAGCCCCCACAATAATACACAGCCTACAGGTATAGTATACAGAGTAAGAGACAGGTTTTAGCTGTGTACCTTGCTAACAGCCCAGAGTCCTGGTCCAGGTTTCTCTACATCAGTTGACCACAACGATAGTCCATGGCCCTGCCCTGCCTCCTCCTGCCCCGGACGGCCACAGACGGCCCGCCCTTTGCCCGGGCTTAGCCCGGCGCCGCCCGCGCGCGTCCCGCGACGCGGAGGGAGCCGTTTGGTTTTAGCGCCTCCGGGCGCGGAAGTGCTGCCGGGTGGGGGCGGAGTCACTGGGGTTCCTGGGAGCCGTAGTCCTGTGCTCCCAACGTATGGCGGCAAGTCGAGAGCAGCAGCGGCGAGGTAAGTGACCAGCACCCGCCCCAACACACGGAAGAGAGCGTCTGCCCCCTCGCGCTCCCCAGCGGAGTCCAAATGGAAAGCTGCCACTCGTTTTCAGTATTGGCCGAGGACTCCCGCTCCACCGACGGAGCCGTTTGGTTTTAGCGCCTCCGGGCGCGGAAGTGCTGCCGGGTGGGGGCGGAGTCACTGGGGTTCCTGGGAGCCGTAGTCCTGTGCTCCCAACGTATGGCGGCAAGTCGAGAGCAGCAGCGGCGAGGTAAGTGACCAGCACCCGCCCCAACACATGGAAGAGAGCGTCTGCCCCCTCGCGCTCCCCAGCGGAGTCCAAATGGAAAGCTGCCACTCGTTTTCAGTATTGGCCGAGGACTCCCGCTCCACCGAGGGAGCCGTTTGGTTTTAGCGCCTCCGGGCGCGGAAGTGCTGCCGGGTGGGGGCGGAGTCACTGGGGTTCCTGGGAGCCGTAGTCCTGTGCTCCCAACGTGTGGCGGCAAGTCGAGAGCAGCAGCGGCGAGGTAAGTGACCAGCACCCGCCCCAACACACGGAAGAGAGCGTCTGCCCCCTCGCGCTCCCCAGCGGAGTCCAAATGGAAAGCTGCCACTCGTTTTCAGTATTGGCCGAGGTCTCCCGCTCCACCGAGGGAGCCGTTTGGTTTTAGCGCCTCCGGGCGCGGAAGTGCTGCCGGGTGGGGGCGGAGTCACTGGGGTTCCTGGGAGCCGTAGTCAGTTTATGTTCATATAACATATAAAGTAGTCTCAATTCAGAAATCTGAATACTGAAGAAGCAAATTATGTATTGTGAAGATGTGATATGAATCTAAATATGCAATATAAAATTTAATAAGATTAAATAGAAACTAAGGCCCACATGTATCAACATTTGTAATAATGATTACTTAATTGCGATTTTCTGTTAATTGTAATTAGGTAATGGCTATTACAAATGTATTAAACTCCAAGCGTTTCATATAGCGATTTGTAGGGGGTGGCAAATTGACCTACCTCATTAATATTGATGAAGAAGGTCACAATTTGCGACCCCCTACGAATCACTCATATCACAGGGATGGTGGCCTGATGGGGTCAGCAGGCCACCATGTCCATGATTGCTTTTAAATAAATATATATCAATCAAGGGGAGGGAAATAGAAGAAGCTGTGATCCATTCGGCTTCCAGCTAATTAGTGATAATCAAAGGGAATGGATCACTTGTAGCTGGCACCAGGGTTCGGATAGTTGTTTCCGATATTTGGTAAAAAACCCTCGTTCACGTAAGACAGTTCGTGGGCGGTATATCTTGATTCTCAGCCTTGATATTTAAATACGTGACAGCATCATCATAGGGTTTTTCCCATGCTTCCTCCAACCCGGAGGGAACCACTGGTCGTTCCAGTAGTTTAAATAAAGCAATCTTTTTTTTTTTTTTTTAAATGAAGCCCGTTTTCCTCAAAGGAAAATGGGTTGCATTTAGAAAAAAAATGAAAACTTTTATTTTCATGTTTTAAGAATAGGCAGTGGTCCGTGGGATCTCCTGGACTTTTGGAAGGTCAGAGGACTGAACCTGTTTCTGACATCTAAGAAAAGCCTAGGAGACTGGGCTGGCTCTCCCTCATGACAAAGAGGTGGACACCAAGGGTCATAAGACAAGCCTCTTGCTAGAGTTACAGGAACAGCGGGCTTCAAGAGGCCATTTCCTGCAGCTGACCAGTGGAAACTGCACTCTGTCTGGACTCTCCTGTTGGCCACTTTTTTAAATAGCTACTTCCTTTGCTTACTTGCACAGTAAAGCTCATACATCTACGAGAACACCGTGAAATTCACTATCATATCAATCATGTTTTTTCTGTGAATAGCTAAGAATCTGTTATGGTCAAAGGCTGGTGAGGACACTACTTTTGTAATTACTTATCTATTTATTCAATTTTTAAAATGCTCTAGTATCTCGTTTAATTTTTTTAATTTAATGGTTTTATTGGATTGTACATTATGATGGTTTTAATTAACTATATACAATAAAGATTACTTACTTTTGTTGGCCTCTGTGAGTCCCTAAATGTCTCCCCTGAGGTCTTTGGGTAGGTATTTGGGAAAGTCTTTGGAGAGGTGGGTTTAGAAGTGTATTCCTGTGATGGATTGGGACTTAAAAGCCTCAGGTTAGAAGGTAAAATCTTTTATCCAGACTAATTTGGCTAGTGTATGCGATCCGTGCTCCATCACGGTCTGCCTAAAATTGTGCCTAGGTCCTTCTCTACTGCATCCATCAGCTATCAGTGGTGCTTTGTTCTTTTCGGTGTTTTTTCTATATAATATGTTAATAATTCATATCTCCAGTTCTCCTTATTGGATTTTCTGTCATCTTGTAGTTATTTTGTTTATTATATTTTGCCTTTGCTTTGCATTTTGATTTTATTAATGTTTTAGTACATAATGAATAATACTTTACACATTGCCTCTAAGTTAAGCCTGTCTGCTCTGTGCCATAGCTACCGGGGGGATGATCTTAGGTTTAATTAATCACTTTAGTGGTTCACCTTGACTATTGTTGCAAAACCAATGCACATAGGGGCAGATCTATATTGGAGATGCGCCACTTTTACGCCGCCGTTGCGTCACTTTTGTGACGCAGCGGCGGTGTAAACCCTGCGCCACGTTGCGCCATATTTACATCGTGATGCATCTATGGAGATGCGTCACAATGTAAAGCCCTGCGCCACGTAAAACCTGCGTCAGGTTTCACGTGAGCGTGTCGGCAGAGGGGGGGGCGTTCCGTCGCAGGAACGCCCCTGAAAAGTGACTCAGTCAAATCTATAAGATTTGACTGAGTCACTTTCCCAACGCTGATGCGCCAAAACCCTGCGCCTGCTTGAAGCAGGCGTAAGGCTTGACGCACCATGTTAGGGATAGGGTAGGTTGGAACAGTGCTGGAGTTGCGTCGCGCTTGCGACGCAACTGAAGCACTGCGCCAACCTTACGCCATCGGATGCGTCACGCATCTGTTTATTCCTGCGCCATGATGCGCCGCATTGTAAATGCGGCGCATCATGTGTGGCTCAAGGGTAAACTTGCGTGAGGTATCATTCCTGGCGCATCCTTGCTGATTTGCAGGGATGCGCCAGGAAACATAAATCTGCCCCATAATGTGTGCAAACATTTGCCCCCTCTAACCGTAAGGTTAGAGGGGGCAGCAGAAGTCTCTCATACCGAGCATCGAAGCTCTTGAATAAGCTACCATCCAGCATAAGGTTCCAGAACTCCAGGTTCAGGAAAATGCTAAAGACCTGGCTTTTCCTTGCCAGGTAATGAAGCTGCTTTTACCAGTCAAATATCTGCTCCCTGGCTACATACAGCGACAAGACGCCTCAGCATTTGTGCGCTCCACAAGTTTATAACTTACTTACTAATTGCTGATAAAGTCCACCCTGGATTCTGACAAGACTGAGAACTGCAGACCAATATCATTGCTCCCAGACATTAGTAAGATCATAGAAAAACTGGTAAATGACTATTTGGCTAAGTTCCTTGAGATGCACAACCTCCTGCACCAGACACAAACGGGCTTTCATCCCCAGTGCAGTACAGAAACAGCCCTTTTATCACCTCGCGAGATCTAAAAAAAAACATTAGACCAGGGACGGACAGATGCGTTCATTTTTCCTGATTTGAGCACAGCTATTGACACTGCCTCCCCTGTCATTCTCTGACATAGCTTGGAGGAAGTAGGTATTACTGGAAGAGCACTAAGGAGGCTTTCTTCATTTCTGGACAATAGAACTTCAGGGTCAGGAAAGGGCCTTGTCTTTCGGAGATTCATCAGCTTAAATGTGAGGTGCCTCAGGGATCATCGCTGAGCCCCAGTTTATTTAATTCTATGTTTGCCCTTTAGCAGACATTATTTGTTCTTCAGGCATTACCTTGGTGTTGTACACTGACAACATCCATATCGTTGTTTCCCTACCCTCCACTACCAGCCTAATCTCGGAGACTCCATCCAGCAGACTTGTGGTACCAACAAGCATAGTGACGCTGCCCCTATCAGATGCCTACTCCTTAATGCCTGGTCACTGATTAAACACAGCATGGAATACTCACTTTTTATCGAAGAACACAATATTAAGATGGCATTTATAACTAAATCCTGGACGGACAATGCATCAGGTCCTGACATTATCAATGCCCCGCCCCCTAACTTTCTCTGCCACACGCTGGACAGACCATTAAGGAGGGGTGGAGGGTTGGCAGTTATCTATCACAACAGCCTAGAACCAACATTCACTATTGCCTCCAACCATACCTGTGAAGCATTGTCTTTAAGTGTTAGGTTCTCCCCCCAGGACACATTTAAAGCCATGCTTATTTACCACCCCACTGGTCCCAGAGGCACCTTCCTCGATTCAATTGGTACGCTTCTTGAGGAGGGGCTGTGCGCGAATTCATTCACAATCAGGGGGGACTTCCATTTGGAGGATCTCGCAGACTTGGATAACATGAGATTGATTCATATTATGAATGGTGGGGATTTAGAACAGCGGGTACATGGCCCCTCTCATATTGCTGGGCATACTTTAGACGGAATCTTTTCCACCAACTTCAGCCTCGATGTTACGGAGATACTGCCACTCCCCTGGACCGACCACGCTGCCATTATATTTACTCTTTCACGAACTCCACTCAATCAATCTGAAACTACGCCCAAGGAGAAAATTGTTATACGGGCCAGGAAAAACATAACCAGCACTGACTTTGGGAACTTTTTGAGAGACACTGCCCCAAGTCTCTCAGAAAGTGTGGAAATAGCCACTGCCTCTTACTCGAGATGGATCGAGGCCGCTTGTAATAAATTTGCCCCAGTCAAATTGCTTACCCCTAAGCGAGCCCTTCCCTCAGCCCCCTTGTTCTCTGATGATCTACAAAAGCACTAAACGATCTGTAAGAGGCTGGAGCGGGTGTGGAGAGAAGGGTACAATGCCAAGAATAAAGAAGCTTATAAAGTAAGCCTCACTAATTATACAAAACTACTCCTAGATGCCAAAATAGCATGCTATGTGGAGCAAATTAATGACGCCAAATCCTCTTCAAAAGAACTATTTAGGACCATAACTAACCTTACGAACCCTGTCAAACACAAAGTCGACAGCAGTGCAGCACTCTGTGAAGGATTAGCCTCCTTCTTTCAGAACAAGGTGGAAGCTATTTTCTCATCCTTCACCAACCAGCAAGGAGGAAGGGGGAGGTGGCAGTCAGGCCAATATCCGAGGCCACCAACATGCCACCTATTTTAGAAGGTTTCACACCACTTGTGACCCGGGAGGTAATCAACCTTCTGATGGCGATCCGGTCTGGGTCCCCACTAGACCCTAGTCCAGTATTGGTGATTAAAAGCTCCCCAGATGTTATTGCCGCCACCCTTACGCCACTGTTTAATATCATTATGGAGTCATGCTGGTACCCAAAATCTTAGTAATCAGCCTCTATACTTCTACTGATAAAAAATTCTAACCTGGACCCCAGTGATCCTAACAACTATAGACCCATCTCACGACTCCCTGTGCCGGCAAAACTGATAGAGAAGGCTATAAATGTGCAATTGAGCACGTCCCTTCAGAGCAACAATGTGCTTGATCCGACGCAGTTTGACTTCCGTGCAGGACACAGCACGGAGCTACCTCTAATCAAAGCCACAGAGGAGGTACGAGAGGCGGTGGACCAGGGAGGCATAGCGATTATGATTATGCTGGATTTGTCAGCGGCCTTCGATATGGTCCATCATGAAATTCTGATGGACCATCTGTCGATGGCTGGGGTACAGGGCAGGGCCTGGAAATTCCTGAAATCTTTCCTGACTGAGAAAACGCAAACTGTGGACTTGGGAGGGGGGGGGGGGAGATGTCGAAATCTTTTACCCTTCCTTGTGTCGTGCCACAAGGGTCCTCCCTTAGTCCCACGCTTTTTAACATATATGTCAGCCCGCTGGCCGTCCTGATATGATCATTCCGGCTGCAAGCTACATCCTACGCGGACGACACATAAATTGTTTTGTCCTTACAGCGAGGCAAAGAAGCTGAAACGGCCTCAAGATGCCATGATTGTATGACATCAATCCCTGGGTGGATAGCCACGAACTGCCTGAAACTTAATGCTGGCAAAACAGAGGTTATTATATTTGGGAAGAATCCCAACCTCTGGACGCCAGATATGTGACCCGTCGAAATGGGTAAGCCTCCAGGACCATCTGTGAAAGCCAAGAATCTGGGGGTAATTATGGACAATAAACTCACCTTTGGCGATCAGGTCAGCGGGGTGGTTTCGACGTGCTTTTTCCTCCACAGAATCCTGAGGAAAATAAAATTCTTCCTACCAGAGGACAGCTTCAGGACTGCAGTCTCAGCCATCATTTTGTCATGGCTGCACTATTGTAACAGTCTGTACTTGAACCTTCAGAAGAAGCACTTGTACAGACTCCAGCTGGCGCAAAATGCGGCAGCCAGGCTGCTAACGGGCACGCCTAGGTTTGTCTCAGTTAGAAACGGACTTCGTCACCTGCACTGGCTTCCAGTTAAACAGTCCTTGATGGGCACTGGACCAGAATATCTGAGAAAGTCGCATTAAATGATATGACCCTGGAAGAATATTGTGCTCCTCGGTAGGAAAACAAGTGATCGCCCCCCTAAGTGAAAAGAGCGAACTGGGGCGGCAGCAGTTTCATAGTCGGTGCCGCAAAAGCTTGAAACAACCTACCAGTGCAGCTCAGGAATTCCACTGAGCTCCTTTCTATCAGGAAGGGGTTGAAAACGTGGCTGTTCTCTGAATAACCCTCCGTATCCATTGAAACCGGTTAGACAGTGCTCCGCGCCAGGACACACTTGGGTATAAGTGCGCTTTAGAAACTTTAATAACATAACATAACATCTGCCTGTAGAAGATGAACAACTGGATGACAACTAGTTGCCTTAAATGGAATGGCGAAAAAAATGAGTTTTTTTGTTATTGGAAACAATCCAGCACTGTGGGACACAATCTCTGACCTTTGTGCCTGGGTGACCACCCACCCTTTCCCCAGAACGAAAGTAAAGAGCCTGAGGGTACTAAAGGATAAAGACTTTACCATGGCAGGCCGGACAAAGAAATTGGCACAGACATGTTTTGGTCTCCTGAGAGCCCTTAGAAAGATGATTAAATGGCTCCCTTTGGATGCTCAGAGAGTGGTTGTACAAGGTCTTGTACTTCCACACTTCCACTGTGGTAACTCCCTCTAGCCAGGGAGCACTGCCTAACAGCTGGGCTTACCAAAAACACATCAACAACTCAAGAAAATAGGCTCTACCTTAACATATATCAATGGATCAAGGAGATCTCTCTGATTAAATAGCCAAATTTGCCACCATAAAGAGAGGAACACACACTCATAGAAGGCATCAGGCAGTTGATGATGAAAATTATAATATTTTTATTATTATTTTTTTTATATAAATCATATAAGGTAAAGAATTCAATCAGTGGGTTTACAAATAGCTCCTAGACAGAAGATAAATACACATATGATAATTAATAATGCACAATACACATAGTAATCAAAAGTGGGCCCCCTTCGGGGGTAGAAAAGAGTAAATGTATAATTAAATAACAATCAAATAATCAGGCATACAATACATTCATACACAATCAATCTTAAATGGTAAAAGCATACATTGACTCTTAATTAAAAGTAGAGGGAAAAAAAAGGTGAGCAGAGGGGAAATCTCCTCGTAGTGTAAGGGTGTCTAGGGTCAGGCACCACTAGCTCATAGGGGGGGGGATGCGTCAGGACAAATGCAGTGGGACACGCCGACGCGCGTTTCGGTGCAATCACCCATAAAAATGGGGTGCCACCTTCTTCAGGGCGTTTTCTTTGATGTCAGGGGGCCTGCAGATACATAACATATAAAAAAGGCGAAAATTAAGAAAAAAGAAATGGAAGAGAGAGGTAATAAATTGCAACACATAATTGGAGCTTTACACATTCTAATTGATAGTGCAGTAAATTTAAAGTAAATCAAATATAATAATGCAACAACTTAATTCTCAAGTCACAGATAGACCAGACTTTAGGTGGCAAATAGATATTCATATTCGGTACAACATAAGTAAATTAGATATTAAAGATTTCGACCAATGTTCAAAGAACAATCTAAATCTGGAGAAACAATATTTTTGCACCTCGTTGGTCATCTTGCATGGGATGGACCACCCATGAATGAACCAAAGACAGATCAGAAAAACTACGCATCAACAGGATAAGAAACCTCACTAATTATACAAAACTACTCCTAGATGCCAAAATAGCATGCTATGTGGAGCAAATTAATGACGCCAAATCCTCTTCAAAAGAACTATTTAGGACCATAACTAACCTTACGAACCCTGTCAAACACAAAGTCGACAGCAGTGCAGCACTCTGTGAAGGATTAGCCTCCTTTATAACGGAAAGGAATGTAAATAGAGACAGGGTTGGCATCACACTGCAAGCACTTGTACAGACAAGATGTTTGGTCTTTTTCCGAGCTGTCTGATTCGGAAGATGTAAAAACAGCAAGGTGCGGCCAGAAGGCAACAATAATTGTTATTTGATAACGTTTATTACTCTTCACAGCCCATATAGGCACTAAGGGTCACTAATGCCCCCTTTAAACCAGCCGGGGAATTTCAGATAAGCGCAGCTTTCAGGGGAGGATATTTGGGGTGGATTTTTTCTTTCACTTTTCCTCTCCACTGCCTTTTGACATTGAAACCTTATAGAGGGAACGGGTCGTACCTGTCAGTAGTGCAGCAGGTGCAGTGGTTTTATGACCCCACTGCACCCCGATTACAGCTGTTTTACAACTAAAACAGGAGAGTGGGGCACATTTCCCTCCGTTGCTTTAGGGCCCATGAAACCCGGCACATGCAACAGTTTCCTTTGGCAGCGAAGGTGTTTTCCCCTTCAACAACCTTGCACGTAGCTAGCACAATGCAAACAGCAGAACTAACAGCCAAGGCGAACAAACATTGGCATAGCCAATAGGTCTCACTTTTGGGACCTTATAAGTATTTAGTTATTCAGTACAATATCCTTAGTGCAACAACAACTGTTGCATGGCAACACACTTATAAGGTCCCAAAGGCGAGACCTATTGGCTCTGCCAATGCTTGTTTGAATCGGCGTCACAGTCTAAGGTGTATCAACGTTTTCCACTTTCTTACACTTTGACAGCCATTGATAAAGACATACACAAGAATCTGCGTGATATTCATTTTCCTTGACCCGTTGATCATATGTAAATACATTGACTCCCGGCACTAGACTCACATGAAATGTTCTTATATTAAACGGAGCACGGAAGTTGTGCTGACAGAACCCAAGACATTACAGATCAAAAATAGCCACTTTCTGTATTTTCGGTGAAATGTGAAAACATTCGGCAAAGGCTTCCTTTTACAATGATAGATGCTTAGGGATGGGGAATAAGGAAGGACATGGAATGTAGTGCATCTGATTCTCCCAGTTATTTGTCATTCCTGCCTGCATTTTAACTCAAGGATTTCAGCTCCTTTGAACAAGTGGCACCCCCTGGGGAAACTGTACGTGCATTCTTTGTTAGCTCAGTACATGCAATCTGTATGGACCCAGTACTAGCATTACTCGGCCAATCGGATATTGCAAGTACCTCATAATGAGAGCTTTGGTGCACTAACGTGCACATTTCAGCGGGAAAAACACTTACTTTAGCATTTATGCTTGTAAAGCCTGGCATCTCTTTGTAGCAAAGAATTAAAGGCCTGTGTATATTCGTCCTGCTCGCCATGGTCTCGAAGTAGAAATGGATGCTGCAATTGTAATTTTAGCTCCAGTCCCTCAATCAAAATCATGTTTCTGTGTGCACATAGCCAGCTTCCGTGCCTCAGATTTTAAACAAATGTAATTATAGATCCAAATTGCACATTTCTTTTCATTCAGTGTGTTCCGCGTTGTTTACGAATCCCCATCGTCTCCCCCATCACTTCCAGATCACTGAAATCTGGTGGTCTCAACAGGGGTCCACACACCCTACCTGTGTGCATCATCTCACACTTGCTGCTGCAAAAAAATGTACCATGTAAGTACTTCTGTTTCGTGGAAATAGACCAGAACTAAAGAACTATAAAAAAAAAGCACGTCCATTGCAATTGAAAAAACCCACTCTCATCTTGAAAAGGGACAATTAGATGTTAGAAATAAGAATCAATGAAGATCAAAGAGTGTGTTTGTAATAGAACAGCCTCAACTTGTATTGGGTAAACACTGGCATGCATGATGGGCCTGAAAAGCATTTGAAACAGTGGCAATATATGGTCATTTGTGTGTGGCTCAATAGGTATAGTAGGTTGTTTCTTATGCCAAGGTACGCAACCTATTGATTTAAATTAACTTCACAGCATAGAGAAGCAGATGGTGAGTGCAGTCAAACATGTTTTATTATTCAAATTCATCTCTGAAGTGTGCCTTAGTTTGCTTTTCAAAACTGCAGCTCTTCATGTATTATTAATTTGTGCTCAATTAAAAGTATAACGTGCCCAGGATCCTATAACTAAAAAGTAGGGAAAGCGAAGTGCAAAAGCATCAATGCTGGATTCCAAAAAGTCTTACAATAATAAAACAGTGGGAGATGCTACTGCAGGTCATATATCAACTGAGTGGGGTAGTAAATTGTGATCTCTGCATATTCTGTTATTACCAGAAAGCCTCAAAATTGAGATTTTTCAGCCTGTCTGCCTTCCTCAAGCTCATAATTTTTATGTTAGGAATTTCATCATAGTGTTATGTTAGGAATTTCATCATAGTGATGTGGAGCCAAATATCCATTCCATACGTACAAACCGAATAGCATGACTTGCAGGCAAAAGAAGACTGGCACAGGATTGGAAACCTTACTGAAGAAGTCAATTCCATAAAAGTTAGACAATGTGACATTGAACGCTTGAGCATTTATGCACGGAATATTCAGAACTAGCAATACTACTTATAGTAATTGTTACTAAGGACATTTTTTGGAGCTCACTAATTGAGATCATTCATTAGTATTTCCATTAGAGTCTAAAGTGATGGCTTTAAAATGTTTTCTTACATTGTCAAAAGTTAGTTTCCTGTCCTATAAAGCTGACTGATTATTGCCTGAGAGCACTGCCCTATATAAATGACTGTGCTCACCCACAGTGGTTAGTTTGCATTTGAATTGACATAGGAAACTACAGCCATAGACCATGGAATTTTACAGCCCGATTCACAAAGGTTAACTGAGACTAGAGCCTAACTTTACGACTTTTGGTATTCACAAAGGGCATTTATGAGTAGGAAAGTTAGATTTTTGTCTCAGTTAAACGTAAGTTTTGTTCATAAGTTTAACTGAGTTAAACTTTTGTCTCCGTTTACCTTTGTGAATCAGGCTCCTAGTGTGGGTATATGATCTAATCTTATACATTTTGTAATGTATGCTAAGCTTTTTTTATATCGGATCAGGAAGCAGAGATACATATATTTCAGTCATACCTCTGCAGGGAACCCTTGAGGAGCTGGTCTTGCAGGTGAGATACGATCTCTTCTTTTTAGACTGATTTTTGGTACTGTTCTAATCAGAATCCATAGACATTTAGAAGTAATAAAATGAATATCGCTTTCAAGCATATTAAATGAAAGATTTTTTTAAAGTAATTTCACGCTGGAATTTCTGGAAAAATATGTCATCCACCCTACTGTTCGGGATATCTCACTTTCTTCATTGTGATCCAAACAGCTGTGTGATGAGTGTTGATGTCCAGTAGTAAAGGCTTGATGTAGACTAATAGGGCTTTGTTTTTACTACTCTATATCTATTTATTTTCATTTTTTCCATCCATTAGTTATTTTGCTTTATACAAGTAAGTAGCAGATATAAGGAGAGTTGTTAGATGTTCTTTTTTGAAACGTTTTTAATGTATGTGAGTTTTGTGGGGTTTAATTCAGGTGCGTGGTGTTTCCCAATTTTCTTCTATTCAAATATTTCTGCCCCTTGGATAAAGAACTCCCCAACATGCGTTAAGTTTTTTGTAGTTGTTTGTTTCTGAAGCCAAAATAAAACCTATTACTTAGCGTGATTGAAATTTAAGTCGTATTTTCTCAAGATATTCTTTAAGTGGTTTCCAACACAAAATAAGAAGCTATATCGATGGTGAAGCCATGTGGGACATAGCAATAGGGTATGATAGGGTTTATGGTCCTAATTGTACTCTCTGGCCTTTCTCATGTAGGAATTAGATAAACCATTTAATGTCTTTTGGGTCTACGCCTGCGATTTCTACATGCATCAATATTGCTTGTCCGCTGTGTCAAAAGCTACAAAAAGTTCTAAAAGTATTAGAAGACCAAATTAAATGTTAAGTGTTTTTGAGTAGGTTGTCAGCTATGTCTGACAAGGCAATTTCTGAGACATGCTCTGCCCTAAATCCAGTTTAGGTGGTGTCTAAAATTCCATATATTTCCATGTGCGAATGTAGTTGCTCAGTGAGCAAAAGAAACATGTGGTTGGGGCTTTAATTAATCTCAGTCACTGATAATTAACTGGGCCTCATTCTAATACAATGCCTTTTAAACCACAGTGCAGCATTAGACAGAGACCTTCATTTGTAAATCACGCTTGATCCTCATCCAACAGAAATTTCCCTTGTGGTTCAATATCTTTGCTACACAATTGTGATACAATGTTGCTGCAGCCAGGATCTTGCTTTGCAAATGTAGGATTTCCTTTAACAAGAACAGTTGTTTCTTTTAGATGTGTTTGGAAGACATTACGGATAGGGAAAAATGTTTAAGAACATTGAGCTGCATAATAAAATAAACTCAGAAATATGTGAACATTTAGTAAGAACTCTCTTAAAGTCTGTTGGATTTCTATATGGTTCCAACTACCCTCACTCAATCTCTCCACCGACTACGGTGACAGTCACTTGTTGGCACAGTGCACCGAAAAAGATCATAAGGGAGAGTAAAATCATCATGGTAATTCCACTTTCATGTAGACGATGGCAAGAGCATTTGTCAGGCTTTCTGGGATTTCACACCTGAAAGCTCATTGTGATCACTGTGCTGTGGGATATCTGGGAAGGAGGGCACATCGAGGCATTTGAGGATCATAAAGTAGAGTTCTCTCTTCACAGACTCAATTTTACTGCTTCCTATAGATTAGACATACACTTGACACTTACATTTAAGACCATAGCGATAGACCAGAGCTCAATCCACTTGAAGGCAAATTAACTCTATACCCTATGATAAGAAAATATGTTTCTAATATACATAGGTCACTGGTGATCAATATCACAACCCCTTACAAGAACAAAGAGAGAAATGTCAATAGAATATAGGACTGGTAGATAAGGCTGCATGGGTCGAGGACAAACTAGCACCCAACGCGCTAGTAATATACACACAACTGTGATTGATTCAGTTCGATATTTGCAACCTGTTTGCTTCACCTCAGAATAATGAAGGATAGTAAGGTTTCGGAATGCCCTAGGTGCAAAGTGGCAATGAGCAACATAATGCATCTGAATTGGAACTGTCCAACCATACAAACCTTCTGGGCTCAATTCCCTATGATTCTGGGGGAAAGTGGTTCAGAGAACTATATAGAAGGATCCCAAGCTCACTATCCTGGGCCTGGCATAGAAATGGGAAGGTCAGAGGGGTAATAGACAATTAGTTACCCTGGGCCTACTACTCGATGAGAGATATAGTCTGATACTGGAGCTCATCAGTGCCCCACCCATGTCAGAGTGGTGGAAGGGAATGGATATCTGAGCACAGTTAGAGGAAGTGATATATGCAAACAGGGGGTGTCCCCAGAAGTACAATAAACATCTGACACCCGTAGTTGGATTTTGTTGGGGTGGTGCGTTAATTGATTCTACAGAAAAAGCAATTGAATAACAGTGTTGACATCATGTTAATGTGTGGTAAAACTAAAATAATTCAATTGATTTTAAGAAATGCTGTGACAGGATGCCCGTAGATTGCACTTCATTTTGAACAGCAATACATTTTTGGATACAAAAAAAAGTAGGATTGTCATATTATACATGAAGATTATTCTTTGATGAACAATAATGCTTCCTAAATCGGGACTATGTTGCTTGTGCTATGTATTTATGGCAAAAGCATAAGCTAATACAATTCTAGTAAGTATACACAAGATGCTATGAGAGGAATTTCAGAATATTATTGTGTGTTAATTTTCCAAGAACACTCCTGGTGGTCTTAGTTATTTCCTGCAGGTGATAATTCTATGTGAATTAGGTTTTGTCTTGTTTTTAACTTGGTTTTTAATGTGCGACAGAATCTTATTTATGAAATAACATTGTTTGCATCCTTTTATATGTCCCCGCTCTGCTAGAAGGTGTTAGTTCTAAGCGAAGCAAGTCCTATCTAGTTTAATCAGTACTCAGAGTGCTAAAGAATCTTAAATGTATTTATTTAAAATGTTTTGTATAGCGCGAACATGACCTAGAGGGTATCATAGCGCTTTACAGAGAATTGCGACACACATAAGGGGAGGCAGATGTGGTAAAACATCAGCAGTAGACAAAAATAACACCAGGTACGTAACAACATAATATTAGAGAGTATCAGAACCGCAACATTGCAAGAAATCATAAGTAAGCAGAGGAGCATGACAAGGAAGGCAAAAGAACATGTAAGTATAATACAGCAAGGAGGGTTGTTTGGACAGTAGAATAGGCGTAGCAGGTCAATGGGCTAGGAAGGACCCACCAGTTCTGGGCTGATTTAACGAAAGGCCACGGCTAAACTTCTAAGTCAGAAAAGTACTCATCAGTAAAGCTTTCACTTCCTTTTAGAAAGACACTGTTGCTGGAATCGTATTGTTTACGTAGGTAGGTAGTTCCAGATTCTTGGGGCAATTCCTGAGAAGAAACGATTGTAGGTTTTCATTTTTTTTGGTTTTTTTTGGTTTAAGCTTCAAGGTACTGTTGCTCATGGAGAAATGGGCACCGCCCGACAGCTCTAGTGTTTTTTGCGAGGTACAGAGGAGTGTTGAAATGAAGAGCTTTATGGGTCATGCAGGCAAGTTTTAGTTGTATCCTTGCCTTGAAAGGTAACCAATTTAGAGATTTCAAGTCAGGGGAGATGTGATTGCTTTTCTTGGCACCTGTGATGAGCCTGGTGGCAGCATTCAGTGAAACTCTGAGGGGGGCCAGTCTGTACCTCGGTAGACTGCAGAGGGTTGCACTGCCATATTCCAGCCATGAGATGACTAATGCTTGCACTGCGGACTTGAAGTCATCAGGGGGAAGGAAGGGTTTTAATATCCTTAGGATGCTCAATTGGAAGTTCGCTCCTTTGGTAGGTGCACTGATGTGATTGGAATTTCGCTCCTTTGGTAGGTGCACTGAAGTGATCCTGCAGTTTCAAGTTCTTATCCAGCACTATTCACCAGGGATCTCGTAGAGTCTATGCTAAGAGGTGTGCAGTTGAGAGCGGAAAGATTTTTCTTATAATCCTCCAAGATGGGGGGCTTGCTTGGGTGGTGAAATAAGGAGAAATTCCATTTTGAGGGCTTTCAGTTTGAGATGGTTGAAGGTTAACCAGTTTAGGGTTTTGTGCAGTGTCCCGTTGAATGTCTTGATATCTTCAAGAGAAGAGATTTTCATGTAAACTGGGTGTCGTCCGCATACATGTGATATTGGTTGTTAAATGCTTTGAGGATTTCAGGAAGAGGTTCAATGAATAGGTTAAAAAGTGTGGGTGAAAGAGAGGAGCTTTGGGGCACCCACAGGGTGGCAGGACTGGCATTGGAGAGGTTTGGTTGGTTTTAACTCTCTGGGTTCTGTCATGGAAAAAAGAGGCAAACCATTTTAGTACTGAGCCGGAGACCCCCATCCTACGTTCTAGAAGGCACGGGAGATTGTGATGTTTGACAGTATCAAAAGCTGATGAGAGGTCGAGTAGGATTAATAGACAGGATTCGTTCCGGTCAACCAATTTAAGAGTGTCATTGACTTTATGAGTGATGGGTGTTTCGGTGCAGTGGCCTTGACGGAAGCCCGATTGTAATTGATCAAGAAGCAGGTATTCCTTAATGTGGTTACATAGTTGTACGTGTACACATTTCTCAAGGAGCTTTGCCAGAGTAGCTATTTTTGTGATTGGTCGGAAGTTATTCAGATCCTCTGGGTCAGCCGTAGGTTTTTTGAGATTAGGCAGAACCAGCCCGGACTTTAAGCAGTCAGGGATCTCACCTTGAAGTAGGGAGGCATTAACAATCTTGGTCCAGAGGTGAACCAGGAACCTTATCATCTCTTCAAAGAAATAGGAGGGAAAGGGATCGTTGAAGTGATTTGAGGGTTTCAGGGTAGAAAGAATGTTGAGAATGGATGTATCGATGAAGGATGAGAATTGATTCCAACACGCATTGTTTTTAGGGGTGTGGCATGCAGGAAGAAGGGTCTGCGAGGTTAGGGTGGAGTCTGCTAAGGATGATAGCTCATGCAGGGCAGACCTTAGATCAAGTTCAATCCTGTTAGACTTTCAAAGGAAGAAGGCAGGAAAGTCCACGCAGTTAGGTTGTTGACTGGCGATGAATGGCGATTGAATGGGAGTGTTATTGGATTGACGTTTAACTAGATCAAACAGCATTTTGGGGCAATTTCTGGTTTTGTCCACTTGGCTTCTGAAAAAGGTTTCTTTTGCAGTTCTGATGTGTTTTTTGTACAGACTCCTTTTCAATCTCAAAAACTTAAGGAGTTCAATAGATGGAGAGGATCTCCATGAGCGTTCTCCTAGTCTCAGGTTGCATCTGTCTGAGTTTAAGCTATCATTGAACCATGGTTTGAAGTCTTTGTTGGACTTTCTTTTTAGTTGAAGTGTGCAATTACATCCAGAACTTTTAACATAGAGTTGTTGTAGGGCTCAGTGAGTTCATGGACGTCTGACATGAACGTGGGAGGCTGCAGGGACAGATTGCTATGTGATATGAGCTCATTCACATTTGCATTTTGCAGCGATCTTTTCCAATGTCTCAGTTTCTTGGGTTGGAGTCTTTGGGTGTTCAATCGTTCTAGGATGAGAAAGGTGATATAGTGGTGATATAGTGGTGATCCGACCAGTCACAAGGGGCAATCGGTTCCATCTGAATGGCGTTGGGATTGGAGATGATTAGATCAAGGGTCGAGCTCAAGCTGTTGCACAAAATTGAGTCAGGTTGAGGTCAGCTAGGAGGTTTTAAGACTTTTCACAGCCTGATCATTCGGGTCATTCCACTGTAAATTGAAGTCTCCCAGGAAGATCTGGGAGCAATAGAGGCCTAAGTTGGATGAGATGGTTTCCATAGTTTGTTTGATCAGAGGGAGGTTGTCTACATGGCAGATGGTAAAAGATGTGCAGGTTGCATAAGGGTCTTAGAGAGTTGCGGAGGGAGACTGTTTTGCTGTGAGACGGTTGTGGTATATACAGGTGATGCCTCCTCCCATTTTCTTAGCTCTGTCAAGTCTGAAAATGTTGTGGCTAGGAGGGACTAGGATGTCAAGGACGGGTCCTGAGAGACATTCAGCCAAGTTTTGGTGAGGATCAGGAGGTCGAGTTCCTGATCAAGGATGAGGTCAGAGATATCTGCGGCATGTTTTATAGCTGATCTACAGTTGAGAAGCATGCATTTCAAGTATGTTTTGGAGTCAGTGTGAATAGACTGTGTGATGTGGACTTGCATTAGTTAGCAGTGTTTAAGGCTTTAGAGTTATGTCTGGGCGCTTTTTGCAGGTTTAGTGTAATAGTTTAAATAGGTCCCGGAATGACTGGCATATGTCTAGGAGCTCTAGGAGGGTTTAGAGGCTTAGTTTGAGTGGTTCCAGGTATGTCTAGCTTGTCATGTTGAGTGGAGTTGTATGCTAGAAGAAGGGAGAGAATGTCTGGATCAGATAGGTAGTTCTTATATCTAATGGGTCTGGAGGGGGCGTTAGTGTAGGGAGTGATACCCCAGTTCCTGACAGGTGATGCCTGCTTAGGGCCTATCCTCTTCTCAGAGGGAGGAGTTGGTATCTTAGGGTATTGGTTGGTCTCTTGCAAGATCAACTGCGAAGCCTTGTTGGACGATAAGTCAGAGGCCAGCTCTGAGGTGATGTTTATGAGCTTTTGTATGTCAGTTTTGAGTTTTTGTAGCTCCCAGTTGATTTCCTTAAGTCTAGAGGTGGCACAGAGCTGAGGATTATTGATCGCGGAGTGTGGAGGATAGGGGCCATTCACGAGGGTGGAAGTAGTTTAGAAACATGATAAGGAGAGGGGCCGTCCTTGCAGGAGGAGTTCCGTCGGTGTTGGTCAGGTGGGAGTAGCAGGGGGGTGGATGTTTTGGAGGGGTTAGGGAGCTTGGGAGGTAGTGGAGTTAGGTTCAAGGGATGGGGAATCACAAGGGAATGAGGGATGTTCCTGTTATTGTGGCCTAAATATTATTTTTTATAATCATTTGTTTATTTGAATTTCCAAATTTATTATCAACAGTTGGCAAGCTACATATATAACATGCTCAGCTGTTAAGTACATTTTTTTCAATCAAATTTCCCAGCATTTATTCATGGTAGGGACTCAGTGCTTTGCTTCCTTTTGGTTCAGCTTTCTTCATTTTGGATATCTCTATATTACAATTCTGCTCTCACAGGAGCTGTTGTACCCATTTGTGATCAACATCGTGCTTTCTCACTACAATCTCACCTTATGCCCATGTTCAGGGGTTTCCAAAGAATATGGAAGCCTGCTATAAACTCAACTAAGAACATTGTAACTAAGAACTCGTGCTTATCCCGTTTCTGCCAGTGGGTTTAATGCTGCTAGTCTATTTAGTGGGGGGGGGGGGGCCCTGGGTCTGTGGGCGGGCCCACCATTGGGCATTCAACATGTGCTATTTGGTCTCAGTGGCTGCCGTTCAGGGTCCCGTTCATGGTGTGGCAGCATTGTGGTTGTATATATATAAATGTACAGAGGTTCTGAATGGTGTCTACCCGTTTCCCTCACCCTCCGCCTCTTCATTGTCTAGGTAAAGGTCTTACCAGGCTCTCATTAACTCTCTCTATTGATCTGCAGTTGGCTTCTTGTGCACCCCCTTCACTTCTTCCCCGAGGAATGCCCATGCCTCTGCCTCAGTTTAAGTCATGAGGTCCCTTTTCCAATTTTCTAAACGTGGTCCTGTGCTGGAATTCCAGTCCTTTGCCACTTTTCTCTTGGCAAGGGCCATAGCTAGGTCAATAAATGTATTTCCTACTTTCTTTTTCAGAGGGTGGGGGAAGAGGCCCAGCAGGCATATCTCCACAGTGTTATTCAATTCCCTCCCCAACGTCACCCCTGTCCGCCGAACTACCTCGGTCCAAAAGGGGGTCATAGACGGACAGTTCCAAACCACGTGGATAAAGTCCACATCTTGTTGGTTGCATCTTGGGCATGTCCGTATCTCGCCACCGTTTATCAGTCAGAGTCTGTGTGGGGTCAGGTACGTCATCTGGACGTAATTAAACTGAATATATTTCAGTCTCATGTTGAGTGATATTGATTTGGAGGATGCTAGGACTCCTTCTCATTCTCTGTCTGTGAGTTGTTTATTTAACGCTTGGTCCCAGCGTTCCCTGATCTTGGGTAGTGTCGTCAGCGAGGCCTCCACTAGAGTCATATAAAACCACTTTACATCATGCAGTAGAGGATGCGTTCCCGGTTCCTCTCCTCCTCCGCCCCATAGTTGTCTGAAAGTGCAGGCCAAGGCCTCGTACTGTGAAAATTGGCCCACTGACAGCCCATATTGTTCCACCAGCTCCACAAAAGGGATCAGTATCTTTTATTGGTAAATGTCCCCCACAGTTCTGAGGCCCACATCCTCCCACTCTGATAATTTCTCTGAGGTAAATATTAGTCGTGGGGTTCCATGTGGAAGGCCCACCAGGGGGAGCTGTGGTGAGTTCTTGGGGACATGGGCAGCCTGGCTAAACTCCTCCTCCAGCACTGTAGCGCCGTGATATTTAGGGTAAATCTGTAGGGGGCTACCACTTTATGGTCAAGTAGCTTAGCCAACAGCAGAGCCAGGCGAGCACTCATCTCGCCCATGAACGTGCCCTCTATGCTGGCCCCTTCCTGTCACCGCGCCAGTCACTGCAGTTGGGAGGCCAAATAATAAAATTCAAAATTGGGTACCCCTGCCCCCCATTTCGTATCTGGTGCCTCAGTATCCTCAGTGAGACTCTCCGTCGACCCTCACCCCATATTAGGTCTCGCACTAATGAATAACAGGCTGCTCTTCCCTCTGCCAGATAGCCCCGGCAATCTCAAGCAGAATCCCAGCAGCTTCCCCGCCCGCCGCTGGCGGTGTCTCCTCACCTCGCTGGCCTTCTCTATTCTCTGCAGGTCTCCGCATTTATCTCCACCCATCTCTCATTTTCTGGGCCTGATCGCCCATGCTTTGGTTCCTTGGCCTACCCGTTCAATTCTGGGCCATCCCTCACTCAGTCTCCGGCAGCATTCGTTAGTTTCCCCACAGTGCCCCCAGTCCCAGCGGACGACGACTGCCTCGCTCTCTGGCTTGTGCACCTTACCACCTGCCTCCATGTCGGGTTCACCCCTCGTCTGTTCACCGGGTCTATCCAGTCGAGCTCGCACTCCGTTCCTACGGCCTCCAGATGTTGCACCAGGCCGCTACTTGCACAAGAGTCTCAGAGCCTTCCGCCGCACCATCCTCAGTGCGGCTCCACACTACCAGCTTGATGCGGCGTTCACTTCACTGTTTTCGGGCTCTCTCATATGGGCGCAGCCACCCATCGTCTTCGCATCACCCGGCCTTTGTCTCTCCAGCCTTGCGAGCACACACAGAGCATCGTAATGCTGCTCAATCAGCGGGAGCTTCGGTGGCTGCAAGTTCGCCACCAATGCTCACGCATCAGCCATGTTCCTCAGTCAGGCCACGCCCCCTGCTTTTTTTATATAATCTTACAGTAGCGCTAGCGGTACAAACTATCACATTGGGGGGGGGGGGCAAGCCGACACAAGACCAATTTTCTGTGTGTGAAAAAGTCCGCTTTATTGAAGCAGGTGCATATCACAATTTCATCACCTTGGCAACTGCCTTCCAAAACTAAAACCTCACTATACATGAATTTCCTGACCCCTTGTTCATCCCCCACACCTGCGATCCCCACATCAGATACCCCACCCCACAAAATACAACATAACATTCCATAACAATAATATTACCCAATCCTACACAATGTAGCATTTCCAAATCCTAACCTCCCCTGACCCTAATCCCTACCTGCCTTCGTGCTTCTGTAACTAACCAACCTCTAATCTAAACTTATCCTACCTGGTTACCCTTTCCCTGCTCACAAACTACCAACATATAACAAAAAACTACAGCCAATCCCGGCCAACTGTCAACCACCTCGCCACCCAGAAAAAGGCGGGAGTGTAGGTTAAGACGTCACCTCCCCCCTTTTTCTGCCCCCCCACCGGCCAAGCAAACCCCCCACCCCCCTTTCAACGCCTATGAACGCCCAGCAATCTGGCCAACACTCAATACCAACAAGTACAAGTCCATACCCAACCGGGATAGATGGACCCCGTCACCTCTGAAAAAATCAGGCGTGTCATACCTAATATCTTTATGCGCAATCCTGCAAATCCCCGACTGCCGACAAAATCTCACCATTTCCGTATTCAGTTTACGCCTGGCCTTGTCCACCGCACCCGGGTTAACCGCCCCTCTCCAAACCCTGCGAGGAACAAACTCTGTCCAGGCAATGGAACAACCAGCCCACTGAGCCTTAATCAAAGCCAAGTCCTGCTTCATACAACGCATAAGTGCCAGGCCCGTCTCCCTTACCATGTCGTTCTCCCCTAAATGAAGTACCAGCACATCCGGGCACCTACCAGCCACCAAAATCCCATTGAGAACTTGTAACAGCTCCTTCCACCGCATGCCACCCCTGCCGCGCCAGCACACAGAAAATAGTTCTTTATTAAACCCCAAACTTTCCCCAAAATAGCTGGAGCGGGCCTGGAATTGTGCCCTCTTCACAAAAGAATGGCCGACAATCCAAATGGACATCTCCCTAGTGAGGGGACCCATCACCGAACCTGAAACGAGAAACATGAATGAACAACAGGAAAAAGGAACAACCGCGCTATAACCCCCCAGGTACACTGTGCACATAACGCTGATAGCAGTCCGAAGACCACCTGCCCAACCTCATAATGTTCCCTCACTCCCAGCCTCTAGAGTGAGCTTCTGAAGCTGCACCAATCCGAAACGAATGCATCCCAAAATCTTTCTCTTCGATTCCCAGCCTACCCAGCGCTTTTCGCAGTACCGCTAAAAGCTGTGAAGCTTTGACACACCGTCCATCCCCATGCCCAAAGACCAAACCCCCCAAGGCCCCAGCAAAATACCTCCACCTCAGACCCCACTGATAAGGACAAACCTGCGAAGCAAGCCCCTATTGCAAAGAAACTCATTTTCCCCTTCCCCTCTGATCCGTCTTGCCTTCCTCAGCCATATGTGGACCCTATCGGTACTAAAAGAAACCTCCCTCCAAGACAGCCCCTGGTCCGCTTTGGTTCCCAACAGCTCCGAGACCCGAAAGGCCCCGAAAAACATCCAGGACATCAGTGTGGAGAAAAGTACCACTTCCCCAACGTCAAAACACATCCCAGGCAACACCCCAATCACCCCCTCCAACAGCTCCCATGACAAAGGATTTTACACCCGGGTTGCGTGTCCGCATTCCAGCGCCCAACCTTCCAAAATGCGCGACCCAAGCTCCCCCGCGGAGGGGGCTTGGCCCAACAATAATTCCCTGACGAAAGCAATCCCCGCCAGTTTGCCCGCTATTGTGACCCTCGTAAGACCCTTCTCAACCAAGTCCAAGATAAACTGAATAACATCTTCTGCCGTGCACTAGAGCGCAAACATTCCTCCCATGCTGCCCGATACGCTGCTTTCGTGGAGTGAGCGAGGGAACCTAGAAACAGTTGCAAAATCCTGTGTTGTCTGCGTACCACAGATGGTGCGGCATTCTGGTCGGGGTCCTGTCCGCGTCCTTGGCGAGCCCACGGAATCTCCCCCACTGCGAACGAGACAAAGCATCCCCAATGTCATTGTCTACACCTGGCACATTCACCGCGCGAAAAGCAATATCATGCTTCAAGCACCCCAACACAAAAACCCTCAACAACTTCAGGACCTATTCATCTCGGGCAGACTGGCGATTTACAATGTGCACCACCGCCATATTATCAATTCTGAAGGTGATTTTCTTGTACGCCAAGAGTTCCCCCCACAGTGTGATTGCCACCACCAGAGGGAAAAACTCCAAGAAGGCTATGCACCTGCCCCCTTCCAACCACTCCTTGGGCCAGTGCTCGGCACACCACCTCCCTTGCCAGTACAGACCAAAATCAGTACTCCCCGCTGCGTCCGAAAAAATCTGGACATCCCACAACATGTCTGCTTCCCTCATCAAAGGTATGCCGTTGAAATGTTGCAAGAAACAGTGCCACATCCTCAAGTCCTCCCGTACCCCTGCTGACAGACGTACATGATGATGCGGAGGCCTTTGCCCCGCCAGTGCCCTGCACAGTCGCCTACAAAAAGTCCTCCCTACTCTGACCACCCGACAGGCGAAATTGAGGTGACCCAGCAGCACTTGAATGTCCTTAACCGTGACATTCTGCATTGCCATCATGATTACCAGCAGCCCCAACATTTGCTGCTTTTTGTCTGCCGGAAGGCATGCCTCCATCAACCGGGAGTCCAGTTCAATCCCTAAAAAGGACAGGGTCGTGCTAGGTCCCATAGTCTTCTCTGGTGCCAACAGCACGCTCAGTTCCCTCATGATCTCATTGAAACTGTCCAGAGCCTTCTGGTAGTCCGTGGTGCCTGAGGTGCCTACAAAAAAGAAGTCACCCAGGTAGTGCGTAATTCCTCAGTGACCCGTCCGTTCCGTACACAACCATTGCAGGAACGTGCTGAAACACTCACAAAGTGTGCATGACATAGAGCAGCCCATCGGCAACGCTTTGTCCATGTACCAGTGACCGCCAAATTGGATGCCCAGAAGATCCCAGTCATCAGGGTGAACTGGAAGCAGCCCGAAAATCTGACTTTATATCGCACTTTGCCATCATTGCTGTTGCGCCCGCGGTCACTACCAGTGACATGGCTACGTCAACAGATGAATAGGATACTGTGGCCTCCCGTTTGTCAATGAAATTGTTCACCGAACCTCCTTCAGGCCACGACAAATGTTGAATGAGGTGAAACTGACCCTGCTCTTTCTTAGGCACCACTCCAATGGGTGACACAATCAAATTTGGCAAAGGCCAGTCTTGAAAGGGACCCGCCATGAGGCCCTTACGCACTTCCTTATAGAGCTTGTCTTGCACTACCTGAGAGTGCTCTTTTGCCGATTTGAGATTGTCCGCCCACCTCCTTGCCCTTGGTCCCTAGTACCCCAGTCGGAAACCCTCCAGAAACCCCAGTCGCAACCGCTCGGCTGCCTCCAGCTCCGGATACGGATACCCCTGCAAGGCTGCCAACAAACTGTCAATGTTAACCGGAGTACGAGCCCTTGAGCCCAGACCCCTTAGCCCCTCGCCCCCCTCCCAACTGCTGCTGCTGCTGACCCCCTGCCTTAAACCCTCCTGTCTGCCACTGCTGTGACCCCTACAACTGACCTTGGCCGCCCCAACAATTGACCAGCACATGCCTTCCTCCGCACCCGGAGCAATCGTGCCGGAAACGGCAGTACTCCCGGGTGCACTAACCTTTGTTATAATCCCAGCAAGCTCCTTTCACCCCCGGCTGTCCCCTGCCTGCTACCCACTCCCCCCCACAGGTGGGGCCTCCTCCTGGCCGTAAAAATGGTTTTCCCAGACCCAGCTAGCCCATCGTATGTTGCCACAAATCCGTATCAAGCTCTCACCATTTCGCCTCTGGGTCCCACGCTATGCGTGCCCGGAACTCCTCATCGTACTGCACCCAGGCGTAGCCACCCCCCGTAATCTCAGCCTTCCTGATCACATCTATGTATTTAAACATGGCCACCGACCTTTCAGGGAATTTCTCGCAATACACGCTAGCGTAAATGAGAAATGCTGCCGTCCAATTCTCAATCGTCAACGGCACCTTTGGCCTTTTAGCCAACTCGAATTCCTCCTCTTTGGAACCCTCTTTTGCCCTCACCTCCCTATGGAGGAGTTTAAGCCTCTCAACATATTCCCCTTTCCAAATCCGTTCCTTGGTGGACAACATTAGATGAGCGCCCAAAGGCTTAGTAACACCCATGTATGGCAACCGTTTTATTTTCACCTCCTTACTCTCCAATTTGGTCTCCCCCTCTCCGTCTGAATCTCCACCGTCACCTTCTTGTCCGCCATGCCCCCAATGTCTATGGACATCTTGCCTGACCCTTCGACCGTACCCTTGCCTGATCCCTCCGTTCCTAACCCAACATCCACCACATAAGCACCCTTGTTCAATCTACTCCCCACCCCCTCCTCCCTGTCAGCCCCACCCACTCCCACCAACACCATCAAAGGACACAAGCGCGATGACCGTTTACCTGGCGCCAAGGACTCCATCCGCCGTTCCACCCTGCGTCCTGGCAGAGAGGCCGAGCTCTCCTCCTATCGCGATGTCCGACCCGTGGGCAGCACCTGGCGTCATGACACCTGTAAAATACTAGACACAACATTACTCGGCCCCCCCCTCTCCCTCTACGTCAACATCTCGCAGTACTCCCTCCTCCATACTATCCTCCTCATAATCCAGCTCCTCCTGCCTAACGCCCCCAGCGCTCCCCGCTGGTGGTGCAGAATGCACCCTTCGTGAAAAACAAAACTCGTCCTCTGCGTCACTCCATCATCCGCGTTGCCCCCCGGGACGTTGCATACCCGTGGGTGTTGTGGCCGGCAGAGGAGAATCCCCCCTGTCTGCCTCACCCCCTACCCCACCAGAGACCCCCAGATCCCCCCAGCCCTGTCTGTCCCCCTGCCCCCACAACTCCTACAAATTGGGCCCGCGCCCCCAGCCCAGACACCCTACCCTCTCTCCCAGCTGCCAAAGAAGCCTGTTGCCCCCCCACCTGCCGCCAACTGTGTCTCTTCCACCACCTGGCTCCCTGCACCCTCCCGGGCCTCCATGACAAATATCAGGCCTGTTGCCCTGGCCGGGGCCGCTCTCCTAACAAACGAGCGGCCCCTCTCAGTTTGTGATCTCAAAGGGGAGCCACGCGATGCGCTCCCCCTCCTATCTTTATTCTGGGCCGCATTTCCTACTGCTGTGCCATTATCCCCCCTGCCCGCCTCCCCAACACACCCCGGGCAGCGCGCTCATTCCGTACGCTGCCCCGCTGCCTCCCCGCCGTACGTTTGATCGAGGCTGCTCCACTGCACGAGCGGCCCTCTAAATACTGCGCAACACATTTTCCCGCCTCTGGGGCTGCTCCTCTGGCATACGAGCGGCCCCCAGCAACATGCAGGCCCGTGGAGAGACACGAGACGCGCTCCCTCGCTGATCCACATTGTCCCCAGCCCCGCAGCCAGATCGCGCTTCCCCCCGTGCCTCCCGCAACCCCTCCCGACACCGCCCCAAACTCCGGCGCCGCGCTCCTGACATCCGCGCGGCCCCCACAGCTCACCTTCGTTTTTACGGCCGTCCGGGGGAAGGGGGCGAGCAGGCCGCGACGGCGGCCGCCACCGCTGCCGACGCGCGCCTCACCAGGCGCGGGGGCGTGGCAACCGCGGGGATCAAAAAAGCCGCATTGCCTCCAAGACTGTTTAATCGCTGCCAGATATCACAACTCCCGCCAGTCAAAGTCCTTAAAACCACCAAATATCATCACTAGGCCTGACAAAAACCTGACTAGCACAGCACTCCCAGCCACCAGGTCACCAAACCTAAAATGGTGGCTGGGAAAGCGCGAAAACTGCCTAAATACCCCTTGGGCTACTCTAACAACATTGGGCTACAATTGGGCTAGTCCCAATGGAGACCAAAACGTACAAAATGGCCGCTCGCCTGCCAGTCCCCCGCTCCCAATCTGCCCGGGGGGCAGACCTCGCCGTGCTTGGCTGCCCCCCAAGCCCCCATTGTTTGTTATGTGTAACTGCGATGGACATTTGTTTCTTTTTATCTTTCTAGACATGTGATGATTTTTATTAATCGAACATGAATAAACTCTACCAGTTGAGCCAAGAATCAAGTATATAACTATAATGTATCTTCCTAAGTGAACGCATATTAATGAAGCTTGAGGCAGTTATTTTATTCATAGAGAGAAGTGTCAGTGATCATACATTTAAGATACACTCTTTTCTTGTGTGTTTTGTTTCAGGAATTACAAGTTCCAAACTAAAATAAGAGTTAATAACAGATAGATAACGCTAAGGTATATCCGCTTACTTTTCAGCTAAGTGCAGAACGTTTATGGTATAAACATGATTTCCTCTAGGTATTCCAGATCCATGTGCAGAAAATGTTTCATCCCGGGTAAAAGTGCACATCCCTAATGTGGTAACAATATGAACACGTAGTATGTATTACCCTAAACTTATCAATCACCTCTCGTTGAGGCTTGGTACATCTATAAACCTACAGAATTTATACATGTTCCACAGAGATTTTCAGCATAGGTCCAAGATTTATACAAGGCTTACCAACTACCATGTAACTAGACAAAAAACCTTGGCATTTTTCCAAATCCTATCATAGACTAATGTAACTGAAGAAGGGAGAATAGCTCTTACTTGCATGCTGATGAATTATGCCACCCTACTATCACCTAATATGTCCTTGTTTGTTTAATATACACTTTGGAAGCCTGGTTTGGAAAAAAAGCAAGGCAACTTGACTAATGCAATTAGAGTCAGCACTGGATAAGTTATCCAGGGGGGTAGATACTGCTAATAACAAAATGTTTCAGGAGATAGTGAACTCCCTGTTTTAGTGTGTCATTTTTCAAGTATTTTTAATCCACCACATTATGAAGTATGTAGGACATTGAGTATAACGCACAGTAATTGGCCTATCCTACCATTAAACATCACAACTGAAGCGGTACAGATGGGATTGAAGGGAAGTAAGGGGGGAAAGCCCCAGCCCAGATGGGGTCCCAGTAAATGTCTTTAAAGCTGCAATAGATTTAAGGGGGCCAGTTCTTACCAAGGTATTTAATACAGCTGTGACCAAGCATATCCCTCCTTCGTGGGGCCAATCCCTTTTCATTCCCATTTTCAAGAAAGGCAATAAGTCAGGAGCAAAAAATTACCTCCCCATATCGCTCCTAAACTCCTCACTTGAGGTGATGAGCAAAGTTCTTTTAGTGAGATTAGAAGAGTGGGCAAATGAAAAGGCGATTCTCTCCCCAGCACAATATGATTTTAGGAAAGGGGTAGGGACCATAGAGCAGTGTATTAATCTGGAATTATTAATAGGCAAATACACATGTGCCAAAGAAGGGAGATTGTACACATGTTTCGCAGACCTTAGCAGTGCATTTGATCTCATTGACCATTCAATCCTCTGGCCAACTTTGCTTAGCCTTGGTGCACCTAAATTACTTCTTTTTTTCCTTGCAAGGCTTTATGAGATGTTATCAAGTAAGATGCGATATGGGCAGCAGGGCGAATGCACACCAAATTTTGATGTGAAACGAGGCATTCGCCAGGGCTGTGTCCACGCCCCACTCCTCTTTTCACCGTGTATTAATGAGGTGGACAAAGTTTTGCACCTGGTTCAAGCCGATGCCCCTCAAATCTCTGGTAGCCCTATAGCAGTGCTGCTATATGCAGACAATGCTTTATTGCTTTCTAGGCCCCCGGTAGGCTTACAGCGATTAATTGACAGTTTTAGGGATTTTATCAATGTAAGGAAACTGACAATCAACAAAACAAAGGCATATACTATGGTATGAAGGCCTAAATTTAAGAAATGCAAATCTTTCTATATTGATAATACTCCTGTAGATACTGTTAACACTTTTTGCTACCTGGGAGTAACTTTTTCAGGTAGTGGAAATTGGTCACATGAATTTACCAATGTCCGATCCAAGTTGAACAAGAGTGCAAACGGGTTTTTTAGATTTGCGTCAAAATTAGGTAACCGTCCAATTAAGGAAATGCTAGCAATTTACAAGGCTAGGGGCCAGATGTATGACCCTAAATTGCATGTGCAAACGGGTTAGCTACCTGTTTGCGCATGCAAAACGAATAGGGCCATGTACAATTCCTAATTAGCGGGTCGCAATTTATTTGTGACTAGCTAAATAGAAATTGCGACTCGTTATTAGAAAGGGGCATTTCAAGGGCATCCCTTCCTAATAGCGACTCTCTACCCCATGTATGAATGTTTTATGACTGCAGTTGTGGTAGCAAAACACTCGCAATTTACTGCCCTCTTTAAGAGGGTGGAAATGCACTAGCAAATGGGCAGGTGGGGTCCACAGGGCCACTACCTGCCCTTGAAAAATGGAACGAAAACCTTTCATTTTCTTTTTTTCAATGCATCCCGTTTTACTTTAAGGAAAATGGGCTGCATTTAAAAAAAACTGCTTGATTTAAAAGCAGTCCCAGACATGGAGGTCTGCTGTGCCCAGCAGGCCACCATCCCTGGAAGGCCCAGACATTCCCAATGGGGTCGCAAATTGCGAGTGCCTCATGACTATTCATGAGGCATGCAATTGGCGACCCCATTGAGATTCGCAAACAGTGTCTCAGACACTGTTGTACATGACATTTTGCGACTCGAAATTGTGACTCGCCATCGAGTGCTATTTACGAGTCACAAATTGTCGTGGTCATACATCTGACCCTAGATCCATTGCCATTGCCCTATATGGTGCAGGGGTGTGGGACTCTAATTGTAGTCAGGAATTGCAGCGTGAAGAAAATTCCTTTTTAAACCGTGTTTTAAGTTTACCTTCCTCAGCGTCTACTGAATTAATACACCAGGAAGTAGGATCACAGTACCTAGCAGAGTTGGTTGCCCTGCTGTTATGGAGGTCCATGTGGGTCAAAGATTAAACTAATTTTACCAAATCTATCATTATGGACTGTTTACTTCTGGATAAAAAAAATGTGTATTCCTTGGTTAAGGTACACCAATAATACATATAGTAAACTCTTTAATTTATCGATCCAGTTGAACCCTGCACAGGTGATTACCTTAACTAAACAGGTAATTAAGGATGCCTTTCTGAAATTTAGAACAGGAACTTGTATGAGATTGGCAGAGAAATAATCAACTTGTATATTCTATCAATCAATTGAATCTAGGATGGGATTTAAATATTATTTGACCCAGGTGACAAAGCCAAAACATCGCTTCGTATTGACCAGATTCAGAGTAGGATTAGTACACCATCTAGTCACTTTCCCTGGGATGAAATTGTGCCCCCCAGATTTTACCCCCTGCCCCTGTGACGGGTAGTCTAAGCAAAGCACAATTCCTTTTATGCTTTTTTTGTGATTTTTACTTGTATTTTAGGCGTTATTGTTTAAAACCCCTATTTTTAAAACGAAATGTGAGAACGCTCAAAGCTGCTATGAAATTACTTGCTGACCTTAAAGATCCTGGGGTATGTTTTAATGTCGCGTCATTTATTCTAAAGCTTAAATGAAAGAAAAGGCATTGTTCTATGAAAAATAATCAATATGTATTTGATAAGAAGTGTCCTATGTATTTTTCTGCTAAATCCACTATTAAATGATTGTTTCTATAATTGTATTTTAAAATTTGTAATTGCTTTTATGGTTGTTTGTACATACCGAATAAAGCATATACTGAATTGAATTGACTAATGTCATTGTAGAAGTCTGCACAGGGGTCGAAATTATCCAGCATATTTGTAGTCAGGGTCTTGTTAATTTACACCTGTTGAAAGGGCGAAGATTATTAAAACAAAATTAAAAGACACTAACATGTTTGATAAAATGAAGACTTTGGGTCTTTGGGGAAGTTTCCATTTCTAGGGGAGCGAGTGACTTGCATGGTTCTGAGTTGAGGACTTACCACGTGCATGCAAGGAGTGTGGAGAGGAAAACAGGTGAAGTGCTAATGCTGGAGACTCTCAAAAGGTGACAGAGAAAACAGAACTGATGTCTCTCATGTGAAGCCAGGGCCGGACTGGCCGTAGCGGGCACCGGGCAATCCCCCGTGCGCCGCACGGGTGGGGGCCGGTTTTTAGCCCCCGGGGGCCGCTTTTGTTACAGGGCCGTTTTTGCAAAATCGGCCTGTAGCAAAATCGGCCGAAAACCGGCCCTGGCAAAGAGCTCAGCGGCACCCTCCCTCCCCACACGCGAGGGGGGGGGGGCAGCGGTCGAGCACTTTGCCAGGGCCGGTTTTGGTTCCCAGTCCAGCCCTATGTGAAGCAATACAAACGTTATCATTTGTTTAGCATATCATACAGTGGATAGCAGAGCAACAATTTCCAGCAATGAAATAAAACTTTTTGATTACCTTTGAAATTAAGACAAAAAAAAAAAGTAGTACGAAATATACCTTTTAATGGGTTTTCATGCTAATTATAGGCTAGATGCATATGGGTTTTGTTAGTTGCAAAACAGTAAATTACAGCTGGTATTTAAAGTATTTCTGACGTAGGGCCAGAAAAATAAAATGTCTAGATGTACCTACAGGTAACTGATTTGCCGGTGAAGCCCACATCTTCTAGTAGCTATCACCATTTATGAACAGTAAAAGGCTGTTTGTTCTAAATTCAGTAGAGGATAATTGCTGAACATTGGTCCGAGAACTGACTCTAAGGCTGATTGATATTCAATTAGGGGTCATTGCCTAGTAGCAAGTTCTGACAATGTCACCAATTAGCTTTAGCTACTGATTTCTGTGCTTTTCAATCACTTCAATGAAATAATAGTGATATATCACTTGTATGTACTGCAATAATCCAATTGCTGGTGTCTGTCGCTGAGGACACCCTTGCTGCATGTCTTACATAATGCGCTGCCACACAGTGGCATAACATTAGCCCCCACAGCCCCTGTGGTGCAAGGGGGGCAAGCTTTGAGTGCCCCCTCTGGCACAGCGCACGGGCAGCGGGCCCTGCCCTGGGAGCTCCTGACTGGGTCCGAAGTGTAGGGGGACCCTATAATGTATTTTTCTGGGGGTGAAGGGGGTCTCAAGTTTCGTTACGCCACTGCTTCCATGTCATTCTGTATTCATTTTTGGAATTATGCAGGATTGCTTGCAAACGCAACAGAAGCTTCATATACTTCAACAGGTACAGCAAGGTACAGCTGTTATTAGATAGAGTTTTGTTGTGTGTCAAGTCGCCTTGCTGTGACTTTAGAGGAGTTTGTGTCTATCACTTGTATTGTGTGGTGGCATACCACGAGTAGTTCGAGTCCTGGGGCCATATCATGTATGCAGTTCATTTACCTGGTTATCGGTAGGCACACCATTCAGGAGGTGCACCCAGCACTAACTCGGTAAATGCATTGCATAATAGTCAATGCGCTGCCCTCAGGGCAACTGTGAACTTGCGCTGCCCTGGGGGTTGCGCATTCATGTGAAAAACGGAGCGGCTGCTTTGAAGCCGCTCCATGTTTCTCTGTGCAGGCGGCAACCCACCTGCACTCTTAAGAGGGGTTAGAGATCCCCTTGCAGGCGGGTGGGGTGAGTGAGTGCACCCACCTGCAGGAGAATGTCTGGGGTCCATTAGACCTCATGTCCCCACTCCAGAGGGCTGCTATCAGGGGGTGCACTGATAAAGCACCCCCAGGGGCACTACAGTAATTTTACCCCTGATGTTTGTGAGTTGGGTGTTCTAGTCAACACTCCTCTTTTGCTACCAGTGCCAATGGTGGCATCAGTCAAAGGCTGGAAATGTGCAAACAGTCTTCTGTGACAAAGGCAACATTCATTTAATTAGAACTATCTGCATTTGCGTCTAAATTCACATCTTATTGCATTTATGCCCGAACATTGCAGTCTGGTCAGTTCTTACAGCCGGATTCTAATTCAGGGCAATGCAATAGCAGCATTGTCTCCATTTCTTAAGGAGAGACTCTTGACATGTTTCAGTCAGACATCTCCAAGCTTCAGAAATACCAGAATGCCACTGTGGCATTCGAAACGCAACTCAGTTTGAAATCCCAGTATAATAAGTTTCTGTCTGTGATTACAAAACAGCATAATTTTGGTGAGTGATTACTTAACGCTCTACGTGTGGGTCCATTGTGGTAATACAAGCCTGTACTTTTCTGTTTTTGATATATCCTTCTGCTGTCTTGTCCTTACTCCCCTCTTCTTTCCTCTGTCTATGTGTACACTACTCTGGCTAGACTGCGACATCCAGTGCTTCTGAGTATTAGAAATGGTAGGGGCAGGAGAGAGCGGAAGATTAGCGAGATAAGCAGGACTATATAGAGAGAGAGGTGAAGTGGAGGGAGAAGTGAGTTAGAAACAGAGAGAGGGATGAAATAACAGAATAGTGAGAGAACTGAAGTGGATAGAGAAGGAAGTTTAGAGTCACAAATGAGGTAGACATAGATTGAGGTGGGGAGAGGTAAGGTGAAGAGAGAAAGGTGAAGTAGCATAAAGAAAATAGAGAGGTACAAAGAGGAAGATGTAGATGTAGAAAGAGTGATAGAGGGATAAGAAAGATTTTGGAGTGAGGCAGAGAGTTAGAGATAGTGAGAATGAAAGGTTGAGAGAGAGAGGTGCACTGAGGTAGGGAGAGGTAGAGAGAGAGAGAGAGAGAGAGAGAGAGAGAGGTAAAGTAGAAAAAGAGGTGAATCAAAAAGAGGTCGACACAGAGAAAGGAGATGTAGTGTCAGATGTAAGTAGAGAGCAGTAGGGCTGTTAGAGGCACAAGTTGAGAAGAGATATATAAAGAAAGGTCAGTTGAAGATGGCAGCGAGGCATAGAGAAAGGAAGAGAGACAGGAGTGAAGGGTAAACAAAACAGAGGAGTGTTTGGAAAAAAGAGGTGAAAGTGAAACTGAGATTAGTCAGAGAAAGAGCAGTGAAGTTGATTCATAAATAGAGAGAGTGATGAGCTAGTGAGTGTGGTACAGACAGAGAGGTGAGATAGAAAGGGTCAGTTAGAGACAGAGAAGGAGGTGCAGCGAGAGATGAGAGACAGCAATGGAACTTGGGCTGGGGAAATGAATTAGAGAGAGGTAAGACAGGTGAGGCTTTGAAAAAGGTAGAGAGAGATGTGGTATTGAGAGATGAGAGAGAGTTAGAGAGGTGAGCAAAGAAAGATGATGTTGAGAGTGAGATGAAGTAGATAGAGGATACAGGGGGATGAGGAGTTGAGAAGAAGATAGATTAGTGCGGTGTAGAGAGAGCTGAGGAAGGGAGAGTTAATGTGTTAAGGTAGAGCATTGGGATAGAGACGTAGTGATATAGAGGTAGGCACAGAAAGCGCTAAAGAGAAAGATGTGGCCGCAGTAGAGAGGGGGGGTATAGAGTGGTGAGATAAAGAGAGGTGCTTTGAGAGAGAGATGAAGTAGACATATGTGAGATAGAGAGAGTTGCAACAGAGAGAGAGAGGAGGTAGGTACATTGAGACGGAGAGGCAGGTAGAGAAGGGTGAGGTGAAGTTTGAAGAGAGGCATGAGATGAATCTTTTTAACTTGACCTAATTGCTACTAATTACCTGAGATCATAGGCTGATCATGCACACTAATCTTATGTGAGGAGTGCTTGCACAGCCATCATATAAAAAAAATAATGTTTTTTATGCAAATCATATGAGGATATTTTGCTATCATCATGTTACCGGGGACGGGGGGCTTGGGGGATGGGGGCACTGGGGAATTGCCCACTTTGCCCATGCCTTAAAACCCCTCTGTTCTAGCTGCACAAATGAAGAAAGGCCCACTTTCAAGCAACCCTATCATTGAGTAAGGTGCTATCAAGGATTACCTGCACTTGGTAAATGTGCATGAGAGACAGCATGACACACCACCACAGTGCATTCATTTGGCTGAAGGTGAAGGTGAACTGGTCCTCAGGCATTTGATGAGCCCAGAAGATCAGTTCAAAGGACTTTATAAACTCTACTAGAAAGTAAGCGTGGCAGGGGCCAGTAAGTCAAGAAACTGAAGAATGATGAACAATGTCCAACCTGAACATTTTTTTAAAGGGTTGAACCAGCACATCGCTGCTGCTGATTGGAACAGAACAGTTGCAAAGACCCACATTGCAGCCTGTCACCTCATTGGAATTGTCTCTGCGTGGCGTATTCTCAGCGCAGGCCCTCACATCCCCTGTAAAAAGCAGCCTTGACGACTGAGCCTGACTCTTCATTGTAGCCCCACAGCTGGTTGGAAACGACACATCGCCCTGACAGCACGGTGCATCCTCGATGCTGGACTCTGCATCGCATGCCCTTGTTGGCGGGATCCTCGATGACGATGAAGGACTTGCACTGCAGTCTCGCCACATCTCAGAAACAACACATCACTTCAGTTGCATGACGCATCTTCGACGTGGATCCTCACAACGCTCTGCAAACCAGGATTTAAGGTACTTTGTTCAGCAGGCCTAACTTGGTCCCTGTAGCTACCCCACACTCAAGCACTGTAAGCCTGAACTTGTTACTTTGTCCCAGTCTGGTGCTACCAGATATACAAAGTTGGCACTCTGTGCTTTTTGGCGCTATTTTTACTAAAAATGTTAAACCTGCATACTTCCAGTTCCACTGACTCTATTTTTGTTGTTTTGGTCTTGTTTTATTTATTACAAATTTACAATTTATTTCTAAATTTGTTGTGTAATTCTTCTGTGGTGTTTTTACTGTGTTACTGTTTGAAGTGTTGCACAAATACTTTACAGATTAATTTAGGGCTTGACTGTGACTTCACCATGAGAAGAATAGTGGTTGCTGCGTTAGAAGGGTTTCACCCACCTCAACCAGTCAACCAGTAACCCAATCTCTTACAATTATTATTACTATTATCATCATTATTATTATTATTAATACTAATAAAGAAAGTGATGCATATCATCGCTGTGTGGAGTTATTTCTCAGACATAATAAATGCTGTTATTATGTAGGAGTTGTACCCAAATGACACAGAGCCACTCACGTTATTTGAAATGATTCCTATCCTCAACAAGACAATTCTGTCACGATCAACACTGGTTAGAGTGAGAACTGTAAGACCTGAAACCCCCTACAGGCTGGACAAAAGGTACAGCTGCTGGGTAGATGCCATCCATTTAATAAGACAGGCCATAACCACAGGCAGATTTGCTTTAATCACTTTCTGGAATATGTGTATGGTTGCAACAGCTCTCCATTTTAATCTTAATCCATCAGGCAAGGGTTCAAGGCCACTAGCCCCATTTTCCCATGTATAATGGGATGTAGGGGCCAAGGGAAGGACTACATCGGTTTGATTGTGATCGCCACAACTAGATAGAACAACATTGCCGGATAACAATGAACACTTAAGATTAGACAATATTAAGAAGGAGTCAATAATGGGTGTGTGGCTTTGGGCCCTGAAAGTAGGTAGTAATTATGTACAGTTGCCTGTGATATCTATAAGATTATCAAGTTCGCAAGTTGACAGAAAAGATATCAGCTCATGTCTTCTAACGTCAGATTTGTTCTGTTCACTAGGGACAGTATTAACGTTAGGAGTGACGTTATTAAAATGGTGTGGGGTTGTACTTGATAATCTCAACCTTGGTTTAAAAATTCCTCCTAAACAAAAAACAGCTAACTGTCCATTATCACCAGCGGCGCTTTGTAGGGAAGATATGTATTCAAACAAGATTGGGAATTTAGTATTGGGTACAATAGTACAATCGTCATTATAAAAGTTATTTAAATATAATGTTGGACCTCTTTTGTACCTCACTATCTGGAAATTACTGTCAACAATCTCTAGTGCCTTTGTTCACCCAAATAGCCAGCCCACCTACTGCACGACCTGATCTAGAGGGAATTGCTACATTTTGATAATATACAAAGCAATCCAAAAATATGTCATGTTTCGCCCAGGTCTCCTGGAACATTAAAATATAGAACTGGCTAATAAAGAGGAAAGCATCTGGGCAGAGCAATTTATATTGCAACCCCGCAACATACCAGCTCAAAACTTTTAAAGTGCAATCATCATAACCTGCTGTTATGCTCAGACTAGGTAGGGCTTTAGGGGTGGACTCATTTACCAACATGTTGAATGCAGATCTGGGCTTAACTATGGACTCAGGCCTCAGTTAATCCAGCCCATTGAGACCTTCTAGAATAGTGAACCTATTCCGATGCACAAAGTTTGGTGGGGGGTTTGGGATCTTAATACCAACGGTTTATAAACTTTAAGATTTGGAACCACTGGTGACCTCTTGATGTTTTAATATGTTACACACACTCAAAATTGATGACAATGCAGTCCCCCTCGATGTCTTATTTAGAACGACCTCCCCACCCCAGCCTCCGCACCATGGATATGTCATTGCAGTTTATGAGATTAAAATGTTTATGTTTACTGGGAAGTGCATCCAAACACTTCTCCAGGCTGTTGGAGACAATCCCCTCAACTCTTCCCAGCATGGTGTCAATGTACTCAAAGGGATGTGAAATAACAAAACCCCCTTCATTCTTATGATTTCCCATAGTAGCTATTTGTTAGCCTCTCACATTTCTGCGCAGAGCGCCAATTTCAGAGTAAAATCCTGCAGATACTACAGACAGGTCCCAGAGATCAAAGCCAAGAAGGGAGACTCAGCCCGGTCTCTTCTGGCCATGAATGGGCTCTCTTTTGGCCCAGTCCTCGCCTGGGCGCATGACACGGCACGTTCTGTGCACATCCCGTGCAGCCGAAACCCTAGTGCGTTTTATAGAGCACAGCCGGACGCGAACTGGCAGCGGTGGTGGCTTTCTTGGCGCAAAGTCACCTGGGTCTTATGGTCTTCCCCCTGTTGGTGACATGGTCCTCTTTCCCCACGCAGCGGGAACCTAAGCATGTTTTGGAAAGCACCTCCGGGCGCATGCTGGCTGCGTTGGTACCTTTCCTTTCGTAAAGTCTCCTGGGTCTTATGGTCTGCCCCCTTGTTGGTGACACAATTCTCTTTTCCCATGCAGCGGTTGGATTTATCAATACCATTCTCCTATGTCCTTGAATGATATTTCTTTGATTCCTAGCGATATTTATGCATTCTCAACTATTTCCATGTTATCCTGTGGGGCTAGGGATCTCAATGAGGAAACTGCAATGTGCAATTTCTCCATCATCAGGGCATATAAAGCATCTTTTATAAGGTCCCTGCTTATGATTACATGACCCCGCACCACTGGGACACCTAAGGGGGACTTCAGGGGTACTGAATATGCAAAAATAGTGTAAATCCTCACTCCACAGTTCTCCTAGCACCAAAGTAGATTTTGGGAGGCACTTTACTATAATGGGGAAAGTGAAATATGCAATTTCTCTATCCCCAGGGTGTATAACACATCTTTTATAAGGGCCCTCCTCATAATGACATGACCCCCCACCCCTGGAACACCTAGGGGAGATGCCGAGGGTAACTAAAATGCCAAAATATTGTAGTTTATCACTTTTTATATGCCTCTACCACCAAAGTTGGGGTTTGGCACAATTTACATTTAAAAATAGCGCTAGAAACAAAGGGCTGCTTTTAAAATGACCCCAGGCTCCCAGCAGTGCGCACATGCAGAAAGGGTTGCGGTCCTCTAAACTGCCATGCCCTATTATATACTAGGGACACTTATACATAGTTTTAATCCCCCTTCCCTATTATGTACTAGGGATTTATATGGTATGTCATGCCAATTATAAGTGTACCCTAATATATAGTGTACCATCATGTATGTGTACGTTGTCACAGTGTTTTCAACATACCACTGGCCCTGGGCCTGGTTAGGCAGAGCCCAGGGACAGTCAGAGTCAGTTACAACCAGTACCAGTCACCAAAGCAAAATGGGGGTGCACAGGGAATACAGGATGACTTTGCAACAACATCAATGGTCTTGTTCCAAATAGCATGTGAAATAAGTAGCCTGGCTTCACCATGGGATGCTTCCACTGTGCAATCACTGGAGGCTTTGTTGATGTTTTTAGGAAATCATGATTCCTTAGAACATTTTTGTGGTAAATCACCTTTGCTGCAGCAAACTGAGAAATGGGGGTGGGTAAAATTCCCACATGGAAAGTGAAATGCAGGACTTTTTCCCAATAGTTTTTCCTCATGAAATTGGGTCTGATGTTCTACATCATCGGCCTAAATAAGGAAACAGGAAGTATGGTTGCTTTTTGAAGCTCTGGTGATTTACCTTAATGCTGACTGTATTAGAGTAAGGATATTTCCTAGCTCATCACATCACACTTTAAAGCAACTGCCCCAGCATGGGGGTCCATGTGGAGTGCCTGCCCGGAGAGTCCTTCTGGCAGTCAGGTGCCACATACAAGCCCCCCTGCTGGTGAAGTTCCTTTGAAGAGCACTAGGCATTGTAATTAATTTAATGTGATTGCCATTAAGTTAATTACAATGGCTAGCCCTTGGCAGTGCCTGGTGACACACGAATTCTTCATTCCTTACATTCCTCAAAGCCTGGAATGAGGAATTCATGTTATGCAGGGCATTTCTCCTGCATTCCACAATTTTTCCAATCTGTGTGAGGCAGACAACATTTCAGGTAGTTTTGCATCCGCGGATGAGATAAAGGATATTTCTAACACTAGCAAACAAAGCAACATCAGCAAGTAGTACGTGGGAGGAAATGGATTAGAAAAATAGTCAGCAGTCACTATCGTACCATCACTGGTGGCTTACAGAGTCGACAATAGTCGTGCAGTGATTTTAGGGGAATTACTACAACTCAGATTTTACTAGGATAAATAATGTGAGAATCTAATCACCGTTAAACATTTTTTCAGTTTTGCTAAACACGGTAATGCAGAAAAATAAACCTTAGGATTTGTTCCAATGCATTTTCTTTTCGAACTTCTTCGAAACAATATAGATAAATATTCGTAGCTGTAGTGGTTTTTTAGACGTTCAGCACATTCAGATTCTGATTGCATCTCCTTAAAAACTTAAGCTTGTTGTCCTTCTGAAGCATTCTCAAAGGGAGCGAAATGTGAGTTTTCTGTTGGGGCTTTAAATAAAAGCCAGGAAGAAAAGGTCACACTCACCAATAAAAGGCACATTGTGTGATATGATTTGAGATGGCAGAGATGTTTTTCCCCAAGCTCACTGTCTCCATAAATGTGTCTTCGATTAAAACAGGTTGCTGGAGCCCTGCTTCCCAGATGATTTGAAGCCTGTAGAAGCCATTGACTGAGTCCTGACACAAAGGACATGATAACCCCTTTGGCACCCCCTCATTGTCAACTTGAAAAGAAGATAGGTCTGTGCATTTAGGGCTTGTTTGAGATTCTTCAGGAGAAAGTTAAAATGTATTACACTGCCTTTCTCCACTTCAGTGACACAGTATCAGAAAATGAGAAAAGACATGAAAGGACACAATGCATCAAAAGAAATGAGTTAAGACTTCACACAAGGCAATTTTAGGTCAATATAGTTAATGGGTAAATGCAGTGTGGGCTTGTGAAAAGCAAGGTGAATATGACATTAGGACCATTTCTTTATGGTTCTGGGTAATGCTGAAATCATGAAAACTTTAGAACCCATAGTAAGTGATAGAAAGAATTATGTGAGCTGGCGCTCAAAGGCTACACATATAGGGATTTAACACATATTAGCAATCTTTAAAAATAACATAGTAGATACATCAATATAAAATTAATATTGATTAAAAACCCATGAAAGATAGGGAGGTATTGGAAAAGAAGATGCAAAGACAGTCGTGATTCATGCAAAAGCAAATGAAAGAAGAAAACAAATGGAAGGCAGATGAAATGAGACAAAATAATATTATTACAAAGAGAAACAATATACACTCAGAAGAATGGATTTATAAAACTTTATATGTGAGACAAACCCCTTTTAGCCGTAGTCTGAGTCGAGATTTTGTATATGTATTATGTAAGTCCCCAAACTAGCCTTAACAGAAATGCACTAGAGTTCACGACTGCCCTGGCGGCAGCGCATTCACTATATTGCGGCACATTTTCCTGGTTAGCACTAGGCACACCTTTTGAAAGGTGCACCCAGCACTCACCAGTAAAATGCGCCGCATAGATAATATGGATCCTAGTGAGGAGTTGTGGTAGGAAAGTGCATGAATGATCACTTCGAAGAGAAATACATTTAAACAAATGAAGAAAAGGATGTGGCTTGTATTTGGCCCTGGTGCACACCTCAATTTACAACCCATCAGACTGATGCAGGCAGACTGCCATCACTCAACCACGAACGCATGTTATTGCCCCACAAATATTGTTTCACAGAATAAAAATATTTGACAGTTGTAGGAAAGTAGGATCTGCTTCTATGATTACCCCCACTTTTTGCTTGATGTAATGCTGTTTCTGACTAGTCTGACTGGGATCCTGCTAATCAGGACCCCAGTCTCTCTGCTTTCTCCCCTACATTGTTATAGTAAGTACTTAGAAACATCCCAGATTGGATACTGAGGTACCCTTATCAGTCCCTTGTATATGGTACTAAGGTATCCAGGGCATAGATAGCCCAGGGGTTCCCCCTAGGCAGAAGCATGTATTATGCCACCTATGGAAGACCATTTAAACTATAACTACAGGCCTGTTCAATCCTGAAGGCAGGGTGCTTGGTTCTAAGTGTGAGGGCGCCCCTGCATGAGCAAGGCACCCATACAGCCTTCTGAGGCCCTTCTCCCGGGCTGTAAGTGAGACAGCCATATAACATAGAGCGGCACTGCACCATTACGCGATGACATCTTGAAACTGGCTGGAACGAACCCTGTTGTGCTTGGTATCAAACATGTTGGAATCATACCCCACATCGTAAACGCTGTGAGAGGTATGATTCCAAGCACTGTTAAGGCCCTCCGTTAGGCCCTCAGTGCTCCCGGTGCCAGTCTTCTATACCCAGACAATACAACGTGGCTGCTGTTGACCAGAGCCATGATTCTGCACTCTTGCTGCAGAGCCAAGCTCGAGCAGAGCAAGACAGAACAATAGGCCTCCTGTCACATGGAGGCGTGACCACCTCCCAGGCAGGGTTTAGTGTATTGGGGCAGGGTGGAAGCGCTTGCCAGCACCACATAGTCTGCGTGCACGGCACATTTGGTGCCCTCCATGCATAGTCTAGTTCAAACCAATTCAGGGAGCCGTTGGCTCCTGCCCTGGTGCGAAACTGGACACAGGACAGGAGAGTGTCCTCCCCTTTGTCCAGCCGCTCCTTATGGAGGAACCCATGATTTGTCTCAACCCTTTCCTTAATGGCTTACCTGAGGGTGGGTCCCTGGATTCGTCTTGGGACATGATACAATTCAGACACCACTTCAACTTTGACCATCTGGGCACTCTGGACTTTGCTGGACTTCGCTCTGGGCATCAAGGCTGCAACCAGGAAGACTCCTGCTGCTCCTGAGCACTTCGCCCTGCTTTTCTGCTGCAATGTCCGTGGCTGTGCTCCATACAGGAACCTGTCCAAGGCCTGAGGGCATCCAAGACACCTGAAAGAATCTCCCATGAAGTGAAGGAGTCACTTCCCTGCATCTGCAGGCACCGCAACAAAGCTGACCAGTCTGCTGATCCTGGGCTCCCACAGACTTCGAAAGGCTCATCGACACAGGTGGTGGTTATTCACATCCCTCAAGGTCTGCCCTGTCCTCTCACCAAAATTGAGACCAGTATCCCTCGTCGGAGCCGCAGGAACTGAACTCATGTGCATGCGTTGACTTGCAGCTGCAAAGGTTTTTTGACTTCCTTCCACCAAGACCTTCGGGCTCCAAGTAGGCCCAACCTCAAACACCTCCAGTGACCAAGATGTTCACCCTCACCACATCACTTGCCTGTACCTTTTGTGAGCTGCTTGAGGTCCCCTGCGATTCCATTGCCTCCAACCTGTGGGTCCTCTTGAGGGTCACCTTTGAATTCTTTCGGGCTCTCCTTATTGTTCAGGGCCTGTCCTGACTCCCCTGCTTGTGGTGAGTCTCCTGGACCTTGCTGGTCCTGGCATTGCACCTTCTTCTATTTCCTCACTGGTTGAAGTTGCCACGGCTTGTTGGTGCTCCTGCCAAACACCAACCCCTCAACTCTCAACATCCGATGTGTGTATGGCTCCTGTTCTTCAACAGCCTCGCCAGGTCCACACAACTGCAGTTTTAAGGTCACTGTTAACACTCTTGCAACACCTGACATTCGTCTTGAGTGCCTCCTGGTCACTGCTGAGTGGCATAGACTCTGTCCTCTCTGCTTGCAGATTCTTCACATCCTGAATCCACCTTTGGGTTCCATCTCACACTTTCACGCTCCCCAGCAGCTGCATTTTCCTGCAGTCCTCCATTGGGTTTGACAACTGCCACTTTACACCTATGCAACCAGCTTCCCTGCTGCAGGTAACCTGGTTCCTAAGGTATCCATGGGTGAGATGGCTCTCCAACCTCTTGTCTTCCACGGGGTTTCTTCAGGGTCCACTGAGAAGGGTCCTCTATCATTAGAATTGCAGCCACTACTTGTCCCTTGATTTGTATGGAGAACACGGTCGTGTTCCTACACTGCACACAACCTCCGTGGGGTTCCAAGATACTCACCCTGGGTGGTTCCTTGGGTCCCCAGCACTTCTACATCCTCTTAGGACTGTCTTGACCCGAGTCGTGGTTCGCATACCCCTATTTTAGTATATGGTTTGGTCTTCCACTGAGGACCACTGTGTATTCTGTGCTACTTACCTGTTTCTATTGAAAAGTATTGTGTCCAGTGTGTATATCTCCAGATTCGAGATATCTGTATGTGTTAGTGAGTGTCTTATGATAGATACATATTTTTATAAATGCACTGTGTGGTTCTTTTTCACTTAACTGATACCTATAAGATCATGTTCTGGTAAAACAAGCTGCTTTACACTCCTTCTGGACTAAGCCTGAAGGCTGCTCTCCACAGCTAGCTCTTAGAGAGCTTTCTAAGGTTGTCTAACCCCACTAAAATCACCATAAGTGTTGTCTAGATCAGTGCAGGGTGTCCACTTACATAAGTGTACATCATATACAGAGCCAGCCTCTCACATCAATATAGACACCTCCCTGTCTGCCCTTTGTATCTGGAGAAAATATGGTCGTTATTCTTTTGAATAGCGTTAGGTGCTCAGGTTGTGTATGAAACGTTGGGGGCACTGAAAACTTTGAGTGCTGTAGCCTTCGCCTGTGCATAACCCTTGAAGTTCCATTTGAAATTTCCTTCTTTCTGGTGATCCTGTAGAGACAGCAGAGATTGAAAACCAGGGACTCAATGGTGCATAAAATGAAAGTGAAAGGCGAGGCAAGACCTTATCATTGGGGCCAGTGGTAATCCAATCTGAGACGGAATTAGGTAGCTTGCCAGAGGGTCTAATGCACAGCCAAAAAGCAGAAGCCATCTGTTTAAGCTGAGGAATGATGTGAGGATTCAGGAGTAGTGATCCCTTGGTCTGATAGGAGTGGGGAGTGCTGCTCTTTTGACCTCAGCACTGGAGTTCACAGAATGTGACAGAAAGCAGGTGTGGTGATGCTGAAAATAATGAAGCAAAAGAGACTGAGAAGCATTGGTGCAGCATATAAGATAGGCTGTTTTGGATCTGGCTGTTTTTGCAGGGTCACCCTCAGCTTTATGCCTTTTGTTGCTGAATCAATTTTTGTTGGCATTAGGACACTGTTCACTTTTACCCCTGCAAACCAGTGATATAGTGCTTGTGCTCTCTTTCTAAAACATGGTACGAATTCACTACACCGAATTGGCACACTTAAATTTACTTTAAGACCCTAGTCAATGGTACTACCTGTACCCAGGGCCTGTAAATTAAATTCTAGTGGGTCTGCAGAACTGATTGTGCCACCCACTAAAGTAGCCCTTTTAAGCATGACTCAGACCTGCCACTGCAGCCTGTAGTGCAGTTTTAAACTTCTATTTTGACCTGGCAAAAAAGCACAAAGCGCCAACTGTGGTTATCTGGTCGCACCAGATCGGGACAAATTCATAATTTCAGGCCAACTGTGATGGCGCACAATCTGGATACAGGGACCAAGATAGGTCTGCTGACCACAAGTACTCGAAATCCTGGTTGTGGAGAGCTACAATATCCTGTGTCCAGGATGCTCTATGCAGCAGTCCAAATGAGCTGCAGACTGAATTGGGAGGTCTTTTGTCAAGGATTCAGAGTAGTTGGAGCCTTTTCTGTCCCTGAAGCTTTGATCAGGATGCCAGCTAAGTAGCCCTTGGAGTCACTCTGATGGTCCTGGTTTCAAGATGCACGTCTAGTTCTTCTCATTCTAGCAGCAGGGCAGCACAGTAGCAGTTGGTCTTGCACCAAAGCATCACAAGAGTCCTTATTCTAAGTCTTCCACGGGTCCTGATGTGTACTGAAGAGTTGGGCCTGAGGGCCCACTATTTATCCTTGGTGCTGGCATTGAAGTAGGAGAAGTTTCTAGAGGGTTCCACTGAGAGGTATGTTTTCAATTTCCTGCCTTCCTGCCCTGGCCCCAGCTTGTCTGGGGCACAAAAGACTAGTGTGAAACCCTTTGTGAGTGTGATGGGGCACAGTCTTTGTGATGTGTGGTAGGTGATAGCTCCATCCTTTATCAAGTTAGAGATGGCCCATCCTGCCAACGCCTATTCCCCCTTTTTCTCACTGTCTTGGAGGAATACACAAAGACCAACTGTCAGCTACACCTAGTCATGCGACCCAGGCTATAGGCTGCAACCCCCAAAGGGTTAGTTACTTTTTAAAAGTGGCATGTTCAGAATTGTGACTTAAAATCCAACTTTACCATTAAAGATAGTTTTAAATTACAATATTTAGGCAACTAACTTAACATTTCTACTTGCTCCCAATTTAAAGTTATCACGTATTAAATGTAATAAGGTAACTTAATATTATCTTACGGGAGAGACAGGCCTTGCACCAGTGAAAAATGAATTAAAGAGTTTTTCACTACCAAGACATGTAAAAGTTAAAAGTACATGTCCAACTTTTTAAATACACTGAACCTTGCCCTATGGGCTGTTCAGGGCCTACACTAGGGGTGACGTATATAAATTAAAAAGTGAGGTTTAGGCCTGGCAAAGTTTTATTTTGCCAGGTCAAAATGGCAGTTTAAACTGCACACACGGGCTGCGATTGCAGGTCTGAGACATGTTTAAAAGGCTACTTAAGCGGGTGGCACAATCAGTGCTGCATGGCCACTAGGAGCATTTAACGTGCAGGCCCTGTCTACATGCAGTACCACTTTACTAGGGACTTACAAGTAAATTAAATGTGCCAATTGGGTGTAAGCCAATTTTGCAATGTTCAGAGGAGAAAGCACAAGCACTTTAGCACTGGTTAGCTGTGGTAAATTGCATGGGGTCCTAAAAATCAATAGAAACAGGCTCAGAAAACAGGAGGGTGAAGGCAAAATGTTTGAGGGCGAGTCTGCAGAGAGGGTCAGGTGTAACATGAACCCTCTACAGTCAAAAGCCATGGTAGATTAATGAATACCTTGATGGACTTCCCTGCTCAGGTGATTGAGTGTGGAGAGTGGTCCTCTACTACAGAGGCCCTTGCCAGTTCTATTTGCGCCTGAACACTGTTGGGTCCCTCTGCCTACACTCCTCCGAGCAACTGGAATGACCCATTGAGAGTATACATTCTCCATGTCATAAATAAATAGTCATAGCCAGGAATATCTGAAGTAGTGTATGCCAAGTTTGATACAAGCAGACTCCACACATGAATAGTTTGGTAAGTAAGCAGACGGCCGTGATAAGCCCCCAACTTTTTTTGTAGCGAGCGTCTATGTACAAGTGAGTACTTCCCCGTCTATGACCATTTATTTACGACGTGGAGAATTTATAATTAACATTACGTATGAGTGGTTTTGACTTTCTTCTGGTCACGGTTTACTTTTCTTGAATTTACAGGAGTTTGATTTATAGATATGGTTTGGCTACACATGAGAATTGATTTAGAGCTCTGAAAAAGTCACTGTCTGATGAAACACGTGTCGTCTGTCTTTTGATGTGCAACAAAGTTCACAATCAAGTTACATGTGAAGTTATGGACTGAAGTTGGAATACATACTACTGGAACTTTTGGCACTAAACAGCCTATGGACCCTTATGTACTGGACTTAATGAATGTGTGCTTTAGTATCATCACTTTATAATCCAAAAGCTAGTGGACACCAATTCAGAAGCCAAGATTTATCTGGAAACACACCAGTTGAACAAAGCCACATTAGGTGCACAGTGTAAGGCACAGAGTAGCCAATTGCTGCAGCATTTTCATTCTGCAGCAAGCTCCAGACATCTTTAGTAGTAGTCATCTGAAAAATTCTTCCCAGTTACACGCAGGTACCTCTCAGAAGACTGTAAGAGCAGGAACGCAATGGCAAACGGGTGCTATCGCTGGATGGAACTCTTAGTGGTACCAGTAAACCTCCTCAATCAGGCCAGAAGCCTTTTTTGGTAGGTACTGTATGGAGGTTACCATGCATTTCTAGCAGTGATCTGGCAATTGATGTGGAATTCAATGTAACATATGATGGCTCTAAACTGAGAACACAAACAGAAAAGGTATCAAGGAGTCATCAGTTTATTAGTGGAAATAAATGTAAAAATGTACTGACATTAAAATTGGCTAGGGAGATTAGTCTTGCACACACAACACCATTCACATGGACAGACCACTGCATCGTGCACTTCAGGATACCGGCCCACGAGTCTCGCCTCCCAAAAAAAAACAGCGCACCTTTACAACACTGGGGTACTGGCGAAAAATGAACAAAGACTCACGTACAAAGCCACTCTCAACCTCTACCACAAACAACTACAAGAAGCAATGAAAAGAGCCCTAACTCTCAGACTTGTAGCCAAAGCCAACAACTATAAAGAGCTCTTCACCATCGCAAAGGCGTTCTCCAACTTCACAGCAGTCAACAGTGACATCACCCTTTCCCAAACTCTCTGTGATACCCTCTCCAAGTTTTTTGACCCAAAGATTACCACGATCTACAACAAATTTGACCCTCAGTCCACCAGCCCGTACATACTCAACCAGCTAGACTTTGCCACCACTGTCATACAGAAGATCAACAATTGGAAACCCCTCTCAAACAAAGACACCTCCAATCTGATGAAAACCATCCTCTCATGAGCCCTGTCATGCCCCAGTCCCCACTTCTTCTACAACTTAGGATGCACCATCATCTCCCCAGCTCTCACTAATATCATCAACTCCTAATTAACCACTGCCACCTTGCCGGCTAACTGGAATAACTCAGAAGTCACCCCCCTGTTAAAGAAGCAGTCAGCAGGGCCCAACATCCTCAACAACTACAGACTCATATCCCTCCTACTTTTCACACCCAAAGTCATTTAGAAAGCCATCAACATTCAATTATCTGACCACATTGAGCGGCACCAACTCCTTGATAGATTTCAATCAGGCTTCCTCACCGACCACAGCACTGAAACAGCCCTCATCGCTGCCACCTATGACAGCAGGAGCATCCTCGACCGAGGAGAAATACCCACCATCATCATCCTTGACCTCTCCACAGCCTTCAACATTATCTCCCATAATACACTCGTCAGAAGGCTTCATCTCCTGGCATCCACAGGCCAGCCCTTCAGTTGATATCCTCCTTCCTCACAGGAAGAACACTGCATGATACTATCACCCTTCTCCTCAGAACCCAAAAATCTAATCTGTGGGGTCCCTCAAGGCTTGTCCCTCAGCCCAATGCTCTTCAATGTATACATAACACCACTCGCAGACATCATCATATCCCACGGCATCTGCATCATCTTTTATGCCAACAACACACAGCTCATTCTCTCTCTCATTAACAGATCCAATGCCGCCAAAACAAACTTTGCCAACTGCATGAGCAACATTGCATCACAAATGAGCAACAGCTGCCTTCAGCTCAACTTTGACAAAAACGAACTCTTGATTTTTGTAAATAACCCCTCCCCCAGTGATGCCTCATGGTGACCTTCAAAACTAGGCACCTGTTTCATGGGTCTGACATTAAACTCTTTCCTCAATCACCAAGAGTGCAAGTTTAAAGAGATAGACCAAATGCACTATTTTCAGTTGTAGCATTGGGCTCTCAACCTTGATAACAAAGCTGCAGCACATAGATCACTTACCGCCTGAGAAAAGCTTTTTGCCACATACTATGGACCTATGGCTCCAATATATAACTTATTTGACAGATGTGAGAGAAGCACAGGACTGGTCTTTTATGCAGCACTGGCAGAAGGCCTTGGGAATGCAAATCTCCTCATCTCAAAGGCAAAAACTGTGGGTGGATATCCTGTCGTAATGCAAAATCATGCAGAATAAAGAATTACTATATAAGAATATGGCGAGATGGCATGTCATACTAGTGAAATTGAAATATATGTGTGGTAATTCTGATGGGCTCTGCTGGCGGGACGGATATGTTTCATGTGTGGTGGGCGTGCCCTAATCTTACATTTTTTTGGAAGGGAGTCCTCCATTTCGAAGGGCTTTTGTTTTGGAGTGTTCTACAATTTTAATGCTTTCTCTGTCTAATCACCTAGATGAATGATGTATGGTTTTCTCATTGTATATAACAACATCAAGTAGAATACCTAGCATGACACTGTTTGGCAGAAGGGTGTACTGCAATTGTGGAAACTTGTCTCAGTTCTGTGCAAGAGTCAATCATTATGTGTCCTCTTATTCGGATGGAATGCTTTACTACATTTGCTGTAATGAGAGATTGCACTTGCCTTGTTTTTATTACGGGAGTGTGAATTTTCAAACCATGCAGATTAGTTTTCGAAAATTAGCTGACTTTGCTTGGCGCAAAACTGGCTACGTTTAGCCAGAAAATTGCGCTTAGGAGCAGCAAGGCTATTTTTGCTGCCATTCAAGGCTGCCAGCATTTCAGTTATTTCCCATGCCATTACATTGAAAGTCCTTACATTGTTGTTATTACATCAACAGTACCTTTGCATCTTGAGTCATTACTTATGTATGTTATGGTTTTGTTCAGTTTTAATTCCCATGCCTCTTTTTTTAAGTTTTGATCAGTTAAATTATTATTTTTTGTAAAAATGTAAATATAATATGTGCATTATCTATCTATCTATCTATCTATCTATCTATCTATCTATCTATCTATCTATCTATCTATCTATCTATCTATCTATCTATCTATCTGTCTGTCTGTCTGTCTGTCTGTCTGTCTGTCTGTTTGTCCGGGGAGCCCAGAGGTTTTTATATATTTTTCATACAGAAGACGAGGAAAAGGGGACATGTATATTAGACAAATGAAAGGGACGTCATCCTGTCTGTAAACAATGCTGTGACTCAGAACTTCCAAATATTTGACACGATCCTCACACTCTCTATTAACACGTGAGCCACACAGCATAATAGAAGCTTGCTCTTCTTTATTAGCTGAAATGCATTTGGGGACGTGATGCTCCGTTCTGACGAGGCACATGACATTTAACTCTATTATTTTGTCCAAGCAATCTAAAGCCCCAGAAATGTTGCAACAGACGCCGCCATAAGAGCTCTCTTGTGTTCTTGCAGGTGGTTGTCTGAGGCGACCCCCGGGCCCCCTTCCAAGAAAGCTTTTGTCATTCAAAATGGTTTCAAAGGCTGCAGAATCGCGAGTGTAACTTCAAAGACAGAAGCAAAAGAGAAAAGATAGGCGGGTGAAGGATCTCAGCAGTATTCATTTTAATTACCTGTTTGCGCAGAAGGCACTCAAGTAATAACGCGGTTGGCATTAGTGAAATAGAAATACCGTGTATAAATATTCTTCACTATGTTAATCATGTTGAAGTGTTAGTCTGATTATTTTTTCCAGAATGTGACCTCAAGCTGCTTCTCAGACGAAAATGTTTATAAGTGGTGTTTGATATCTATTCTGCAAATGCAAGTAAAATAAAATAAAATCAAATAAAGCAAATAAATTAATTCTCATAAGTCGAGGTTTCATTATGTCTGCCAAATTTCTAGCACTTTGCTATATATTTTCTATTTTTGCCGGATATAGACCATGAACAGGGAGGGGTTCATTGGGTGTCAAAAGTTAGGCGGACGCCCATGTAATGACCTACAGAGTAATCAATCTGGCAGGGCTAGAAAGACTGGTTTGACAGGTCAGTGTGTGGGCTGATTTTTGGCTGCTTGTGGGTCTGTTTTATTGCTTGGTGGGCGGGTTTTTACCGTTGATTTCCCTCGTCTTAACACAAACATTGCCTACAGTAAGCCTGGGCAAAGCACTACGCTACGCTCGTGTAGTTTGCAAAGTTTGCGCTACTTTGCACTACGCGAATTGCACGTAGCACAGTGCAAACATGCGTAGGGTAGTGTTGCGTAGTGCAGCGGTCATTTTTTGCTTGCTCGCGGTCCTCAACGTCAAGTTGGCGACCGCGAGCAAGCAAAATGACATCCCGGCGAGACTTTTTCCTCGTTGGCGATCAGCAACATCAAGTTGGCGAGCGTGGAAAATATACCTCCCTGCGAGATTCTCAACGCGAGGAGGTCAGGTTTCTCATTGCGAGTGGTCATGCATGCTCGCGACCGCTCGCGATGAGAAACTACCAGTCCGCGTTGAGAAAGCTGCCGCTCGAGTAAAAATCTACTTGAGCGGCAGAAAACTACAGCTCACACTGTGCAAGATGCCGTTTTCAATGATTGCCGGTTGCTTGTCCGCACTGTGCAATCATTGAAAACGACATCTTGCACAGTGCGAACAGGGTACTACGCAGTTCGTGAAGTGCTACGCATAGCTGGCGTAGTGCGAAGTGCACTTTGCGTAGCTACGCGTAGCGCTACTTCACGTACTACGCCCAGGGTTAGCCTACAGCTAGCACAAAAGCATGTTTTTCCCATACTTTGCAGACCAAAAAGTCTTTACAAGTTCAAAACATCCCCGGTTTACCAATGGGTGATACTTTTTTTTAGCTATCTGAATCACTAGTTGTGCCACTTATATTTTGGTGTGTGGGCCTATTGTGTGTCCCAGTCCAACTAGGTGCAACATGGTGACCATTATTGTCAACAATAGTTTAGAAGTCTCTGTGATGAAAACTCCACGCCAGAAGGTTATAAAAAGTGGGCACAAATAACCATCCCAATTATTAATGTCACATTACAGAAGTGCACCATTGTTTTGTATTTCAGCATTTATACCCTACAAAATGTGAATTGTTTTTAAATATGCCCACACCGATAAAATAAGGAAGGATGAACATAATCATCTGGTGGGCAAGAAAATTAGTTGTCTACGATGTCCCTGATGCAAAATGTCCCCGAGCTGGGGATTCTCTGTTGATCAACTAAAAATACAAAGTTTCCTAATTTTCAAGGGGAAAACAACTTATATGAGAGCATGTGTCATTACCTGCATCGATAAGAGAGAGTAAACATTCCAATGGTGAGTCTGCCATACAGCTGCTTACTGTATTTGCACTATCACGTCCATGGCCCTTTCCTTCGTGGTGAATATGAACATTTCTAGTAGTGAACTGCTAGTTCATGAACGCCAAAACAACAGGAACACAGGACTGAGCCAACGGCAAAGTATCGACCAATAGAGGCAGAGTGAGGCAGTAGTGGCTCGAATAGTGGTCAGAAGATACCAGATGGATGGAAAATTTAGTGAAAGGCAATGCGTGGCAAAGGCATTATGTGGTAAAGGACGTTTGGTGAAGGCATGCGTGATAAAGGCATGCGTTGTAACGTTTAACCTTTGAGGTTGCATGTTTTGAAGCTCAAACAAACTGGACTGGAATGCTTAGTAACTAAGGTGAGTCCAATTTCCATAGAAAGAGCTCATTGGTTACATGCATGACAAACAGTCTCCATAAAGGTAAGGGGTAGATTTTCACTTGCTTGGGTCACTTCTCCACCCTTTTCAGATCACATTGTTGGGTGCATTGTTCTTTACATTCACACTTGCCATCCGTGAGCATCAGATTGTATGGACATTGCACTGACTCAGTTTTTTTCTTTTGTCAACTATTTTTTTTTAGCATTTTTTATATTTTAACATATCGAACATTGGTACACACAGCTTGAGTTTGTTACATACTTTCTTGTATACTTTTTATACATCATTTATAATTATAGTCGCACTCCTGTAATGGCATCTACGTCGTACCCGATATAACTGTGGGTGTGCGTATAATTACATCATGTGCTCAGTTACATATGATAATGTACCTCCTTCCCATTAATTACTGATTTGTTACCTACCGGTGTCAGTTTCAACTGTTAACTGGGGGATTTAACCGAGACCGTTTCATGAGATCAAAGGATTTTGTTCAGGCAGGGTACTGTGAATATATGGTATTTTGCCAATAGGCGTAATTTGAGGTGTTACGTGATAATGGCACCTTGGGAATTACTGTTTGTGTCAATGATCGAGGTCTTTGTCTGTAGGATTGGGACTGGGGGGGTTTGAGATGGAGTGTTCGAGTCGGCTCAGATTGTCTGCTGTTTGAAATGGTGTAAGAGTAAAGTCCACTCCATGGATGTGTGATGTTTGCGTAGTCCTTTTAATTTCCTCATCCCTAATGGCTTCCTCTTCTGCATGCACTGACTCAGTTTTATGACTGAATATTGTAGATTAAAAGTTAATCTGACAAAAACATTGTGTCCTCAATATCATTAACTCAAATATCATCTCAGTGTGTATAGATTTACATTAATTAGCTACAATAAGATAATATACGTTATTTATGAATCAATAGTTATGTCAGACGTTATTCTGACTAATATATTCTGCTCCCATACCACTGCGTCACAGTATTTATTGGTTGCCTGTGGACCTAATGTTTGGGATGCTAGTCCTTGGAAGAATCATACGCTTTGCCACTGATAATGCAACTCTGCCAATAGGTTGCATCCACACTATACATATGGGCCTCTCTTTCTCCTTTTTAAGTCCTGCTTCATCATGTTCTCAGGTTCTGTTTGATGGAGATGCCAGTAAATGACGACTAAGTATGCACTGACCTTAGTCTTGAAAGCTCAGAAAGCTGTCTGGGCACAAGCATAGCTTGTAGTGCCATCCTTGGTTCTTGTAAAGTGAGATTGCTTAGGTTCAAACGGTGGCACCTTACACAATTTGTGTCTGAATTTCCTCTTTAACATTGGTGAACTTACCCTTACTGACTAGCCTCTGTAGTTGGACAAGTAGACATAGAACATATTAATATTCTCCTTATTCATAGTTTAGCCAATTGAGGCAAATCTCTTGTACTTTGGTATAACTTAAGACTTAACGTCAGTTGTTAGCACAGTGTAGCATCATAGTCATCTACCTGAAATGAAGGAGGAAGTGACTCACAAATCTTGTCGACCTGATGACTTATGGAGGAGCATAGATCACTTAACTGCTGAATCAGTCTCTTTAATGGCTGTGAACTAATTGTGCAGCCTTGTCACCTGCATAAATGGGGTTGTGCGAAATTGGCTTAATGGTTGAGGGAGTGGAAACCCTTCTCAAGCAACAAACACAATCATTGCCCTTTAATAAACTGAATGATACCAAAATTAATTAAATCCAATTATTAGAACTGGAGATATGCAATTTCCTAAATTGTTGAGAAAGTATAGTGCCTAAAAGCACAAAGCACCACTCACGATCATCTGGTCGAGCAAGACCAGGGGAACGTTGCAAGTTCAGGCCAACTGCAATCAAGTGTGGGCTGGATAGAGAGACCAGGCTAGTCCAGCTGAAAAAGTTACCTTCTCAAAGTGTAGTGCAAAGAGGTGGCAGAGGCCTCGAGGAGCAGGGAGAGCATCACGGACGATAGGCGCTGTAACATTGAGATCTGATTGGGCGTCCCAGATGGTCGTTGCTGGATCTTCACCTAGAAGGTTCAAGTTGACAGTTGTTGCTGTAGCATGAGGTGTCAGTTTTGTATTTCCGGGGGCCCCTGGTGATACTGTAGCATGAACAGTTGGGTTCACAATAAGTCAGGTGTCAGAGTCTTGGTGAGAACAGGCTCATTTGCAGCCACTAAGAGCCCAAAACTTAAATATTTCACATTTTCATGTAGCGGAGTCCAGCCAAGAGTCCAGAACCTGGGAAGGCACCTCATACAAACCATGGACTCACTCTAGCAGAGGCCAGCAGGGCTCAGGCAGGTCCAGTTGCAGGTCCAGACAGGTTCCGTTGCAGCAGGTTAGCTGAGCAGTTTCAGGGAGGCCTCTGGAGCCTGTTTTGTCCCTGTAGTTCAGAACATTAGGTCAGCCAACTGACCTTGGTGTCACTCAGGTAGCCTGGGATGAAGAGAGCAGGTCCCACCTTTCTTTTCAGAGAGGACAACAGCAGCAGTAGGGCTGACCTTTGTGGAACAAGGACGGCCTCAAGCAGCAGGGCAGTCCTCTGGGGGAGCAAGGCAAGCCTAAAGCAGCAGAACAGTCCTCTGGTAGAAACGGGCAGTCCTTTGAGGAACAAGGCAGGCATTAATCAGCAGGGCAGTCCTCTGGGGAATAAGACAGACCTCAAGTAGCAGGGGAGTCCTCTATAGCAACAAGGCAGTTCTTCTTCTATACTGTTCATAGGTCCAGTAGTGTACTGAATAGATCTTCCGAGTGACCATTATTTATACCTGGTGTCATCCTGGCTATCCCCACATCTGGTTCTGAAAAGCTTTTCTCCTCCTCTGCCTAAGCTCCTAGTAATCTGGGTTGACAAAATATTTGTGTTAGGCTCAATTGTGTGTGCTGGAGGCAGTCCTTTGAAATGTAAGTGGGGCTGTGAAAAGCTCTAAGCCAACCATACTGGCAGGATAGCCCCTCCTGCCAACAGCTAGTCCCCCTCTGTCTCGCTGTCTGGGAGGAATACTCAAAGGCCAACAGCTACGCTACTCACAGGCAGAAAGCACCCGATTGTTAGGTAAAGAAATTACCAACTTTCTAAATAAAAGTGGTATTTTCAGAATTGTGGCTTAAAATCCGACTACCATTAAAGAGGATTTTAAATTACAATCACTTTCTTGTAACTTTCTTGTAATGTTCCAAGCTAATGTGAGCACCTATGCACCACTGAAGTATCACGTATCAAAAACCAAGGGCCCAATTCACAAAGGTAAACTTACATTTTTATGCAATTTTACTCTCTGTCTGTATTCCCAAACAAACGATTTAGTAGTAATTTCACGATTCTGGAGACTCCAGAGTTGGGGCAGAGAACTTTGCACTTAAAAAGATAGAACTTTCTTCCGTTTTATGAGTGGGGTTCTCTGCAATTGTAAACCTACTATTAAAATGTTTCTTTGTGAATACCGAAAAAGAATAAACGTACACAAAAGCGTATGTTTACTTTTGTGAATCAGGTCCAATGCCCAGGAACATCAAAGAATTCAAAGACAGCAAGTGGACGATGCAGTAGCCAAGGAGGAGAATGTGTAATGCACACTGCTACTGGAAGACCTTGTCACCATTCATATCCTCCTAAAGACCATGAAGAAACACATTTCTGATGCCAAGGCAGCATGCTACTCAAAAGCACCTATGTAGTCCTCAACTGAGCCATAGCACTCTTTATAGCCATTAAACATAGGGTTCACTATACACCAGACGCAGCCAAGGCCAAAGCCACAGAAAAATGCACAGAAACCAAAAAACTTTTCAAGTACAAATGTGGAGAGCTAAGGAATTACACAGATGTTGTGGGTATTAATAGACATCCTTCCAATCCAACCCTGCAATGTACCTAAATGAACATATGTCTCCACTTGGTTCGTTGACAACTTCCCAATAACCCATAAAGCCTTCAGGTGATTACCATTGACAATCCCCGTCTCTTAATCTTCCTCAGACTCATAGCTATGTTAAACACATGCAATCATCAGTTTCTCCAAATAATGACTATTAACAGCACCATCTCTCACCGGTTTTCTTCCTACCTGTACCAGTTTCTAACTAGCCCATATGAACTCCTCAAAGTACATGTGTGTCCCTGAACCCTGCAGTGAAATCCAATTGATAACCAATTAGCCAGTAAAATCATTCACCAAATTAAGCTTCCAGTAGTAGTTCTGGCTGAAAAATATCAAACACATCAATTCACTGATAATGCCGAGCTCTCCCTGAAGGTCTCCTCCAGCATTGACATCACATGAAGGACAATCTATCAGCAATCCATGCTTCAATATCAATATACTTAAAACTATAGTTACAAGAAACAGAATTTACAGTAATCACTGGTGACAGCAGGTACAATTTCAAGAATGGATCTTAGCAATAAACCCCAATGGATACACCACCAAACAGTACTATGTCACTTGAAATCCACATTAATAAGTGCCTCATTTTCAAGAAACATATCACAAAGAAGACACAATTATCTTGGTACTAGTTGTCCATCTTTCAAAGAGTTAAGCCATTCCTATTAGAGCTCCAGCTGGCCGATGTTCCTGACTCCTACATTAATAAAATAAATCTCTTTATTGGCATTTAAGCACTTAAAAACAACAGGGTTGGGTAAATTCCGATAAACAAACAATCATGTTGGAGTTGTGGGACTTTATGCACCAGCACTATCATCTTAAACATAATCAGCATAGTGACAATGTTTAAAAGCAAGAAACAACAAGCACTGGGACACCACATCCACATTACCCACCCACCCTTTCTGTGCAGTGTGTCTGAAATGCAAGTTACAGAGAAATATGATAAATTCAATACAATTTACAAATACCAGGGTATATCCCATTGGTCGTCCCCTCAGGGTGGTCTCTTGCCGCTCTTGGCTTCTAGGTTCAGAACAAATACATCCCACTAAGTGATTACCGGGTCACTCCTGCTGTGTATCGGGCCTGCGTGATGACATCTAGTTTGGCTCAGACCGATTTCAAAAGCTCTCTCAATCAGTGCTTCACAGTAAGTGCCACAGAGGCCTCCCATGTAATTTGTATCTGTTGTTTGAAGAGAACCAATGCTAGGTTAGTGAACCTATGTATAAGTTTATCCTCTGTAGTACTTGAGCATGCACCAATAGGCAGAACTCTGGCATGATTGGAGTTGTGCGCTATACTATTTCGGATATGGTCTTCATTATTCCTAGCCAAGCCTGTTGTAACAGACCGCAACCCCCAGACCAGGTGCATGAAGTCAGCGTACAACGCTTGACATTGGGGGCAGTCCAAGGACACCCTGGGTAACATGTGGCGAATGCATTGTGATGTCAGGTAAGACTGGTGTAAGTCATTTGTTCGTGTTCACTGACAAAATATCGACCCCCGAAATATCCCCATACAAAAATATTGTGACATAAATATTGATGTAAAAAATATCATCATGCTATACTTATCATGTAAATTACAAAAATATTGAAAATATCATTGTCACTAATATGGTTGTATAAAATATTGTTTTTTTTAATATATGTATGTAAATTTAAATAGTAAACATTGAGGGGCTCATTATGATGTTGGGTGGAAAGCCATCGGACAACTCGTCGGAGTGTTTCCACCCAACAGCAGAGGTTTCTATCCGACCACCGTATTATGATACTGGCGTTTGGAGGGAAACACGGGGGAATTCCACTCCGCTTCTGACAGGCTCACGGAAAAGTAATTCCCAAATGGCAGGGGAGACAGCTTTGGCTCCGCTGTCAGGATTCCGATTTTGCTTTCCATCTTCCATTTCATGGCAGTCTGACTGCAAATAAAAAACAGGTGAAAAGTGACATTTTGGGGCCCCTAGCAGGGCCCCTTTCACCCTTGGCACTCGGCCATAGGGCCTGTGGGGTACCTCCCAGCATCGCGTGGCAAGCACCCCATGGTGCCTGCCACACGGTGCAGAGAGGTTTAAAAACTGCATATTTCTTATTGCGCTCTGTGCTGCACCCTAGACAACAAGCCACAATAGGAAATAAGCACTTTCCGACCGCCGTGAAGGCGGTTGCATCCTAATTAGGGAAACGGGACCTCTGACTCCTTGTCCGGCGGTTCCATTTCCGACACAATGATAGTCGGACGCTCGTCCGACCGCCATCATAATGGGGCCCTTAAAATATTCAATAATAACACTAATGTAATAAAAATAAAATATATATAAAGGCTTTTACAAAAAATATAACTATTATAATTATTTTCAAAAAGTGAAACACACACGCATATATATAAATATATATTCACATATAACTAATTAAAACTGATAATTTGAATTCATATTATAATGTAATAATGTTATTCAATGTTATAATATAAAAAAAAAATATATATATATATATATATATATATTCACTTAAAAAACCATAGGTTTCACACATGTTATAGTTAGCTGGACATTTCACTCGTAAAAAACCAATGAAATTCCCCCGGAACGGTGGATTTAATCCAGCGAAGGGGAATCAATCACGGACTCGCCACCTTCGTGTAGAGGTACCCCCTCCACAGTGCCCTTTTCCAGGGACACCGAGGAGCCACCATTGTTTCTCCCGCCGATCGTCTGAACGGCACGCCGCTTCTCATCTGTACTTTAAGCTCGTTACAAACAGCACCGCAAATACCTACAACCCGGTCCTGATGATGATCCTGAATGATAGGATCGAAACGTCATCGACTCCTCAGCGCAAATGATGGCACACTTCCTGTTGTGACTCTAATATAATTACCCTCAAACATTCGTAACCAAATTGTAAAATCATTGCCTAGAGCCGCACTTCTCACTGTATATAACTATTCACAATTGCACCTTGCGCCGTTGTGGCTGACTTCACAATTGTCACTTGCATCGCTATCTCTGTCACTTACGTATTCCAAGCACCAAGTCCAATTCGGGTTTGTTCTCGCATTTAATTTGCCTACAGTGCTGCAACAACTGTATTTTCTTGTTTTTCCACAATTATATGATGCAATGTGCACATTCTAAAAAACAATTCAGAGTCTCCCGTTTTCTTTGCACGTAATGTTTTATACATACATGTCCATTTGTCCTTCAGATTGATACCAGTTGAGATATTGTTCTTCTTTTTCATGCACCTACCCTAATCTCAACTTGGTTTATGGGTCATACTCCTGTGGTTTATTACAAAATTAGTGCGCAACAGACATGCCAGTGGCTCCATAGGTAGCTCAAAGATAAGTGGGGAGAGGGGCACCCCAGTCTGGTGTCCCAATGTATCTGAAATCTATCTGACATTATCTTTCCTGTCCTAACTCCACCCATCACTCTATTATAGAGTGTTCTCATGCAGCATAAGATCTCCAGGCTGATCCCCAACTTTTAGAGAACCGCAGTTAGTTACGCACAGCCCAAGGTATTGAATACCTTTTTGATTCCAAGGGACACTGCCAGGCAATCATCTTGGCTATGCGAGCAAGGTCCCAACAACCCCAACAGTCTGTGGATCTTTAAGAAGGTATTACGATCCGGTATAAAACTGCTCTGGTCAATGTGTACTAGGCCGCTGCAGGTCATGGAGTTGTAGCGTCCTGTCCGGGTGGAATGAGGCTAGTTTTTCAGTCTCACGCAGGGTTCCCTGAGCCTCCAAAGGTTCTCCTTGTTGCATCTGCTTCACCCCCCCATATTGTAGAGATGGAATGCATGTGATATGATATGTCTGTAATGCATCTGTCCGGAGTCGCCAGTTCGGGACTTCAGTCTGTGGCCTGTATCGTTAGTTTCAGCAGGCAATGATCTAACACAATGTGGGCTAGGTATGCCTCCCTCTTGAAGTGGGAGAACATCTCATCACAACCGAAACATAAATCTAGTTGACTGTGGACATCGCGCACTGGGAAATAGAAAAGGTACTCTCTTTCCTCTGGATGTAATAGTCTCCATATGTCATGCACCCACCCACTCTTCATTCACTGGCATAATTGCTGCTTAACCCTGTGGCATGAGGTTCTATCCACCAGTGTGGTGGACCTTTCAAGGTCTATTTTATGGACACAATTGTAATCACCAACCCAGAGACAGGGCTCATGGGGACTTTGCAGAATAGCCAGGGTGATCTGAATTGGGAAGTCTGAGTGCTGCACATTTGACATGTAAATCGCTATCAGCGATAGGGGATCCCTATCCAGGTGCCCCTCCAATACCACATATGGGCCCTCATTATCACTTTTATGGGAACAATCTAAGTAGGGGTCGCCTAGGGTGATCCAAATGAGCACCCCCTCTTGCATAAGCCATTAGAATCCCCTACCCTTCTATGTTTTCTGCAACCTTTGCAACACGGTGGCCCCCAAAAGTGTCTCCTGCAAATAGACAATATGGATGTGGTGGCGTCTGAGACATCCATACACTACATGCCTTTTCCCAGGTCAGGTAACTGTACGCTGGAGTCGACATGGGTGTAGTGTCTCAAATGTTCCAGTTCATCAGCAAGCCTCCATTCTATGTGAGAATCCCATAATGTGCCCAGCTAATGTTCTCCTTTGTACCCTCCTTGACATGTGTCCCGGTGCAGCCTCCAACTCAACCATAACTGAAACTAAAATGTTGCCAACAACCCCCCCCTGCCTCAGCCAGGCACACGGCAGGTGCCCTGCCACTCATTTACCACAAATATCATCAACCATTGAGCGTTTAAAAAGATGAATCGTGGAGGGAGGTCACTGGGAGTACAGGACCCAGCTGTAAAATGCACTAAATCCCTCTCTTTGTGTTTCAGGAAAGGCTTGAAAACTGAACTGTTCTAAACCACTTTCACCCGTTCTAATCACAAAAGCAGAAAACGATTGAAAAATATTGGTCCAGGCTCCCCTCCCCCATGCCGATTGGTTTTAGCCTTCCCCATCAAATCAGTGTTGGGCTGGCCTATCCGCACCCTGGCGCTGTCAGGCGGGATTGCTTGAAAGGGTCAGGGTGTGGGTTGTTTTTTGGGTCCCGTGGACCATGATGGGAACAAAAAAGATGGAGTACACCCTGGCCCTTTCACGCAGGCCCATCTGGCAGTACCATGGCTCCCAATAGGCCAGTGGTACACTTTATCTGATCAATAATTCGGTGCTCCTCCACCTGCAGTGCTTTGAAGTACCTAAACGGGGATACACAGTGCTTAAAAAACACTACAAAATGTACAAGCATTTCAAATGTATTTTATGCAGTGACGAATGTTGCATCGAGGTGTCATTGGTGTCAGTGGAATATCTAAAAATGTGCCACACATGACAGCAATACGACCATTGCTGGCAGAATACATTTGACATTTCTGTATTGTTATTGTCTTCTAATTATTACTTATTAGCAGACCTGTCAATGTGGGTCTATGAATGTATCTAAATCCAGGGCCGGCTTTAGTGCTGGTGGCGCCCTGTGCGACAATGTTTGTTGGTGCCCCCCAATGACCACCTCCACCACCGATTCTCTCACTAGCACCCTTTAACAGTGACCAAGTCACCATAACCACACTCTCTCAGATGCATTGAATTAGTTATATAGCGCCACTCATACCAGTGTAGGGTGTCCGAGCACTTTGCATCACCCACACATTACACAGAGACAATTAATCATATCGTATAGGAAATGATACATAAACCAAAGGACGGAAAGTGTAGGAGTCGCATGTCATCCATACTGGTAGGCAGTATAGTTTAAGAGTGCTTGGTGTGGAGAAGCACAAACTCAGAGTCGAAAAAGAAACAGCATAGTTGGGAGTTCTGTTTAATAATAAGAATCGATTTCTAGCCAAATTAACCCTTTTTGCAACATTAATCAATGTTCTAATAATGTATATTTTGCGGTGTGTATGCAGTTCTGGGATGAAAGTTAATAGCTCACTATTCTATATTATGACTTTAAGTTATAAATTGCAAGTAACAAAAAGATGTCTCTTTTGAAAGCAGTAATCTGCTGATCTGTTTACATCATATGCAGTCTGTAATCTACTTGGTACACGTTCTTTGCATTTATGTGAGGCCTGGTAATTGCCGGCGGAAAGAAACGCTGCAGCAGGTGCTTCAAAAGCATAATAAACTTTCAAACACGGCGCCCTCAGGAAGCGAGCACCCGGTGCGGTGGCACCGGTCGCACCGCCCTAAAGCCGGCCCTGTCTAAATCCGTCCTGAGTGAAATGAGTAGTGTGAGCGACTTGGGGAACGATTATTCATGCGCTTTAGATAAAATGAGCCGATACCCAATAATTGACCTACCAGTGAATTCTGTCTTCTAATATCCATTAATACGAAAGTAGAAGTAATGGCACGAGAGTAGCTTTTATCCATCTATAGCAAATTTGAGGTGCTGCTAAAGCATGACCCAACATGAAGTTGTGTTGTTTGTTATGGATCCCTTCTGCATTATCTTAAACGCACACAATTCCAAATGACACCTAACCCTTCTGAAAGAAGGACATTTTTTCTGATCAAGCTGTTTCTCAAGTGTACCAGCTCTCCTCTTCCTGCCTCCTGACAAGCTTGTCGAGATGCTCGGAAGACGAGCTCTCTGTTGGCAGGGATCATAAGCAGTAATCCATTCATTATGCGCTCTCTGCCGCCACAGTTGAGATCAGTGCTGTATTTGCAGATGCTGTGATTTATCTTTCATGATGGTACATCCGCCCAGGGGCTTCTTATCCAGGAGAAAACGCATTTAGTGAGATTTGTAATATTGTTCTTTCCACCCAACTCTATTTAATCATGTTTTAGCTTTGGGATTGGTGTGCAAAAGTAATAAAATATAATTTGGTACCATCACGCTCTCTCTTCACCAGTATAATATTCTGCATTGCTCCCGTCTGAACATGGCTGTGCATATTTTATTTTATTTATTTATACTGCAGTGCATACAAAAAGCACCAAATTGTGTTGTGGAGCCGAGCAAACACAACTGTGTGCCCAGAAGAGGGGGTTAGCAACAAAGCCAGGCCATAAGGTTTCTGCGGAGGGAAGGGAAAGAGCTCTCCCTTCTTGGGTGTAGAGGAAGTTTATTCCATAATCTAGACACGAGCACGGAGAATCCCCCTCCCCCCTTTGCAATCTGAATTCAGTTCGAATGATTATGAGAAGCATAAGATGACCTGATCCCACTGGTCCTGCGGATCCATATTGCTTTTCTGGCTAACCTACCAAGATAGCTACACCTGAAAGACATTTACAAACCTGAGCTGCAATGTGCAGTGAGAGATTAAACACAATTGTGTTTACAGATACTTTGCAGAAGAGAGGTATTTTTCTTTGTTTTTATTGCAAAGGCAAGTCAAGAGGAGCTTTCATTGTCCTGGTTTTTCATTGTATTCTTTGTGGAGTTCAGGGTGCCATTGGCACTCAGAGGCATGCATCTTCAGAGGCCTGCAGGCGCATGCATGGAAGGATAGGTATGGTGTTAATTGGAGTAACTTTGCATGCACAGTATAATAATGTCTTCTTTGGGTGGCTTAATCGTCTTGAATTTAATATGTCATGTGAAGGAACTAGTGTTTAGAGGGCACTAGTTATTGCTCTTAAGAAACACGTTGGGTTCCAGTCCAGCGTCTAGTTGACCATGTGTTCACACCTATGCGCAGCAATCCTTGTATAGCAAATGGTGTGCGCCGCTACCTTATGACATTATATTTTTGGGATGATTTATTGTTTGTCAATTGAAATATATCTATAATCTAATTTTACTGTTTAAATCAGAAGTGCCCTCCATGAGCTTCATCTTCCCATACTGCACACGTCCAGATACAATTTAACATTGCTGCTATTGGAACATGTTAATCCGAATTTTTTAATTACATAGATGATTAAAAAAACTGAACACGTCCGTTAAACATTTCAATACTTTGCCCTTGAACAGGTTAGAAATTAGCATTGGACATTTAATCAAACTTAACCAGTCACATAGAATAACATGCATAGATTTGCGTAACCTATGCCTGGAAAAATAGATTCGAAATACAATTCTAAATGGACTTCTGATGTGAAATAGAGTTTTGGTGATCTGTCAAAATATTAATTCTATTTGTGAACCACTTTGTTCAGAGAATAATATCTTATTTTGTGTTTCCTTTAGCTGCCTCTCAAGACCTAGTGTAAATAACAGCCAATATATGCATGACGAACTTAGACAGGAATGCTAATTCAGCCCTGTTCAGCCATTGGTTGTTTGAAATGCCACGTTTTAGATCAACACACAGGTCAGCATACAGAGATTGGGGCACAGGTCAAGCCCCTTTTAGCTATTGCTCTATTGACAATGCCATTCACAATACAGACCAGGTCCTGCACAGCCATTGGGTGTTTGGAATGTCAGGCACTATGAGTGGTGGCATTTTGCCTGATTAGCAATCAGTCAGTGAACAAAGTGGGGCCTATCCTGTGCAAGAGGCACAGTACTCTCCTTCAGCCACCATCCAAACACACTGCACTTAGACCTTCGCGGAGGTGAAAAGGTTTGTGGGGAGTGTAGGTGACAAGGCTGAAGACAACAGGCTGCTCCCCACCCACAGCCAATGCCTGCTTTTCATCCAATCTACAGACATTGTAACAAAGAACACATTCAAGTAAAGTAGCTCAGATCGTTTGGCTATAATGTTTTATGTCGCAGGGCTAGCTGTACTGCCTTTCCCAGCTGCTGTAAAAAAATGTGATATTGCTTTAATTATTATTACTTAATTTAGCAATCTCAGAAGGAGGGATGTCTGAGATGCCTTGCCAGAATTTGAACTCACTATTTTCAAACTACTGCCAATGTCAGCAGTGAGTATTAACTAAATAAGCCATATTGGTAGTTGTCAAGTCCTGACATTTTGCTTCCTGGCTCCTTAGAACAGCACTTCAAAAATTCTTCAAACCTGCCAGTAAGTGCCTCAGGCACACATACCATTGGCCCTCATCTGTGTAATGTTTGCATCTGTTGTAGGAGCTAGAAGAGAGATAATTTCTGAGTTTATTTTACTTAGATTAGAGGTAAATCTACAGGTGGAGAGAGCAACACATGTAAATGTACAGTTATTTCTCTGTTAATCTCGTATAAATACAACTAAGCAAGTCGTAGCAGAGATAGTCGCCTAATAGTGGAATTAGCGTTCCCTCGCCCTTATCTGGGGCTGTGAGGATTCATACAACTTAAAATATAACTTCAAAGCTACTACTAAGTAATTTTAGCAGAATTATTTAGGCATAAATCCACCAAATGTTTCTCTACATAGTATAGGCAGGCAGGGCTGGACTGGCCATAACGGGCACTGGGCGTTTCCCCGGTGGGCTGCCAGGGTGGGGGGCCGGGTTAGGACCTCTGGGGGTCATTTTTGTTACCCGGGGCCGTTTTTGCAGCTTGGCTGCAATATCGTTCCCCCCGTAACAAAAGTGGCAGCGGTGAGACGGGAGTGATGCTTCCAACTAGCTCTCCCCCACCCCCTCTGGGAGTAGGCCGAGCTGTTAGCCAGGGCCGGTTTCAGTTCCCAGTCCAGCCGTTGAGGCAGGGTGACTGAAATTATGCAATTGTGCAGTCACAGCGATTTTTACATTATTATAGCTATGCAGCATCTGCTACATAATCCATCACCTTCCGCACAATCTGCAGATTTTACCAAAAAAATGTTTTGTTTCTAGCTCAAACAGTTCAAAGTTACTAAAAATGTAACACCACGGGTTGCCAAGCAGTGTGCAGTCCCTTGGCAAAGCTGAACTGGTCATCTTTCTATTGCTTATTGCTATATTTGGGTGTTCTGGTACTAATGAGGTCCAACCAAGGCCCAGAGAGGCTTACGAAGTTAAAAAATGACGACATAATGAAGTAATTCTATTACAAAATGTGCTGCATTATGCTGCATAATTTGCCTTTTCTAGCAGCAGAATTTGCTCAACCCTGCAGCACAATTAGGCCCGTTCCTGTTGCATAATTCCAGTGGCCCTGAGTATAGCTGGAGGCTCTAAAATGAAGCTGTAATGGAGCTGGTTTTCAAAATAAAGTTGTTTTAATGAGACTGCTAGGAGTGCGGCAGAAATCCCTTTTGTAAATCATTATGTGAGGGGCCTGGTTGTTACCCCTTAATTGCACACCAGCAGCCAGAGTGCAGCAAGCATATATATATTATATTTATTTATTCCCAAAGTGTTGCCCAAAAGACGCACGCAGCAAGGGATGTTTCATCGGAAACTTTACTTTCGAACCGGCATTTCATTCCAAGCATTTTTCATAGCCTGACGCGTTTCACAGCTCCTGCTCTGCCATCAGAGGCTTGCTAACAGTCCACAGAAGCAGTAACACACCCTCTTCTCACCTCTGCATGCGAGTAAGTAATTGCCCTCAGGTGGGCCTCCCAAGTGAGTCCCAGTGCTTGTGCATGCTGGGAGTTGTGGTATGTGTTGTGCACCAATATTTCCCTCCAGTGGGATCTGTGTTCTTGTTGCAACTTTATTTAAAAACATTTTCCTAATGTCGAGTGAGGGGCAGAGTACAAAAAATCAAAATGTAGGTTTAAAACTATCTCATGGATGACCAGATTCTAATAGGGAACATCCATATCCCTATTCTCACTTAACTGTTTTTAATCTATCCCTATGGGGACACAAATAAAGGATTGACGTCGTCATCCAAGAGATAGTTTAAACCCCACATTTAGATTTTTTGCACTCTGCAACTCACTCGACCCAACATTGGATGACTCAGAACACCTCACGCTCCTCTCCTGCGGGAGAGTTGTAGCCCACACTGGGTACCTTGCAGACCCAGTGTGCAAGACGGTGCCCAATGATGAACGCATGTCACCTTAGGGTGAGTGAGGGTTCACGTCTTAACACATGTGTGCGTCTGTCCCTCACAGTGAATATTTGGTGAGTAGTGTAGGTACACCATCTGGTTACCTTTTTGTGAGTTCTCACTGTGTGACGGTGCTAGCACACTCCAAGTATTCAAATGCTATCCGTGCCTGGTGGCTGAAATTTAAAGCAAACGTTGTCCACCCCAACAGAGAACAAATCACCCTGGGTCTTGAGGTGGAGCTAAGAAGTAGTTTTCTGGTATCCAATTCCTTCAGAGCACTGGCAACCTTCCTAGAGGAAGCACAAGGCCCAATTCTAGGGCATTTCTTTAATATGCCTGTGACTTTCCTAATGATGTCACACACATACCTTAGCCTCTCCCATGTCTTTCACATGATTGATCCAATGGTTGGGCTAAGAGAAGTGTTAAGGACATCTATTACTGCTCCCAGCTCCTCTGTAGCTTTGCCCACTTGTTTGATCCTGGGACATGAGAAGGAGGGTGGTAGAAGCAGCCAGCTCCTGACACACTCCCTCCTGCCACCCTTCCTATCGCACCCAAAGAAGAAATGACACAGGAGGTGGAAGGGACTAACATTGTTCATAGAGTCTCCCCTTCCACTGTCTATTTCTCGATTAATTTCAAACCGCTATAACAATGCAAAAAGATGATGGACGGAATGCTGAACATTGTCAAACATTCTCCCCCAGTGCAGAGATCTGGGCCTAACTCCATCATTTTTTAGCTCACCATGTCATTCCATTTCTGAACCAGCCCTATGCAAATCAGTCTTGACCCTGTTCTCCATGGGAACAGTTCAGCCCGAACTGCCATGCCAGGTCCTCTCTGGACCAGAAAGAAGCATCCTGGGACCGGTTTCAGGGTATCCCATCCCCCCTCATCAGCCAGGCTGCCATTTTAGCTTGGACCCAGCCATATGCACATCTGTCTTGACCCTGCTCCCAATGGGAACAGTCTGGCTTTAACTTCCAGGCCAGGTCCTCCCTGGACCAGAAATAGGCATCCTGGTCGATGCAAAGTCCTTGCGACGGGAAAGTCAATGTTGCAGAAGCAATTTCTTGGTTCTGTTTGAGGTGCACCCCGCAGCAGAGGAGATAAATTGGTTCTGCTGGGTCCCCAGGTGTACTGAAAGTACACCTTCAGGCCCACTCTCAAGGGTTCCAGACTGGGGTTGCATCACATGGCAGGGTAAGACTCACAGTTGCAGTGTTCATGTGCTGGTTACACGAGATTAGCCCTCGGAGTCACTCTTATAGTCATGGGTACAGGTTGCAGGTCCAGTTCGCCCCCTATCTTTCCAGTGATTGCCCATCCAGGCACACCTAAGCTCTCTATTGTTTTTCACAATCAAGAAATGTAAAACGGAAATTTACATGTCCTACTTCTTAAATACATTGGACACTGACCTGTGGGCTGTTTAGGGCCTACCCTAGGGGTGACTTATATGAAATAATAAGAAAGGTTTGGCCCTGGGAAAAGGTTTATTTTGCCAGGTCGAAATGGCAGCTTAAAACTGCACACACAGGTTGCAATGGCAGCCCTGAGACAAGGTTGCAAAGCTACTTAAGTGGGTGGCACAATCAGCGGGGGCAGGCACACTAGTCGCATCTAATTTACAGGCACTGGGGACAGGTAGTGCCACTTTGCTAAGGATTGATAAGTAAATTTAATATGCCAACTAGGGAGACATCAATTTTACCATGTTTTAAGGACTTAAGCACTGGTTAGCAGTGGTAAAGTGCACAAAGTCCTAAGACCAAGAAAAACGAGATCAGAAAAATATGGAAGAGTAAGGCAAAACGATTGGAAGAACACCACCCTAAGGCTGACAGGTCTAACAGGTATGGTATGCTTCCCTACAGCACCATGGCCATTCCTCTGATCAAATCATAGGCACCCTAAAAGGACATTTGTTATGCTTTCCTAATTTCCCTAATGCATTGCCCTCAGTTAAATATCCTGTGGAAACCTAGGATGCAAAGAAAACTGTACATGTCAGGTGTCTGAGGCTCAGGAACACTGAATCAGGGTTACAGAGCTTCTGATTGGGTGGGATAAGCGCCTGCGCAATGGAAACTGGAGGGTATTACCATGTTCTGAAAAAGTGATAATAAACTGACATACATCATGATCAATATGGGTTTTTCAAAATGCACCTAATTTGCTATCATAAAATATTGGGAAAACTATACGAAAGTAGCACAATTGTATGATATAGAATTTAGCGCTATCTTTGAGAGTGACATGCAGTCTCATGTTTATTTTGGACAAGAAATTGTATTACATGCTAAAAAGTTGCACAAAAACACAAGTGCTGCAAACAACAGACACTTGTGTACAAATTGTTTGAGATCCTGTGAAGTTGCTGTGAATGCGATGCAATGGTGTAGTGTATGGAATTTGCGTAAGGAGGTTAACGTGAAGCTCCTCAATATATGCTGGTGTAATTAAAATTTTACATGGGCCTAACATTCAGCCATTTCACTGGCCAGTCAATCAGGTTAGGGGTGACGTGATACCTAGTTATACAAACCTTAGAATGAGTAGATGTGGGAAATACATGGTTGTGGTATGTTTCCATAAAACCCAGTGGTCATATTTTCAAAAAAGACAGGTGCTCTAAGTGAACATTTGGCTTTCAGTTGCTTTTCAATTTTAACAAAAGCATAGACCACAGTGTATTACCTAAGGACATCCCGAATCAAACAGATGTGGGGGGGGGGTCCAGCTTTGGTAGGCATATTTTGTTACATGAGGCAGAGTGAAAAAAGTACCATGTTTATGAACAAATGCTAAAAATATGAAAAATGTCAGTACATTCGCCTTGACAACCAATGTGAATGAGTGAGGTCTAGTATTCAGCAATAGAACCTTAGGATAAGTAAATGTAGAAAATATATGGCTGTTTTATGTTTCGATGCAGCCTTAGGGTGACGCTTGCAACCAAAAGTCAGATAGCCCAAACAGAAGTTTCCCTTTCAATTGCTTTTCAAAATTCCTGAGTATACAGCACCCATTTTATTGCATAAGGGCATCCTGAACCCATAGCAGAAACATATTTAGTTGGTACTGTCACACTCAGGAGTACCAGAAGAACATGTATGGGGTCAAGTCTTGCCAGGGAAGGATACTGAAGGGATTTAGCATTTTTTGGAAAATGTTGATAAACATCTGATAAAGGTCATTCTCATTGTGTTCTATTGGCGAGCCATGACACGAACCTTGTAGCAATAAATTCTTGAGCTCAAGCAGAAATTAGAAAATATATAGTCTCTATAGCCCTGAGTTTGGTATTTGTCATCGAATGTACAGTGAGCCACAAAAAGTGATTCTGCTACAATTTAATGATCTGTTGCTAATATTGCATAATCAATTGTGCATTCTATGTTCCCTAAGTAAACTCACCATCTTAGGTATTGCCAGACTTTGGACATTCAGTGTAACATTTCCGGGATTTTCATTCAGGAATTTATGTGAATTTGAGAAATTCAGCAAAATATTGGGAGCATTTGTTTAATAAAAATCTCTTCACATTGTTCATTATATCTTCAGGTTGCAATGAGATATTGTTGCAATACTAAGCCCTGAAAGTGTTAAAAAAAAGCGTACCATTTGTGTTGGTGCACAAAGAGACGTGTTTAAACAACCCAGTGTAGTTTTTTAGGTCTCGCTGAGCCCCAGCGCTTGCGCTGGCTCGAAGAGACATTTTGTATGTGGGCTCCAAAAAGTGCTACCAGGCCAGCCTAGAGGTACAGTGCATGTGCGCGGGCGCGCGCGCCGCGCTTACTTTCACTTTTGCGACCGCACGGCCGCTTTGATCGCGATCACGGCCAACGCTTGTTTTTCATTACTACAAGCTTCCTGCGTCCCGCGGCCAATCACGTGGGCCAGGACTTGTAGAAATCTACTCCTACCATCTTCCTGCCCCTCGGAGACTCAGCAGGTTATGAATATTTCTAGGGCGGCTTGTTTGGGGGCTCTGTGGTTACAACATCGGTGGCGAGGGCTCGCAAACATGATTGTGCGCAGAAGGCACTCTTTGCTGCAGGTGCAGCGCCACACTTGCCACACTGTACACGCCCCCCCCCCGCCCCTTTACCCGCCCCGCACTGTAAGGCCTTACCAGTGCTGATATAACACACAGTCTTTTATTGATGTATCGGTGTTGCATAGGAGGAGCCAGCCGAGGCAAACCGGGCAGAAAGGACTTGGAGAGAGAGACACATACACTTCCACATACACACACGTACACAATCAAACAAACGCTGATATTCTCTCACATAAGCACACAATCACCTACCTTCTACTACACGTAGATACGCACAGACATCCTCACACTGACACACACATACAATGATACACAATCACGCAAACGCAGATATTCCGACAAATACACACACACACAAATACACACTCGGACAAATACACAGACGCACACACATAGCTCCCACAAACTCAAACACAGATATAAACACGCACTTACATACACACCCAAAGACACACACACACGCTTACACACACACTTACATTTCTATACTATGCCCCTAACAGACAAGCACACATATACAGACCCACACCACACAAGCACACACCAACCTCTCCTACAATTGCCACTGTTTACGTTTATACAGCAGCCGTCATGTAATGTACGTTTCGCCCTTAAAATAAAACAAAATGTACTGTGTGTGATCAAATATAGGAACCTTCAAAGCACAAATGCATAAAGACAAAGAAACAAACATTTCCCACAACACACAGAAATGTCTCTCAGCTGTCCCCGTCTATCATGGGTAATGTGTATGCATTGTCTAGATAAGTGCAGATAACCGATCGGTTATTAATGGTTTCTTATCTCAACGGATACTCTACTGTTCGTATATGATATATAAGCATCAGTGACGCGCGTTGTGCACGCAGCTTCCGTCCGTCTGTCGCTCCAGCCCTCTGTCTGAGTTATTCGTAGAATGTACAACGCATCTGACAGGGCCACGTGAGCCCGGGACTCAGCGGAGGGAGTCTGAGCAGGGCAGGTACATTGAGGGTCGAGGGCGGGGTGTGCAAGTCCTTCACACGCCCTCAGGTGTGAGGAGGACCGTGCTACGCACTGGGCCTCATTATTCTAGGCCCTGTTGTCTGAATTGCAAGAGTGTACTTAAGTAATAACAATGGTCATAGTAATAAGCCCTATTTATTCTCACTAATGTGGCAAAGGGCCACAATCTTTCAACACATTAGTTATTTATTTTCTATATGCAACTTTTCATGATGAATATGGAATGAAATGGTGAACGAACATTTTGGACAGTTTGAACATTGAGTAATATACTAAAGGTTGTGCGGGTAAGCAGTTACTCTAATGAATCATCTTGCTCCACACAACACGTGTAATATTTGTGCTGACCAAGGTACTGTATGAACACACTTCTACACTTTCTCACACACACACACACACACACACACACTCTTCAGGCTCTCTAGTTTGTACCGCAGAACTCAATACAAAAGCACACAAACATACATATAAGTACACGCACATTGTTGCACGTCCATGCAAATACACTAAGAGACACAGAAGAGGCATCATATATACAGACACATATACATGCGCGAACATGTATATCGATGTAATGCACACAAACTCTTAAGACACACCACATGATTTATGAAAGCCCAGCCCCCCATACACATATTTATACCGAGAAAGCCTCATGTTCATAAACAGTGAAACAAATGTAAACGCACCTCCATATGCAGTCACATAATGATCCCTCATGCACTCTGCACACACATGGACAGACAAGTATATGTATTTACGCAGAAATTATACACATACACCCACCCTCTTACATAAAAATACGCTCATAGACGTAAACAACCACGCTCCCATACATCTGCAGCGACACACAGGCACATAGTGACACATTAATATATCCTCCCCCTACACGTACTCAGACACACAACATATATATTTAGATGGATGCAGCCACACAGCCCCTAGCTCCGGAGATTAAATATAATGTCCCCAAATACATAAAACGGGACACATTGGTAAACATGTATGCACACACACGAAGTAACACACCATGGTTCATCATGCACTTATTTGCACACATTCTAGCAAGCACCTTTGGAAAAATACACACTCATGCGCACAGGCTCATAGACTTGCGACACACACACTTAGATCTTACCAACACAGATAAACACATGCACACACGCGGTTATGCACATAAAACACGTTCGCACGAGCACGGAGTGACATGTGTATATATAGCCTCCCCAATTATCTCCATCTCTCTCTCTCACAGACACTCTAAGAGACACGCCACATTCACATTCAAAGGAACACAGGCAATGTGGCTCTCAGTGCACCCAGGCATAGATTCTGAAACATAGACGTGACACCAAACAAATACACAAGCACACATTTGCATACTCATACACACAGACAAGCAATGACACCTCTCTGCCTCACACACACACCAGCACACCCCCACATACAAGCCCAGACCTAAGAGATGCAACAGAGAGATAAACACACACTGTTACACAACTGGACACAACTGGATTGGCATCTGTTCTGTGCCATTTAGTATTCGTGGCACCTTTTGACAGACCTTGCCTTTCAGCCAACACAACCATGCACACTACTATTAAAACCCATATTAAAATCGTAACAATTAAACTACATGTCCCACAATGCAAAAGGCCAGAGCTGGCTACCTGAGATGTGGGTCCACTTGCTAGTAATGAACGAGTGTAGACTGCAACACTTCTGTATGCAAAACAGGCTCATTGGTTAAATGTAGGAATCTACCTTTAGAAACAAAAATAAAGTGGGGGCAGGGGCACATTAAACCCGTACTGCAAAGGGTCGGAAGTATCTCGGCACCAAGACCGGGAGGACTGCTGCACTTGGGACTCCCCTATGCAGACTGCTCTCCTTCCCCTTGAATCACACAATCTGTGCTTTTAAAAGTGCTACCTACCCCAGGCTTCTGCTGGCCTAGCGCTCGCGGTCACTCGCTGTGCACGCGCGCAGCCGCCAGCTTTATCGCCCGAGGCTCCATTTGTTACTTTCACTTTTGCCGCTGCTGCGCGCACATCACTCGTGTGTTTGCCGTCATGCGTGCGCACCCCTGCTTTCACTTTTGCCGTCTTGTTTCTCTTCCCTTCGCTCTACTCTCTTAAATCAGTGGTTGGGACTGGTATGGTAGGTTTTAGGCACATATGCAATTCTACCTCCTTCTTGCAGAGTGTAAGCTCAGTTAACAATCTCAGTCCCAATGTTTATATCTCAGAAATGCAAGCTGTGCCACACGGCTGGGACCTGCAGTGTCAGTCTGGTTTTCCTTACCCCCCTCCGGGTAGAGACACACCGATTGTAAGTGCTTCAGCACTTAGGTGCAGCCTTTGGGAGCAGCAGCAGTGGCTGTCACCCGAAGTCTGCTTTTAAGGTGAGTGGCGGGGTGAGAGGTCACAGGGCTACTGCAGGCACTTTATATTATTGGCGCAGCTCTGGCTTAGCTCACAGCAATGCAGACCGCACGGGTCCGGGCAGTCATCACAGCGGTGCAATCTGCTTTGTCAACTACTTCAAAACTTGCACCGCCCGGTGCACTCGGGCATAGTGTTCATGGTCACAGTTCGCTTGGGCACTCTACACATAGTGCAGCAGTGAAAGACACTTTAGGATCACGGTGGCACCGCCTGCTTGGCCACACTTCAGAGCAGTGCCACAGTGCAGGCTGATTGGGCAAGAGAATCTGTCTGTGCTCCAGTCACGGGACCAACACAGATTTCTCTCCTTCGAGTCTCTTTGGGGGGATGGACTGAACTCCAGGGCCAGGTGCTTCTGCTTGCACTAGTCTGTTGCTCCTCCTGTGGGGTTGGTGCATTCCTCCCCCTTTCCTCTCCGGCAGGTCAGCCTCCAGTCATTTCGGTATAGGGAGACAGCTCTTCCTTCCAGATCCGCTTACCTTTGGAAAGCTTGATGTCGTACATGCACTGGCCCCGATTGCTCAGCAATCTTCTGAGTATTCTTTGAAGCACTTCCTTCCTTGATCAAAGTGAGCTTGGAACTGAGCAACAAATGTGTCTGCAGCTCCCACTTTTATACATTCAAAATAGGCAGGGGATGGGTAATCTCTATTTGTGCTCTCCAGTGCGTCCTCGTCAGGAGACCACTTCTGCTTGCTCTTCCCATTGTTGCTGTCAGAGATGCCATTTACAGAAACAACACAACTACTGATCATCCCACTCCAACTGTGACAATTCTGACTATTCCAGTCATTTTTAATTTTTTCATGACCAATCTAATCTGCTCAAAATGGTAGTCTTTCAAAACTAAATCAAAGTTTCGCACAATTAATCACGCATTCAGCAAGCATTCTGTAGTACAATCAAGGACACTACTCTAGAAAATATGACGCATCTCGTATGAAATGTAAGTATTCTGCATCAGTGTAAATGACAAGTTATCATAGGCTGTCAAATTATGGTGGTGTACATAGGGTCAAACCCGGACTATTTCATATAATACATTTTCGTCTCTGGTTGAAATATGATAAGAAGGCAGCAGAGTACATTATGTAAACCAATATGTTTAGCTTCTACTTTGCCTTTCCATTTTATTTCATGCCTCGGACTCTGCTCAAGGTGCCCAGCAGCTCCCTAACGGATTACCAAACTCTTTAAAAATTCTTCCTCACAAGGTGTTTTAAGTAAGCACTTGGACGCCTTACGGACTGGTCTTAACGCCATGCTAATTTCTCAGTTTAGTGACGAGCTCTTTTCGGTTGCCAGCACGATCATTATTGTGAAGGCTTGTAATTCATTCCCTTTGTTCTCCAGTATGATTAAGGTTCCCATTTGTGTAATAATTTTACATTAAAAGGCAGACAGGGAAACAATCTGTGTCAATAACTTCTGTATTTTTAATTTTTTAAAACAGATCCAACGACATCATAACTTTAGCACCCCTCCATGAGAGTCAATGACTTTTAGGACAACAGCAGTGCATATTAACAACATAGTTAAAAAAAAAAAAATGGGATTCCTCAATGAAGTTTGAAATGCTATAGATAGGTAAATATGCTAGCTGTACAAAGCTACAGTTTCCTGGTGACTGTAATGCTTTATTATAAGCGGCTACTTGGCACGCTAAATCCTACCCATAAAATAGTAATATGGCACATTTAGTTTTCTTCCACATTTTATTTTAAAATTAGTTTCAAATTGACTTTTTCCACACACGGATAAATAAATATGAGAGAAAACATGGATACATGCAGGCATATAAAAACAAGCATTGACATGGCCAATAGGTCTCGCCTTTGGGGCCTTATAGGTGTTTAACCAAGCAACAGTTAATGTTGTTGCACCAAGGATATTGTGCTGCATAACTAAATAATTATAAGGTCCCAAAAGCGAGACCTATTGGCTATGCCAATGCTTGTTTAAATAAGCACTGGGATGTATGTGCGCAAACACCCTCAGCATGTGTTTAAACAACCTAGCGTAGTTTAAAAAAAATCCATATAACATAGGTGCATAAACACCCCAGCAGTAAAAGGATAAACATTCTTTAGTCCAACAGGCAAGAGTGGTGTAAGAGTGGCTGCTATTATTATTATTAAAACAATTCTGCCTCACTTCAATGTTATTCCGTTTGTGATACTTTTGTCCTAGTTATAAAACCTGAGTTTTTTAGCCAATCACTTATATGGATTCTAACCTATCAACCTCCTAATTACATGCTAACTTTTCCCCAGCATTTTTATGAGACAATCTCTCCATTCCTTGTAGATCATGCAAAGCACATAATTAGTGGAAATTATAACTATTGGGTTAATGATAAAAATATATGCCAGAAGTCCCACTTCAGCTTAGAATAACATATGTTCACATCTACTCATATTAAAGGCCATACTCTTGACCAGGTTTGGACGGTGAATCTCCTACTAATGAGATTGTCAGTCCTACCCTGCGCCTGGTCTGACCATTTCATCATCAAATATAACCTGGATGGTCTACAGCAAAATAGCATTTTATCTAGTTTGAATACATTGGTCTTGTGTAGCTAAAGATAGTTTTCACTTAACTCTCCTTGTGTCTATGCCTACTCCTTGCCAAGATGTTCATCTAATGGAAAAGGAGTTTACCCTTTGGCTGCTTAAAGCTAGTGACAAACATGTCCTTTTGCACAAATCCAAATTTATGAGACAAACTGAGTCCTCTCAGTGGTTACTGATTAATTGAAACTTGTCAAGTTGAAGCTTCACCACTAATAGAGCAAATAGCACAGAGACTATACCCACACAATGAAATTCTTTTTAAAAGGGGTTTGAGGGATTATAAAGCTCTACTATTACAAATTAAGACTCGTTTTTCCAAATAAGATATTGCACTCAGTGAATAAATCCAAGGATATTCTTAAAACTGTGAATAAATCCAAGGATGTTCTTAAAACTGTATCCAAACTAACCAAGCTGGATAGACTGTCCCTGTCGATTACTCTAACCCAGGAATGCTGCAATGTATTAAAAACCTAGGGCCCTATTACGATGTTGGGCAGATTTAACTCTGCCCGACATCGTGGGACCGATAGACCGACTAGACCCCCGGTCATGGGAACAACACCCAGTTGGCAGTCTTGACCGACTAATTAGGATGCAACCGAACACTGTTTGGTCGCATTCCTATATTTTACAATAGAAGCTAGTATTCTGCCCGGAATGCATGCTGCCATTGTAAAATAGGAGGTGCAGTTCATCCCTGACCCCCGTGGCAGGCACCTTAAGGTGCCTGCCACGGGGTGCAGGGATCGACAGTGGGGACCCCATAGGTGCCCCCTCAGCCTCCAACTGGAGGCTGTGCACCCAACGGAGCCCTGTTGGGGGCTCTGAAAGTTGAGTTCCAACAGCCTTTCTGTGTCAGGAAGGCCGGCTCGGAAAGGCTGCGGAAACCCGACATCATAACGTTTAAAGATCCGCCTTTGGGATCATTGGCCGCATTCCAACTGGCGGAGGGGCTCTCCGAGCAGATAGGACACTTCACCCTGCGCACTTTTACTCTGCGTTCCATTACCCCGCAGTTTTTACACTACAAAATCTTTTACAACACAGGGCTTTACACCGCAAACTATTACAACGCAATCCACATTACAACACCAGTATTTTTTCAAACGTGTAATTCCTTCTAGCATTTCCCTCAGAGGAACACTTGCCACAAAAGGCTTAATCCCCATCTGTGTACTCAGATTCTCCTGACTTGGGGGTACCATATATATGTAGGTTTTCTTTTGGTTTTGTTGATGAATTGGGTACAGTGTATTCAAGAAAGTTAGAAATCAAAAGGAAATGTTGGTTTAAGGTACTTTTTTTGGGCCACAAGTATCTCATCTGGGCTGTATGGAAACATCCCACAAGCATAAATGTTCAACATGTACAAATTCTAAGGATTCTATGGGAGCCATATCTCCCTTGCCTTGATTGGTGGGCTGAGAGAATGCACTGAACATGTCATTTTTTAGATGTTCATCATTTGGTTTCCAAAACCTGATAATTGCCTTCAGTCTCCCTTCAAGGCTTGACCCCTCATCCCTGTTTCTCTTGGTGTTGTGAGCACAGGGTTGCCAAACATGTATGGGTTTGTGTGCCATTAGATCATGAGCTTGGTGTAGTGCATGAAATGCCGGTTTAGGGTACATCTCTTTCAGCCACATTACCCTTATACTGCATTCAAGCATGCCATCTGCATTTATTTTAAATATCCAAACATCCTAAGGTTTCAACTGCTGGAGCCGAGACAATATGTGTTTATGTGGGTTCAGGATGCCGGTAGTTGACAAACTGCGCAGTGCATTGAGAAAACGTGGAGAGTAACTATAAGCAAATTGCCAGTTTAGGGTTGTTTGGAGATATCACAACTGGACTTATTAATAACACACTAAAGCATATATTTTCAACCTTTAACCACCCCAAGGATTCTATTGCTACTCACCAGACCTCCTCTCTGGTTCGCTGGCTGGGACAATATGTTAAATATGACATTTGTCCGAATTTTGACAATTTATTCGGAAGCATGGTAATCTCCCCATTCTTCCTCATGCAGAAACTTAACCCTACCAAAGCTAGACTGAAATCCAAGTTCCCCTTGGGTCTCTTGAGTGTGACAGCATCTGGCAAGTGTAGGTTTTCAATGTGTTTGAGCATAGGCCCATACACAACACCATGGAATGTTTTTGATGGTTTGAGCTTGCATAAGGATTAACTGCAGTGCTTGGCCCTGGAGTGGGCCAACACCCTGGGAAACCTACAAGCTCCAGACATTTCTGAACTGGAGTCCTAGGAAAATCCAGGGGATGGGGCATATGTGAATCCAGCACACTTAGTTGCCCAACATGCCTGCAAGTGTCAAAGTATGGGGGAAAATCACGATGTCTTCTTTTTTTCTTACTGAAAAATTCAGAACATCTGATAATTGGTCAGAGTCCTCCCACCCAAAAGCATAATTGTATTATAATTGCATTTATACAGTGCTTACTATTCCTGAGGTGTTGAAGTGCTTTTCTCTGGGCAGCACACTGTTCCAGAGCCGAGAGTTAATGGTTAGTTCGATGTTGTTGGGTATTGGTGGTTATTAGGATGACTTTTTGTGTGGGTACACAAAAAAACATTCTGTCACTCCAGTTTCTTTATAAATTAATGAGTTAGGTGTGATCATTAGTGAGGAGGGTATGCAAATTCATGTAGATGGTTGGTGAACGTAATATCTGAGCAAGAGGAAATTAGGTATTGTTAAATTGCAGAAGTAAGACTTTCAAAGACGGAGAGGTTGTGAGCTTTGAAATAAGTTATGGGCATTTTGTTGAATGCACCAATAAAGAATAAAGTAAAACATGTTTGTGACTTAGAGAAGGTTGTAATCAGAGAGAGGAGGCATGCAAATGAAGGACTGTTCTAGAGAAGAAAACAAGACGAGGTTACAATCAGAAATGTTAAGTGTGTCAATTTGCAGGCTGCATTTTAGAAAGATAAATGGTGTTGTGTTTAAGATAGAATGTAGTTTGACGATGCAAAACTGTAGAAACAAACATTAGAGAGTGCAATATGAGGTATTCTTGATAGGCACAAGAAACAGGCAAACATTCTGTACATTACGCTATCTTGATGTAAACTACTAGGCAATTACTACACCACCCCTTCAGCAAAGACAGCTTATCAGCTCAGTGACTGGGAGTGTAAATTAATGGCTAGGCACATGTATAAGACCATAGCAATGTGAGAAAATATGTGAGTACATAATTCAAACACTGTAAAGGAGATTCTGCAAATGCTGGAGCAGATGTATTTTAATGTTCAACTCCAGGTCAGGCTTACAGTATTATTAAAAAGCAAATAGGGATCCATTTTAATGTATCTAGTTTGACATTGCACAAGAAGAAGGGTAAGAATAGCTTCCCCAGACAGAGGAAATGTATTGCATCAATTCATGGGGCACATTCTCACTCTTCTCCCAATAAAAGCAGTACCCTACATGTGTGGGTGGGTTTAATAAATAGGCTAAATCGTTGACCATGTGAAGATCACATACCACATATACAATATGCTGACTTCACACAATCACGATTTTGGTCTGCGCCTGGCACTTATTAGAGTACGTGTAATAATCAAGGAGGGAGGGAATAAGGAGCTGTGATCCATTCGGCTTCCAATGGTTAGTTAAAAAAATCACAGGGAGAATGGATCACTTGTCCTGTGAAATCAGGGTCTCGGTGGTATCAGAACCATATAAAAACCCTCATAACCGTACACAGGCAAATGGCGGTATATCTTGGTTCTCCGCCTTAGTGTATCGTTACAGCATCATCATAGGGTTTTTAGATAGTATATGCTGTCCTCCGCCTGGAGGTAGACCAACTGATTTGCCAGTAGTGTCCAGAGATTAAAAGGGGGTGACTGTGCTCAAGTGTAGTGAAATTAGAATTCCCTACATCACCAAGTGACAGAGAAAATTTATTCAAAACAAAGGTGATGTGAGAAATTAAAACTTGAAAATGGTGCGTGTGTAGACCCAGTTACCAGTCTACCGCACTGTTAGGTCGTAGGTCGACATGTTTCAGCCTTCTCATATCTTCTCGAGGCTTTCGTCAGGACTAATGTAGTATAGGTGCTAGTTGTGGCTCCTACAAAATTGGTAAATCGCCACTTTTAAATGTTTAGGAATCAGATCTATCGTATCTGAAACTCTGGGGATTCTTATGCCGCGTTCTTCAAGCTGTTATGTGGCGAAATTGTAACCTCATTCGGTTCAACCAAGTTGATGGCTTGCTCTGTATCCATGCGCGGCGTCCCGGAGAAGGCTGAAACATGTCAACCTACGACCTAACAGTGCGGTAGACTGGTAACTGGGTCTACACACGCATCATTTTCAAGTTTTAATTTCTCACATCACCGTTGTTTTGAATACATTTTCAGTGTCACTTGGTGATGTAGGGAATTTTAATTTCACTACACTTGAGCACAGTCACCCCCTTTTAATCTCTGGACACTACTGGCAAGTCAGTTGGTCTCCCTCCAGGCGGAGGACAGCATATACTATCTAATACCCTATGATGATGCTGTAACGATACACCAAGGCGGAGAACCAAGATATACCGCCATTTGCCTGTGTATGGTTATGAGGGTTTTTATATGGTTCTAATACCACCGAGACCCTGATTTCACAGGACAAGTGATCCATTCTCCCTGTGATTTTTTGGAACTTATTAGAGTACCACACATACTCATGAGGTAATTGTTTTATCCGTCTGTCATAAGTCTACTGTTCTTATAAGGGGCTCAGTTAACCCACAAGGTAAGCCCCTCCTACAGCCCTTGAACTCAAAGCAAGTGCAAAAAGTACCTCTCTAGCCATTGAACGCCACAACTTCACATTTCCATGTTTGTCTTCGATGGCAGTACATTATTTGGATGAATAATCATGCTTTCAGTGTAAAGCTGTTGTGAGAACTAGAGACAAGAAATGTCTCAAGATAAACAAGTCTTAGCAGCTCTCCTGTACCTGTCTTTGGTTGCCATGGATTTGCATGATTGTCAGTAAGAGTAAGTGAGAAATGAGCCATAATTATATGTTGGCTTTTTTATATTTTCAAATGAACCTATCACATTTGTTTGTACTATGAGGGACGAATCTATTATTTTCTCACACAACGCAGCACAGTCACCAAAGTTGCTGAGCTGCATCAGGTGAAACGGACAGGTCTGACGCTTCTGTTCTGTCCCCAAGGTCTGGTGCCCTTTCAATAGGGTTTGCTCTGGAAAGTAAATGCCAAATCTACATTTTGCACTGGTTTGTGTCACTTATGGTTACCTTGCACCCATACAAAGTGTTGAACAATTTGTCCCTTTAAGTGCTAATACTAGTAGAGTGCAGTGGAAAGAATAGCAGCACCATTCATATGTTTCTTTACAATGATTGCTTTGCTCACCTAATGCCCCTGTTCAGCACTGTATAAATACAAACCCAGAGTGCATGCTGACGTGTTCAGGTGTGTCCAAAAGCCACTTAAGGTAATAAACAATCTAGGTTAAATATTACAAGCAAACATAATTATATGCGAACAAATAAAGGTATTGCTTTGCATCTGGCTGTTAGACCTGTAAGCCTTAGGGTGGTCTTCCTCTAAATAGTTTGCCTTCACTCCTCCTTGGCACATTTAGCTATCCTGTAAGTCCCTAGTAGAGTGGTACCACATGTACCATGGCCTGTCAATTAAATGCTACTGGTGGGCCTGCAGCACTGATTGTGCCATCCACTTAAGTAGCCCTTCTAAACATGTCTCAGGTCATTGACAACTTTTGGGCAGTTTTTAAACTACCATTTCAACCTAGCAAAATAAACCTTTTCACCAGGCCTAAACCTCACTTTCTAATATACATAGGCCACCCCTAGTGTAGGCCTTGAACAACCCAGAGGACAGGTTACAGTATATTTAAAAAGTAGGACATGTGCTGTTAAATTCATACATGGCATGGTAGCAAAAAATGCTAAATTCATTTCTCACTAATGCAAGACCTGCCACTCCTATAAGATAACATAGGGGTTGCCTTATTACGTTTAATAAGCTGTAGCTTCCAATGAGGAGCATGTAGCCAGGTCGAGTTTGGTGCCTAAAGAATTGTAATTAAAATCCCTCTTTAATGGTGAACTAGGATTTTTAATCACAAATCTGAAAATCCCACTTGTAGAAAGATGGCATTTTCTTGTCCCAACCATTTGGTGTCTGCTGCCTGTACGCGGGTCACAGGACTAGTTGTAATTCACAGTTGGTACTTCTGTATAGCTCACAAACAGGGAGACAAAGGAAAGCTAGGTGTTGGCAGGATGGGTCACTCTAACACTAGTCTATTGTGACCCCAGACAATCTGAAGACAGGGCAAGGAGGCAGGAAATTCCAAACTCCTTTGGGGGGTGGAATCCATTTTAAAGTTTCTCCCACTTCAGAGTGGGTACTAGGTGTGAATATTGGACCTCAAATACCAACTGTTCAGTACACTTCTGGACCTGTGGACTATGCCAGGAAGAAGGACTGCTGAGCTGCAGAAGGGACTGCCACTCTGCTGGACTGCTGCTCTGAAGGACTGATACCCTGCTGTGCGTACCTGCTGAGCTCTTGCCTATGGAGGAAGAACTCAACCTGCAACCTCATCCTGAACTCAGGACCCTAGAGTGACTTCAAGGGCTAGGCTGCTGGTCTTCTGATCTGAGCCTCAGGGTAATAAAGGCTCCTCAAACAGCTTCTAGACCCAGCTGCAGTGAATTCTAAATCAAATAAGTCAGTGTGACAGCGGCGATGCAGGTGCTGCGTCAATTCCAAGCCACGAAGCAGGAGCTGCTTTGATTTTTCAGCCGCAAGCCGGTGATGCATCGGGAACGGAATGCGTGCCGCGGACGTCAGTAACACAGTGCTCGGGACTCACGTCATGGTCATTCTTGTGATGCACTGTGATAGCAAGCTGGAGCCTGCAGTCAAAGCCATGGTTGATGCTTGCAGCGGAAATCATGCTTCCGTGCAGGCAGTGGTGATGCTTTGATCTTTTTCAGCGATGCATCAAGACAACAGGTGCTGGTAGTCGATGGATGGAATTTCTACTTAGATCACCAGGTTACACTTCCAAGGGCCCAGGATCTAGATTTTGCATCACTGGGTAAATCAGGACTCTAAGCAGAAGACCCCAGACACTGGTAGGCAAAGTCTTTGATGGCCCTGAGACTTCTAAAAAGGAAGCAAGCACACACAAGCCCTTAGAGAACTTTGAAAGCAAGATGGAGAAAGCAAAGTCCAGTCTTTTCACTCTCAGGACAGAATCAGCAAGCAGCAGGCCAGCACAACAAAGCAAGAGGTAGAGTCGCAGTCCCTCCTACAGCATCCAGCTCTTCTTCCTGGCAGAATGTTCTCAGTCTAGAAGTTTTCTGATTTTGGGTGTCAGAGGTCCAATACAGATGCCCCTTTTGTCTTTGAAGTAGGAAAACTTCAAAGGAAAGTCTTTGTAGTGCACAAGACCCAGCCTTTCCCTGACTGGCTCCAGACACATTACAGGGGGGTGGAGACAGCTTTGTGTGAGGACAGGCAGAACCCTTTCAGGTGTCGGCGACAACTCCTTCCACCACTCTAGCTCAGGAAGACCCGTCAACCTGGTGATGGGCCATCAGGATATGCTGGGCACACCTCAGCTTCCTTTGTGTGACTGTCTAGAGTGAATGCACAAGCGTACAACTGTCAGCCAACCTAAACATGTATTCTACAGACAGGCAGAGGCACAGAATAGTTAAGCAAGAAAATTGCCGCAACCAACTTCATTAAAATATGTAGTTTAAAATTGTGGGTTCAGAGACTCCAAACTCCAAATCTCTATCTGCTCCTGATGGGAAATTAAACTTTAAAGATATTTCAAGGCAATTGTCATGTTACCCTATGGGTGAGATAGTCCTTGTAATAGTGAAACACTAAATTAGCAGTACTTCACTATTAGGACATGTAAAACACACCAGTACATGTCCCACCTTTAAATACACTGCACCCTGCCAATGGGGCTGCCTTGGGCATACCTTAGGGGTAACTTACATCTTGTAAAAGGAATGTTTAGACCTGGCAAGTGAGTGCAAAATAGCAGTGTAAAACTCAGTTGCAGGTAAGAAACATGTTTTCGGGGCTACTCATGTGGGTGGCACAATCAATGCTTCAGGTCCACTTGTAGCAATTGATTTGAATGGCCCAGGGCATACCTACTGCACGTTACTAGGGACTTACTAGTAAATCAAATATGCCAACCATGGATAAACCAGTTACCAATACATTTTACAACGGGGTCAGAAGCAAAAAGACAATGGAAATCAAGCCAAAATATGCCAGGTATAAAAGGAATCATTAGAGATACCAGCCCTGACGTATGTATTGCAGGCGGTGTCGCCGCATCGGGCGATTGCCATGCCTTGGCGACCGGACGCTAACAAGGTTCACAGTGACTGGCAGGAAGACTTAGGCACAACCATCAGTGATCAGCAATGTACCTACTGTTGTTCGGCGGTCCGTGCTGTATCTCTGAATGGTAGACATCAACTATTGCATTTCAAATATCTTAACCAGGTTTATTACACCCCGACTTGGTTGTGTAGATAAGAACTGCACAATGGCTCCCATTTCCGCCACTGTGGTGTTGACTTTGCTTTTATTGTGTAGTTCTGACCAAGCGTACAGCACTTCTGGCTTGTGATCATACAGAAACTGCATGAGATCATGGGCAAGCCGCTACCCTGCATGCCCCTAGTTGCCATCCTGGGCTATGGCAAGCATGTCTCAAAGGGGAACCGTAGACTGGTAGTGGTAGGCCTTTTATTAGTGCAGCGAGAGTAGTGATGCGCTGGATGAAGGGCCCACTTCTTGACGTGTGAGAATGGCACACAGGCATGGTGTATTGCAACACTCAAACAGATGCTTATAACAATCTCATGCTGCCTCGCGGCGACCCACGGGATGTTTGGAGTCCATATCAAGCATACTTGACATGTACAGGGACTGATGATTGTGCAGAGGGGGAGAGAGGGAGTCGAACAGTGTGACCCAATAGATGCAGTTAGCAGGATTTCATCGGAAGATGGCTGGGCGGATGTGATTACATGAGTATACGTGAGTGTATGGAGACGTGGACTGAATGTGATTATAAGGACTGTCAGTAAAGCCCTGCTTCATTGGATATAGGAGGGTGCCGTGAGAACCCCTGGGGGTTACAAGGGGATGTGTGTGTCACTGAACTGGATAAATTAGCAATTGCCTCTTAATGTCACTCACTGTCTGCTATGCCCCACTGAAAAAATGTCATATTTTCTGCTGTTTTTTAAGGATTACATGCATGTTTGTCACATCTCGCCTCACATCGCCTGTGCTGTACATGTTATCCTCTTGTGCCTGGTGACTAGGTAAAATGAGAATAAAGTTAAAAAAAAGAATGCATAGGAAATTAATGTTGTGAAACAGTTAACAGGTATGTGCCTTATCGACTAAGATGCTGAAAATGGATTTCAACTTCTCAAAGGATTTAGAAATAACCTTTACGCAACATAAAATTATTCTCAGAAAATATTGACTGCCACTGAAACTTTTCCACTTGGGGCTGTTGGATAATGGCAGGTGTTTAACACGTAATGGCCTTGGCAGTCGTTTAATACATATATTCTGTAAATATTAAAGAGTAAGGCAATCATGAGAGAAGTCTTCCAGGTAATGTCCTTAGTTTTGGAGGTCAAACTAACAACATCTAAAGCATTCAATAACTCGGGCTGTGATAATTTTATGTATTTACTCATGGACCATCATATGCAATTCCTAGGAAAAGCCTAAATGATTGCAACGGGGATCATTTTTAGAATATGGAAGCACATCAAACTTCTTAACATGGATGAACTGATTATTAATAACATTTGTTCATAATCATCATTTAAAAAATGTTTATTAAAAAAGGGGTACAGGCTATATATCTGAGAATATATGGCAGAAGCTTTTTTGACCCATCTGCCCATCACTTACAAGAGCATGGGCACCCTTCTAGAATCCCACCAACCTTGCCCTATGTAAAGGGTAATATATATTTTTGGGAAATGAATTATTTGTGATATGTGTAGAGGTTAAACCGCACCGAACCAAAACAAAAACAAAAACCTGCACCCACAAAAGATCCCTTAATAGATGTTAACAACCCTCTCCCATTAAATATAATTTTTAAGGTGTTCCCGTAGTGGATAACATGTGTAATAGGTTCACTCACATTATAGGGCTCATTACGATGTCGTACTCGGTCATGGGACCGACCAACACCCAGTCGTCAGTCTCGACTGCACCATTAGGATGCGACCGAACACTGCTTGGTCGCATTCGTGCATTTCACAAGAGGAGCATGATTGCGTCCGTAAACCGGCAATAATGCATGCTCCCATAGTGAAATGGAAGGTGCCGTTCATCCCTGCACCCCGTGGCAGGCCCCTCTAGGTGCTTGCCACAAGGTGCAAAGATCAACAGGGGGGCACCATAGGTGCCCCTTCGGCCTCCAACCGGAGGCCGTTCACCAAAGGGGGCCTTGCGGGGGGCCCCAAAAGATGATTTCCGACATGGTTTCCATGTTGGACAGAGTGGCATGGAAACCATGTCGGAAATTGGGCATTGTAAACTTAAGGGCGGAAAGAGCTGCACTTGAGAATACAGGCTGCATTCCGTCAGTGGATGGACTCTCTGAGACCATCGGAAGCTAGCTGGAATGACCGGTCAGATTCCTTTACGACTGCCTCCATCAATATGAGGGGGTCAGAAAGGAATCCAACCGGCCCATTACTATGCGGTCCTAGAGGCTCCGACCAAAGGTGTTCAAAGATAGCTTGACGAAATAATCCAAATGTCCTTTAAAACAGCAATAGTTTCCAGCACCAATGAGAAACAACACTTATACCTAGCGAAATATACATAAATAGTAGTTTTGTGCAGCCCCTATAGAGTCCTTGAAAAAAAATAGAAACATGCACCAATATCAGGCACAGATGAATTCGGCAGAATATAGATAAAGTGTCATCCTTTGCAGGACAGGCTGTGGTTACAATGAGAAACCACTATTCCTGCTCCCTGTTGTTCAATCGAAATGAGGATACATGGGTCAAGAAGAGAGCTAGATATGAAAAAGGGACAGAGGAGCGAGAGCGAAGCAGACGGGGTTTTCATCTGTTGCAGAACTTCAAGAACGAGGTGGGTGGCCACAAAGAGCAGAAGGCGGCTTGTAAATGAACATACAACAAACTGTTTGAGTAACAAGGAATCTAGACATCAAGCTAAACAAGCATTGGGAAATGCGTTAGGTTTCACATAGCTGATTAATAATAAGCTGTTTTGTGTTGTAATTTGTAGCTTGCTGAGTAGTTGTACAATATAAGTTGCAGAACGTCTGTTGAAGTGTAATGACTTATTTATGTACAAAAAGGCGATATATTGTACTGTTATTAATGGTATAGTGCGAGTAAGTAATAGCACAATGGTCCCGGTGTCACTGCACCTGCTGCACTGTTGAAATCATGACCCTAGCGCTTGCTAGATAATTGCATTTGTGACTGCCTGTTTAGTTGTAAAATATAGCAATATTAGGTATTTAGAAGAGTTCTGATAACTTTTGGGCCAGGTGTCACTACACCTGCTGCACCATTCCAATAATGACCCTGTTGCCTGCAAGATAACTGCACTTGAGGCTGCCTGTTTAGTTTTAAATTTTAGCAATAATCTGTGTTTAGTGGGGTCCCTAGAGCTTTTGGCCCTTGTGCCGCTGCACTTGCTGCACCATTCAAGTCAAGGCCCTTTTAACTACAAGGTAACTGATATTGTGACTGCCTGTTTAGTAGTCAGATATAGCAATGTTATATGTTTAGAGGAGTTCTGACAACTTTTGTGTCCGGTGCTACTGCATCTGCTGCACCATTCAAATCATGGCCCCATTGTCTGCAAGGTAACTACACTTGTGGCTGCCTGTTCAGTAGTAGACTATAGCATAGATCATGTATATTAACTTTATTTTCAACATGCAATGTTTATTACAACATTTAGAATTTGATCAAAATGATCAAATAGATTACGTTGAAAAAATTAATCAGATAATGCCTACAAAGTGCAAAGTAAGGTATTGAGGCATGAATATGAAATGCCACACATGTTCTAAAGCTAAAGCATCTGCTTTACACAACTAAGTAATAAAAAAAACAGCATTCCAGCATACTGTTGGAAGCTGTCTCCCTTTTCCTGTTGGAAGAGATATTATCTTGATGGTGAGAGTAAAAAGTGTGAACATCTTTAGTAGAAGTATTGCAAATGCGTGCAGCCAGGGGAAGTTAACAAGCCCATCAACAACCAGGAGACAGGTGCCAAAATCCTGGATCCCACAGAATTGGGAATACTGAGGAGGTAGAGTACAAGGCAATCAAAGTAGCAATTCTACCTAACTGCACTACATGAGGGAACTACACAGGACAAAAAAGGAAATGTGCATTAATTGGAAACAGTGGCAATCTTTTGTAATGGGAAGCCATACAACTAACCGAAATGTTGACAGTTACTGCACACCCCCTTTAGTCTTACGTATGCCTCTGCCTGAAAAGCCCCAGAACGGTTGAATCCAACCAGCTACTCTAGCACTTACACATACCTTTCACCTGCCCACTCCCCAGCACTTAAAATATGCAAGTGTTCTTGGAACTTGCACGCTTAATGTTTATGTTTCTTAACTAACTCCTGATTCCTCAACTGTCTCCTGAGCTGTCTTTTGGGGATTTTCAAGCCTCTTCTCTTCCTAATTTTGACATAAATAATAATCAGCCTAGCATCCATCCCTGAGCCTTTGTCAGCCATAAAAAGTTGCAGACATTTGAAATAGGTGTGTAGCAACACCTCCTAACTTAGCTTTGCCAGTTACTCATAAAAGGCAGCGATTCTGCTGCATAAGCATGGAATAAAATATAAAAATGAAAGTTGAGTCCAAGCACCTGGAATGTGTGTATGCACAATGAGTGTGCGTAAATGCAGGTCTCAAGTGCAGCATTTTGAAAAAATGTAGGTTTGATCATAACCCAACACACACAAAAAATGAAAAATGACACAGTGGGTAAAATGTAACTCAGACATCAGTTCAATGAATATAGCCCTCCATCTAAGAGATTGGGCACTTTCAAGATGCACTCCCATAGAAGAACTGAACAGTGTCCTAACACAGTTTCAGCAATCGTCTAATCTGATGTCACTGTCACTGATGCTTAAACTAACCTGGCAATACAGATTCAACAGAATCTGATGACTCATGTAAACAATGCCTATGCCAGTGCACAGTAGATCAGAGGAAAACGTATAATGTTGGTAATCACAAATTGGTTATGAACTAATATCTACTGAAAAGCATTTTCTGTCACACCAAATTAAACGATCTGCACCTTGCTCACATTAATGGTGAGTTTATCATTTGTAGAGTATGCTGCGTAAGCATTAAATTGTTGTTGTAGTCCATCTGATGTATCGTTGATTAAAGCCAACTCATTGGCTTGAAATAAAACATTGAGGATTACGTTGAATATGAAGAAGGTACGTTGAACAGAAATAATGTAAGCAATATTGGGACTAATACGCAGCTTTCCTTCAAGTTGGTTCTGGGTTCAATCATTCTGATCATTCTCACCTTAGAGCCTATCTATAAAAAATTTAATATTTCATCTGGTCCTGCCGCTTCATTCTAGCTACTGTTAGCTATAATTTCCATATTATAATTTCCATATTATTTTTCCATATTAGCTATAATTTCCATAAGTATTGTTGCCACTATTTTCAGAAATTGCTATAAATGACTCCACTAAAAACTAAAGTCAACTAAGAAGCAATAAGAATATAGGGCATATACCTGCCATTGTTCAGTAATTTTAGAAGAACCTTTTACTTGTTCTTGGGAAGATCCTAACTTCACCAACTTCCAAAACATAAACATGTCATTTATATTCACTGCAAATTCCATAAGATGCCCAGCTTTCACATTCCTCTCTTCGTCTGTTAAATAGGATCTTCTTGTTTTTTAACTTATGCTTATATGTTAGCTAAAGCATTTCAGTTTGGGTCTTAACACAATTCCTTAGTGTCTTTAAAAATCATTCTTGTCACCTAAACATTTGTTAGAAAACAACATATTTTTTCTTGGCTTTGTAAAGTTTATTTCCTTTGTGAAAATGCTATTTAAAACAAATTCCATAACCCAGACATAAATTGATAGAATATCAATATCTGTCTCAGCTTGGAACCACATAAGCACTTTAAGCCCTTAACTAAATTGTCACTCAAATTAACATCCACCTACCTATAGTCTATATGGATCTCCAACTGCGCTGACGCACTGGTTTCTATCAAGAAAGCACCAGGCAAACCATGCTTCAAAAAAGCCAGCTGGTTCTCCCCTGCCCTGCATGAGTCCAGACGCTCCTGTAGATGGCTCAAAAAAAGATGGAGGAACAGCAAGACAGTGGAAGTTCGCTAAGTCTTCAGAGCTGCTGTCACCACACATCACTACCTTATCAGAACAACAAGAAAAGAGGCTCTACAAGAAAGGATCAATGCCAATGTGCACAATAGCAAGAAACTTTTCGTTGTGGTCAAAGAATTCGACAAACACAGCACAGGGACAGCAGACATCTCACCCTCCCAAGACCTTTGCAACAACATCAGCGCCTTCCTCCACCACAAGATTAAGGATATCTATGAGAGCTTCAATGACCTCTCTACCCAAGACCCTCTCACCCCACTAACAACCACTGCAACCAACGACGCCAGACCCCAGCAGACCCTGATCAGTTGAAATCCCCTCACCACTGAAAACACCCTCAAGAGCATTCACTTACAATCATCCTTGGACCCCTGCCCGCACTACATCTTCAACAGAGCCGGCACCTCCATCACCCCTGAACTCTCCCACACCATCAACTACTCTATCAACTCTGCCACTTTCCCGGAGGACTGGAAACATGCAGAGATCAACCCCTTGCTGCAGAAACCCTCTGCTGTCCCAAAGGACCTCCAGAACTTCAGACCCATTTATCTGCTCCTCTTTCCAGCCGAGGTCATCGAAAAGGCAATCAACGCCTAACTTTACAAGTTCATCAAGGCGAACCACATCCTGGACAGCTCTTAATCCAGCTTCCGAAGCAATCAGAGTACGGAGACTGCCCTCCACCACAGACTATGTTTGCACTCTACTCAACTGAGGCAAAACTGCAGCCCTCATCCTCCTAGTCTTCAAGGCCGCCTTCGACTCCATCTTCCACTGCACCCCTATGGACAAGAGTCTACGATGCCAGCATCCGCAAAAATGCTCTGGAATGGATCTGATTCTTCCTCATCAGCCGAACACAGAGAGTCAGGCTACCACCATCCCACTCGGATCCCACTGAAATCAGCTGTGGAGTGCCTCAGGGCTCCTCCTTGGCCTCCACACTCTTCAACATCTACATGGCCCGCTCGCAGCCATCATCAGAAAGCACAGACTCAACATCCTCTCCTTCGCCAACGAACCCACAGTCGCCAAGAGCAACTTCCATGATGAAATGAAGGCTGTCGCCACCTGGATGAAGGACAGCTGCCTCAAGCTAAACTCAGAGAAGACCGAAGTCTTCATCCTGGCCTCCACCCCCTCGTCTTGAGACAAATCCTGGTGGCCCGCAGATCTTGGACCTCCCCCCACACCCACAGACTACGCATGAAGTCTCAGCATTATCTGGGACTTCTCGCTCATGATTAACCGTCAGATCGACGCTGTCCCACCATCCTGCTTCTACATGCTGTGCCTACTCCAAACGATCTGCAAGTGGATCCCCACTGAGTCCAGAAAGACAGTCACCCAGGCATTCATCAGCAGCAGACTTGGCTATGGCAACGCACTCTACGCCGGCATCACACAGAAACCTCTCAAGAAACTGCAAATCATCCAGAACTCCTCTGCCAGACTCATCCTCAACATCCCCTGCCGCAGCCACATCACCAGCCACCTGAGAGACCTCCGTTGGCTCCCAGTCGACATAAGAATCACCTTGCCTAAGGCAATCACCATCACTGCCCTATCACTGCCCTAATCCAGGAAGGACCTCAAGACCCGGCTCTTCGACTTAACCACAGTGTCTTGCGATGGATCTGCAGTCCTCCCCCCTCCCAGCACCTTGAGACCCTTACGGATGAGTAGTTATGCTTTGCAAGCCACTTGATTGATTGATATGGTGATTATGTTTGCAATTAATGCAAGTGTGCATAGAGGCTGATCAGCAGCATATCATCCATGTAATATAATCAAGCAGAAACAACTAAAGCCTATGTAATAAGTCTTTCACTCATTTATAGCCAATTTGTATAAGAATTGAACCGTTGAGTTCAGAATCAGGTACACCAGTATTGATCTGTCATAATCCTTTTTAAAATCCTAACATTAAATCCCTTCCAATCAGATAAGGAACTTCTTTCAAATTTGCCTATTTGATTGCTTAAGGCAATTCCGATATTTCTAGATTGTTAGCAATGGAACAACTCGACCAAAAGTAAAGGCTAAATATAAACAGAGATTTCAAGATAACCTGACAATAATACCCCAGCTTAGGAGGTAGTACATTATCATTATCAATATCCAAGTTAAAAAGCTTAATCCATCATCTAATATTATAATTTATTAACATGACAATTTCCTAACTGTAGACCTGCCTCTCGTTGATCTTTTGTCAGCCTTTAAAAAGCAAAGCCTGGAAAGATTACTAGGCAGTTGACCACATTTCTTGAAAAATGATAATTGGTATACAACTCACACCTTCTGTGGTACAGCAGTAAGTACACCATCTAGCAAAGCCAAATAAGTTTCAAGAAACAATTTGAAGGTCAACCTGCCCTTCAATGCCTTTATGTTTGCTATGGCTACCTATATAAATCCATTTTGAGGGCACATTTTGTTTCAAATAGTTTTCACTTCCATTGGTTAGTTTTTTTTAAGAGCATGCTTTATATAGCATTTAAGAAATCTTGCTGAGGTCTGCGAGTATTACCCTTATCTGATTGAGCATTCCATGACACTAAATTTTTCACCTGACTAATAAAGCTCGTTAGATGCACCACAGAGTACAACTCGGTCATTAATGCATAGAAAATGGTGCAGTTTGTGTCATGTGGGGTAACGGTATAAAATTTGGAATTGAAATTACAAGTTGGAAGGGATTAATAAAGTATGCTTCTGAATAGTTTATTCATAGAAATGCAAAAATAAATGTTGTACCATGTTAACCATAAAAAAATGCTTTTATGAACTTGTTCCCTGAAAGTAGATTTATGGATTTATATATTTGTTTTATATCAAAATATTGAATAAAATGAAGTGACAAACACCATTAAGGAATACTATTTTCTCTACAGACAACAGCTCTCTACAAAAACATGAATTATATAGAGCAACAACAAAATCATCTAACATAGCGAAATATGCTCCAAGAAACAATTTAAAGATCACCCTGCCCTTCGATGCTTTTACACAAAATTATCCACCTGACTAATGAGGCTTGTTAGATGCACCACAGAGCACATGTGGATCGTTAATGCATAGAAAATGGTGCAGTTTGTAGCACGTGGAGTAACAATATAAAATTTGGAATTGAAATTGCAATTTGGAAGGGACTAATAAAATATGCTTCTAAAGGAGTATCAAGAGTACCCTTTCTGGCGATTTTTATCAAGAAGGCAGCCCCTAAATCTACAAGGTTTGTTAGTGGGTTGCGGTCTTAAGGGAAGTTATTTAGAATGGTACACCCCTAAGAATTTGAGGAATATGGTGACTGATATATAGCCCTGAAGAAGCGGTCCTATTGCCCCGAAACAAGTGTTGGCTCTTCCCTGTAAGAGTGAAGTTATTCAGTGGAAAGATGGTCCTTCTGAAATAACAACAAAGGCAATAAAAGACATATAAACCTATGAATTGTTTATTCATTGTAATGCCCCAAAAAATTGGACCATGTTGACCATAAAAATAGTTTTATGATTTTGTTCTCTGAGAGTTGATTTATGGATTTATATATTTGTTTTATATCAATATTTTGAATAACATGAAGTGACAAACAGTGTTAAAGAGTACATATTATTATGTACAGACAACAGCTCTTCACTGAAACATGAATTATCTAGAGCAACATCTACATCATCTAACATAGCCAAATATACTCAAAGTAACAATTTAAAGATCACACTGCCCTTCAATGCTTTTAGGTTCTTTATCCCTACCTACATAAATCCATTTTGTTGGCAAATTTGGTTTTAATGGTCTTCCCTTTCAAAGGTTAAGGCAGTGGTTGCTAAAGTTTTTCTACCAGCGCCACCCTTTACTTAGTGGCTGTGACTCCACATTTTGTTACTTTTTTGGGGCGGGTAGGGGGATGTAAGCCCGGCCTTGGGATACATTCATATTTCTCCCTGAAAAAAGATGAAGACAGATAAAGGCATTATAACCATAGATGTAACAAAATAAATGTATATAACAGTTGTTTAATTAAAAATCTTTAATTGGTTAAGACAGAAACAATGCAATATTATTTGCCAAAAATGTTTCCCTGACTTAACAACCTTTTTTAACACATGTAAGTTAAACCACACAACAAAAGTGAAAAAAACTTCTGTACAAATTATGTTTTTTAATTAACAGGAAAAACCATGGAGTCCGAATAAAAAAGAAATAGAAAATGGCCTAAATGTATTCAAATACCCTAGTGAAATGGGTCTGCTTATTTTTCCTTACATAGCTCATCAGATCTTGACGTTAGTCTTGAGATTGCAACATGCATTTACTTTTCAAGGTTAATTTTTGCCCTTTATTAATGCAAATGCTGAGAAAACAGCTTGACAAAAATTAGAAGACGCTAATTGGATCAAAATATGCAGGCCTTTTTTGCTTATTACTATGTATTTATCGTCAGTTTGGCACCAAAACTCAAGCAGGGACAGAGACTAGAACCTTACTTTCAGTGTTGAGTCACTTGAAATGTTAATGAGCTATTCTGCTTCCTCGTTGTTGAAATGCTGAGGTTTCTCAGCATTGAGGGGTTCTTTTTTTTATTTTATTTTTTATTTCCGCTTGACATAGGGAAAACCAAAAAAAAACACATAACATCGACAATCATGGCAGTCAGGACAAAGTATGGATTTGCAAACAAAAACACAAATAGTCTCAACAACAGTGACACAAAACCCAAAAGATATTACTTATTATACCAAGCCAAAAAGGGCGCCCAGATCCTTAAACCCTTCTCCCGCCTCCTTTTCCCACTTTTTAAGAACACAGCTGATTCCAAATTATAAAGGGCGAGAATTCTTACCCTCCAATTCAAAAAAGTCGGAGGTGAGGGGTTAATCCATTCGGAGGTTATACATAATCGAATTAAGGACATTACAATACAAAGAAAAGCTGATTCAAAGAATGGTCTATCCAGGAAAGGATCCATCACACACCCCATAATTACTAATTCTGAAGAGAGTTCTGTCTGAATGTTAAGTGAATTATTGATAAACAATTGAATATCATAAAGAAATGTGTGCAACTTAACACATGAAAAAAACATATGCACATCATTGGCTGCCGCCAGCCCGCATCTAGGACACCCCTGAACACCACTCCCTCCCCATTTTGAGATTTTGGCTGGGGTAAAATATAAGTCAAACATAGCCATATAGCTTTGCGAACGTAAGCTCCCAGAGATCAATACAGAATTAGACAGATCCAGTGCATAGATAATATCTATATCTGCCTTACCAAATTTACCTTCTAATTTTGCCTTCTGAGCATTAAGATCATCAGGAAGTCCTTTTAATAAGGTTTGATAAAGGGCACTCAAACGGGCCTTCCTCAAAATTAACTCCATAAGAGTATTCTTAATAATGCATTAGGGGAATTAATAGCAAGACGATCTGTATAGCTACGCAGCTGCAGGTACTTCAAAAAAATCGCATGAAGCCAAAGCATATTTATCTATTAAAGATGCAAAAGAGTCCATCTTACCCTCATAAAGCAAATCCCCCAATGTAAGAATGCCGTAAGATCCCCACCTGATTGTAACTGAGTCTTGAAAAATTGGAGGTAAAAGCCTAACCGCTACCAAGGAAGTGTAAAAATTTATTTTTGGTATCGACCATTTCCGACAAACCTTCCTCCAAACAGAATACATAGCTGCGATGACCTTAAATTTAGTTTTCTTATAATAACTCGGCTCAAGAACCTTAAGGAGCAACCCCTTAGCCTCTTGTCCTAAACTAATCTCAAAAATAGAGGGACTACAGGATATAGGAAGTGCACCACACAAGCCGAAAAGTGGGGGAGCCAAATGCTGAAGTAAAGCAGCCCAGTTATATAGGAAAAGACTAGGGACTGACCACCCTCCTCTATCCAATGTAAGAACCATCCATTTAGCGGCTCTACGAGGCATACGATAGCTCCACATAAATCTATTACTGCATCTTCCTGCACTACTGAGACTAGCCTGTGAAAATTCCAGAGGAATTGTCCTAAAAATGTACAAAAATTTCGGCAGGATCAGCATCTTTAGGACATTCCTTCTACCAAATAAAGAGAGATGTAACTTATCTAACCTACGTAAGGTAGAATTGATGGTATCTATAATAGTTAGGATATTCATATCGGGTATCCGTTCTACTGCTGCCGAGATTTTAACCCCCAGATACGATGCAGTTTGTACCACCGGGATTTCCGTAGATACCATAGTTGACGACTGAATAATCTGTTTTTTTTTAACATTAAGTTTGTTCCCTGAAAGCCGCCCAAAAGAATGCGCTAGGGTCTTAATAGCCGAAAACGCCAATGTCACGTTCCTGGTTATAACTATGATATCATCGGCATAAGCTAATGCCTTAAAATTAACCGCGTTGATCTCAACAGGTAAAATCTTACTAGAATGCTCTATTTTACTTAGGAAAGGATCAATATAAAGAGCAAACAGCAGGGGCGAACAGGAACAACCCTGTCTGGTGCCCCGGTTGATTGCAAATGGTCTTGAAAGATTCCCTGAAATTGACAAAAATGCTTGGGGGGCGATATAAAGTTATTGAAGGGCGCGGACAAAATTCGGGGAGAGCCCCTTCCACAGAAGAACCCTCCACAGGACATCCCAGGCAACCCTGTCGAACGCCTTTTCGGCGTCCAACAGGATTGCTCCGAGAGGGGAATGAGTGACCTGCGTCCAATCCAGAAGAGCAATAACACGGCGGACATGATCCGCCGTGAATGAATCCATGTTGGCGAATGGAGACTAAAGGGGATATAACCAAAGCAAATCTAGCCGCCTGGATCTTTGAGTACATTTTACTGTCTGTATTTATTAAAGAAATCGGACGAAATGAGGCGGGATCCAGCTCGGGTTTGTCCTTTTTTTTAAACAAAATAATAGATGTAAAACACCAGGAATCCAGAATAGTCCCGAGTTGGGCGTCTCTCAGGATCCGTAAGAGATCCTCCTGTATTTCTGATCGAAATGTGCAGTAAAACTCCAAGGGAATAAGGTCGGGTCCCGCTGCCTTCCCACTAGCCAATGAATTCAATGCTAATTCCACTTCATCCCACTGAATTGGGGCCGCCAAGACCGTATTCTGATGATCCGAGATTTTAACTGTGTTGAGTCCCTCAATAAAAGCAGCAAATTCATGATCCATTGTATAAGAAGTAGCTTCCTCGGTATATAGGGAACAATAGAATTCAGAGAAAACTGATAGGACCCCTTCCGGGGTCTCATGAATAACCCCCAAAGGATCCTGAATCCTAATGATACGATTAGCTAATCCACGCTGCTGAAGCCGCTTAGCAAGGACCCGCCCTGACTTCTCGCCATACTCAAACAAACCGCGAAACTGCAGATATTTGGCCGGGAGGTCCTGCCCAAAGAACTCCTGTACTGAGACTTTAATTTGTGCTACCTGAGCCTGAATTAGCGTTATGTCCCCGCCCTCCCTGATTGTAGTAGTAAGTAATATTTCAGCTCTACGTAATTCATCAAGCTGATCCTTAGTTTGATCCTTTATTTGCTTTTGCCGAAAAAAAGAAAAGCTTTTAGTCTTCCCACGAATAGCAGCCTTGAATGAATCCCAAACTATATTATTGGGGGCCGAGCCTCTGTTAATATTCAAGAAATCGGTTACCCAAGGTCTCATATGGTCAATATATTTTAAATCTAAGAGCAGTTTCAACTCAAAAGTCCATGGTCTTAGAGTGCTCCTATCAGCTGATATAGTACATTTAATAACCAGAGGATTATGGTCTGACAATATTCTAGGGAAGATTGAGATTGATGAACAAGGTGCCAACTGATCCGAAACAAAAACATAATCCAGTCGAACCGTTTTTTTGTGGGGAGCAGAGAAATAGGTAGAGCCATCTTTATCTTTACAGTGATTAACCCATAAGTCAGTCATGGAGTGTTCTTGGACTAGGGCTAGCATAGCTCTATATACTCTTGGTTTTTGACCAAAGTAAATCTGCCCTCCAAATATATTAAAATTAGCTGACAAATTAATATTGAAGTCCCCACAGAGGCAAATAGGTTGGGGCCATAAAGCCAATTCGATATTTAAAAAGTCTAATAATTCAGGATCGTCCAAGTTTGAATTATACACAGTGCACACTGTCAAGGTTGAACCGTTAATCAAAAGCTGCGCGATTGCCCAGCGACCCCCAGCATCTTGACTATATCTTAGACATGATCCTATCCCACGCTTCATTAGAATGGCCACCCCCCTTATCATGGAAGTCTGTCGAGAACATACTATCAGATCAAACCCTGGGATTTTAAGACACTCTCTATTGTTCCAAGGAACATGGGTTTTCTGCAGACAGAGTGCCTCTAAATGAAAAGATTGAATAACCTGTGCAAATAAAGCTCTCTTCCTCCCGTTGTTGAGACCACAAATATTCCATGAGGCAATAGAGATTTTATCCATTACCCATTATCGTGAGAGAGTCTAAGAAAAGCAACACACTTTTAATTCGCTGATTTAAACCAAGATTGTCATAGAAAAGAAAAGAAATGTCAAGCTTATTTTTTACATGCGCCCTGTACCCGCCCTCCCTCCCCCCCGCATCCCTACAAACCCACCCCCCCACCCAAACCCTAACCTGCCCCCAAACAGGGCAGGGATCGAGATCCCGATGATGTAGAAGCCGGTATAAGCAAAGACCCCCCCCCCTAGGAGTCACTGTACAGAAAAAAAAGACCCATGAAGCTAGAGAAAACTAGACCAGTTGTTATTACAAGATTCAAAAATAACTCCCTTTATATTGTGCAATCATTATAGCGTATCCAAGTATGCCTTAGCCTGTATCTCGGACTCAAAAAATCTTGTCTGGCCATGAAGAATAATTTTAAGTTTAGAAGGGAATAACAAAAAAGCTTGTGCCCCCTTCAACTGAAATGGAGCAATCAGCTGGCGGAGCTGCCACCTCCGCTCTACTGTAGCTGGACAGAAGTCCGGTCTAACAAAAAACTGACAGCCCTTCCCGGACCTTTGCCTGTCGGGCCTGGCCAGATCGAAAAGCCTTTCTCTTGCCAAAAAATTGTGCAAACATATTAAAATAGCACGCGGTCTATTGTCAGACTGAGCAGAGCGATGTTTTACTTTAAAGGGAAAACGATGGGCACGCTGAATCTCTTGCCGCCAGTCCCACTCCTTCACCTCTGGAAATGCTTCCATAAATAAGTCTATGACGAACTGGCGCGTATCTTGACCCTCCAAACCTTCGGGAACCCCCAAAATTCTAAGGTTGTTCCTCCGTGCACGATTCTCCATGTCGATCAGTTTCCCTTGAATGTCACCCCTCTGTGACTGGATTGCATCAATAGTGGCTTTATGAGAAACTAAATCGTCCTCAAGAGTGGAAATCCGAGTTTCAGCTTCTGTAACCCTGGAAGCACTATCTGGGCAGGTCATTAGCCACAATCTATCAAATAATTATAGCACATCGCGAGGAGACGCGACAGGAGAGCGCTCGCGCGCAGGGGGCGTGCCGCAGGGTCCAGAACTCCCTACGTAGAGTCATCAAGACCTGCACGGATATTGCTTCTAGGGATACGGAAGCATTGAGGGGTTTCTAACCCATTTTATTGATTCTACTTGATCCTCTGGGAAATATTTGTTAAGGTAGAGATGCAGTTGTGACAAATACAGAACAATAATGGTCCTCAGTTCCTCCTTTAATGACATCCTATTGTCTTTCAGAAACTGGTCCAATGAAGGAAAACATTTATAGTCACCTTTGCATACACTGCTTTTCCAAAGGGTCATTTTTGTCTTAAAGACTGAAACCTTGTCTGAGGGATGCAAGATTTTACTATTATTGCTTTGCAAGGACTTGTTTTTCTAAAAGATCAGAAAGAAAAAACATTTTTATTAGAAAGTCTGGGTCAATAAATTTACCAGTGAAACAATGTTCATCATCATGTAGATGCAAGTATATTTCATTTTTCAGCTGATATAATCCAAGCAGGGAGTTACCGAGAGACACCCATTGAGAGTTGCTGTAGAAAAAGAGGCATGAGTGTTCGGCACCCAAATCATTACATAAATCAGCAAAATATCTTGCTTTCATTGGTCTTGTTTTCCTAACATTTACCACTTTGATGACTATTTTCAGAATATCATGCAGTTCTTCACTGAGGTTTCCTTCTGCCAGTGCTTCTTTGTGTATTCTAGTGTGTCCAAACATTATTAGGTGCTTTAGACTGTATGCCTGCTTGAAGTCCTTGGTAGCATTCTGCCTTTGAACAACTCCGTCTGTACAAAGTCCAACATGCATCTCCCAGTAATTCGGATCTGGACCATTAAATTATCCATAACTGAAACAAGCCTTCACCTGTAGTTCCACCTTTCATTTCTTTACAGAACAACAAATCTACAACAATTTGTGTTTTCTTTAACAAACCTGACATAACAAATAAGATGGTTATCTTTTTGGTTGTCTATTGCCTCATCCAACTGGAGTGCAAAGCCTTTGTCTTTTGAAATATAGATGAACCGATTGTTAATATCTTCAACCATTTCAATTATCCTCCGGCTGATAGTATTAGGCAAAAAAGAGACACTTTGAGCAGCTGTTTACCTGCATCTTTGGTGAGCATGAATGTTACCATATCAACAGTCGCAGGCAAAAACAGCTCTTCTGAAATTGTGTGTGGCTTTTTACACTGTGCAACATAATAGACCACTTTATAGGAAGACAGGAGGGCCTTGCTATTAGCTTTGGCTTCTTTTGAGAAAGTGGACTTTTGTGGTTTAGCTTCTGTAAGTTTTCTTATAAAAAAATTAATTCTCTTGGCTTTCTGACCACATTTGGGTAAAGTCTTTGAAGATGAGGCTTGGATTTGCTTGGAAGCATGGATTCTATAGCCAAAACCTTTTAGAAGATTACACATAGAAGACGCTCCCCATTATAACCTTGTACCCATGTGAAACCATCATCTAGATACCTGTTGTCATACTTTCTGTACTTGATTTTGCTTGGACAAACTTGAACTCAATATTAAAAATCTCTTCATTGTCAATCTTAAAGATGGCGCGCAGCTCAGTGCTGGGACACTGTCATTACTCTCTGAGCCGGACCGTTCCGAAAACATGACCCAGGGGAAATTTAATTATCAATTTAATTTTAATTATTACATTTATCCTGAGTCATATCATCAGAACAGTGCTCCTCAGAGAGTAATGACACTATTTCAGAGCTCCCCACTTCACAACTTCCCCCCTCCCCTTGGCTGCATGAGGACTTTAACCCAGAAGTAAGCCGAGGTGCGGACTGTGATAGGCTGCTTCAGAAAACTTTCCTCCAGAAGGGGCTGAGTGACTGTGCTAATTGGATATTTATTGCACATTACTTTTGGGTCAATTCTATTATATTTTACCACCCATAACTTAAATGCCAAAATTGAAAGTGCAGAGCAGTGACAGGCCCCACAATGCTTCAGTTGGCTGCTCAATACCCGGTCTTCCCTATTATTACCTGGCCTGCTGTGTGCTTGGGGTGCATCTATTCATGTCACCCCTGGCCAGTTTTGATTGCGCACTGGGGTGCCACAGTGCACTGGTTGGAATCTGCTGGGTTAAGGGGTTTGAAGTGCATTCTCTATAAAACATATTCGGGGGTTGTTCCAGAGGTTTGCTTTCATTCCCCTTATATGATTGAGCCTTCCTGGGCACTGCAATTTCCAATAGGACAAGGGTATATATGTTTTGAGTGCCTAATAGAGGAAACAAGGACATTGGAAGTCAATTTAAGTTCAGACGCAGCAGCGACTATTGCCTGTCTAATCATAGAACAAAACAGCTGCAATTAAATTTTGGCCTGTAAGAAAGCCTGTTGCTTTAATATCTCAACTCCTTTTATGCTGGTATGAATGCAAAGACTTTAAAGAAATTACTGAGGTTAATACAATGTATTTTCTAAAATGCTTCTTTTGAACTACTGTCAGCTAAAGCGAAGCAAGTGTTTAATTTGATGAAAAGAGGCCTAGCAATAGAGCTAAAGAGAAGAGTCTTGAAAACAGCTCAACATCAAAGTCATTACCAGCCTTGCCTTCTATGTCTTCCTTTGATCCCTTTGATTGTATTATGACATTATCCGTGATCTGGGGTGCCTCATCGTGGACGACCCTTTGCTTGGGTCCTTGGAGACACCTTCATTTGCAAGTTGGTGCATTTCTGTGCATGGAACATTAGGTGCCATGCATTACACTACACTGCCCCCGATGCAAAAACTCCAGACAGCAGGTTTAATTGCTGCCTTTTACACCAATCATTGCTGCCTCAAGTTTAATCGTGTCATGGGAAGCACAGGAGGCTGTAAAACATGGACTAAATGTTGATTTAGCAAATGTTTGACCTTACTCTCGAGCTTTTGCTAGCCAGAGTTTATGTACTACTTTTCACAATTTTATTTGACCTTTGCAACTTTCATTCTCCTTTTCCACTCCTTCCATTCATGGGTCCACCAATAGGCATTTAATTATCCTATATGGTACTATGGAAACCAATTTCTTATGAGTACATTCTGAATTCACATTTGTATGATTGTCAATGATTGAGTTATTGGAATTAATTACCAGATGATTAATTAAAATAAGCAGTATGGTATGCTCAGGCTCGACCTCATAGTTGTAGATATTAATGTGTCTAATATGGATCGCAGCATGGTGTGCATCAAGGGAAGAGTCTCCATAATGTGGTTAATGGTTCAATCTCTAATTGGACAAGTTAACCTTTTGGACACAATCCAGGCCAGCCCCATGCTGATCATGGAACCACTGCTGTGGACCTCAAGTGTAAGTAGATATCCAGCAGGATCTCCACCCCAGGTAATTGAGAATGTGCATTTATACTTATACTGTAGAACATTCTCAAATCAAAACATTCCTTGTGAGAAAAATCAGAAGCATTCCCGAGTGACATATTAGATAATTGAGTTCAAGTTAAATATAAAGGATGTATGTTTCTAACATTCAGAAAAATTCAGAAAACAATATTCAGTATTTCAGCACATATGCTTTATTCCTATAGTGATGGCACATCTAATACTGGATTCAGGTTAAGAACCTAGCACTACACAATGAACAACTACAGCAGGGTTGTGAGTTGATCTATACATCAACACATACTTGCTGCCAAAAGAGAACATAAGCTGTTTTCTCTCTTTCACAAACCAGTAAAACATGTCTTTCCACCATCAATACTATTTACATTTCCATATAAAGAGTCTGCAACCACTTGAGGTGCAACCCAGAATTTTAACCAAGCAAGTGAATACTGCCACTGCAGAACTTAAACACATTCCTCACATGATAGGGCAGAGACTTTGCCACTGATCTTACTGCAGTCTGCTGAGCATTAAGGTACTACTTCCAGTTGGTGTCCAGTGATCCCTTCATTTTTGTACAGCACTAATTCATGTTAATGCAGCTGATTCCAATTCATTTTAAATCAAAGATCCCAAAGCAGTGAAAGCCCTGTGATGCCTCTGGTGCCAGCCTGCATGCATTCCTCAATACAGTAGTGGACCAATGCACAAGTTTCTTCAAAGCCCATTTCATAAATGTACAGCTTCATACAAGCTGACAGCCCCAGCACCCCCCAAATCACCAGCCCCCCAAAGAACAGTTTAGACATGAGGGTAAAATGCATGAAAGTGACATTATCTGTCACAGACAGACAAAAAAGAGAGGTAACTGTTCCACCCCCTTGTAGGCCACAGAAAAAGATGGACCCATTTGGGGAGGATGGTCAAAACTCAAAGGAAATATTTTGGATGGAATAAAAACAAGTGCCTAGGCATTGTCTTGCTAGCACGCACAAATAAGTACTGCAATGATGAAGAGAGCCAATACTTTACATATAGGCTCTGCAATGTTTTAGTTATGTCCCTATCAGTGTTGAGACACTTTCTTTCCATCGACGTATGATTGCACTCATGAGTAAAACATTTAGGGCGCTTACACCACATGGCTTAGAGCCTGATTTTGAGTTCCTCTGATGAAGTAGTGTCTGTCGGGATGCTGGAGTACATTACCTCCACCATCCTGAGTGTACTCCACTGCTAAATTTAGAGATGACTATCAGTCCCATGATCATCTCTGTACATTGAAAGGAGCTGTCATCACCAAGTTTTGTTTCAATGTAATAAAAAGAACTGATTTTGACTTTTGCAGATGAAGTAGAATCAATCAGGATGGCAAAACACCTTACATCCATCATAATAAAGCTACTCTTCCCTCTAAATTAAGAGATGATCACCAGCCCGGCAGTCATTTCTATACATTGAAAGGAACCACCATCATGGAGGTTACTTTAAATGTGCTAAAGATTTGGTGTACGGGCGTGACCGAGCCGAGCCGCAAGATGGCCGCCGAGTAACGGGGCTCCGCCGGCCAAACACACAATCCGGACACCAATCCACCTAAAGCCTTCGTATCTAAGCAATAAATCTGCGGCGGGGAGTGCCTACGCGCTGCGGCTCCGGGGGAAGCCATCGCGACTGAAATCGGCGGCGGCGATCGGACGCTGGGACATTCGCTGCATCGGCGGCCTGCGCCCGTCTCACTGGGCGGACAGAGGAAGTACTCAATTCCCCGGTTGCGGGCCTGTGACCCGTCGCGCGGAGCTGCGCAGCCCAGAAGAAGCACAGGAGCGGGACTGGCCCGCCGTGTGTGGCGGGGTCGCTGCAGTGGACCATCCGACTGACCGTCAGCCTGCAGGCAAGCACTAGCGGAGGTGAGGCGGGTGGTGAAGTGCGCTGCGTGCTGCTGAGGCCCTGAGAGTGAGGAAGAGCGCCCTGGCGCACTGTGTTCGCTGCCATACACGCCACCATGGGGAGGAATGACTGCTGGGCCCTGGAGGAGTGCACCGATCTGCATATATATAGCGCCTGACTGCATGCCTGCCACTGGGAAGCAGAAGATTGGGGACAGGTGTTACAGCGCGGTGAATGCGGTGCCAGATTGGAGTGCCCTGCCCAGAGTGTCTATCCTGATACTGGGCTGACGCTGTGCATACAGCTAGGGCGAGGACGCCGCCATAGGCCTACGGATAGTGTGTGCTGGTGAATCGGTGGGCTTGACCGGCTTGCACGAGATTCTCTTCACGGCGGGGGGCTGTGGGGGTGGCCCGCGCTGGGTGAGAGTTCGGACGCGTGCCAACCACACTGATCTGAGCGAGGGCGACGCACAGAAGTGGCCAATTGGTGCCCCCCCCCCTGGTGCCCCCCTGAGGTGTCTCCCCTGATCCATCATGGGGAAGTCGGATGCCAAGCAGCAGAAGCTGCACTTTGAACGACGCACTGCCCGGAGCGCTGAGAGGACACGAATGTCTCAGACAGTGGTCCCTGAAACACAGATGGAGCCCACGCCAGAAGACGACGTCAGGAGTATGTTTCGCGACCTCAAGGGCTGCCTCAAAGAAATAGACACTAAATTGGACTCCATGGCACAACGTATTGACGGCATGTCCCACAGAGTTGATCAACACGAGGAGCGATTGGCGGCAGCGGAGACGCGGATTGCGGAATGTGAGGAGGGACAAAGCGACACTCGAGAAAAACTGTTGCGCATGGACAAGGTCCTGGAAGTAATACGTGGGCGCAACGAGGATTTGGAAGCCCGCTCCCGTAGAAATAACATACGCATTATTGGGATTGCGGAATCCACCAATATTGGCAATATGGAGCACTTCGTGGAAGGTATGTTTCGTGAATTGTTTGGGGCGGACCTGTCGGCCATGTTCCTGGTCGAACGCGCGCATCGTACGCTGGGCCCGCGCCCAGTGCCGGGAGCGCCACCTCGCCCGATTCTGGCCCGAGTGCTGAATTACAGAGACAGAGATACGATCTTGAGGTTATCCCGTGAAAAAGGCGAATTAAGCTTCCAAAACATGGCTATCTCCTTATACCCTGACTTTACGCAAGCTGTGCAGTCTGCACGGCGCGAGTTCCTGCCGGCCAAAAAGATCTTCCAAAAAGTGGGGACCAAGTATGCCATGCTGTACCCTGCCAAGCTAAGGGTTCAGATCAAGGGGAAACCGGTGATCTTCACGGAGGCGAAGGAGGCGCTAAAATTTGCACGACAGACAGAACGATCGCATCGGGAACTGAGCGCTGGCCGGGGGACCCCCCCGTCTGGCCAGCTAAGTGACATTGAATAGTCAAGTGTGCGGATACGAGGACTATGGCCAATCGCAGTGCTGCTTGCCGCCCTGCGGATTCTAAGTTCAGCATACACCATTTTCATTCCCAGTGTTTGCCTGAGGCCTGGAGTTGGCAATGGCCGCGGACCTGGACTGACGGGGATGATTGGCCGTGGGGCGGACTCTGATATCGCTTTGTGGCCGTATGCCAATGTTGTGATGGATGCTGCTGACCCTAGACTGATTGTGAAATGTAGAAGGCAGAAATGTTCGGTCACCCTGTCACTTACAGACGGGGGAGTGTGCCGGTGACCCCACGCCCTCAATGGGATGATTCCCATGCTACTGTCACAGGAAAGTTTTTGTTGGGTTTGTTTGAGGGGGGGTGATGAATCTCAACCTGATTGGGGGGTTGGAGTGGGAGGAGAGGGGGTATATTTTTTGTTGGTTTGTGTTGATGTACTGCAGCATTCGCTTCCACAACTTATTGATAGAGCGGCGTTGTTCCCTACCATGCCCACATGGCTATTGGGTGCTATACATGGTACGCTAAGACTTTCACCGCACGCCCCACCTCTTGTACCGCGAATAGACACACCGCTGCGTAGGACACATGCAAATACACATCTCTGACCGCGCTGCGCTGCCTGACATGGAACATTCGCTGTCTAAATGACCACCGCAAGATCCGACTGACTCATGCACACTTGGCCAGACACCATATAGACATCTGTTTCCTACAGGAGACCCACCTAATGCAGGGAGCCGGGGAGAAGCTTAGGCATACCAGATGGGGCGAGGTACACACTTCCGGCTATTCTATCTATTCCCGGGGAGTGGCCATTTTGATTCGGAGGGGCCTGCCCTGGCAGACACTGAGGGTGCACACCGACTCCGAGGGGAGATACATAATACTGTTGGGGAAATTATTTCACCTGCAGGTCATACTCATCAATACTTATGGCCCCAACTCCGACGACCCAGGTTTCTTCCGGCAAGTGTGGCTTAAGGCGCAATCCATGGGCGTGGGGGCGTATATTTGGGGCGGAGATTTGAATGTGGTCCTTTCGTTGGAGCTAGATAGAGAAGGGGCCGCTCGCACACATCACCCACATGCGGCGGGCACTCTCCGCGGTCTTATGGAAGACTACAATTTGCTAGACTCGTGGCGGATACTGCACCCCGCGTCGCAAGAGGGAACTTGCTTCACCCCGCACAGGAAGGCCTGGTCCAGACTGGATTTTTGGCTGTTGACCCCGCATATACATGCCTGGGTAGCGGAAGTTTCTCACAGAGCGCGCACCCTCTCCGACCACTCCCCGGTTGAGCTGCTGCTGCGAGTCCCCCAGCCGTACGTTACTCCCTTCGCATGGAGATTGCCGCCGCAGGCCTTGTTAGATCAGGTATTTCGTAAAGAAATACATCAGCACATCCTCGACTATTTCGATCTTACCTCGAACTCAGTATCTTCGGTGGGCACCCTGTGGGACGCCTTCAAGGTGGTTATAAGAGGCCACTGCATTACGGGACAAGCCAGAGTGCTGAAGGCCATACGAAACACGCTCAAGGGGCTGGAGGATCGACTGCATGCTCTGGAGGTGCAGTACTGCTCTGACCCCTCAGCGGCAATGCTGGCGGATACGCGCACTACCCTTACGGCATACCAGACTGAGGCGAATAGGGAACTCAAATGTCTAACTAAACATGTGTCGGCCCGTCGCTATGGTGAGGGAGATCGCCCGGGCAAAACGCTCGCCAATCTGTTGCGTTCGCAAAGGGCTTCCTCTTACATCCCATCAGTCGAGACGCCGCACGGTCATCCTGTCTACACTCCTCCAGAAATCCTGGACACATTTCGGACATTCTATAAAGACTTGTACCGATCAAGGGGAGGTCCCCCACTGGAGGACTTGTCTGAATACCTGGACACGGTGCAGCTGATCTGGTTCACTGCGCACCAAAAGGGATATTTCGATCGACCCTTTGAAGTAGACGATGTAAAGGACGCAATAGGCTCCTTGGCAGCCGGAAAGGCGCCAGGACCGGATGGCCTGCCGGCGCAGTTTTATAAGGAATACGCTGAACTCCTGGCCCCCAGGCTGTTGGCCGTCTATGCGGAGTCGGTGGAGGCGGGCATGCTCCCAGCGTCAATGAGAGAGGCCATCGTAATCGCACTTTTAAAGCCGGATAAAGATGCCCAGAAATGCGACTCGTATAGTCCACTATCCTTAATCAACACTGATGCGAAAATCTTCGCCAAAATGCTCGCGACGCGACTACAGCCAGTACTGCCCCTCATGATACGCCCAGATCAATCGGGATTTGTGCCGGGCCGCTCCACGTCTCTTAACCTTCGAACCCTCTTTGGGGTATTGCACTATTTGGCCCCACACGTGAAGGCCGCAGTGGTGCAACTGGACGCCACGAAAGCGTTCAACTCTTTGGAGTGGGGATTTCTGTTTCCTTTACTTCAGCGCCTGGGGATGAGTGAGGCCTTTATTCGTTATATTAGATTACTCTACACTACCATCACTGCCCGAGTACGAGTGAACGGGCTTATATCTGAGCCCTTTGCCATTAGCAGGGGTACTAGACAGGGCTGCCCCCTGTCGCCCCTGCTGTTTGCGATTGCCACCGAACCATTGGCGGCCCATATTAGGCAGCATCATGTGGCTAGAGGCATTGGGTTCTCTTCCTGGGCTCTGACCGTTTCTATGTACGCGGACGACATAACACTATATGTGGTCAATCCTCATGAAAATCTCTCCCCCATGACAGGAGAGTTGATGAACTATGGCCGGCTGTCTGGGGTGAGTATAAACTGGGAGAAGGCGGTCATTTTGCCCCTGACGACTGGGACGTCCCGCTTCACTCCGGACTGCCCGTTGAAATGGGCGACTGGCCCCGTGCGATACCTGGGGATATGGATTAGTACGGACATGCAGAAATTGTGGACAGAAAACTATGGACGTGCCCTTATGTGGATAGAGGAAAAGGTTGGCCGCTGGAAACACTTGCCCCTTTCGCTGGCAGGGCGCATAGCGGTGGCAAAAATGGTGCTCCTACCCAAGCTACTGTATTTATTCGTTAACATCCCGATGCCTCTGACTGCTCATTTCCTGAACCAAGTGCGTTCGCGGATGATAGAATTGGCGTGGGGTGGCGGGCAGCCGAGAGTGGCCTGGGAGACCCTCACTCTCCCGCAGAGGCAAGGTGGTCTGGCAGCACCGGATTTCACGCTATATGCTTACTGCGCACAGGCACAGTTCTTGCACTACTGGGTGCACCCTACGCCCTTCCAGCCACATGTGGCCATAGAGATGGATAGGGCTGCCCCACTGCCGCTCAGCACGGCCCTATACGCACCGCACAAGAGGAGATGCACAGACATTGATACTGTACACGCTCTTAAATGGGCCTGGGATGGTCTGCGTCGTCGAGCTAGGTTGGACCATCTCTATGCCAGATCGGTGCCACTGCGCGGGAACCCCATGTGGCCCCCGCTGCAGCACATGAAAACTGGGGAACGTGCGGCATCACGCGGCCTTCAGACGGGGGGGGACCTTTTCCCGGGTGACACTTTCATCACGCTGGAACAATTGTGCGGTACAGAGGCACCAACGATGCTTGATACACTGCTCTATTATCAGCTGAGACATACATGTCAGAAGCTATTTCCTACATTTCCGGCGCCACCGCCGGACTTGCTGGCCTTAGAGAATGTGCTCAAGGTGGAGTCGGGACGTAAACTTGTGTCCCGATTGTACAGCTGCATGCAAAGCACTTGTCCGGTTGTGGTTCCGGCGGCGCGCTGCATGTGGGATACGGAATTGGGCACTGAACTCACTGATGACCACTGGGATATGTGCTGTAGACTGCTTGAGACCCTTTCCCCTAATTATCGTCTCCGACTGATACATTTTAAATACATACACATGATCTACCGCACGCCTAGTCGGCTACATTGCATGGGCCTGCGGGACGCAGACAACTGCTGGCGCTGTGACGCACGCGGAGCTACGTTTTTACATATGGCATGGGAATGTCCCACATTGGCCTCATTCTGGGTAAGGGTGATGGAGCTGGTGAATGCAATTACCGACCTACAGATCCCCTGCACTCCACAGACTACATTACTAGGGATTTTACACATGGTCAAGCCTAAACACCGTAAACTGCCGGCCATGCTAATCCTGCTCGCCAAACGACAGGTTGCGATGCACTGGGGAGCTATCACATCGCCTCACATTAGGGAGTGGATTAAAAGCGTGGTGCACTGCCAGACGCAACTCGCACTATACGGGGAGCTCTTACCAGCGCGCTCGCGGCCGAAGGACATATGGGAACCATTCACACACTGGTTGACTCACACTACGGTTCAAGAGTTATGAAACAGTGCTTCTTATTGATGGGGGCCGGAGGGGGCCGAGGACCAGTTACATACTGAGGTGCTGAGGTCATCGACTGTGCTGTGGGAACAATGCGGGCTGGGTGTGGGCGGGGGTGGGAGGACCGTGCGGGACTTACTGTGAAATGACGAGTTGGCACCCTGGTATAATATTGATACTGTTGTTTTGGTGGGGAGCTGTGCTGTCAATCTCATTTTATACTTACACTGCAGTGAGTTGTGTTTGTCTTGTTGTTGAAAATGCAAATAAAAAGAATTAAAAAAAAAAAAGATTTGGTGTACGGCCATGTAGAGATTGGTGGACGGACACCAAAATGTTGCCATTTTTTATTTTTCAAAAACGTACTCCCTAAGTGGGAGTTTGTTTTTGAAAAACAAAATAGTGCTAACTCCCAAACCATGGAAGTTTTCTCCCCAGGAATGGGGATCATTATTGGATTTTTTTTCTGTCCCTCAATGCCAGCTGTTTTCTGGTGATGAAAGACAGGAATAAAAAGTTATTACACCGACCACACTAAACAGGGTGGATGGTGTAATGTCCTTCCGCTGATGGCCCCTAATGTTTTGGGCCGGTGGAGGAAGTATTCCCTTAATGGAGCCATAAGGGCTCCATTGAGGGATTACTAACACTCCGCCTGTTTCTAATCAGACAGGTAGATGACGCATTTGGTGAAGAACTCTGTCTGCTAATTCCAAACTAAGACCTTTAGTCTTCTATTGCTGAATTATAAAATAATTCCATTGTCGCACCTGAGAACGGGGAAACATATGTGGTAAATTAAATAAACTGTTTAAATCATTCAGTTGAAATCAACATTTTCATTTTAAGTGAACAATATTTGGTTCTATGAAAGGTATAAAAGCACTAACACAGTTGATTTTCTACATATCGATCTTACTTTAATCCCTTGTTACACATATATATTTATTTATGCAGGTGTAAATTGAATGGACTCTTGGTTAGATCTAATTTATCAATTAGCTATACATGGAAGTAAATATATGGAGGACCTATGCACAAAGGTCCTTAAACATTTATAATGTTCAGGTAATATCCTATACAGTTAGTAAAAATAGAAAGAACTGTGCCCTCTTTGGACCTTAGTAATAAGGAGTTTGATGTTTTGTACCGATTCACAAAGGCATATAAGTAAATAAAAGTTCTCCTGTAAAACCTCTTTCTGTTCTCATAAATACTTACGTGAATCATCCCTAATGGGGCCGATTTTAAAAGAGACCCCTGTGATGTACTCTGATAGCACTCCTGGCTTATGCATGACACTAAAATACTTATAGGAGATTAAAGACCAACTAGTATGGTCTCCTAAACACATGAGTAAATACACAAAAATGATTGTGGTCTGGGGTAATGGTAGACCGGTTCAATGGAAGGGCCCTGAATGGTCTCTCTGTCAATGAAAATATTCAATGATTAAGGACGAAAACCCACAGCCACCCTTGGGTGGCATGCTTCATCATAGGGTCTCTCCTTGCATCACTTGCAGAAACTTGTTGTGTGAGAAACAGCTCCTCACAGATTAAAGAGGAGCACTTTAAGAGATGATGTGTTGGAGATGGCCCTATGTGAGTAGTCAAGATCTGGGTGTATGGTGCATAGTGGGGTGTGGTGAAAAATCTTAATAAAACTACCTCTTGGTGGATCTAAACTTTTTTATTTGTGTCCATGGGGCTTAGAACTAAAAGTAAGAGAGTATTATTTCAGCTCAATAGTTGGAAGCAAGTTGACATGTTTCTGCATACAATATACACTTAAAGAAGGTGATAAGGCATTCGTCAGCATCGATATTGGCACTCTTCCAACTGAATGTGATAGGAAAAAATGTATACATGAAAATGAGTATCACCAGTGATTCAAGGAACTGGATTGTATCCCCTGGTATCCAGACCTGCAAAACATTCAAATGAATGGAACGGCTATACAGAAGGGAACATAAAAAAGATTTAGCCCTTAGTTTTGCTGCCAATGATGATTTCAAAAGGACTAAACATCACATCTCACTTGAAAAATGCAGTGTACGTGAACAAAAGGATCATTGGAAAACATGTGTGGTCAGTGAAAGCCTACTATAGGCTAGAGTATATGCTTACCCATGTAAATTGGGTCATATCCCTCAAATGTAACCTTCCAGTCAGAAAGGGGAGGCACAGCAGTGGCACAAAACACAGTACAATTCAAATTGATCAAAGGAAAATCCCAGAAAGAATCTCATGTATTTCTGTGTGGATGAGATATTCAGTACTAAAGGATTCAAACTTGGTATCCCTAATTTCTCTAGTAAAGCAGCGCAAAAAAAGAAACTAAATGCCTATTTGTGTGTTTGCAAAATAAGGCTTATACCAGTGTTGTATCAAATATGTCCTCTGAGAGCTAATTATCCACATTAGTCTATAGTCATAGGATTATATGTGTTGGACATCATTTCATGAATGCCTTCCAGGTGCTGATAACTTAAACAAGATTGGATTCTGAAGGTTGACACCCCTGTAACAAGGATATTGTAAATGGATGGTTCTGTCTGACAAGGCTTAGCATGAGTATACAATGGATAGTAGCCCCTGAATATTCTAAATATAATTGCAGCTGATATGCAAACAAAAAGGGGTGCCTGAGCTTGGGGACTGCTTTGTATATAAACAGCAGCAAGCAGCCCTGCGGTGACTTACATGAATAGTCCACTGCATTAATAGTGATCCTGCCATGTTGAGAAATGCTCAGGCTCTCACCCGGGTGGATTCTTCAAATGCCAGCTGCGGCGTGCACATTCATTTGCACATGCTGCAGCAGAAATCTGGGGAGCCTGGGGATTGTAATATAATCAAGACGTTGTGAAAGAATGTTTATTGTAGACCATATGCATAGCGTCCTGTGGGGGATCTCACAGACCCGGTGCTGGCCCAAGTGAAAATAGTGTTAAATTGATATGGCAAGAGTCTGTTTTTTAAAGAAATGACCAACATCTTTAAAAGGAAAAAGAGTCAGTCAAATGATGGTTTTGCAGTTAACTGTAATGTCAGGATATTAACTGGCGAGTCAGGACAAGCATGCTCATTGCATACATTAGATGTTAGCCAATTAGGTATATCATCATTTAACCCAACTACATAGGTTTAGGTCTATAGGCCCACCGTTGTTCTTTCACCAGGACAAACCGCCGTAAGTCATCCATGGTTGAACTGTCTTGGGTTAATTAATAATGGTGTAAAACATTGTGTCTTCATTGTGAACTCGTTCCCAAAAATATGTGGTCAATTTAGTGATTGTGTGGTGGCAGCATATGTTGCCGTGATGTTGCATAATACAGGTCTTAACCGGGAGCATAAGCAGCACGGGCACGTAAGGAGGTAAATTACCCCTTCAGAATTGCAATTTGTGTGTTGACCTAGTGCCCACAATGGGTCAAAGACCAAGGTGCCGATTCCGATCCGTTAAAAAATATTTCTGTACGACTCGAATCCGTATTTTTTCCGTTTGAATCGTACAAGTCACGTCCGACCCGCGAAGTACGATTCGTACGGGAAAAAGTACGTAAGGATTGGCCCGCTCCGTATGAATCATAGCGGGAAGAGTTGTACGAGACGTACCCGGACACTTATCCGTATGATTCGTAAAATGACAGTCTGAGCGTACAAGTACGATCCGGACCGGCTATCCGATTTACGAATCGTACGGTAAACGGCCCGTACACGGGGAATGACTCTACCCGCTACGAAGCAAAGTTTGTACGACTCGTAGCCCGGGAAAAGTTGTTTCCGGGGTACGAGTCATACAGGACCCCCCACCACCCCCGTATGAACGCACCGTACCCCCACCACCCCCGTATGTATGCACCATACCCCCACCCCCTGTATGTACGCACCGTAGCCCACCACCCCCGTATGTATGCACCGTACCCCCACCCCCCGTATGTACGCACCGTACCCCCACCCCGTATGTACGCACCGTACCCCCAGCACGTACGGGGGTACGGTGCATACATACGAGGGGTGGGGGTACGGTGCGTACATACGGGGGTTGGGGGTATGGTGCGTACATACGTGGGGTGTTGGGGGGCCTGTACGACTCGTACCCCTGGTGAATCAGCTTTTACGGCTGTTTTTGGCTCCCGTAAAAAAAAAAGAGCCGTACGGAGTGCCGTGGGAACGGATCGTACTTGCTGGGCCGTAAAACGCTGCTTACATACGTACGGACGGCGCGTACAGGCTGTTCCGGATCTGCTTCGTACGTTTTTTTTACCCATACGGTCTTTTGTACGATTCGTATGGAAATAGGCTTTCTGTACGAATCGTACTTCCTAGGTTGTACGGACAGTTTACCGGGTACGAGTCGTACGGAGAAAACGCTCCGTACGACGATTCGTAGGGCCTTTTTCCCGGATCGGAATCGGCACCCAAGTGAACATCAGCATCATGTCGAGTGAATCTGCAGATGCTACAAGTTCCACAAGGGTTGGGACCTGTAACTTTGTGAAAGGGGACACAGTGCAGTTTGGGTTTCATGGCATATAGCTAAGCAGTAGATTTTTTTAAGCTGGCACAGGAATAACACCTCCCTGCAGACTGACAACTTGAGAATAGCATATAGCAATATATTAAGTTGTACTTGGGCTTTGATTGTAACTGCAATGTTATCTCTGCGATGCGATTGATTGTTCTATCACAAACTAATAAAAATCTGTTTACAAAAAAAAAATAGCTAAGCAGTAGTGCAAGAGTCATTCACAACAACTCACAGCATAATCTGTGTTGAATGTAAGGTTCTAAAGCCCCTTCTAATGATCAGGCTAAGTATTAGCTGCCAATGAGAAGCTACAGCCTGATTACAAGTGGGCGGGAGGTGGTGAGTTATATACTATATCCATTAAATATTAATACCCCAGGATGATATATTTACCAGGTGTGATAAACATGTCAAATTCTGATTTGAGATGTGAAAATAAGGATTTCTTTCTGGAATTTAATGTTTTGCCTACCACTAGTGTCAGACTTTATTATTAGGGCTCCCGATTGTATGGTATTTATTTTTTTGACATTTCTTTCTGTTGTTATTCATATTTATTTTTGGGTAATTTGATTTATTTATTCATATTTATTTTAGGTGTTGTGAAAAAATGAAGCTAAAACTAGTATATTTCCACTTTTATTTAACTGATTAATGTGCAATCTTATTTGACTATTATGTCTTACATATGTCAATGATACAAAGACCCACAAATGATAAATCAATGCACTTATACGAAAATATATATATTTTTGTATCAACCCTATGCATATCTACTGCTGTTTAGGCCGCATTACTAAAATGTGAGTTGTTAAACTTTCTTACCTGTCTATCCGCACAGTTATTGACCTGACAGTAATGGCTGACAATATTTAGAATCACTCCAAAAAATACCTAATTTACGTTTTCATTCTCATTTAAAAATAAATAAAGTTGGGAAACTAAATGGTTTCTATCTGTATTTGTCTGTAAAAGTCAGGAAAATAGAAAACAGGATGTCTTATTAATCATCAATTTTTCCTCAAAATATTTTATCTGGTTCATTTTGTGATTTTTTTTTTTTTAAACTTCAGAACTTATAGTACAAATTCTCTTATAATAATTCTGATGCTGGTGGAAACAGAGCCTATGAATTATTCTGTCATCTGTATTGACACAATACCTACTGGGCTCTCCTTTGCTCTCTAGCATAAATTTCACGTTTTTCACTTAAACTGGCTTAACTGCAGAAATACTACATATGGAGAAAGCTTAACTCCCTAAGTCCTACAATATATGTTAAATAATACCTTTTCTTGCTCGTGTTTTTCTAGCCCCACCTCTTCCACCCACTTGTCTCTCTCAAGTCCCAAATCGTCTGTAAGACCCTTTTTGGACTACATTTATGTAATCCCCTTGAGGGGTTTTTTCATTTTATATTCACTCACCAATATTCCCTGATATCACATTCCCTGTGAAGTGACATACAAGCAATAACCATTGAGCTATCTAAACCCATGGATATATAAACGTTCCATTTATCCGTTTTCATAGTAAGCTTATGTGCACTGATTTGTTAGGTGATTATCACTTTGTTTGCATAAGGTTCCAAGTTCACAAACTGGAAAGACTATGCCTCATTGCCAAACATTTGCTGTGATTAGAATAGTTTTACTCTTGCAGCACTCCTGGGCTATTCCTGAGCTCCAGGAGTAAGTACTTCTTGCGTATTCCAATAAATCAGAAGTAAGCCGGGAGTATGACAGTAAGTCACATCATGTAGCTTGGTCCCATTTTCTCCATTAAGACAGATCTTAGGATAAATTCAGGCTATAGCCTTATGCCTGCCTGAAGCCTGCAGCCAATGGGCCTACATTTTAGTTTCACATGAGGTACATTAGGAAAACTGAAGTGTTTAATATTTCTATCTTATATCTAAGACTGTCACCAGCATTGAAAAGTACCAGTAACTGCGATGTTTATTTGACTGTTTTGAACATTGCTTGTCTTGGTACAGCAGTGGTCCCTCCAACTATTTTTACACAGCCAATCAGATAGTTGCTGGAGCATGATGATTCTGGCTCTATCCAAATAGACTGCATATCCAGTAGCAGCCTCTGGGAAATAGATTCTCTAACCTAGTTCCAAACCAATAAATTATCCAGTCCCATCAGATGTTGCTTTCAAAGAAAGCTCACACACATCACTTATTATTCACGAACTTCAATTGATTCTGCTATTCACCCAGAAGTAAAAGAGCTACCTTCCCTGCATTTTATGAAAGCATCACAAGGCTACAGAACAACTTGACGTCAAGTGAACAATTCGCGCTTCGAAAGAACATGTACTTTCATAAATGCTTCAAGACCAGGCAGGCTTTAAATAGCGTTCATGATGGCTCAATTCTCTGGCACAAAATGCCTTAGATTGCTGCTGCTAAATTGCCAGCTCCAATATGAAATAAGCAAAATGAAAGGTCATGTCAGCCTGCCAACATTCAGACCTTCATGCTTGGGTACAGATATATCTATAGAAGGGGCGTTAACCAACCAATCCTCAGTTCTAGCAGCCTCATGAAAGCAATATCATCAGTTACAAATGAAGGGACATATTCACTAATATTTCATGCAACACGAGGCAGGACGGCAACTTGCTGCATTGTGTTGTGTGAAAGGGAAAGAGAAGAAATGTGCCATATCTACTAAGATATGGATCACTTGTTCTCCCTGTGCTCCCTAGCTTTAACGCAGGCCCCTTTGCACCGTATTGTAAGGGTGTCTGCATTACAGACATAATTGTTTTTGTGCAGGAAGGGATTTCCTGCACAAAAACAATCCTAAGAGATAATGTTCTATTTCTGTGTGTGATGCAAAATGCTTCACGCATAGAAAGATGAAGTGCTGAGGAGAAGTAAAGGTATTTTACCTCGTTAGACCACTCTGTAGTTTGCACTATCCTAGGTTTACTGCCTTTAATAAATCTGGGATTGGGTCAAATTCCATTAGTGAACTCACGGGAACACTCATGTTCCACCCATGCAGCACCTATAGCAATGAAATGTAATGCAATGCAGTGCAAGCCACTGTGTTGTACTACATTTCTTTACAAAGTCACATAATGAAGAGCAAATCAGCCCTTGCGTGGATTTGTAAATCCCATTTAAGTCACATTTAAAAACTTGTGTTGCCTTGCGATGACTTGCGACACACAAGTTCATTGCAAGTCCATAGTAAATATGTCATACAATTATTTTATGGCAAGACAGAAGGCTAGCTTCCTGCATAAATCTTACATTCACATCCTTAAACAAGCTTCAACATCAGAACGTCTGAGCAGATAAGTACATAGAGTTTTCTTAAAAGTGTTTTAGTGGGGGGCGTGGCTTGCGCGCCGCGACGATATGGCGGCTTGCGCTTGAGCTCCGTGCTGAGCTGGAGCCGACGGAGGAATAGCGGTTGTTTTCGGCTGCCCCGGTCATCGCAGATAACGGCCGCATGGATAGGAACATATCTCGGATGTCTGGGAGAGGGTTTCCTGCTTACTGAGGCTGCCGGAACTCGCACTTTGGTTCCTGTTTGACGGCGCTCGGTGGTTTCGCGAGCGGCCGCCATTTTGTCTCCTCAGGAGTGGTGAGAGCTTTCTCCTCAGCGCGATGTCGACAATGCCACAGAAGGGCCAGGAGTGAAGTTAAACAAATACTGGTGACATTTCTTTTATTTCCTCAACTCATATGGCTTTTTCTTCTCTGTCTGCTGCCTTACTGCCTATTTTTGTATCATTTTTGTTTTTATCGCGCGTCAGGAACTCCGTTAAGGACATTTAGTGGGGCTTCTTTGACTAATGCTTACCTGCCTTTGGGTCATTTCTGACTGTTAGGACCCCTTTTGATACCTGCAAGGTGGGATATTTTTGTGAGGTGGTTCCCTTCCCTGTCCCTGGAATCTGCCTTTATTATTTTTCTGTTCTCTTGCTAAGAGTGCACTATCCATTTTTGCTCGTTCCCTTTTGATATATTGAGGTTTCCTTCCTCACTTGGCATTCCCTTCTCGTAATTTGTCTGGAGTGGTGTTCTGTACTCCTGCTGAGGTGGTGTGTTCTATGGCCGCGAATATGGGCCCGTCTTCAAATGCTAAAGACGCAAAGGAATCTAAAGCGTCTCTTAAAAGGGCCAAACAGTTATCTCCTACACCTGAATCTCCGCAAAAGGACCCTAGTCCCACTCTTGAGACTATCCTGACGCGCCTTAATGAGGTCTATGAAATTGCGCAGTCTACCAAGACCAACACAGATTTATTGCAAGTGGAAGTGTTAGCTATCAGAAATGATTTCAAGGCCCTGTCTCTTCGTGTTTCGGACACGGAAGCACGTATTAGTGGCGCAGAGGATTCCATGCAAAAGCAGTCCAGATTTCTTTCACAACTTGAGCGATCAATGGTTGCTTTGCGGAAGGACCTCACTGAGCAAGAAGATCGTAACCGCAGATCTAACCTGCGCATTTTTGGGCTTCCTGAGGATGTTGAGAAGGATGCGTCTTCTATGATTGATTTCCTCTATCAATGGATTCCTTCTACATTGCAAATTTCCTTCCAAAGAGATTTTGAGCTGGAACGTGCACATCGTGTTCCTACTTTTCGTTCTAAGTCTGCTACGCAACCTAGGGCGATAATTTTTAAGCCACTGCGTCATCAGCATACAGAACAAATTCTAGCTCATATGCGGAAGGTTAGAGTTGTTTCGTGGAATGGTCATCGCATCTCAATCTCTCAAGACTTTGCCAGAGACACGGTCATAAGAAGGAAGGGTTTTCTTAATTTGCGGAAGCGTCTAACTGAGATGAATATCCCCTTTTCTGTTGCTGGCCCCTCTAAATTCCGCATTACTTTCAAAGGTCGCTCTAGAATCTTCGATGAACCTGTTGACTTGGTCTCGTTTTTGGATAATCAGATGGAGCTACAGATGGAACTTCAAATGGAGGCCTCGCTTGTTCCTGGCTCTGCTGGCACCTGATGCGGTTATTCATACTGCTATGTGTTTTTTTTGCCTGAATTATTGAGCTTAGTCTCTCTTAGTCCTGCACGGTGGTCTTAGTGTCCATTGTTTTTGTTGTGCTTTTGTCGGCTGTTGGTGTTCCCTCCTTATCGGTATGGTGTAACGGTCTTTTTTTGTTGCTAGTTCTATTGTATGAACCTTTCAAGATTTTGTGGTAATGTTTCGTGTTGGTTTAACATCACTTGTGCGCGATTGCCATCCTTTTTATTCTTTTCCTTCCCAAATTGTCTTTCCGCATATTAAGTCCCGGTCCGTTTCTTATCCTATTGTATGATTTCTTATTTTCTATTGTTTTGGTTATGTGTATGATTTTCATCGTCTTTGGTTGTCTCATATTTGTGGAGTACGTTAGTGTTTATTAATGTATTGATTACATATTTGATTCATTGATGAGTATTTGTTGCTTATTAATTGCTATAGTTAGAGTTTGTGTTTAGCTCTATGTCACTGGTATAGCATTGATTGGTTTGTATCGTTATTATTATTAAGTGTCTTTTTCGAATAGGTCGGAATTTTTTAGCTGTTTTGTAATTGATAGGCCTATGTTTCTTCTCTTCCATGTTCATATATTTAAGATATTCTCACCTCTCTATGGAGTGCAACGAGGAATAAGTTTTTGTGGACAGTTATCTATTAGCTTATTTATAGATTTTGCATTTTTATGTATAATCTCATTTATATTATGTATCTATCATAAGACTTTATTGTTTGATACATTAGTCTGTTACTATATGCCGCTCTCCCCTTTATTTCATTTACTTTCTTCTGACTGTATTATTTAGTACTCTTTGGAAGTTTTTTTTTTCTTCTTCTTCTTTATTATTGCTCTTTCTTTTTTTTTGTTTTTTTTTTTTGCATCAGCTATTACTGTTTACATCTGTTTTTTCTCTCTTTTTGCTTTTTACACTTTTTATGATCCTGCTTAGGTGTTTCCTTTTTCTCAAATTTGATTAACATGTCGCCTGTATAGATTTATATGGTATACTGTTTCCAGAACGATAATTGATTCTTGTTCATATCCTTTAGACAGTTCTTCTTTTTATAATAACGCATAATCTGTTATGTTCTGTTTTGGGGCTATTTATGCTGATGGTTTCTATTCCTCATGTTGGGCTCTTTGCTCATTCCCATGTCCCCCCTTGTATGAATTCGGTCTTTTTCAGACCTTCCTTGTTGGCCCTTCTCTCCCTTTTTCTGTCTATCCTCTTCCTTTCTTCTTTCTCTCTTTTTTCCTTTTCTCTTTGGATTTCCTCCTGGGATTCTCCCGGTTTTGTGTTGATGTCTAGTGTCTGGAGGCGAGGTCTCTTGGAGGCTGTAGTTCATATATCATTTGTGCAATATCTATTTCTTCTGCTAATAGATCTATGTCTGGATTGAATGTACTCTCCCTTAATGTCAAAGGGCTAAATCATCCAGTTAAAAGGTCGAAGATTCTAGACTATTGCAAATCTCTTTCTTCGGATCTCGTCCTTTTTCAGGAGACAAAGGTCTCTGTTAGGGAGGCGTTATTTCTGAAGAAAGAGTGGGTTTCTGATGTTGCTTGTTCAGATGCTAGTGGTAAAAGGAATGGGGTAATCACTTTAGTCTCTAAACATTCTGGTCTGTCTATCGTTTCCTCTGAACAGGATACAGAGGGTCGTTGGTTACTATCTAAGTTGTCCGATGGTAATGCTGTTCTCTTTGTCATGAACATCTATGCCCCTAACAAGGATGATCCGGCTTTTTGGAAAACGATCACCAAAAAGCTAAATGACACACCTCATTCTGGCAATCTTATTGTTGGTGGTGACTTTAATTTACCAATGGATCCTATTTTGGATAGGAATTCTGCCTTTAACTTTCGTCCCCCTCAAGCACATAAACAAATGATTAATATGTGTTCGCTGACCCATCTTCAGGATGTTTGGCGTCTTCACAATCCCACTGGCAGTGACTTCTCTTTTTTTTCTTCCCCTCATTCGTCCTTCTCACGTATTGACTACCTTCTGGTTCACTCTTCTCTTGTTCAAGCTTCCTCATCTCCGCTTATTCACCCCATTTTAGTTTCAGATCATGCCGCGGTAACTTTCACACTTATGTCTTTTGCCCCTCGGGTAAGGTCTAGATCTTGGAGACTAAACACGGAAATTTTACATGATGTTTCCCAAGTTCGAGAGTTTTCTAATGATATTGAGACGTTTTTCCGTGAGAATGTTGGTTCAGTAAGCTCCCCTGTTGTTCTCTGGGACTCTTTTCAATGCACTTTTCGTGGTCAGGTCATTAAGTGTATGTCCAGGAGAAACGCTGCCATTAAAAAAGAGCTCACGGATTTAGCGGATGAGATTAAACGTCAGGAAGCTCTTTTTCGACAGTCTAAGGATAAGTCATGCTTACAATCTATTAAGAATTTAAAATATGCGTATAATACTATTGTCACTAAGAGAGCGCATATTGGTTTTCAGGCTCAGAAATCTAAGAGGCTGCTGTTAAAAAATCGTGCGGGCAAGACTCTTGCAGCTACATTAAAGTTCCAGGAATCTTCTAATAAATCTTCCCAAATCTCTTCTATTACTGACCATCTTGGTAAGAGGAAATTTCAGACTGAAGAAATTCTTGAGGTCTTTCGGGATTTCTATAATAATTTATATACCCCCTCTACGCAGGCGTCTTTTGAACAGTGCCAGGAGTTTTTGAAGACAGTGCCGTTGAAAGCTATACCGGAGGATGATAATAATTCATTAAATGCCCCGATTACCTCTGATGAAATTACTTCCGCGATTAAAGCCACTCGTTCCGGTAAGGCTCCGGGCCCTGATGGGTACCCTATTTTGTTTTATAAGACCTTCTTATCTGTGATTGTTCCGAAACTTCAATCGGTCTTTGATGCTTTTGTCAAAGATGGTTCTGTGTCTGGCTCTGCTGCTGATGCTACTATTGTAGTAATCCCCAAAGAAGGAAAGGATCATTCAGACCCCAAGAATTTTCGTCCCATCTCCCTGCTTAACATGGAGGCTAAGATTTTTGCTAAAATCTTAGCTAAACGATTAGAATCCTTTATCCCTCAATTGGTTCATCCTTCCCAAACAGGTTTTGTAAAGGGTCGTCTTGCGCGTGATAATATCCGTACTTTTTGTCATATTCTAGGTGCTGCTAAGCGATCCAATCTTCCGGCGGCGGCCTTGGCCCTTGATGCTGAAAAGGCCTTTGATAAGGTTTCCTGGCCTTTTTTACGAGCTGTTTTATGTGCACATAATCTTGGTGATTCCTTTATCCGTATGGTTATGTCTCTTTACTCCCGACCTAGGGCTAATATAAGAGTGAATGGGGCTACCTCGTCCTTTTTTAACCTTTGCCAGGGTACTAGACAAGGGTGTCCTTTGTCTCCTCTTTTATTTTTGTTGTCCATCGATCCTCTTCTCAGACTGATTGACGTACATCCAGACATTATGGGCTTTTCTTTTGGTTCCCATCAGTTAAAAGTAGCTGCCTATGCCGATGACGTTCTCATTTTTTCAGATGATGTTGCACGTGCCATCCCGGCTATTTCTGAGATCATTTCCACCTTCTCAAAGGTTTCAGGATATACACTGAACAGAGATAAGACAGAAATGTTCCCCTTAAATGCTTACTGCTTCTCCTCTCATATGGGCTTGGCGGGCTTTAAGTGGCAATCTAAGCAACTAAAGTATCTGGGTATTTATTTTTGTTCCACCCTTTATGCTACGGTTACTTATAATGAGTCTCAAACTATTCTTAAAGTGCGGCATCTTTTAGAAAATTGGTCTCCGAAGCATATCTCCTGGTGGGGTCGGCTCCAAACTCTTAAAATGATGATTACACCTATTATTAATTTTGTCTCTTCTATGCTTCCAGTAAAGCTCTCTGATGCCTTCTTTCATGATCTTGATTTAATTACTTCCAAATTCTTATGGAATAATAAAAGGGCTAGAATTGCCTATAAATTTTTGAGGAAACCCTATGAGTTGGGGGGATGTAATCTTCCTGATTGGGGGAAGTATCAATCTGCTTTTCTAGCCTCTCAAGGTGCGCTCTGGTTTTCCCCTCCCCTTATGCATGTTCCAGCTTGGTTGCTAATAGAACAGGAATTGGCCTCTCCTCTTCCAACTGCCTCTTTCTTAACCACAAATACTCTTTTCATTCCATTTTCTAGATCTATTATTTTGGATACTGTTGCTGCGATTCGTAAAATTGATATGAGAGTGGCGATTCCGTTGCATAAAACTAGATGGTCATCCATTTGGCGCAATTCCAAAATTAAGATTAATATTGATCCGGACTTGATGTCTTATTGGTCGGGGAAAGGTATCTCGCTTGTTAAACATTTGTATGATTCCAAAAATGACCCTCTTCCTTTCTCTACCCTGGCCCAGCAATTTTCTTTATCTAATATAGATTTTTATACTTTTCTTAAGATAAAGGTAGCACTTGCTAGATTACAGCTTCAGCCTTCTTCCCCTATGATTATGCTTTTTCACTTATGGATTAAGTCTGGTCATGTTGCATCTAGGATTTATACATTTTTGTCGTCCTCGACACTTCCTACCCAAACTGTTGCACAGCAAAAATGGCTACGTCATTTCGGGCATGAGATCACCGATCATATTTCTTCAGACACTTGGCAAGATATTGGTAGGCTTTCTCTTCGTAATAAAATCGCCCCCTCACTAATGCAATCTAAGTTTTTCTCTATTAATCTTCTTCACTGGACTCCCATTCGTTTACACGCGCTAAATCTCAAGGACGATGATCGATGTTGGAGTTGTGGGCTAGCACCTGGTGATTTCCAACATATGTTCTTTGATTGCTCTCTTCTCCAACCCTTTTGGGGTCTAGTTCACAAACACCTCATGCTTATCTTTGATATTCAGTTTCAACTCTCTTTTCCACTAATTCTTCTAGGTCCGCTGGCTGCCTCGGTCCCGTTGCCCTTAGATGCCATGGAATTACAATCATTGGATCTTTTACTATCTATTGCAGTCAAGGTAATTCTCATGGAGTGGAAATCTTTTTCTTCAGTCTTTTTATCATACTTGGTGGGCATGGGTTTCTTTTCTGCGTAGTGCTCATACGTCAGTTGATCATGCTCACCTTTCTCCGTCTATATCTAATGAGGTGTGGCTGACTCTAGATACGTACATGCAAAGAGCCTCAGAGGGTTTGGTGGCTCAATACCCTTTTGATGTGCCTGGTTAATGATGGTGTTGTTGTTGGGTGAATCCTTTGGAAATCCTCTTCTCTTTTCTCATCTTGTCTTGTCTTTTTTCTTCTTTTCTTCTTTCTTTTTCTGTCTTTGCTTTCTATCCTTTCTTTCCCTTCATCCCTAAGTTATTATATGATGATGATACTTTTGATAAACACGGCTCCTGATTATCCATTGATTCTTCCTTATTCAATGCATTCCTCTGATACTTCCAGATTAATGAACTTTGTAAGGTGTTTTTTAGTTTTAACTCTCATTTTACCAGGTTGAATGTCTTTTAGCTGATATCATTTGTATCATTCTTGATTGTATTCTATGCTTGTTTTTACTCCCTTAAAATAATAAATTCTTTTGAAATCAAAAAAAAAAAAAAAAGTGTTTTAGTGGTTAATTATATGTTGCTGTCTGTATGAGGTTAACTTTACCCAATTTATGGGTATTTTTGGGGAAAAGAGTGTCGTTATTTAAGAGTTTTATATATGGAAAAATATCTTTATTGTGTTGAGCAATTTCAACATTACTAAACGATATAACCAATTTTTAGCATTGTTCTTGGAGTTGGGAGTGAAGTAATTAGCATTTGTTTCACTTACTCGTGTGTTTTTGAAAGTGTGTTTGCTGCACACTGTGCTGCGAGTCAGAATGAGCACGGTGAGCGGGTGATCTTCCTTCGGAGTGCGAGGCAATTCAGCAGTTAGCGGTGTTAGTGGACACAAGCTCTGTGATAGGGCAATGAGTCAGGGCATGGAAAGCCTTTATTGTTTGATGCTTGACTATGTTGACAGCACATAGGCTGTTTTTCGAAGGAATTTGGGCACTGGATAACATTTGCAACCTATTCCTAAAGGTGATAGGCATGCAAAGACATTTCTATGGCAGCGTTTGTTACCAGGAACCGTCAGCAGTGTATCCTTTTTTGCTGAGGACAGATGTTTTAGTTTTAAAAGTGTGGAAAAAGTTAAAATATCAGAACATTAAAAGAGACAATAAAATAGTTAAATTATAAGAAGTAGGTGTGGTGAAAAAAAAACAGTTTTTAACTGTGAGTGGAAGGCTACATTCATTATGATTCAAAATCAGGACAAGGGCTCCAGTCTGGAGGAGGTAATACAGAGAATGGTGAATAAGGAAGTAGAGGCAGCTATGCAGGAGACAGTTAGACAGGTGTTGGGCAAACTAAATTAACGGAATGTGGATGAGGAGGAATATTTCTCCATATCAGATGAGGAATGCCTAAATAGAGGTTCTGGTGGAAATTGCCTCAGAAAGAACAGACATATAAATGGTTCATCCAGTGTCAGAGGAGACCACAGTGGCTCACAGAGAACAGGTGTCTGAAGGGTCAGTTTCACACTGAGAGAGGAATAAATCTCAAAGAGGAGTTTGAGATGCGAGGTGAAGGGTCGAATGAAGATCTAGATGAATATATTCCAGATTTAGAGTATAAGGATGGGTTAGTGAGGAGAGTGAGATGAGCAGTAAAAATATGATAAAAGGTATGTTAACGGTGGTCCATCTGTTTTTGGAAATTGTTTTTGCCCCAAGGAATATTAGGCATTCCAGGGACAAGGACTGGTGGCCTTTGTACCACGTTTCAGAGTACATTAGGGCCAGATAATAGAATCCTTGGAGAAGAAGAAAGACATATTATGCAGGCGGAGTGTGCCAGGCACGTAATTGATAAAAATGTGACTTTGACATCCAATGTGGACCCCGAGCTAATTACTTATATCTACAAAATGGGAAAAAATCCCAGAAAGAAGCCAGGAAAAACATTACAATTATGCCAGGATAAGAAGTTGGTCATCCTGGGCCCTTTACCAAAGATTTTTGATGCTGTGAAGGAAGCCCTTTTAAAAGGGTACTGGTTTGGATCTCACTCTGTTAGAGTCAGCGTGCAGTTTGCTTTTTAGGAAAAGCAAACGCAGGCCTTTTGGCGGAGAAGTGTTAGACGCTGCTTATGTGCATTAATCCGAAACTGAGTGAGTTGGCTACGAAAGAGTCCAGAGAAGACACAAAAGAGTTATTATTCAGAGATGGGATTGTAAAGTCCCTAACCAAATACATTAAAACATTCACGAGATTGGGAAAGGCGAAGTACTCTATGCGCAGGGTATTCGCAAGTAGTAGTTTATATAGTAGGGTTGGTAGGAGAGGGCATCCTTCCTCCCGAACAAATTTCAGATCCCATTATCAAAATTCAACACACCAAGGATCCCCAGAGGAGCAGAGGAAGTGGTTGTAGTAACAGAGGAAGAGGTCAAAATCCCAGCCAAATGTCAACAACAAGGGGGAGTCTGAGGACTGTTTCTGGTTTCATCCCAACAAGTGCAATTGGAAGGTTGAGATATTTCAAGGAGCAAAGCAAGTCAAAAACAAATTATACATTGGTCTTATAAACAGTACAAGGTTATCGATTAGAGTTCGATTCAGAACCATACCAGTTGAGGGAACCAAGTGAGTTGGTATTCCAGATAGATCTGGAACATTTTGTTCAAGAGGAGTTGTTGCAAATGTTACAGAAGAATGCAACATTACACATTTGTAAGCACTATATTCCTAGTGAAAAAGAAGGACAAGGGATGGAGGCCAGTGATAAATGTAAGGAATTTGAATCACTATGTGACGTCTGGACATTTCAAAATGGAACAAATTCATTTGCTGTGGGATTTACTTCAGTATTTGGATTGGATGGTGAAACTGCCTCTCAAAGATACATATTTTATGATTCAGATAGCGAGGGAGAGTCAAGGATATTTATAGTTTGATGGAAGGGACAGTTGTATCAGTTCCAAAGTCTCCCGTTCCGGCTGTCAGCAGGTCCTTAGTATTTCAAAAAGGTGCTAAGGCCAGTTGTAGGTTTCTTAAAAGGAAGGGGAATACGAGTGATTATTTACTTGGAAGATATATTGATAATGAACCAAAAGGCAAAGGACTTAAAAAAGGAACTGTATATGGTAATAAGCTTGCTTCAGAATTTAGGTTTTATGATATATTTAGAAAATCTGTTATGTGTAGACATAGTGGTAAGTCAATTACGGTTACCGGAAACGAAGGTGAGGGAGATAATGCAAGAGGTTAACTCGTTGATAAAGAGGGAGGAAGTGAAATTGAGATAGTTGGCTCGGGTAAGTGCCCTTTTGTCATTGTCTATTCAAGCTGTATTTCTGGGACAATTTCATGACAGAGCCCTTCAGCGTTTAAAGGCGCATGGTCTGGTGAAAGGTTTGTGGTGCGGCGATATGGTGTCTATAAGCAGATGTGAGACAGGAATTAGTATAATAGAAGGAAAATTTGGAAGTCTGGAATGATTCAGCTATATTTGAGACAGATCTGGAATTTGTTTTAGAGACAGATGCAAGACATCTAGGTTGAGGAGCTTCTTTCTTGGGACAGGGAACAAGTGGAGTTTGGACACTGTTAGAGAAGAAAGAACATATACTTGTTTTGGATATGCAAGCAGGTTTGCTTGCACTATAGGGCTTTAAGAGAACTTCGGGGGAAAGTTCAGTGCTGTTAAAGATGGACAATCTGACTGTGATGGCATATATAAACAAGTTGGTAGGAATTAGGTCAAAGAGGTTGTCGGATTTAGCATAAAAATGTGAGAATCTTGCCTGGAGGACAAAATAGATTTGAAAGCAGAATATTTGCTTGGCAGGCAGAATGTGATAGCAGATTGTTTTTCACCAAATATGATACATTACAGTGATTGGAAATTGAGAGAGGATATTTTTTCAAAGGATTCTGAGGCTGATGGGACCTTTGGAGGTAGATCTGTTTGTTTCCAGGCTGACTTATCAGTTGCCAAGTTGGGTCAGTTGGAGACCGGATCCGGGAGCAGTAGCAGTAGATGCTTTTATGCAGGATTGGAAGGAAAAGAGATGTTAAGAATTCCCCATTCTCAATGTTTCAGAGAGTATTAATACAGATGACGAGACATAGATAGCAATTGGTACTAGATACTCCCTTTTAGAACACGCAGCCATGGTTTCCAACAGTGATGGAATTAGCAATAAAGGAACCGTATTTGATAATAGCAAAGGGCTGTTATTAGGTGTAGAAAACTAGTAGAACCCTTTGGTGGACTCAGGTACTCTCAACCTTCTTTCAAGTACAGCTTCAAGTTTACTCAATGAGTAATGTGCTCCAGGTACAAGGAAGAGATATAGAGGAGCGTGGACAGTATGGTTATGCTGGTGCATGGAAAGGGATTTGGATCCCATGGAGGAAGATGGTACAGAGGGGGTACATTTCTTGGCAGAGTAATTTGTGAAAAGGATATCTGACAGGACTGTGAATTGTTATAGGTCACCTGTGGCAGCTGGTCATTCCTTATCATTCTTTACACCAAGGCTTGTCTGTAGGTAGGAGTCTTCTGGTCTGCTCAATGATGAAGGGGATTTGGTTGAAGAGACCACCTAGTGTGAGTTATCAGACTTTGGGGAATGCAAATATGGTATTACAGTTATTTGTAAATTGGCTGAGTAACAAGTATTTGGGGGTAAGGGAGTAATTTGTAAGCTAGCTGCATTATTATGTCCCATTTTATTCAGAAGAGTGGCTGAGCATTGGAAGAATCTCGTATATTTTTTCAGCCAAATGGAGTAGCTTTGAGATTTGTTTGAGGACACAAACTATGTCAGGGTCTATTTTTTACCCTAGATTTGACAATTTGCCAAATTTGTGTGTGATGTGCATTGTTTAAAGGAGTATGAAACAAGAATGTTAGATAAGAGATGTGCAGGGTAGAGCAGTTGTTCATATTTTATGTAAAACAGTTTAAAGCTGTTACAAATGCAACTATAGCTAGGTAGGTAAAGGCTGTAATGAAGGAGGCCGGTGTAGATATGTCAAAAAGCACAGCTCATTCTGTCAGGGGTGCTATGGCAAGTAGGGGTTGTATGGTGAGAGGACAATTGGAGAACATCATGAAGGCAGCAGATTCTGGAGGCTTTATTTCAAAGTGGTGGAACATGCTTCAAATTGTGTTTTGAAAGACTTTGAGCATGCATAGTGCTAGCCTCCTGTCTTGCCATAAAATGATGATTCTTGATGATTTACTGAATAAAGAATTGCGATTTTATTTTAAACAGCAAGGCTAGCCTTAAACCTCCCTTGTAAGAAAGTTGAGTGGGTAGGGAATTCTTCAAATATGTTACTGCCATTTAATTTGATAGACATTTTAAGAAATTTAATTGTTTGCAGTAGATTTAAATTTTGTAGTTTGAGACATGGATATATGTGTTTAGTTTATTTTAAATATATTTAGGAGTGGTTAAGCGGTCGAATTGCAGAAGAAATATGGGAGAAAAGTTTGAGGAATGTGGCAAGCAAAAGAGGAAGGAGATGGCAGTCATGGCATATTTATGGGACTGAAAGTACTAAATTACATTGTTTTTTTTAAAGTTCTGATTTGGAAGCTTTTAAGGTTGCTGCTCAAAAGGGGTGAATAAAAGGTTTATGCATATTGCTAGACTCATTGTCTTTAATAAAATCATGATTCTTTATGCAGTAAACCTATAAGAATCTTCATTGTCGTTCAATGTGTTAATCTTCTAAATTGTGGGGATTGTATGCAATTCCCTACAGTGTGTGAAGCAAATTCTGAGTTGGGTTTCGTGAGGAACATTTATTTATGCTTTTCTCTTTCAATGATCTATCAGGTTATCAAAACTAGAAAATCTACTCATTATTTTACGGTTAATAAGAGCACGTTTTGATAGATCATGCTTGGGGCACCATCTACAGTAGCCATAGCTTTGTATCAGTTGTTTTGCTGAAATATAACTCTGTATCAGGAAGAGGTAGGCAAGAATGGAAGTGTTTGTTTAATAGAAATGCCTCTGTGTTGTTCATATGAAATTCTACATACTTGGTAAATACACAAACAATTTAGGAATAAACACACATTACCAGCAAATTGCCTATTTGTACAGTCCTGTACATTTGATGTAACTAACCAGTCACGAAAATACTCCAAAGAAAGAAATGGCTTTGTAGAGATAAGATGTATATCACACCCATACTGAACAAGCATGGACATTGCAAATTGTTGAGGATTTTATATGATGAAAATGTTTTATGCCTGTAGTGGATAGTGTACTGTGCCACCCAGCAACTGGTACGCTGGGAGCAGCATAGGGTACAAAATAAGGAGAATTAAGCCACTCATTCAAAGTTTCAGGAGTGAGAGTAATCTGATATCTGGTGTGGTTTACTCACAACATTTGGAGATAAGGTGGACCCCGGCATTTCACTGTTCTTGCCGTGATCCACTGTAAAAGCCCTGTCGCTCTGCCATGTCACAGAGCAACTCTAAATGTGCTTGAGGAACTTTGACCCACAAGATGCTTTGTCACAGACAAACACTCCCATGCCCTGTGACAGAACATAGTCATATATGTGCACACCCAGGGTAATATACAGATGCCCTCACAATACCTGGTGCACAGATGATGATTGCTATTGTGGTCATACCAAATGTAAGCATTGGAGCTCTGCCTCCTCAGTAGGCAGCATCAAGACTCTAGGTGCTGCCCATCAACATGCCAAAGTTCCAGCATACCTCCATGACTATTTATTGAGCTGACAGACCCACCTTCAGCAGCTCCTCGATGGGACACAAGGGTATGCTCCCAAATCAACTGTTTCCGTGCAACTAGAGCAATGTACAATGCTGTCAAAAGGTTTCCACTTCTATACTTTGCAGGGGTGTAGATTATCAAATGCCAACATCTGCCTAATAGATGGAATGATGAGGATGGTGACCAAGTTGTGGCAGCTCTAGATGCACATTGCAACACCCAACTCAACCTTAATTATCAACGATTTAAACTACACCAAACATGACAAAACAATGATAAAAAGTTTGAAAGCTTCTGTTAAAAACTGATAGATTTGGCCAGCATGTGCACAGATAGTGAGCTCACATCAGCCAGCAGTACCGCTCTTCTATTCTCCATGAAACAAGAATGACTTTGTGCTGCTTTAAGCAGTGTAGCAGAACAGAAGGTGGCTCCCCTGGTCAAAATATCGGTAAGAGTAAACCAGAACATCTACGTCGGCTAAAGCAGACGTTTGATGTGTTCAGAGGCAGTCAACAAATCAGATGTGGCAACAGCAAACAAGGCAGTACATACAAGAGAAGCCACAGTCTGAATAGTAATGCACAGACCCCCACCCAAGGTCCAGATGTTCAGTGGAAGGAAAATCTTGCTTACACTTTGGGAAGCTGGGTCACTGTGCAAGAGAATGCAGAGGTGGCCACAGAGCAAAGATCCCATCAAGGAAAATAATGACCGCCAAGTTGCTGTGAGTTTTATTGCAGTACTCAGGAAAGTGTCCTCCTTCTATGCCATTGAGACGGATGGTGAAGATGCAGATTAAGTATTCTTCATCTCATTCATGTACAAGGTGGTGAAAAGAAGAAGCCTACTACCCCCTTTGAATTCAAGGCCTCTACATAGTCATCCTCATGGAATTCGAAGTTCCTGTTAAGATGATGAATAAAACAAAGTCCAGCAAAGACCAAGCCCTAATTACACGCTTACAAAGCATGTATCTACATGCACCAAAGGCTGGATTTGCTATTCTTAGCAGGTACCTTCATGACCGCTGTCTGTCACAGTGAGAATAAAGCTGAAGTAATAATTTTTGTGACAAATTCGAAAGCTGCTCTGCTACTGAAGACTTTGGCCTCATGTTGTTTGCCCAAAGATAAACATTTGTGGCATAAACAACATTGGGGCCGATTCACAGAACTAATCTGAGATAAAATCCTAAACTTTACTACTACTAAACTGGGATGAAATCCTAAACTTACTACTTTTGGTATTCACAGAAGGCATTTAGTAGTAGTAAAGTTAGGACTCTTGTTGAAGCGTCCCTGCTCTACAAATTAGCTAAACCTATTGCTCACTGTGAAGCAATGCTCCTTCACAGTGCCCTTATCAGCCTTAAATTTTTAGCACATCCTTACCTCTCCTAAACTTACTGGACAACTGCGAACAGACTTTTAACTTCACTAACAATGCTCTTTCCCAAACCCCTCAACACTGCACCCGAGAGATGTGGCCCCAATTCATGGAGCACCAGCTATCCTAAACATCTCTCTAATAATGCAAAAAAGAATTTCAAGCACAGCCTACAGAAACAACTTCCAGAAAAATTAATAGCTGATACCTACTACAGTGTGAGCACCGGCAACAAGAAAACCAACTTCGTCTTCTACTCAAAACGCCATGCAAAGTGGAGAAACATCTTCCTTTTCCACCTACAAGTTACTAAACCAATCCAAATCTCCTGTGGAACTGAACCCACCACTTCCCCCTCCCTAAACCTTAGAGGGGGAAATCTACATTCAATTCAAAGAGCTTTATTTAGCCAATATTGTCATAAAAGCAGGTACAACATAATATACATAATTTAGCTACTACATTGGTCTTATGAATCAATATGTACAGGTAATAAGAGTCGGAATTAATCATTTCATCATAAAAACAATCTCAACTTTAAATACCACCACAGAATCACGTAACATACACTATATACAGTAGTGACATGATTTATAATGTAATAAGACAACACAACTCAGGGTGGCACCAACCTCAAAACACAAGGTTAACCAAATGGAAGGTAGCCTATAAAATGTATCAAAACCATAAAATCAGACATATAATAAAACTCTCAAAATTGGATAAAGATAAAAAAGTTAAACGTTTTAAAACGCGTTATAAAGTGCAAATAGTGAAGAGTTTCACACAGCGGGATTCAATTAGCACCCTGTGAAGGTCAAATTAATGCTTTAACAAAGGGGAAAACTGGTAGCAGTGGTGCTAAATTATTCTCAATTGATGCAGTTTTTGATCTGATGCACCAAACCCACTTTAGAAATTTGGCTAGGGGAATAGCATAACGAAGCAAGGGGTGAGTCCTCAAAATTCTAAAAGCTTCGCTGCGCTGCCTGGTGCCCAAGTTCTTACATATAGGCGCTAGCCAGATCTTTCGCGGGGTAGTATATGCAGGACATACAAAGAGAACATGTGGGTATGTTTCTGTGTGTTCAGCACAATTTGGGCATTTATTGTCTCCTGATGCTGACCAATTTGCAGTAGAGGTTTTTAAGGGTAGGTTACCGACTCTGAATTGAAAATAGAGTTTACGGTCTAGGGGCTTGGAGATGTTGTCCCAGCATGGTTCAAGATGGGGGCGAGGTTTAGCTAACAAAAAAACCTCCCAGTCAACGTAATACTATCACTCACCCTGCTATTGTTTTGACCCACCATGTCCCAGTATTTAATCTTCCGTACAGCTTTGGGTACAGACAGTAAGTTAGTCTAATTCTTCCACAAATTGTTCAGGCCCATTGAAGTCAGTGCCCACTTGATCTCTGAGCCAGCTTATTTTATGGTGGCAATCAGCATCTAGGACATCCCTGAGTCCATTTGCGAAGGTGGATAGCTCGGGTGTGACCCAAATTCGATGCCAGTATAGTAAGGGATGAAGCCTCGCTATATCTGCCAGTGAATGCCTTCCCATGTCATTAAGCAATGGGAGTGAAGGAGTGCTTTTGGGGATACTGGAGATGCATGGAAAAACTTGTTTTCAGCAATGGTTAACTGCGCAAGATTTCCATACCCCCATAGTTCCGAGCCATATAGGACTGAGCTAATTACCTTGGCAATATATATCTGTAGTACAGAACTAACGGGTTTAGTCAAGGCCAGGCTAAATTCTTTACTTAGGGCACCCGCTAGCTGTCGGTGCTTTAATGCAATTTTTTTAATATGGCATCTATATTTAATCTTTTTCTCCATGGTGACACCTAGGTACGTAAATGCATCCACTTCCTCTAGTGCCACCCCCTCCATGGTGATTTTCCCCCTGAATGATAGGTGTTTATTAAAAGACATACGCTTTTTTTGTAGGCGTTGATCTTAAGAGTTTACAGAAATCGTCAAACAAGGCCAAAGCACGCTGTAATCCACTAGGAGTCTTGGGAATGATAAGGGTGTCATCGGCAAACATAATAATTGGGACCTTAGAGCCAACAACAGTCGGGCATCAGTAGGTGTTAAGGCTGAAAATTTAGCACCCTCATCAATAAATACGGAGAACAACATGGGTGCCAAGACACATCCTTGGCGCACTCCCTTATCAATCCACAATGGGTCCGTAATTTCCCCCTGTGCGCCCCAATGTATGTGAGCGAAGTTGCTCTCATGAAGGCACACTAGAAAAGTTACAAGTTAGCCAGCATGATTAGATCCCACAGCACCTCCCACAGCTTACTAAGAGACACTAGATCAAAAGCCGATTTTAAATCGACAAAAACTGCATACATACTGCCTTCTCCGAGAACCACTATCCACCAGTATATCAGAATAAATCTAAAAACTTGATCTACAGTGCTAATGTGGGCCCGAAAACCAGCCTGATGAGAAGTTAAAATGCTATTATCGTCAACCCATTTCTGATCTTTTCCCAGGACAAGGCGTGCCACCACCTTTTGGATGGAATCAATGATGCTAATGGGCCGATAATTCACAGGCTGTGATCTGTCCCCCGTCTTATAAACTGATATGATCTCAACCCCTTTCCACAAATCGGGGATGGGGGCACCCTGGGCCAGACCATTTGCTAGCAGTGTTATATACCTGCACCACTTTTCCCTAACATGTAAGAAAACGTCTGCGGGAATACTATCAATCACAGGGGCCCTTCCACCCTTGATGGCATTTAGGGCAACCATTACTTCGAGGGTTCAGATATCAGGCTCATCCGCTGGCTAGGTACCTTTAATGGGGGTTCAGAGATCCCTGCTTCATCTATTGAGTACTGTTGAGAGAAATGTTTTGCCCCAACGCCCCATTTTACAAGAGCCCAGAAATGTTGCAGATTGTTTCTAGTGCATGCTGTCTTCTATTCTTGCCACCTTCTCTAATCCCACTCTCTTTTAGCTTTGCTCTGTACAATTCTGTAAGCATTCCTGGCTTCCCTAATGGAGTCTGAATTTCGTGTACTGATAGCTACCCCTAGGGATTTGCGAGCTCTACTGCATTCTTCACTGTACCAGGTTTGTCTATTTCGTTTAAAAGAGCCTTTGTTACTGCAGTGTTTCTGAAAATGGGTCCGTACTTTATCAAATAGTGAGGCATGGATGGTAGTAGTAAGCCCTATTGGTTGAGCACTAGCATGAAGGGCCTCTAGAGCAACAATCGCCTCATCAACATCCCTAATGATGATGGACAATGCCTCCAGATCACTAATTATTTTGGACCATTTGAGTCTCCTCATGTCATTACTGACCATTAAGTCTCTAGTGGATGCTAGGTTAGCTGGACGGGCAGGATCAGCCGATGACAAAAGAGAAAGGGTTGCGGAGAGTGGATTATGGTCACTTTCATCTCGATCTATAATGGCCATGTTGGTTAGAGTGTGCCATAAGGTTAAATCAATGAGGAGTTAATCAATGCAACTAGTGTAGAGCCCATTGTTAAATGTGTTGGCCCATTTTCTGTCAGAAATGTTCTACCATTAGCCGCCCTGAGGCCTTCAATTGAATTTCTGCTTCTGTCCAACGTTTTATAGAGACCAACTCTAATTTAGGAATGCTCCAGGCGGCATCCTCATCTGCTGAAAAATCACTATCATCCCTGTCCTGCAGCTTAAAGGTGGTATTAAAATCTCCTGCTATTAAACCAAAGATTCACCTGATCTTGCGCCCAGGAGCTCATCTAAGGCCTCTACGTTATTGGATTTCCTCCCACCTCTAGCCCCTCTCGCGTATATGTTGTAAATGTCAAGGATACTAGAGGGACGGCACGTCAGTCGAATGGCAAGGATATCAGGATTACCTGAGGAGAGCTACTGAACCGAGAGGCACATACCGTGGCGAATCCAGGTCGTTAGCACCCGTGAGGGATGCCCCTTGCTTCCAGTGATAGCATGAGCGTAGAAATTAAGATATCCTGGACAAAAGGTCGGAGCAACAGACCATGTTTTCTGAAACAAACAAGTGTCGTACTGCTCCATAAAATTGTTCCAGATCTCGGAAACAGTTTTGGACCTAAGCCCTGCGATATTCCATGACATAAAAGACGTTTGATGTACTAAAAGTGGGGGTACACGTTGAATGCCAACCCCCTTGATTGACTTCCCCAATAAGGGTCTCTTCTCTAGGTGTCCACAAGGGCTATGTGCTGGTAAATTAGATGCGTACTCATGGTCAGGGAATATGCTATCTAGTTCGGAAATGCAGTTCTGTTCCTGGGCGGAAGAGGGTGCTTGCTTCCCTACACAAGAGCTACAGTTCAGTAGTTAGTCAATTTCCCAAAGAGGAGATGATCTAGTGACAGGAAGAGAGGCGGGAAGAAGGGGAGTTAATGGGTTTGCCTCAGGGGGTGAATGTTTAATACGGATGTTGTAATCAGTTAAATGGTTGGTGCTTAGATCGAATGCCACCAAGTTTTCCGCTAGTTCTTGATGATAAAATGTAAGTGCTATAGCGTCCATAAGAGATCCCTTGGTTAAGCATCTGTATGCCCCTTTAATATTTTTTAATATCCTCCCTAATGATCGACTGACACCTTCTTACATGCCGGATCCATTGGGTACTTTTGTTAATTAGGGAGGTCTCTTCTTCTCTCCCGATGTTCGCTAAAAGTTTAGGGACACCATTTAAATATACCACCTTTGCCTTTGTATTTTTAGTGCTGATAGCAGTAGTTTTTGTAAGATTAGGTGTTTTTACCCAAGGAACAGGGGGTTGGGCTTGGGGGGGAATGGCTATGTCAAAATTGGAACGCATTGCAGGCCTGCTCCCCTATTCGCAGAATCTCTAATGTGACAGTTTTCAGCAGCCCAATTTGATAACACAGTAGTGGATGGAATCTCCCCCCTCCCTCCCTGCCAAGACCAGCGGCCCCCTCTAGCAGCCCTTCAGGCAACACTCTAGCCAGTATTTCACTATCTACTCCCCACGAGTCTACTACTGGACTAGTAAGAGGAAAGCTCATTTTTTTTTTCATATGATGTAGAGAGACTACTGACAAGGTCTTTTAGATCTTTTACTACCTAGACAAGGGCCAGTATCTGGAGCTCAGGGGGGCTTGACAGCAGAATCCACGCCAAAGATGGCGCCAGTCATTGGGCTAGGAGACCCACCTTGGATTAAGGACACTTCAGGGGTAATAGGTGGGGGGTCCAATCTTGGTCTAAACACTAGGGGGTTCATTACGATGGCGGGAGGACACCGTAACGGTACACGGGACTGACCGCCAGAGGTGCGGTGGTTCCACCATGGCAATCAGGATGCCACCGCCACGGGGGCCCGCAATGGGCCCCCGAAGCGAAAACCGCATGCCTTCCCATGGCAGAGTCTCCGCCATGGAAAAGCATTGAAAATGCTACATACTAATATGAATGGCGGTGCCTGCAAGGCACCACCACCATATTATGGACCTTTTCCACCTGGTAGGCAATCGGGCCGATTGCCTACCGGCGGAAAAGCGGCGGACAGTCTTTCTGTCTGTTGCGGTACCCCCGCCATGCTAATGTGCCGGGGGTAAAAGGCCGTTTGGTGGGGTGTGTTCGGGGGAGGATCGCCACCGCTGGTCGGGCATTGGCGATCCGCCCGCCATGCTAATGGGCTCCTAGGTTGTGGGTAGGTAGGCCAGTCAACATGCTATCATTTGTTCCACAGCTGACCAAACTATTGGGGGGGGACATCTGGGACAGGTTGAATCTGGGCCTGTAACACGGTGAACCTATTGTTGGATGGGAAATTTTGTAACCGCGACATGGCAGTATTGTCACAAGGGGTTTGGTTAGAAGGAGGCATGGGTATTATTGGCTGCTGAGTGCCTGAGTTTGAACTTAAGGCCTTGTTGAACATAGTAGAAATAAGCCTGGGCTCAGCATTATTACAGTTGTCAGACTGGTCAGTAGGTGTTGGTGGCTTACTCAAGCCTGCTGGGTCAAGTAAGACCTCAGAATCTGATATTAGGCTCAAGTACCCCTTTTTTACCAGCTGGGCTGCCTCTCGCTGCATTCTTTTTCACTTTTTTTTGTGGACTGCTCCCAACCCGCCCTCAACTGCTTTATATTTTCACATAATGATATCTTAACCCCCACACAATTAAGATCCATCAACCAAAGTACCTTAAGGTTGTAGGATCAGACAGTGTCCACTTGGGCTGCTCTTTTCAGGGGAGACAAGGATAGTAGAATAACAGGGTCCAAAAGAAAATCCAACAGATTCACAAGCCAAGAGAGTGGGCCCAGCTCGGCCTCAACCGGCCGCGGACGGGCCCTAGACGGGCGTGCCCTTGGCCCGGGCGTGACCCGGGAATGCCCGAGCACGTTCCACGCTGTGGGAGTCTGGATCCAGTTTTAAGCGCCTCCTGGCAGATCACTGACAGAATATATACAGTAGGAATATCGAGGTACAAAAATATCGACGCAAAAATATCCATGTCCAGAATATCGAAGTCCTATCTACATAATTGTAAGTACAAAAATATCAATAAAAAAGCATATCGTTGTTAAAAATATCGTTCTTAAAAATATCGTTTTTTAATGTATAAAAATAATGTAAAATAAAGTAAATATTATATAGAATAAAAAACATAGTTAAAATTATTAAAAATGTTTACAAGTATTAGTAATATATATAATGTAAAAATCAATTAAACATATATATGTATAAAATATAATATATATATACTTACTTAATATTTGTAAATAATTATTTTAATAACTTATAAATTGTTAAAAACATATTTTAAATTATAAATACATTATCTACTGGCGGTCGCCAGTAGATAGTTATAGTTAGGACCGTGTTTCCATAGGAAATCCGCAACATTCTATTTGGAATAACTTTTGCGTCGATTGACGAATCCTCGCGAAATTTTCAGAATAGATGGGGCGCTCCGCTCCGCTCCTTCCCTGAAAGTCTCGGGTGAATTCGTCAAGCGGGGGCTGAGAAAAAGGGGGGGTCCCAAAACGCGTTTTCCCCATGCATTTTCCCATAGGACCTTTAGTTCGCGCTACAGCCCGAACGGCTGAACAGAAAACCTTGAAATTTGGCAGAGAGGTAGTCCTCAGGTCAGGGATGTGCCTTTTGCAGGTCTGGTGTAAATCTGTTCAGTATTTTCTGAGAAAATAGCATTTAAAAGCATATATATATCTATAGGCACGCACCGTGCGCGTACGGTAAGCGCATCCTGCCGTGCGCGAGCGCAATTCTGATTGGTTGTTAGATCTTAGTAAACATTCGAATCGGTTGAAACCAGGAGGTGTCGGCCGCCATTTTGTCTCTCGCAGTCCGGGGGAGGTGAAAAATAAAGGTGGAGAACATGAAAAGGGGGCAGGGTGGACAGTTCCTGACCCCCTAGCCATTGTCAGGGGGTCCTCAAAGGACCCCCAAGGGCCATAAATGTTTTTAATATTTTTACGAAAAATCGCGGCGTGCGCTTACCGTGCGCGCACGGTAGAAACGGGATAATGACGCGCACGGTGAAAAACCTTAAAAAAAATAAATAAATACATGACTTAGCATTTAAAAAACCGTACAAATTCACTGAAAAAAACATAGGTTTCACACATGTTATAGTTAGGAATTAGCATTTAAAAAACCTTGCAAATTCACTTAAAAAACCATAGGTTTCACACATGTTATAGTTAGCTGGACATTTCCCTCGTAAATAACCAATGAAATTCCCCCGTTATAGTTAGTAAAGGGAACTATAACTCACGCGACCGCAATCCACTGCTGATGACGTCAGATATTACATCACTGATGACATATGTGTCTTTCTGTAAAATAAATATTTATTAAATATGTATAGCTAAAGGTTAAAGGAAATAAAAATGGGTAAATAAGTGAATAAATACAGTGATGTAATATCTGACGTCATCAGCAGTGGATTGCGGTCGCGTGAGTTATAGTTCCCTTTACTAACTATAACGGGGGAATTTCATTGGTTTTTTACGAGCGAAATGTCCAGCTAACTATAACATGTGTGAAACCTATGGTTTTTTAAGTGAATATATATATATATACACATACACCAATATATAAATTAAAAGTATATATAACAAATTTAAAAATTACAATATTTTTTATCTTTTTAAAATACATTTTACACTACATTAAAACAGTAGAGAAAATATTGGATAGCAGAGGGCATAAAATTACTATTCCTACTCAAGAGAGAGCAACAGTAGGGAAAGTGTTTGATAGCGTTGGGGTAAAAATTACTAATCTCACTCCACAGAGTGCAAAAGTAGGGAATGTGTTGGATAGCGGAGGGGTAAAAATTACTATTCCTACTCCAGAGAGTGCAACAGTAGGGAAAGTGTTTGATAGCATTGGGGTAAAAATTACTATTCCCACTCCACAGAGTGCAAAAGTAGGTAAAGTGTTGGATAGCGTAGGGGTAAAAATTACTATTCCCACTCCAGTGAGTGCAACAGTAGGGAAAGTGTTGGATAGCGGAGGGGTAAAAATTACTATTCCCACTCCAGTGAATGCAACAGTAGGGAAAGTGTTGGATAGCGGAGGGGTAACATTTACTATTCCCACTCCAGAGAGTGCAACAGTGCAACAGTAGGGAAAGTGTTGGATAGCGTAGAGGCAAAAATTACTATTCCCATGTCAGCGAGTGCAACAGTAAGTGTTAGCTAGCATACGATTAAAAGTGACTATTCCCACTCCAGTGAGTGTAACAGTAGGGAAAGTGTTGGATAGCAGAGGGTTAGAATTAACTTACTTATCAATTAAATAATTATTAAAATGAAATAACTAAATAATTAATTGACAATACCTTAATTCTAAATACTAATAAATATAATGTTAATAATTGCTTTTTTTAAATTAAATTATTCACACCCTGTTCCACTATCAACCCACAACCTGCTCCTAAAAAACACAATTATTATAATTATCAATTAATTAATAATAAAAATTAATAACCATATTTAAAAATTAATTGATAATTAATTATACATACTAATAAATAAATAATAATAATTACTTTATTATATTTAAATTGCTTCCCACCCTATTCCCTTATAAACCCACAACCTACTCCTAAAATAATAACACAATTAATATAATTATCTATTAATTAATTAATATTAATTAATAAGCAATCAATAATTAATTAATAATAAATTAATTATAAATACTAATAAATACATATTAATAATTAATTTCTTATAGTTAAATTTCTTCCTACCCTATTCCCCTATAAACCCAAAACCCGCTCCTAAATAAATTACACAATTAATATCATTATCTATTAATTAATTAATATTAATTGATAAACAACAGATCATTAATTATTAATAAATTAATTATAAATACGAATAAATACATATTAATAATTACTTTATTATAATTAAATCACTTACCGCCCGATTCCCCTATAAACCCACAACCCACTACAGAGCCAAAATACGCAAAAATGGTATTTACATAAAGGTATTTACTGCTAAAATTACAAAAAACTACACTTATACCCAAAAATTACATCACACACTTTTATCACACATACTAAATTACAGAGCACTAATATAAATATCGATATTATTAACAACAATGTTTTTACAAACGATATTACTGTCTTCGATATTTAAAAAAACGATATGTCTTACCTTACTGTCGATATTCTGTACCACGATATTCTTGCAGTCGATATTGTTGACATACAATATTTAAAACTCGATATTATGGTAGTTATTCTGTCTGTGCAACCCTCCTGGCGCGGAAAAGTGCGTGTGTGCGTGCGTGCGTGCCTCTGCGCCTCCTGGTGCAAGGAAGTCTGGGGAATGGATCCATTTCTATTTTCAGGAGAGGGAACATGCTTATACAAGCTACAGACCATCACCTTACCATCTTTGGCCGTCACTTCCCATCACTTCTCGCATCATTAACGCAACATGGCCATGTGCCCCAAACTTTCCCCTCCCTTCTACCCCTGACCATCAACCCAGACTCCTTGACTTTACTGACTCTCTATGCACCTTTCCTGCACCCCCTGACACACTAAGCAACCTTGCTGCGCCCCTTTAACACACACATTCACCAAGTAATCACTGGAATGACTTCCAGTGCACTCACCCACTCTAAACAATGACCACACAGTAACCAAACTCGCTAATGCACACCCCAAGCCTGATGGTGCCAGTGAGGAAATATAAATTTTTATGGTCAATTGTGTCCCCTATCTTAGACCCCAACGGCTCCATGTACATGCTACAAGTACATGTATGTTCCCTCCACTTCAAGCTATGAAGACGCAAATACAATTGTGTCCAACATCAACATGTCCTCTTTCAGATCCGCCATGAATGGGTCAAATAGTCCATTCCTAAGTATGATTGGCCACCGACTTTATATGGTTCACTTTTCACGTTTTACAGTTCAGGCGAGTAGGCCCTGAATTCTGCCATCAAGCCTTTTCCTGCTTCTGCCTCTGAAATGCTCCAGCCTGCATCTGTATCCATGAACTTTGTCTTACTCCCTGCGCGGCTAACGGTGCCTGACGCGGCCTGTTGCCTGCCAAAAACTGTATTCAGCCTTCAAGTTATCTGCTCCGTTCCTCATCCGATGCATTCCTGTCTAGTAGTTTAGGTAAACATCCTTCTAGCTACCGAGCAAAGGGCCCGGCCTCGCTGTCTTTATGCAAGTAATTCATAGGCCCTGTTACCATGGAAGATTCCTGCCCCCTCGCATCTCATGTAGACACATAGACGCTTGTACACGCACTAACAGTCAGTATAGAATAGGATCTGTCCGAGAAGACCTTTCCTTCCAGATAATATAGTTCCTTAAACACAAGATATTAGATATGATTTAGGACTAGGTTGTCCTGACACCCCAGACTTCTGTCTCCACATGTAGGGCTAAATGTCAAGTCCCCTTCACTCTCCAGTTACACGTCAATCACACGTCATGCGGCTGCGCGCGCATCTCTGCCAAATATTTCTGCTGACACTGCAGGATTCTCTTATGGATCCACCCACTTGTGACATCATTTTCAATGACGTTTCTAGCATACGCCTATTATTACGCCTATTTTCATTACGTATGTGTATTCTTATCTGTATTATCAGCTGTTACGCCTCCTGCATCTGTCTTAATGCAATGCTTTTCATATATATATTGTTACTTGTCAATAATGTAGGCGGATCCCTTCCTGAACCTTCGTGGTGATGGAATATGATTGCCTGGTTCGAACCATAATTCCTTTGTAAGGAATAAAGTCCTTTTCAGAACCTCTAATACCACGGATTCTGCCTCTTATTTTGACTGAGTTATTCTTACTAGACTTTACCGCATAAAAAATAGTACAGGTAATTTAAATATTTACCACATAAATTGGCGCCCGAACAGGGACACTTTCTCATCTCACGCGCCGGAGGTGCGTTGCAGGCCCGGTCCCCTGCCACAGCTGAACGGACAAAAACGCGTACCCGCAGGATTTCCTGTATCTCCCTCCGGCCAAGCGGGGGTGACTGAGGCTGCGATCAACACCCAGACGAGGCGGTGAGAAGTGCGAAGTATCCCGACCAGAGCCTAGCTGAGAGAGCAAGATCCGAGGTATACAGAGGCCCACCAGGTTCCGAAGTTCCGAGTCGAGTCGAGTCCAGTCGAGTCCAGTCCGGTCCAGTTCAGTTCAGTTCCGAGGCCTTCCGTTCCGTGCTACCCGGTGAGTACCGTTGCTGGGCAGGCATTTAGACGTGCACATTAATTTGTGCCGGTCATGACGGGTTTGGGTACACAAATCCGGTCTGCACTGTTTTAGCAGTGTATCTGTACTGTTTAGCAGTATATCTAGTATGTTCATGTATATAATTCAGTATTATCTAGTATTAGTATTATGTCAGTAACTAGTTTTCTTCTAAATTATCATTGTTCGTTAAATATTAAATGTTAAATGTTAAATGTTTTACTGTGTTTAAAAATTGTGGTATGAATGAGTGTTCATTATTGTGTTTATCGTATTAATTGTGTTCAAGTCCAGTTCGAGTAAGAACCAAGTAGCAAGGTTTAAAGATGCCGTTCTTTTCAAAATTAAGACAGATCAAAACTAGAAAAGGAGTACTCGAAGAAGCTGTTCCCATTCCACCTAGGGACACTCCAGGGTATTTCATGTATCATAAACATGGCCTAGATGCCGTATTATATCTTGACTTATGGGTAGACTACACCAAGGATCTAGCAGAAAGTCAGAGGTGGCCCGCAGCTGGGACATGGGATGCAGATTGCATCATGAGAGTAGAAGAAGAATTATGGAAAAAGAAAGCCAGGCAGTCACAGAAAGATGCCATTGAACTATGGCGTAAAGAATCGTATAGGCGCACAGAGAAAGCGCTCAGACAGGAAGAGAAAAGTAGGGAGAACTCAAATAAAGCCCGAGAAAACGTATTAGTTGAGGAAGGTATTCGAGTAAAATCAGAACAAGTAGACAGACAACGAAACACTTTTATGAATGGTATGTATCCTCTTCTGGCCGAGGGTTTACCCAAGGCCACCCCGGAAATACCGAAAGATTTGGCACCCCCATTACTCCCGACTAAAGCACATCCCAAGACCGCAAAAGATATTTTCCTTTCCTCCTATTTAGACGATGTAGCTCCCGAATATGTTAATGATCCACCACCTGTCGATGGTGCTCAACCCCGAGATCATCTACCCCCACCTCCGCAACAACAAACTCCTCCGCACAATCCAACAGGTCCATCTGTCTCCACCGCTTTTCCTGCATCCACAGTTTCTACCTTACATCCCACAAATCCTTTCGTGCCTAGCACCTCAGAAGGTGCGACAGGAGGTGCGACAGCAATTTTTGCCACACCACCGTCACGAAGTAAATCGTCTCTTAGAGATTTAGCAAACCAACGTACACCCCAAATAGCGACGTCCGACATGTTTAAGGAACATCTTGTGGATTGTAGATATGATCCAGTGCCCGGTAAAAATGACAGAATGCTGCTATCATCACTACGTATACGACGAGCTTCATTATATTTAACGACATTACCAGGAATGATTAATCATCTAGACAATATATATCGCTTTGTCCAAACAGGGCAAGGCCCTGAAAGTATTGACGAAGCCATGGATTATCAGAAAGTGGATATACAGAGATTACTGTTACGCTTCTTCATAAACTGCTTGATCAGAGACAGAGATAGGCCTGGGGTAGATCAGGATGAAATGCAAGTACTTACCAGATGGGGTCAGAATATATCAGAGGGAAAACATGATAAACAGACGTGTATAGTAGTTATGTGCCGAAAGATCCGCAAAGAAGTAGAACGAATACATAAAGCCAGATTGGAGGCAGACAAAACTGAATCAGAGGGAGAGGAGGAGGAAGAATCAGAAATGCCCACAGGACAATTAGAAACGATAGCTTATGTAGGTAGGGGAAGACCTTGTAACAATACCAGATACTTTAATGATCCGATACGTCCGATACGTCCAGACAACAGACATATGCTAAATACGAAATCCCCTGAACACTTATTCCAGGCTGCTGATAAATTACTTCGAGACCGAAGGGGGTATCATATGCTCGATTCCATGGATGAACAAGAATTAGCCAGGTCAGCAGTACAATGGGCTGACAGTTTTGAAAAATACATTGATGATGCGCTAGCACACACGTTTTTGAATCTCACCCCAGATGAACAGCGTTTAGCTGGTATATACATGATACAACACCTCCTTATATTATATAGAAGCCAACACTCCGATCCTGGTCCCCTACCTGATATACTGATCGAATTACTCACGAACAAATGGAGAGGCTCAGGTACTGACATAATTAAAGAAATTCTAGAATATCGACACCAGTACATTGTCTTCGTATGCCCAGAACATGTTTCAGTTCCCCCCAAGGAAAGCAAAACGTATCACATAGACAGACAGAATCCCTTACGCGAAGTGCACCCAGTCAGAGGTGATGACAATATTTTTAAACGCGTGTTTGTGTACACGCCCATAACTAAAATTGAATTATTAGAAATGAAGAAAGTAGTACCTAGCCATGACAAAGATCCAGCAGGTTTCCACCGTGAGATAAAAGACATGTTACTCATGGGAGAGTATACTTACCCTGACATTATGAAAATATTAAAGGTCTTATTGCCTGCCGGTATTTACGAGAAACTCAAAGAAAAGGAATGGGAGGTGGGAGACCAAAAGATAGATTGGACAGCATTAGAAAACGAAGAAAAGGCCCGAGCTGCAGGTTCAGGGCTTGGGGAAAAGACTACAGCATTACCAGGATTATTAGTGCAGGTACTACCACGTTTATTGACTACGAAAAAGGAAGACTGGGGTGCAATTTCAGCCTGTAAACAAAAACAAGATGAAGACACTAGTGATTTCTATTCCCGATTTGAAAAATGTTTTGGTATTAATAGTGGCATAAAAGCAAGTAGTGAATCGTATCCACATCTGTTTGTGACAAAATTAGTTGAGAATTCCCTGCCCCAAGTTAAGAGTAGAGTATTAAAATTCGAGAGTACTTGGCAAGGTAACACACCGTCTCAGATGTTACAAATGTTACAATATCATCACAATAGAATTAGAGAAGAACAAGAACATGAACAAAGACGTATGAAAGACACGAAAATGAAAATGCTTGTTGCTCAGTCAGTTCCAGCTGACGGTCATAAAAAGGGTACGACACAGTCCAATGATTCAACGGGTCCCGTTAGAGGGACATGCAACTATTGTAAACAGCCAGGTCATTATATACACGATTGCGCAGTTTTAAAACATAATATCTCTACGGGTATAACGAAAGAGAGACCACGTCCGCCTATACAGGATCAGATCCAACCACAAGTACCTCAGAATATACAGCCTATGCCAGCTGTACAGCAGACCGTACCACAACAACAACTACAACAACAACAACAGCCACAGCCTATTGCTGCAACGCAAAACACGACACAACAGATGTACCAGTATGCACAAAATGACTACCCAGAGTATCAGCGTTACACATGAAATAGCCTAGAGAGGGAAGTTGGCCTACCCCTTATTGAGGTTCCCGTAGATCAAGAGGGTCCTTATGTACAGAGTCAAGTATTAGGAAAAGACAGAAAGTTTCTACTCGATACAGGGGCAAGCAGAACCACTATCAGTCATAGCGAAGTTCCAGGGGCACCCCTCTCAGGCTCACAAAATATTTCCCTTGGTTTCTCAGGAAAGCCTACTATTAACGAAGTATCGCAACCGCTTGCTTTCACAGTCGGTCCATTGACACGAACTACAGATCTATTGCTTACGAAATCATGTCCAGAAAACTTGTTAGGTATAAAAACATTGAAGGCTCTAGGAGCTGTAATATGTTGTTCTCCGGAAGGAGTACGACTATTTTTGCGTGACTTTAAAGGTCACTACGTGTCTAGAGACATGGATCACCGGTTACAGAATCTACCTGCACATTTATGGGCGCAAGGCCCCACTGATGTAGGTTGTATGCACATCACACCATATCGAGTCACACTCAAAACAGGAGTGGTACTACCACGAATGCGACAATACAAGTTACCACCAGATGCTGTAGTGGCTTTACTGCAAATCATTGACGAGCTCATTGCACAAGGAGTGGTTGTGGAAACCGACTCCAATGTATGTAATTCCCCGATAATTCCGATTCTTAAACGAACTGATCCAAAAGCACCCCCAGTATATAGATTAGTTATTGATCTGCGAGAATTAAATAAATGCATTGTACCACAATACCCCGTGGTCCCAGATATCTCTTCATTGCTAACAGCCATAGATTCAGAAGCAACGTTCTTTACTGTAATTGATCTCAAGAACGCTTTCTTTAGCGTCCCAATCGATCCGGAAAGCCAATATTTGTTTGGATTCAGTTTAAATGGACGAAGTTTTAAATTCGCACGCGCACCTCAAGGATTCACAGAAAGCCCCAGCATCTATAGCCAAGCACTGAAAAGAGAACTTGACAGTATCCACATGCCAGCTAACACTGCCCTGCTTCAATATGTCGATGATCTGCTGATCACCGCCCGAAGCGAACCTGAATGTGAAAAAGCATCACTGACGGTTTTACATTTCTTAGCCGACAAGGGGCACAAAGTGTCCCCTTCAAAGCTGCAATTCTGTGTCCAGCAAGTTGTGTACCTTGGGCACTTGCTGTCCAAGGGGGGAAGACAGCTTCCACCCGACCGTATCCAGTTAATTGTTAACATGCCGCCACCCAAGACACAAAAGGATGTACGGGCATTCATAGGCCTCACCTCGTACTGTAGGCAGTGGATCCCTCAATATGCATTTCTAGCAAAACCACTCATTCAGTTGACAACACAGGAGGCAGCGACATCGACTGTCCTCCCTTGGACTCAGGAACATACACAAGCTTTTGAAAGCTTAAAGAAAGCTTTATGCCAAGCACCTGTTTTAGCAACACCATGTTACAGCAAACGTTTTACACTCTTTGTTACAGAACGTGAAGGTACTGCTTTGTCAGTACTCACGCAGGAACAAGCAGGATCACACAAACCATGCGCTTACTTTTCTAGCGCATTAGATCCCGTAGCTCAGGCTCTTCCTGCGTGTCTGAAATCAGTCGCAGCAACAGCTTTAGCAATCAGACAAAGCGATGCCATAGTGTTAGGACATCAATTGACAGTACAAGTACCACACGCAGTAGAGGTTCTCTTGAACCGGACCCAAACACAACACTTGACTATAGCCAGACTGACGGGTTATGAATTGACATTGTTCCAGCCACACATAGAAATCAGACGTTGTAGTACATTAAATCCCGCCACACTTTTGCCATTAAATGGAACAGACCCATTGGCACATGATTGTATTGAAGTCATTACTATTACGACGAAACCCAGACAAGACTTGACAGATATTCCACTATCAGACCCAGACCTGACATTATATGTAGATGGTTCATGCATGAGAACAAATACAGGAGAGTTAGTGGCCGCTTATGCAGTCACAACAGACACTGAAGTTATTGAAACAAATTGTATCGATACCTTGTCAGCTCAAGCAGCAGAGCTCATCGCTCTGACACACGCCTGTATTCAAGCCAAAAATAAAACAGTCAACATATACACAGATTCGCGTTATGCATTCGGAGTCGTCCATGACTTCGGCGTGCTTTGGCGAGAGAGAGGTTATTTAACTTCTCACGGTACCCACATCCAACACGGCCCCCTTATTCAAGTTCTGTTAGACGCAATACATCTGTCTACTGCAATATCGATTATGAAGTGTAAAGCCCATACAAAAGTGACTGACGTTATTTCTCAGGGTAACGACCTAGCTGACAGAACAGCTAAACAGACTGCTCAAAATCAGATTCATCCAACTGACACGACAAAGACAATAGTTCCGACACCAACACACTGCATGACAGTTAAGGATCCCGCCCTTCATGTAATTGACATACAGACACATGCTACACCAGAAGAAATAAAGAGATGGACTGAATTAGGAGGGATCCAAACGGATCAAGGATGGATGACGAAGGGAAAATCTATATGGTTTCTCCCCGACTCAATGGTTCAAGTCATCATCAACACAATACATAGTCCAGCGCACCTAGGAGAGAAAGCTATGCTAGACAGTATTCAACACATTTGGTTCAATAAACACTTGCGAGCAGCAGCTAAACAGAAAGTACGCACCTGCATGATTTGTTGTCAGTTCAATCCAGGAAAAGGCGTACCTGTAGAACAGGGTGGATTCCAACCCCCCGATCACCCTTTTGAAGTCCTCCAGATGGATTATATCCAGATGGAACGATGTCGAGGATTCAAATATGTCCTTGTAGTTGTATGCGCTCTTTCCCGGTGGACAGAGGCGTATCCCGTCTCAGATTACACTGCCCCGACTACTGCCAAGCAATTAGTTCGTGAATTCTTCCCACGGTATGGTTTGCCCCGTATCGTGTACTCAGATAATGGCCAGCCGTTCTCATCCGAGTTAATGAAGCACATTTCACTCTTGTTAGGCTATCAATGGAAATTCCACTGTGTCCGACATCCCGAGGCAGCAGGTCTCGTGGAACGTCATAATCAGACCCTGAAAATACGACTTGCAAAAATCTGTAGAGAGAAAGGTGTCGACTGGATAGTAGCCTTGCCGGTTGCGCTCTTTTACATGAGAATGGTAGCACACTCTCGAACAGGGCTATCCCCGTATGAGGTGATCTTCGGTAGACCACCAAATATGTGGGGGACGCCTATACCTCGTAAAATCACTGATGTTGATTGTAATATGTTGACAGATTACCTGGCTTCCTTGATGTCTGCACTACAATCTTGTCGTTCACAGGTAGCTGCAGCTTTTCCCGATAACACTGAGGTGAAGCCCCATGACGTGGTTCCAGGTGACCTGGTGCTTGTAAGAAATTTCGACAGGAGGAACCCGCTGGAGCCTCGCTGGCAGTCGAAAAATTTCATGGACTACCAACTGAATCGAACTTTCAGCCCTGCATTCCCTCACAGATTGACTTAAAACTCCCCCTGGTTGATGGGCCAGAAAAGGAGAACTATAAACTGAAACTAAGGTCTAGCAAGTCAGACAATTTGATTGTTTAAGTCCTCTTCAAGGTGAATCGGTTGAATTTGTCTCTGACATGTATCCTCTAGACCGAAATAGAGAGAGAAATAGACAGAAACAGCTCAAGAAACATGCGTACTGTAAATCACTTCGTAGTCACTGCATAGTGACATTATTAATTATGTTTTTTGTAAGTCTTCTGATTATTACTGTCAGTATATTTTTACACATGTATTACCCTATTTCCAAGCGTGCTTTCAATGCTACTGCCGAACATTCTTTTAGCGAATTACCCCCGCATGAGTTGTCCTATAGACTTGCGCTGCGCAACAACACATTCATTAGTATGTTACATCATTCCCATCAGACCAGCAATGCTACAAATTGTTGGATATGTGGCTGACTCCCTCCCTATCAGAAATACAAAGGAGTTCTGCCCCTCTTTCCGTATCCATTCACACACAATGGCTCCTGTGGAGCATGGTTCAGTTTGATTAATTCCCTAGATTCAAATTCAGTAGTTTATCAAGACAACTGGGTATGGGGAAACCTGAACCTAGTTTTACTTAAAGTCTGCTACCCTAACAAGGAGGGACTTCCCAAAAGAACAGGAACTGATCTAGAAAATGAAGTATATGGATTAGGTAACTTTACACTTAACCTCATAATCCTGAATGTTGAATCCGAAGCTACACCAATCTTGCCCGCTATGTCAGTATTTCCAGTTAGAGGCGAATTATGTGTAAGAAAGAATGGTTCAATACACATGGGCCATAGTAAATGTACCACTGTAATAGAATTCAGTGATAAAGGCAAGTCTACATTTAGAGCTTCTCGTCACTCCTACTTCATCTGTGGTCACACCGCATACATACGCCTACCCCTAGATTGGGATGGTACCTGTTACATTGCATTCCTTCTGCCACCTGTTTTCCTAGCCCCGCCTGATTATCATAGGAATTCCCATTTAGTACACAATAGACAGCAGAGAGATCTCCCGATTGTCGACTACACTGAAACAGCATGGGAGAAATACACAGATTTCAATAAAGGTTTCTTTCCTTACATAGGTACAGTCACTAATAGTAAGCTAATACGTAGATTAACTAGAACCCTTGAAGCAGTAGTGAATGAAACTACTTCCGCCTTAGGCAACTTAACAGAGGAACAGTCTGCGATGCGGATTGTTGTTCTTCAAAATCGTCTTGTCCTTGACGTCATTCTGGCCGATAGGGGCGGAGCTTGTAGGGTCATCGGATCAAGTTGCTGTGTTTTCATACCAGAAAACGCGCCGTCAGTGTATAAAGCCATAACTCAACTTCATAAAATCGTAAGCCAGATACATCAGAATCCAGGCACCTGGACTTGGTCCGGTTGGTTCTGGAGCATATTGTCAACCTGGGGATGGAGGATCCTATCCTTCCTAGGTATTGGTTTTCTCATACTATTCAGTTGCTGCTTGTGTCTACAATGTGGGCCAGCGATTTGTGGTCTGTGTGCCACATCGTGTATCCCGCCTTCAGATTTTCATTCAAGATCCCGGAAGAAGAAGGAAGAACAAATGATGCTATATGAACAGATTGATGGATTGATGAAGATGGATATTTCATAAGGGTCCGTAGGGGACAAGGAGGGAATGAGGAAATATACATTTTTATGGTCAATTGTGTCCCCTATCTTAGACCCCAACGGCTCCATGTACATGCTACAAGTACATGTATGTTCCCTCCACTTCAAGCTATGAAGACGCAAATACAATTGTGTCCAACGTCAACATGTCCTCTTTCAGATCCGCCATGAATGGGTCAAATAGTCCATTCCTAAGTATGATTGGCCACCGACTTTATATGGTTCACTTTTCACGTTTTAGAGTTCAGGCGAGTAGGCCCTGAATTCTGCCATCAAGCCTTTTCCTGCTTCTGCCTCTGAAATGCTCCAGCCTGCATCTGTATCCATGAACTTTGTCTTACTCCCTGCGCGGCTAACGGTGCCTGACGCGGCCTGTTGCCTGCCAAAAACTGTATTCAGCCTTCAAGTTATCTGCTCCGTTCCTCATCCGATGCATTCCTGTCTAGTAGTTTAGGTAAACATCCTTCTAGCTACCGAGCAAAGGGCCCGGCCTCGCTGTCTTTATGCAAGTAATTCATAGGCCCTGTTACCATGGAAGATTCCTGCCCCCTCGCATCTCATGTAGACACATAGACGCTTGTACACGCACTAACAGTCAGTATAGAATAGGATCTGTCCGAGTAGACCTTTCCTTCCAGATAATATAGTTCCTTAAACACAAGATATTAGATATGATTTAGGACTAGGTTGTCCTGACACCCCAGACTTCTGTCTCCACATGTAGGGCTAAATGTCAAGTCCCCTTCACTCTCCAGTTACACGTCAATCACACGTCATGCGGCTGCGCGCGCATCTCTGCCAAATATTTCTGCTGACACTGCAGGATTCTCTTATGGATCCACCCACTTGTGACATCATTTTCAATGACGTTTCTAGCATACGCCTATTATTACGCCTATTTTCATTACGTATGTGTATTCTTATCTGTATTATCAGCTGTTACGCCTCCTGCATCTGTCTTAATGCAATGCTTTTCATATATATATTGTTACTTGTCAATAATGTAGGCGGATCCCTTCCTGAACCTTCGTGGTGATGGAATATGATTGCCTGGTTCGAACCATAATTCCTTTGTAAGGAATAAAGTCCTTTTCAGAACCTCTAATACCACGGATTCTGCCTCTTATTTTGACTGAGTTATTCTTACTAGACTTTACCGCATAGAAAATAGTACAGGTAATTTAAATATTTACCACACCAGCCACAATTCAGAAAAAACACAGGAGTATAACCCATAAACCAAACTGAGTTCTGGGTAAGTACAGTATAAATGCAACAATATCTCAGCAGGAATTATTGAGACTATTTAAACTTGTATGTGCAAGACATTACGATAAACAAACACAAGACAAGAGGCTTCAAATAATTCAATTAATGCGCCCGTAGGCGTCATATATTTTAAGAAGATCAGAAAATACGCAAAACAGTTGTTAAAGCACTGTAGGGTATAAATACCAAGGCAACCCTAAAGGAAAGTGTACAAAGTGCTCGTGACAGTGAAGTGACGGCGCAGGTGACAACGTGAAAAAGCACCACAGCATACGTCGCAAGAGAACTTACAATATATATACAGGATAAAAAGGTTCAAACATCAAGTTATTCAAATATACAATTGATCATTTTCGTTATGTTAAAGAACCAAAGGTGAAGGTGCGCCTAAGGCGTTTGAGCTGGTGGGCAGGGGTCGACTGCGTTTCGATCCTATCTAATTAGGATCATCTTCAGGAACAGGGTCGCCTATTCAAGGAGTGCTGTATGAATAAAAGTAAGTATCAGAGCGGCTGAAAGCGGGGATTGGTGTAAGTGCCTATGGTGTAAGGAACCAGATAGATATTCGAGAGTACTCAAATCCTTGGGGAAGGAAAAGTCTAGACAAATTGATATGGAGTACCTGAGTCAAAAAGAGTCTGTGCAATTTATGATAAATAGCTGGAGGAATGAAAATCGGTATCCTTACCTAGACACCCTACCAAATCAATGGCTCAGAATGGAATTACTAAGGATGAGAGTAGGTATTAATCCCACTTGATCAAATATTAAAATAAAAAGAGTACTGATGGATCCTAATGGTAGATGTATATGCGGGATGGGCATGAAATGCAATTGTTTACACATTTTAATGGATTGCCAAAAATTGCTAGCCCAGCGAAAACTGTTCCTGCGTCCAGTTCTTTTAAAGTATGGTATTAGATCACGGACGCAAGCAATAGAGCTCCTTATGGATTTACAGTATGTCGATATTGCAATAGCAGTGGTGAAGTTTATCCGGGCTGTTAAAAGGTTATTTATGGAATAGGAAATGGGGGAGTGGACCATGTATTGATAAATAGAGATTTTAAACTGGGTAATCGTAAATGTTTTAAAATAGAAATTTGAAATGCTTGGATCACATATGTGTTATTTGATCATGTTCATAAATTGTATATGGAATTGTTTTAACAAAATTAAGGTTGATGTTAGGAAAATTGTTTTTTATGATGTAAGGAGATAATGATTTTGTGATAATTTCTTTTATGATGGCTCTTTTTTAGAATTTTAAACAAAATGTTGTGTTTTGTTCTGTTTTTTGTAGTTAAAGACCAACTGTCTAAATAAACTTACTTTTTGAACCTTGAACCAGTTAGATATTCAAAAATCCATAGGGATGCTGAGAAAGTCATAAGAAAAATGTATGGCCCAGTAATGATTCAGATGTAGGATAATGCAAGTATATGACAATACTTCCCACTTTCGATGTCCGTGTGAATTGCAATGATAAAAACGGTGTTTCACTACTGTATCCATTTCTCAACATAAAAATCCCATTCCCGAAAGTATTTTTAACATCAGTTAAAAGTTTACTGTTAAAATGTATCCTGGTCAATAAGCAGCAAAGGTTTAAACTGAAATATAACAGTCCCATATCTCAGAGGTGGAGTTCCTGTCGCAAACTTACAACTTTATTATTGGGTAGTTCAGGCCATGCATGTCTGTGGCTGCGCCACATAGAGTATCAACCTCATGCCTTTACTATGGAAATGGACATTGTGATGTCGTCCTTAACAGAGAGTAGTTCATTAGTTGTTAGACTTATGCATGGCATAGACTAGTTAGCATTATTTGATAGTATACGGTATATGTCCCAAGTATACTGGTATTTGAAAGTCTGTTGTTAACTTTCACCTCAGTGTCCATAGCGAAACAGAAATTGACAAATTCTAAACTAAGCAACCAAAATGTTGATAAACTATATATGTTATTAGACAAATTCAAGGAGAAAGGTGGAACTTCCCCTTTGGATACATTTCTGTATTTCTGATAAAGACATTCTATTCATACTTTTAACCCTTGGTATTCCAATAATGCTTCCTCAAAATTATCCTTCTTAAAGTTAGCTATGCACCACTACACCCCGTGTGCTTGCCTCAACAATATAAATCACTGACAGAGATAAGGCTTGAGCCGGTGTGGAGCACCTTTCAAAGGAGGGGTGAGGGTATAGATGCGATAACAGGTGGAGTATAGAACTATTGTTGGGCACAGATGAGTGAGATTTCACTTAATAGTGGGCACAGCCTGATTCATTATAAGTTCTTACTCAGGATATATTATACACCACCAGGACGACATGTGATAGACCTTGTTATGGCCCAAATGTGTCCAAGATGCTGCCATCCCCATGCAGACTATATTCACCTGGCACGGACCTGCCTCCTGACTGATAATCAAACTGGCCGATGTTATCTTATGTTATGTCAGTCAATTTGCATCGCACAACTTATCACCCATGAGGATATCCAGGTCCTGGAGCATGAATGTAGGTCGGGCGGAGTTCCTAGCTGAACAACCAGGTCTTCAGTTTTCAGTTTTTTTATGAAGGTTGAGTAGTGAAGGGGCGGTTCATTTGTGTTAAGGGAGTTCATTCAAGGTCTTGGGGCAATGTAGGAGAAGGAGCGATCTCCTGACTTGCTACTGCAGATGCAGGAGGCACGTGTGAGTGTGACTGAGCGTAGCCATCTGGTTGGAGGGTAGAGTTGAAGTCGGTTGTCGAGGTACTCCGATCCGGTGTTGTGTAGGGCTTTGCAGGCATGGACAAGCAGCTTGAATTGGCATAATTTCTGGATGGGTATCCAGTGTAGTTCTGTGAGGTAGGGCGTGAAGTGTGGAGTGTCTGGGGACGCCTAGGCTGAGTCTGGAGGTGGCGTTTTGGATGGTCTGGAGCTTTAACCAATGATAGCCTTGATGTGATATGCTAAAGAAATGCCTGAGATCATGATACATCTTAAGGTGTTGGTAATGGCCTGCCTATTAGATAAGAGAAGAATATTGGTCATTCAGTCAGAAAAGGGTCCAATCCTACAGCTGAGAGATTTGATATTTTGTAATGGCAATGCACAAATATATACTGACACCCTACCATTAACATCACAGCCTGAAAATGTGCAGAACCGCCGCCAGCAATACTTGACGGCTGGGTCTGGAGCAAGCAATGGTGGATAAACTATTTCGAGCACCTAATTTTGTTGTATTGGTTGTATAAGTGCTACTGAGCTTGAGAAGCACTATGGGATTCATTCGCCATAAAATGTGGGTTGACAATGTTGTTATAAGATGTATGCATGAAACAGTCTGATCCTGTGATGTAATATCATGATGGCATGTTGCACTGTTAGAAAATGAGTTCCTTATATGTCCAAAATTATGGGACAAAATGACAGGCTTGTGATGGTCATTTCATTGATATTTTCCTCCCTGTAACAGTGAACTTATTCATGTTCACATCTCTGTTCATTGGAATCTTGGGAGACTGATGTTGATTATTTCTTCTTGAATGTGCTTGTTCAATTCTATGTATAATGCAAAGTAAAATAGTTAATAAAAGGTGGATGACTGAATGAGGATAGTTGATTTGGTGAAATAATTATCAATAGGTAACATCTGCGTATTGGTGAAAAGAGCTTCCCAGAGTTTGCATCAAGATGCCAAACACTTCTCTGTATTGGTTGAAACATGTGGGTCTATATTAGACCCTTGGAGGACGCTGGAATGATTATGGTATGATGTCTATAAGCTGTCCACAATGTGGATGGAATTGGCATCAGAAAGATGAGATTTGGCCCTTTTTAGGGTATTTCTCCTTAAACCCATTCTGATTTCTGGAGCATCACAGAGATAGCTTTGGTTAATGGTCTGAAGGTAAACATTGAGATCTAAAAGAAAGAGAAGGCAGGAATTACCTTTGATAAACTCACTGTCTCAGTGCTAAAAGTAACAATAAAGTACCACATATGAACATTTAATAATCGTATTAAGTGGATAAAGTCCCTTTCAAAGGTTCTAAATCAATGGCCGTATAAAACAGTATTTGCTGCTGACCACGGCTTCTTTTTGACCCCTCATAATTTAGTAGCATGGTCTAGAAGAATCAAATGGAAAACACCAAGATGGATTCAAACCTAATAAATGGCTGGGTCTGACTTAAAACAACATTTGCTGGAGAAATCATTATTTTTCCTAGACTACTCATGGGGCACATCTCAAGCCAATTTCAACGCACCACTCATCCTTTAGATTTGTCCTGAAGCAGAGGTAATCAAAATGATACTTCCTCAAGCCTTTTCTTTTAGTCGAATGGAGAAGGGCTTGGAAATAGGCCATTGGAGTCCATTTTCATTTTCTCTGAGTACAACCCCTTGTGGAAATGAAACGAAATGAAAAGAAACATTTCACATGCGTTGATTTCTCCTTTGCATTCTGCGTGGTTCAGTTGCTCGTAGTAATTGTTTTGTTTCTGGTTTACTCTGCAGTGCCAGTTAAGTGAGTGTATTCAAGAACGGAAGTAACTTGCATTTCACGTATGCATTGCTTCAGTGCTGCACAGCCGCGGCAGCTTAGTGAACATGATCCATTATCAGAACCAGCAGCAAATAGGACTGAATTTGTCCTCTTGGCTGAATAGCTGTGCTCTCTAATGACTGCACCACTTACGCTTCATACTGCATGTTTTCCACTAGGCAGAATGCTAGCAGTAAAAGAAGACACTTTCCCTCTGCAGGGTTGCTAAATATATAAGAAAGAGAGCCACCACCCCAGTGGCTTAGGAAGAATTGTTGATCGTGCAATAAACAGACCGCGCTGATGTCATAAGCGTAAAAGGCCATTTATTAGGACCAGGCTGCACAACATAACAATAACCAAATAACAAATAACCATTAACCAAAAACCCCCAACATCAACTCTTCATCCATTCACTCCCTTCCCCACTCCAAACTCACCTCTCCTTCCAGTCCATGACCCATTCCATTCTTCATCCATTTCTTCAGATCACTCCTCGCATCCTACCCGGTATCACCTGACATTACACTCATGCCTCCAGCCCCCCATCATTCACTCTTCCCCCCCGAGGGATGGGTGCACCCGCTATTGACTCCCCCACCCCTCGCAAGTTCCACTAACCCTGCAGCCCGTCCTAAACTGGCACGCTCCGCCAACCCTACTCTCGAACCCTAATAACTGTAGGGTGGGTGGGTGGCCTTTGCTAACCTATTCCCACCCAATGATGCCAAAATGCAGGAAGAGAAGTTGCCTTCCTCCTCTGCATTCTTATACCCACACCCTAGACCCCACCCCTTGACCCTATCCTGGTCCTCCCCTGCGCGAAAGACCCCGGGGGAAGACTAGTCTGCGACTTTGCTTCCGCTGGGGCCCACCATCGCGCAATAAACAGACCACGCTGATGTAATAAGCGTAAAAGGCCATTTATTAGGACCAGGCTGCACAACATAACAATAACCAAATAACAAATAACCATTAACCAAAAACCCCCAACATCAACCCTACATCCATTCACTCCCTTCCCCACTCCAAACTCACCTCTCCTTCCAGTCCATGACCCATTCCATTCTTCATCCATTTCTTTAGATCACTCCTCGCATCCTCCCCGGTATCACCTGGCAGTACACTCATGCCTCCAGCTCCCCCCATCATTCCCTCTTCCCCCCCGAGGGATGGGTGCGCCTGCTATTGACTCCCCCACCCCTCCCAAGTACCGCCAACCCTGCAGCCTTTCCTAAACTGGCACGCTCCGCCAACCCTACTCCCGAACTCTAATAACTGTAGGGTGGGTGGGTAACCTTTGCTAACCTATTCCCACCCGATGATGCCAGAATGCAGGAAGAGAAGTCGCCTTCCTCCTCTGCATTTTTATACCCACACCCTAGACCCCACCCCTTGACCCTATCCTGGTCCTCCCCTGCGCGAAAGACCCCAGGGGACGACTAGTCTGCGACTTTGCTTCCCCTGGGGCCCACCATCGCGCAATAAACAGACCACGCTGATGTAATAAGCGTAAAAGGCCATTTATTAGGACCAGGCTGCACAACATAACAATAACCAAATAACAAATAACCATTAACCAAAAACCCCCAACATCAACTCTACATCCATTCACTCCCTTCCCCACTCCAAACTCACCTCTCCTTCCAGTCCATGACCCATTCCATTCTTCATCCATTTCTTTAGATCACTCCTCGCATCCTCCCCGGTATCACCTGGCAGTACACTCATGCCTCCAGCTCCCCCCATCATTCACTCTTCCCCCCCGAGGGATGGGTCCGCCCGCTATTGACTCCCCCACCCATCCCAAGTACCCCCAACCCTGCAACCTGTCCTAAACTGGCACACTCCGCCAACCCTACTCCCGAACTCTAATAACTGTAGGGTGGGTGGGTGGCCTTTGCTAACCTATTTCCACCCGATGATGCCAGAATGCAGGAGGAGGAAGTCGCCTTCCTCCTTTGCATTCTTCTACCCACCCCCTAGACCCTACCCCTTGACCCTATCCTGGTCCTCCCCTGCGTGAAAGACCCCAGGGGAAGACTAGTCTGTGACTTTGCTCCCCCTGGGGCCCACCATTGCGCAATAAACAGACCACGCTGATGTCATAAGCGTAAAAGGTCATTTATTAGGACCAGGGTGCACAACATAACAATAACCAAATAACAAAGAACCATTAACCAAAAACCCCCAACACCAACTCTTCATCCATTCACTCCCTTCCCCACTCCAAGCTCACCTATCCTTCCAGTCCATGACCCATTCCATTCTTCATCCATTTCTTCAGGTCACTCCTCGCATCCTCCCCGTTATCACCTGACATTACACTCTTGCCTCCAGCCCCCCATCATTCACTCTTCCCCCCTCAGGGATGGGTGCGCCCGCTATTGACTCCCCCACCCCTCCCAAGTACCGCCAACAAGGGAACCTCCTTTAGGGCGGTTACTTGCCCCCCGGGGTCAAACTGTGCATCTTTCGCCCCAACCCTTCATGCATTCCTGTGACACCAAATAGATTCGTTCCACAACTTGCCGACCACATCTCTCACCTCCATCATGTAATATGCATTCCCCAATCGCGAAAGATGCACACCGTCGTCCCTAAACAGTAAACATTCCTCCAGTCGCAGTCCAGGGTGAGCAATCACTTTGATGTCCTTCTCCCCACAAAAAGCCTCATTGCCCTGTTTAGCTTTCTTCGTGCCTTTTCAACAGCCCCATGTTTGATTGCCGCCTTCCAAACTCTCCGAGGCACAAATTCCGTCCACGCAATGCAAGTCCCAGCCAGTCTTTGTTTCAACACCTTCAAGTCTCTTTGCATCAGCTGTTAGAGCGCCAAACCCGACAGCCGAATTAAATCATTCTCCCCCAAACGGATTATCAACAGATCAGGGCATCCTTTCTGAGGGACCATCTTCGCGAGCCAGGGCAATAGTGCCCCCCATCGCATTCCCCCTTTTCCCCACCAAAGCACCTCATGAAGTTGTCCTTGGAGTCCCTGGTTACGTCCGTACACCTGTTGCTCTGCATACTTGGAGGCCAAGTGCACGAACGAATGCCCCACAATCCAGGTGACCGTCTTGGCCCCCGGGCCACCCACGCAACCTACGGTGAGAAAAAGGCATTAGTAACACATCCCAAAACATTGCACTCAACCGCCTTCCCACCCCCAGCAAACAGCGCACCAGGCCAAGCACCCTCATTTACGGACATACCGCTCACATACCGTCTCAATACGGAAATAATGCATCCCAAAGCCCGCCGGGTCCGGGCCCAACCTCTTCAATGCCAAGCACAAAACTACCAACAGCTGTGACGCCGTCACCCGTGCCCCAGACGCATGACAAAAGATCTCTCCACCTGACGCCCTTGCAATCAATAGAAATTTCTGCCATTTAGCCACAGGGCACACACCACCGCAGCCAGTCTCACTCAACCACACCCACTTCCCTCTCCCCAACTGATCTGTCTTAGACTGCCCCAGCCAAATCCCCAAGCGACCCCCATCCAACCTAACCTCCTCGAACCTCCTGCCACACACCGTCCTCGTCCCCAACAACTCAGAGACCCAAAAGGCCCCAAAAAACATCCACACCATGCATAAATGGAAAACCCGAACCTCAAACCCGTCATAACAACGCAGCGGCAAAACCTCAATCAACCTGACCTCCTTTCCCTGCTCCAACCCCTGAGTACCCGTCCCAGGATCACATCTTTCGTTGGATCAAAGCCCAAAAACAAACCACAATAAATAGATACTCCCGACAACTTCCCCGCAATCGTCGCGGAAGACAGTCCCTTTTCAATGCAACATAATGCAAACTGCAACACTCCTTACTTCACAGTCGAACGGTCTCCAAACGCAGAATCCCCACGCCATCCCATAAAGGATCCAAACTCTGCCCATGCCAGTCTGTAGGTCTGTCTTGTGGTATCGGCTATAGAGTTCTCCACCAGGCCTTTCACCCTCACTTCCCCAAGGCCCAAATGCCTTCTGGCAGCTCGGTATTGAACTGATCCGCTCCTGGTGCCAACCGCCGGAACCGCTGCCACTGCGAATGAGACAAAACATCCGCAATGTCATTATTCGCCCCAGGGACATGCTTGGCTCGAAAAACCACATTCAATCTCAGACATTTCAGCATGAAACTCCTCAGCAGGCGCAGCACCCTCAGGTCTCGTGCCCTCTGTCGGTTGACTAACTCGACCACAGTCATGTTGTCCACGTGGAACAGCACGGACCGGTTCTGAAATTCGGACCCCCACACCTCAAGTGCCACCAACAAAGGGAAAAATTCCAGAAACGCAATGCTTCTCCCCTGTAACACCCAATCAGCCAGCCATTCCTCAGTGCACCACCTGCCATTCTAAAGGATCCCAAAACCTGCTGCCCCAGCTGCATCAGTGTAAATTTGCACTTGCCAAACCATCTGGTCTTCTGCAAAATCCAGTGACACCCCATTGAAATCAGTCAAGAAAGTCAGCCATGTCCTCAAGTCAGCTCTGACCCCCATGGAAATCCGGACCCTGTCGTGTGGCAATACTGCCCCCGACATGACCATGCTGAGCCGTCTGCAGAATATCCGTCCAGCCCTCACCACCCTGCATGCGAAGTTCAGGAAACCCAGCAGTTGCTGCACCGCCCTCAAAGCGATCCGTTTTTCCCCAATTGCCCACAAGAGGCATGCCACCACCTTCGCGCCAGGCAGTCGAGCTATCCATCGTACAGAATCCAGCTCAATGCCCAGGAATGTCAGACTACAGCTAGGACCAGCTGTTTTCTCAGGTGCCAAGGGAGCCCCAAAACTCTGTGACATCTCCTGGAACTGTGACAGGGCCCTGCCACAAGCCCCAGAACGGGCCTTCACCCCCAAAAAAAAGAAAGTCATCTAGGTAGTGAGTACAGGTCCGGTGTCCGCTGATCTGTGTAAAGGCCCACTGCAAGAATGTGCTAAACATCTAGAACAACGCACAGGAGATCGCACACCCCATGGGCAAAACTTTGTCCACATAGATTGCCCCACGCAAACTGCATGCCCAGTAGAGGGAAATCCATGGGGTGTATCGGCAGGAGGCGGAACGCAGATTGTACATCACACTTCGGGCATTCCGCCCCCGGCCCACACACCCACACTAGGCGGATCGCATCATCCACAGAGGCATAGAGCACCCTCGAGTCTGCTTCAGCGATGAAATCATTCACAGACTGCCCTTCCGGCCACGAGAGGTGATGAATCAGGCAAAACTCACCATTTTCTTTCTTGGGCACCACTTCCAATGGGGAGATGATCAAATCGTCAACTGGCCAGTCGACAAACGGGCCCGCTATCCTACCCTCGTCCACCTCTTTCTGAAACTTGCCCGCCACCACTTCCGGCAATTCCTTGGCTAATTTCAAATTGTCCGCCTATCTCCGCTCCCTAGGTCCCTGATAGCCCACTCGAAAACCCTCTGTGAAACCCCACTGACTCTTCAAAGCCACCTCCCTGTTCGGGTAACACAAGAGCCACGGGACCATTGCCTCCACCTTAACTGGTGTAGGGGCCCTTCTGTCCAGTCTGTCCCCTTCCTTTCGCGTTTTGCCACTGCTCCAAAGGCGTGACCAAGGTAAAACACTGGGTTGCCGTCCCCCACACTTGGAGCACGCGTGCTTGAACTTGCATGGGTACCAGGAGCAATAACCTCTGTTATAGCTCCAACACACTCCTGTCGTACTGGTGCCTGGCTTAGCCGGTTGACCTGCGCTTCCCGTAGGGGCGGTAGACCCTCCCGCCCTACCATGGGCGGGCTGCAGCGGAAAGGACCGGTAAGTGACCGGCAGCCCACTGGCTGTGTGCGTGAATGCCGACAAGTGCGTCGACGCCATCCACTGCATCCACAACTCCTGATTGATCTCACCCCACGGCTTGTCAGGGTTCACACTAATCCGAGCCCAGAACTCCTCATCATAACTCAGCCAGGCAAACCCGCCAAATTGCAACTGGGCTTTTGGTATGATATCCATATACTTCAGTAAAGCTATGGCCCTGTCAAGGTGTTTCTCGCAGTAAATACTAGCATAAATGAGAAACGCTGATGTCCAGTTTTCCATATTAACCAGGACCCTAGGCCTTCGCGTCAGTTCCCATTCCTCCTCCTTAGATCCCTCCTTCGCCTGCACCTCCCTATGCAACAACTGAAACACGTCTACATATTTATGTTTCCATAATCTGCTCTTAATCTTCTCCGTTAGATGGGAGCCCAATGGCATCGCCAACCCCATATAAGGCAGTTTCTTCTGGTGTTTGTCCTCGCTCTTCTCACCCTTGTCCTCCTTACCCTCCATCTTGTCTGTCTGAACCCCTGTGGCAGACATGGTCTTGCCCACCCCTTCGGTCTCAGGGCCCCCACTGGAACCACCCTGAGGCCGCTCCCCCACATCCCGCACTGACCCATCACCCACACCCACTGACCTGCAGGCCTTCTTCCTACCCCCTTTAGGCCCTTCGTCCCATGCTGACCACCAAGCCCCCTCACCTGACAACACCGTCGGTGCCTCCCCGGACTGCCCTTTGGAATTGCTGACTCGGGAAGTGTCCGCCTTCGCTTTGTCCTTCTTGGCCTTGGCGACCTGCAAAACACCAAATCCACTGTTGATCTTCACACCCCTGTCCTGTCATCGTCATCCCTCACCTCCCTGTCCTCCAGCTCATCACTCTCCATACTATAATCCAATTCCAGCACAGGCTCGTCATCCACAGGCTTCCATCCTACCTCAAGCGCCGCTCTTTTCACACCCTTACTCGCCTTCACACTCTCACCTCTCCCCTTCCCCACACATGATGCCGTTGACCGCTCCCGCGCCGGAGGGAAGGCCGCCGCTGACCCCCCTACTGCTTCAAACCGGCATCCTGAGGCCGTCTTGCGCCCCGCCGTGCCGCCCACCCCTCTGCTGGCACCATCGGGCCTCAACGCCGTCTTGGCAGTCCCTGACTTAAGCTGAGACCCTACGCTGCTGCCTGCCCCCCTATCCCTATGCTTGGCCGCTCTCTCCCTCACCTCCTGTTCTGCCCACCTTTCTTCCTCGAGGTGGGCATGGGGGGCCCTTCTGCCTCATCCTCCCAAACCGCTCCTCCCCGAAGGGCCTCCAGTTCTGCCCAGCGCACCTCCGTCTCCTGAATCAGCAGCCTCCGCTCCCTGATCCTGTCCTCCACCTGCATGGCCTCCCACCTGGGCAATAGGAGGTAATGGGGGGGGGGGCAGAAGCCCTGGGGCCCCACACCCTGCATGTGCGCCCACGGGACCACCCCACCGGTAGGAAAGGGGGCCCACCAACCCCACCAACCACCCTGGACAATACAACCGCACTCCCCACCAAAGCGGGGGTGCTAGCTGGAGACCCCTACGATAAATCTAGAGGAGCGTCCTCCTGGAGGTCCTGTGTCTCCTCCACCACACCGCTCGCCGCCAAATCATCTGCCTGTAACCGGCCACCAGGGGACACCATGATCGTCCCCCCTCCCCCTTCCCAACTGCCGAGTCATGTACTTCGAACACTGGCTCCCTGCCACTTGGAAGCCCCGCATTCTCCCCCACCCTTGCAGCCGGGGGCCCAGACCTTGCCTGACACTCACAAAAGAGGCCCTGATCCGCCTCCGCTCACACGTGTCTAAACGCGAAGGCAGGCTCTTGCGCCTGCCCCCGCGTGCCGACTCCAATTTGGCCGTACCTTTCCCCCTACCTAACGCACTTCTCCGGGGCGGTGGTGGCTCCTCCATACATGCCACCACCACCGATACGCCCGGAGGCCGCCCACGGGGCCTGGGAGAGCCCCACCCACGCCTCTGCCAGAACGCCGGTCCGGAAGAGATCCTCCCTGCCAGCGCACCACAGCACCCTCAGCACCTCCCTCACCTGCTCATGGGAGACGTCCGACATTCCGTGAGCCACCCGCACTGACGCTCGCACTCCGCCTGCAGCACTACCGACCAGTGGGTACCGACACCAACACCACCGCAACCGTTGCCCTACCGCTAACTGGCCTACACTTCTACGCTAACCCTCTGCTAACCTATTTCCATCCGATGATGCCAGAATGCAGGAAGAGGAAGTTGCCTTCCTCCCCTGCATTCTTATACCCACCCCCTTGACCCTATCCCGGTCCTCCCCTGTGCGAAAGACCCCGGGGAAAGACTAGTCTGCGACTTTGCCCACCATATGCAACCCTGGCTCTCCTGAAGCATTTTTTTATTTTGCTGTGTGGATACCCAGTCTCACAGCTGGTGCAGCGCTTCCTTGTGGAAGCTTTTGAATTTTTATGCTTCTGTCAGTGTTTGGGAAAATTCTTGGAGAAGGTGTCTCTTCCACTACACAGTTCCTTCAAATATGTTTTCGAACAAGGAAGCACGCAGCTTTCCATAATTTACTAATGTTAGCTAACCTTAATGTTTGAGTAAATTATTACTGCAAGATGGCATTTGCTTGCTGAAATTGGATTTATCTAAAGAGTTCCTGTCTTAGACTTTGACGTTCTTGGACATTAGTAAGCACTAAAATGCAATCCAAAGGATCTAACTTAATTCACTGCTGTAAAGACATCCTAATATTTACCCACTGTTTACTAATGTGTTTCTATTCACGTGCTGGTGTTGCAGTTCATAAATGAACACTCTAATAGATGTGTGATTAATTTGGTCTTGATGCGTTAATGCCCAACACGTTGGAGGAGCCTCTTTAGTTAACAGCCCTTTTATGTCATGGGCAAAAACCACATTTGGAGGCACCACAGACGTGCCGTTCAAGCAGGTGCACCTGTCTGCGAAGAAGTATTTTCCGCCCTCAGCAAGGGCTTACAGAGAGAATTAAAACCGGAACCAGAGATAGCATTGTTTGGGTTTGTAAGGCAGAGTTTCAAAGCCCCAATCTCCCAAGGGGGGAAAGATTTTATAGCGATTTCCGCTTTAGTAGCACGGTCCTTGATCCTTCAGAATTGAAGGACAATCAAAGCTCCAACCTATCTAAATTGGTATACCAAAATGCTACGTATTAAAACCTTTGAGGAAGTATATGCAAAAAGGGCAGGAGCTATTAAGAAATTCTGGGGAGTTTGGAAACTAATGGATGAAATAAAGAAGTAAAATATATAGTATTTTAGACTGAAACAGGACTGAAACATGATAGCTAACTCTTGGTAGATAAGTTATATCAATTGTATAAGGCATAAAGGATTTCAAAAATGTTTTTGAAAGAAGTTTTATTTTTTGTAAATGGGATCGGCGCAGGAGTTGCGCCTGTTTGAGATGAAGATGTGGGAAATGTATGATTTCAGCAATTAGTTAAGAAGAAGCTTTTAATTAATAATTGCATGTACTTTGAATGATTTCTTGCTTGTTTATAATTCTGCTCAACAATAAAAAAAAATAAAAAAGTAGGTGCACCTGTGTGACATAACATCCCTCCTCTGTATCAGAGAATGACATAGTATAACACACAGTATCATTTACCCCAAACATACATTAGCAAAGTGGCCATCTGGCACCCTCCACACAACACTTGATAAACAAAGTCTTAATTTTTTCTGGGGGGGGGGCACTGGGTTGGCTCCTCGATTATACATAGCCTGGCTAGAAAAGCTAGGAGTCACAGACATACAGGGGAGTGGCATAGCACAAACCATTAATGAGTCATCCAGATCAATGGATTATTGCCTCTCAGCAGTGGTTGCATTATGAGATAAGCCAGATTCACAAGTTGTGCTTCTGAAATTCTCAGGGGCCACTGAGTGTCAGGATTTCAATAAAAGACGTGCACCGATGTCAACCCCAAACTTTCCTAATTAATCTCAGTCATGCTGGAGAAACATAGTTGCCACTAAAGACCTCAATGGAGAAAATGGGAAAGAGGAGAGGGAGAAATCCTGGCATGGACTGGTTCTCACAGAGTGGAAGTTTGGCTGCAGCAAGATACTTTATCAATTGCTGGAGACTGAATTACACCTTTGTGTTAATCAGAGAGTATACGATTAGAATTAAAATATATGTATTTCATGTGGTTATATGATTGAAGGTACAATCAACAAGTGTGGCTTACCCGCCATTCACCCACTGGAGCAATACCTATCCCTAAAGATGAACAGTACCCACCCTCCTCGAACTCAGAGAAGCTGAAGACACTAGCCTTACAGCAAACTGTTATTCATGCAGGGAAGGAAGCTGAACAGGTTTTGCAGAATAAATTATAGGAGAACATCCTGGCACTAAGGAAGCCAAAATAAAGAGTAAAATAACAAAGGCAGACAGCACACAAGGCCTGGCGTGAACTAGGTAGCAAAAGCGCAGACCCTTGACAGTCGCCAAGCAAAGTCTTAGCGTCTGACTATCGATTAAAGATGACCACTATTATTAATACCCTAGAAGTGAAATAGCTTACCCAAAAAGTCATACATCAAGCATTCACCAAAACACTAGACTGCTGTTTGCTATTATCTCATGTGCCATGTTCTTTCCCTCCATAAGCTACTTGTGCGGTGTCAGGAAGCCTAAAGGTCTGCCCTACCTCTCCTAGGGCCATACTGTACATGTGCTTTTCCTGATAGCAATGCAATTGAACTGCTACCCTTCTAAACACTTTAAAACCTTAATCTGATCAGGAGAGTTGTGTCCTTCTTTATGAAGTTCACCTTTCAATTGAAACTACCAATACCCTTGAAATTTCTTGAAATAGAATGCATTCTTTGACAGAGTGTCTTCATCTCTGCAGACTATGAGTGGGGTACCTTTGATATTAGATACTATCCATAACCAGGGGTTCTTAATGAAGTCTGAATTGGTTCCAGGAGTTCTTTTCTTCACTAACACCTGGTCTACAATATTGATGTATGACACTCAAGGTCATGACTCACACTAACATGCTTATTGTTGTTCTGCCATCTTCACAAAGTAGCTTTGTCATTGGATCAGAGATCAGGTAGGCTTCTAGAGAGCATTGTAGTTGTTCTTGCACAACAGTTTTCGATGAGCCCAGGCGGTTGCTTGATTGGCGATCTGAAGGCAGTCAGCGTTTGTGGTAGATGTCTGCATGTTGAAAATTGATATAGTTAAGGGTGTGAGCATTTCACTACCAAACAAACATATTCGTCTGTCTCTCCTACAACCCCAGTCTTTATATTGAGTACAAGTCTAGGGTGACAGGACAGGTAGTCTGCCAGATTCTAATTAGATATTTGTGAAGAAGGATTTGTGAAGTTGTAGAATCCACTTTTGAATCTATGAAGGTGGTCTGGATGATGTTAATTTGCATCAAGATATTAGTTGTTTGCAGTCATCACATGCATGAAAGATATGCCCACACACAAGTGGATTTACTGGCAGTCTCAGTAAAAGGTGATAGATTTCCTCTTCATCTGAGAATTTCTCTGAGAGATGACCTACTATGTAGGCATGTGTACACTTCTTGCGTAGGCAAGTGTAGCCCATTCTCCATAACTGTTTCTGTAGAAGACCACGCCATAACCTGGTGGGGCTGGCATAAACCGACAACTCTGTCTTTGTTGCGGTGTCAAAGTACTGGACTGAGGTGTTTGCTGACAGAGTATCTTTTGTAACTTCAAAAGCTTGCTGTTGGGGACTAGTTTTTTCACACGCAGATGTGTTTGTAAGGTGGTACTTCATAAGTTTAGTGAGTGATGTGTGATTGTCAGTGATCCTGCTACAGTAAGTGACTGTACATAGGAAAATGTGCACTTTGGATACAGATGATGGGACACAGGTGATTTGATATTTTGCACCTTGGAGGAGTCAGTTGTCTCCTTTCATGCTGACAATCTGTGGCCAAAAAAATCTAAGCTGGTTTTCAGGAACTCACACCTATTCCTCTTGAGGGTAAGGCCGTTGCCTTACAACTGTTTGAGCACAGCTCTTAAAAGTGTGTTCATCCTCAATAATTTTTACAGGGAACAAAATGGTATCACTGATATTGAGCCCTCTATTGAACCAGAAAAGGATCTAACTAATGCAGTTCTGTGACGGATCAGCAGTGCTAGAGATGCTAAGATTCAGCTTCTTGTATCTTTGAAGCCCTCAATGCGTCAAGAAAGTGGCAATGTATCTTAACTTCTGGCGAAGCTCCAGTTTGGAAAAACCGCATGCTCCATTGACTTCAGCAATCAGGTAACCAGTGGTGCCTGTGATGTCTTTTTCAGGATCGATAACAGTGTGTTGGAAGGTGCATGCTTATGCAGATGTGGACTTCATCTAGTTATTTTGTTTTTGTGGAAACTGCAATTGGTGAGCTCTCAAACTTTTTGATGATGCCGGACTGTTCAAGCTCTAAAGTCATGTCTTTACTTTGGGTAACAAGTGGAATGCAACATATTTGTGACAAGGTAACAGGTTGCAATGTGTGGTTGATGTGTAGGTGCACCATATTATCTTTAAGGTATCCTATGCCTTTGAACAGTGCTAATAAATCCTTGAAAATGTTGTTTGGTTTTCATGTGCTGGCCGTCAGTGCAAACTGTAGGAGCCAAAGTTTCCTTACAGTGTGACAATAGAGATGAGTCCCAGACCCTAATTTAGTTACAGATAACTTAATGTGTACAAAGAATCTTTGTGTGCTACCTGAGCTACAAAGACCCCACAGAGTGGTAGGGGTGCTGCATTGCCATGAGAAAACAATTTAAATTGACTGTGACTGTGACATTGCAGTGATGGATGCTTCTATGTCGATAGGAACAGTGATATTGGTTACCTATGAGCACTTCGCAATTTACCCTATTTCATCAGTTGTTTCTGTATATTTCTATTGATTGGTAAACTCTTTCTTATTGGTTCATCTTCCCACGTGTTGAGCACTTAAGCCCATGTTGATGTCACCCGTCTGAATGAAACTAGATGCCGACACAGTGACTGCATGTATATCTCTTAGTGAAAAGTTTGGATGGTCAGGTATCATTGATTTGGTGACTCTGTTCTGTTTTATGGTGAACACTCACTATGAGAGGTCCTAGAGCTTGCCAACTTGAGAGAGTGGCCTACTATGAGGATGCTGGGCTGGGCTGGGAGATCGCTTGCTACCTAAAGATGAGACATCTCAATATTGTGAAATCACATCTTGAACGATCTGCATCTTCTTTTTCATCATGTAAGGTGTGCATGTTTTCCAGTTGCTAGATCTTTTAGGTATGCTTGAAAGTTATTGATAGGCAAGAAGCGTTCATTATTGGTGTTAGCCATTGGTGCATATTTTTTATTCCGAGCAGCTATTGTGTATTGTTTGTCAAGGCACATGGTAAATTAGACGTTGTCAGCCACACGCTTGAAGGAGCACTGGCTTGTTTTCAAGCTTTGTGGCTGTGAACTACATTTCTAAATGCACTATTCACAGATATGACTTAGGAGCATGCGAAGATGATATGTCATCGACTTCAAGTTGGCCAATTGCCGAGATGCCAAACATAGTTGTGAGGTTGTATCTGACAGCCTGTACCTATTAGGCTATGTGTCCATTTTTTATAGACTGATAAGAAAAGCCAGTATGGGTATCTCAGGCTGTTGCTAAGTCTGTGTGTATCACTTCCTCTTCAGCAGACCAAGCCTATTTCTAATAACTTTTAACTCAAGAGCATCTACGACAACTTCGACAAAGACAACCAACACACTGAACCCTCACCAACCACCCCCGACACCCTGAAGCCATCGATCGACAACTGGACAACCCTCGCCACCAAAGACACACTTAAGACGATTAAGTCAATCCACTCTGGAGCCCCCACGAACCCCTGCCCCCACCACATTTTCAACAGAGCCGCCGACACCATCGCACCCATGCTCTGCCACACCATCAACCGCTCCCTGGCAACCGCCTCATTCCCTGATGACTGGAAACATGCTGAGATCAACCCCCTCCTGAAGAAACCCTCGGCGGACCCCACCGACCTCAAAAACTACAGACCCATCTCCTTGCTCCCGTTCCCAGCGAAAGTCATCGAGAAAGCCATCAACAGCCAACTCACCACATTCATCGAAGAGCACAACTTCCTCGACTCCTCCCAATCCGGCTTCAGAAAAAACCACAGTACGGAAACCGCCCTCCTCGCCGCAACAGACGACATCTGTACCTTACTGGACAAAGGAGAAACAGCAGCCCTCATCCTCCTCGACTTCTCAGCGGCGTTCGACACAGTCTCTCACCACACCCTAATACGCAGACTCCACAATGCAGGGATCCAAGACAAGGCCCTCGACTGGATCCGATCCGCTCCTTCCTCTCTGGCAGAACGCAGCTGGTCAGACTCCCCCCTTTCCTCTCAGACCCTACACCTACCACCTGCAGAGTCCCCCAGGGGTCCTCCCTCAGCCCTATGCTCTTCAACATCTACATGGCTCCGCTCGCCTCCATCGTCAGAACCTATGGACTCAACATTGTGTCATACACAGACGACACCCAACTCATCCTCTCCCTATCCAACGTACCCAACACCGCCAGACACAACTTTCAAGAAGGCATGGAAGCCGTAGCTAAATGGATGAAAAACAGCTGCCTACAACTAAACACCAACAAAACAGAAGTACTCATCATGGGCCCAAAACCAAATGCCTGGAGTGACACCTGGTGGCCCCCTGCCCTCGGAAGCCCGCCTACCCCCACGGACCACGCACGCAACCTGGGAATCATCCTGGACTCAGAGCTCAAAATGGACCGCCAGATCAACTCCGTCTCGTCCTCCTGCTTCCACACCCTCCGTCTCCTACGTAAGACCTTCAAATGGATCCCCCTCGAACACAGAAAGACCGTCACTCACGCCCTGGTCACCAGCAGGCTCAAACTACTGCAATGCACTCTATGCCGGAATAAACAAAAACCTCACCCGCAAGCTACAGAACATCCAAAACGCCGCAGCAAGATTGGTCCTCAACCTGCCAAGACACTGCCACATCTCCCAGCACCTGCGAACACTCCACTGGCTCCCCATCGAAGCTAGAGTCACCTTCAAGATGCTAACCCATGCTCACAAGGCCCTCCACGACACTGGACCAGCATACCTGAACAGCCGACTCAAATTCCATGCACCCAAAAGGACCCTACGATCAGCCCAGCTCTCCCATGCAGTGGTCCCCCGCACCAGAAAGACCTGATCGGGAGGCCGCTCATTCTCCTTCCTCGCAGCCAGAGCCTAGAACGACCTTCCGCTCCACCTCAGACAGATAACATCGCTCCCCATCTTCGCAAGCAACCTCAAAACATGGCTCTTCGACAGACCCCCTCCTTGATGGACTGGAACCTGTGAACTCCCCCACACCCCCAGCGCCTTGAGACCCTTACGGGTGAGTAGTCGCGCTTAACAAACACCTGATTTGATTTGATTTGATTTGATTTTTGATTTGATTTGATTTGATTTGATTTGATTTGATTTGATTTGATTTGATTATGTTATGTTAATGCTGAGATGCCGCCAAGAAATTTAACAGATTGAGATGCCCATAGGAAATTGACTAGCTGGTATAAGGCTGTTGCTAACATGCACCCTACCTAATTAAATGCAGTAACAATTGAAGCCTTGGTTATACTACAAATTCAGTCATTCAACTGTCTGTAAAAGAAGGCAACTCAGTGTTGTGAGATAAACACACACCAATATGATATTTTAATGATGGCCCTAAATTGAACCGAAGACTCAATCTTCACCAGGACAATTTCATAGCTGGTGACTTTGCTCAACAATACCTTTTTTTGAGTGTGGCCATAGTACATTTGTCCAAATATTTTGCAGAAAATGTCCAGGTTTTACTGACAGCTTTGTACAGAGATGATTAAACAATTTTGGGTCTCATTAGGACATTGTTGGATCGAACTGATGGCCTGTCGGTTGCATTGCGACCGACTTCCAGCTGTGCAGTCCGACGGCTGTATTAAGATGCGGCAGTCGAGGCAGGGGGTAGAGGGACTGACCGCTGCTTTTCCGATGGGCTCAAGGATCCCATCGGGCAGTGGTCGGAGTGTAATCCCTACAGTAAGGGCGGTGCCTGCTCAGACATCGCGGTAGGGATTCTGATGTCCCTTTCCAACAGCCTGTCTATGGTGGTTTGGCAGCCATAGAAAGGCTGTCAAAAGGGACTTTGGGGGCCCCTAGCAGGGCCCCCATCCCGCCTGGGCCTTCGCTAAGAGGCCCGGGTGGCACCTGTGGTGTCCCCCTAAACATCCATGCATCGTGTGGCAGGCACTGCATGGATGTTTAAAAAGTGTATGTTTCTTATTGCTGTTTGCGCTGCAGCCTGCAGCACAAGCCACAGTAGGAAGCTTACACTTTCCGACCGCTGTGAAGGTAGTTGCATCCTACTCTGGAAAGTGGGACCTCCTACTCGGGCTGTGCTGTTTCCGACACGATGCCGGTCCAACGCTCGTCCGACTGGCATCATAATCGGGCCCTAAATAGTTAAGAGTCAGGAACAGGTATTGACTACAAAAATATTGGGCAGAAAAAATATCATTGCTAAAATATCATGTACACTAATATGAACTTTTTAAACAACTGATAAAGAATGCATTTGTATTGAAAAAAATGCCATTCAAAATATTAACAATTTAATAATATCTAAGACAAAAAACAGATATCAGAAGTATCAAAAATATTGATAACATATACATCATAAATATATATATATATATATACATATATATATATATATATATACCAAAAATGCACTTTTAAACATTTATGAAACATGAATTAACATTTACGAAATAAGGAATACCTAAAAAAATCAAAACCTAACCAGCAAATAAATCACATTCAAAACTATAATAGCTAACAAATTTAAAAGCACTACAATTATAAATGTGCAAAAATAGAAGATACAGACAGCAATCAATGTTCCTGCACAAACCCCAGAGAGCAGAGAAACCTGCTATTCTTCCAGACAGTAGAAATTACATGCTAAGTCCACTTTTTCTTATTCAACAAAAGATAGGTATGTAAATGTAAAACCTAACAAGAATTTATTTCATACACTTTTTTTTTTTTTTTTTTTTGAAAACCTTTATTGACAGTCCAATAAGAACAAGTATGGGCCTACAACCCCCCAGGGCCGGCCGCTAAGCAATCAGCACAATAACGACAAGTACAAACACAGGCAGCACTTCGGGGAGCAAAATCGTACTACTAATACTGTGAACAGCGTAAGTAGGGCACCAGGAGAAAAAGGTTTTCATTTTATGATGAGACAAGGCAGAAGGATCAGGTGACAAGCAATTTTAAAAACAACGATCACGAATCTGGAGAGTAATGAACGTTAGCTATTTACAGCAATCTATTAGGTCCATGGCGCAAACACAAGAACATCAGGATGGGGAAGAACATAATATACAGTTGCGCCCGCAATCCCCGGCCAGAACTCCCCAAGAACACCCCGGAAGTTGTGAACACATGAAGCGACAACGAGACATAGCAAAAAGGGGGGTGTATCACGCTGATCCCAGAAAAAGAAAAAACAAAAAGAATCAGAGAAGAAAAAGGAGGCCATGGAAAAAGAGATGAAAGGATACAGAATCCCCTCCCCCAACCCCCCACCCTGCACCTCTGCAGATGAGTACGGCCCCCCCCCAGCAGTGTGCCTGTCGCCCTAGAACCAGACCCGAAATATAGAGAGTAGGGAAAAAGAAGTAGGAAAGGACCCCCACCAGGCGGGGGGGTAGAGAAGGTATTTATAAACTGGAGGAGGGCCTTCATAACAGACCCCCGGCGTTCTCCCTCCCGCACGGTAAGGTTCCCCTAAAGTGAACAAGGAACGGCACAAAGACAATTTACTCAAACCACGATGGGGAGCATTGTGCACCTATTGTGCCAGTAGCCATATCAGGAGAGCACGCCACCCCTAAGCCCGCCCGTCCACTAGGCGACCACCCCCGAGGGGCCAGCCTTATCCCTGACCACTCTTTGGAATTCTGCCCATGCCAACCCCTCGACCCAGCACCATACCCAATGTTCCTAGGCAGAGAAATGTCCAACAACGACAGGGAGGCGACGCACACAGGTGGGATGGACGTCTCCGAGCATCAACACAGTCCGCCGCATGAAGAAACAGGCTTCCCAGTGCTGCCCTAGGATCTGCACTGCATGCAAGGTTCAGGGAGGCAGAAGCAGCCAAAGCAGACATTAGTTGCTGGAGTTGTCCCTGGGTCGTAGGAGGGCATGTACGGGATGAGGCCACCACATCACACTCAGGTCCAACGCCTCCGGGACAGATCAGGCCCTCAGAAGGTCGAACACACTGTAGCATACTGGCCGGGGCGTCCAGTTGTGTACTAACCTCAGGGGTGGCCGCCACAGCGTCCTCCTGCACGCAGTGTGGGTAGTCTCTGTGTTCGTGCGGACAGGCGGGCCGCCACTGCCCCAACTCCGACGCCACACCATCGAGCTTACTCCCCAAGATCACGAGACCATGAACCAAGGAGGAGTGAAGAGTACCAAGAGCCTCGAGGAGGTCGCCGTACCCCAGCTCAGCTCTTTGCGATCTCGCCGCCATACTCCCAGAAGTCGTACGCTCACAGGCCCGCTGCTGCCCAGCGGACAGGGTGGTAGGCTTCATCGCCCAAAGATGGCCGCCAAGTATGCCCGACCCTCACCGGGGCCGGGACAAGCGTCGCGACGGCCACGTCGCGGGTGACCGGGTTCCGGGGGCAGGGAAAAGAACTATCCGTGGTCACGGGCAACAGTCGTCCCCACCACGGACCAGCTCCCGTAGAAATCCAGGGGCGGCCCGCAGCGATCGGGGCAGGATACGGACGGCGGCCGGGCAGCACACCAGCAAGGCAGGGGCAGCCACCGGAGGATCTACGAATTGCACCCCCAGTCATGCACTCGGTCCGCTACGCTGGGCAGTAGAAGTGACCATGCCGAAATGTAGGCCGAGTTTGGCACCGCTCCGGTGGGCCGACTCCACCCAGTCACCACTGGCCGCTGTTGTCGCACTGCCACCCGGCCACCGCGTCCACTCGATGTCCCGGCTCCAGGGCCGCACAGGCCGCAAAGTTCAGATGCAGTTTTCTCCGGTGATACCGCAGCTAGAAACCTCGGAGTCACACAGCCGGGAGCCCCTCTCTTTCAGAAACACGACCACGTAGCACAGGTTGAGGATCTCAGGCAGGATATCCGTGCGGGATGCGGAGGTTCACGGAGCCGGGAGTCTACGCTGCCGTCCCGGTCGCCATCTTGGCTCCTCCTCCCTATTTCATACACTTAATTATATATATATTCTATATTTCATATATTCCTTCTATAGAAAACTAATGAAAAAAACTTCAGAAAACCTCAAATCCAAAAGAAGGAATATTGTAACTGAAGATTGCAATGCTTAAAAGCGAGCAAAAGTAACAACAATTAAGTTTAAGAATGACATGAAATGGAAAACTATGCAATAATTAAAATATAACGTTGACCACTTTATATCTACTCAGCCCAGCTTTACCATCTTGTTGGAAATATATTCTTTTGTGTGGTGTAACTCCAGAATTTTCGTCTTGACTGCTTTGCAACTTTGAGAACTTTACTCCTGCTTACCAGCAGTAAAGTGACTGTGCTCCCCCCTTCACCATGATGAAATTGGCATGCCCCTGATTGACACATTTAACTTACCATTATGCCCCTAGTACATTCTACCTAAAGTATACTCAGTGCCTATATGTGAAAGGTCACCAGTGGGCTGCAGCACTTATTGTGCCATCCTCTATAGTGGCAGTGTAATCATGACTGAAGGCCTGCCACCGGTTTCCTGGCTGGGCAGGCTTAAACAGCAAATTTGACTTGTCAAAAAAAAAACTTTTTGACAGCTCTAAATCATCTGTTTAAATATGAATTACTCACCCCTAAGTAGGCCTTATTGCCCAATAAGGCTGGGTGCATTTTATATTACAGTAAAACATGTACAAGTTTAATGTTAAACATGTCCTTACAGTGAAACTGTTGGAAAAGTTATATTCCCTGTAGTAGGGTAAGCTCTTCCATAGGAAAGCATTAGAATACAATATTAATTTTGTTATTGCTATCTCCGCTTAGGAAACAGCTACAGAGTGATTCATTCTTGTACTTTTTGAAATATTTTTTGCAAACCCAATTCATTGGTAAAGTCTGATTTTTAATAATATTTGAACATAGGGACTTTTCAAAAGTTGCTTATTACCACCCTAAAGCCTTTAGAAGTCCTTTTGCATGAGCTTTCAACTGGCCCTCAAGAGCTGAAGAGGTGTGAACTTGCTTCCACATCTGAGACAAACTCAGGGTGCATTCTGTTATTCTGACAGGCTGACCATCTGGGTTGTGCAAAGGAACTTAAATAACTTCAAAGGGGCCATCCCTGACACATGCAGATGTAGCTAACACCTTGGCTGCTCCTTCCCAAGTCCCCATATCAAGACAGGTACTAGGCCCAGTGGAAAAGGAGCTGTCCTTGACCCGTTTTGAGTGATCACATAGGAGGTTATGCTCACTTCTCCGCCCTCAACTCTAGGGTGTGCACTGGAGCTCTGCACAGGGAAAGAATGTTTCTGCCATGTTGGTTTTGGGTAGAGAGGTGCACTGTGGAATTGTTTACTGTAAAACACACAGGAAGTGCAGCAAAAGTGGGTAGGGTCACCCCTGGTAACCTTTAACCAATTGGTTAGGGAGTGGCCAAGAGTTTTCTACCAACCACAGTCTGGCACTCGGCATAAATGTGGCACAGACAGTACCCTCCTCATATCAATTCTGGACCTGTGGAAGAACAGAAGAGGACTGGACCTGCTGTCTGTGTCCTGAGAAGAGCCCTGAAGTCTGGAAGTGCTCTCCTTCTTGTACCCATGACAAAGAAGGGAACTCTAAGGGTCATATCGCTGAGTTCTTGTTTGGAATGGAATAAAGGGATACAACAAGCCTTTTTCTGCAATCCCAGATGACTAATACCAGCTGGACCTGACTAAGACCCTACTGCTGGCCTGTTTTGGAGTTAATTATGACTCTTAAGTGCTGTTCCCAATGTTCCAGACCCTTGGCTGTTGTCAAAAGTATACTCCTACTAACAAATACTGCAACCTGGGACTTTGAAACTTTTTGGCAACTTTTTCCATTGAGAACCTGCAGAGGACCGGGAACAACCTGCCAAGAATATCTGGCGAAGGTGTGTTGCTGCTCGGCCAATGATTCAGGTTGCTCCTGCTATGTTCTTCTCTACAGCATTAAATCTGATTCATCCTGACCTCGTGGACAAGGTATCTTGCCTTATGAAGCACTTTTCAGCTACAGCCTGTAGCCTTGCCTCTCTGGAAGGATCCGAGCTCCAAAAAGGTAGAAATCTTCATCAGAGGACGGCTTCAAAAGTATTCGGCAAGTGAGAGACCTCAATGGGTGAGAATTAAAATTTCTCGTACCCAGAGTTTTCCCCGCAAAAAGATAGCCGCTTCATGAGACCTCATCCAGCAACTATCCAATGATTTGAAGCCCTCTTTTACTTTAGCCTGCAACCTTGCCCCACTGCAGATTTTTTACTTCCATTTCAGAAACTAAACCCAAAGGAAAGTCTTCCAACTTGGTCGAATTTGGTTTCTGTATCTGACCCGCCTTTCATTGCAGTCAGCCTTTGCTTGCACCTAGGTGGCGGTCAAGCGCAACCAGAAGACTGTTGGTGATTAATGCTTTTTGCGCTATTTTAGACCTTAAACTTTAAAAATGAATAAGTCTAATTTGCCTTATTAGAATTTTGTTGTTTTGATGTCTGTTTATTTATTAAAATTCACTATATTTTCCTAAATTAGTTTGGGATTTTTCTGTGCTGTGTTTTGACTTTATTACTATTTTAGAATTGCATAAATACTTTACATATTGCCTGCTCTGTGACATAGCTTCTAGAGCAAGTTTCTCCCACGAGCAACTCATAAGCTACCTGTATGTAGCTCTCCTGTATGCATACCAGCCTAGTAAATAAGAAGCTTTTGCTTGGTTGAAATATTATTTATATTCCAAATTTGGGTGTGTATAATAGATAACAAAGTGTGTGTTTTCAGAACTCATAAACTGATATCTTGAGAAAAAAATGACAGAATTTCCAAAATATATTTGAAGCTTAATTGTAAGTGATAAATCATGTAGCACTGCAGACACTTATTACTAATAGCATTACCTTGGTGCCAGGCTCATTGCAGCAATGGTTGTTATGTATTCTTCACATAAAGGCATTCAAAATTGTAAATCTTTCACATTACTGCTGGTAACCCTACCTGATGCACTGAGGTGATAAATCTTAGTAATCTTGCATATGGTGGCCACTAATGTAATCTTATCTGATGTGGTCACTATTACAACACTAGTAATGTTGGTAGCTCAGGTTGATATTCATTGAAAATAAGTACGTCTTACTACTGGAAAAGTTGGAGACCCCTGCTCTAGGGGGTTGTGCACAAGTTAATTTAGTGAATTTTCTGTTTCACTCTGACAAACGTTGTGCTTAACAATTCAGCTAGGTACTCACCCCCCTTAATTAATACCCCAAATACTTACACAAAGTTGCAGTATAACTAGAAGTGTATCTTGTGAATTTAAATTGTCTTACTCTTAAATACTAGTAAAACCTTTACCTACGTGTGCGAAGATCTCCATCCCCTAAGTGGAGATATACACCCAAAAAAAGTACGACACGCAAATGAGGAGATCTTCGATCGTAGGTTCGTGATTTCCATTTTGTATCACATAAATATAGGACAATGTGAGTACCATTTAATATTCTCCCAACTGCCTTTTGTGAATTGACTGCACGGGGAAGACATTTTCTGCCATGTTGCGTTTTGTGAGTTGGGCCTATGATTTCTAACACCAACACTATTTACATCAACATGATTAACAAACTTAAAAACAATATATACAAATAAATACCAATTGTAGATATTCTGTTCCATGATACTTTGTCACACACAATGTATGGTCACAATATTTTGGTCCATCAATATATTTTGAAGTCGATATTCTGGTACCACACCATAAGGTACAGTACTCTGGATCATTATTTCTCTGCACCACAATATTATTAAAATGCCTATAAGAAAATTGAGCTCCAAATATTAGATGCTTACTCCAGTGTGATATGAACTGAGGATGCCCCTGCCCATTCAGCGCTGAAAGCAGTCTTTTGTCCTCCAGTGTTTGAGGTATTCTTTATAAGCCCTCGAATGCCAGGACTAAAAACGAATAATGGTAACAAATGAAGCAGATAAGGTATTTGCCATCTAATTTCTTTTTGTAACAACTTCTTTATTCATGTAACAGTCAAACATTACGTATTACCACACATTGTCAATGTACCCATAACATTTTCCAGTAAATCCATTGCAGTACATATAATAGCAAAAGAAGTAACTATCACTTCTTCCCCAACCCTTCGTTGCCCAACATCATTGTATTAAACAACATAGATAAACTAAACAAATCTCCAAACAACAACCAAAGAGTGCACAGCCCAAATGATGGTGTACCATAGAACATCACAATACAGCAAAAGATGTCCTGTCAAAACACTTCTGCTATATCACCCAGACTCAAAACCTCTAACTCCTCAGGCTTGTATACCCATGTATCGCTTGTAGCTGATTACCCCACGGTCTATCCACTGTTAATTTACTTTCTACTTTAATTCAGTTGCAGCCACCACAAAACAAAAGTGCAGGCATGGTGGCGGGGAATTTAGGAGAAAATTATCATTTTAAAAACATACCTTTCACTGCCGCTGCCTCCGATGCCGAAGTCTGCCTCTGTGCTCTGCCAGCATGCTATGAGAGCAGCGCCACGATTGGCCTGAGTGGCCTGGTCTGCCACTCAGACAGTGCCTGGGAGCCTGTAGCTGTTCTCCAACCAGCTGTATTGGAGAAATAGAAATGCGCATGTCTGTTTGGCCGGCCTCCGACGGCCAGCCAAACTGACATGCGCAATTCTAAGTTGCCACCAGTCCTCCCTGTCATGGCCCGGCCTCGACCTACATGTGTGCCTCAGCCAGAGACAGTTACAGAAAAATAAAATGATATTGTTTTATTATAATTTTATTTTTCGGTGACTGACTCTGACGAGTGGTGCGAAACTCCTCCGCCATTTCAGAGGAGCCACTCCTGCTTTCATTTGAAACCTTAAGTGTATTTTCAGAAGCTTTAAAATATGAAAATTAAGGGGTATTGGAGTTGTTTGCTCATGACAGATGTGTAGGCAGCATTCCCTGATAGAAACACCCTGTATCAGTAGAGAGTACATGACTGCTTGCGAACAAGCACAGTTATCTCTTTTTATGAGACAATACTTTCTCACTTGAGTCCTGTATGCGAAGGGAAAGCAGCAAACTAAAGTCAGAACTCTCTAGGTGCTCCACCAGCTAAAGCACCTGCATTGTGAATGTTCCGTCTATGACCATTCCCCTAAACCTGGGAATGTGACTGCCTGTGTGCAAAAACCTGTGTACAACAAAAATGTGCATGTGCACATATTTTTCTTTAATTTGCTCTACAAATTAGGTCGTTGAGAAATGTATGTCTTTTCATTTTCCAGCACATTTTGTTCATGCAAAATTAATCAAATGATTCGCCCAAAGTGATGACTCTCAATCGTTTCAGTAAGCCTAGTAGGGAAAATCCAGTGATTAAGGCAGAGAACTTTAGAACTCAACAAGAAATTATTCCTGAGCAAGCACCCCTTCATCCCTCGATAAATACAATGCAATCAAGATGTACAAAAAGCTCGCTTACAGAGCTATGACACATCACAAAATAGAATGCGTCAAAAATTATTGTTATTTTTATTCATTATAGATTATTGTATATCATGAGAAGAAATGTGTTCTCTTTAACGAGTAACTATAAAAATCTATCTAAACATGTAACCTATTGAAGAGACCATTTTTGGATCCTGTTATATATAGTGGTGCTCTTCCAGGAATGAATATAGTTTGACTGCTCTCCGAAGATTGGGATTAGTATATATTCCAGTCTCTGGGGCTGAGTATTTTAAGAGTTCTGCCCTGTGTCCTTGATGATTATTTTTCTGTGGTCAGTAGGGCGTTTTAGACAAAGAGATGTCTCCGGTAGACATGTAATGCAAAGTACAGACAACAATGTGTTCTGTGCCTTTTAGAAGAAAAGGGCTTGTGATAGAGTAGAGAATTTTTCATTCAGGACCTAAAGTACACTGATGTAGTTGCAAAATACTGGTTGCAATTTGTGAACAGTATTTTTGCTACCATTAAATTATTTTATGAACTGACTTATGTATTAATAGGTTGGTTCACAACATAAGGATTTGGAGTGGATCGCAATCTTGTCTACCTCAGTACTATTCCTGAGGTATGACTTGAATTGCAAATCAATCAAATTGAATGCTATCACATGGATAGTGACCTGCTGGGCCAATGCGCCACCTCGCACCTTATATTTCTTTTAGTGCAGCCCTTTTTCCTTAAAGGAAATGGTGCTGTGTTAAAAAAAAGGTTTATATACTTTTAGAAAGTTTACTTAATAGTTCCCAGTGGTCTCCTGGACCAGTGCCTACTCCCCAACAAACCTTTTTTTGCACACACTAGCTTCCTCTCCTCATATTTATTGAAATATTGCTTGTCTTTGAGCATCCACAGCACATTGCTGCATTGTAGCTAGGTTCACACTATATAAATACCATCTACATGTATGCATTCACAAAAGGGATGAGGACCCTTGGGTGCCCCCAGGGACCACTACCCCTTTGCGAATCATAGTGTTTGTGACTCTTTGTACATCTGCCCCTTAATCCTTACCCTCCAGTGAGAGAAAGTGGAGTACTCTTAATGAAGGTTTGATGTGAATGAGATTCTCCATTTGAGGTTCAGTCTTTCTGCCTAGTTTTGCACTTTGAGCAATTTGGCAATTTCTTTTTTTACTATATCTGTGTCGATCACAAACCATACACAAGCTACTGAGGATCTTCAGTTGCATATACAATGGTGAAGGTGGCAAGCAATTCTCTACCTAAGCAACTAAGCCCTGCAAAGATCTCTCCTTAGAGATCAAGACCAGCACTGGCCCACTTGTATCTAAGAAATCATTCACAGTCTTTCTCTTCTCTATAGCAACACTCATGTAAAAACACTTCATGATACAGAAATGTCCTTAGAAATCTTCTGATGCCCTCCTCCACTCGAAATGCTCTGTTTAGGCATTCCTCTGTCTTCTAATAAATAAGCCATGTTCAGTGAGCAACGAACGCCATGTCAGTGTTCGCTGCTCACTGTTAAACTTGCCTAGAGGTTTTATGTGTTGGTGTTCTTGTGTAGCTTGAGCCTAGCTAAATAGCATTTGGGGAGCTGAACATTGGCGGTACCCCAGAGATGCGATTCATGATTATTTTTAAGTAGCCATACTACAATGTGTAGAGACGTAGGGCCTGATTTGGATGTCGAGTGGAGAGGCTCTGACCAGCTGCCAGAGGCTGTCCGCCCGACATCCTGAGGTTTCCATCTGACCGCTGTATTTTGTATACGGCGATCAGAGAGAAAACCACAAGGGTATTCCTCTCCTCTTCCGATGTGGTCTGTGAGCCGTCGGATCAGGAGTGTAATAGTAATCCCCTCAATGATGGTGGAGCCAGGCTCGGCTCTGCTGTCGAGATTATGATGTTCGTTTCTGACAGCCAATCCATGTCTGCCTTTCCGACATGGATTGGTGGTCAGAAAGCGACTTTTGGGTCCCCTAGCAGGGCCAATATCCTGCCTGGCCCTCCACATATGGTCCCCCCTCATCATCCCTTCAATGTGTGGCGGGCACCTTGAGGTGCAGGGATGTTTACAAACCTTTTCAGCCCACAGCACAAGCTCCAATTGGAAAATGAATGTGTCCGACTGCACTATATGCAGTTGCATCAAAATTAGGGTGTTGGAACAGCCGACCTATGGTGTTACGTTCGCCCGATATCGTAATGAGGGCCGTAGTGTTCTCTGAAGAGGTGAGATGAATGCCCTGTTCTCACTTGAAGGAGGGACAGTTCTGATGAAGACACAAATGTTGTACCAGATCCTGGAAGGTGTTTATGGACAAAGCCTGTCTTCTGGTTTTCTCTTTTCTGCAGTTTTTCTTTTCTAATCTGGCAGGGCCCTGGCATCTTGTGTGACAATGTCCAGCGAAGGTAGGTAACTATTCAGCCACTTATGAGGGCTGCTAATTTTGCTGGTTTTGCATATGTAGTAGTTTGTCTTCAAGATAATGCAGGTTTGTAGGCATAGGGGACCATTGTGGTGTCAGGGAGGTTGCACTGTAGGTCATTCCCCATCCAAGTGCGGGAGTATTATGCCATAGACTGTTATTCTGAAACAAGTTTTAGGAACCACAGGTTTTACTTCTTTCAAGAAGGAGTTTGTACTAAGCTGTCTAGGTTTTCTTGGGGATGTGTTTTTGACCAAGAGTGTGGTTTTAAAGGTGAATCGCAGTGGTTTTTCATTGGTTATAAGATAGAGTGAAGCTGTCCGGGTTCAATTCAGAGGCCATGGTTTCTCTGATTGGCAGTTTGCTGCTAGTTAGTAGACAGCAGGAATTCTGCCTTAATCAAGTCGATTTTTAGATAGGCAAAACACAACCCGTCACTGAACGTTATAAGCACTAGAGGCTTTGCAATAGACCTGCCATCAGGATCATGTTGGAATGGTCCATGCGCAGTATTACAGAGGGTTCCTTGTAAGGGCTGCAGATGGGATAGGATGGAGCCCTGTGGTACTCTGCCGGTGGTGGGTTGTTTTTGAGATTTAATGGGTCCCATCTGGCTGAATTGGAGGTGGATTTGAAGTATGAGATGAATGATCCCAGGACGATACCAAAGCACTCCATACACTTTTTCAGTATGTGGATCAGAGCTTGGTGTCAGCTGTGTTGAAGTAGAGACAGAGCAGCATCAGAGGTCATTCTTATTGATCACCAGGAGATAATTGTCAAGTGTCTGATATATATCTGCTCTGTGCGGCAGCTTTGTCTGAAGGCAGATGGGTAGTCCTTGAGTATGCTGTTCTTGAAGAACTGGGTCGTAACATGCGCTTTACGAATGTTATAAATCTATACAATAAAATGATTTGTTGTTTTAGCCACAATGACCATGCACCATGACGAGTCGATGCGTTACCTTGAATTATAATGCCAGTGGATTCCGAAATGTTGGTTCTCACCGTTACATACTGAGCTGGAATAGAGAAGAATGTTTTGATATTCTCTGTTGTTCAGCCCATAGTGCCTAATTCCTTTTAATTTATTTTCAATCGATCAGTTCCTCTCTTTTCCAGGTGCAGAGACACATTTCTTGAGCCAAGTACATTGACTATGGGTAAAGACAACAATGAAACTGGTCAGATTCCTTTAAAGTCCTTAGCAAAATTCATTATTTTCAGTTTCCTTCCTCAAAACGCGCAAAAGATGACAAGAAGAGAAATGCATTCAAGGATTGCTTCCTCTAAGGCCAATGTTTCATTTAGAACACTGCACTTACTTTCTTAAGTGCAAGAGTAGCACATATTCAGTGAATGTAATTAATTAACGTAAATTGTGCCTGTTAAAACCATTGCCTTCCATGCAAAACGCGCCTGCATCAGGGCTGCGATGGGAGTGTCCTACTAAACTGCTTTGCAATACCAAATGCATTATCTGTCTAATTTTAGCCGCTAGTTGTTATTCCACTCCATTCACAGTCACAGCTGATGCTTGTCCTCCTCCACACACATGCCATCCTCGGATTATGTGGGCAATGTTCAGTGTGCTCCTGCCAAGATATGCAGAAAATAGTCCCTTGAATGTCATAAAATGAAGCTTTATTACTTTCTGTGGAGAGAAATGTGAAAATCTGATGTATCCTCTCTTGTTTTCAAGCCTCATACATGTCATGGGAAGGCCTTTGCCGGTCTTCACTGTTGGAGCTCCTCGTGTACTATACAAATACACATTTTCATGGAATCTGCTATCTATTGAGGGTTTTAGATATATGTTATATTTAAGATATCTCATAAAGATTTCCCAGAGAAGTGTACTTTGAATGTGGTATTGCATAGCTGCCAAGATTTCAGATTTTTTATGTGTTCCATTTTCATAATTTCAGTGTAATTATGAGTGACATTCAACGACGAGTGACAGTTTCTCGCGAGAAAAATCAAGCAATGAAGATGCGGGAAACACATCCATATCAGAAATTACACCCATTTGACCAACGAGAAAACTTTAGGAATACCTTAAAACTGCTGCAAAGCACTAGAAATGAAAGGGCACTAACCTAGTTCCCAGTTTACTTAGGCTCATGATCATGGCACACTAAAAGTAAAGTACTAGTCTGTAGCGAGCAGCACGTGACTGGACAGACAATAAACCAATCAAACACTGCTATCACCCTGACCAGCAAAGCTCACTAGTTTTCAGACTGCTTATGTAAGGCATTTTGGTGGTTTCAGTGTGTGTATAAGTGACATTCTACTGACAAACAAGTGACACTTTCTTGAAAGTAAATCAAAGCAGTAACAAGTATTTGTTGTGCTTGTCTGTGAATTTTTTATTATTATGTAAGGTAAAGACCCAGCTTCTGTAGTTAACCAATGAAAATCGTCAAGGCCAGGCAAATGGAAAACCTTGAAATACAAACATCTCCTCAGCGTGTCCCAGATGACAAATACATGAAGATATAACGAAGGCAAGCGTGGGATCCTGGGACCGGTTTCGGGGTATCATCGCTCATCAGCCAAGCTAACTTGAATCTAGTGGCACAACGAGCAAGGGACCTAGACTGGCTCATGAGGAGTGATACCCTGAAATTGGTCCCAGGATGCTTGCTTATGATCAGGGAGAACGTGGCTTGGCAGTTTGAACTGGACTGTTCCCATGAAGAACAGGGTCAAGACTGATTTGCATATGGCTGGGTCTAAACTGGGGTGAAATGGTGAGCAAAAGAATGATGCGTTGCCTGGCTGATGAGGAGTGACATCCCAAAACCAGTCCCAAGATGTTTGTTTCCAGTCCAGGGAGGACCTGGCTTGGCAGTTCATTCTGGACTGTTCCCATAAGGAGCAAGGTCAAGACTGATTTTCATATGGCTATGTCCAAGCTGGGGTGGCATGGTGAGCACAATAATATTGGATTTAACCCAGATCTCTTGACTGGGGTTGAACATTTGATTAATTCAGCATTCCATCAATCATATGCTTGCACAGCAACTTTGGATTAGTAGTAGATTACCATTTACACTCAAGTGAACTACAATTTAAAATCCTATTTAATAGAAAGTTGGCATTTTCTTGTCTCAACAATTTGTGTCTTCTGCCAGTGTCTTGTGTCACATGACTGGAAATGGTTTTGCTGTTGGGGTTTGTATACTGCCTCTAGACAGTAAGGTACAAATGGGGCTTACATGTGCCCAGGAAGGGCCATCCAGGCAGATTGACTGGGGAGGGTCTGTACACAGCCCCACTTACACTTCACAGGACTTTGTCTCCTGCACATACAAAGTCACCTCTCAGCTCATAGAGTTTGGAGCCTTGTTGAGGAAAAGAAAAACGCTCCAGTTTTGTGGGTGGGTCAGAGAATTTCCCCACATAAAAGCTGGCAGCAGGTATACTTTTTAGACCTCCATAGCACTCCTGTTCCTGTTGAAGATTCGGAAGAAGGACTGCCTTACTGCCAGTTGACACCCTTTCTGCTTTAGGGATTGCCTACTGACTAGGAAGAAAGATTGAACCTGCTTGTTTTCCCCCCAGGCTACACAGAGTGACTTCAAGGAGCTACAGGAGCACAACAAGCTTCAGAGGCCCTCATGCAACTGCCCAGCTGACCTGCTGCAAAGGGACCTGCAGATCTCCCTGAGCCCTGCTGCTAATCTCTGCTGGAGTGATTCCTGATCCCCAAGAGGTGCCCCATGTACTGGACCCCTAGCTGGCATCAGTGGAAGCTCCTCCTAGAAGCTCCTTGCAACTCAGATTGGGCCCTTGCGCACCGAGACTCTGCTGGCCATGACAGCTGCCAACTTAATGCTCCGACAATGACTGCGGCCACTGGCAAAGCAAGACATGCACTTCGTGCGACAGCAAAAACAGCCCGTGATGCCTGCCAACATGAAACTACAGCAACAACAGACAGTAACGCACCAACGAGCTGTTCCCCCTACAGCGAGAGTCATCCATGACTCCCGGATTGCACTTCACGCTACAGCGGCAGCCGTCTACTATGCTTATCCTCCTCTTCACAGCCTCCTCCACCGTGAACAGAAGTCTTTGCGCCAAACTGGAGAAGGTAACTTTTCAACTGGGCGAACCTGGTACCTGTATCTGAACCGCACTTCATTGCAGTCGGCCTGAACTTGTGACTTTTCCCCAATCTATCATGACCGGATGACCACGAGTGGCGGTTTGTGCTTTTAGTTGCTATTTTCACTAAAAGCCTTTTCTATTTTGATTTGGTATTTTCCGTGTTGTGTTTTCACTTTATTACTCTTTGTGTGCTGCATACATACTTTACACATTGCCTCTAAGTTAAGCCTGACTGCTGTGTGCCAAGTTACCAGAGGGTTAAGCACTGGTTAATTTAGTGTCTTTTGTGGTTCACCCTAACAGGGATTGTGGCTGTTTCCTGAGTGGGGCTTTCATCTACCACAATCAATAACCCAATTTTTAAAAGTGAGGCATTTTTAAGAGTATGCATGAATTGCTAACAATTCATGGTGATGTTTGTGGTGTGCTTTTCTGCATCAGTGTTTTTTTGGGTTTTCAGGTGTTTGATTTCAATATGTATGTTATGACTGATTGTTTGTAAGATTGAAGTATAAGGTGGACATATAATTTACTTCAAATCCTTTTATGTTGTCAGCAGACCAATTGTACACATTGTAGACTTTGGGTAAACACCTTGCTCATGATTCAATAGCCTGATTGGCCATCTAAATTCGTTACTCCTGATTCAGTAGCTCATCTCTGTAGTCTTTCGTTCGCCCTGCCAAATGAACATATTGGTATCCCTATGTGTTGCTTGGATGAATTTTACCCTTCTGATGTCAGGAACTTGCATTGTAGTCCATAAGGTAATTATTTTCTCACCATTCTTCTCTTCTTTTTCTCTCTGCTGCTTCATTTTCTACCCAGCTCTTTTTATGTTTTTGGTATAGTTTGAATGGATATCCTGTCAACTAGGTTTTTGTGCGATTTTGCATTTTAAAGAACTTGACCAAATTTGTATTCACTTCATTTCTCTTTTCGGTTCTTGAGATGATGTCCAGTATTCTGACAGCCATACATTGTTTGGATCAGCTCCTTTTTGAAGTTAATCTTTTGATGGTTTGTCTTGCTTTAGGTGTTCATATAATGCTCGATCCACCAGTTCCTTTTCGTGAATGTTGCTCTTTTCAATGCATATGTTGATGGGTTGTTTTAAACCATTTTCCATCCAGATGAAGACACATTGTGATTTTTCAGAGCTGCATTTGAAAAGTGTACTGGGGAATGCCTTTTTGAATGATTTTTCTCGAGTGCCTATCCAGTCTGATGCTGGATCAAGGCCACAGATCATCACCATAGACATGCAATGTTTTTGTACTTAATTTTTGAGACTTTTATATTTACGATGTAATATTGTCACCCTTTCTTCTCCTAAGCTACTTAATTGTTATTATTAATTATTCGGATTATATAGGGCAAAACTGTTGCAGGCTGATTGATACAAGTAATGAAATGCTATTCTATTTATAGAGTGCAACAGTTACCTAAAAGGTGTCCTAGTGCTTTGTGATTTTGAGAGCTCATAAAGGTATAGACAAGAGCAAAAGATTAGTTGGTGAGTACCCACGTTTTTGATAATATCTGGTACAGAAGAAGAGGGAGCTAAGGTTCTACGGTCCAAAAGAAGAGAACTCCATTTACAAGCTGCCAATGCTGAGAATGTTTGACTGGCAGATTTGCAACAGGGAATCCTAGGAATGATAAGTGGGCGGGCATCCGAAAAGCAGAGCAAACATGTATAGCAGTAGTGATGATAATATTTTTGCAACTAAATTAGGCTAAACTAATGGAAGGCATGAACGAACATACACATGGACTTAAAGGTGATTTGTTTGGTGACTAGGTAAGGTAGCTAATGCAACCTGGAAAGTGCAGAAGATGTGGAAGGTCGTTTAGGAAGCTGCAAGGTGAGCAGTTGAGTTTTAAATGAGTTGGTGAAAAATAAAGGCAGGACACTCCAAGAAAAGGGAGTTGCAACAGTATAGACAGCTTAAAAGTGTGAGCTAGCAAGAATGGTAGAATGTATGTGGAAGTTTCAGCAAAAGAAAGCAGATGGATGGGTAGTGATGCAGTTTAGCTCTGGAGGCCAAGGACCAGAATTTAGAATATGTGAATAGTTTTTAAAGACGATTAATATGATCTCTGCCTTATCAATGTTGAGTTTGAGTTAGTTTGTGACTCATCAAATCTGCAACTGAGATCATGCAATTTTGAAAGTTCTGATAGTTAGCTCCATCAAGAAAAAGCTAAATTTAGGTGTAATCATATAGTACAAGAAGTAACATCAAACCTGCTGATAAAGAGAGTGGACACAAAATTTAAAAAACAGGAACTCCTAATGAAAGTGCTTTAAATGTGAAGCTAAATGGGGCTAAATAGAGTACCGGAAATCTATTTGTTAAATAGGCCTAAACATATGCCAAGGATGATCCCTGCATTCTAGCTTCAGAAATTCATAGTAGCAAACGGTCATAGGAAACTGTATCGAATGCAGCAGATACGTATACTGGGACCGGGGGAGAAGCTCTACCCTGGTCCACAAGCATTCATAAATCATCAAGCACCATAACAAAAGAGAGGTCAGTGCTGTGTGATGGCTGACATCAAAGTGAGTTGTGATATGATTGACTTCAAGGAAATAAGAAAGCTATTTATTAATAGTTTTCCATGTAGCTTGATGGGAAAAAGGAGTTCAAAAGATAGGGGGAAATTTACTTATGGTAGAGGAGTTGACTGTTGTTCTTTTTTTAGAAAGGGGAATGACAATTGCCTGTTTCTAAGCCTCAGAACAGTGGGTGGGGTGATTGACTTGTTACAAATGGTTTGCGGGGCTTGAGCAATGATAATTGATCCAGCACATGTGATCTGAGGTTGGTAAGAGTCAAGTGGAGAGGCTGAGGAGACCAATAACAAAAGATCATTACTGTCATCAGAGATAAGTGGTGCAAATTTGTTGAGGGATTAGATAAAGTCAGTATTTCGTGATCCTTGTCATTGCTAAGGTACTGACTTGGGCTATTTTTACAGATTAAATTTATTTAATTGAAAAAGTAGTCTGTAGAGCACTTGTTTAGACAATGCAATAGCAGCTGTGCTGGGGCTGATAATGAGTTTATGATTTTGAAAAAGATTTACGGAAGAATTCCTAGGTGAAACAAATGTGTCTGCATAAAAATACACTTTAGCAGAATTGACCAAATTTGTATATTCTCTGAGAGCACTCATTATTATGCTCTTATATTCAGGGGCATAATCTTTCCTCCAGCTATGTGCCAATGTTGTGCAGTTGTGTTTCCATACTCTTAGAACTGTATTAAACCAAGGAGTGGTAGAGAGAATCTGATTAGAGGAGGGAGAAGAAATAGAAAGTGCAACATAAAGAGTTTTTTTTTCATTAAGTGGTTCCATGTTAAAACGTCTATATCTAAAAATGATGTGAAGAACAGCAAAGTAGAGGAAGCGACAGCATACTTGAAGAATTCCGGCAAGTGCTTGGATCGGATAGGTTTCTCTGTTTAAGCAATAGGGACACCTTGAACTGAAGTTGGAGAGTGAGATGGTTGAACAGAGAAATACACCAGGGTGTGGCCAGTATTTTTCTGTAGAAAGGTTTGATCGCAGTCTATATGACCTGAGGGGGAAACATAAAGGTCAAACAGTGTGCCCGATGTTGGGTGAGGACTTTGACAAATTGATACAGAATAAGGCTTTTGGAAATGTTGTTACTGGTTGGGAGGGGGGGGTCAAACCCTACTCAAGCAGGAACCAAAATCTCTGTTAGGATAAAACACAAGCAAACCTCAAATTAACCTGTATTTAACCTTCTGGTAGCTTGGCACAAAAGCAGTCGGGCTTAGAGGCAATGTCTAAAGTATTTATGCTTAGAAGTGTCGACGTGATCACGTTTCAGCCTTTTCTTCTTAGGCCTCCTCAGGACAGGGTTTATGCACTACTACACAACACAAAAACAACAACATTACTCCTACCCTCTCGTAGAGAGTAAGCTGGCTGAGATTCGTGACTGCCCGTAACACCAACAGTGACCAAACACCAGTGCCACAAAAACGAACAACTTATTGTGTACTAATAAGTTGTTAGTTGTTGCGGCACTGGTGTTTGGTCACTGTTGGTGTTACAGGCAGTCACATGTTGTCACGTGGTCACGTCAACACTTCTAAGGAGGAGTCATTGGAATTATAGTGATTTGTGGATTTGTAGGGTGTCACATTAGAACAAGGTATACTAGTTGACTAGCCTTAAGTGTGCCACTTAGACTACCTCTAAGTGGTCCGTCCAGAATTGTAAGGGGGACACTAGCGAGAATAATTTGTTAGGGTTACTGTGTTATGTACTTTTGTTTTTTATTTATGTACAGAATGTTGTGATATATGTCATTTCTGTGTTTACATCAGTGATTAGGTGCCATTGTTCATGTGCCTCATAAATATGTTTTCATACATTCATCAAGAATAATAATTGTGGAGAGGGTAATTAAATGTGCTCTACTCAAAAATTGTTTTGGTATTTGTTCCTTTATACCATTTTCTATTGTATAAAACTACATCCCATACCAAGGTATAAAAGGTTAATTTGGGTATACCCCCATTGAGTCTGACTGACTAAAGTATTTATGCAGCACCTTAAACAGTAATAAAGTGAAAACACAACACTAGAAAAAACCCACACCAATTTAGAAAAATAGAGTAAAATGTATTTAATTATTTTGCAGGAAAGTTACAAAAAATCAGTGCAACGGGAGATATGGAATTTTTAAGATTACAGGTAACTAAAGCACTTAAAAATACAAAGCACCACTTGCGGTTATCTGGTTATGCAAGACCTGGTAAAATTCACAAGTCCAGGCCAACTGCAATGGAGTGCGGGCAGGATACAGGGACCACGTTGGTCCTGCTGAAAGAGTTACCTTCTAAGTTCAGCATGAAGAATTCCATTTGCGGTGGAAAGGGCCGCGAGGAGCAGGGCAAACGTTGCAGATGATTGTCGATATAGCCCAAAGAGAAGGCCATAAATTGCGGATGGTTGTCGCTGTACTGCCAAGATACTGTCAGGTCATGGGTGATCGTGCTGGAGATTTGCCTTGATGGTTACTGCGAGCTGTAGCACAAAATGCAGATCATGAGATGCTGGGTATTGTTGGTGGTCGCTGTGGCGCCAAGAGTTGGGCCAGAGCTTCGCATTGGCAGGCATTGCAGACAGCAAGATCTTAGTGCGAACTGGTCCGTTCGCTTTCAAGAACACCTGATTCCTCTATTGTGTGTCTGTCTGGGAGGAATAAACAAAGTCCATCTGCCAAATACACCCAGTCATGTGAAAAAGGGACAGGCTGTAGGCATCAAGTAGGGCAAGAAAATGCCAACTTTCTAGAAGTGTAATTTTCAAAATTGCAACTTAAAATCTGAATGTACCAATAAAGAGGCATTTTAATTACAATGCCTCAGACACCAAACATGAAATGTTGACCTGCTTCCAATGAAAAATGAGCACTTATTAAATGTGATGAGGCAAGCTGATGTTATCACATGGGAGAGTTAGGCCTTTCAGCAGTGAAAACGAATGTAATGGTTTTTCACAGCCAAGTCATGTAAAAGTTAAAAGTATATGTCTATCCTGTGAAAAACACTGTGCCCTGCCCTATGGTCTGTTTAGGGCTTACCATAGGGGTGACATATTTATTAAAAAGGAAGGTTTAGGCCTGGCAAAAGCTTTATATTGCAAGGTGGAAATGGCATTTTATACTGCACATATAGGCTGCAGTGGCAGGCGTTAGACATTTTTAAAAGGCTTCTTAAATGGCTGGCACAATCAGTGATGCTGGCCCATCCATAGCCTTTTAATTTACACATCCTGTGTATCACATTAATAGGATTTTACAAGTAAATTAAACATGCCAAATGGGCTTAAGCCAATGTTACTATGTTTAAAGGATAGAGCGCACACTTTAGCACTGGTTAGCAGTGGTAAAGTGGACAGAGTCCTAAAATCCAGCAAAATTAGTTCAGAAAACAAGAAGTTGAAAAAAAGTTTGGAGATGATCCTGCAGAAATCACTAACACAAAAACTACCCCCTTCAGCCATAACCCAGGACAAGCTCATCAGTACTTTGATGGGCTTCCCTGATTTGGCAATAGAAAATGGACGAAGTTTTGCATGGGGAATTGTCAGTGCTATACATCTCTGAACTCAATTGGATCCCTTTGTCTACACTCTTCTGGGTCATTGGACTGCTCCAATTGGAACACTTCTCCTTACTTGTGGACCCCATCTGTCCAGCACCGAGACTTGCTCACAGATGCATTCCAGGAGGCAGAAGGTACCACCATGGCCAACAAAGTGATGTGGCCCATCACACCACTTGGATCAGACTTCTGTCCCATACCCAAGGAAAATTCTGCCCACAAGGACAACAAGGGAACAGAGTCAACTGACAGCTGTCAGTGTTAACAACCAGGCCCCAGTCCATCAACTGGCAGGTAGAAGCTCCAAGTAGGGACTTTGGGTGGGTCTCTCTTCCAGCCTTGGGTCTGGCAAAGAGTTTCCAATGGGATCCTGAGTGTTCTCTGACCTCTGAGGTTTCTGAGCGTGGGGCAAAAGGCCCGGGTGTTAGGCACCCTACTTCCTCTCTACCTCTCACCAGTCTAGGAGTGGTAGTCTGAGACTGGTTCTTCAACCCAGAGATTGTACCCTGAGGCTCCTTCCCTTTCTTCTCGGCACCGGCACCGGCACCCTCTGCTTTGGAGTGGTACCCCCAGAAAAAAGCTGTCAGGGTCCCATCGGCAGCCACCCCTCCCAACTCTCCTGACACTGTGGAGCTCCCTCCAGTGGTAGTGTCTTGGTACAGCTCTGGTCCCCTTGCTTGCACCCCAACTGGGAGCAATCAAAGCACTGAGGTTGGAAATGGGGTGCTCTGGGCCTCTGCCAGCAGAATCTCCCCTCCTATTTTTAGAAGCGGAATGGGAGTCTGTTCCCCTATACTATACTGGGAACTGTCTGGGTCACTGTGTACCTCAGCCCACTCTGTTAGGAAGAACCTGAGCCACCCTCCTCAGGATCACTCCCAGGTACTTTCCCAGGCACTCTAGTACTAAACCAAAGGTCTGCCTCCTTTGCAAGCTCCCTGGGGTCAACCAGGTTTAGGCACTCATCTGTAACACTGTGTAAGAAAGTAGGATCTGCTTCTTATGGTTACCCCCACTTTTTGCTAAATGTGATACTGTTTTTGACTAGTCTGACTAGAACCCTGCTAATCAGGACCCCAGTCTATCTGCTTTCTCCCTAAACTGTTATGTACTTTGGTACACTCCAGATTGGATACTGGGGTACCCTTGTCAGTCCCTAGTATATGGTACCCATGTACCCAGGGCATAGGTACCCCAGAGGCCTCCCATGGGCTGAAGCATGTATTATGCCACCCATGAGAGGCAATGCATAATGGAACTACAGGCCTGCCATTGTAGCCTGTGTAAGTTGGTGCATGCACCACTTTCTTAAGATATAGGTTTACTATATCTAAGGGCCACTGCACTTAAAACCTATAAGTCACCCCTTAACAATCCTGAAGGCAGGGTGCTTGATTCTAAGTGAGAGGGTGCCACTGCATGAGCAAAACACCCCTAGTGGCGTTATGCGACCGCTTGATGACCAACTCAAAAACAGCTGAAACAGACCCTATCATGTTTGATGTCAAACATGTTGGAATCATACCCCCACACTGGTATCCAGTGTTGGAGGTATGATTCCACACCTCGGAAGCGTGCTTCGTTGGGTCCCTGGTTTTCCCGGTACCAGCCTTCTAGTCCTGGGCAGCAGAAAATGGTTACTTCCTTCCAGAGACACATTTCTGCCCCCATGCTGCTGAGCCAAGCATGAGCAGGGGAAGGCAGAACAATAGGCATCCTGTCACAGGGAAGTGTGACCACCTCAAAGACAGGATTTAGTATATTAGGGCTGGGTGGGTGTGCTTTCCAGCGGCCAAAAATCTGCATGAGGGGCACATTTGGTATCCCTGTGCATAGTCCAGTTCACACCAGTCCTGGGAGCCGTTGGCTCCTGCTCTGGAACGAAACTGGACAAAGGACATGGGAGTAACCTCCCCACTGTCTTGACCTTCCCCTGGGAGGGTCCCCTGAATCTGTCCAAACCTATGCCATGGGTACAAAAGGGCTTACCTGGCTATAGGACCCTAGATTTAACGTGGACAAGATTCTGAACCAGGAACCACTGTACTTCGACCATCTGGACACTCTGGACTTTGCTGGACTTCGTTTGGGCCCGACTCCGTCTCCCTCTCAATCTGAAGCATCATCTGTGCCTGTGCACCATAGAGTATCCATGCAGGACCTTTGGAGCATCAAGGACAACCGAAGATATCTCCCTCGGAGTGAAGGAGTCACTCCCCTGCATTCGCAGGCCCCACACCGGTCTGCTGACCCTGAGCTCCTACGGACTCTGAAGGTTTCATCAACACAGGAGGTGGGTTTCTATGTCCCTCGAGGTCCGAGCTGCCCTCTCACCAAGTTTGAGGTCAGAATCCCTTGTGGGGGCTGCAATACCCGAACCCCTGTGCACTGCGTACATTTGCAAGTGCATATGCTTGTTAGTGTTTTCCCAACAAGTTCCGAGTAGCCCCAACCTCTGGCACCATTTCCTACCAAGAACTCCGGCCTCCTTGCACGAGTGCTCTGTGGGCTGCTCTTTGGTGAAATCGCTTGAAGGTCCTCTTGCGACTCCTGTGCCTCTGGCCTGTGGGTTCACTTGAGGGTCAACTTTGCTTTTCTTGGGCTCCCCTGGTTGCTCCAGGCCTGCCCTGACTCCCCTGTGTTTGGTGAGTCTCCTGGACATTGCTGGTCCGCACCATACACATCCTTGACCTTCCATTTGGGTTGCCATTGCCAAGGCTTGTGGGTGCTCCCACCGGACACCGACCCCTCAGCACTCGACACCCTTCATGGGACAGCTCGTATGCGGCTCCTGGTTGTCCTCGATGTCTCCTGGTCCTCGTAGCTGCAAAGTCAAGAACTCCATCAACACACCCGAAACACCCGTCATCGGTGGACATTCGTCTCCCGAGCCTCTGGTCACTCCTAAGTGACCCAGACTCTGTCCCCTCTGCTTTCAGGTACTCTTCGACAAGAATCCACCTTTGGATTTCAACGGACACTTTTCTTCCATCCAGCAGCAGCTCTTCTTCGAAGTCCTCCATTGGGTTCAACGGCGGTTTCTGACTCCACTTCAGACCTATGCACCCGGCTTCCCTGGGATAGGTAACTCAGGTACCTCGATACCCACGGGTGGTGTGGCTCTCAAACCTCCTAACTTCCACAGGGTTTCTTCAAAGTCCACTGGGAAGGGTCCTTAAACTCTAAAACTTCAACCGTGACTTTCCCATAGAATTGTACAGGGCACGCGGTTGTGTTCCCACACTGCACCTGTCCTCCATGGGGTCTCTACTTACTCATATTGGGTGGTTCCTTGGGGTCCCCGTGATTCTACATCCTCTCGACACTGTCTTGACTCAAGTTTTTAGTATATGGTTTGGTCCCCCCCCTGGGCCCACTGGGTTTTTACTGTCATTTCTGTGCTTAAGTATTCTCTGCTTTGTAGTTATTTCCATTTAGGAGATAATTTGTCGTACTAGAGAGTGTTATATTAATAAATACATGTTTTTATAACTACTGTTTGGTTCTGCTTTCATTTAACCAATACTATAAGTTTGTATTCTGGTAAAACAAGCTGCTTAATATTCCTTCAAGACTAAGCCTGAAGGCTGCTCTCCACAGCTACCATTTGGATAGCTTTCTAAGGTTATCTTTGAAATCTTAAATCACCATACGGGTTATTTGGACTGGTGCAAGATGCCCACTTTAACTTGTGGACAACATATACTAGGCCAACTTCTCACACACTGTTACTGAGCATGTGCTCTCTCAAAATGAGATCACACAGCCCTTTATAACTAATCACTTAGCTGCCCATCGGGAGAAGTTCCGAAAATTTACCCAAGACTGACCAGTCGGTCTGTGACTGTCTCTTAACCGTAAGTGGTAGCCCTCTGGTGTAAGAATGATAAGGGCTGCTTTCATGGGGATTGTGGGGGGACGACATGTGTTCAGTCACCTCTAAACCCAACTGGCTATCCCTCCCTACAGCTAGCATGTGCCTCCAGAGATTGACCCCTAAAACTCTTCTGGGACCTATGTATTCTAAGGGCTAGCTCATAGGCTGCAAACCATCTATCAATGTCGTTATGTATGCGGGCTCCTTGATCTTCTTTGGACACAGCGGTATCACTGCCACAATTTCTGCTAGACTCTGACACCTTCACGTCCAGCTTCTTTAGGCTCAGTTTGTGATCTATCTTATGTGTTTGGCCATCTGTAGTCTAAACTCCCTATCAGCTTTCCTTTCCGCCTGCTCTTCTGGGGACAGACCATGGGATGAGACAATGCTTTCCGCTCTGGGAAGGTTCTCCTATTATGGGGGCAAGACATCCCCCTCCACTGTATGTTGTATCTGAGGACCTGCATCCAGGTCCTTTCCTTGCTCCTTCATGGCATCTTTCTCACCCTGGACTTCTGTTGCTGTCAACAAGTGGTGAGCCTCCACCAAGGTCCTCAGAGTATTCTGAAGCTTCAACATTTTGGTGCCTTTTTTGGTTGGAAGTCCACATTCCTTATATTACTCCTTGAGCTGAACCACAGTGTAGCTCTTTAGTTTGATGAGCTTGAATTCCATTCATGCAGGTATGGTCACAGACAGGTAGATAAAATGTGGGTGAATTTAGAAAAATCAAAAAGGATATTCAAGGAGAATTTAAATGAAACTCAAAATGGTATTTGTCTGGAATTTTTAGTGTAACACGGTATTGGTGATTTGGTTTGAACTTCGACCGTGCTGTGAATTCCATCTCCCGGCCATGCAACCATTGGCTCAACCACCTAAATCATGCCATATCTGATTTGAAGATAGAACATTAATGGGACTGAGATATGCACTATTTTCCAGTCAACAAGATGGTTAAAAGCATCTCTCCTAAATCAGACTTTGATAAATTCAAACCGACTGGCACGTATGGATGATTGCAGATGCCTACATCAAGTTTACATTTTGACCCTACCCTAGCACCTAAAACACAGCTTTACACTCTTGATGCTTCGCTTGTTGTTCTTGTATTGGGGCAATTTGGAAAAATAACAGTGGTACACTAGGCTTCAAATGATGTGGATATAACTTGAATTCACATGCACACAGTATTTTTCTCTGTCCAGCTTTGGCCCCTTTGAGATTCCACAACCCAAAACATTCCTCATCCTTTTTGTAGTCCGTCATTAGCTGTAACACAACAGTTATAGCATCAAAGCGTGCATAAAAGGAGGAGACCAACAGGTGATTGGCTTCTATGTAGGGATTATGAAAAAGATCTCAAAATTAATTTCAGGGTAAAACCTGTTTTTAATTTTAGCTGTACACCAGTATGATTATTGTCCTATGCTCAAGTGTTTACTAAGGGTCTCATTAGCTTCAGTTTACATTAACGCACCATTCACTTAGCTTTAAAACTATGTTTTTGTTGCTTCTGTTCAAACCTTTTTTGTTTTTCAATAGAATACTTTTATAGTTTGATTGTTAGCTCCATGCCAGCATCATTTTGAAATAGTTTTGGTTTCTTTATCCAGGGCCTAAATGTAAGCCAATATACTGCTATTTGATACTTTAATATTTTGTGATGCTTCTCATCAACCAGATGTTAGACTTATAGTTCCCCCTGACTTTTTTCCTCTACCCTCTATATTTTTTTATGCTGTGCTGGATTTTGATTTTGCTGGCTTAGATGCTTTGGGCACTTTACCACTGCTGAACAGTGTCAAAGCGCAAGTGCTCCCTGGCAAATAGTTATTACAATTGGTTCTCCGTGATTGGCATATTTGATTTATTTGTAAGTCCCTAGTAAAGTGCACTGAGTGTGCCAGGCCCTGTAAATCAAATGCTACTAGTGGGCCTGCAGCATTGGTTGTGCTACCCACATGAGTAGCCCTGAAAAGATATCTCCGACCTGCCCCTGCAGTGTCTGTGCGCAGTTTTAAACTGCCGTGTTGACCTGGCAAGTGCACACACTTGCCAGGCCCTAACCTTCCCTTTTCTTACATGTGAGGCACCCCTATGGAAGGACCAAAGTACCCCCATAGGCATGGTGCAGTGTATGTGAAAGGTAGGACATGTACTGATGTGACATCTCCTGATAGTGAAACACTGCCAATTTAGTTTTTCACTATTAAAAGGCTATCTGTCCCATAAGATAGAATGGGAGATACTTTGTAACATCTTACAAGAATAACTTCCTATTGGGACTAGATAGAGAAATAAAGTTTAGGCTCTCTGAATTCAGAATTTGATAACTCATCTTTTAGTAAAGATAGTTTTTAAATTGTGAGTTTGAAAATGCCATTTTTAGAAAGTAGACATTTTCTTGTTTACCCATTCTGTGTGCCTCTGCTGGTTTGTGAATTGGCTGTCTGGTTTTGGAGTGGCAAGGGCTAGAGATGTGCATTCACTATAGACAGCTAGTGGGGGGGTTGATATGTGCCTGGCCCACCTGGATGACTCAGAGCTGAGATGAATGAGACTTGGCTGCATTTGGAGCAGTAGGAGGAGTTTTCCTTGCAACTGAATAGGGCATGTCTCCCTTGCACAATACTGTCTCCACCCCCTGTGGTCATACTGCACCAGTAAGGACAAAACTGGGTTGGATTGGGATCAGAGACCCTTGCACAAAGAAGAACTAATACAACATGGGGTATAAGTAGTAGACCTTAAACCCCAGAAAATTAGATCGCTTCTGGACTCAAAGAGGAACATTTGTACCTTTGCTGTGTGCTGTGTGGGGTTGGCCTGCAGTTGCTGGTTCTGCCAAGGAGAAGACACAGACTGGAACTTTTCTGTAAACTTGCTTGAAGAATAATCTTCAAAGGCCTGTATGTGCTGGCCTCCTGTCTCAGGGACACAAAGACTTCACCCAAGCTCCACTGAACTTTATTGCTGAGAGTTCTGACCTGGCAGGAGGTGCCTATTCCAGTTTGGGGCCTGTGGAGGTTGTTCCTGTCGTAGGGAACTGGAAGAAACCTAAGAGAAGAAAGAAAACCTGTCTCCGGCACCATTAGCGTCGCCGCTGTGACACTGCAACCTGCACCGAGGCCAGGGGCACCACTCGTGAAGCGTACGATGCACTCCCCGACCTGCACCGCAACTCCAAAGTCCTGCAACTCCTGCCTGCGCCTGTAGCTATCGGCATTGCCAATGCCAGCGCTTGCACCAACTCCATCACCGCCAGCACCTGAATCCTGTTATCTTGGCGCTGATAACTGCAGAGGGTGACTCCATAAACTCGCCGACATTGCATCGTCACCTGAACCAATGCCTCACTGACAACACAAACGTCTTCCCCTATCCTGGATTCGACATGTTGCCTCCTCGCAGACACGACACCTCACCTCCCCCGTGGTAGCCAATGAGCCGGCCTCGACCTCGACACCGACACCTTACCTCCACGACACCGTGCATCGTCATACACTTTGTTTCCAAGGTACTGTTCTTTGGGGGTCCGTGTGACTCTGTGCCTGATGCCGCACACCTTGCGGTAAGTGCCATAGTTTAGATTTATTGCTGTCATGATGTCACAATAGTCCAAGGTGGAGCTATTTGTTTTCTACAACCTTTATTTTTGCAATGACTGTTCTAATATCATATTATTATTGCTTGTATGTTTGATTTTTGTCATTTTGGTCTGTTTGAGATTAGATAAAGATATTTTATTTTTCTAAACTGGTGTGGTGTCTATCTGTGGTGTTATCACTGTAGTACTGTGTGTTTTGAGTACAAATACTTCAGACATTTCCTTTGGAATAAGCCTGTCGACTGGTGCCAAGCTACCAAGGGGTTGAATAGGGGTTATCTAAAGTGCATATCCCCTTACCCTGACTAGAAGCAAGGGTCCCTACTTGGATAAAGGTACCTACCTCTGCCAAATAGAGACCCCCATTTCAAACACCAGACAAATAAAGTGTGCTCACTAACTATCACAGAGATCAAAATTCTATGATGGGCATATCATGTAAGGAGGGTTGTATAGATAGATAGATAGATAGATAGATAGATAGATAGATAGATAGATAGATAGATAGACAGACAGACAGACAGACAGACAGACAGACAGACAGACAGACAGACAGACAGACAGACAGACAGACAGACAGACAGATAGATAGATAGATAGATAGATAGATAGATAGATAGATAGATAGATAGATAGATAGATAGATAGATAGATAGATAGATAGATAGATAGATAGATAGATAGATAGATAGATAGATAGATAGATAGATAGATAGATAGATTGTTTATAGGCCACCAGATATATGTAGATGTACAGATATAGATAGCTATATCAAGAAATAGGCAAAAGCATAAGTGGGCGGATAAACTGAAGGAAGGATTTATGGCATATTAACAAAGCACTCTGGCTGCCAAAACTACAAATTGGATTGTTTAATGTACTTGGCAGTGTATACATTCTGTTAAGAGGATTTCTTTACAATGACCTGTTATGAGAAACACCAGAACACCATGTCTGCTTGTTTTTACTATAGCTATTTATTAATTCTTTAAATGTCGTTTCTTATTCATAGTTTAAAAGATAATTGCGAACAATTAGGTTAATGATTTTGTACGCATTTTTATTTCAAATGAATGATGTTCTGATTTGCACCAATGGAAGAAGTCAACAAGCAATTTAACAAAATGCCCATGACAGGGTTCCTGTTCAGAATCTCTATTAAGGTAATATTTTGTTACAGCATATGTTTTTCTTAAAAAGAGGACCAGGGGAGAACCAATTCCATACAGAACTAAAGTTACCTCCTCTACCTACTGACTTGTGCCCTAGATCGTGCTGTACATCCAGAAACTGTCTCTCCTTACAACGTTTAAAACATACCACTTCACAGAATTTAGCTGCTTTACCAGACATGTTCCTTTTCCATTAGTCCCCTTAACGTCCACCCCTGTTGCCGACTGATTTTTGTTTGTGTTAAGTCCTCAAAAGAAACATCAGCATACCAACCCTACTGTATGATGCTGTCATTACCACACTGCAGGCTAAAAAGTAAAAAAAAGCATTACAAACTAAAACTGGTGAGGCAAATTTAAGTATGGGATTGGTCCAATTGTCAGAATTTACTGGTAGACCTCCACTTTAATTACATCTTTTTGACAGACCGCTAGCTTACCCAGTCATGCATCGACTACTGGCACTGGAATATAGAAGGCCCTTCTTAGACCATGTTCCACATGCTGATTTAATTAAAATACATACCATAAATACATCATACCTCTGGCCTTTTCCTAAAAATAGCAATGGACACATATATGTACCAGATATTGGAAAACATAACATGGAATTAGAATAATACAAATTATTTGCACTCTTTGATCCAGCTTTTACTGGGTCCGCTTGCACACCATTGATCTTCCCATGGACCTTTTTCTCCGTGTGAGAGGTGAGGAGAGTTAGCATCAACAGTCATTCAAATTTCAATTAACAGTGCAACCCATTTGGCTACACAATGAGGGCTAGGAATTGGTAGTCAAGTTAAAAAGGTTTATTACAAGATAATAATCAAATTCAAATAAACAACCCTTACCATGCCATAGAGATACAGAATGACAACAGGGATCGCCAGATGCTGGATGAACTTAAGGCAAATTAGTATCAAACAAACATAAAAACAGTTCTGTGACTGTGATCCAAAACAATATCATTAAGATATGGGGCTCAGAGAACAATATAAGACTCTCTCTCGCCTATTCATTAAAAAGCTAAGAATTCAGGGTACATAGGTTGGTTTAGGTAAAGAAATATTAGCAAATCAGGAAAACGCCATAAAGGAAGTCAGGTCATGACAAAAAGAAATAGGTAGGAATGCGTTAGCTTCTCAGAAGCTTGGTTAGCAGTCTTCTATGGGAGAATAAGTGTCAGGCTAAACCACACTTCAGCAAACATCAGAAAAAAGCATTAGGGCAGAAAATCTCTCAAAGGCCATTCAGCTAGCAATGTCTCAAGGAAGAAAGGAAGAAGGAAAGCTGTCTGCAAGAATCTGCAAAGAGGTCAGATCAGCATTAGGAAAGAGATCTGCAAGGAATCTGTGCAAAATCGGAAAGGGGTCTGATCTGAAGTAAAAGGGGAATGGTATAGTATAACAAGCAAAGTCCATTGGTTCACACCCCCTCGATCACTCCATTAGGGATCCATTAAAATCCATGAATCATCATGTTGCAAACTGCAACATTTCTAGTTTATCCCACACTGGACATGGGAACAACTTCTTGGTTGGCAAGGTCATGTTCTCAGGCTCCTGTTCCACCTATCTCTAGTACAGTCATGTATCTATTCTAAACTAACAATGCATGGGAATACCTGCAACAAATGTCTAGTTATCAGATAAATGAAATCATCTTTATGCAGCATGGTGAAATACAGACCTACTCATTTTAACCCTAGCATTAATTTCAATGGTGCACATTAAATATGCATGTGCATATTTAAACACAAATGAATATACGTTTCTAATGCATTAAGGTTCATACTACATGTAATATTCAATAAATCATCATACTACTTGATAACTATGATGGAGAGCTACATTTAAATCAAGTATATGGAATCGTTTCTAGTAGGATTGCATTCTACATTTTTGAGTAAGTATTTAATCACAGTTTCAATTTGTCAAATGTTATTCACATGAAGTAGCACACACATTTAGAAAGTCACATTTCATCTATGTGGTGATTACATTTTCTACTAAATTAAGAGGATTCTTTATTAATCACTCTTAGTTAAGGCAAGATGTTTATGCAAGTAAGTTCTCTAATCCTACAGTGAAGGCACTCTTTAATAAATGTCAAGTGCAACACTTACATTAATGTGATAAACCATTCATAAATCATGTGCTAAGTGCACTTTCATACCTTGTGTTTCTCAAGTGTCTCTGACGTTTGTGACGTGAAAAGAGTGGGCAATTGTTGCACTGCACCACATTTTTGGTCTTTGGAATCCATTTTCTCTTGCAAATTCACTGCTCCTCGTTCTAGCTATAAACAGCATGCTCAGTCCAATTTACAATTTCCAAAAGATGACAACATAATACTTTTCTAACTTTCTAGCTTTTTAAATGTCTTCACCACTGTTGAAAATGGCCCTTTTTGAAGGGTTACCCCAGACTTTTTGCCTTCCTAATTCTAATTTTCTGACCTCATTTTTGTTGGCTCTAGGACTCTGAGCACTTTACCACTTCTTCTGACCATGCTAAAGTGCATGTAATTCTCTCATAAACATGTGTATAATTGGTGTATACCTGACTGGCATGTTTGCTGTATTGGTAAATAACTTGTAAAGTGGTATATCATATACCAAGGGACTGTACTTCAAATGCTACTAGTGGGACTTTAGCACTCATTGCACCACCCACACAAGTAGCCTTTGAAACCTGACTCAGGTCTGCCACTGCAATGCCTTTGTGTGCAGTTTACTTTCACTTCGACTTGACATTTAAAACTACTTTCCAAGCCTTAAACTCCCCTTTTATTACCTATACGTCACACCAAGGTAGGCCCTAAGTAACAAGTAGGGGCAGGGTGCTATATAAGTAAAAGGTAGGACATGTACCTTTATGTTTTGCATGTCCTGGTAATGACAAACAGCCAATTTCATTATTCACTACTGTAAGTTCTACCACTCTCATAGGCCAGCATTTGGAATTCCTAACAATACTTTAAAGCTGAAATTCTTAGGGAGAGAGGAGTAGCATTTTCATATTTGATATATTTGTAATGGTTATGATAAACCCTCCTCACTGGCAAAGTAGGATTTAATATTACTGTTTTAGAAATGTCATTTTTATAAAGTAGACTTTCTCTGTACTTACTGCTCTTTGTGCCTGACTGCCTGTCTCCAAAGCACGCCTAGGTTGGGTGATATTTACACTTTGTCTGTTCTCTTTAGACAGCCACAAACACAGAAAGGTGAGGCTCATCTGAATTCTGAGCACTTATTTGTATTCTGATTGCCTTCTGGGACAATAAGGAGTAGAGGTGGCTCACACATCTGAATAGGTTGTGTCCTCTGTTCACACAGAGCACTGATTTACCTCCCAGGGTTAGCTTGGCTAACAGGACTGGGCTGAAAGTGATCTTTGTACACTTCAGAGAGTTCTTTTGAAGTCACCACCTGCATCAAAGGGACTTTTGCGTATAAGTACAGGGGTTCTGGCCCCACCAAATTAATCACTCCTGGATCTTGAACTGAATCTCTGTCCGAAGGCCTGCTGAGTGGCTTAAAGGACTCAACTGCACTGCTTTTCTGTAAGTACTCCTTTTCTATTTGCTGCCCTGCTGCCTGCCACCCCCCAACTCTACAGGAATGAGATCTGGACTCTGCCTTCCCTCCAAGTTATCTCCAAGGGCTTGTTGGCTTGCCCCCTGGGTTTGAAATCTCAGGGCCATCGAAGATTTTGCCTAAGCACTGCTGCCATAGGACTCTGTCACTTGTGAGTCCGGCAGTGGTGTTCTGACTAAGAGTCATGACCAACTTCTCTTTGGTCTGCATTTTGCAAAGTCCAGTGCGTGTTGAGCAATTCATACTTGAAGAACAGTGGTGGTGAGTGCTTCATATTCTCCTAGTCCCACTCGTGTTGAGTGCCTCATACTACAAGAACAGCTGGGCTGAGCGCTTCGTATTCTCCAAGTCCAGTGCATGTTGAATGCTCCCGGCTCCAAGAGCAGCGTGTGTTCCAGCTCTTCGCTCTTTCCCCAGCACTGAGGGAAGCCCGGCTGCATGAACCCAGGGGGTTGCCCAGCAAAACGCAGAATTCCGTTGATGTAAGCAGTGGGTGGGTCCCGGCCGCTAGAGGCAAAACCGTCCAGCACTGCACGCTACCGAGACTCTTGCGACAGACCAAGGACATTTCCACATGGCCCCTCGAGATACCGGCCAGGTGCTGTCACTGAGGGAGCCAGACCAGTGAGGCCTGTGTTGTTATTTGCTCATTAGAGTCAATGGGGTAACCCTGTGTCCCTCTGCATTTATAGTAAAGTCTACAATGTGTTCTGTTGGGTAATCCAATTGCTTAGTAAAAATGGTGATTTTATCAAAATCAATGAATGTTTGGCACAACCATATTTGGACAATCACTTTGCAAAACAGAAATGCGAGTGAAAACACACCACACAAAAGACATACTTAATACATACATATTTCATTCAAATGTCTAATATTACATATGGCTGTTACATAAGTGAATCACAGAACAAACAACAAAAATAAAGTGACTGATGTGACAGGTTCTATAAAAATGTACAAACAGGCACAAACTTCAATGAAACATAGATAGTACACATAAATAGAAATATGTCCTCTTTAAGTGTAGGGAATTCCACTAACACAGTTTTTAACCCTTAACATTGATTAAAGGTGAAAAAACTCAGGACGTGAACTTGATTAAGCGTCAATGTTTTGACTCAAGGCGTGTGTGTTAATGATTAGACATCACTTTGGGTCTACCTCAGGACAGTTCTAAGTCATGTAGACAGCCTATGTAAAAAGTATAATCTAGAATGAGTAAGGTGTGTCAGGACAAACACCAGGCGCGGTGCGTCCATTGGGGCGTTGGGGCGTTGGGGTGTTGCCCCACCCCCCCCTCACCCGCCCGCAGCTCCCTCCTCGGTGTCTCTGAACTTAGTTTACTTACGTTCAGAGACGCCGAGGGTGGGGAGAACTGACAATGCATGTCAGTCAGCATGACGTCGGACCGTGGGCGGTCTGGCGTCATGTTGACTGACATGCATTGTCAGACGAGCCAGGGAAAGGCAGCACAAGTGCGCATGAGTGGGCATGGAGAGTAATTTTTAGCCCGTGCCCAGTCATGCGTACTTGTGTTTTTACTGCCTTGCGCATGCCTATTAGGAGCCACTCGGTCTCCTAATGGGCAGGCGGCGGGCGTAGCGTAAGGTGTGCCCTCAGCCAATCCTGGCGCTGCAGCAGCGCCAGGATTGGCTGAGGGATTGCCACTCCAGTGCTGACGTGGTGTTCTGGTTTGAAAGGGGCAGAGGCGCCAACACGGACCAGGAGCAGAGGCGGTCAGGTAAGTTTTTGTTTTTATTTTAAGTCAGTTCTCCCGCTGCTGGTGGTAGGGTTGGGGTGGTGTTTAGGGATAGGTGGTAGAGTTGGGGTGGTGTTTAGGGTTGAAATTTGCTAGGGTTCCCGGAGTCTAGGGCTCAGGGCCCAATTCAGGTTCGTGCATAATGGTGTTGGGAAGGTTTTAGGGTGGTTTTGCAAAATTCTATCCAGATTTGGCTGATTTTGGGGGGTTTTTGTGGGTTTGCGGGGGGCTTGTATTTGGGTGAAAAGTCGTACCCCTTCCAGTGGATGGATTTGTGTAATTCTTGCTGAGATTCTTGGGAATGGCTGGAACTAGTGTCCCAGTGAGCTTGAAGATGATCGAAGTAGTGGAAGTGCGAAAAAAGAGCATTTTTTGTGAAGACCCGGATTGCAATGTTATCCAATGGGCGGTGTTGGGGTGCGTGGAGAAGTGTTTTTTAGGGGGTTCCAGTGGATCGCCAGGAACGGGGCTGCTGTGAGTGGCAGGGAGGTGGAATTGATGGGTGTGCAGGAAGTTTGGGAGGAATCAATCAATGGGAAGGGTTTTTTTTGGCAAAGTCGAGGAAGGGAAAGAGCTGCCATAGGAGCCCATGTTAAACGTGAGTTTTGCATGTTTCCTCCAGCACTTTTACGCCCCGCCATTTTCAAATGTCGCCAGCCGCCCCTGACAAACACTTTACTATGGTATTATAAAAAAAGCAATTGGGGTGGTGCCAAGAAAGCGATTTAGGCACTCCTCCTTACCTGTATATCTGTTTATGTACGTAGTTTGAAAATTATACAACGTATTTTGATTGTTTCTGTCTGGTTCCTAATGTAACACAAACTGCTATTTTTATAAACCTGTGTGGAGTTTTTTGTGGTGTATTAATTGTTTTACTGTTTGTATGTGTGTTTGTTTAGCACAAATACTTTACACATTGGCTTTTTTAATATGTCTTTCCGCTCTGTGCCAAACTATCAGAGGGTGAGCACAGTCTATCTTTGATGTATAACTAGCTTACCGTGACTGGAGTGGTGGTTCCTGCCTGGCCTGGGTACATTCCTTACCCAACCAAGAATCACATTTCTAAAATAGGTGATCAGCGATGAAGATAGGACTTGTATTTGCGCAATATCATTGCACAAATAATTGTTCACCCTTTTCACCCTGATTTGACATCTGTGATTTTTTGCAAATTCTTTTTTCCAACTTTCATTGTTTTTCTACCATGTCTGTGGTCCTGCCTGGTGGGATAGAAGTTGAGCTGGCACATCTTGAAGCCTAAAGAGTGTCCCAGCTCAAGGGGGTTTTGCCAGGAGAAAAGGATGCTTCACAAGGGAAGTACCAAGAAGGAAGAGTATCAGAAAACCTTGCAATCATGGGCAAACTCCCACCCAGAGGGCGAAACAGATGAGGAGGGAAGAGATGAGGAAAGATTAGGGCAGGACCAGGTGGGTTTTGTCATGCCTCCTCTTGGAGGGAAAGCAATCTTGTTCAGGACTAGGAGTCCACTATAGCACAGGCAGCAGTGTGTCCTCAAGGAGCATGTCCAAAGGGGAGATGGAGGGCAGAACGGAGGAGAGAAAGCTAAAGCTAGTGTTGGCTAAATTAGATAAGGAGCATGCCCAGCTTATTGCCAAGAGTGATAGGGAACAACCCTAGCCTTGCCAAACTAGAGAAGGGGCAAGTCCTTGCTAAGTTAGAGAAAGACCAAGCTTTAGAAAAGAAGGGACTGGCCATGAACGAAAGGGAAATGACCCATGGCGTTAGCTTCAGAGAGCTGGATATTTGAGCCCTCCAAGTGGGGTCAAGCAACAACAATAAAGGTGGAAGCATAACTGCAGTGTCTCACAGTGAGCCCAGATTCCATATCCCAAAATATATGGTGCCCAGTTATAGAGTGTAGGATGATATTGACAAATTGTTGGCAGTCCATGAAGTGGCACAGTGTCCCAGAGGAGTACTGGAGGGTACATGCCAACAGTGCGGAGGCACAATCTCCTTACACTAGAGGGTGGAGGACCAGACTAGCTACTCTGTCATAAGACCATTTTTTCCAGTTAGTAAGTATGAGCTAACCCCTGAGAAATACCAACAACGTTTCACGGCTAGTCACAAACTGTCTTCACAAGCACAGATTATCTTTGGTGTGTATCTAGCTTACCCTGACTAGAGTGGTGGTTCCTACCTGACCAGGGTGCATACCTCAGTGAACTAAAAATCCAATTTCTAACAACCACCGTCTAACAACCACCTTCTACTACACCATGTTATCAAAAGCTTCTATGCTATTCTATGTGTTGAAATGTTTATACATCCTTTCTGAAAATACGACATAGTTTGACTTGTACCCAATCATCTATCATGAACATTCTGGGCATAGGCTCTATCTTGTTTATATTAGTGGCACAGTATATTTCCAGCTTTGCATACAATCTTGCACTCACTTTAACTTAGACTGCCAAGCCAGGTCCTCCCTGGACTGGAACCAAGCATCCTAGGACCGGTTTCGGGGTTTCACCCCTCTTCAGCCAGGATAGCTTGATACCAGTGGCATGGAGAGCACGGGGCTCACGTCTGAGCATACCCGTCCCACTTGGGGTGACAAATGCAAAAACAATATTTGATGAACAGAATGCAGAACAATGTAATACATTCACCCCAGTACAGAGATCTGGGCCTAAATCCATCGTTTTTTTGCTCACCATGCCATTCCAGTTTGAACCCCGAAACTGGTCCTAGGATGGTTGGTTCCAGTCCAGGGAGGACCTGGCTTGGCAGTTCGGGCGGAACTGTTCCCATGGGGCACAGGGTCAAGACTGATATGCATATGGCTGGGTTCAAACTGGAATGGCATGGTGAGCAAAAAAACGATGGATTCAGGCCCAGATCTCTATACTGGGGTGAATGTATGACATTGTTCTGCATTCTGTCCATCAACTGTTGTTTTTGCATTTGTCACCCCGAGTGGGAAGGGTATGCTCAGACGTGAGTCCCGTGCTCTCCATGCCACCGTTGGGATTTCAGTGGTCCCGTTTAAATTGTATTCAGTGGGGAAAATTAGGGTTCCAGACTCATCAGGACTTTTATAGCAATGAAGGACCTCTCTCCTGGCAACAGATACGTAACAGCAAAACCAACTTAAGCAGTAATATGATATTTAGTTTTGCACCGGTTAAACAGTTCTGCATAGGCCTAACTTTTAAAAACGATTGCCCCGGTGCTCTCCTGGGGAAGTCACATTTCATCTTTAAATCTAAGGGTATAGGCAATTGGTATAAATTACTTAAATCAGTGGAGAATAAACAGGCGATCCTTGATCACTTGGAAAAGATAACTGTGACCACTGGTTGCACATTTTCCATGCAACGATGGCAAAATTATAACAACATGAGTTGCAAAGCAGTCAGGGCTGCCAACCTAAGAAGAATGGCATGGTTTAGTAAATGGATGATCTATTACACCCCTGATCGACTCCACAGAATGTTCCCCTCTAATGATCCCAGGTGTTTTAGATGTGAGCTTGCAGTGGGGGACTGGCTCCATGTGGGGTTCTTATGCTGCCATCTAAGTAATTTTTTGCAGGATATTTTTTCTGAAATTAACAAGAAATTGGAATCTAATCTTTCTCCTAGCTCTCTCACTGCCCTTTTTTTTGGCAACATAGAGTCAAGTGAAGATTTGACCTTAGGCCAACGTCAATTTATTTTTATTGCTACTTTAATTGTAAAATCACTTATTTTAGCAAACTGGAAATCTAAGATGGTCCCGACGATTTCGCAATGGATTTTAAAAATGCAGAGAGTCTTCAATAGGGAATCCACTTACGCAAAAAGGGTAGCTCCCTTGCAAAATTTGAAAGAATTTGGCGGTATTGGAACTAAACTGTTTCTATTTCTTCTATATTTCTGTGCATTGTATACTTTGTTTAGATGATATTATTTTTCTTTTTCTTTGCCTAAAAATGAAATTTGAATTATGAATGTTATTCAGGCGGAATGGGACTTATGTAGACTACCTTCTTTTATTTTAATAAGTTTGTATTGTATAAAATGTAACACTTTTTGATACAACATCAAATAAACAAGAATTTAAAAAAAACTGTTGTTTTTGCATTTGTCACCCCGAGTGGCCAGATCTCTGTACTGGGGTGAATGTATGACATTGTTCTGCATTCTGTCCATCAACTGTTGTTTTTGCATTTGTCACCCCGAGTGGGACGGGTATGCTCAGACGTGAGTCCCGTGCTCTCCATGCCACTGGAATCAAGCTATCCTGGCTGAAGAGGGGTGAAACCCCGAAACCGGTCCTAGGATGCTTGGTTCCAGTCCCGGGAGGACCTGGCTTGGCAGTTCGAGCTGGACTGTTCCCATGAGGCACAGGGTCAAGACTGATTTGCATATGGCTGGGTTCAAAGGGAATGGCATGGTGAGCAAAAAAACGATGGATTTAGGCCCAGATCTCTATACTGGGGTGAATGTATGACATTGTCCTGCAATCTGTCCATCAACTGTTGTTTTAGCATTTATTAGGTAGCACATCATTCACATGGTACCAGCACAGTAGTGTGTTCAACTATTGTATTTTGCAGATATGTGGTTATTGATGGTTGCTGATGTGACTTTTTCTACATTATAGTTATCCCTGACAAAGGGCTCAGCCCGAAATGAATTGGGTTTATACCATCATGTTACATATGAAAAATGCGGGTACTGAAAGCATTGAAGAAAGGATAATTTGATTAAAAAGGAAAACATGGACTAAATTGGACTCATGACTGTTGATCATATTGGCTCATGCCTGTTGCTTGTGCATCCGGGGCCTGGCTCACCTCTGTGCGTAAGCCCAAAACAATTGGTCTCAACTGGATTATTTCAACACTGATAGTACCCAAAATATGGAAAACAGACACTCAAAAACATGCAAAACTGTTGAATTTTATCATAAGTTTGATCATAAATATATCTTTACTTTTACAGACATTATAACAAGTTGCTCAAAAGTCAGTAGGAAAGTGATTGAAGAGAGTGCTCGTGATGGAGATCAACTAAAAGACAAAGATTATACATAAAATCAATATATACAAATTCATATGGAGGAGGCCTATCTGGAATTTCCTTGTAATACTGATTTACAACATCTTCCTTAGCAACCTATGTCTTGGAACAAGGGTAAGATAAGAATCCTATTTCAGGTATAGGTAATAGGTATGTGTCGACTTTTCGACCCCAAGCGGAAGGTAGGCCAATTAACTCCTTAATGGGGGGTCTTCATCAGGACAGGGTGAATAGCAACCTAAAGGACACCAGTCAAAAACTGGTGGTAGGCCTCATGTGCACCAGCATGTTACAAATGTATTGCGTGTTATCTGGACAGAACACGCACCATGGTCGCACACTGAAATTTTGCCTTTGAGCACCTGTTACATTAACCGACAATGTTTGATTTAGATTTTGGTGTGCATTCTAACGTTTATTCAGACTATCATTACTATAATATCACAATCACTAATAAGTAGTAGAACAAAATGTTATTGTATTAATCACAGTGATTACAATAAATAAAACTAGTTGTTCTACAAGCATCAGAGTGAACTTATTTAAACATACAAAACCATGATTACTTAACATTTTATAAGTTCAATCTAAAAAATGTATTAGTTTAATAATGCAATCACATTTTTTAAATGAAAGCAATATTTGACTGCTTCGGATATTGAGCTTATATTAGTATCCTTAAAAAAAAGTCCTAGGATAGCATCTCCGTAGGGACTGAAGTTTTGGTCAAATGCATAATAGGTGACTAAGGTTTTCCTCTTTATACCCACAGAGACAACAAGCCTTCTTTCCTTGTGGAGTCTACCGCCATTAGCCCTCAAATTCAATGATAGGAATGTATAACAGTCAAAATCTTAAATACTTCTTTTTTATTGCACCCTTCAAGTTAGAACTGATATAATCCTGTTGAGACAGTAAATAGGATTTGTATACCAGATCTATATGCTTATATTTTCCTAATACGATTAGATCTTTCTCCTTTGGAATGACAGTTACGTTCTTCATTGTTGACTCAGTTTAGCTAAACTCTTAAAGTCTCCAAAATTGTGTGCTTTTGTAAACTTGTTTAAAGAAGAAATATTCAGTTACTTGCCATTATTTAAATTTTTCTTGAGTTCCAAATAAATCAAAAAGATTACGGTGGTAAAATCTGCATTTACACAATCACACAGATAATTCATAGTAGCACCCAGGCATTAGTGCTCCTCGATCTCTTGGCGGCCTTTGACACGTTCGACCATAAAATGTTAGTGGACCGTGTCAGGGTTGCAGTGTGTCAGGGAGCTGTCCTTCAAAGGCTGATGTCCTTTTTAGACTATCGCTCACAATCTGTCCGTCTTTCCCTATACACAGCTCCAAGAGATAAACTAACTTGTGGAGTCAAGAATGGTTCCCCCCTGTCTCCACACCTCTTAAATTTGTATCTCCTTCCCCTCATTCAGTCCTTGGGGGAAGGCAACTGATTTTCACCATTGATAATACTCCTGCCTCCATTTTTAATTTTCAGACCGCTTTGTTATACATTCGCAATTGGATGAATAAAAAACAGTGAAAATTAAACGCTGATAAAAACAGAGCTGGTCCTAACCGGTGGCTCTCGAAACCCTTGGACTTCGAACTTCTGGCCAGTAGAGTTGGGAATGTCCCCACTACCCTCTTCTACAGCCAAGAGGCTTGGTGTCACAAAGGAAAATCAGTAGATTCCTTACAAAGGAAGCGGGTATCCAAGTTATTTTGTCCCTGGTAATTTCACACCTTGACTACGCCAACTCCACGGTCTTTGGCCTTCCAGTGTACTTAATGAGAAGACTGCAACTAGTACAAAATCAGGCAGCGAGACTTATTTATCCTCAGCCAAGATGGCACCACATCACTCCGCTTCTGATAAAACTGCACTGGCTTCCAGTAACCCAACGCTGCGCATTCAAGGTCGGATGCCTGATATTTAAATCACTCCATGGTGCATGCCCTGAATTTATTGCCAATCTTATCCAGAGGTATGTCCCTGTCCGGGCCCTTCATTCCTCCCACCAGTTTCTGTTAGCCATTCCCTCCTTCAAGCAGAAAAGAACTGGTGGATCCCGCTTTGTGATATTGGACCGGACTTTTTGAAATGCACTCCCTTCCAACATTAGATCTTCTTCTTATTTTGGGAGGCAATTAAAAACCTGGCTGTTCTCTCAAGCTTACGAATGAACAATCATATGAGCAGCGTACCACCTCTTCTATAAGCGCCATGAAACCGTATTGTGTACGTGCGCTATACAAATTATACAAATTCTTTTAACATAACATAATATACAATATGGAGTGTTGAGAGCGATTTTAGATTCAACGCCAACTTGATGACACAATCAGGAGTAGCGAATCAAAGATGTAAAAGTTGACGAATAGTCTGTATATAGGTTTTCTCAAGTTCGACAGCAGTCTTCCTATCAACAAATTTGAAGCATAAAGTAGAAACAGAATGTGTTTCATTCTTCAGGCACTTAGAAAGGAGTCTAAAGCTCTGCCACCAAATGCATTGGAAAATCTCATAACTGACTTAGTGACACATGTAGATTTGACTTCTCCTGATTGAAATATGACTTGACCATGATAGCCTACTATCGATTGAGACCCTGAAATAATTGTACTGGTTAACAGCTTCAATGATGGCACCACCGAGTTCCCAGGCTATCTTCCTTGTTTTCTTTCCAAACACCATTATTTGGATTTAGAGTCATTCATTGTTAAACCATTGAAAGAAGATGTAAACCACTTGGCGTTTGTAAAAGAATCACTAAGTCATCGGCATATGTCAAATGTAAGATCCTACGTGTTCCCAGTTTTGGGGGAACTGCTTGATCTTGATTGGGAAACTCAGGCAAGTCAGCTATATATAAAGAGAGTAGAAGCACAGCCTTGTTCCAGTCCGTTCTTTGTTTGTATTTTCGTGGACAGGATGTTCTCTGTAGTAAGTCTTATTTGTAGCCATGTATCTGAATGTAGCTCTATTAAAAGGTGCAAAGGTTACATTTACTAAGCCTATTCTACAGATATTGGCAATCAACATTATCCAAAACTGTGGATTAATCCACAAATCAAGCATTGTGAGCTGTATGATTTGAAAAAAACCTTTTTTGCAAGATGGGATAGCGCCTTATTATTATCATTTGTTGAGCATCTTTGGCAAAAACCTGTTTGTGTTAAAGGCATTAGGCCCTGATCTTTCGCCCACTTCTCTAAATGGTTTGACAAATATTTTGCAAAAGGATTCCTCTCAAAAATCAGAAGGGCAATTAGCAGATAATCATTTGGATCTTGCTTTGAGCCCTTCCTATGGATTGCCGGTACTACTGATCCTTTCCATGCTTAAGGAATCACAACATTAGCGATTACCTTTGAAAGAAGATGAGACAGAAGAGTGCTCCAGAACTGGACATTAAGTGTGATTAGATCAATCGGAATTCAATGTGGGCCTGCAGCTTTTGATGGGCAGGTATTATTAATTAAAGTTGTTACCTTTCCCTGAGTTATCTTTAAAGATAGCACAAACATTTCTCTACAAATCTGAGGAGTCAGAATGTTCGATGTATACAGTTCATTAATGTGCGACTCTCATTAGTCATTTGAAAGTAACAAGTCATTTGCTGGCCTAGCAGCCTCTGATCCATATCTGATTATAGTCTAGAATCCTATCTCATTCCTTGTTTTGATTGCATGCAATAACATAGCACAAGCTATCTCATTATTGTTTCCCTTTATTTCAATAATTCTGTTCCTGAAGGTAATATTTAACTTCCGGATTTTTATATTGTTAGCTTCAGAACTTGTTAGCTTCATAGTGAATCTTAAGCCTTTGCGCTACAACCTTTTGACATTCCCAATTTCCCAAGTAAAGGAATCAGTGACATCTTGACGTTTTTCCCCTCTGATAGGTTCTATGTTACATGCTCTAGGAAAACAAGAGTGATCCTAATGTTCACCTGAACATGGGTATCAAGTGGAGCTTGGAACACGTGTTCACATGGAGCACATGTGTGAGCAAAAAAGGATGAAACTGAATTTTCTGTGTAAATTTAATTAAATCAACATTTAAATAAAAATTTTGGAGAGGCAAAATTATGTTTCAAACTGAATCTATCCAGACATTTGATTCAAAAGAAAGAAAACATTCAGAATCTTGTAGTTGAATCCGACTCAGCTGAATCAAATTTTATTTAATTCACAAAATAATAAACACCCTCAGCATTAGCAAATATGTGGGTGATTAAAGATTTTATTAAAAAAAAGAAGAAGAGAAAAAGCCTAAGTTTAAGGAAAACCAAAACCAGAAAGAACACGGTGATCAATTGTACAAGCATATAAGGTATGTTGGTTATTTTATCAGTAAAACCGCCAAATATGTATGATACAATGAAAGACACAGATGGGAATTCTCAATGTGTCATTTGAACAAAGGTCTGTCTTTTTTATTACTTGATGGAGTTTGGCCCTTTATCCAGATACTACGGTCTCATCAGGACTATGATGAAAGTGGGGACTAAGGAAATATGTGTATATTTACCAAACTGTAAAGGATTAAAAGGTGAAAACAAGTATGAATTTAAAAGGGTACATACTGGCTGTGTATTTCAAGTGGTCTCATCCTTAAGATAATTGACCACTGGGAAGTGTAGCAACTGGGGGTATGAGTGACATAGAATGATTGATTATTGGTGTGCTTGAGTTACTTTCGATTAGTGACAGATTAGCACAGTGAAGGAAGCCCTGCAATGTAATGGAGGATCGGTCTAATAACATGACAATTAGAATGGGAAAGATGTTACTAGCAGAGAAGATATGGTGGCCTTACCTGATGGACCAGAAGTAATACTCTTCTAGGCAGGTATTGAATGAAGGATTTGTTCAGCCCTGTGGAAGAAAAGTGAGGAATTAAGACAAATACTGTCCCATGAGTGGCAGTGAGATTTAAAAGAAACGATCCGTCATATAGTGAAAGGCCCACTGTAACAGATGCCAATTTCTCCTAGAGCAGTGAGCTCATAGTCTTCTCCTGATCAGAGATGCAGTATAAGAGCAGCAGTGCCTGGCTCATCCGATGGATAATCGATATAAGTGAAGGTCCATCAGTGCAACGTCCTCAAGGGAGAGGCATGTCGCATTGTCAGGCATGTCAATTGGGCATGTGAATGCTGAGCTGCAGGTCTCAGAGTCATGACAATATGACAGAGTTTTGTGTAATTAACATTGAGAACAAGCACTGAATCCCCTCCCCAAAAGTTTGTGTTTACTATTTGAAAACAGACTATAGGGAATTGAACCCCGCAAGCTCAAGCTCACAAGGCGTTGCATGTACTGGGGGCTATCTCAGCACATACTTCTCTTCCTCTTCTATTTTTCATAAAATCTTTTATCACCCACATATTTGCTAATGCTAAGAGAGTTTATTGCTTTGTGAGGAAAATAAAATTCTATTCAGCTAAATCGCATTTAATTACAGGATTCTAGCTGTTTTCTTACTTTTGAATCAAATGTCTGGATTGATTAAATCTAAAACAGAATTTTGCCTGTCGAAAATAGAAATTTAAATGTTGGTTTAGATTAAATCTACACAGATGTTCTGTGTCATCTTATTTTGCTCACAAACAAGTTCCATGTGAATACCTGTTCCAAGTTCTGCGTGCTTGAGGATGCACACAGTAATATTTTGCCAAAATTGAATCTAGTCATAGTTCATGGTACCAAAAATGCATCAATCTGCGAAGTAGACAGGAGTGAAGGGAGGTCTGTTGAAGATTCAGTACTTTGGTCCTAAGATGTTCATTCCATATAAGTTTCTTCCTGTTTGCCAGAAACACATGGTTGCTATTTAAGGCTTTCTTAAGCAGATCGAGTTGGAGATTAAGTGTAGTCTTCTGTTGTTCATGATCACTTTCTTTCCTCTTAATCATTTCAAGGTTTTTCCATATGGGAAAAGAGGTATAGTTGGTGAAGGTGTAAGCAATGATGGACTGTGCAGAAGGACCTTGGAATGTAGATTTTGTTAGATGATCCTGTGGCATTCTGCCGTTAATCAATCTATATCCTGATTCAGTTAAAAGACTGTATATTTGTCTACTTACTAAAGACCATTGTTTATGTTTCTCCAACAAATTTACTTGAGAACATGGGATATTAGACTGAATCCTGGTCTTCTGTACCTGTATTGTATAACGCTGGCAGTAAGAGGTTTCGATTGATATTGCCAGTTATGATAATCAATAGTTTCCAATTACTGTAATGATTTATCAAAGCTGTCAAAATGTAGTTGGAGTTTAAATTGAGCCTAGTACGCTTCAAGTTGAGTTTGTTGTTGACCATAGTCAACAGACCTCTACTAGGCCTTCCTATACCACCTCCTCTTGCCAGAGTTTCATGGATAGAAAAATTTGTAAACAAAAGATTAGTGGGCATCCAGGTTTCTTTTAAATATACAGGCACATGCATCAACCACAAAACCGGTCGCAAACGGGCAGATTCTCAGAATCTGCCCCTTTGCGACCGGTATTTTTGCATTTGGGATGCATCATCCCAAATGCAAAAATCGCAATTTAAGGAATCTCAAAATAGCGATTCCTTAAATAGCGATTGCATTTAAGGAATCCCTAATTGAGATTCCGTAAATGCAATGCATTAAAGTTTAAAAAATACCGATTTCGCTACTAGCGGGAGCAAATTACCATGAAGCTGGACTTCATGGTAATTTGCTAAAACTTAGAAAAATTTACTTATTTGCATTTTTCTAAGTTTCATGTTGCGCACACACATGCCCTTAGAGCATGTGTGTATGCAACATGTGTGCAGAGTTCGAATACATGGGTGCAATAGGGTGTCATTTTGACACCCTTGCACCCTAGAAATTGCGGGAGCAATTTGCGAGTACCTGCTGGTACTCGCAAATTGCTCCCGCAATCTCCAATGCATTCCTATGGGCCTGGAGGCCCATAGGAATGAATGCGAAGCCATTCATTAATTGCGACTCGCAATTTGTGAGTCGCAATTAATGAATGTTAAGGAATCGCTATTTTAATAGTGATTCCTACATGCATAGGCTTTTGCGAGTCCTTAATTGCGATCCCTTAATATTCGCAATTAAGCACTCGCAAAAGCTTTTCTTGATGCATGTGCCTGATAGTATATAATGATTTCCCCAAAAATATTCGAGTTTTCTCCCGGTAGATTTAGCTAGATTTACTTTATTCCATGAAATTAGGGATTGTTACCAAAGGGAGTTGCACATTTCTTTAGTAACATTAGGTATGCTGATTCATGAGTGGAGTTAACAAAGAATTTTGACTGCAAGGTTTGCCTGAAAGAAGCATGGAACGTTCAGATGGTAGTTTTGCATTCATTGTGATCTTTAAATTAACAAATGGTATGTATGAGTCAGGGCCCTTACAGTTTGAAACCGATTGTAGCAAAGGTGTTGAACTTGCTGGGTGTTGACCTCTAAGCCTGAGCACATGAGGGTAATTAGGTTTTCAACTTGTAAAGTAAAATCCCCCAATTAGCAAGGTCTTCTCTACATGCCCAGATTATTCTAAGCAATAGAGTGCCCTAATAATTTCGCTACCTACTTCAGTGTGTTGGTTTTGAATAAAGCAAACATTTGATAAGTTTGAAGATATCAAATTCTCTTAGTTACTCAAAACAATGTAATAACTTGATTATGTTTTGATGGTTGAGTATATTAAAATTGCCATTTTGACTTATACAATGGAGTTAGATATAACTTGTATGTATCCAAACTAGTACACTGTGAGCCCCATCTGATTGTGCTATTCAATATGGCATAGTCACTTATGGTCCAGGGGTAACCTTGAATCATATCTACCTGTCCCCTTTTTATGAATTAGTTAATTAACATTGCTCGAGGCAGTTGTTGCTTTGCAAAAATACTTACTTGCTGCCTGTTCAACCTCTTGATAGATCTGATTTCAATTGATTACACCTTCTGGGACAGGGTTGGGAATTGCTAGGTCTAGTCAAGTCTCAATAAATTAATCCTTGCTCAACCCTTGGTAGCTTTGCAGACAACCACTCAGTCCTAATTTAGGAAACAGGTGTGTAAAGCATTTAATATCACCAAAACCATGAATAAATAAAAGACACAGCCCAAAAAAAATACAACACCAATTTATAAAAATAGAAAGATTTTTATCTTTAAAATGACACCAAAACGAGAAAAATCCAATTTAGGGAACCAGAGATCTGAATTTTCAAAGATAAAAAATTAATATTTGGCATTTTAGCGCCAAAAAGCTTAACACACTGCTCGCAGCTATCTGGTCGTGCTGGACTGGGACAAAGTCAAATTTTAGGCTGGCATGATGGATTGCTGGTAAGATAGCTTGAGCGTTTGGTCCCAGTTTCTGGACTATGCTGGTAAGGCACTGGAGGCCTGGGCGAAAATAATGATTATGAAGTGTTGTACAACTTATTTTTGAAGGAGCACATTCTTGATACTTATTTTCCAGAGCAGCACCAAAAAACCTGGTTCACAGCAAGCTTACTGACTCCAGGAAACTTTCTGAGGAGGCGGACCTCTGGTCAGCACCAGAATGTCTTAAACGGTATCTGGAGGAGACTCCTAAAAGAGTGGTCAGGATTCCTACCAGAAGGAGAGGGGAATTAAAAAGACTAAGTTCTCTAAAGGCCCCCAAAATAGCTCTCAGGGGAAAGGGTCTGGTTCACATTCCCAAACTGCCACCCGAAGAAAACATACACTGACCAAGGTCAGCAGCCCAAGCCTATCAAGTGCGATGAGTGCTACGAGTATGGACACTATAAGGGAGATCCCAAATGTACCAAAAGAGCACCACCTCCCACTGGAGGAAAGAATCCAGGGGTGTCTTGCATAGTGCTGGGGGAGGAATTTGTCCCAGTTAATGGGCAAGAGTTTACGGGGGTTACCCTAGTGTCCCTGTGTGACAGTGAGATGGTTCCTAAGATCAATGTGCCCTCAAATGCTAGTAAGTATAGTAAATGGGTCACCATCGATGGGCACGTTTTGGAGGCTCTGAAGGATACAGGAGTCAGTATGAATATGGTAAGGGAGCAGCTGGTTTCCCCAGAGCAGGTCATTCCTAATGCATCCCACCAGGTTGTGGTGGATGACATCAGAGAGGGTCATTTTCTTGTGGCCTTTGCTCCATTTGAGTGGGTGGGTGTTTCAGGTCTTTTGAAAGTTGCAGTGAGCCCTGTCATGGCTGTGGACTGTTTGCACCAGAGTGGATCTGTGCTACAACAAGTTCCATGGCTGCACGGAAAGGGAGTCAAGAAGGGCTGGAGCCTGGAACAGTGGCCTAGTCAGTGCTAAGAAAGGGAAAGGCAGAGGGCATGGTGATCTAGCACCTGAATTTACTCCCAGTGAGATGGATAAGACACCCCCGGTCTCCGCCCAGTAGTCCATTGTGGAGGACATTGCTTCTCATGGTGACCTGCCCGAGCTTGCTGGATGGCATGTTGAAGGAGCAAGGTGGAGTTCCGTAGGGCACAGAGGGAGTGTCCAACCCTTGTGGGCATGAGGCAACTGGCTGAAGCCCATGCAGCAGGTGATGCCTCTGGCAGTCACTGCATTTATTGGGAGGACAGCCTCCCGGACAGCAAGGCCCTGGTAGTCCCCCAATGATACAGGGCCTTCCTACTAGAGCTGGCTCACAAGATTCTCCTGGCAGGACACGTAGGCCATGAAAAGACCTTTGCAAGGCTTGTCCCCCACTTCTATTAGCCAAGGATCTAGAATTCCTCTGATGTGTTTTGGAGGACTTTTTGAACTGCCAGGCCAGTGGGAATACTGGGCAGGGGCCCCTCTTATTCTCTTGCCTGTCGTTAATATCCCCTTTGAGAGGGTGGGCATCTTCATTGTTGAGCCTATGGATCACCAGAACGCATTAAGCAACATATTTATCCTGGTTCTGGTGGATCATGCCACTGGGTACTCAGGGTCAATCCCTCTGAGGACTACTACTGCACCCACAGTGGCAAAGGTCATGATGAGGATTTTTATCCGCGTGAGTTTCCCCAAGTAAGTTGTGTCTGACAGGCACACAAACTTCATGTCTGCTTATATGCAGTATATGTGGAAGGGGTGCGGGGTAACATGCAGGTTCTCCATCCCTTGCCATCCACAAACCAATGGGCTTGTTGAGAGTTTCAACAAGACCCTGAAAGGCATGATCAGAGGACTGCGTGAGGTCCTGAGGAAAATGTGGAACATCCTTTCACCATGCCTTTTGTTGACTTGCAGAGAGGTACAATAGAGAGGAGTGGGATTCAGTCTGTTCAAACATTTGTATGGGTACCAAGTCAGAAGACCTCAGAGTCTGGTGAAAGGAGGGTGGGAGCAAGATCCCAGGAAGGGAGCCCAGGATGAAGTGAGCTACATGCTGGTCTGCAGAAGCCAGATAGCAAAGTTATGGAAGCAATCTTCCAGTAACCTTGAAGCAGCCAGGAAGTCATGAAGGAGTGGTATGACAAAAATTCCACCATTGTAGAATTTAAACCTGATTAAAAAGTGTGGTTGAGGTGATTGAAAGAAAGGGTGAGGCCCCACAGGGTGCTGCATGTAAATCAACTCAAACCACACTTTGAAAGGTCTGAGCTCACCATGCTGTTGGTGATTAATGAAGAACAGGAAGAGGAGAGTGAACCTCTCCCTGACCTCTTGGACTCCAAGGAGAAGGATGGGTCTGTGAAAGGAGTAATCCATTCTCCGACTCTAACTCCTGAACATCAGGGACTGCCACCAAGTGTTATAGCAATAGTCTTCTCTGTTCTCCTTATCCCTGGGACAACCCACCTGTGTACCACTCATGTGTAGACAGGGGACAACCTCCCTTTTAAGAATAAATCTCACAGGCTGTCAGATAAGGTGGCATCCAAAATTAAGGCCAAAGTGTCCAAAATGCTGAAGTTTTGGGTGATAGAACCCTCCAGTAGCCCATGGTCAAATCCTGTGGTTCTGGTACCAAAAGCTGCCCAACCAGGGATCACACCTAAACTGATGTTCTGTGTGGATTACAGAGGGCTACATTTTGTAACCAAGATTGATGCTCGCCCCTATCCACCATGCTGATGAGCTGATTGATCAGTTAGGGGCTGCCCAGTATCTCAGTACCTTTGATCTTACATCTGGGTAATAGCAGATCACCCTAATCAGAAGGAACAAAGGAGAGGTCATCCTTCTCCACTTAGAGGGCCCCTACAAGTTCAGAGTGATGCCCTTTTAATTAAAGAATGCTCCTGCCAATTACCAGGGGCTGGTGAACCAACCCAATGCTGATATAGAGGTCTTCTCTGCTGCTTATCTGGATGACATAGATGTTTTCAGTAGCAGCTGGAAAGACCACCTTTTTCACATCCAGGTAGTGCTTCAGGCTCTGCAACAGGCAGGTCTGACTATCAAGGCAAGTAAGTGCCAGATAGGGCAGGGGTCTGTGATATACTTGGGGTACCTGGTGGGCAGGGGGAAGGTGTAACCCCTTTAGGCTTGGCTGCCCCCAAAAACCCAGACTAAGGTTAGAGTATTCTTGGGACTCACTGGGTACTATAGGAGTTTTGTCAAGGTATATGACACAATTGTTGCCACTTTGACTGAGCTAACTTCCAAGAAGCAGCCCAGAAATGTGATTTGGACAGAGGCATTCCAAACTGCATGTGACTCCCTGAAGTAAGCCATGTACACAGCTTATGTGTTCAATGCTGCTGATTTCTCTCACATGTTTTCCATACAGACAGATGCCTCATAGCATGGCATAGGGGCTGTACTATCCCAACTGAATCTGGAGGACCTGAACCAACCTATATACTTCATCTTCAGTCCTTGGCACGTTGGACCTCGTCATCCCAAGTAGGCAGCAACAGTTGACGAGGTGAGGAACGGGGCACAGAGGGGCAGCCCAGACAGCCCGGCTTATCAGGAGAGTCTTGGCTGTGGAAGAAAAGTGGGTGGTGCTCCTTCTTGATCTACTCACGAGGAGTGGATGACAGCCAGGGGATCGAACAGAGCATTGTGAGATGGCACTCCAGTGGACAGTCACGCGGGGTGAAAGATTACTCCCCTGCCGACATCCAATTTCCTGTCAGCTCAAAAGATGACTGAGCCGCTAACAATGCTGCCAAGGCCACGAGAATCAAAAGTTGACCACCATAGGGATACAAACTAAGAATCCAGAGTGCTGCTGCCCCTGACCATAGGAATTATCAGAGGTTTCCAAAGGACAGTCATTTTGAAATGACTTTATTGCCCCTGCCATTTTCCACCTTCCTATTTCCATTTCCTCCACTACTGACTAGGCTATGCTCAAAATGGCCTATGCCTGAGTAAGCCCCCCGGACAATAAAAAGTGAAAGAGGACCAACACCTCCTGAACCTGTTAATAAATATAGGTTAAGATTATTACAACATGCTAAATAGCGGACATGTTGGAACGCTCTCCAATGCAGTGATTTTAGCCTATATATCCGAGAACTGTTGTATTATCCTAAGCAATTTTTTTTATATTTACCCCAAAACTATTTAGCTAACCCACCAATGATCCCACGTATTGAGATTCCCGTCATTACATTTTGCAAAGCGGAGGGGAAGTGGGGAGAGTCGGTCTATATATCAACAAAAGCCCATTTTCAAATATGGCTGGAGATTTGAAATCTGCAGGAAATAACTCCTACACTATAGTTTACCCACTAACCTCTCCAGGAATGCAACCAAAGCCATTAAAAAACACAGAGACACTGAGACACAAAGTTATTGAACACACAGGAAATAAGAATCATTACGTATGGCACCAAGTTTTTGATCGCCTCCTCACAAAGAGAAAGAGCTGTTGTAAATATAACAATCTATAAAAATGGCACTGTGCGTATTCAAGCTACCAACAAGGATCTAAGCAAATTTGATGACTATTTTGCCACCCTAAAAGATCGTGTTTACAACAAGACATCATCAACATCCTAGCACGCAAAATAACACACAACTTAACAGACTCTTACCTAGGGCAGACCGTATGATACCACAAGAACCAAAGAAGACTAAACCTAACTCAACATACTTAGGATACCAGGAGAGTGGTTTCCCACACTCAGAAAACAACTCATCACCAATCACCAAAAGCCTCTAATCACCAACAAGCAATGAAAGGTATGTCCCTGTATTTCCAAACATGATTGCCTCTATGCACGGAGCCTATAGTAACAATCACCAAGATGCAAGCAGACATATGATTAGCCTGACCTCTTAACCTCATAGCAAATCATCGTCTACTACATCATCAACCGTACAAATTCCACATACTTCATCTTCAGCATCTAGTTCTCAGGACAACAGGAGCTCATCGCATAATTCCAATCAAAGGTCCCTTGGTCACCCAACTGAATAGAAAAAAAACTAAAGGTGGAACTAAAGTTTACCCCAATTACACAGATGTTGAGTTATCAAGCAAACCCAGCTCAAGACTCACTGGCACCTCTCATCTAAATACTACATCACAAGTGTAACTAGAAACACTTAAACTGCAAACCAACAGCGTATCTCAGAACATTAAAAATGCTATCCGCTACATGAAGAATATTTTACTTATCACAGAAAGCTCTTTGCAAAAATCAAGCGTATTCCAGAGTTGAAACTCACTCTCCAAAGCAAGCTAAAAACTACACTCAGTTCTCTATCAAATCTGAGGAGGAAATGCAAACCCTACTATAATCCTATGAATCCTATGAATCGACACCCTATCTATCCAATCTCTCCATCAAAGGAGATGAAAACATTATTAGAACAGTTCCAATCAACGCATATAGAGCAACTATGCCCAAAAATAGACAGCTAAACCTGACTACTACTCAACTGCCGCTCAACAGTAAAGCATGATTCAGGCATAGCTGACCTCATCTTGAGCCAAAAAATAGATGTGACAATTTTAACTGAATCATGGCTTACCGAATCATCTTCGTCATGCATGGAGTTATTGTTTCCTCCAAACTACAACATTGTGAGGCTAGACAGATTAAAAAACAAAAAGGGGAGGTATTGCATGCATTCATTGTTCAGATCTCTCTGTTACTCAACTACATTCAGGACCATTAGACTCCTGTGAATATTTTGCACTTTCCATAAGTAATACAGAGAATCAACAATGCAAGGTGCATTCATTCTACAATCCTTCTGGTAAGAACGACCCTTTATATAACCACCTAATGGCAATCATTACAAAAAACGCTTCCCCTCACTCCAGTGATTCCTAGAGGACTTCAATCTTCATTGGAATGATCTTAATGATAATCAGGTCAACACCGTTATAGATTTCCTAGCAGATCAAACCCTTGCTCAAGCCTGCACTCTCCCAACTCACACAAAAGCCTTTACTCTAGACTGGATCATCTCCAAAGAAAAGGCTGTGAATATAATCTCCATTGTCCCTTGCGATTGGCCAGATCACCATATTATTACCTTCCAAGTACCTGGCGTAAAAAAGATAAGAGCTGCTCAATCAGTCAAACCCAAACAAGGGGTACAGGATACAAATGGCTTAGACAATGAGAAACCAGCAGCATGTTGTGAGAAGGATCTTCCCCCTCCTATCAAAATGACAATTGTCAGCGAACGTATGGATCACTTCTACTGCACAATGTCAGATATAACCGATTTGATAAAGATAAGCTGAAAAGAATCCCAGATAAAGATAAAAATCCTTAGTTCAACGGTTCCCAAAATAAAGGAAGGTGAAATTTGAGTCTAAATTAACGGAAATGGAAACAACACCCAGCTAAAACTGCTAAGAAAGACCAGAAATGCCTACAACAAAAATATTCTCAAATCAAAAAAAGAATTTCTTAGAATGGAATTGGAGAATGCTAAACATAGACCACGTAAACGCTTCGAAATGGTAAAGCAAAAATCACATAAAATGGCCAAATCCTCTCAAGAAGCATCAAAATCGCAAATAAGCTGTGAAGAATTCTCATCCTTCTTTACAGCAAAGGCCATTTCCTTAGAAAAGGGGCTAAGAACAGTCTCTGTTAACCTCTCTAGCTGGAGATCTCACAAATCGATCAATCCTTACACTACTATCAGGCATTACCCTAAAACGAAGCTCAATGGTCAACCTTCAAGTTAAAAGACTACAACTATATCACCAAAACCCTATCGACAATAAACCCAAATACACACTACAATGATCACCTCCCCTCAAATATTGTCTGTATTTGACACAGTAAACCATGATAATTGCTAGAACAACTTGGAAATAGGATAGGCTTCTCGGGAACCGTTCTTGAATGATTTCAATCCGTCTTGCGGAACAAAGATTTCTTGGTGAATCAAAAACTGTCATCACCTTCCCCCAATCCGATTGGAGTACTGCAAGGCTCAACTCTTTCCCCATCACTATATAACTTAAATATGGAACCTCTAACTGAAATACTTTGTCTTGCCAACATCTCCTTCTACATGTATGCAGATGACGTACAGATTTTCATTAAGATTTCATCATTGGAGGAGACCAAGACAGCAAATGAGGCATTAAAGGTGACCATCCAATGGTTAACAAACAATCAGTTTAAACTAAACTTGCAAAAATAGAATCCCTTCCAATATCCCCCACCAAAAGCTCTTCAGATATAAAGGAATGGACCAAGATGATCACTGCGCTACACTGCACCGGAAATATTGAACTCAACCAAATCACTAGGAATCTCACTAGATAAGAACCTAAATATGTGAGCTCATATCAACTCATTGGCTAAAACCGCCCAGTTTCACCTGAGCTGTATTAGAAAACTAAAACCATTAATCGAAACACCCAGGGACATTGATGGAGCCAGTCCTGGGGGGTTGGCGGTCCCCTGGGCCATCTAGGGCTCCATGAGGGGGGCCGTGTGGTCCACCTCCTTTGTGAATTAGGCCCTTCGGAGGTGGTGGTGCCCGGAGCCGGGAGGCAGCAACAGATGCCCATAATTATTGCATTTGTGCCCTAGGGAGGTGGCAGCCCCTGGGGCAGCGGGTAGGGTCTACGGCCTCCTCAGCATTACTTTAAAAACATCTGTGTGCCCCGGGGAAGTGATAGTCCCCCAGAAGGTGCATTTGCAGAGTGGTGAAAAAGGGGGGCATGGCTTGTGTCCACCTCTCAGCAGTCCCATTATCTGGGGCTTACTGGACGTGTCAGGTAGGCTAGTAGGCCCCTAAGGACCTCCAGCATCAAAGGGGGCTTTAATCCCCATCCAAGAGCATGCCAGGGAGCGCGTTTGCAGAATGGTGGGCAAAGGGGGCGTGGCCTGCTATGCGAACTTACCAATGCTGCTGTGTCCCCTCCTATTACTGGAGGTAATAGGAGGGGTAGTTGGCCCCCAAGGACGTCCTTGTGGGCCAACTACCCCTCCTGTTATCTCCAATAAGTCCCACATAGTCGTATTGCTAAGAGGTCTTCGGAGGCCACACCCCCCTTTCTCCACCACTCTGCAAAAGCGCCTCCTGGCACACTACGGGTTGGAGGATGAAGTTAACTTTACTCCTGAGGGACTTTGGGGGTCAAGACGCCCTCCTGGAACCTTCTGTAAGTCCTACGCAGCAGATTTCCTGTGCGCTAGTCAGAGGCCCAGCCCCCTTTCTGCACCACTCTGCAAACACGACTACAACGTTATAGTTATAAATTAGCATTTAAAAAACCTTTCAAATTCATTCCGCTGTTCAAGAATGAAGATTCATGTAGTACATCATATACAGTGTACAAGTATGAAAGCTGAAAACAGCAAAAAGGGGAAATATAATGTTTAAATAAAATTTATAATTGCTTTCCAATGTTGTTCCTGGGTGATGTTTTATTATTAACATGATGAACATTTCTATTGCAGAAACTCAACGTTTACTATCCAAATTCATCACGTAATAAAATAATATATTTTCTTTCTTTTACCACAGATCATTGGATCCATATATTGTATAAAAGTGGCTAATTACATCTTTTCCCTTTATAAAACATACAGCAGGACAAGAAGTCAGACAATGCTGCATGTACTGACAAACTCAAGCCAACACCAATACAGTTATTGACGCATCCATGCACACACTGATGGTATACATTGCTATACCCCACTTTACACTTATGTATGCACTGACACAGGGACACAGATTGAAACATAGACTTGCATACCCAGTACCAGCCTCATGCATACACTCGTACACCCAGGTACACACTAATTCATAGACTGAGACACCCAGGCCCACACTGATGCATAGAGTAACACACCCAGGCACACGCTGTTGTATTGATTCATACATCTAGGTAGATACTGTTGTATATACTGAAACAACCAGGTATACACTAATTTGTTTAATCTCTTTATTGAAATTTTTGTAATTATATGAAAACGTGATGCAGAAATGCTCAACAGCAATGACTATCAGTTGGACCGACAATTTACATTATTGAAAGGTGCATTAAAACACTTACAAAGATAGAAAACAAAACAACAGCGAAAGTATCATGCCTCATAGATATACAGTCACTTAAGCAATTGCACTTTTATCTTCCGACATTTTAAAACAATCTTCCCAACCTGACATTAAAGCAATGTCCCAGCACTGTGGAGGAGTGCTAATTGCTTTCCACAACACTAGGGCTGCACATTTCTGGCAACACCCTTCAGTGGGCCTATTGAGTGACGATCGTTATGCAAATAATCAGATTCATTATATAACAAGAACTGTATATAACCATACAGAAAAAATCCACTGGGAGAAACAGTGTGGATAATAGTAGAAGGAAGGGGGGGGGAGAACAAAAGAGAGATGGGGGGTTTTCCATATGGAAACAATCCATTTTTCAAAAACAATATCATCCCACACGCAGTCCCAGGCATACCATACCCAGTAACACATTTCAAGAAACGATATCATCCGAAATGAATAGATGTACAAGGTGCATAAACTCACTAGTGACTGGCCTCCTCATGCCCGGTGTGTGGATCAACCTGGTCGGTGTCAGAAGCAGCAGAGGAGTCCGCTGGAGACGATGCCACTTGTAATGCTGTCAGCAACACTCCCCATGCTGCTGCAATGGGATACTTGCGTGTCCTCTCTTAACAATAAGGTTGCCTCTGCTTTATCCCGATATAACATCGAGTGAAACTATGCCGTGAGCGAAGGGGGTCAATTGACTTACATCGGCGGGTAACCAATCGCTTGGCCACCGCCAACTCTAAGTCAAGAAAACGAAAAGTGGCCTTGTACTTCCTATCTCTAGGAAAAATACCCGTAATACAAGCCCCCCATGTATTCGTCAGAGCTCAGTCCGAGCTGGTGGTTAATTAACGAATCACTCCAAGCCACCCAGGTATACACTCATACACCCTGACAAACACTGATACTTAAACCTAACACACCTACACAGACTCATACACTTACTAAATCACTTGCACATTGACTGATACATACACGCAAACACCCCAGTACACACTCATACTTATACTGGGAGGGAAACAGCCTTAATAACGAAGCCTTTACAATGACTGACCTGAACAACGAATCCAAAACAACGACCTTTCTATGAACCACAAAATCATTAACCACGACTTAAACGAACAACGACTTTCCTAAACCACGAACAGAATGAGCTCCTAACTTGCCAATAGATGGCACTATTGTTATATATAACAATGACAAGTTGTGGTTTGAGTGTTTATACGTGATCACCTTGTGTGAGGGGGTATAAATAAAGAGTAAGAACCCGCACAAGCACAATTTTAGAAGCATGAATAATAGGTTTGCATTGTTGGTGTCATGGTGGAAAATCAACATCACATAAAACCTGTATAAAAAAACAAATACGAAGTTTATATTTGCCTCAAAAACACCTGCTTAAAGTTGAGAATGATATGAGTAAATGGCAATCTCATAATATAAAATTTGAAGGAAAAATGTTTTAAATGTTAAATTTCGTTTCAATTAAAAATACACTAGCTCATATCTGTATTAACACTAATTTAGTTTCAGGTGTTTTCTAAAGACACACAGTGCAACAGCAAAGCAGTGTAGTACAAAAATAATCTAATTTTGAAAATAATCTAGTAAGCATGAATCACCCTGGCTTTGGAATGTTAACATTTTCTTTCTAAGATGATGCTGGTCCAGAGATGCTTTTGTAATAAGAATACACGTCTTACAATTGTGTTAAAGTATAATGAATTAACTAAAGACAAATTAAAAGTTCCCAATTCTATTTGTAATTCTATATGTGGTGTTTTCTCAAAGGGTCTCACCATGAACTATCTGTTTGAATGGTATATTCAGGAAATGAGCTGATTGAATAATTTTCGTTCTTTAGGAAGTCGTTGTTAAGAATGTAGTGGTTTGTCATTGCTCGTGGTTTAGCATTCGTGGTTTAGTCATTCATTGTATAAGTAGTAGTTGTTAAATCATATATCCATATTGGGACACTCAATCACACACTGATGCATTCAAGTCAGTCAAGTCAAAATTAACTTTATTCGGCTAATTAAAGCCAGAAAAGTACAACAACAAAAAAGAAAGCGGTACATTCTGCAAACATTATAATACATGTATATATGGTCCATAGTCAGTTAAGGTCCCACCGTTTTATCAACCATAAAACAAACATATAGAATAAATAAGTAAACAATAAAACCAAAAAAAAATTAACAATCATCATAACATCCTACTCAACATGAAATTCATGGTCTGCCGCCCCCTTGGGGAACAACAACATAGGATACACACCATCGTATAATGTAACAATTCATACAGAATTAGAACACACATCATAAAAACCATGACAAGAAAAAAGAATTAATAAATAAGAGATCAGCCCACCATGACATAATTAGACCTAAGAGTACAAAATAAAATTTGCCCAATATACACTTGTTCGTATTTACAATTAAAAATAAGAAGAATTCATATTAAACAAGACTGCAACGTACAGAGAATAAAAATATGTTCTTTAAAAAAAGAAATAAAATTACATAACATGATTAGGAACAGTATCCGCAGGCTGACTCAAGGGCAGCCTATTCCTATGTCTAATCACCCCCATTAGGAAACTGGCTACCCCAAAGCAGACCATAGGTGACGCTAGCGTTTGTAAGTAGACCAACGCCAGCCTACCTAACCTGTACAAAATTGCAATCTCTAAGCAAAGGGAGGATAAACTTTCTGCGCAATAGATTGTAATAGGTGCAGAAAAACGTTATATGAAGAGTATCTTGATTCGAGAAGTTGTCACAGGGGCAGGGATTTAATGTGCCCTCTTTAAAGTAACCTTTAGGGAAGGCAAGTAACCAAGGAACCATATTCAATCTAAATCTTGTCAAAACAAAAAGATGATAAGGTTTATTTATATAAGATAGATATGGTTGCATCTGTTGGCCCGAGCTCAATGTGACAAATCTTCTCACCATAGGTTTTTTCAATTTGTTCTCCTCCCTTAATCCCTTTTGTCTGTCTAAAAACTGCTGCTTGAGGTCTCTAATGGCCAGTTTACCCAATGCTATAGGACTCAAGAATAAGTTGGGGCAGCCAAGAATTTCCATCTGATCCTTAATGTATTTCATCCAAGGAATGTCTAACACCTTTTCTAAGGTAAGACAGTCTCGGATGATCAGTTGATTTAAGTTTGGGGTCGGTTGGGCCCAGATTCTCAGCCAACGTAATAGAGGCGCAGCCGCAATCTGATCAGAAATAAAACCCACTTCCAGTTCCTCATGTATGTTAAAGATTGGGGTGGATGCGGGGACCGAGAGCAGTTTACGCATAAAAATATTCTTGCCCACTTAAATTTCTTTCACATCTGTATAACCCCAGATGTCACTGCCATAGGTCGCCATGGGAACAGACTTAGCATTATAAATCTTCATAAGTGCAGGGAGTGGTTTTGATCCTATTCTTTTTGCAAAATCTAGAGTAGCCCCCTATGCTCTAGCTAACACGTTCTTTTTATGCGCACGCTGCGTGCACCATGAGCGTTGATCATCAAAAAGAACCCCTAAATAGGGACTTTTACTAACTCAACTCCCTTGCAATAGAATTTAGCCTTCGCTGCCCTCCTTGAGCCTATGGTGATGGCATGCAATTTTTTTTAATTAGTAATTAAATCCAGCGACTCCATAAAATCTATAAAACAATTTAAAAGCAGTTGCAGCCCCCTTGCAGTTCTGGCCACCAAGACCGTGTCCTCGACATACAGAAGCACCGGAATCATTTTAGGCCCGGCTCTAGGTATATCTTTACAACAGGAAGCCAGAGAGTCCCCTAATTTATTAATATAGAGGGTGAACAGCAAGGGGGCCAATATGCACCCCTGCCGAACCCCTCTTTTTACTGCCCAAGAATCAGTCAGTGTGCCATCTTCAATAAAACGTACTGCCGCTGTTGTGTTTTCGTGGATGGCAGCCAGAAATGAAATCAGGTCAGCATCTAGCCCTATATCTCGAAGAATCAACCACAGCTTTGACCTATTACCAAGGTCAAAGGCTGAGGTTAAATCCATAAAGGCCAGGTGGAGATCCCCACGCTTTCCGACTGTATACTTCCCTATCACCAAATGGAGATTAAGCATTGGTCCAGAGTGCCCTTCCCCTGCCTAAAACCATATTGGAGATCGGAGACTATGCTTGCTCAAGCCACTCTGTTAGACGTGCCAAAACAACTTTCCCTGTAATTTTGGCCAAGGAATCAAGGAGCGAAATGGGCCTGTAACAAGCCGGATCATCCCTTGCCCCCTTTTTAAAAATTGGTATAATAACCGCCTTTGCCCATGATGGGGGAAAACCAGACACACAAGCTGCATTAAAAAAATGAGTTAAGATCTTAGCCCAAAGCTTGGAGTCTGCCTTGTAGAGATCAACCGGTACTCCATCAGGACCTGGAGCTTTCCCCCAAGAATTGATGTAATCGCTTTATGAACTTTATCAGTTGTAAAAACAAGAGCGGAGCCTGCTAGACCAAGAACGGGTTTCTCTGTGGAAACCCTTGAAGTCGTTTCACTATACATTTTTACAAAATGTTGCGCCCACATCTCAGCGGAAACTAGAGAGTCTTTACTGGAGTTTGGTGTATCGTCAAACAAAGGACTGTTTACAACAGACCAGAATCTAGAACTGTTGGCCAGCACACTGGCTTGGCTAAGCACCTCCCAAGCCATCTCCCTTAGTTGCCTTTTCCTACTCTCTACAGCAAGTTTATAAGCCTTCCTTACATTTTTGACCCGTGATGCCACCCTTGGTTTTGGCTTAAGCTCCTGCATGAGTTCCTTATGGGTGATCATACAGGTTTCGTCAAACCATTTTTTAAATTTTGGGCACTTTGGTCTACTGGCTAGAGTTAAATTAGAGACAACCTGCTTTACGATTAGGTCAAAGGCATTAAGAACGGATCTTGGTTGGGAATCCTGGTCTGAACAGATCCTAAACTCCTGGGCGCAATTAGTGAACAACCTATCAATAAAACTTTTCAGGGGTAATCCTTTCCCACCTCACTCTACGACATTGCAAAACCCTAAATTCAGGAACCCTTAAAATGGAAAAACCGCTGTTTGCGTTCAGGCGGGGAAAGTCCCTTCGGGATTCAATAGTGCATACCCGCCCAAAGAAAAAAATAGGAATAGGAGAAAATACTAAAACCCTCTGGAACCTTCCTGTGGTAGTGGGACATTTCCCATGTGGTAGTTGCAATATATGTTGTCTTACGAAAGCCAGTAAAAACATCAACCTGGGATTGAAAACCTGATGAGAGCAGAGAAAATTTTCAAATTGCAACAGCCAGAACGTGGTGTATACCATGACTTGTAATTGTCAATTAACGTATATTGGCATGACCACACAAAAAGTCAAAGTATGAATAAATGAGCATCGCAGCACCTTCAGATGCGGAAAAATGGCTACAAAGATGATGCAACACTTTCAGACAGCAGGACATAATGAGAATGATTTCACATGTTCTCTGAACAGTTAATGGGGCAAGTATGAATGTTAAAATCTCCCAAAACTAATATGTCATAGTGTGCTTCTGAGCTATCTCCATAGTTTTCCAAAAAGGCCGTAAGAGACCTAAGATGCTCTCTTTCTTGCGTTCTAGTAAAAGAATTGTAAAAACTAACCACTAGGAGGGTTGGTAAATTCTTGCCTGACAATTCTACTGCTAACATGTGAGGAGAACAGGAATCAATCAACTTTGCATTATAGGAGAGCTTAAGATTGATCATCAATAATAGCCCCCCCCTGCTCTGCCCATGCTGGAAGGTATAGCGAATTTACAAAAAGATATAAACCCATCCAGGTAGAAATTTAACTCAAAAATGGAAAATGAAGGTGGGGGTATCTGATAATTCATCTATCCATGCATTTGATCTGGCACAATTCATCTTAATGTAATCACAATTACAGGTACAGTTTTATAAGACCTGCTTTCTTCTATATTATACTCCTGATAATATAGCTAAATGGGGGGTGGGCAAAGGGACATCTTGCCCACAATACTTCTAATGTAAAGCAGACATTGTACACATCTATGTGGCCTGTGATGAGCTAAAACATGTAAAAAAGGATATATCTAGATTACTGTCAAAGGTATTAAAAAAAGAGGTGATTTTATCTCCATATGTATTCTGGTCAGGAATACACAAGACAAATCAGGTGGGACATGGGCATGGATTTGTTTTTAGTGCAATTGCAATTGTAAGGCTTTGTGTTGCTTCAGTATGGTTGGACCCTAGACCGCCTGGATTCCAACAATGATTGGCCAGGCTGTTAGCGGTCTGCAACCTGGAAAAAGCCATATGTATGCGGTAAGGGATCCTTACACGATGAAAAGGTTTGAGAATATTGGCTTCTATAGCCGAGTGGGTACGAGATCAAAGTTCAAAGGCATTAATGATGTACTATGCACTTGACACTTATTGTGAATTTGTCACAGATATGTTAATCAATTATTTGAGATGTTCATTTATATTATTATGAAATTATGTCACAGTGTTTTGACTTTTTTATGTATTTATGAAATTTCACCAGCCGTGTAATACTCTCACTCACTCCCTTCTGTACACAATAGGAACATTTGCACTACTTAGGGCTAAAGATTCTACCCTCAACCCTAGGATATATGACCCTAAAACGCATGCCACATATAGCACACCTGACGGGACTGGAGGTCTGAGGTAGAACAGTACAAGGTTCACGACTCCACAACACACACAACTTGCACACCTGGCAGGACTGAAGGTCTCAGGTACAACAGCACAGGGTACACGACCCCTCAACGCACAAAACATGCACACCTGACAGGACTGAAGGTCTCAGGTGCAACAGCACAAGGTACATGACCCCACAAACGCACACAACTTGCACACCTGACAGGACTGAAGGTCTTAGGTACAATAGCACAGGGTATACGACCCCTCAAGGCACACAACTTGCACACCTGATAGGACTGAAATTCACAGGTACAACAGCACACGTTATATGACCCCTTAACGCACACAACTTGCACACCTGACGCGACCGAAAGTCTCAGGTTTAAACAGTACAGGGTTCACAACACCACAATGCACACAACTTGCACACCTGACAGGGCTGAAGGTCACATAGCCTCACATATGTACAAGGGATCTCTGCTACACCCCCCCCCCCCTGTACCAGGGTAATAACTCCAAATAAAGTACAATGAAAATCATGGGACACCAAAAACAAAACCATAATAATCTTTCCTCCGGTGAGTGACTTTTCATCCGATAATACCAATGTCATGTAATAAATCAGCATGCTGAACATTGGAATATATCTTCTCTTACTGCCTCAGCTTGAACAATAGAACTGTGTGTTAATCCATAGTTCATAATCACAAAGCATGTTCCAGACTCTACTAATCCTCACCCCGTTCCAAAACTTCACCTTAAAAGGGAAAGAAGTTGGCTCCTTAACTCCAGAACATTCATCAAACGCGTACAACTCATTGTAGTGCTGACACAGGCAATGGAGGTTCTAGCAATTGACACGCTGCATCATAAAGGCGCACTCAGAATGTTCAAAAATAATGCCCAAGTATTCAGAGTCACAGGAGCGTAACAACACCACATCATCATAATTTGCGTATGCACCTGCAAGCTTTCTCCAAGCAAAACAAGAAACATAGAACCATTCATGCTGCATGCCATTCTCTCCGCTCGCGGCTCGAAAGCAACATGCAATATAGCTTGGAACCTCATAGATGGCTCTTTTGAAAGTCGGAGCCTGCACCGCTACAGCAACATTATTTTTAAATTGTAACAACCAGCCTCTAAGAGCTTGTGCTAGCTTCACGGTATGGGGAAAATTAAGTTTATGCTCCAAAAAATTTTTTCCAAGCACACTCACCATTTCTGAATATACGTGCCACAGTAGTCTCTGGCTCACACCTTCGTGCACACAAGCAGCGGCTCCACAAGAAACTCGGCAAAAGTCTAAATTAAGTAACCACTGTGTGTCCCCACACCTTTAAATATGACTCAGCACTGAAGGTTTAAATAATGTTTCCAAGGCTGACAAAGTGCATGTGCAGTACACTTAATTTCCTGTAGAAAGTGAAAAGCAGTTCAAATGCCTAGGCTGTCAGCTAACCTTAGAGAAGCTCTGCTCATAAATTAAACGCTGCAGGTTACTCTAGCTGATTCACGTAGCTTCAAAGTAGCAAAACAGAAGGCTTCATTTACACGTGCAATAACTCCTTGTGCCCCCACATGTATTTAAACTTGTATTCGCATGTCAGGGCAAACAGGCATCAAGCATCATTTTCTTGAAATAAGTTCCTTAAATTCCTTATAAAGAAGGTCAAACGCCTCACACTGCAGGCTGTCCAGATAGTAAAGGACATTGGTGGGAATTACAAGGGTGTTTCTTTCCTGCACATTTCAGGATTCCTCAGCATGTTCAAAAACCGTTTGTTTTCCACAACACATAGGTTTCGCCCCAAATCGTCACCATTGTTGCAATCCGAAGGAAGTCCAGGAACCATAGGGTAGGTTATAAGTAGAAGGTGTATTAAGCTTAGTTACAGGTTATTATCATGGGAAGTAAGTAGCAGATAGCCCCACCGGGAGCAGCATTCTTGCTGCTCAGTCCACAAGCTCCAACTGTCTCTCTGTCAACCACACCAGGCACTTCAGAATGACACTACATCATTAAGCATTCCAACAGCGCACACACATCACATTCATACTGGCTGAGCAGCAGGGATCAGGTAACTAAGGGAAAGGATGCAAAGTAACACTACAAGTCACAACAGACTCGTACAAAATCATTGAAATTCCTCAGTTATGGCTTCCTGAGCTAACTATAACTGAAGCTCCCACGGTGCACTGCTTATGATCTCACATATTACATCACCCATGACATGGTTAGTGACATCACTGATTACATCACTGACGACATCTCAAATGACATCACTGGTTACATCATCCACAGAACCAATCATACACCCACTCATACCCCTATACAACCTCTCATACACCCACTCACACACCCACACAACCACTCACATACCCATGCACAGACCCATACAAGTACTCACACAACTACTACTCACTCATCCATAGAGCCACTCATATACTCACTCACTCATACAACCACTCACACAACCATTCACCCACCTATACAGCTAGTCATACATACAGCCAGTCACTCACCCATAAAGCCACTCACACAGCCACACACTCACCCATACAGTTAATCACATACCCACTTATTCACCTGTACAGCCACTCACACACGTACCTGCTCACTCACCCACACAGCCTCTCAACACATCCACTCACTCACCCATACAGGCACTAAAACAGTCTCTCACTTACCCACACAACCACAAAATGTCTCATTCACGCATCCATACAAGTACTCCTATATCTGCTCACTCACTCATACAGTCATTCGCACAGACACTCACTTTCCAATTCAGCCACTCACACACCAACTCTCTAAATTAAACACAGTTATAGTTGGCACAGGTAATTATAGCTGTTGAAACTCTCGACTGGTAGATCATATCTTTAGAGCATCTTTCATTCATTTATCAAATGCCGAACCACATTGAAGCAAAGTCATTTTGCTTGGCTGGGACCTTGCAGTGGCTCTGGTGTAGACCTGCAATGTTTTTGGATGGGAGTCAAACATTTCATGAAGTCTCCAAACTTTCAATCTTTAAAAATGACGCCCAAATTAATTATTATCCTACTGCTTCTTTTATCTTGACACCATACCATAAGAAATTTTCAAAGACATTATTTCATCTCAGAGTAATTGCTTCCTAAATAGTTCGATGACAATTAAATTGACAGAGTCTTTGAAAACGCACAATCACCTTTCAATTTTTTGTGGCACAATCAAAGAACAAACGCTCTTAGAGCAGTTTCCTTCATTTTCTTGGTTTTTAATAAGTACTATCTGTACAGATTTTGGGTGACATTAAACGCTCACATAAGCATAAGCATACTGCAGTAACACAGAAGGAATGGCAAAGTCCGACCAGTCCAAAATGATGTCTGGTCGCTCTATCTAACTCCAGCTACAGGGAAAAAGAAAGCATAATTTAAAAATGAAACTCATATTTCATTTTCAAGAGAGATTCTACTTGAATTACGTAAAGTTTTCAATCTAAAAGTGCGAAACTACTCTGTATCTTTAAAGCACAATTGCAGAACATGAAATGTTGTCTTCGAAAAAACAAAATGATTATTAAACCTGCACTACGTGATTTTCCATCTAACTGAAGTTCAGATGGGTATGCAATCAAACAGTGAACAAGATGAGCTGCTTTCCCGAGGATATCTCACTCTGATTGCATAGCTAATTTGCCTATTTTCCAGAAAAAAACTGCACATTACTATTAAATGTTCCTTCTACATTTGGAGTAAATTTCTGATTTTTGGGAATTCCCAAACCTTTGGAGCAGTATGCCTGGGAAGCTTTGACAGTTGCAGAATTAAACTAGTTTAACTGTGTAGTGCTGAAGTTTAGAGTAGTGCATTAAATATAGATTTTTCCTTTCCTTGTTTTTTCAAAGTCTGAACCTCTGTATTTATATCACAACACATTGATTTACAAATAGAAGACTTAAGACAAACTCTTCACAATCAATACAGTGTACCAGAATAAGATGAACATACTAATGAGTGGCATAAAACAATGTAATTTAGTTATGCCTTCCTAACAATTTAGACGGAAGGTTGCTTTTGTAACTGATCATAAATTAATGTGCATTATAACAGATGTCTTGGGAGGTAGAATTAAATATGCCAATATTATGACATTAATATTTGGAAACAGGTACCTGGCATATATCAACTCCACATTCCTTGAAAGACTTCTCAGAGTTAGCAGCAACCTAAATTCTTGCTTTGTGCCAAATTTTGTTTTTACTACTATTGGTAAACCAAAATTTTGTCGGAACCTGGTGAATAATTCTCAAGTCATTTTGAATTCTAGCATGAATAGGACATTCAAGGGGCCACAATCCTACCATGTACAATCAACAGGTTAAGAAATCATGTCTAACCTAAAGTTGTTCCAGCACTACACAGTTGAAAGGACCAGTTTAAACTCAAAATCTAGTTTAATTTACTCCAAATGTAGAGGGAACATTTAATAGTAATTTTCTGTTTTTTCTGGAAAATAGGCAAATTAGCTATGCAATCAGAGTGAGATATCTTCTGGAAAGCAGCTCATCTTGTTGAACATTGGATTGCATACCCGTCTGAACTTCATTTAGGTGGGAAATCACATAGTGCAGGTTTAATAATCATTTACTTTTTTCGAAGACAACATTTGATGTTCTGCAATTGTGTTTTAAAGATACAGAGTAGGTTTGCACTTTTGGATTGCAAACTTTACGTAATTCGAGAATAATGCTTCTTGAAAATGAGATATGAGCTTCATTTTTAAATCATGCTTTCTTTCTTCTTGTAGCTGGTTTTAAATAGAGCAGCCAGACATCATCTTGGACAGGTTGGACTTTGCCATGCTTTTTGTGTTACAACACCTGTGAAAATCCTAGCAGTACACACGAACCAGTCGTACGCACTGCTACTTCTTGACTACAGGGCTAGTAAATGCCTTGTTAACTCACACATATTGACAGGTGCTGCACATGGTTTTGAACAGTTCTCACTTTCTGTGGGGGTAGATTTTGGGCCATGCCTATTACTCTGAAGGTAAATTAGATAAAGTATATAACTCCTACAAATTGATAAAGAAATTAGAGAATTCAAATAGGTGAATTACTTTGATATGGGGAACCAACTTAACTAAGACACAATAGAAACAAAACCTTAAAATATCTCTTCCATAGGAAGTTCTTAGTGGTACATGGATACTGCCAAGCCTGTTGTACTATGTGGATAGGGTTTACGTTCCTGTAAGAGCACTCTGACCACGTATCAACATCCAATGCAGGATGCAGTGACTGATGTTCTGCAGCTAGATCACCTAAGCCTTTGTGTTTTTCAAGTTTAGAGAGGATATGCTGTGGTCTAGATTTCCCTTCTCTCTCCTTGATTGGGTGTACTATTTTTATTTTATTTTATTTTATTTCATTTTCTTCTAAGTTTGTACTCTTTTTTATTTCCATCTAATTTTTTATTTTATTTTTTACATTTTACACAGTAAAAAACTATTGTCATTGAACTGTAACCCAATTTACTAATATCAATTGTATTGTATCCAAGGTGTCTTGAAATTTAGGTGTTGTGTAAAAAATACTATGGTGAGTGGAGTCTGGTTCAGTCAGAACTGCAGAACATAGGTTGTGATCAAATGAGGGTGGGGTATTGTGATAAGATCGTACTCAGCAGAAAATTGTACAATTCCATTTCTTTCCATCGCTTATTGTATTATAATGCAGATGGGTACATTTTTCTAACATTATCATAAACAGGTAAAAAAATGTATTTTCGTCGATAAACTGTGAATTCTTTCATATAGGTGTAAAACAGAGTGTACTAATTTTGTATCTGAAAAAGGTGTGAGGATAATACCTGAAGACAAAAAGTAATTAAATGAATAGTGAAATGTGCAATTTCACAGGAACATCTTTCCACCATGATTTATTTACCTGGATCGACTGCAGTACAGTTGCGATGGATTTTACCTGTTGGAATGTCCAAAATGTTCGTTGTCGCAGTGTCAACGTTTGTGGTATTAGCTTCTGAGGCCACACAGGACCCATCTTCTGATGAGACTTTAAGAAGGGACCATTGTGGTCTGGAAAGCTAATGTACCATGCCATCTACAGTATCAACCTCTCTTGTATCAAATGCTAGAGTACTCCAACTACTTTACAATGGGTTGTATATTAAAATCTAACAATGTTTTGGCTATGACCACTTGCAAACATCAAGGCTCCAAATGTTGGAACAAACTGAAGCCACCCTTCCAGGATAAACATAACTCTCTTCCGATCAGGAAAATCCTGAAACCTGAGCTGTTCAGTTTGGAAATATGTACAAATGGCAGTGGTGGTTTAGTTGGTAGGCACTGCACGACAAAACTCGAGGAGATGCTGGCGTGAGGTATTTTTAAATACGAAAGGGGCATATCATAGCCCAAGACCTTGCAACGACTTAAATGAAAAAATTATCAGTTTACATAGTACGCACAACACGCGAAGCGGTCGTCTATTTCAACAGAGGATCACAGCTTATCTAGAACTTTAAAATGAAAAGACGATTCTCACACCAAAGACGTGGACATTTCTACATAAAATCTGTGCTTGTCCATGCAACACAATGACTGAAGCCTTGAAAAAGTTTCAAAGAAACGAAACACGTGTCGGCTGCCGGTTCAACACTTAAAAAGGAGGATTGTCACATCAAGCTGTCTATTCCTAACCACATTGCTACTGTGTTTTAAATTTGAAATTTGTGATTTAAAAATTCTGTGATACATTAATAATAAATTGTCACAGTCAGAGCAGAATCAATGTCCTACTGGTACTTTGAATTGACTTATGCTAAATAACTATATGAATTGATACTATGATTGTACTAGAGTGCCGAGCTTGACATATCTTTTTTCCTGTTCAGTTTAGAGTTTAGCTATGCACAAGCTATGGGCGAGGATGTACTGACAAATGTTAGGTCATAGATCAGTTTGCACCCAGATGCATTTCAACACCCTTATCAGTGGGGTTGAGTCAATCCTCAGAGAGTGAATAAGAAACTGTGGGCAATTCCACCATTTTCGCCTTCACCTGCTCCTGATTAAAAAAGTGTGTAATGCAGGCAAAATTCTATGCACAATCATAATCTGTGCACTGAGAAACTCATTTGCCACCCAACACTGTCAGGGGGTGATAATTATAATTACTTTAATATTGCCTTATAGCCCCCATAGCGGGCTATACCGGCTATTAAAGGCCCGATACAGCGTTAAATGGCTCGGCCTTTAACAGGGGAGCAGGACTTTAATAGCCCGTAAAGCCCAGCTACGAAGGGCTATAAGGCTATTAGAACATTCTGCCACTAGAGGGCAGAATGTTCAAACAAATAAAAGAAAGGTTTCAGGGAGCGTGAGGGTATTGAAATCCCGTCAGGCTCCCTGAAGCCTTTGTTCACAGTCACAGCTGTGAACAAAGAAACATTGGAATGTTGGAGCTCCGGGCTTATACCAGCCATTATAAGCCCGGAGCTACTCCATTGTTTTCAATGGCGCTCCCAACATTCCAATGTTCTAATATAGCCTTATAGCCCGCCGTAGCGGGCTTTACCGGCTATTAAAGGCTCGCTCCCACGTTAAAGGCCCTGAGCCGAAGGCGAGGGAACTTTAGCAAGGGACAGGACTTTAATAGCCAGTATAGCCCTGCTACGAAGGGTGATAAGGCTATTAGAACATTCTGCCACTAGAGGGCAGAATGTTCTAACAAATAAAACAAAGGCTTCTCGAAGCTCGAGGGGATTTAAATCCCCTCGAGCTCCGAGAGGCCGATGTAAAACATTGGAATGTTGCTCTGTGGGCCTTTACCGGCCCGTAGAAGCAGGGACTACTCCATTGTCTTCAATGGAGCTCCCAACATTCCAATTTTCTAATGATAATTACATTACGTTAATTACAATGGCTGGCCCTGACAATACACTTTAAAACAACTTTCCCAGCAAGGGAACTTGTGTATGGCACCTACTGGCCAGGGGTAATATGAAGGCAGGCATGACATACAGGCTTCCTGCTGGGTAAGTTGCTTTCAAGTGCAGTCGATGATCCATGCAAAGTTTTTACCTTAATGCAGTCAGTATTAAGGCAAATACATTGTCCAGCACATCATACTATGTCTGAAACCAACCTTGCTTTCTGCAATCTTTTTCTGTGCAAGGAACAGTAGATCAGCCACAATTCTCAACAGAGGGGAAAACCAAATGAGCATCATTCCCAGCCTTTGCTTACTGTGCAGTAATTTCGCCCAAGTCTACTTCTCAGTTCTCTGTTCTCTGTTCTTGAGCATGAACTTTGTGTTTCAACTAAGCGCTATAAAGAGGTGAAAAGCCAAACATGGTGCTTTATTTACCATGTAAGTTAACAAATAAACACAAAGTTGAGTAATGAGGTATTGCTAGCATATGACTGAAACACAGGAGATGGCAGGCAATGTTTATCAGTCTTGCATAAGCCTTTCTGAACAGAAGATATAATATAGGACATTCATTATTTAACTTTTATGATTGTATGATTTTAATGAAACTATTGTTTTGTAGTTGTTTAATGGACTGCCATCTAAATAAACATATATTGTGAACTGAACTGAATATATAATACATGTAAACCCATTCACCTACCACATTCCATTATTACTGTTCTCATTTATTTTCTCAAACTTAAAATCATCTTTTTTCTTTCCTTTTTTGACACAAATTTTGATTGTCGGAAAGGCCACATTAAACAGAAACAACATTCCTTAATACTCGGTCAGAATGAGTGCAAAATTCCCTGAGGTATATAGTAAATATTTCCTTGGTGACCCATACAACTTCTGAAGCCTATTTAAACAGTCTTCTGACGTTTACATGTGTGGTGTGGTTGATACAGTGTTGTTGATCTTAGGAATCAAAGCCATAATTGATAAAGGTGCGCAGATAACATGTCATGTGAAAGAAATTATCCATAAATGAACAAAAAATCTGTTTTTAACACATTACTGTTATTTCCTGTAGACATTGTAGTCGTTAAAAACATGCTCCACAATTCAGTCATTGTAAATCTTTGCCAAAACCTAGTTGCAAAAAGTTTATTGGACAATCATGTGGTTATATTTTTTAATGGGAGATATGTTTCTTAACTATTTTCATTAAACATACAGATTAAACATTGTATGCACTGTTTTGAGACTACATGTATTAGATTAATACATTTGGAATATTGACTAAGTTTTATACACAAGTCTTACAATCATGTCTACCCAACAACACCAAATTTATGTTTTTTATTTTCAAAAGAGAGTTGTCCTTGAACTCCTGATAGCTGGAATCATCGCCTATTTTCATTAAAAAAAACATATACTAGCCCTATGATCATCATTAACTGCCAGCAATTTTTCAATCTTCCCAACACAAGAAAATCTTGATCTTATTACTGACTAATGAGAAGAAATTAATGAGTTCTGTCAAGCATGTAGGTAGGTTTTCTTAAGCGAGCAGCATTAATGTGCCTTGGTCCAACAGGAGACTACGTTATTCCATGGCAGTTTGATTAAACGGCTGTCAAAGTACATTGAAATTCGTAATATTCCGCTTAAATACAAGTTTGTCTCTAATATTGCAGACAAAGGATTGGGTCGACTGAAACATTTAGGCACTAGGTGCTGCTGACATAGATCAAAGAACAGCACACCACCACCAGCCTCCAATGCAGATGCATGCTGCTAGCTTTCAAACACACCTCCACTTGGACAAGTAATTGGAGTACCAGGCAAACATGATACTTACTGTTCTTGGACCATGTTTACTTCTGGATAAGTATCTTTGGCAGCACCCTTTTGGCAAAGACTAAAAATAATTAAGTAAGCTAAATTAATTAAATAAATGAAATTAAAAATACACCCATTTCCAAATCTCGATGCTGTGACTTATACAGTCCTGCTACAGAGTTCCGTTTACGTAGCACTGATAATGGAGTATTGAGACTATTTTAAAGTATTATATACATTCCTCACAGGGAAAGCTAGCAAAACTAAAGAAAGACTGTTATGAGGGTCAGCCAAGCAGCTGGATAACATTCTATCTTAAAACATGTGATCTCAAAAACCCTCTATGAAAGACCTTCACTGTGTTCAACAGGAGAACAGAATTAGATTCATAGTACTCTCAGCCATACGTAATGCCTCTTGGAACATAGGCACGTGATTCCTGCAAAACCTAGACTCAATATATATGCTGAAGAGGGCAAAGCTCAAATCTATTGAATTTCCTAGATTTAAATCCAACTTGAGCTTTACCACATGCATTTCATTTCATAAGACTTCCAATATAACAAACATTTGACTGATTAATCAACAAAGTAAAGCAACTCTGTGTTAGTTGGGGAGGACTAGTGTTAACCACAAGGAACAGCATCACTATCTTGAGAGGTCCAGTCAAAGATGTCCATAATTTAAACTTGAGAGGTTTTAGTCATTTAAACCTTAAGCCTACACAGCAGGTAGACTTGACTTATAGAAAATGTGTAAAGCATTTAGAAGTACCAAAATAGTTAGAAATTACACCAAAATAATATATAATGGTTACTGGAAATGTGCATTTTTAATGATTTAAGTGAAAATAACACAGAAAATCTCAGAGCACCAAAGGTAGACAATGGTTGCAGTAGACTGGGGCCTATGAGTGATGCAAGGCCAACCACCAATTAGATAAGACCATTAGGACTTGACAGTATGGAAGTTCAAAACAATTTTAAAGTACCGATCTGAAAAGGGACTATGCTGTTTTTCTGGCCAAACCTGAAATTCAGTCCAATTCTTAGGAACTGACAGACTGACACTTTTGCAATCAGTCCCCAAGAAGCTCTGGAGCAAACGTTTTGAAAAAGTTCCCAAACGTCCAAGGCCCCTGGACCTCAGGAAAGTAGCATTTAGAAACAATCAAGGTATCAGGCTCAGGGCAAAAGAAAAGTCCAGTTCAGGTCCAGATGCCACTAGTCCACTGGAATTCTTCAGAGTAGTACCCTCTTCAGCTTATTTTGTTCCTGGAACCACACAGTTCATCAGCCTTCTAATCCTTGGAGATATTTCAGCTCTTGGGTTTAATGTGAAAGGTCACAAATGCCAAGTACAGCAGGTTCAGTTCACCTGGTACCCTTTTGTAAGTCAGCAGTGTTGTGAGTAAGGCTGGGGGAGAGTCCAGCTTTGTATGCTTTACCGTCCTGTGAGTTTGGAACAACGTAAGACACTCCTACATCCTCTCTGACCAATGTAATAAAGGTTTCCATGCCCCGACCTACTTTCTTTTGTAGTAACTACTGTTTGCTTTAGTGCAAACAGGCCCAAAATGCCATGTTTCAAGGTGTTATCAAGGTGATCAAAGTTTTCAGCAAGTTTAAACTTGGGCTGTGAGGCAATCCTAGAGTCCTTCCACATCAAACACTACAATTTAGTTTGAGTCAGACACTGCACACATCAAACTTGGAGAGTGAAGTCTGGTACAGCAAAAGCAGGGTCCTTCATTTGCCAGACAAGTGATTCACAATAATTGCCATCCTATCCTGTTTGCTTCCTTTGAAGGGCATAAACCTTTTACATGTGATTCAGACATACTTATGCATAATTTGACACTGGGTGGAAGCAGGAGAGACACAAACCCAACCCTGCATATTAAGAAGTGAGAAGAGACTGGGAGTAGTTGGAGAGCTAATGCAAATTATCCTCTTAAAAGATCAGGTATGTAAAGGGTAACTTTCTAACTTCACCATTGAAGTGGATTTTTATTAACTATTAAAACAGTGGTTTATTGATGTTGTAGATGGTTCCTTCCCCAAGTTACCAATATTAGTATTTTAATTTGTCCTCCGGTTTTCTACATGGGACAGCAAGGCCTGCCTTAGCGAAAATAGTGTTTGGTACCTTGTCACTGTAGTTATGAGGCAACATTTATTTTCAACAAATACCACTTTTAAATATCATGCACTACCTGGTGGACTACAAGGCGTACATGGGGGTGACTTACTAATATTAAAAGGGAGAGTTTACCTGTCAAGGGTCAATTTTACCAGCTTGCACTGGGGGATTAAACTGCAGCAGTCACACTACAATAGTAGGCCTGCTGTGATATTTTCCTTGTCACATTGGTGGATGGCACAATACATTCTGCACCCCACAAGTGATGTTTAACTTTCTATGCCATGGGTGAAGTTTCTACACCAGTTGCTATGACCTTATAGGAGACTTTAATACAGTAGTCAGGGATTAGCCAATTCTATATGTTTTAGGGGTCAGCACATGTACACTGGGCAGTGGACTGCAGGGCCTGTTGGCCCATTTCATAAAGGTAAACTTGGACCTGTAGTCAAACTTTAGACCTGAAGTCCATGTTTAAACCTAAAGTCTAACTTTAGAACGGAAGTCTAAATTTTGATTTATAGTCTATCATTAGACCAGAAGTCTAAGTTTAGACTTCGGGTCTAAAGTTAGACTTTAAGCCAAAAGTTAAACTTCAGATTTAAACTTAGACTTTAGGTCTATAGCTAGAGGATAAATATCACTTTTAGCATTCATTGCAGACCTCTGACTAAAAAATATTCTCTTATTTATTAGAAATTGGGTTATAGGTTGACTGTGGTCAAGCCCTAGTCAAGCAGCAACCACAATCCTAGTCAAGGACAGAAGCAGACAACCCTAAAATTACCTGTGCTCACCCTCCGGTAGCTTGGCAGTCAGGCTTAACTTAAAGGCACTGTGTAAAGTATTTGTGCAACACTTCAAACAGTAAAACAGTGGAAACCCCACGCAAAAAAATTCCACACCAGTTAGATAGAAAATTAGAACATAATTTAAGAAATAAAACAAGACCAAAACGACAAACATTCAATGAGAGAACCGAAATTAAGAATTTTTAAAGAGTAAACTGAAAAATACCCCTTACAAAGCAGCCTGGCGGGAGGTGTTCTTGCTTATTCCACATGTAAATTGTGGTAAATACTTCCTCTTAGCAGAATGCAGCACACATAGAAAAGCCCACATAGGAAATGGAACATGAGGAGAAATAAAGATATTTCTCCTCGTTGTGCCTTCCCTGGGGAGGCATAGGTTTTTGGCGCTGCCTCAGAGTTACGATTTCTAGTAAATTTGGGACAGTGTCAAAAAGTCAAGGATGTTTTGGGGAACGCCCCCAGCAACACCCGTTGCATGCCCCTTTAATACAGAAAACTGCGTTAAAGGGAACGATACGATACGAGGCAGCATTAAACCCAAAAAAGTGGCTTAGTGCTGCCTCGTAAATGGGAAGGAAGGCTCCTGCATTATAGAAAGTCACAAAAAGTGACATTCCGGCAGTGCAAGGCACCTAATAAATGAGGCATCTAGTGTTCTGGTTATTGGGCAACCATACAACCTTCACCTTTGATAGCACTTGGTTGTTTATGCGCTTGCCTGGGCATGTGGAAAAGCCTGGCAAATGCAAACATTGAGTACTGGGGATAAAATCTGTGGCAATATGTTCATCAAATTGCAGCCTCCATCTGAAGCGATCTTTTAAGAAATTTCTTGCATGAAAAAATTGCTCCGGCATGTAAGGCATTCATTAAAACAAAGATGTGATAAAGACTAGGGGTGTGTGGAGCTCATGGAGTTCTACTCCGCGGAATGCCACTTAGTTACATAACTTAGTGAGATTCCGCTGAGTTCTGGCCACCTGTAGTCTTCACAGCTGCACATCTGATACCTTGCTACCGATCATTTGTCCGATGTCATGTTCGCATTGTAAGTTACATTTGTCTCTGTGAAGGAACCTGAATCACTTGCTTATGAACCAGCAGCCTCTGTCCCCCTGGCCGATCCCCTTACATTTTGTCAGTTCGCATTTGTGACAGATGCAAGTCACCAAAGCGAGGCTGCTTTTGTTCTGATTTTTTCTCTCTGCAACTCACTTCACTTTAAATTACTTGCAGCCCTCTACAATGGACCCAGACGTGGGTCCTATGCTCTCCATGCCACTGGAGTCAAACTATCCTGGCTGATGTGGGCTGAAAGCCCGAAACGGGTCCTACGATGCTTGTTTCCAGTCCAGGGAGGACTTGGCCTGGCAGTTCGGGCTGGACTGTTTCCAATGGGCGCAGGGTCAAGACTGATTTGCATATGGCTGGGTCCAAACTGGAATGGCATTGCGAGCAAAAAAAATATGGATTTAGGCCCAGTTCTCTGTACGGGGGTGAATGTTTTGACATTGTTCTGCATTCTGTCCATCAATTGTTCTTTTTGCATCTGCACGGTGAAATGGCACTGAAAGTGCTGAGGCTGACGCCATGGGGTTGGTAGTAGGAAAAGGACTAGCATGTGTCAGCTCAGCTCACTTCCAGGCACAGCGTTCAATGTATAATTACAAAGTTTGCACTCAATGAAAAGCACAGAAAGGGATAACAGAATTTAAGACATTGGTCCAATCTGCAGAGAATGTCATGTCCACATGTTTCCCTCTTCTTATATATGGTAGAAATGAATAAACTATTTGTAACAACAAAAAATACATATAGCTAAGTACTCATCAGAGACTGGGGATCCCAGGCAATAAGACCTGCAGTACCAGCATGTCACTGTGCACCTTTGCTAAGGGACCTGAGTAGGAAGTGAAATATTGATTTATTTATGGTGACAATAAGCTTTCACCACCTGGTGCTCACCTGCTGTTTTCAGCAAGGTTTGATGTCCCATGGAGGGGCTGTTCCTTGTGTTCAGAGTGAACCTGGCAGCTAACAGGCAACTTGCTTTATGGCCATTGGGTGTTATGGCTATTTGTTATGTCTTTGGTTAGGTGTTTGATCTTATAGGGCAAACAACGAACAAGGGCTTTGCCTTGCCCAAAAGTCACAGGGCGTAAATATTTTAAAGGAAGAATAATTTGAAAGGGCCAAACAATATGGCCTAGCTTACAATACTTAAGTAGTGCCTTGTATCCCACAGCAGCAGGGGTGAAGAGTACTTTTCATCAAACTCAAAACTGGTGGTCTGTTGGTTACTTTAAAGCCCCCCTGCATAAGGTAGAAGATACCAGCCCTGGTGCAGGAGAAGTGAGTGTAGTTTTAACAAGAGAGGGATGTTTGTGGGCCTTGCAGTACCGAGCCACCCAACGACAGATGGGAATTCATAACAATATATTAATTTCTTTCTTCCTCTTATACAGTTATCACTTCCGCTGTAAACACCAGTCCCTGTGTCCTTTACAGGAGCTGCTCAGTCGCTGGCTTCAGTTTTGGGTCTGTGCTGCAAACAAGAAAGTGTTGGATCTTGGAGCCACAGAGGAACAACAGATGATTTCTCTTTCCGGGTACTATGAAGTCATATGACCCACGCAAAAAATGAAACTGACAAAAACACACGTGGTTCTCTTGGTCGTTCTAGTTGGAGATCTGAAACATGTGACTGAGACCACATCTAAGACATGGTATCAGTCAGATTGCTACGTACTTTTGTTATTCTGGAGCTGCATCAAATCAAGCTGCATATGTAATGGATATGGCTGTCATTCTTATTGTGAGTTTGTTTCCATTAAAATATCAATAAAAAATATCAATAAAAATAGTTATACAAAAAATGCACACTTCTGCGCCAATGCTGGTGGGCCTACATCTTTTTTTTCCTTCTAATCTATTCAACAGGTTTGCAAAAATATATGAAAAATAAACCATTGCCTGCTTACCGAGGCCAGGTTTTTTGACTTTGTCAATGAAGTCAGATTCAATCTAGCCAGCGAAGGTGATGGAGCTTGATGACCATGATCGGTGTCATGAATTTCTTTCAGGTGTGACCAGCCTCCAGGAGGTGGGTGCTATGGATTATACATTGTCTCTCAAATGGGCTTATGTTCAACTGAGCTTCTTGCTCTACCATGCAGCAGCTTCAGTGCACAAACCGCTGCCGTGAACCACCAGATCTGTTGAAAGTCACAAATACATTTTTCTGCTTGCACTCTTGTCCTCTCAGCTGCTAGGTGTGTGGAATGCTCTGGTTGACTTCTGCCTGGACTGTCTCCCCTCTGACTTTCACACAAACGACCTGTGCGCTGAGCTTCCATGGGAGCTACAAATGGGGTGAGTAAGACCAGCGGGCATGAAGGACTATCACCGTATCTATATCTTTAACATGCCCTTCTCTGCAGAGTGTGGGTGACTTACACAATGCCCCAACCACTACTGATATAGGACGCTTGCTATAGGGGTGGGTGCCGGTTAACTCCACCACACACTGGTTGGTGGAGTCTTTTGCCAAACTCCGTTCTCTAAGCGGAGTGCAAGGTGGCAAAAGTCTGTGAACTCCACCGGCGGAGCGGGGCTTGCCCCCCACCCCTATTGAAGGCTTCATAGTGCCACACATGGTTGGTACCAGAATTAAAAAATTGATCAATGGGCACAGCCCCAAGGATTACCTCACTGTGAAAGAATGTGTGAATGGATGCAACTTACTCCATTTACTTTGCCAATTTTGTCATTGCCTTTTCCTACCAAAACATTGAACATTCCTTCTTGACTGAAACACGGACCTTCTCTGAAGCACATTACATTTTCCATGAATTCCATCTGGGACTGATCAGCGAAGCGGTGGGTGTGTCTGCACAGGAAAAGTGAATGGCAGCTTTGCTAGGTAATAATTCTGCTAGATTTGCCTGCCGTATTCAACACTGTTAACCACCCTTTTATCCTCAAGTGTCTCTTGAATGTGCTGGAAAAAGTGTGCTGAATTAAATCCAATATCTTTTTCAGAGGCCACTTTCAAACAGTGATAAAATCTCATCTATAAAAGAGGATAATAAGGGTCAATAGCTAATATTTTCCTGGTACTACCTATGATTAGGATTAGATGGTGGATTTCAAATAACACATTCAAGTTAACTACCTTCAACTTCTGCAGGCTCTAATTCTTTCCCATCTATAATATCATATTTTAATTTATATAGATCTTGCATCTTGATCTGTTGCTAAGTTGAGACAGAAAATGTGGCTACACATCTGCTTGTGGCGTTAGGAAGTTTCATCTTGTGTGACCAGTCTTTTCTCACTGGCTGTCTGTCCATAAAGTAAAAGATGTTAAGGTGATATTCATTTCTCATGTCTTGTATTACTTTGGTCTCACTTTCTATATCTCCTGTTATCTATTGATCATGAACAGAAAGCAACTTATTGTGCTCAAGTCTCCTTGTGGTCTTCAGATTCCTTTGTAGTATTAACTTCTTTATCATCAAGTAATTTCTTGGCTAGTGGGCAACTTTTGACTTTTTAAGGCTGATCCTTGTGGATAACAGTTGGATGCAAGAACCCCTTAAATAAGTGGTGCTGATAATATTGCATTATTAAAATAAAAAGAGTATTTAGTAGTAGCTTCACAATAACAGACATTACTTTTTCAAAGTCATTTTATTGAGAAAGGATGCGGCCAAGGACACAAAAAGTAACCTGTGAACACATTTGCACCTAAGAGCATTGCAACTGACAGAAATAATGAGGCAATGTGAATACTATGGCTAAATAGCTATTCTTCAGATGTAATTTAAAGGTTTCGAGGGGAGGGATACAGAACGGTGAGCAGCAAGCTGTTGCTCAGAAATATAATAAAAGCACATACAGAAATTTTAGATGTAAATTAACTCTTCTAGTCGACTTGCAGTCAGAGTTTTACAGAAAGTGCATTATTCTTAATGGAATGCTAGTTCCAATTATCCATAATGTGAAGCAGCATAATGGTGTGTGTTGGACATGTCAGCCTTAGGGTGCTCTTCTCCCAAGCGTTTTGCCTGTCTGCCTCCAATTTGCTGAACTTATTTTTGTTGGCATTCAGACTTTGTACATTTTTCTACTGCTATTCAGTGCTAAATTGCTTGTACTCACTTGCCTAAAACATTGTTAAATTGGCTTATACCCAATTGGCTTATTTCATGTACCTGTAAATCCCTGTAAAGTGGTATACCATATACCCAGTGCCTATAAATTATATGCTAGTAGTGGGCATACAGCACTTTTTGTGTCTCCCACTTGAGTAGCATTTTAAAACATGCCCCAGCCCTGCAATTGCAGCCTGAATGCAGTGTTAAACTGCTATGTTACCTTGGCATCTAAACCCCCATTCAAAGCCTTAAACTCCCCTTTTATTACATGTTATCCCTAAGGAAGGCCCTAGGTCACCCATAGGGTAAGGTGCTGTGTAATTAAAAGGATGGACATATACTGTTAAGGATTGCATGTCCTGTTAGTGGAAAACTCCTAAATTAGTTTTTCACTAGTGTGAGGCCCACCCCTCCCATAGGATAACATTGCGGATTCCTTATTACATGTAATAAGCTGCAATTTCCAAGTGGGAGTAGGTAGTTTTATCATGTTTGGTGTCAACAAAATTGTAATGATAATCTCTCTGTAATGGTAATGTTTAACTTTTTTTTATATTTTTTAAACTGCCACATTTAGAAAGTTGCAAAAAGAACAATTGAAGGACAGAATGCTGAACAATGTCAAACTCTCACCCTCAGTCAGAGATCTGGGCCTAAATCCAGTGGGAACAGGGACAAGACTGATTTGTAAATGGCTGGGTCCAAACTGGAAGAGCATGGTGAGAAAAACTAAATATGTATTTACTGCTGATGGTCTAAGCTCATTTTGTCAGCCAGGAATGAGGCATCACAAATAGGAGCTACAGAGGGTAAGTGCCAAGCCGCCCTCCACTCAAAGTCAATATATCAAGCAAGGCAAGGCAACAAAGAGGGGTATAAACTTTTATCGTAGGACCAAAAACTGTTTAGAGAGAAAACAATTTTTCTTCTACTACTGGTATTCTTATCCAGAAATTATTTAGGTCCAGCCGCCCTCAATTTATCAAACTTCAAACAACAAACAAACAGCCCTTCACTACCCATCACCTTCACAAAGACAAATCAAAAGTATTTGAGCAAAATCTGTCCTCAAACAACAATCCTATGTACAGGATACTACAGATGTTTTGAACCTCTTGAGTACTTTGGAGTTTGATGCCACACAGCAATTTATTCTGACCATCGACATAGAATCCTTATATACCAACATCCCCCAGGAAGCCACGCTGGTGGCAGCAGCGAGGGCCCTGGGGGAGCAGGATTGGTTTTATGACACGCCCCAAACATTCGTGCTACAATGCATCGAACTCGCCCTGACTCGCAATTACTTTTGCTACAAGGACGAGTTATTCCTGCAGGTGTCTGGTACATCTATGGGCGCTACCTTTGCGCCGAGCCTGGCCTGCATTTATGTGGGCCAGTTTGAGGAGCTTTTTTTGTACCAGTCATCTAATCCTTTCCAGAGACACATTTGTCTCTGGAAAAGATATATTGATGATGTCCTGTGCATTTGGGAGGGCACTGAGACGGTCCTCCTACAATTTTTTGAGTGGCTTAACAATCTTGACCCCTGTCTTAGATTCACCTGGACAGTTAGTAATGACCATGCAGTGTACTTAGACCTTGATATTAAAGTACAGGGTAATCAACTGGTCACCACGGTTCATCAAAAAGGGTCTGATAGGAACTCCTTACTCCATTATCAATCATATCATCCAAGAGCGTTGCGAGATAACTTACCGGTTGGTCAGTTTTTTAGGTATCGTCGTAATTGCTCCACTGCAGAGAGTTTCTCTCATCAAGCAGATGAACTCACGGGGAGGTTAATTCAAAGATCATACCCTAAGAAGATCGTGAGCAGGGCACGTAAGAGGGCCCTAAATACACCACGTGAGGCTCTCCTAGAGAGGAGCCAAAAAAAGTCAGATGAATGCCTAACAGTGGTGATGACGTACGATCCCCTGGCAACTAAAATACGACAGCTAATCAGGAGGCACTGGCCATTGTTGTCTACCGCTGATTTTAAGATGCCCCAACCCAGATTTGCATTCAAACGGGCCACCAACTTGAAAGATAAGTTGGTTCACTCGCGTCTACAAGTGACACAAGGGCTTTCTTCGATCCCGGTAGGACACCATCCATGTGGCAGTTGCTCGGTCTGTCATTTGACTGACAAAACCAAATCCGTAACATTGAATAGCGGTAAAATTTGGTATTTGAACAAATTCTCGAATTGCAACACCACAAATGTTATCTATAGACTCACGTGTCTATGTGGACTTCAATACGTCGGTCTCACGACAAGGAAAATAAAAATCCGAGTCCAGGAACACCTAAGTACGATTAAAGCTGGTAAATTGTCCACACGCCTGGTGCAACACTTCTGCGAAACTGGACATGACTTAAAATCCTTGAAATGGGTGGTCCTAGAGAAGGTGGTGGCTAGTAGTGATTGTATTGATCGGGTTTTAGCCACTAAGGAGGCACGCTGGATTTTTTCAGAAAAAGTGGACCAGAAGGGGTTAAATGAACGTATTGAGTGGAATAAAATCAGGCATTAAAACATTATCCCTTGAAAGGTCTGTCAACAAAGCACGTTCCAGCACAGGAAAGTCAGGGCATCTTACTCCCTTGTCGTTGAACTTGCATGGCAGGTATATACACTGTGAGGTAGCCATGTGAATGGTTCGTCCCATTTCTTTATCAGGCTCTATTATACCCGTGTGGAAACACATACTGGCATTATTTTGACAGGTCCCGGTAGAATAGGCGTTATTCACGAGCACACACACAATACAGGCATTTAAAAAGGCGTTAGTCTGTACTGTCAGTTTGTCTTTTCTTTTTCCCCCCCTTCTTTATTTTCATTGAAATTTAGACATATAATTAGACATATAATTTAAGAGATCTGTGGGTGATAGTGTGCAGCTCTTAATGTAGCTGGTGGTTATATACACACGAAAACATGAAATCACACACTCTAAGATGGCCGCCGTGGTTTCAATATACCGCGGTGTGAGCCGTGTGACTCCCTTCAATTGAAAAAAAGAGGGGCGTGTCATCGGCTCGGCTCAATATGAGCTCCCGTTTCACACGCGGACAATGAAGCAGGGACGAGACACGGCTCTGTCAGCCTACGGTTGCGGTGAGAGGGGCGGATTAGGGCAGACGCCTGGGCTCTTGGTGGGGGCACTGTTATTGACTCTGAGAAGGGACATTCGACGTTACATTGAGTGGCAGCCATAGCGACCCGAAACAGGATGATACAGGGCGCTTTCTATTGAGGGGGTTGTACATAGCAGTTAATTACAGTCCAGTGGGACTTGCCTGAACGAAGTCTGGAATGTTGTGCTCGAGAAAGCGAGCAGTGGTAGCCAATGACTGCTGGGACGAGAGCGCTTGTAAGCCTGGGCTCAGGCTATGTGTATTTTGATTTTAAAGGATGCCGGACAGGGCGCTGTGGTGACCATGGTACTAGCAGACATAGCCTGGGAATACGTGGCCCTGTATCTATGGGTGGTGCTTCTAATATACCATCTTTAAAGCAGTACCCAGTGGGACGAGCGCGCTTGTAAGCCTGGGCTCAGGCTATGTGTATTTTGATTTTAAAGGATGCCGGACAGGGCGCTGTGGTGACCATGGTACTAGCAGACATAGCCTGGGAATATGTGGTCCTGTATCTATGGGTGGTGCTTCTAATATACCATCTTTAAAGCAGTACCCAGTGGGTAAAACTCATTTCTTAATGATTTGGTTGAAAGAAGCGATTACTCAGGTGTAATTGCAGTTTGACAAACTTGAGTGGAGTTATATAACGCAAGATTGTGCTAAGTACAGCATGACTGCTGTATCTTTCTCTTTTTTCCACAGGCGGTGTATGAGCAAATAACAGTGTTGCCATTCACTCGGGGGACAGTATTCATTATAACCCCCTTTGGCATAGTGGAGGCAGGTACGAATGCCCTCCGCCTCTACATGGTAAATATAACATACTACCCTAAGTGCAGGAATCTTTGATTAGAATCACGATAGGTTGGTGTGTGCCATTTGATGAGTAAACAGGAACCTCTATTTCTGTTTTGGTTCTGTTTTTATTCTCTAAACAGCCCTTCTGCAATCCCAAAATTACAATTCCAGTGAGGTGATTGAAACCTTTTGAAACCCTTGCCCTGATGAATTTGCCAGAACAAAGTTAAGTGGCAATGAAACATGTTGGCCTTCTTTGAAACGGGTAACAACATCTTGTGTTTTTACTTTTGAGTGGGCTCACTGTCTTGAATAAAGAGGGTGACTGTGACGTGAGTCTACAACTCAATTTTAAAGATTGCTCTGAACAGTCGTTCCTTGCAATTCACGGGTTTTGTCTTTTCTCTTTCTGCTGGGAACAGGAACACAGCTTTCTCTTGCGACCTGTTCCCTCTTTTCTCTTCACTGGACTCTAATCTCTTTCTCCCATGAGTGGGCACCCGATGATGAGAAAACGTGGGCATACTAGCGAGAACCGGCTGGCAGCCTCCCTGGTGGTGCGTACGTGAGGGGCCCACTCATGCTTCACCTTCTTTTTTGCTCAAATACTTTTGATTTGTCTTTGTGAAGGTGATGGGTAGTGAAGGGCTGTTTGTTTGTTGTTTGAAGTTTGATAAATTGAGGGCGGCTGGACCTAAATAATTTCTGGATAAGAATACCAGTAGTAGAAGAAAAATTGTTTTCTCTCTAAACAGTTTTTGGTCCTACGATAAAAGTTTATACCCCTCTTTGTTGCCTTGCCTTGCTTGATATATTAGCCAGGAATGAGGGCCAGGCATAGCAACGAGGCAAGGAAATTGTTTTAAGTTCAGGGCATTTCACAATTAGGAGTTATTTTCAACTTTGGTGAGCCTTCGTCACAGTATAAAACCTGTTTAAGACAAAAACAAACCTAATTTCTATTTGTCGTATCCTCTGAATATTGTTTGGAGGCCAGGCTAGATTGTGTTTTCGTAATCTAACCTAGAGAGCATGAAATCACAGCTTAGGGTGTGGTGATAATCAGAAGAAATAAAGGGAACATTTTTTTTAAGAGACTGAAACTTCAAGAGCAGGATGTGACCATCAGCTGTGCCTGGACCAACAAACTCAGCTGAAAATTTAATTTAACCCCTATAATCTTGTGTACAAACCATGCACACCCACTGCATTACTTTTGTAGTGTGCTGAACCTGAACAGTTCATCCACTACACTAGAGAAGAAAATCTTTCTGGTTCAAAAACCAAAGCATTTTCCTTTCTAAAAAATGATGTCAAGATATAAAGGAAGAGTTTCGCTCACGTCCTGAGACATTTTCTTTAGTCAGTATGGTGCCTCAATAAAAACGGTACTCCACTTATGTAACTGAACCATTTACCTGGGGCAAGAATGAGCAAAACCAGGGATCATACAAAGACAATAAAACAAAAAAAGCTCAGCACACTTGTAAAACTTACATATGGATAATCCACAATAAGATGTGTCGACAGCACAGTTCTTGTTTCAAAAAGAAGTCGATATGTTCTGTTGATATGGAGTTTAGTCCTTTATTCACAAACAAGCAATTTTTTGCAACCGCCAACGCGTTTTGTCCACAATCGGACTTCTTCAGGGCTCACAATATAGATTTCATTCCTTTAGTATCCAGAGTTCTCTTTTCTGACCCGGATGACTGCATAAAGACGAGTGCATATTACCCGCGATATACGACTAGTTCTCTGGAAATTGTAGATGCACTATGTCTGGATAACTCGCTTGTAAATAAATTGGTCAAATACATTTGGAAATGGATACTTGGATACTAAAGGAATGAAATCTATATTGTGAGCCCTGAAGAAGTCCGATTGTGGACGAAACGCGTTGGCGGTTGCAAAAAATTGCTTGTTTGTGAATAAAGGACTAAACTCCATATCAACAGAACATATCGACTTCTTTTTAAAACAAGAATTGTGCTGTCGACACATCTTATTGTGGCTTATCCATATGTAACTTTTACAAGTATGCTGAGCTTTTTTTGTTTTATGGTATTAGCGGAACCAGCAAGGTTTCTTCTGGTTTCTCTATTGGGACCTAGGGGATTGTGTCCCTTGCTCTATGGCACCTTGGCCTGTGGTTAAATTATAAAGACGTTAAGACTGGTGCGGGCATTTATGCTTTGATCCCCATCTCTTTGTGATCATTCAAAGACAAGATTGACTAGATGTGGTCATAGTTTTAATCCTTTCCTTTCATGGACCCCACCACATAAGTGGCAAAAAATAAAAAAACTATCAAGAGATGTATGGGAACATTGGGAGGTAGGAATTTTGTGGATCCCTGCAGGTTGCAGATCTTTCCCTCACCAAAGTGGGAGTGAACTGTGTGATTCTACCAACATTTGAGGTTTTCAGGGCATTCTTACTAAAAAAATCATTGAGGGAACCATACAACTCACACCAATCTGGTCCCAACTGGTTGTCTAGTTTATAGAAACGTCTGGTTTTAATAGCTTTCCCTTGGTGGTAGTTGAGCATGGGCACAATTACAGCAACTACAAACATTGCCAAAATGGGTCAAAGTCCATGATGAAAACTTGATCTCTCAATGTTGCAATACACCCAGCCACACAAGTGGGGTACTGTTTTAATTGGGGATTGTGGGAATTAGGAATTTTGTGGATCCCCATTGCACTTTCCCTCTGAGAAATGCAAGTTTAATGTGGAATTATAGCCTAAGTTGAGGGCATTTTGGACAAGAAATCTTTGCATGATTCATGCAAATCACACCACTCTGGACTCCCCTGCGTATCTAGGTTACAGAAATGTCTGTGCTTGTTAGGTTTCCTTTTTTGGTGGCTGATTTTGGCCCTAAATACCTCAGGTAGCCACATCTCCAAACTGGTTGAAATTACAAGACTCAAATTTGAATGTCTCAACATTGCTTTTTAGGGCTTTTCATTTTGTAGCCAATATGTCCACCCACAAGAGGGGTACTGATTATTTGGGGAGAAGTGAGGTAATACAGAATTGAAAAAACATTTGGTATTATCAATTACATTTTGTCTCCATTTTTGACATCTACATCTTGGACAATTTGGAAGAAAGAGCATACTAGTTAAATGGCCTCTGAATCACATGACAGCATGGATCATCCCAAATTCAGAATTGAACAAATAAACGCTATTCATAAACTCAGTATTTTCGGTACAGGTAAAAAATAATAGGTTTCCTCCCTACCCATTTTTATTCATTAGATTTCATCTGAAATATCATTATAAGCTGCCACTCAGTTGTTAACTCTGATCAGCGCATGTTTTTGGGCAACCAACAAAAATTATATATCTCTGTGACCAGATGGATCTGATTAAAGTGATGGCAACTCATCCATTGGAGCAGAAAATTTATCACAGAAACGTTGTCACCAGTTTCTACTTTTCCTACTTATTTTCATCTTTTTTTAATTTCACATGTTTGGTAAAACCATGAGACATCTACACAAATTACCCTTGCTGCATTCAAAATTTCATTTCTTTTGATAAATATATATCTTCATGGGGTCACCAACGGATTTCACAGCGCACTTATCATACCAACAAAGTGTGCTTTGATGTGTGCTGTCAAAGTAAACATACTTGTTACATGCAGCAATGCTCAAGTTTAATATATTTCCTTATACTCTAAATAATTAGATGCATTAAGTGGATTTTTTATGAGCCTGGCTCGTCTGTTTGCCACATGTCTTCTAGAAATTCCACATCCTTGATTTTGTCAAATGTGAATATACATATTCAGTGAGTGCCTAATGAGCAAACGTTGTTGCAAAATAATTACAAAGAGCTTAAAACAAACAAGAGGTACATGTAGATTTTTGTATTAAATAACATATCTCCATCTCATTAAATTTTAATATTTTAAACTGAATGTTAAATGTAATACCATATGGCATTAGCATGCAATGAGACAACATATTTGAAGTGTGTTACATTGTACTACATTGGTAACAAAAGTTGATGAATACAGTACCTAATACTGGATTTCATGTGCTTATGCTGATTAATAATTGTAATGCAAGGGTGTGCAATGGATTCTACAACAAATACTTCTCTACATGCATCTTAAAAACAAGCTTTTTTTAATATACAGATAATGGAAAAAATTATATGTATGGCTCGGTGTTAGATCTGGGGAGAAAGGGTTGCCTTCCTGCACAAAACCAATCCACCTTACAATTTGTATTTTCCCTTTATGTATGCAACCCATCAAGAATATGTCTAGTTGTTAGGGCTACATATGTATGCCTTAATAATGTATTCTGCTTATTTAAATATCATTACCCTGCAGTCACTTCTGTCTTCTTTGCTCGAGCAGTAACGTGTGCTAAATGGTATGCGGGCAGTTATCATAGCCATCTGGGGGCATATTTATGAGAGGAGTTGCATTACTGTTGCACCATGAAATGTTGTGCAAGAGCAACGCCAGTCCAAACTGCGATTTATGAAGTGACGCACAGCCACATTGCGTGACCCTGAGTGGTTTCATAAATTAGGAGCAATGCAACACAGCTCAAATCACCTCATTGTGTTACTCTGTCTTGGAAAGATGGGCGTTCAGTGGGTATTCTCACACAACTCTCATGGATTTTGACGCATTCCCGGATTTACCAAAAGGGGTAGCCCTGGTATTGCACCAAAAACATACACCTTCTCAGGTGGGACATTCTTCAGCACACATAGAAAGAGCAATATGACTCAGGGGATTGCTTTTTGAAAGGACGGTGTCCCTTCCTGTACTAAACCAATCCCCCTTGCAATTTTTCACAATTTTGACATTTCAACACATGTTTTCCCCTATTCAATATTCCATCCTGGCAATGAGTAAGTCAATTACAAAGTCAGTGAATGCCACGGTCAACACAGATGCCTTCAGTGTCATGACACTCAAAGTGGTATGGGGAGGAAAATCACAGAGACTGTTTGAGAAGGATGACAGTATGCCAGGTACATATTGATTTTGTTTTTTATAAAGGAGATTGCTGAGGAAAGTGAGGGAGAGGGGCAGGACTCCAGGTCTTAATTTTTTAAAAATGTGATGGAGGTCAAATGGAAAAGGATATTATTCACAGGACATCCAGAATATTTTTAATGACATAGCCAACTAAGGTCCAGGGAGTTGGGATGTGTGAGAGAAGCCAGGCTATGCAAGGATGTGCCTTGATTTCTCCCTCCCCCCTGTAGAGCTCATCAATGGGATCATCTTAAATAGTTACGTTGCTGTGAGAAATGTGGTTGTTGGTTTTAGATGTGGTTTGACCCCTTTTCAAGCAACAGCCACAATTCCTGGCAGGGAGAACCATAAAAATGTCACGTAATTAACCCAGGATTAACCCTGTGGTCACCAGGCACAAAAGCAGTCAGGCTCAGCTTAGAGGCAATGTGTAAAGTATTTGTGCAGCACACAAACCATAGCAAAGTGAAAACACAACACAAGAAAAATCACACACTAATTTAGACAAATAGGGCAAATTAAATATAAATATTTAACACCAAAATGATAAAAACCCAATACGTAGAACAGAGTGATGAATTTTTAAAGTTTTTTGTAAAAGCTAGCAACAAAGGATCAAATGACAACAATTAACATCTAGTTGCAGGAGACTGGCTCAAAGCCAAAAAATATTGTTGACCGCTATGGAGCACGGGTCGGATATAAGAAATAGATTGGGTCCGGTCAGTCCTTACCTTCTGACTTAAAAGAATATCCAAGAAAGATTTTCTGAGAAGGTAAAGTTTTGCGGGGCAAGGCTGAATGTGGTGTACAAGAAGAAAGTGTCATCTTTGGGAAGTCACTGGACGTGAACCTGTGGTGAAGATTTTTACTTTTGGACCTAATCACTTTTATTGTAGTTGAAAATTTCCCAGCGGGACGAGGCAGAAGGCTGTAACTGAAGACAGTTCCAGGAGATGGGATACATCTTTGGAGCTGAACAGAATTTGTTGCTGTGTAGAAGAATGTAGCCGGAGCAGTCGTGATGTCAGGTCTACTGACTATGCACAGTGGGCTGATTGACAAGAAGATTGGTCCCGGTCCACCCTTGGTTCCTAGAGCAGTTTTTAGAAAACAAATCCAATCACCTTAAACCACACCACCAAAGGTCCAAGACTGGAGGGATACCAATTGGGATTTCAGGACTCACTATGGCTAACACCAAGTTTGGGCTCAAGATGGTGGGAGCGTTTTATGTCTCTGTGACTCCAAAGAAGTTTCTAGAGGTTTCTCTTTGAAGTTTTTGGAATTTCCCAACTCCCCTGCCCAGGCGCCAAGCTGACTGTAGAGACAGTGCATTTGTGTGATGGCAGAGCACAGCATATTCAGTCGTGAGCAGGCTCTGCCCACCTTTGCCCTCCCATTCTGCCAGCATATGGCACATTCAGGCCCACCTAATCCCTCTGTTGTGTGACTGTCTGGCAGGAATTTGCAGAGACTAACTGACAACTACACCCAGTCATATGACCCACTGTAGGCTGCAGGCACCAAATAGTTTAGGACAGGAAAAGGCAAACTTTCTAAAAGTAAAAGAAACAATTGATGGACAGAATGCTGGACAATGCAAACATTCACCCCCAGTCACAAGAATCTGGGTTAAATCCATCATTCTTTTTCTCACCACACCACCCCAGTTTGGACCCAGCCATATGCAAATCAGTCTTGACCCTGTTCCTTGTGGGAACAGTCAGTCCGAACTGCCATGCCAAGTCCTCTATGAACTGGAAACAAGCATCCTAGGACCAGTTTCAGGGCTTCACCCTTCATCAGCCAGGCTAGCTTGAATCCAGTGGTGTAGTGAGCACGGGACCCACGTCTGGGCATACCCTTCTGACTTAGGGTGACATATGCAAAAGAAACAATTGATGGACGGAAAGCTGGAGAATGCAAACATTCACCTCCGGTCACAACGATCTGGGTTAAATCCATCATTCTTTTGCTCACCACACCACCCCAGTTTGGACCCAGCCATATGCAAATCAGACCCTGTTCCTTGTGGGAACAGTCCAGCGTGAACTGCCATGCCAGGTCCTCTCTGGACTGGAAACAAGCATCCTAGGACGGGTTTCAGGGCGTCACCCTTCATCAGCCAGGCTAGCTTGGCTTGGTAACATAAAATCCAACTTTACCATTAAAGACAATTTTTACTGGTCATTTTATAGATACCAAACTTGAATTGCTCATCTGTCCCCAATCAAACCTTAGCACATATTAAATTTAATGAGGAAACCCAATGTTATCCTATGGTACAGGTAGGTCTCACAATAGTGAAAAATGAATTTTGGACTTTTTCACTACCAGGACATGTAAACCTTAAAAGTGCACCTCCAACTCTTTAACTACAATGCACCCTGCCCTACGGGGTACTTAGAGCCTACATTAGGGGTGGCTTATACTGATACGAGTTGAAGGCTTGGTAAGGGTGTTTAAATGGGAAGTCACCATAGCAAAGTAACACTGCATTCGGGCTGCAATGCAGCTTAAGTGGGTGGCACAATAAGTGCTGCATGCCCACTAGTAGCATTTAATTTACAGACCCTGGGCATGTGGTGTACCACTTTACAGGTAAATGAAATATGCCAATTAGATACTGGAATTTAAACATGTTTCAGGGTAGAGAGAACAAGCACTTTAGCACCGGTTAGCAGTTATAACGTGCACATAGTTCTAAGGCCAACAAAATGAAATTCAACAACAACTGCAGGGAAAAAGGCTAAATGTTTAGGGGTGAACCTGCAGAGGGGCCAGGTCCAACATTTACCATATACTACATAACATTTAAGATACAATATTCCTCAACACTGGCTTTTGTATTGCAGTATTACATGTGACATCATAGGCAAAAGGAGGTTCATTGCCAATGATTGTGGTTTGTATATAATTCTAAATGTGTGCAAGCAGGATCTTGATCCTTTTAAATTAGTTGGTGTCTGGGGCTTTCAGGTACGTTTGTGTATTGCTTTTCTGAAGTATTTTTGTTGTTGTTGTTTGTCCATCGGGCCCCATGGCTCTTGAAAGGTTCAAGATAACTTTAGCTATCCATCTGAACAAACTGACAATGGATAGATGGGTGATAGATGATATCACAGTTATTTAATTTTAGGTTATTTTATTGCATTATGTTTAGCAATATGTAATTTGAGTCTTTATAGAATTTGAGCTGCTTGCAACCTATTTCCAAGCCTTTGAATTGTCACACATCCCAACCAAACCAGGGAGGCTGACATTCAGGTCTCAGCATAGTCAAGGGAACGTTCAGTGTCTCATTTACTGATTTTCAGATGTCTGACATCTTCTAAACATAGCTTCTGCCCCACCCACCAAACTCACAATGTGTCTTCTCATATAGAGGTGGGGGCATGCCATGGTTGCTGAAGATGACGCCTCAGCTATCCCTGTCTTCAGAAACCCTTGACTTGTGGGCCCTTTGTCCCTGGGCTTCCAGGTCACAACAAAGTCTCTTCCCCCTATTTAGAGCAAGGTGGCCATGAATCATTAAACATAACATGGTCTGCTATGTGAGGCTGGGTGGGCATGGGCAGAAAAAACGTACAATTGCCCCAACCTGGGGGGTGAGTTTCCTGAATATCATGGTCATTGATTATTGTTTTATTTTATGCCAACTCCCAAACTAGAAGTTTGGTTTGTAAGATAAAGTGAATGCATGCCTCCTTCCAATGCACCTACCGCACTGCTGGATTCACTAAAGGTGTAAACAGTAAACACTAAAGGCAGATGGAGATTCCTAATAAGGGTGGGTGATTATTTGCAAGAGTAGTTGAGGCCTGGACCTCTGCTGACTTGGCACACATATGAGACACTTTCCAAAGTTCAAGTCCTCGCATCAGTCTTCAATATAATCCTGAAGCTGTTGTAACTTTGTTTCTTCATTATTAGTTTATCTGAACCAAATTTTAATAAAGTAAACTTGTTTAAAGGCAGACCATTTTCCCTGCAAAAAACTGAGCTGTGTTTTAAAAGAGCAAAGTTTTTTTTTAACATTTACGAATGGGAAAGGGCCCCTGAAGGAATGGGTAAGTGGTATACCACCCCAACTTGGTTTCCTACATTTTCAATAATTTACAACAGCTATTTGGATACGTATGGATAATAAATACTATTTAGAGGGGATGACTACAACATGCCATTTGCAAAGCCATTATATAAGTCAATAAAAAGACTCCAAATATGGGTTTAGTACATTGCTAAATGTAGTACATTGCTAAACACAGTTTCTCTGTTGCAAACTCCAAAGAAGACCATTTGTGAACAAAATACTGCTTTGTACATCTGTCCTCTAGTCACTAGACCAAACCAATTGCCTGCCACTTGCACACATTGGTAATCAAGTAGCTTCTGTTTGTCAAACAGACCATAAAATGCATGTATTTGTTTGTTTTATTATTTGTTTGTGAAGCAGCGTGTGACATGAACAGTGAGACACATTACCTGAAGATGCAGGAGAACAAAATGGCTAAGAGGGGCTTTGGAGACTCTTGGTCATATCATGCTGGCAGGACTAGTCATATGACTATTCCTATTCCTTGCAGGTTCAATACATGTGCAGGTTTCTGCACGTGCTATGGAATGTTTACCGTACATTATTATTATTATTCTTGTACCCCCAGCCAGCATATTCTGCACCTTCCAGCCAATTTTCTATCTGCAAAATTTAAGTCACTTTGCGAATGTGTACACTTTCCACACAAGTGTCTGATTTCTGTTTGTGTAAGCGCAAATACAAAGAGTCTGATTCACAAAGGTAAACCGAGACGAAAGTCTGACTTTGTGACTTTCTGTATTCACAAAGGGCATCAACGAGTAGTAAAATTAGACTTTTGTCTCAGTTTACCTTTTTGAATCGGGCCCACAGTGTACAATTGCATTTAATGCAGCCCAAGAGGAGTTGAATGTATAGTCAATAAGTGTCTGCTTCACAAATATTTTACTGCAAGTAGATGTGGTTTAAATTGTGACTTACTTCTGGTTTACTCTTAAATTTCCTGAATTAAGTTACACCTACTCTTGTGAGAAAGAATTGTAAATAAAGCCAAAGTGCATATTTCGACACACCTCACAATTCTCAAACTCTTACGTCCCCCTAAAGTGTGCAAATGGGTTCCTTTCTTAGCTTAGATTCATGTTTTGTATTCACAAAGTGATTTACTCTTGCATAAGATCGCACGATTAAGGCCCTGATTCCAAGTCAAATTGAGCCGAATGAATGCAGAAAAGTCCGCTATGCCCGATTATAAATTGGTGGGATTTTCGACAGCCGTTTTTTATGGATTTTTCTGGTCAGTAAATCTGGCCTGAAGATTTACATAAACGAGAAAGGGTGCAACCAAGACTCGTTCCCCATTTCTTTCCGATGGGGGAAGACTTCAATGCTCCCCACTACCAGAAATAATCTTCCCCTTCCCTTCTCCCTCCGACCCCCACTTTCACTGTGTTAAACCCCACGGAACTGGTAACTCAGTCCTATGCAGGATTTCTTCTTTACTAGAGGTTTCATTCATAATTAGAGGGCATTGGGGCTGATTTATTGCATGAAAATGTTACAGTTGCGGGCAGATTTACTGTTAACCATTATCGTGTAACTCCTAATCAGGGTCTATGGTGCAACTTGATGTGTGAGTAAAATCTGCTTACAGTAGCAGTGAGCCTTGAAACGTAGATGCAAACCAATAAATATTTCTATCGTTGACATGGTTCAACATTGAGGGCCTTATTTACAAAGAATTAACGCAGCGCGGTGCCACAAGCCATTTGGCTGTGCTGCGTTAGTTCCAAAGCACTGGGATTCATCATATCTACAAAGATACTGCGGATCCCGTTGCTCTCCGCTGCGCCGGCACACAATTAGCTGCCATGCTCTGACGCAAGAACCTTTGCACCATGGTCCATTCCTGCACATAAACAATCTGAAATGGCGTTTTTAAATTTCCATGTGTGCTGTTTAATTCAGCACACATAGAAGTTGAAAAACTGTTTTTTTTTTCAATGATTGTGTATGTACAGAAAGGTGTTCCTTCACAAGAGGTGATTTCCCAGTTCTTCTATATGTGCTGCATATAGAAAGGGGAAAAACGAGAGGAGAAATGAATACATTTTTCCTTGTTGCACCTCCCTACGCCTTCCCTGAGGAGGCGGAGCATCAAGACGCATTTCCAGGTTTAAAATTTCTTGTAAATCTGGAAATGTGTCAGGTTTCATGGGTGTTGCGTGGGAACACCCACAGCAACACCCTTTCATGCAAAGAACTGCGTGTAAAGGGGCCGTATTTACAAGAAAATGAAAAGCCATGCAGGGTGGCTTTTCGTGTCGTTGTAAACATGGGGCTGCAAAATGCGCTGCCGGTGCATCACAAAAAGTGACGCACCAGTGGCACAAGGGGCTTGTAGATAAGCCCCTGACTTGTGTCAAAGGTACAAGAAGATCCACTGCCACTGTGGGAAGGAGTTTGCACACTCCCAAGTTTGGTGGGCGTGCGATCTGTTTCACTATGGTCAAAAATATGTTCATCTCATAGAAAAAAAGAAGAAACCCTTTTAAAGTGCAAATGCATATTTGCAACATATTAACATATGCATGAATGTACATCTGTTACATTTATGCATGTGAAAATACTTTAAAGTGTGAAAATTGGAATTCATTAAAAGAATTTCAGAACTACTCCTGGGAAACTGTGACTGTCACGGCTTTGCATGAGTATTCGTAGAATCCTGTGTGAATTGCAAAATATGCTAAAAAATGTATTGCACACCTAGTAGTACTTTTTTGAGAAATGAATGCAGCGTTGTTTTCTTTTGATCTGTTTGATTTTTCTTTTTTTTCTTTTTTGCGACAGACGCGTGCGATTGTAATAAATGTAGAACAATCATTGAAAAATAGTTAGCCAGTCTGCTCGTATTGTCATTGTATTATGGTGGCACGCAAGGAAATGTATGCAAAGTGGTCTTTCTAGTATGAATAATGTATCAGATTTTTGGGAGAGTGGTAGGACAGTGAAATGTCATTATTATAGTCGAGTGATTTCCTTTGTCTAAGCTCAAAGTAGTCCTTGAAATGCTAGCTGTGAGGAAGAGCCATTTTGATGAACATAGTTCTTTTCCTTCCCTAGCATCAAAGGTACGAGAGAAAGGACATTTCTCAGGCTGCATGGTGGTGCACACTGAATACAATGCCTCATTGATCTGAAGGGATGTCTGCTATCACGTGGCAAGATATGAGAGCAACTCAGTTTTTCTGTCTTCTTTTTCGGAAATGCATAGGAAAAAATGCATCCTTTAAAATGCCTTCTATGAAAATGTTTTTCGTATTCTTCTCAGCACAAATCTTTTCGTCTTTGCTAAACTGTGTCCCGAGTCTAAACCAAAAAATATATAAAATGCATGGAAGTTGTAATATCTGTCTTAGTGTTTTTTTATTAAAGCAGCTAGGGTCAAGAATGAACCCACTTTGTATCCGTAAGATTAGCCGACGAATTCCCAATTACATCTTCACCTTTCTCTTTACTAATGCGACAGTAGCTGTATCTGAAACGATGAATCTGGAATCACTGCGATCTTCGTGTTATGTATCCCTGCCATTTTACATGTCCAATCAGTAGGATGTGTTCTTTAGCTTCAATCGTGTAATATATGCCAAACTATTCAGCAATTTGTAAACTCTTCAAACTACTAGCAATACCTTGATTGATTAAATATTGTCTCTTCAGAGAATGGCTCTATCTATTCCAAAAGAGCATTATTTCGAAGGTAGTAGCTATTTATCCGGCCGCCGGGTAAAAGATTGAGCTTTTTTGGCTATTTTCTTGGCCACTGGTTAAATATTAGAAAATATTTGCTCTTTGATAGGTGAGCTTGAAAATAGCTGAGAAACTTCATAATTTACCTGGCACTAGCTAAATATAGGGATTCTGCACTGTTTGGCCAGTGGCAGTGTAAATAGCAGGAAAACCTCACTATTTACCAGGCCGCTTGCTAAGTTGTAGAGAATCTACAATGTTTGGCTGGCAGCTGTGCAAATGGCGGGAAAACTTCACTATTAAGTCATCCACTGGCTAAATAGTGTAGATTCTACACTGTTTGGCCAGCACCCGTGAAAATAACAAGGAAACTTCACTATATCCAGGCCACTGGCTTAATAGGAGAGGTTATGCAGTATTTGGCAAGCAGCCATTGAAATAGCAAAGATACTTTGATATTTACCTGATCTGTGGCTATCAAGGATGTGGAGTAATTGCCACCCTGCTGACATTGGAACGGTTGAACCAGGTTTGAGTCCTGGCTTCGGCTCAACATCCTGTGATTCTCCGCATGTAAAGCTCTCCAATGCCTTTGAGAAGAGTTTTGGCTATATAAAACTGCAAGAATAACCCACATTATGTACTGTTCAGTGAGAAGTCAACCAGCCAGCAAAGAGCCTTCACTCATTCCCCGACTGCTTGAAAATCAATATACATTATGTACCATTTGGCCAGCAGCCATGCAAATAGCAAATATACTTCATTACTTGCCTGGCTGCTAGTTAATAGTACAAATTATGCACTTTTTGACCAGTAGCCTGGCAAATAGCAAAGACATTTCACTATTTAACCAGCTGATGGATAAATTTCGGAAATGATGTACTGTTTGGCCAGCAGCCTTGCAAATAGCAGAGAAACACCACAATTTACCGAGGTATTGTTTAAACAGCTTACATGTTTTGTTATTATACATTATTCAGATTTCTCCAGGCACTTACCACCAGGTAGTACTGCAAACAAAGAGGCAACATAAATGGCTTCCATTCCCATTTGCAAGTTAGAGTCCTGATGTATTATTATTAGGGAACGCCTGAAACAACACTGGCAGAGCACTTTTGTGGTCACAAATTCTTTGATTTTGCGACATGAGGAACTTAGTGATAAAACTATCTTAGATGCATGCACTAACTTGGTCTAAAGGCCAGAAATATTTGACTGTTTCTAAGGTATTTTGATAGATATGGCTCACTATGCCACTCCATTACACTGCGGGCCAAGACGCAGTGACTTGGCTACCCCTTTATGGAACTGTTTTGTGCTGCTCAAATGGTCCTACTCCTTTAAGTGTACCTGCAGACGTGGCTGGTAATAAATAAAATTAGAACCTTTGCAAGACTACAATTATGTACTCACTGTTACTGACAAAGCCAGGGGTAGGTACCAGGGCAGGTACCAATATGCTCCATGTTTTCAGAACACCTTTTTTTCTGCAGCAGATCAATGCATTCTGAAATTATTAATTCGGGTTCTGTTCACTGAAACAATTCAGACTAAAACACCTGAAAACGATGACTTGTAAAAGCAAAGGTCAGTGACATAGTGGCATCAGATTTGTAGGATGATCTTATCAACATACGAACAATTACATAGGGACCCTTATGATGTAACCAGGACAGTATAAGTGAGAAGCTACATTTCAATCACATAACAGAAGAAAGAAAAACGATGGGTTTCATTTTGAGTTTGGGGGACTGAGTTAACTCCACACGAATGGCAGTCTGATATTCTGAGGTACTACCACCCTCTAAAAGTTAGAGTTGTATTCTTGTGCGGGGGGGGGGGTCAACTCTCTACTTTGACAGGAACTACTGTCATGGCAGTTCCTGTCTATGCAGGAAAGGTTTGGCAGAAAATACATACTGTAATACATGATGGCCAGCTGGAAAACTTAAAAAAAAGTTTTTTGTTTTTAAAAAACAAAAAACGAATGGCCCTCACATGCAGGAAGTTTTCACTTAGTGACTGGGGGTCATTCTTTTTTTAGTCCTTCCTCCGGTGGCCAACTACTCTGTTGGGCATCACAGGAAGTATTCCATCATCAGAGACACAAGCAAAGGCATGGGACTTTATTAATTGATCTGAATGGCATTGGAATAACAATGAATATTCCCAGTAAATATGAACAAGACACAAAGCAAACAAAACTGAGAAAGATATTTATTTATTGACTTTATTACAAATGTTGCAAGAAATAAGACACTGAATAAACAGAGACATTTTGTTGCTTCAATTCTTGTGTCTTGCTGATCGATCATTTCACAGTTCCACCTAATTACTAATTTTCCCGACAGAAGATGTTGATCTACTGTTGAGGTTTCAGAACAGACATGGGGTGATTTTCTTTCAAGTGTCATTTTCTGTTCCGTTCTAGATGATGGTGCTTACAGCAGTTGCAATAGTGCTGGCTCCAAGCAAGTGTGTAGAAAACAGGGACATAATGATGCATGAGACCTTAGCTTCACCTGGCTGTCATCAGCCTTCCTGCGCAGTCATTAGGCACATAAGGGCAGGCCCTACTTAGAAACTTTAACACCTTTCACAAGAGAAGCCTGTGACCTACCCCTCACTCCTACATCTACCCTATCTCATCACTCAGGAAGAACTAATCAGCAGCCTTTTGTTAAGAGGGACCTAACAGAAGTTCTGTGGGTAGCCTTTTCTCCATCCTCACTTCAGTTCTAGGTCTCCACCCTCCAGCCACAGGGATGCAGTCAATTCACTCCCACTGTCTAGTAAAGCTGCATCTACTCTCCATCATGTGATGCAAATGCATTCCACTGCCCTATGTACTTAACTCCTCCTGCTCCTTGTCCTTTTGGTTCTACGCCAACTGATCATGGCCCTCCTTGCTCTGGGCCTCCATGGCATGGGCATCTTATTCCTCATCCTTCTGGCCATCTTGTCACTAGCCCTGTAGCCTGGTCCTCCTAGTTGTGATCTTACTGGACCTAATGTTTGTGGTCTTGATCCTCCTTTTCACCCTGGTCCTCTTGGCCATGTTACTCAAGGTCCTGATCCTCTTTGCCCAGATCTTCCTGGTCCCCTGGTCATTTGTTTCCTGGTCCTCTTGGCTCTGGTTGTATGTATCCCTGGTAACTCCTCCCTGGTTCTCCTGGCCATGGCTGTGCTATTCATGTTTTTATATAGTCCTTTCCTTTTCAAGATTTTGTGCCCACTGACTCTGATTTTCTTGGTTTTGGTCCTTATAGTTTGGGTTCTCTTGGTCTGGTCATCCTGATCCTTCTTCTGCATGTTGTGCTCATTCCCATAAACCATACCTTTTGGCTATCCTGGCTATTTTTGATACCTCTAGTCTTTGCCAATCTGAACCTGTTCCTTTCTGTTCTTCTTGACCCTGGTCAACTTGTCCTGGTTCTTCCCACCCTGCAGTTCCTAGCCCTGTCCATCTGAGCTCTTGTGTTGTGTGACCTCTTAGTGTTTCTCCTCTTCTTTTAAGTTGCCCTGGCCCTCCTGTATCTGTTCCTTGACCTCTTAATACTATTGGGACTTTAGCTATTGATCCTGACCTTTTTTATCTAGATTTTCCTTGTCTGGGTCCTCCTAAATCTGGTCATTTTGGTCCTGGTCCTCCTGCCCACCATTGTCTAGTCTCTTTGGGATTCTAGATTCTGGTTGTTCTTCTTTACAGTTGATCCTCCTTATACTGACCCTGCAACTTGTAATGATTGCTCTTCCCCACTTGGTAATCCAGGCTATGCACCCCTATGTCCCGAGCTTCTTGACCCTCCTAGTCTTGTTTCCAGCCCTCCTGCTTGCTGTAGCGGGAATCAGCTTCAATTAAATACGGTTTACCATCACACACAGGGCTGATCCACACTGTACTTCATCCAACAGGCCAATGGACTTTGGACATCGATTCTGAGAGAATCAGGAGCAAATCATCACAAAACTATTCATCACAGTCTCTTTATAAGTTTAGTTAATAATGACAATTTTATAGATTTTCAAGGGTTTCAATATTTCCCAAAGTTTAGTAGTTCACCTTTATTTAGGATCATACATTTTATTCATATTAGTCTCAGAATAATCAAAACACAATGTCTTAAGTATGTTTCATAAAGGAAAATGTCTGAAACTAATCGGTCTTGTAAAACCATGGATTTAATAGCTACTTATTCTGTGTTTACCACAAATAAAGCTCCAGAAGCACTGGTTGCCAGTTTGTCAACATAGTTGAACATTTTCTGATATTTACAGCATTTATTATGACTCCTACCAGTGGTATGATTGCACCAAAAATGTCTACCACTCTTTAGTTCCATCTTCTGCGCAATGTGTGTGTCTGTGTGTTGGTGTCATTGTTACAGCATCTATACTATATATGTGATACATCTTAGGAAACAGTATAGCTAAATAGCAAATTCCCTTCCAATCAGCAGGAAAATGGAAATATGCATCCTGTCCACAAATAAAATAAACTCCTGGAATGGCTGTTTCTTCGCCCTGTAAAATTTGCTATGTACCTCCCATAATTTCAAATGTGTGTTCGCAACTACAAATTTCTACATGTCTGTATCTACTATGTGTTCTTTTAAAAACACAGATTTTCCCTTTTGGTCTTCTGTCTAATTGAGGGCTTGGGTAAACTATTGTCTTCCTAAACTCGTCTTCTTTCATCCAAACATTTTCCAAAACATCTTCCTCCCTATTCTTCCTGCATGTAATATTAGTGTTTCTTCCCTCTAAGATCATAATGAATACTTTATCCAAATGCCTCATTAGATTGTGTGCATTAGCCTTAACACTATTAATAGGCATATATGGTCTGAAATAATAATGAAGCTGTGTCCATTTATTTTGCTTATAGGTGGAAATTCAGACTTTGTGGCATTGGTACTCTAGAAAGAATTGAATCATAATAAAAATATTCAAAGTGGTCTCGCCTATATATTAATGTTATCTGAATACTACATGTAATTGTGCATGACAATGGTATGTAACTGTAACTGTAATTGCAATTATATAGCACTTACTACCCCCGATGAGGCGTTAAGCACTTTTTTTTGGGTGTAGCATGCTACTCCCGAACCCAAAAAGGATTAGTGGGGAATTAGGACAGTGAAATATGAAATCAATTTGAGTAGTGGACGTGTTAGTCTAACCCATCTGAAATTGAATGGTGAAAAAACCGAGATCATGACCCTGGGCAACTTTGATAACACAACACTTAGAACTCTCTGGCCAGCATGTATGGGCCCGGCTCCCACACCCAAGTCAGAAATAAAGAGCTTGGGCATTTGGTTAGACGATAATTTGACTTTCGAAACGCAAGCTAGAAAGACAATAGCAACCTGTTTCAGCCTGATCAGAATGGCCAGGAAAGTACTTCCCCTGCTTCCCCCCAAAGCTAAGAAAACCATGGTGCAACCCTTCTATTGTCAAGGTTAGACTACGGCAATGGGCTTTATCTGGGAGCCCCTAGCTCTGTGATCAATAAACTGCAGATGGCTCAGAACTGTGCAGCCAGATTGCTGACGGGAACTCCCAAATTCCTGTCCGCAAAACCAGCACTCCACCTACTACACTGGCTCCCAGTGAAAGAACAAGTTATGTTTAAAGCTCTCTGTATAGTTCACAGATCCTTGCAGGCGACTGGTCCACCTCTTCTCTCGGTGGTAATTCAGCTTTATAAAGCAAGGAGAGAACTTCGCTCAAATGATCTCCACCTAGTCAACATCCCTAGAATCAAACGAGCCAGAAGTGGCGGTAGACTCTTTTCTCTTAATGCCGGCAGGCTTTGGAACGCTCTGCCCCTTCACCTCCGGAAAGAGACTGTTCATCTTGCCTTCCGGAAACAACTCAAAACCCTCCTGTTCCCCTGAATTCTGATACTCCATCGGATCGTAAGTTTCTGCCTAGCGCTGGGAGGCCTTCTGGTAGCCATGCGCTTTACAAATGTCCTTTTCATTTAATTTCATTTAATTTAGTCTGTTATTTGGATTGAAAAGGATAGTGGAGGGATGGAATAGTGTAAAATAATAATTAATATTATTATACTTTTTTGGGAGTTCATAGCAGTGGGAGGTGGTTTGGGATGAGTAAAGGGGAGTGGAGGGGGAAGAGTCAGAGGGACGGGTTTAGAAAGGCTTGTTTGGGAGTTTCAATGGTAAAAGATGTGAGATGATGCAAGGAGAGGTAGAGGAGGGAAGATTCTAGAAAGGGTTATTTTAGCGATCATCGTGGAATGGGGTTTGGGATGAGTAAGAGTGGAGGTAGAGGATATTTTGAAAGAGGTATAGGGTGAGAAATAGGGTAGTGCATTGGAAACAGTATTAGAATGAGGTTTGAGATGAGTCAGAGTTGAGGTAGAGGATATATTGAGAGAGGTTCAGGGTGATAAATAGGGTAGTGCATTGGAGAGAGTAGAGGAATGAGGTTTGAGATGAGTCAGAGATGAGGTAGAGGATATATTGAGAGAGGTATAGGGTGATAAATAGGGTAGTGCATTGGAGAGAGTAGTGGAATGAGGTTTGAGATGTGTCAGAGTGGTGGTAGAGGATATATTGCGAGAAGTATAGGGTGAGATATAGGGTAGTGCATTGGAGATGCTGATTTAGAACCAAAGTAATAAACATATATAGATACATAAGTACATGGAAGGAATATATGTATAAGGAAGGTAATATATATAGATTTAATAAACTCAGACTTTCAAATGCTGCTGTAATTTAAGTTTTTTTGTAATTCAGTAAAGAAGCAATTGTAGATAAATAGTTGTGGTAAGATTTACTTATTTATGCAGCCACCTATATACATGTTAAACATATAAGTATGTAATATGTACATTTGTTAAGCAGAACTAACGAATATCTAAATATTTAAAAAACATTATTATATGCTTTTATACAAAGTGATGACATATGTAGGTACACATCTCTAGTCCAAATCAATGCTTATATACAGAGGGATATTGTAGGAAGCTGGCTCCGTATATACTATACAAAAGTAAGTTATAGTGTGCACAGAGTCCAGGGAGTCCCCAGCGGTATAGCAGAGTCTAAATTAGTTAAGGACTAATAGCTCTCTTAGTGGTAGTGTGGGTGAGCAGCTAGGCTTATCCATTGGCTGTGTTAAGCATTTATTGTATTCACTCAATCAAGTACTGACACAGAGACATAATCCAGACCAATTAGGTAAGTATAACAATGTACACTTATGTTTTATTTTAGAACCAAGCAGGACTTGGCACAGGTGAGTAAAATATACTGTCAAATGCAAGACTGTTTAAGGAAATGCAGATGTGCTTGAAATTGCATTGGTTACAGGTTTGTCAATGCTTTGGAATCAGTTTCAATTATACAGTGATTACTTTTAAATACGTTTGGATTACTTTTAGATTACTGTGAGTACTGGGGTGGTATGTCTAGATGCCACACCTTAGGATCTCTAAGACTTTTTATACTTTGCTATGGAGTTCTATTTTTCTTCATACAACACAGTTCAACAGAAATTTTTTAGGGCCAAAATCTCTTTACGTGGGTTCCTAGGGGGGAAAAGTGTTAGCGGGTTTACAGGTACGTACATGACTAACGAGGGTGAGTTTCGGGAGTGAGGACTAATGTTCCCCAAGGTGTAGATGGACACTCCAGTTGCACCACCAGCAGCACTGGGGCGGCCGGGTGCACAGTGCAGGGGCCCAGTGTTAACCAATTGGGCTTAGGCGACCTTTGGTTAGGGACTTCTGACGAGCAGACCACATGGTTGTGGGAGCAAAGCTCCTATGGTTAAGGTCAGCACTGCAGGGGCCAATGAACAGCACAGGAGCTGCACCACCAGTGGCACTCGGGTGGCCGGGTGTAGAACGGAAGCCAGGCCCCTGTGCTTTTCAATGGCGATCTTGGTTTCAAAAAGCTGCAGCAGGCTTGGGTAGAGAAGTTTCCTGAAGGCAACCACAGCTGGCGAGCTTAGTTGGGATCTGAGGGGATGCCTGGGCACCACCAGTTGGGTCACCCAAGTCCGTGGGGTGGCAAGAGCAGTGGTGTCTTCTGTTGTCGGGTTTTCCTACCAGCTGCGGTCAGGGAGGAGGACCATTCAGCTTGAGGCTGCAGACATAGTCTTAAGGCAGGTTGGGATCACCAGATCCCGGTCAGGATCACTAGGGAGACCTCCTTGACGTGTTGGACCAATCGAACTCGGGCTTGGGCGTCGCGTACAGAGTGGTGCATAATCGCTGATTCGCCGGAATCCGGATTCTGAGGGTGAGTCTTTGTATGAGCAAATCCGGTGCTCATGGAAGACAGAGTCTGTAGGGAGGTCGCAAGGCAGGTCCCTCGAGGCTTTGCAGGTTGCTGGGTGCTGGATGCTGGACTCACATGGGTTCTTGGTGTAGGCAGGTCGTAGGCGGGACAGGACGGTCGCCCCTGAATACCAAATTTAGGGGTGTTAAAGGGGTGTGCAGGTTGGGACTCAGCCAGGTAATTCAACAGATTAATCATATCTTGTTTACAAGCTTTTCATGACTCTGATGCAAAAAGGAGGTCATCAATGTATTGAAGGGTAACTGAATTGTAAGGCATCTGTAATGATTCCAGATTCTTTTCAAGATCTGGTTGAAAATGGAAGGACTCTCTGTATACCCTTGTGGGTCTCGGCACCATGCCAAAAGTCTCTATTGAAATACAAAGGAAAAAAAACAAGGAATCTTCATGCAGTTGCACTGAAAACAGGGGACCACGACTGCGAACCATTCTTTAGTGTGTGGGATATGAAAACGTATGGTGGCAGGATTTGGTACCATGGGGCAACATGGGACAACAATGCTGTCAATCTTTCGCAGATCCTGCACAATCTGATATTTACCATTAGGTTTCTGGAAGGCCATGATCATGGACTCCCAATGATTTCCCTCAAAATCCCTTTCCGCAACATATCTGATGTTAAATTATATGGTGGTGTTCCTTGAACACACCGCATTTTGTTTCAATGTGACTCGGACAGGTTATGCACTTTTAATCAGCCCGATATCTTTCCTTGTGACATCCCACACTTCTGGGTTCGCTGTTGCTTTCAGTTTAGAAGGCAATTCTTCAATAGTTCTCATTGGGAACAACCCTACAGCTGCATCTTGTTGAGCCATTTTAAACTCGATGTCCTCATCATGTGTTTCAAACTGTACCTCGTTTGGAGTACAGAAAATTGTGCAATTTAGGTTACACAACATATCTCTCCCTAACATGTTTACGGGACTTGAATCACAAATAACAGATTGATGTCTTTCCTTAAATGACCCACATTTTTACTGGGACTTGTACTGAAATTGGGTTTGTAATCTGTTTTTGGGAAACTCCCACAAATTGGATCTTCATTTCCAAGACAGCTCGGACTTCTGCTGTTCTCACAGTGGATCTGGTAGCAGCGGTGTCAATAGAGAATTACACTGGGTAGACATTTATTTCTCCCTCTACAAATGGTCCCCTCTGGTCTAGCTCTATAACTGCACCAAGCATGCATTCTTTCTCCCCACTCAGGCACTGTCATTGGGAATTATCAGACCTGAAACCATCATTTCCAAACAAAGGAAATTGTTGAAATGGATTCTGATTTTGGTTCTGGAGTGGGTTCAGTTTTGCTTTGGGTAACTGGTTCAAATTAAATTTGGGATCTCCCATATTTTTTTGGACTATTGAGGCTTGTGGCACTTGCATCATTGGGATTTGTTTCTGCACTGGCACTTGCATTTGCCGAACTGGCACATTTTGCATCTGCATTTGATTCCCTCCCTGCATTGGTACATTTCTGTTTAATCTGTGTGGGTCAAGTCTACGCTCCCTCTTTGAATGCCTGATTTCATTACAAAGATGACAAGGAGTCATTTTCTTCTGTGTTGTAACATCCATACCAGTATTTGTGTCAACCGGAAAACCTCTCCCTCTACCAAAATTCCCTATAATACTCCTGCTTGTAAACCAACCCCTTGCATACCGACTTTATTTACTGCTGTCAACTGATTCTGAAAACCCCACTGATCACACGTTGTCCGGGCTAACATGAATTTCTCCTTAAGAAGTTTTCTCTGCTTTATTTCTTGTTGATCACTACAGTATTTTGAATACCTCAGAATCTCATCCAGTGACTTTGTTTGCCGACAAATCACACTTTGCTGTATATGCACACTGATTTCTGGTCTTAACCCAATGACAAATTGAGACACAAGGAACCCTATAAAGCTAGGTATGGAATACTCCCTCCCACTGAGTTATTGAAACACTTGTAATAACCATTAATAGTAATCATACACTGATTCCTTTGGCTCCTGTAAAGTTATTTTAATCTTGACCCAATTAATATCTTTTGGAGGTACCTTGCCTTTCAGGAGGGTTATCACAGCTTCAGATTTTTTCATGACTACAGGAGATGGTGCATTTGTGCTAGCATCTCTCTTCGGCTCCTCACTAGGCCATTGTACAACCTTACATTCGGCCCACAAATCATTTGGTACTGCAATGTCAAAGAATGTATTCAAATCAATCCACAACACTTTTGGAATTCTGACAAATCTGTCAACCTATGTGTACCACTGTACCGGCTTGTCTCTCAATTTTGGAAAATTGTTTGTAAATGCTGAAAGATCAACTCTGCTCCATGGTACATTAACATATACCCCTCTTGCTATCTCTCTCAATGGATAAGCCAAAGCTCCCTTTTCATCTTGCAAACCTGGTGATATCTTTTATTTTCCAGAACTTCCTTTGACTGTTTCTTTTTCTTTTCATGTTTCTTTGACCATTTACTTTGAAATATTTCAAAATCACTCCATCAATGAATACACTTCACTAATTTAGTTATGTGTAATCACATTCCTGAAAATGCATTTTCTCAATAGCTCCATTATCTAATTGCACTCTGTAACTTCTTTGTAAAGCAAAACTTCAAAATAAATCATCATCATATTTCGCAGCCAAATCAGTTAATTTGTCATGTGTAATTGCTGCACGTCTTGTGATTTCTTTACTCAGGTAAATCAATTCCCTCATGATACTGATTTAAATGTTTAAGCATCCCCTAATAATCTCCTCTATTTCCACTTTTGGGGCCTTATGTAGGTGGGCTGGCATTTACCACTTCATAAATACCGAATCATACCAATTCGGTATTTATGAAGTGGTAAATGCAATGTAGGTAATGAGTCGGTAAATATTACCGAATCGGAAAAATTCGGTAATTACCGAATCGGTATTTACCGAATCGGTAATGAGGCATACCTTCCCATTGATGGGAAGGTATGCCTCATTACCGAATCGGTAAATACCGATTCGGTAATGGGGGAGCACATGCAAGGGTGGCAGGGTGTCACATTGACACCCTGTTGCACCCCTGATTCGGCCATGTGTGCACATGTTGCGCACATACATGCCCTAAGGGCATGTATGTCTGCCACATTGCACACTTAAACGTGCACAAAAATGCTTTTTTTCACCTATTCATCATTTACCACCAACCTTTAGTTGGTGGTAAATAACGAATCCCCACACCCACCACACACTCCCCCTACATCTCATTTCATGATTCGGTATTTACCGAATCGGTAATATTACCGATTCGGTAATTTTACCGATTCGGTAAATACCGAATCATGAAATTCTCCCCCTACATCTCAAAAGCCAAAATACCGGTCGGTAACGGTATAATTACCGAAAATCGGCCGTTACCGACCGGTATTTGGCTTCCTACATGAGGCCCTTGGTCTCTGGAAACATCAAGTGGTCTCTCCCAATAAGGTTCTGGGGTAACTTTTTCTTCTGCACTCTCTGTCTTCTTAAATCCTGCTGCTTCCTCAAACCATGGCGTAAAAACCCCATTTTCGAATAAAACAGTCTCCTACTGGGCTATTGGTGTCGTTAAGACTGTCCTTTTACCTTCTCTCATGATTGATTCATTTGCAGTGGATTCCATGCAATAATCTGTTGATACTGTAATGTCGGAACAAATCCTGTTACAGGTGCTCCTCCAGTAGCTCCTTGGACTACTGCATTTGAGATAGTATGGGTTGGACCAGTCATTGGGCAAATCTATAATGGTTTTGATGTCGCAACCCTAGTAATGGGTATTGGTATAGTTACAATTGAAACAGTAATACCTTGAGGCATCACTGTAGGACCGTTCTCAATTTGTGTGGACATTATGTTTGTTATGTAGGTAGCACAACAGGCTGTGTCTTCTGTAAAGATCTTTAAGTTTGAACCACACTTGGGTCTATAGGGGCAGTAGCCACTGTTACTTCAGATGTCAAAGTACTCTCATCAATTGTTACAGGGTTCACCCCTGTTGTTCCTCATCCCATCGAGCATCTGCATAATTTAAGACTGCTCTTCCAGTCTTACTGTGGTATTTCTTTCTTTCTTTCTTTCTTTCTTTCTTTCTTTCTTTCTTTCTTTCTTTCTTTCTTTCTTTCTTTCTTTCTTTCTTTCCTTCTTTTTTCCAATTTCAATCAATAAAGATGACAATAGCCAAAATTCAAGATGCATCACCCTATCAATACTCACACTTCCAATACAGGAACTGCTTTCAGAATATCGCACCCTGTCAGTCTTCAACTGCTGGACATTGGGCTATGGAACAAAAGCATTACTCTAACTTGGGCAAGTATTTATAGCTGCTCTCCTCAGGACATAAACCTTCCCTCTGCTACCAAATTCGCTGTACCAGGAATCAGTTTAAACAAAGCACAGTTTGCCATCACACTTTCGTCTCCCGGCCTTTGCCTTCCTGCTCTTTGTCCTCATATTTCTGCAAAAACTTGTCCTGGCCCACCACAATTCATCGCACCCTTTCCTAGTTTTTATCACAGGTTCATGCCAGCCTTAAAACTTCCTGGCCCTGTACCTCCTGGTCCTGGTCTCTCTAATTGTCATTCTAATGTACTCTGCCATAGTTGTTTGGATCCTAGGTCTCCTGTTTCACAGGCTCACAGTCCTTGACCTTTTCATCATCCTTACCCTTGTTCTTGTCCATCAGTCCTCCTGGTCCAGCCCAGCTGGTTTATCTAGTCCACTTGTTTGCCTGCTCTTAATGCCAAGGGCTATCCGGGGCTGTCTGGGACACAGTCGGGAACTTGAGCGAGGACTGGTGAATCAGTAGAAAATGTAAGCAGAAAGATGGGCCCAGCGCTGCCGAGGATCACACAAGATGTCAGAGAAGAAAAGGGATCCAATGGTAAAGCCTACACAAAGGAACATGATAGCTAGAACTCAGAAAGTATTGACACTCAAGAGGTGATTTAGCATTCACAATAACTACACCAAGGACGGATGTGCAAGGCATATATATCAAACAACTTTAACAATAAAGGGAATGTGGGCTATAGCACTCTGGAGCTCCACACAGTAAGACTGAAGCTCTGTAAGTTCCTCACACACACTTTCTGTTACAGATACTGACTGCAAATACCCACATATAGAATATGCATGCAAAGGCAGGGTCTGTGGAGCTGATACCTATGGTGCTGTTATAAATGTAACTCAAAGACAATACTCACAGTGAACAAGAAATACCACCTAGGTTGTCAGCTGTGTCCACGGATCCTGGTGATCAAGCAGGAGCAGCAAGGGCATAGAACTAAACACAAGCATGATAGACAAGGAGCTACCATGGAAGAGTGCTTAACAGGAAAAGACGGAAATCACAGAACACATTTGGCAGAAAGAAAGTAACAAACATACAAGGCAATAGAAGCAAGAAAGCAGGAATAGAAAGACAGCAAACTAGGAACTGGAACAAAGGTAATGGGAAGAAAGGCAGGGTCTGGGAAAGTGAATACAGAAGGAGAGAGGCTCAAGGGAGCACCAAAGTAGTACTTGATCAGAAATCAAGGAAAAAGGGTAGCACTGATGGAAGTGCTAGTTCAGGAACAAGGAATAGCAATAGCTCTGGAATCAAGAAATCTAGGAAACACTGCAAGCAGTGCTATTTCAGGAACAATGAATAGCTATAGCTCTGGAATCTAAGTTGCACTGGCAGGCAGTGCTAGTTCTGGAAACAGGAAATGGCTACAGCTCAGGAAACAAACAATCAAGAGAGCACTGCAAGCAATGCAACTCAGGAACAAGAAATAGCTGCAGCTCAGGAATAGGAACAAATAACTACAGCCCAGGAAACAAGGTAGCACTGCAGGGAGTGCTATTTCAGGCACAATTAATAGATATAGCTCAGGAATTCTGGAAACAAGGACAACAAAAGTTCAGAAAACAAGGGTCAGTCTCACAGGTACGCATCTACAATCACCAAAGCTGAACTGAAGGGAGCTGTGGCTTAAATGAGCTCACAGTAATCACATGCATCAGGTGTGAGCAGGCTAGCAGCAGCCAGCCACAGGTGAGCTGAATTCCTCCACCCATCCTTGGCCTGTAGGGGTGGAGACAAAGCAGTGAGCAGGGAATTCTACGTAATAGAGTTTCAGGCTGGCTTCCACAAACCCCAGCATGGATTGGGAATGTATGTCAATTCCCAAATAGTGTCCAAATGCCTGGAAGTCAGTATATGCATGAAGGGGAGGGTTCAGAAGCTTATTAGGACGGTGGAAAGTCCCACAATTCGGCCCCTTGGTGGTAGGCACGAAAGCACAGGGAGCAAATCATAACACCTAATCCTTAAATTCCTGGTCCCCCTGGTCCATGTATTCCTGGACCTAATTCTGGTACTCTTTTGTCTGGTCTTCATATATCAGGTTGTCTTTTAGCGTTAGTCCAATTGGCCTTTATTTCCGTAGCCCTCCTAGTCCACCAGCCCTCATGCCCAATCCTAATCCTACTAGTTCTCCTGGTCTCTTGGTTTGCTTGTGCCACCTTATTTTGTCCATCTAACCCTGGTTTCCTCTATCATGATCCTCTAAGTAGTGGTCCTCCTGAGTCTGGTCTTCCTCATGCCTGCGGCACAGGTCCCTCTAATATGCATATTTCATATAATTCTGGTTCATGTAATCCATCTCACTCTGGTTTAGGATTCCCAAGAGTCTGACCCTCATGGATCTTCTGATCCTCTTCCCTCTGGGCCTAGACTTCTTGCTGCATTATATTATATTGCTCCTGTTCTCCTGCTCTAATTGCTTCTCCCCTCTTGGTCCTCCTTGATCTGTTCTGGGGTCTTGGTCCTCCAATTTGTGGTCCATTTTCCATTAGTATCCTGGTGCTAGTCCTCTTTGGTCTGTCTTCCTGGGTCTACAACTCTTGGCCTTGGTCATTGCTTGCAGGCCTTCCCACCTCTCCTCATCATCCTTTTACCATTTACCATTGGTCCTTCTTTTCCTTTAGACACTTGTCCACTGGCTCCTGATTTCCCTGTTCCACAGGCTCCGTGCCCTCCTGATCTTTCTCACTTGTGTCCTAGTACTCATAGCCCTTTTTTCCTTGTCCTGTTTCTCTTTGTCTATTTGTTCCTGCCCCCCTGTAACATTAATAACCCTGGTCTCTGTGTATTAGGTCTCTCTGGGCATAGTTCTTCCTGTCCTGCTCCTCATGGCTCTGGTTGTCCTTGCCCTTCTTGTGATCCACCAACTGGCACGTATTCTCCTTCAGGCCTTCATCCTACTCTAACCGGTCCTAGTCCTTCCTTCTTTTGCCCCTCTCCAAAGTGACCTTAGGTAGGTAAAGCCTCCAAGCCTACCATTCACAGGTTTTTTTTTGCTTCCAGATTTCTTTTGTCAAGGACAGAAATGAAGGATCAAAAGAAACTACCATTCTCAAGATGCAATGTGTAGGGGATTAAAATGTCAGTGCGGCTGCAGGGGCCACTCATAACATCGGTCCAATAAGCATCCATGCCTGAAATCCACTTTGAAGGGTGAAATTCAGCAGGCAGCTGAATGAACTCAACCTGTGAATTACCCAGACGCATTACTTACCTGTCTCCAGTTTTCAATTCCACATTCCATAGAAGCGCCATTACTGTAGGTTACTCAATTTACTTCCTTCGGAGGTTTCCAAGGCACTGTGCCCCAAGAAACATTTGCCTGGCAAATGTCACCCTTTTTGTGTGGCGAAGACTGCTGTGACTACTATTAGTGTCCCACATGGTTCTTATTACGGTTGCCTTTATTTTAGAATTCGGTTTTCTCTAATACTACCAAATCACTCGCCAATCTAAAAAACTCCTCTCCCTATCCTAGCATCTGTCCTTTAATTCCTTCTCCTTTTGAGAATTGTCTGTCATGTTAATCCAGTTACTTGCATCAGGCATGTAAGTATAGCATTGCTGGACACAAAGTATTTGACAGAGTCACCCTTGTTTTTCCAATAAGATGTCTAAAGCAAGCCAAATTTGCAATACCATAAACCGTATAGCCCTACATTCTGTATTTAATGTGGTTAAAGCACCAGCTGTGTTAGTAGCCGTTTTACCACATTGGAGAACCTTTCTGATCTTCAAAAATACACCTACAGAAGGCAATCTAGCTCCAAATATATCTCCTACTACTTGTGAATCACTACGCTTAGCTTTTCAGGGAGTCTTTACACTCCATAAATAAAAGAAAAGAAAAAATCAAATCTACTTGTGGACACTGATATGCAAATCAGGAAAACCTTTTAGTTCTTTTCACTTTAAATCTGTTAGTTCAGATTCATGTTAGAATTAAGGAGTCCACAAAAGTTGACTGGATACTTAAAAGTAATTTGTACTCTTCAGCTGAATACTATGGGAACCTAATATCTTTATCTGGTTACCAAGTGTGCAAAATAAGAACGTTCGACATAAAGATGTATGCCTCTTGAGTTTGTTAATCAAAATGTAATTCCATCCATAACTGTAATACTGTAACAATATAATTCATGGGGGGGTTTCCAAATACATTTCGATGATTTTCAGTTGCATAAGTGCTCAGATCCGGATCACTTTGCATGAAGTAGGTCCTTTCAGGAGCTGGATATTTTCAGTTTGACACTCTTTGTATGTATTTTCTATTTACGTCAGGTTGTTCAATGTGGTTCGGTTGACTTAGTACTTCCCTGATCGTTTCTGTTAACCATGGTTCTGTTATGATATTTTTCGGTCTCTTTCCACTTTTCATCTACCTCTCTTACCACTGTTCTCTACAATCTGAAGTGCTTGTGGTGCACACTCTTTTCTAAAGCTGTCTGATTTATTGTCATTATCATTCCCAGTTCATTCACCACAGTCTGACCCTTGTGTATTGTCTTCTCCTCCCTCTGAAGGTTTGCACTGAAGTTCAGTTTGACTCTGCAAATCAGAGACTATTGTCACTACTTCATCACTGGCTTGTCTCATTCTATTGGTATGGGAGGCATGTTTCCAGTGGGGTAATGACAGCAGTGTTGGTCACAAGAAACCTCTGAAAAATTCCCTTTCAATGTGGTTCTAAGCAGGGTTTTCTGATGTGTTTCTTCACCAACACCCAATTGCTGTACTAAGCTATGGCACAGCTTGTGTCTTGCAGGTGGGGTCTTCAAACCAACCTCTTGAGAAACAGAACACACCAGTCCTTTGTAGTACTCTAGAACCATATCATCCGTTATGTTAATGCAGCTGCAGGGACTGATCGAATTCTCATGGCTTTCCCTATAAGCACTTCATGTGGGGATAGTCTGGTCTTTCGACTGGGAATGCTTTGAACAAGGAGAAGAGCATTGGACCATTTCAAAGAAGTAGAGGCACACACCTTTGCTATATTGGATTTCAGAATGCCATTTTTTTCTTCCACTATGCCAGAAGCGTCTGCCCTGTCACCTCAATGGAATCTCTGGTCGATTTGTAAAGCTACACACAGCAACTTCATCATTTTGTTTTTAGATTGAGTGCTACAATCAGAGAAACCGGTAGACCCCAGTGAGCGATCAATTCCATCAATAGTTTGGCAACAGTGAGATTGTCACGCCTCCTGGTTAGGCCTGCTTCAATCCAATGGGAGAAGAGACACACTATGACAAAAAAATGATGCAGTCCATTGTTTATTGGCATTTCATTAAAGTTCAACTGCATGTGATTAAAGGGACCATCAGACTTACCTTTGTGATCCATGGTTATACCTGTTCTTTTGCTCACACTAAACTACTGGCAAGTGATGCACCTTTGACACAAATTTTCAGCAATGAAATACAAATGGGGAAAGCACCAATAATTCTGAAAGGTGCAGACCATGGTATCTCTCCCTGTGTGTACATGACCATGGAAGTTTGCACCATTAGGGAAAGCTTAACTTCAGGTATAACAGGTGCCTCATCCCTTGAAACCCTAATCCAACTCTGATTCTTTAAACATCAATATCTAACCCACTATTCATTCGCTACTTCTTGCACTTCCTTCTGTAACTCTCTCAATTCACCATAACTATTTACATTATTCAACATGTTTGAAACTGGGTCATTTCCAAGATTATATTGTTTACCCTGATTAAACGTACAGGACTCAAGAGTGCAATACCTGACCATTTCTTCCGCATAGTGGTTTCATGAGGTAACAAAATCACATCTGCTCCTGTGTGCTGCACATTTTAGTTACAGTCTCTCTCAGCTGCTGCAACTCTTCGAACAAATCCGTGATATAGCGTCCATTCTTGGTTGGAATGGTTGTGCGTAAGTTACATTGTACAAATTGGAGGCTTCTACAAATCCATTCATGGTAGACACAGCGTATGCTACTTTCAAAATTCCATGTCTTTCTCTTAAAAAGAGCTATATGGTCAACATCATTACTATCTGGATCACTCTTTGGGAAAGGCAAAAGAGTAGCTGGATTGTAGGCATTACTTCTCCTGAGAGAAACATTTTCTGCTTCCAAAATCACCGGTACATATTTAGTGAGCCTACTGTTTATCATATGCTGAATGTGAGTGGGGGACAGGGAGATCTCAAATGAATGTGGAATCATCACAATAAGTGAATACCTCATCTCTATGACTGTTACAATACTAGCACCTAAAGTGGCTATAGTGTTGAGGCATCCAGAAAGCATCGCGGCCACTAGATCGAGTGTGCAAAAATAAAATGTAATATACAAATGACAAATTACAATTCACTACTTTATTACCGAATAGCAATTTGGTTGAGCGTTTCAGTAGTTTGAAGGGACTTGTTTAGGGTGTTCTTTTCAATTACCGAATCGCAAAAAAATTAATTCAGAGCAGGCAGTAGTCTCACAAACCATTGCCTACTCTGAAAAAATGTAACATGAAAGTTTCATTTTCTATTTTTTAAATCCATCCAGTTTTCTTTTAAGGAAAATGAGCTAATTTTTTTTTTTTTTAAAAAGATTGCTTTATAAAAAAACAATCACAGTCATGTTCGTCTGCTTAACCCAGCAAGCTACCATCCCTGTTGTGGTTATCATTCCTAATGCTTCTCAAACTGTGAACTGTGACCTACCTCATTATTATTCATGAGGTAGGTTAAATTGAGACATACTAGGAATTGCTATTTAATAGATGTAACTTTTCTTACATTATGAATTTTGATTCATTAAGTATCACAATTTGGAAATCGCAATTCCTGCTTTTTGTATATATGGCCCAAATTCCTTGTCGTAATTGGACATTCCTAGTGCTGGTACACCACAGAGTTTTTCTTTGAGCTCTAGGAAGGTATTCCTGCATTTGTTGTCCCAGGGTAGCGGATCATTCATATCATTGTATGTAAGTGTCTGTATAGGCTTGGTTGAAGGGAAAAGTTGGGAACTCACTGACGACAGTAGTTCATCCTTCCCAAAAACAACCTAATTTCTCTCTATCTCAACGGGAGATTCATCCACAGGATCACAGAACACTTTCTTTGGATACTCTCCTAGCTTTCTTACCTGTGTGGTGTCTCAAGTAAAGAACCTCTCTCTAGCAGTACTGAGGTTTTGTAGGGGACACATTGGAGCCTATTAGGATGGCGGGCGGATCGATCCCGCCCGGCCGGCAGTAGGCACCACCGGCCCAACGGGGGTGATCTTCTCGCCATCCACGCCTGAATGACCTCCCCACTATATTTGGATGGCTGGGGGGTCCGCGGCGGATGGGAATACTGTCTGCCACTTTTCTGCCCATCAACGAGTCGACTCGGCGGAAAAGGGGCTTCATATGGTGGCGGTGTCAGCAAGACACCGCTATCCATGCGGTCTTTGCTGTTGGGGGTCTGTAGTGGGCCCCCAGGATGTTGGGGGGTGGGGGGTGCACACCCCCCTGCATATGCATGCACAAGGTGGCAGGCACTGCACGATGCCTGTCACGTTGTGCATGCAAATGCACTACATGCATTTTTTACATTGCGGTGGGTGCTGCTTACAGCACCGCCCGCCGCAATGTAAAAAATGCACGATGCGCCCGCCAGTGTGGCAGGCACCGCCGCAACAATGGCAGGCGGTCCCGTTTCCCGGTACGGTGCCCGCCATCGTAATAGGCCCCATTGTGTCCATTCTCTGGAAGGTGATTCAGCAACGCAATTGTGTCTTGCTTGCAGGCCCCTCGAAGTATAGACACTAACAATAAGTCAGCTATATTCTCACCTAGAACTGAATTGCAAGGCAGCAGTGGAGTCTTTAAAGTTTTCTTCAATACCTGATAAAAGATTGAGGGATTCTCTTATACCCTTAAGGGACTTTACACCTTACAAATATTTCACCTAAAAATTAGATAGCAAAGAGAAATTGGCTCTCTTCAGATAAGGGAATGGAAAAGAATGCTTGACAAAGATCAATGACTGAGAACCACGTAAATTCACATGGAACCTGAAAGAGAATCAGAACAGAATTCAGTAACATGGTACAGCATGGGATTACATTTTGATTCACCTTCCGGAGGTCATGAACTATCCTCTGTTCCTTGTTCAATTTCTGCAAACTCATCACTGGTGAGTTGCAAAGACTCCCTAGTGCTTCCTTCAAGATGCCCTTTTCTAACTTGGATTTGATGATAGGCATAATTTCTGCCATTGCCTCAACATTCAGAATACTCTTAATTAGTATACGCGTGTCACCTAGTGATGTAGCTCAAAGCACAACACAAACCTATTCTCAATTCTCTCTGATCTGCTTCCAATAAACAGAATAAAAAGAATTCACAATGATTGTTTGCTTTTATCTAAAGAGGAATGGAATCAGCAATCACTCCAAGAAAATAGGGAAGAGCACCCTCTTGGTACAAGCAAACAAACAAAGCAAGTTCTCAACCATCAGGATCCCACTCCTGTGTGCAAAAGATCAACCAAAGACCAATCTCAATTGGTACAAACTTGCAATGAGAGTTAATAGGGCAGTATCTTTGGTGTGGCTGTGGCTCCTCACAGTCCAACCCCTAAACAGATAAGTCCAATACTAGTTAAGTACATCTGTCATGGGATCTTGGATTTTGATGACGCCGATAACCTAAACCTCACTTCGGAACAATATGCACACTAATCATAATAAGCAAAAGCGATAAACATGGAAGGTCACTCAAATCGTGAATCCTCTTGGATACAGTTGGACACCACGACTGAAAAAATAAGCCAAATCATCAAAATCACAAACACTCCCACTCTCAACAACCCAAAATCAAAATGCCATAACCAAAGACACAATTCCCTACTTATAATCAAACTCCTGTGATTCTTCAATCGCTTTCAGGAGTGCCGGAACACTACCAATAATCTAGATGGCACAATGGAAAATCAAGAACACAGGTTAAATCAGGAAAGATCTTTAATTCTGGAATAAATCCTATATCATTTAGGCCCAGTTGGCAACCATCTTCTGCTACTAGGGTTTTTAATGCTTTTGTATGACAAATTTGGAGACTATAAAGTGCCTCTCTCAATGGACCTGGAGCAGTGTTAATCCCCTTAGGATTTTGTAGTTCCACACATGAGCCTGGTCAACAAATCAATGCATTCAATATTATGTGAAGCACATTAGGCTCCACAAAATGGACAGAGAATATTTTAGTATCAAACCATTCATATTTTTTAAGGGTTAATGGTTTACCGAAGTCAAAAATCAGGTCAGCAGTAATTTAGAATTAGAATACATATCCTTCAAGTAACTGGAAATCAAATTATATCAGATCTAACAAACAAGAGGTGAAACAAGTGGTGCACAGACATTATATCAAGTTTTTTTTTCGGAGTACAAAAATATCGAGTTGGAAATATCGAAGTGACTGAATATCCACATCAAGAATATTGGTGCCCAGAATATCGACATGAAGGTAAGAAATATCGTTTTTGTTAATATCGAAGTCAGTAATATCGTTTGTAAAAATATCGTTGTTAATAATATCGATGTTTATATTAGTGTTATGTATTTTAAATGTATGTATCCTATATTTTTTGTTAAGTATTGTATTTTTTTTATGTATGTATTACATTTTTAGAAGTTATAAAAAAAATTTAAAGTAAGTTTTGCATTTTAGTTCCGTAGCGGGTTGTGGGTTTATAGGGGAATACGGTGGGAGCTAATTTAATTATAGTAAATTGAATAATTATTTTTAGGAATTATTAATTATTTTTAATTAAATGTTGCGTTTTAGTTCTGTAGCGGGTTGTGGGTTAATAGGGGAATAGGGTGGGAATTAATATAATGATAATAAAGAAATTATAAATGTTTACTTACTGGTATTCATAATTAATTTATCGCTAATTAATTAATAATTGGTTTTTAATTTTTATAAATTGATTAATTGATATTTATAATAATTGTGTTAATTTTTTTAGGAGCGGGTTGTGGGTTTATAGGAGAATAGGGTGGGAAGTAATTTAATTTTAATAAAGTAATTATTAAGTTGTATTAGATATCATTTATAAATAATGTATAATTAATTAATTATTAATTGGTTATTTAATTAAAAAATGTTTTTAATTGATAAGTATGTTAATTTTAACCCTCTGCTATCCAACACTTTCCCTACATGTACATTCTCTGGAGTGGAATAGTAATTTTTACCCTTACGCTATCCAACACTTTCCATACTGTTGCACTCTCTGGAGTGGGAATAGTCATTTTTACCCCTTCGCTATCCAACACTTTCCATACTGTTGCACTCTTTGGAGTGGGAATAGTAATTTTTACCCCTACGCTATCCAACACTTTCCCTACTGTTGCACTCTCTGGAGTGGAATAGTAATTTTTACCCCTACGCTATCCAACACTTTCCCTAATGTTGCACTCTCTGGAGTGGGAATAGTAATTTGTACCCCTTCGCTCTCCAACACTTTCCATACTGTTGCACTCTTTCGAGTGGGAATAGTAATTTTTACCCAACACTTTCCCTACTGTTGCACTCTTTGGAGTGGAAAAAGTAATTTTTAGCCCTTCGCTATCCAACATTTTACCTACTGTTGCACTCTCTGGAGTGGGAATAGTAATTTTTACCCCTACGCTATCCAACACTTTCCCTACTGTTGCACTCACTGGAGTGGGAATAGCAATTTTTACCCCTATGCTATCCAACACTTTCCTTACTGTTGCACTCACTGGAGTGGGAATAGTAGTTTTTACGCCTACACTATCCAACACTTTCCCTACTATTGCAGTCACTGGAGTGGGAATAGTAATTTTTACCCCTACGCTATCCAACACTTTCCCTATTGTTGCACTCACTGGAGTGGGATTATCTTCTCCGCTATCCAATATTTCCTTCACTGTTTACTGTTAATGTAGTGTAAAATGTATTTTATATATATATATATATATTACCTACTGGCGGTCGCCAGTAGGTAGTTATAGTTAGGACCACGTTTCCATAGGAAATCCGCAACATTCTATTTTGAATAACTTTTGCGCCGGTCGACGAATCCTCGCGAATTTTTCAAAATAGGTGGGGCGCTATGCTCCGCTCCTACCCTGAAAGTCTCGGGGGGATTCGTCAAGCGGGGGCTGAGATAAAAGGGGGGTCCCAAAACGCGTTTTTCCCTTGCATTTTTCCATAGGACCTTTAGACAGGGCTACAGCCCGAACGGGTGAACAGAATTACTAGAAATTTGGCAGAGAGGTAGTCCTCAGGTCAAGGAAGTGCCTTTTGTAGGTTTGGTGTAAATCTGTTCAGTAGATTCTGAGAAAATAGCCTTTAAATCAATATATATATCTGAGCCAGCTTACGGTGCGCTTACGGTACGCTTACCGTACGCGTACGGTGGCTTGCGCGAGCGCGATTCTGATTGGCTCTTAGATCTTAGTAAACATTTGAATCGGCCGAAACCAGGAAGCTGCGGCCGCCATTTTCTCTCTCGCACTGAGAGCGATTTTTAAAATTTAAAGCCCAAAAACATGTAAAGGGGCTGTTTAGACAGCTCCCACACACATAGGCATGTTGAGGGAGTCCCCAAAGATCCTCCAAGGCCAAAAACGGAATTTTTATTTTGTCGGTAATTTCGCCGATTACGCTTACCGTACGCGTACGGTAAAAAATAATTAAAAAAAAAACATCATCCACACTCTCTGCACCCCGTGTGCAATTGGTGGTCGAAGGCCACCAATTGTGCATGGCTTATCACAGCTGAAAAAAACTAAAATTTTTAAAAAACAAAAAAAAAAAAAAAATTATCCACACTCTCTCCACCCCGTGTGCAAATGGTGCCCAAAGGGCACCATTTGTGCATGGCTTATAAAATATACGAAAAATTAAAATATTACCTTTCAAAGCGAAGTGCATCATATGTCCTCCATGTGCGCACGGTGCGCGAAGCGCATCGTGCGTACATGGCCCATCTAGCGTAACGTGCGTGCATGGCACTAACTGCGTAAAGTGGGCGCGCGGTGCGCGAAGCGCACCGCGTGCTCACTGTGCGCGCACGGTGCGCGAAGCGCACCGTGCGCGCACAGAACGAACTGCGTTAAGTGGGCGCGCACGCCACGAATGGCGTAAAGTAACTTAGCATTTAAAAAACCGTACAAATTCACTGAAAAAACCATAGGTTTCACACACGTTATAGTTAGGAATTAGCATTTAAAAAACCTTGCAAATTCACTGAAAAAACCATAGGTTTCACACATGTTATAGTTAGCGGAAATTTTACTGATAAAAAACCAATGAAATTCCCCCGTTATAGTTACTGCAGGCAACTATAACTCACGCGACCGCAATCTTCTGCTGATGACATATGAATCTTTATGAAAAAAAAATATTTGTAATATATGTATAGCTAAAAATGTATGGAAGAAGACATGGGCAAATAAGTGTCTAAATACAGTATTAGCATCAGCAGAGGATTGCGGTCGCGTGAGTTATAGTTGCCTGCAGTAACTATAACGGGGGAATTTCATTGGTTTTTTATCTGTAAAATTTCCGCTAACTATAACATGTGTGAAACCTATGGTTTTTTCAGTGAATTTGTATATATATATATACATATAATTTTTATTTTTATGTTATTGGTGTATGTGTATATATATGTAGAAGTTCACAGTCCTGAAATGCTTGGTTCCAGCAATGAACAGGTACGGACCACAGCGTGCGTTGAATTTAAAGTGCAGTTTTATTGCATCAGTTTCAGCTACATTTGGTACAGCAAGTGCCCGGCATGATGCGTTTCGACAGCAGGATGCTGTCTTGATCACATGACGCTCTAAGGGCCAATAAGCAATAAATAATCATCAAAATGAAAAAAAACTGGCGAAACATGCCCATTTTTTCTAAAAGCATAGAGCTAGAAGAAACACTATAGTAATTAAAATACATTCGTGATATGGTGAAAATATAATTACTAATATAGGGCAAAACAATATATACAAATATAAAAAAGTGCTGATGCAATGATTCATAAATAAAAAATCAATTCCTCATTTAAAACCAGTTATTAAAATCATAACTGCTAATATAGTCTGATAAATACCGTATAGATGCTATTATATTCATAAATATATAAATGCAAGTGTGTTACTAAATTAAATCATACCGAGTGCAAAGTATGCTGAGTGCAAATAAGTCCTGATCATCACCAATCATGTGAATAGATTCATTTATAAAAATTGATTACTCTTATTTATGTGATGATCAAGAGAAATGTCAATATAAAGTGCAAGTGCATGCATATGACATTAAAATATTGCAATTAATAAATAAATGGCATGAAAAGGAAACATTCAGTAGGTTCAAAGTGGCTTAATATATAAAAAAGAAACTCTAAAATTGCTCATATAAATACCCCCAACTCCAGCCCCATAAAAGCCAAGCAAAACCACAGGAGAAAGCTGGGGGAACCCAGATGAAACCAGTAGTGAAACCCAGCTAAAATATGGCTAAAGATCAAGAAATAAATACGAGACAAAACATCAGAGTTATAACAGATCTTAAAAACAAACATGACAAATGAGTGAGGGGAATGTTTTCAGTACAATCATATTCAATCTTTCAATTATAAGAAATTGTGTAGATCCTCCCCTGTATTTAGACCGTTCGGCATCTTAGTATCTTGTGTTAGTATATAGTGAGACTCAAGCTGCCTGAGCCTTTTCTCTCTATTTCCACCCCTGAGTGACTTTGGCACAGAATCGATCACATAGTAACTCAACTCACTGAGGTCATTACTAAGGACATATTTAAAGTGTCTGGCCACCGGGTAGCAAGGATCTGAGTTCACAATAGCTCGTAGATGTTGCAGTATATGATTATATACTTGAAGTTTGGTACTACCTACGTATTTGAGATCACAAGAACATTCCAAAACGTAGACTGTGTACTCTGTTCGGCGAGTTAACAACGTTTTAATTTTCAGAGGTTTAGACTCAAATGCTGTGACTACTTTATGAGTATTTCTTCCAAACTTACAAGCTCGACACGAGCTACACTTAAAAAAGCCTGTTCTTTTGGTTAACCAGTTGGATGAAACAGTAACCTCAGGGCTAGTTCTCACTAGTGCATCCCTCAAAGAGGGTGCACGTCTGAAGGTTAGTGCAGGCAAATCTGGCACCAATTGGGACATAGTCAAATCAGTTTTGACAATGCGCCAATTTTTGTATATTATTTTCCTGAACTGTTTCTCCTGGCAACTATATGTTGTAATGAGTCTCACCGTATTTTCACATCTAGGTTGGTCTGTGTTGTTCTTACTAGGGGTATTAAAATTCGAAGCACCAAGTGCTTCCTCCTCACTCATCTGCCCATTTGCTTTATTCATAGATAGTTTTAAATCTTTTTCCTTATATCCTCGAAACTTAAATCTTTGAAATGCCTCATTCTGACAGAGTGTGAGATCCTGATCTGAATTGCAGATACGTTTTATTCTTAAAAAACTCCCCATAAGGGATACTTTTAATCAAATGGTTAGGATGCAAACTGCTGGCATGAAGTACTGCTTTCCCTGCAGTACTTTTTCTGTGCAGTTTCCTGTGAATGTTGTCTTGTTTGATATAAATCTCCACATCCAGAAATTGCACGGTTTCATTGCTGACTGTAGCAGAAAAAATCAAATTTAAGTAATTGATATTGGTTTCATTGACAAATTCATATGCAGATTCTTTCGATCCTTCCCATATAACACAAACATCGTCAATAAAACGCCAACAATGTCTGACGTGTGTGTCATACAGTACTATGGGTAGTTTTGAGGACGTGCTCCTCCCACCAGCCAACGTGAAGACACGCATAGCTGGGAGAAAAGCACGCCCCCATCACCACACCATGTAACTGCTGATACACTTCTTTGTTGAACAGGAATAATTATTGTTAAGACACATTTTAATCATATTTAACAGCATCTCATTGTGATGATAGAATTCCATGTTACGTTTAGATAAAAAATGTCAAACAGCTGTTATTCCATCAGTGTGATGTATACTAGTGTATAATGAACATATGTCCATGACAATCAGAACATATTCATGTTTCCACTTTATTCCTTGAATTTTAGATAGGAAGTGACCTGTGTCCCGTATATATGATGGTAATGTTTCTACAAACTCATGTAGAAAGAAATCCACATATTTTGACATTGGTTCTAATAATCCTTTCTGGGCAGATATAATGGGCCTTCCAGGTATTGGCGTTGTGTTCTTATGCATCTTTGGAATAAAGTATAACACTGGAGTGATGGGATAGTCATTTTTAAGAAAACCAAATTCATTTTTGCTCAGGAGACCTGTTCTTTTCCATTGAAATAGTTCTTTAAAGGTAGATTCCTTTATATTCCTTTATATTCTTTAAATTATTGAATGTTGCTTTTCTTGTAACATGTATTATCACTTAAATTCTTGACTGCTTCTTGCATATAAAGTTCTCAGGGCCAGAGAACTATATTTCCCCCTTTGTCTGATTTATTTACAATAATGTTGCCATTGTTCTGTAATTTACGCATGAGAGAAGAATATTGTTTTTCTTTGTATTTTCTTTGCTTATCTTTGCGTAAAACAGTTCTATTGAGTTGTTTCAGATCTTCCACAACACAATCACTGAAGATGTCGATGGCATCTTTGGGCATCAATGGTATAAATACTGATGGTGAACGAAAAGGGGTTAAACTAGTTGCATTGCCCTGCATACCCAATTCTGAAAGGTCATCCTGAGTGGAATTGGCAGTAACTTCAAATTATTGAGCAAGTGTATGCATAGATCTAAGCAGTTGGATATCTGATACTTGCAAATTACTTCCAGATGATGTGGTGGGTTTGTTGATATTAGTCATATCTTTACTATTCAGCTTGAAATGTTTTAAAAGTTTAAGTTTCCCGATAAATTTGAAAATATCCATTCGTGACTGTGCATATTTGAAATTATTACCCGGACAAAATGAAAGGCCTAATGAGAGTAATTGGAGTTCAGCAACTGACAGTTCAATATCTGATAAATGTATCACTGTTTTGTCGGGTATGGCAGTCTCAATTATATTTGTGGCCACTTCCTGCCTCTGCCCCCTCTGCCTGTGCCTCTGGATTTTCCACCTTTGTTTTCTACAGATGTTGTTACATCGCCGTTTTTCGTCGCTGGATCGTAAGAACGTAATGTTTGACGGCGGTCCTCTATGAGAAAACCCAGCTCCTCTGAAGGTGTGAAGTCGGTGGGTAATTTTGTCAGTTGGTTGTTGCTGCTGTCATCAGATTCATAGTTGCTACTTATAGAGCTGACCTCTGAGCTGGACGGATCATTGTTAGTTTGAACTGTGATATTGCTTGCAGCTGATTTTGGGACCAAGGCTTGTCTTTTAGCATTGTCAAATTTTCTTGAGAAAGTGAATACTCTACCGGTCTCATAATCATTTTTATCACAAGCGAATTTCCAGATTTTACGGGCCTTTATGGTTTCCTCGTGTATATATATGTATTTATAACTTTTAAAATGGTTGCAACAAAATATAAGTTATCAAAATAATTATTCATGCATATTATTAAGTACATATATAATATATTTTATATATATGTATGTTTAATTTATGTTTACATTATATGTATTAATTATAATTTTTTAAAAATCAAATAATTCTAACAATGTTTATTTTAATTATATGTATTATTTAATTTAAAAACATAAAAAAAACAATTTTTTCAACGACGATATTTTTAACAACGATATTTTTTATCGATGTTTTTGTACTTACCATTACGTAGATAGGACTTCGATATTCTGGACATCGATATTTCGGGTCCGATATTTTTGTCGTTGATATTCTGGTCATTGATATTCTGTCAGAGATTCGAAACAAGCATAGGGTCCCCTCAAAGAAAAGTCAGTCCTAACCCGGAGAGACCACTGTAAAATCTTAAGCTTTTTCTGCTCTTAAAGAAGTACAAACTCTAACATTTTACACACTTACACACAGTTCTCATAAGGCTGTCCAATCAGGTTAAAGTGAAATGCTATAAGTATATACTCTATAGGTTCTCAAGCTTTCTCACAATACAAGGTTCCCTATTTTTCCTTCCAGTTTTCACTATCTGTAAAAAAAAAATAAGATACACGCAATAGTCTGCAAGTGTCTCTTGAGTGTGCTGTTCATTAAACAACATTCCACAATAATCACAAAAAAAGGTTGTATTTCTTCACACTGGAAAAAATAAAAGATAGCATTGTGTTTGACAATTAGAACTCTAGCTTGCCTAGAAATAAATTGTTCATGTGACACAAAACAAGGGGACAAACAACATTAGACATTTTGTAATTCAGGCATTCTTTAGCTATCTTCAAGCTAAGGATGAATAAACATAATGTCTCTGTGCAAATAGCCTTTTATTTTTGCATTAATTTTGTGTTTTAATGCAAACATTTTTAATATATAAATACATGGTCTTGGACTTTCCCTACAGTGGGTGCGGCATCTAATCTAATCTTTCCCCTGACCCAAGTAAGCATGAATGATCATGTTTGTAGTCTGGTTTTCCTATTGCACTGTTCTATGACAAGCATTTCATACAACATTCAACTAATCTGTGGTGGTATAGTCTAGCATTTTATAGTCCTAAAGCATCTCTGTATGGGCAATAGATGTTGTGTTCGCCCAAGCAACTTTTGTGGGACTATGTAAGAGTTTTGATAGTCAAGTGTTAATAACTCTATTCTTTTCTTGTCGAGGGTATATTGAACTTTAATTCTAGTTTTAATGGACCCAATGTTGCTGTAACATTTTTCACTGCCTCCCTGTATTATGAAAAGGTCTGAAATCATATTCACCATTCTGACCTGATAGTTTCTATCTTTGTGAGAGTCTCTGTCCATGTATCCATGTGTATCTATCCCTTTATTTTCGCTATTGCTAGAGTTGTTGTCAATGAAGTTCCCATTCTCACATCCTATATCTTAGTCAGGCATGTAGCTTAGTCAGTGCGTTTCGAAAGTGTGAATCCTAAATTCCTCAACTAAAAAAACAATGGGCCAGAGGGTGAATGGTTAATACCTCTTAGTTTCTGCCCTCTAGTCAGGGTTGATGTGTAGGGGACCAGTTAAACTCAAGCATCCGACATAGCTGACCTGGTGGAAACTGCAAAATCTTTTCTACAAAGTGGTATTCTGCAGTGCATTCTGCTGTCAGTTGTCTAACACAACTGTAGGTTTCCCCATTATACCTTAATGGTCAGTTGTCTAACACAGCACACAGTGCAGTAACAATGACCGTCACAGTCTCTTGAGTCCTGATGAGAATCTTGTAACACAGAAAGGGTTGAAACATCATCGACAGCATGAAGCAACAATACACTATCGAGATTCAAAGGACCTGGGAAATACAGAAGTTGTTTGTGACAAACACACATAAAGTCTTATTCACTTTTTATTTGTTTGGTAATGTCTCTTTGTTGTGGTTTTCTTTTCACTTGGGATACAGTGCACACTCTTTTGGTTGGTTTGCCAGCAATAATGGTTCATTGATTTTGATAAAGAATATCATTACTACAGAACAATTGTGATGGTTATTTATATTGTGGTCTTTTAGCATTCATTTCATACAGTGATTTCACTGTTCATTGCTTGACGAGGATATTAATGATACCAATGAGAAGCATTGTTTTTGAAAAATAAGTATGTGGTCAGGTTCCCATGGGTTTGTTCTTGTGGCACAAATACTACTTCAAAGTCTCGCCATTCATTTTAAGGCGTCATTTCCGATTCCAGCCGTAAAACGTACCGACTAACACGGACCGGTAACGGAGACCGACCGACACGGACCGGCGCCTTACGACCCGCGCAGTATGATGCAACGCGTGTGAATTACAACCCATTTGCACGGAACACGAGCAGCAAGAGCGAACCGCACGCAAATCAGTGATTCTCCCGTAAAATGACCAGGAATCATATCGACCGACACACATCAGGAATTGACGCAACCAAAACGTACCCGCGATGCACGAACCGCACAGTACGATGCAATACGTCTGAATTGAGACTGACTCACACGGAGCATGATCAGGAAAACCGAGCAGACAGCAAATAGTGACTAGCAAACAACAGACCCGTCTGCGTCTGACGCGTACGCCAATGTCGAAAAACAGCAGAATGTCAGGGTGACAGACTCAGGTTAGCCCGCGTGAGCCTCTGTGAGCGTCCAACACGGTCAAACGAACGTCTCCATCACGCACAACAAAAGCAAAGGAAATGTCACAAAAAAGCACACAAAAAAACAAATTACAAAGTCAATAAATAAAAAAATAAAAAAAGGAACAAAGACACACCCACAACTCCACCTATATAAAGGCAAGAAATCCCTACCATGATCCTTTGCAAATTACAGGCACAGGACAGCAGACACCACCACCACACTGCAGAGACACAGCACAACTCAAACAACACACAACTGCTACACCATTTGCACCACTCAAAAACTAAATCATATATTCACTGACAAACTCACACCCACCACACTCACATATACCCCCGACACATCAATACCCACAACCACCCAGCACCATGCCCCCCAAGAAGAATCCAAAGTTCACAGATAGTGAGTTGGAAGTCATGATTGACGAAATACTCAGGGTAAAGCCACACTTGTTTGGCACGTTGGTCCAACAGACCCCCATGTCACAGAAAACCAAGATGTGGGAGAGGATTGTTGACAAGGTCAGTGCACAAGCACCTTGTTTGCGCACAAAGGATGATATACAGAACAGGTATTATGATGTGCACAGGAGGGTCAAGAAACTCATCGACAAGGAACACACCCTGACCAGGCAGACTGGCGGTGGCCCTCCTGCAAAACCAACGCACTTCAGGTCCTGGGAGGAGAAGGTGCGGGCCATCCTACCACCGGAGAGCATCCATGGATTAACAGGAATACCAGAGCCTGGTGAGTACACAACTAATTTACCCAAATCGTCTGGCAACACACATATAGCACTGGCAAGGGCACTGTGTAACCAATTACCACCAGCAAAGCCATAGCAATGGAAAGGCAAGTATCCTGTGACGTGTATATCAGTTACACAAACACAATACCTGCCATCCCACAGTAATATGGAACTACGTCCTAACATGTACAAACCTAAAGACTAATACTGCAAGGCATGGGCATAAATAACCAACAAACACTGTCATCCATTTTGCCACCACTGTCACACCACCTCACAGGAAAGCTGAGTCAAAATGAAGGAAGGTTGGGCTGCTGGGAATGTGCATGTAGCAGAAAGCATGATGGGAGTTACATTCATAGCCACCAGTCCCCCACCCACATGTCCCTGCAAGCTCACACTGAACCATGCTCACCTCACAGGGAGTGCAGAAGTACTGCCAAGATGGCTGACACTAGGCCCTGCTGTGGGGAGCACAAGGCCCAGCTGGACCTTGGGCTCTACCTGACAACAGGACACCAATGCCAGACAGCCTGAAAGGTGACTACTTCTCCCTGCAATGGAAGCATGCTGCATGCTGGGATGTCGGGCCTGGGGGAGGAGGACTGCCAGCTCTAACTACAACTACCAGCAGGTACTTGCACACACACACACACCCCTCAACACAAACCACACCCAACCTACCGGGACTAATGCATCCCCTCTGAATCCAAATAAATATTCCACAAAGATTTACCACACTGGGTTCTGCTGTGTGAAGGACATGGGCTTGTCGGGACGTGAGTGCAAACAAACACCAGGACACCACTGCCTGTCAACCTGTCAGCACAGGCACACCACCACATAGGGAAAAAGATTCACAGGAAGGAAGCTCAGGTATTGTGGGAAGGTGGGTAGAGCCAAAAGCATGATGGGAGTTGCAGTCACTGCCACCAGTCCCCCACCCACATGTCCCTGCAAGCTCACACTGAACCATGCTCACCTCACAGGAAGTGCAAAAGTACTGCCAAGATGGCTGACACTAGGCCCTGCTGTGGAAAGCACAAGGCCCAGATGGGGATTGGGCTCTAACTGACAACAGGATACCAATGCCAGACAGCCTGAAAGGTGACTACTACTCCCTGCAATGGAAGCATGCTGCATGGTGGGATGTTGGGACTGGGGGAGAAGGACTGCCAGCTCTGACTACAACTACCAGCAGGCACTTGCACACATGCCCCCCCCCCAACATAAACCCAACCCACCGGGACTAATGCATCCCCTCTGAATCCAAATAAATATCCCACAAAGATTTACCACACTGGGTTCTGCTGTGTGAAGGACATGGGCTTGTCGGGACCTAAATGCAAACAAACACCAGGACACCACTGCCTACCAACCTGTCAGCACAGGCACACCACCACATAGGGAAAAAGGTTCACAGGAAGGAAGCTCAGGTATTGTGGGAAGGTGGGTGGAGCCAGAAGCATGATGAGAGTTGCATTCACAACCACAAGTCCCCCATCCACCTGTCCCTGCAAGCACACATTGAACCATTCTCACCTCACAGGGAGTGCAAAAGTACTGCCAAGATGGCTGACACTAGGCCCTGCTGTGGGGAGCACAAGGCCCAGCTGGGCCTTGGGCTCTAACTGACAACAGGACACCAATACCTGACGGCCTGAACGTAAATTGTGACTACCTGCAATGGAAGCATGACACATGGGGTATTATCTGGCCTCTGTGGGTGAAGGAGGTCCTGCAATGACTCAAACTGCCATCAATGCAGCCTCAAAGCACACCTTCTCAGCCACAACAAAGTGCACCCTTGGGACCAATCACTCCAAAGGTAAATGCCTTGGCAAGATGGCTGGCACATAGTCATGATGTATGAATTGGCAGCAAATCACACCCATTCACTGGCCAACTCAAACACATCTACACTCATAGCCATTGGAACTGTAGGTATCCTCCCACTCTCTGGAGATGCAGTGTCCCTGTGGTGTCCCCTGACCTGGCTGTGGAGGTGTGTCTCGTAGATGACAATTGGGGAAATGTAGACATAGTACATAGCAAAAAACACACACAATGTCACCCATACATCGTTGACAGTGGACACCTGACAGTGAGTAGAATGGACACTCACATATAGCTGACACTGTAGCATGGTGTCATTCACAAAATGTGCAGTTGCGAGCCGCATTTCAATCTCACATCGGTCTGCGTTGTACGTATCATTCACACAACACATCATTCACAGTCATGGATACCCCAAACACAATGACTAACCTGGACTGCACCTGAGGAGGCATGCAACTCACAGCAGCTGAACTGTAACACACACCTCTGCCCATCAATTTCATGAGCATGGAAAAGCAAGAGAGCTACTGTGCCCACTATGGAGGAATTTGACAAGATAGAAGGTGTTACCACCTACAAAACTCAGCAACAACTTCATTAGCTATGCCAACACCATGACGTGTATGAAAAGAGATGTGAACTAGTAACACAGACAACAAAATTGTATCTCACATTGGATCTCAGGCATACCGTACTGCAACCATGTTCCACAGACACACCAATGTGACACACAGAAGAAAGAAAAGAATCACACAACACATGCCCTAAGCTTGCTACATACCCCAAGTGCAATTGTACGTGAGGCATTGTAAAAGCACAGATGTGGACAGGGATCAAACAGCTGTGTCAGGCATGTGATGGAACCTGAGTGGCAATGGCCGACTACAGACAATTGTTCAATACATGAGCTGGTCATGCACACAGCTTGGCGTGCACACCGCAATGCTCCAGGTTGCCATTACAAAGTGCTTCAACAATATCAACCCCTGTCTATCACAACTTAGGACAATGCAATGTACAGATTCTCATAATGAGGTCCAGTGGCAAATGTCATGTATGTGAAACGTTAAGGTTGGTAGAAACATAACATACATTGTGTGTCTCCTCCAACCACAGGGGATGCTGGGGACACAGCAGGACCTGAAGAAGAGTCCCAGTCCCAGACTCTGGCAGACCCTGAGCTCCCTGGCATGGATCACTCTCCGTCCTCTTTGGACGACGACCTTGACCAACCTGGCATCTCCGGCGTGAGTCATCGTGCAGCCCCAGCAGCAGTAACATCAGCACCCCCGGCAACCACTCCTGCCACATCTGACACCAGACAGAGTACCCTTGCCGACACGGACAGGCCCAGGCCACAGAACAACAACAGAACAGGTACACATGGCACCCCGGAAGTAAGGGACAGCACCACCGGAGCAAACACTCAAGGGGGCCCAGTGTCACCTGTGCCGGTCACGGCAGGTCCTGCCCGTGTTGGTCAGGGGGGTGGGAGGGTGGGCAGGCAGAGGACACGGCCTGCAGAGGGGGCTGGACTGCATGATGAGCCACACCTGGAACGCATCATAGATGCGTACCAGGAAAGCACTGGTGGGTTTGGACAGGTCGTGGGGATCCTCAAGGAACTCAACAAACAGCAGGCTGCCCATCATGCCCGCTTGGACTCCCACAAGGTCCGGGTGGAATCCAAGTGGGACAAATTGGATGAACTAACAGCGGTGCATAGGGACATACTGACTTGTCTCCGCCAGATCAGCACCAACATGACCACACCTCCCTGTGTGCACACAACATCTGTTGCCACAACATCCGCAACAGCCACAGGGAGGGAGGAGGACTCTGGCGGAGAGTCCTCGGCACTGCAGCAACCTGCACATGAGGGTCCCCCGAGAAAAAGAGGGGTCGTCCGAAGAAGGGCAATTGAGACACTGATGGCCATGCATATCCCCCAGGCACCCAACACCTGGTCCTGATATCGTCCTTTGTGTGCAAACCAGTTAACCTTGCCGACCTACATCCAAATCACCCACTTGACATGGAGGGTCAAAGTTGTAACAATGCACTAAATGACTGTGGATTCTACTCTGGACATTTCAACTCCCAAGACTACCAAGTCACCTGTGAACTTTGGATTACCATCATATTGTACAGCACTTCAAATTCCGTTCACCATCTTTTCACATGTTTGGAAATAAAATCGCAATCACACAATACTTGCCTCTGTCGTGATCCCTACTTGGTTTGTGCCATGGTGATGATGAGCTGCTAAAGGAACACTGTGCATGAAAACTAATACAGCAATGTGAACACTGTTATGTGAGTCATGTCAATGTGACACATATGAGGGAGACACACCACTAGGACAACATAACACATAATCACCAGGGCCCTCTAACACATCATCAACACTGAAGTCAACAGGAAATACAGTGGAATGCACACACACAACACCCATCTTGGGTCAGTGGCAAGCAGCCCACAGGTACAGGATGCGAATTACTGTCAGATGTGTGGACACACACGGTGCACATTCCAAAGTGAGGGGCAGGTTTATTAAATATTCGCAATGTGAGAATTCCACAATTGATGCACGTTAACCTCACGTGACAGTGAGAAAACAATTAAACATGTGGTGAACGATGAAAGTCCAGGGGTGTGTGGCACATCATTGGTTGGGACAACGAGTACTTGCACTCTGGAACAAGGATCTGGGGCTTGGGGTTCAGACCAAACCAAACAGCTTCCAAAGTACCCTGTGAAGGACAGACATAAAACACAATAAAAAACACAGATATATAGCAGACAACAACAATATACATGCCCAAAACAAAACACTAACTTCCCAGACACAACCAAACAATCGGGTACACACTGTTTGGGAGAACAGACTACCAGAAAGGACACATCACAGCAAGTATCCTGACAAGTAGCATACTGCCACACTCAATCAGCACCAGTGCACAACCAACACAGGTCAGGCTGACACAATATTTTGACAACACATACCTGTATACTGACATTCATTTGAAGAAGTTCTGAATCATCTGGCTCCGAACATCACCATCACCCTCATCATCACCGGCATCATGCCCCAGGCCAGGATCCTCCACGGCTGGTGGAAGTTGGTCATCATCATCCTGGATGAGAGGCAACCGCTTCCGCACTGCCAGGTTGTGTAGCATGCAGCACACTATGATGATCCTGCACACCTTCGCAAGTGCATATGGGAGGGCCCCATCTGTTTTGTCCAGGCAGTGGAATCTGCTTTTCAGGAGGCCAAATGTCCGCTTGAGCACCCTCCTGGTCCGGCCATGTGCCTCATTGTAGCGCATCTCCGCCGGTGGTACAGGGTTCCTGAGGGGTGTCAGCAACCACGACATGTTGGGGTATCCGGAGTCATCTAGAGAGAGACAATTGCACATTAGTTGAGTGTGAAAATAGGGTGCTAATCAACTTTAGCAAACACACACAATGTGAAACAGTCAGTACACACCGACAAGTCAGGAACGCTGGTACTGCATCTGTGTCATCATTGTTGGGATGCGACTACTCCTCATTATGTAGGTGTTGTGTGCTGAGCCCAGGAACCGTGCATGCACATGGGAAATGGTCATGTCCGCCAAACAAACCACAGGAGCATTGACAGAGTGGAAATGCTTCCTGTTCTCGTACGTCTTCTCATGTGCATGTGGTGGTACCAAAGCCACATGTGTCCCATAAATGGAGCCAATGACATGTGGCATCCTGCCCAGGGCATAGAAGTCCCCCTTGATGTTAGGGAGTTGTTTTGCTTTGGGGAAATGGATGTACTGGTTGAGGAAATGCAACATTGCCTCCAACATATCCCGAAGCACATGGCTGAACAGAGTCTGTGACATCCCACCAGCAGTTGCAACAGTGTGCTGGAAAGTAACGGTGGCAAAAAAGTGTAGGGCTGCAATCACCTTCACCTTGGGGGTTAACGCTGTGGGATATGTTCGGCCATGTTGCAGATGTGGGGCCAACTGCTCCACCAATTCTTCGATCAGTGGCCTGCTGAAGCGGTACCGTCGCATGCAGTCACGTTCAACCATGGTTTCAAGGTCAGGGAACAGTCTGTGGACAGCTGGTCTCCTGCAGTACATAGATGAGCAAATACAGTTTATCATTCCCCCTATCTATGTGCCAGTGTTCATGACAAATAGCACATGAAACCACATTACAGGACACAAGCACATGATGTGTGTGCTGTTGGGTATGAGCACACATGTCAGATACATGCCCATCATCTGACATCTCAGCTCTACAGGTCCACACAGCAAGGTCCATGTTGTGCTGTGAGCAATCAATGGGCTCTGTCACAGTACATCAGCATGAGTGTCACATACCAGACACTCACCACAGTGACTAGTGAGGACAGATGTCTACCCCACATCACAGGTTTTTGACAGACACACACAGGGACCTTGTGTCGCAACATGGACACCATCATGATGTAGCGTCCCATATGCACAACACAACGCACACATGATAAACACATGAAGTGCCCCATAATTTCTTGCCAGCTCACACATGGATGTCTGTGACACATAGACACAACATCAACTCACATTGACAATATACATGGATGTTGTGACCGTTTGACATTGAGCACATTAAATCTGAGTCATCTCTGCATGGAAATGCACACATACTGTGGATGAACATCACATATGTGGCACTGTGACACCCTGTGAGACACATACTATTCCACTGAAGAGTCAGAGTGTATGTCACATTACATACACAATGTACACCGGGAACTGTGTCCTTGCCTCATGCACTGAAATGTACTCTTGACAACCACAGTGGTTATGTGTCCAGGCCACAATCGTATCTGTCCCCATGACACCTTGCCCTGCCTGGGAGTGGGTGCCACTAAGTAAAACATCCAAAATCACATGTTCACACACAGGAAATGCAGCCGGACATGCACTTTGAGATACTGTGTCACAGGCTGTATTGTTGTTGGTGTGCCCATGGGTGACTGGCAAGCTATGGTGTGTGGCACGCCTTGCACATGGACGTCTATGGTGACTGGCGCGGGTGACCGATTTAAAAGACGCGTCGAACACCTAGGGAAGGAGCCGCATGCACGCCTTGCACACACGCCTTGCACATGGACTTCTATGGGGACTGACGCGGGTGACCATTTCGAAAGACGCATCGGACACCTAGGGAAGGAGCCGCACGCACGCCTTGCATGCACGCCTTGCACATGGAGTTCTATGGCAACTGACGCAGGTGACCGATTCGAAAGACGCGTCGGACACCTAGGGAAGGAGCCGCATGCACGCCTTGCACGCACACCTTGCACATGGACTTCTATGAGGACTGACGTGGGTGACCGATTCGAAAGACGCGTCGAACACCTCGGGAAGGAGCCGCACGCACGCCTTGCATGCACCCCTTGAACGCACGCCTTGCACATTGACTTCTATGGGGACTAACGCGGGTGACCGATTCGAAAGACGCGTCAGACAACTAGGGAAGGAGCCGCACAGATGCCTTGCATGCACGCCTTGCACATGGACTTCTATTGGTACTGATGCGGGTGACTGATTCGAAAGATGCGTCGGATACCTAGGGAAGGAGCCACACGCACGCCTTGCATGCACGCCTCGCACATTGACTTCTATGGGGACTGACGCGGATTTGAGCCTGGTACGAATCGGTTACTAGAAAATCCGTTAGCTGCCTGCAACAATGTATCAGACTCGTCAGTGCAATGCTTTTTAATATTTCAAACGATGCAGAAGGCATGTACGAGGCGTGCAATGCGATGGATTGGCCAGATTCATAGGATGCAAACGTGTCCGACATATTGCTTTTGACTCATGGGACTGAATCTGCCTCTGCAGCACAGAAATAAGGCTGTCTGTTCCCCTGGGAGCTCACTTGTCTGCACTACATGCTCTAGAGTGACATCTCTGCAACCACTGCTGCTGTCTCTGCATCCTCTAGCTCCAAGAATGGCACGTACTGTGGACAGGGCCCCTGCCTTCACAGAGGAGGAGAACAAGACCCTGCTGGACAGCCTCCTTCCACAGTAGAGCAAGCTGTATGGGAAACCAGGGGAGCAGGTGAGTGTGCACTCCACATCCCTTTTTCATTGTGTATGTTGTCTGACTGGCACCAATTACATTGTGTTCACCAGTGTCTAGCATGCTCACTGAGTAGTTGTTACCCCCAAGGTGTGTAGGTACCTGTACTGGACAGTTACTGTGCATGAAAAGAGCATTTTCACATGGTTGTAATACTCAGTCACTGTTTCCATTTTGAAAATGCAGGACAACTGTCAATCACTATATTTGCACTACCTGTGTCCATCATATGCCCTTGCAAGAAAGACATGTATATCCAACCGTGTGATGCACAAACATGTGGCAAGTGTGGTAATGGACTTTTCTATCCTTGTTATCCTCACAGGTTGATGCCCATCAGAAGCAGGAGATCTGGATCACTATTGCCTTGGCTATTCGTTCTATGGGAGTCTACAGACGCCGCATCCGCAACTGCCAGAAGAGGTGGCAGGATCTTCCTCGGTGTCATTGTGGAGTGGCCTACCCTCTTAGACTCCTGTGGTGTTGGTCATTTTGGTCTGTGTGGCTAGCTGAGTTGTGGCTAATGGATCATCACAATGGGTCAATGCATAGATGTGTAATCACTTGACGGTGCATAATGTTGGATTATACATCACAGTGCAGGCAACCTTAATTTGTTCTCATCATGCTGTGATGTCATCATGCTTACATATTGGTGCTTGCAGTCACACAACTGTTGCATTTGTATTAAGTGTGATCATAAGATGCCTGAAGATGCGGGTAGCAGTGGGGGTACCTGTGCATTTGACAGCTGCAGGGCTTACATTCTCATAAATGTTAATGATTGTGACACAGTGCAGACTGTTTAATTTTGGATGCACTGCTCCTGAGACTGAAGCCAGTGATGGCTGCTTAGCCATACTTGGCCGCAGCATGGTATCCCACTTGCTGATGTGTATCCCACAGTAATGTCAGTTGTACAGCATGCACTCTATTGTGGCATTGACCATCAAGACATGGGCACCTCTTGGTGTTTTGTGAATGAAGCATATCCATTTCATTGACAATGATTTTGGCCATCCCTAATCCTGACACATGTACTGAGTCAGTGGCAGGAGATGGGATGTGTGTGTACTGGCAGATTTCAATCACGATGTATGCAGTTCTGAGACATGTCTATGTGGTGCATGTGCCCACATATGAGAAGTGGCATACTACATGCACCAGATTGATGGGAATATGGAGGGGCAGGATACGAGGGGCATGGTTGGCTGGCAGACTGACAGGTGTCATTTTCAAGAAATGTCTGCCCTTTTTGCAATATCTGTAGGCCTGGGCTAAAATTCCTTTTTTCATCTCGCGGAAATTGCGATAGTTTGACATTTTTGCGTTCCGCGGAGAGCGCAAAAATGTCAAAATGTCCGCAATCCGCATTTTACCGGAAATTTTTTGCTTGCTCGCACTGTAAAATAATACATTCTCGCGTGCGCGCGATCGCCTTACCTGAATCCCCGCGTTCGCCGACAAGTTTTCCTGATCCGGTCGCGTTCTCCACGAGATATTGGATTGTTGGTTGCCATTTGCGCTGTCTCGCGACAGTTCGCGCCCGCAGTAACGTCATTCGTCGCGCAATCACGTCTTTCTTCTCGCGATCATGCACCGCGAGACAAGTGAAAACAAGATGGCCGCACCTGCGAGCAACAGCATGGGTAAGTTGTCGAGCCGCAGCCACGCAGAAAATACCGCGAACGGGCGGGAAAAAAACTTCCGCATCTTCACGGTATTTCCGCGTGTTTGCGGAGATTTTTAACATTTTCGTGATAATTTGCGAAAGTGAATTTCGCAAATTCCGCCCACCCCTAAATATCTGCCACTTGATGCAAAGGCGTCCTCTGTGATGTGCTGTACTGACTGTGATGTGTCAGGTGAAATAGGTGACTGATCTGTTTATCTCAATTGATTGCAGATACATCTACGGCTACTGGAGGAGACAGCTCCACGGGCCAAGAGGAGCCGCAGAGCCAGACTGGGTCCGCTTCAGAGGAGTTGGAGGGACCCAGTGGCACAGAGGGTGAGGGGAACCACACGGAGGATACCTCAGCTATGACCAGCTCAGCTGAGGAACACGGCATCTACAGTGAGGACTCCCTTGTGGAGGCGGGTGTCAGCAGAACACAGACAACAGCTAGAGAGTCTGTCCCTGCCACCACTAACATCTCCACCCTCCTATCTGCTCCCATCCCAGATGTCCGTGGAGGCCTCCGTGTGAGGGAACATGTCTCCTTTGGTCCAGGCCCCTGTCTCCCCTGCTGGCCTGAGTGTGGAGTCTGTGGACTTACTGAAGAAGATCCATGTAGGGCAGACAGCGATGCTGAGTGTCCTCCATTTCCACACCACTCTGTTGACTCAACTGATGTCCTTCATGGAGGGTATCTCATCCAACATGTCTGCCCTACATCGGACCATTCAGCCCATGGCCTCCACACCGACAGCAGCAGTGTCCCTCCTCCAACAGTCACTCACCCCTCCTACCTCTGCCACATCCACAGTCCCCACTACCCTACCTGTCCAATGCACACACACACCGGCACGCACCACGACAGACCCAAGCAGCACACAGCCACGCAAGTCAAAATCAAAAGCCACAGGCAAGCACACTCCGGGGACTGATGGCACACACACAGGGGATGGATCACAGACGCACAAACAGGCATCCACAAGCACTCCACAGACCTCAGATGCCTCTCCCTCGAAAAGCGCTTGCCCTGCCTCACCTGCAACCCCCCTTCCAAGCAGCTGTTCCTTTGTGACCTTGGCCTCTTCCCCACCGATCCATCCGCTCCGACGCACAAGGGGAAGAGTATGTCACCACACACAGGGGGGAGTTCCACTGCCACACAGACACCCTCCCCCAGGTGCACGGACACTGAGGTCCCCATCCGCTAGTCCCCCCGGAGCAGGGAGAGCAAGACCCCCCCAATCCCGCCGCTCAAAATCACAGTCTCCGTCCTGCAGCCCCAAGGCCACCACTCCACAGGTCCCCCACCACACTCTGCCCCTGTTTCCCCCACACACCAATACCGCATCCCAAAATGCTTAGGCCCTCCCTCCCTACCACATGCACTTCCACCCCCACCTCTCACGCTCAGCCTGTTCCTGCCACTGATGTGGGGACCGTGCCCCCCCTCTGTCCTGCCCACCTCACCTGAGCCCCATGACACTCCTTTGGAGTTTGGCACTGCAGTGGAGACCCCGTCCCAAACATCTGACCCTGCCCACCGCGGTGGTGCCGGTAACAAGCCCGTCTGACTTGAGCCCTGCAGTGGTGACAGCACCCACCCCATTGGAATTGGGCCCGGCCATGGTGATGGAACCCACTGCATCAGACACCTCCACTGCAGTTGCCAGTGACACTTCTGCACCCACCAGCCCTCCCCATTCTGCTGTCCCCTGATCCTGTCCCTGCGGTGCCTGTCCTGCCACTGTCTATGCCCCTCCAAGGGGAGATGTCCCCTGCCCGTAGTAGTGCATGCAAGCAATGGGTGACAACTTGTCACATCTCACCCTGGGCGGACTCCTGATATGGACTGGCCATTGGCCTTTTGACATTGTGACTAAACGGTTTCAAACAGTTATGTCCCCAATAAAGTCAATTGTTGTTATCCAGTGTTGTTGCTTCAATTGTACATGATGTTGATGATGAGTGTCATGGACTTGCTGTTGTACAGGTGTTTCAAAGGTATTACAGAATGATTTGTTGATGTGATGTACTCCATGTGGTCCATGGAATATGTGTACTTTTCTGGTGTGTATCCATGACATCCTAAGCTGCAATTTCAGGGTGTGATGATGGCAAAATGTTGTGACCAGGATTTTCTATTTGGGTTTGCTACTTCACATCTTTTGCATACACTGTTGCACATAGATTGTGCTTACATTTGAGCACATAGTAAGATTACCTGACTCGGACCATCTCCACTGGACAGGCATGTTTGTGCATCCATGTTACACAAGTCATCTGTGTCATCAGGCCAACTTGCTCAACATGTGTATTGCATATGTGCATATGACTGGAGGAAGACTCCCGTACACAAGCTTCTGTGACCAGAGCTTTTCTTGTGTTGGAATTGTTGGATCACTGGGCAAGTGTTGTGCTGGCATGACAGAAGCCTGCACAGACAAAGTTTTGCACAGCTGACCTTCCCTAGGAGTGGAGTTCCCTCATGGCATTGTGTCATTCCGTGACATTGCCTGGGCACATGGTGTGTGTTCTGTGAGCATGTCTGTGTGTGTTCACTTCTCTTTTTTGGATGCAGACTGTGTTCCAGACAGATGTACCTGTTTTGTGGACTTGCTGACTTGGCCTGTGTTTATCTAACTTCTTTGCCCTGCCTTTTCTGGGCATTAGGGTGTCATCCCTGGCTGTTTCAGTTGTAAATTCCAGGGATGTTGTCCAACGCTTGTGGGACACATTCTGGATTACCATTGGCACTTATGTGTTACCAACATCATGTTGTTTTCCCTTTGTGGTGTCTGTCAGTGAGAGGCTCACTTGTATGTGTGTGTGACTACTCCCTATCATCAGGGTCATTGCTGCTATGTTGGAAGGTGTCGACATTTGTCCGTTGTGGCTCTCCTCTGGTTTAACACTGGTGTAGGTGTGTGGCAGGGTTCCAAAAGAATTGTGTAGTTTTCATGTTATGCCTATGTGCTGCATGCTGTGCAGTGTGGCAGACCTTCACAGGTGTTGTTGTCAGCCCATGTGTGAGGATGTGTGGGTACCTTGGATCTCCCCACCACCCCTGGTATTTGTCATGTGTGCATGAGCAAGATCACCAGTCCCTGTGTGCCTAGCTGATGCACATTGTTGCAGATCAAGTGTGTGGTGTTGAGGGTGGCAAAATGGGAGTTGTTTCATGTCTAGGCACCTACCTACTTTTTGCCCATTGTTTGCAGGCCATGGCCAGTGATTTGTGTTTATGGAGGTGTGATGTGAGTTTGTTGTCCCAGACACATGACCCAGGACGCACATCTGACTGTGCTATGCAGTATGGGGGAAACCTAGCTTCATCATAACAGTGGGATTGGCGTACAGGCTAATGTCACCACAAATTAGGGTACTAGAGTGTCGTGCTGTGTTGGGTCTGTCTCTTGCTGTGTTGTTTGCTGTTGCACCCACCTTGTGTCACATGAATCCTTTGTGATCCCACTCACCTGATAATGCCTGCTTGACCACAAAGGTGTGCCCAGTTAAAGAGTTACTTTTGTATGGCACTGTGTACTCATGTGTGTCATTGTAGTTCAGCCCATCGTCAGGCGTTGTGTATTAGCCTGGGGACACTGAGACACACACACACGTGTTATGAATTATATGTAGTGTGTGGCTGCCTGTCTGTGTTTGTGCATCTGTGCCTCAGCATTGGTATGGCTTTAGCGTTCCATTGGGGGGGATGTTGTTTGCGGGTTTGTCCCTGATGTCCATGCATCTTGTAGCTCATCATCCTGCACATTGATCATGTTTGGTATGTCCCATTGCTGCTGTGGTATGTGACTTTGTCACATAACATCGACAGTCTCCATAGGATTCCGCAGTTTGTGTGTCTGTTCGTAGAGATATGTGTGTAAGCATCATGATGCTCACTTTTCACATAGTCTAATTGTGCGCTGTTGGCATTGGCAGGGGTCATGGCCAATGCTTGTCTACACATGGCAGAGAGAGTTTGTGTGCTACACAGCATTCTTTGCCTCTCGTACCTATGTGTATATGTGACACAACCACCACATTGCCACTACATTGGCTGAAGTGTTGGGTAGTGTAGTCACAAATGCTGGTCTGGTGATGCTGCTATTGTTATGTCCACACTCACCTTCTGGTCACTGTAGTGATGGGGGTTTTAGACCCCTCTACCACAATGATCCGACAATGCAGGTTTTTTGGACCCCACACTCACCTTTGGCTCACTGTAGTGATGTGGGGTTTAAACCCCATTACCACAATGATCTTAGGAATCATGTTTTTGGAACCCCACAACACGCATTTGTGCAGACATGTGATGTGAGTCACATTGTATGTTCACTGTCAGGATCTGTGTTGTGGCCATTTTGTACACACAAACATATAATCTTGCCAAGACGTTAGGGGGATGGTTTGCTCGGTCAACCTATGAGTGGGGAGGGTAGTGTAGGGTAGTGGTGCAGGGCATACAGCCCCCTATGAGTGGGGAGGGTAGTGTTGCAGGGCATACAGCCCCCTATGAGTGGGGAGGGTAGTGGTGCAGGGCATACAGCCCCCTGTGAGATGGGGTAGTGGTGCAGGGCATACAGACCCCCTATGAGTGGGGAGGGTAGTGGAGGGTAGTGGTGCAGGGCATACAGCCCCCTATAACATGGGGTAGTGGTGCAGGACATACAGCCCCCTATGAGTGGGGAGGGTAGTGGAGAGTAGTGGTGCAGGGCATACAGCCCCCTATGAGATGGGGGTAGTGGTGCAGGGCAAACAGACCCCTATGAGTGGGGGAGGTAGTGGGGCAGGGCATACAGCCCCTATGAGATGGGGGTAGTTGTGCAGGGCACACAGCCCCCTTTGAGTGGGGAGGGTAGTGGTGCAGGGCATACAGCCCCCTATGAGATGGGGACAGTGGTGCAGGGCATACAGCTCCCTATGTGTGGGGAGGGTAATGGTGCAGGGCATACAGCCCCCTATGAGATGGGGGTAGTGGTGCAGGGCATACAGCCCATTATGAGTGGGAAGGGTAGTGGTGCAGGGCATACAGCCCCCTATGAGTTGGCAGGGCAGTGGAGGGTCGTTGTGTAGGGCATACAACCCCCTATGAGATGGGGTAGTGGTGCAGGGCATACAGACCCCTATGAGTGGGGAGGGTAGTGGAGGGTAGTAGTGCAGGGCATACAGCCCCTATGAGATGGGGGTAGTGGTGCAACGCATACAGCCCCCTATGAGTGGGGAGGGTAGTGGAGGGTGGTGGTGCAGGGCATACAGCCCCCTATGAGATGGGGTAGTAGTGCAGGGCATTCAGACCCCGATGAGTGGGGAGGGTAGTGGAGGGTAGTGGTGCAGGGCATACAGCCCCCTATGAGTGGGAAGGGTAGTGGTGCAGGGCATACAGCCCCCTATGAGTGGGGATGGTAGTGGTGCAGGGCATACAGCCCCCTATGAGTTGGGAGGGTAGTGGTGCAGGGCATACAACCCCCTATGAGTGGGGAGGGTAGTGGTGCAGGGCATACCGCCCCCTATGAGATGGGGGTTGTGGTGCAGGGCATACAGCCCCCTTTGAGTGGGGAGAGTAGTGGTGCAGGGCATACAGCCCCCTATGAGTGGGGAGGGTAGTGGAGGGTAGTGATGCAGGGCATACAGCCCCCTATGAGATGGGGGTAGTGGTGCAGGGCATACAGCCCCCTATGAGTGGGGAGGGTAGTGGAGAGTAGTGGTGTAGGGCATACAGCCCCCTATGAGTGGGGAGGGTAGTGGAGGTTAGTGGTGCAGAGCATAACCCTCTATGAGTTGGGGGTGGTGGTGATGGGCACCCACCCTAGGTCTAGGGACTGCTGGTAGTGAGGAACATGGTACCCCTGTGGTATTGCTGTTGCTGGTGGAAAAGGTGTCACCCCTCCTATGTGTGTTTGGCATTTCGCGTGTGTGTGTGACGTTGGTTTGTGGGGGAGTCGGACTTACCGTCTGCGATGTGCACGTCTGTACCTGATCCGGTCATAGATATGCAGTACTGGGATGACCTGAGCGATGGGATTCATCGTTGGTTCGTCTCGTACTTGCTGCTCATTGATCCGTCTCGTACACATTGAGAGTTGGTTCGCCTCGTAGCCATGGATCATGTTGTGGCGCGAATCGGATTTGATATGCAGCTCTACTGGATGCTGTGACGTGCTGCTAGTGGCAACCCGTCTGGCGCGTATGATTTGCACATCGTACTTGTCCGGCAGGAAACTGCTATGGGAACTGCTTCTGGGCGACTCAAATTGGCGTTCGGAGGTACAGCTCGTACAGGAAATGCTGCTGGAATCGCAGCCTACGCGTCGGACGGATTTGTGGCGGTTTTGCGCATCGTACTTCATTGTCCGGACAGACCGGCTTCCGGTACGAGTAGGTCGCGAGGTAAGGCTACGGATAAGCTCTCTGAGGGAATCGACCCCTAACTGTGAAACCATGCCTTGGGGTTTCCAGACTTCTCCTGAAAGCTGCTGCAAGCAGCCATAAAGCATTTTTATTTTCAGCTTAAATCAGAAACAGAAATGAGCATCACATATCAGACCTATGTGGCTATTCTTTTGACTTGTGAGACAAAAATATGTATTCTGCATAAAGCTGCACAAAAAGATTTATCCTTAGAATCCTGCCAGTATTCCCCAAAAGGGACCTTCAATGGTTCACGTCACACCTGTTCAAACACACTTCCAAACTTGTTATCACTGTCTGCTCCTAGACCTACTCTAAATATAAAGTTGTTAAGGATGGGATGACCTCACCAGTTTATCTGTAAACCTACTCTCGCCCCTTCAAAGAAATTTGAAATGGCCTTCTGTTTGTCCAAAAGCTGTATAAAAAAGAAAATAAACACACAGTAAAATAACTTCTGGTAAAGTTTTGCTAATGCTACCAGTATAGTCTGCAACCCAAGGTTACGGCAGTCTCTGAGACATGTTACACACAACCAAACACTCACATTAGGTTATGAATATAAAGTAAAGACAGACAATGTTTGATAAACTATTTTGGTCAGATTCATCTCCTTCATGATCCCAAATGTGTTAAAATATCTTCATATTTTCTAATATTTTGGAAGTATAATCAGTGAGATAGTAGCACAACTAAAATGTTTTAACCCTTTCCGTGCTTGTGACGGAGCGGTTCCGTCATGCGCGACGGTCGCGCTGTGCGCATGACGGAACCGCTCCGTCATGGCCCCGCCCGCGCACGGAACCTTCAGCGTGGTGCGGAAATCCTCGCCGCGCTGAAGGGGTTAATATATAAATCCACACATGTACACAGGTGTACAGTTGAGTTTGGGTGTAGATTTGCACATTTGTTAGCTTTTCAAAGATTTTAGGGATACAACTTTCCACAAGTACTCTCAATCCTAAGCACTTACAAGTGATTAACTGTACATGGTGCTTAATTTTGCACGTGTGAATGATTACCAAAATTGTATTTGAACATGCCTTTATTTTCCCCTTTGATGAAACTCATTTCCCTACACTACCACCAGTTCTGCTGGGTGTGTCTCCCCATTTCAAGCACTTGGTAAGAGTAAATTTCATTCTGATCTGGGGTACAAACAGGACTTTAGGAAGTTTCTGAATAACGTATGTTTGCGGGTGCTTATCAAACAAAGAACAATGGACTTAAGCCAGTGCTCTTGACTGGGGGTGAATGTTTGATTCATTCAGCATTCCGTCCATCATTTGTTGCCGCAGCACTTTTTGCCCTAAGTAGCATGGGCATGCCCAGACGTGGGTCCCGTGCTCACTGTGCCATAGGATTCAAGCTAGCCTGGCTGATGAGGGGTGTTACCCCAAAACTGGTCCCAAGATGCTTGTTTCTGGTCCAGGGAGGACCCGGCTTGGCAGTTCGGGCTGGACTGTTCCCATGAAGAGCTGGGTCTAGACTGTTTGCATATGGCTGGGTCCAAACCGGGGTGGTGTAGTGAGCAAAAGAACAATGGATTTAACCCACTTCCCCTGACTGGGGGTGAATGTTTGATTCATTCAGCCTTTAAGCCATCATTTGTTGCCGCAGCACTCATCAAACTTCTGTGACATTACATGGAATGTCGTGGGGACCAGTCTCAGGTAATATTACTCCTTCAATGGTGTAATAATACATTTTTATATGTGAATAAATCAATTTACAATTGCAAATTTATAGTTGCTGAATTGAAACAATATACTACCTACATTAAAATCTGGATGATGTAGGACTGACAGAAAACCTATTTTAACAAGCAAACAAAAAAGCAATTCAGTACTGTATTAGTGGAACGGCAATGCAATACTTTATTGGTGGATAATTAATTATTATTCATTTTCTAGAATTTTAGGAGGTTGATTTGGCATTGTATGTCTTTTGAGATGTGCTTTCCTAAGTATGGGGACAACACTTAAAAGGATTGTGCTCCAGTGATGTTACAGTTTTTAGATTCTAGACTTAAGACATATTTAAATGCTTTAAATATGAAGCAGGCTCTGCAAAATTGGAATATGGCTTTACAAGATTTTTCAATCCTGATATGGCCTGGGTAACAGAGTAGAAAAGGGCTTAGAGTCATGCAATAGATGTCTTTAGCATGTTCAAATTGGACATGACTAGAGCTTATTTAAGCAAATTAGTTGATGTTTGTAAAATAAGTAGGTTATTAATTGAGGTGGTGAGTCCCCCACAATGTATAAGGCCAAATATTTTTCAGGATAAAACACATATTCAATAATTTCAATCTGAACTCAACAGATCAGACAGGTTTAACTTAAAAATAGATTGAGCAGCAAAAAAAGTTATAAGTTAAAAGTCATAAGTTAAAAGTCATAGCACAAAACTCAATAAAAATCCCACAAGCAATTTCTAAAAATAGAGAAACATTTGATGAACAAAAAGACACCACATGACAAAAATGTCGTAGAGATATTTTTTGAAGGCAAAAAGTGGGAAAAAATAGTAAATCATCTGTTAGAAGGAATATGTGATGTTACAACGCGATGATTTACATTGCGGTACGTTACATTGCAGTTATTACAACACAAGTGATTACAACGAGTTGCGCTGGAGGGCGCTGGATTTAAGAATAGTATGATTTACTATTCCAACTCCAGCCTATGTAACAGTAGGGAAGGTGTTGGATTAGTAAATCATACTATTCCTTAGTGTATAGCGCCATCCAGCGCAAGTCGTTGTAACGACTTGCATTGCAATGGCCACGTTGTAAACGTATCGCGGTGTAACGACCGCGTTGTAAAGGTCGTTTACCATCAGAAGTTACTGTTTACAGTGGACCAGGACTGAGGTGCGATATCAGGCCAATCACAGTGAGCATGGGATTGATACACCAAGCAGGTAATCCCAGTGAAAGTTGTTACCTTCATACTTAGCCTCCTGAAAAGGTAGTCAAAATTCTCAAGCGGGGCAAGGCTGCAGGCCCTATCTGGTGAAATCCTCTGAAAGTCAGATAGCCATTGCATGAGGTCCCATGAAAGCTGTTGGTTTGGCTGGGAAAACCTCTGAGCAACAAAATTCAAAGTTCGTGCCCACAGAGTCCTCTTGTTGATGGTTGCTTTTTATGTCTTCACCCTGTCAAGATTTCTACCTTTGGAATTAGGGTCTGATTTTGATATTGTCAACCGGGTTACTCCGTCACAACGGGGACAATTATCCCACCTACTGAAATCTAAATCCCATAGGATATTATGGGATATAGATTGTTGTGGACGGGTGATCCAGTAACCCATCTGCCAATATCTAAATCATCCCCCTAGTCTTTAACTAAATCTACCGGTCGGGCAAGCCTGAACCTGTGCCTAAAAAAGTCAACTCAACATCAGACACCTTTGCCACAAGATCTCACTGACACTCCAGAGGTCTTGTAAATTCCAACTTTTCAGACTTTCTCTAGCAGCTCCTCTTGGTCACTTCTAAGGCTCCCAAGAGTTCAGGGACATCACCTGGGGGCTAGGAATTATTTCAGTAGAGGCCACAAACAGGGTCCAGCCCAGGTCCAGTTGCTAGTGGTCAGCTATACACATCAGGAAAAAGGCCTCATGCAGCTTGTTGTGTCTCTGTTATCACACAGGTGGTCAGCTAGCTGCCCCTTGGAGCCTTGGGTACAAGTAGGAGCAATTTTAGTACTCAGGTCTTTGCACAGGTGTGAAACAGCTAGTTTGGACTTCTTCCATTGATCCACATTTCCAGAGAGGGGTCTGATGAGTTTTGGGTGAGGTGCCACTAATGTAGCATTCATTAGTTAGGGGTGAGGGTGACTTCTAAACACTCTCTAAACAAAATGTTTCCAAAAGGGCGAAACCTCTCTTTCTGCAGTGTTTGCATTACTCATAGCTATCCCACAGTGCACTTTCCTGAGTGAAATCCAAGATGCAAAACCTTTCTGCCATTGGAGGCTACTGGAATGCCAGTCATAACATAACACGTGTATTTGTGAAGCGCACGTTCACCCCAACAACAGGGCATCTTGTCGCTGAAATAACAGATGTATATCATTACCCAACTCAATGGTACTCATTTTATCGACCTCAAAGGGATGAAAGGCTTAGTGGACCCGCCGTTGTTCGAATCTGTGACCATGAGGTTGAACAAAGGCCCCGGCAGTGGATGCATTAGTCCACTGAGCCACCAGACCCGGCATGCATTAGTCCACTGAACCACCGGCCCGGCTCGGCCAGTTAGGGGTGTGTTTAGGGAAATGAGCAGTTCCCTCAACTACACCAAAATGTTTCAGGGATGAATCATGTCTGTAGCTTATCCTAAATCAATGATAGTAGAATTATTATAATTTGAGCTGAATTTTTAGCTGCTTTAGTCCTTTATCTGTCAGTGCAACACACTTCAGTCAAATGAGCACCAATAAATACCTTAAAAAACAAAAAGAAACTTTGGTAATTTAATTGAGAGAGCTCTGTATCGTGTATTGCAGAAACTAAGATTTGGCATCCATGATGAATAGCTTATACTTTTCTGTATAGCTTCCAGACTCAAGCGAGTACTACATCTCAGATATAGTATTACTAAATATGAATTAATTTGCATGATAGTCTCATCAAGCGACTTTTGTGATATTTTATGAAGTGCGGTTTGTACTTCTTTTTCATGTTCTCTTTAATTGAACTTTCTTTGGTCCAGTCATGTTGAGTTTCTGGTACTACTACCTTCACCATGTTAGATATAAAAGATGTCCCTTCTTAGATACTGAGGGCATATATCTCTCAATGAAAGTATATGGTAAAATTAACCTGTGGCCTTGTTAAGTAAAATTCAACTCATTAAAAATCTATGAAAATCAAGAAGCAATGTAAAACATTATCATCAGCAATACTAATGTGTTGCAATTAACAGCGTTGCAAAAAATAGTACAAAAACCAAAGATTTCTAAATATCATCCTAAGGTTGACCAGAACCTAAGCACACAGTCTGATATGGAGTGGAGAGTTATCTCAATGAAGGTTTCCATCTTGTGCGGAAACAAATGTCCAATGAGACCAGCCTTGAGAGAGTATTTTATAGTATTTTATATAAGTTCTCGGAAAGCCAGGTACCTGTATTTGAGGCCTCTTTTAAAAAGAAACTCTCAGAGGCAAAAATGAGAAGACCAGTGAAGGCATGCATTCAGCTAGAAGTAAGTCATTCCTCCTACTCAGTTCTTTTACATTTACATTGGGAAGAAATGATGGACCATAACAATAATTAATGTGATCAGCCTGCAGGTTAAATATGATTTTAGTTCTAAGAGGTCATACATGCCTTTTTGGAAACCTTGGGTTCTGAGCAGTAGAACATATCTACAGAAAAGAGAGCTTGAAGCATGTTTACCAGTCTCAATGGCAAATCCATGTCCCAGTAAAAGAATTAGGGTTCTTGTTTCTAAATTGTTTTAAAAAAATAGGTAAAGGCATTTGTCCTCACAACAGAACGTAAAGACATTTTAAGAACAGGCCTCCTCTGACCCTGTCAGCTTGGGTTAAATGTTGGAGTGTTCCTTAGCAAGATGTCAGACGAAACAGGTCCAGTTCACTGCTCACACAGGTAAAAGTTTCCCTAGGAGCTATCAGCTCCCTTTGGAATTACAGGGTCATCTCCAGTTAACAGCTTTCAGAAGCAATTTTTCCTAACCATTTGCCAGCTATAGAAAATGTACTTGTCAAGAAGATTCGAAAAAAATGAGGAGTTAGAAGAGTGGGTCTGCCTTCTCACTGTCTGATCATCTGTACTTTGTCAGTATGATTGCTGCTGTGGGATAACTAAGGTCCTAATTTAAAGATTGGTGTGTGATTCACCTTGTTACAAAATGATGTATATACTTTCCACTTGATTAAAAGTGCCTTTTATACTATGGGACTTCTAATGAGGTGACACATGTGGTTGAGGCACAGGGGGCCCGGTAATGCCCTCTTTGTTTCCTCTCCGCCAAGGTTTACATGGAGAAAGTACCTTCATGTAAACCCTTCCATGTAAACCAAGGAGGAGAGGAAACTTGTAATATGCTTGGAAGGTGCACCGTGCTACTGCGACGCATATTGTGACCTCTGACTACTGCTCCAACACTAGGGAATGGTGCTTCCCTGGCAGAGCCGGCGGTCCCATGGTGGTCCAACCACCCAACTCATAATGGGGCGGTCAGACCGGTGTGCGGTGATGGCTGGATCTGCCACCGCCGCATCTGAACAAGACTTGTGGTCCTCAGACTGCCAGACTCATAATCAGTAAGCCTGGGCAGAGTTCTGCTACGTGGAACTCTGTAAAAAAAGTGCAAAAAACACTCCGCTGCGCTACGCAGAGCTCCGCAAGCGGCAAACTGCATTGTATAAATGCTGTTTGCATTGATTCTCAGTGCCAAGTGCTTGTTTGCATTGTGCAATCATTGCAGACGGCACCATGCACAGCGCAAGTGGGCGCTGCTTCCTTTCTGCCGCTCAAGTAGATTTTTACTCGAGCTGCAGTTTTCTCAAGAGGACAGTTTCTCAACTCGAGCAGTAGCAAGCATATGCGACAACCCGCAATGGGAAATCTGACCGCCTGCGTTGACAAATCTCGCCGGGAGGTTGATTTTCCATGTTCGCCCTCACCAACTCGATGTTGATGATCCCGAACAAGGAACAATCTCGCCAGGAGGTGGATTTTCCTCGCTCGCACTCGCCAACTTTATGTTGAAGAATGCGAGGGAGGGAAAAAAACTCTGTAACGCAGAGTGCGGAAATCTCCGCAAACTCCGCGAGCGGAGTTCACCGCCCAGACTCAATAATCAGGCCCTTAGTGTTAATTAGGTAACACAAGTAAACTTGTTTTTATATCATCCTTTTATGGACTCTATGATCTTTAACACGTAAACGTTTTGGATTGTGTTTTTTTTATTCACATAGCTGAAACACATTTTTTAAAGCCTTGAGCATGGATGGTCTATCTGAAAAGAAGCCAATGAAACCTTAGCAAGAGCTTCTGTCTGTGAATGTATTTATTAGAGTCCTTTGAAAGTTCAGATAAAGTACAGTAAGGGTCTGATTACAAGTTGCTTGTTTTTCTGTCCCGTAAGAAAACCCCTGTTTAATCACATGTTGGAATTGCGAGTTGTTAGGTATTTATTGCATCAGATAATTATCGGATGAGTTAATAACTCAACCATGATTTAATTATAGCAGGACTAACCTGTCAAAATTTAGCGAGGGGAAACCATACGGTATTTTCGTATCATGCAGATTTTGGTGCATTAAACACCGAAATCCATGTGTTATTCTCCAACAACTCATAATAGGTGTTATTTATCATACTTGATAAATAACGTTCACTGTGGTATCATTATTTATCATGTGGGATAAATACCACTTATACTTGTAATCAGGGCCTAAACTGATATATTCTCTACTCCTCTTACCCAGGTAGTGACATAATCACAATCTAATTTTAGATTCATCATCACCCCTATATAGCTGCATACGTCTAGTCACCCTTTTTTACTCACTGGTGATATTTCTTGTTATTTAGTATTCATTACTTTAAAAAAAACTCAAAACAAGCGATCATCTTCTAGGATGGTTTAAATCCATCTCAGATGTCTGTTAATGAGTAAATTCAACATAAATATCAACAATTTCAAGAATACAGTCTTATCCTCGCTGAATGTCCACCTCTAGAGCATAATATAAAAAACAATGAGGAGTTTCTAGTTTGTAAAATGTTATTTTATTTTTCATTACCCTGTGTTAGACTTACCTTCCTTAACGAGATTTCCCCTGACTTTTTGCCTCTACCTCCTGCATTATTTATGGTATACCCGATTCCGTTTTGCTGTTTTAGATGCTTTGGGCACTTTGCCACTGCCGGTCAGTCTCAAAGTGCAAGTGTTCTCTGTATAAATTGTTGTTCTAATTGGTTACTCATGATTGGCATATTTGATTTACTGGTGAGTCACTAGTAAAGTGCACAGAATGTGCCATTGCCTTTAAAACAAATGATACCAATGAGCTTACAGTACTAGTTACCACCCACAGGAGTAGCCCTGTAAATTTGTTTCAGGACTACCACTGTAGTGCCTGAGCGTAGTTTATAACTGCCATGTCAATCTGACAAGTGCACCCACTTGCCAGTCCCTAATCTTCCCTTTTCTTACATGTAGGGCACCCCTCAGGTAGGTCCAAGGTAGCCCCTTCGGCAGGGTGCAATGTATATAAGGGGTAGGGTATGTACTGGTATGTTTGACATCTCCTGATTGTGAAATGCTACCAATTTTGGTTTTCACTATTGAAAGGCTATCTGTCCCATTGGCTAACATGGGAGTTGCTTTGTAACATCTTACAAGTATAACTTTCCATTGGAACAGGATAGAGAAGTGGGGTTTAGGCTCTCTGAACTGAACTGGTTTAAAATGGCCACTTTTAGAAAGTAGGCATTTTCTTACTTAACCGTGCCTCTGCTGATGTGGAGAAGTGTGGCTCAATGATTAGAGTGGCAGACCCTGATGCAGAGGTCTAGCCCGGGACCAGGGTTCAATTCCCCGCCTCGGCGGGTCTTGGGCTCAAAAATTCCACGGACCTGATAATTCTCGCCTCGGTGCCATTCCAATCATGGAGTCCCACTCTGCAACTCTGGGCAATAGCTTGCTTAATCTCCACAACGGCCCCCACAACGCTAAGGATGCCTGGCCTCCACCTTGGGGGTGCCCAGGAGTGGACGCCTCACAGGGAAAGCCAGGATGGGTTCCACAGCGGTATTCGTACAAGCGCCTTGAGACCCTTGCGGGTGAGTAGTGCGCTATACAAGTATACAAGTATCTGCTGTTTTGTGTATTGACTGTCTGGTTTTGGATTGTCAGGGGTTGGGGATGTGCATTCACTCTAGACAGCCACAAGGGGGGTTGAGGTGTATGCTGCCTTTCCTGGGTGACTCATAAATGAGCTGAGTAGACCTTAGCTGCATTTAGAGTAGCAGAGGGAGTTTCACTCAGCCCCTGAATAGGCAGTGTCTCCTCAGCACAATGCTGTCTCAACCTCCTGTAGTGATGCTACACCAGATAGGAGAGAACTGCTTTGGACTGGGCTCAGAGACCATTGCCACAAAGAGAGCAAGAGAAAATGGGGCATAAGTATTGGACCTTAAACCCCACTAGATTGGATCACCTCTAGACTCAGAAGCGCTGGGGAGATGTAAGAAGAAGTACTGCCCCTTTACTGGGTGCTTTGCTGGCTTGGCCTGCAGTTGCTGCTTTTGCCACAGAGTGGACAAAGACTATAACTTTCCTTGGGACATACTTGAAGAAGAATCTCCAAGGGCTTGTGTGTGCTGGCATCCTGTTCTGAGGTCTCAGGGACACCATAACTTCACATGCAACCCACTGACCTGCACTTGAACTCCTGTGCGGACTCTTGCATTCAAAAGGGCACTAATTCCAGTTCCTGGGCCTTGGGAATTGAGTGATTGGTGTTGCACGAAGCACCATGCAACTTGCACCACAGCTCCAACACCCTTCGATGCTTGCCAATGCCTGCAGTTATTGGCCTTTCCAATGCCAGCACTTGTACCAACTTCATCACAACCAGCGTCAGCATCAAGTTATTGTGGCACCAATAACCATCGAAGGTGACTTCACTAACTGTTTGACTTAGCATCGCCTCACCAGACCCAATGCCTCATCACTGACGTCACTCCACTTACTCTGTCCTTGACTCAACGCATTGCCTCCTCAAGGGCACGACACCTCGCCTCCCCCATGGAAACCAGGTAACTGGCTTCAACCTCGGGACCAACACCTCACCTCTACGATGCCGGGCATCGTCCATAGACTTTGTTTTCCAATGTACTGTTGTTTGGGGGTCCATGTGACTCGATGTCTGATGCCGTGCACCTCGCAGTCGGCGCCGTACTTTGGCGTTATGCCTTTCACGACGTCATAATAGCCCCAGGTACAGCTATTTGTTTTTACAATTGCTATTGTTGAGATAACTGTTCCAAAAGTCATATTTTGATACATGTATATTGGAGTTTTGTCGTTTTTGTTGTGTTTGGTTTAGATAGAGATACTTTTTTTCTAAACTGCTGTGGTGTCTATTTGTGGTGTTTTCACTGTGTTACTGTGTATTTTGAGTACAAATAATTTACACATTGCCTTTGGAATAAGCCTGCCTGCTTGTGCCAAGCTACCAAGGGGGTGAGCAGGGGTTATCTAAAGTGTGTAACTCCCTTACCCTGACTAGAAGCAAGAGTCCCTACTTGGACAAAGGTGCATACCTCTGCCAATTAGAGACCCCATTTTCTAACACCCTGTGACAATTTTGATTGTAATAGTGCAAAGCAAATGTGCCATCCTGCAAGTTTTTATCTTACCCTCATTTCAACCGACATGATGACTTAAGAATTGTGTACTGAAAGAAATATCTTTCCTGATTGTTATTATAAACTCTCTGTCTTAAAAATGGCAGTTTGCCATTCCTTAGCAGTGTATATGTAGAATTTGAAGACACTAAATCTCCAAAAAGCAGTTCACTCAAGAGAAATATATTAACAGCAGATAATATTCAAGAAACAAGATCTTATTTATCTGACAGCTTCAGAGCCAGATGAAAAAAAAAATAACTTCAGAAGTTAAAAATGTTTCTGTTCCTGCACATTACTAAGAGAAAAATCCCTAGAGGGTAGGAACACATTTGCCTTTGAAAATTAAGATGAAAAAAGAATCCCTTTATATTTTGTGGAGAAATATGATGAATAATGTTACATATTTACGGCACACTTTCTACCCAGTGAGCCGTCAGTTAGGAGCTATACAAGGAATCTAGAGCCAGATGTACGACCCTTCCAATTCGCAAGTCACAAATTGCGTTGTTTCAGACTCGTAAAATGGAATTTACAACAGTGTCTCAGACACTGTTTGTGATTCCTAATGGTGTTGCAAATTGCCTGCCTCATTAATGTTCATGAGGTAGGTACAATTTGCGACCCCATTGTGAATGGCTAGCACTCCCAGGGATGGTGGTCTGCTGGGGTCAGCAGACCAGCATGTCTGTGCCAGCTTTTTAAAGCATGCCCCTTCCTAATAGCGAGTTGCAACCCCTTTTTTGCGAGTCAAAAATAGGTTTCCGAGTCCCCAAATAGGGTTTGTATTTATTTATTTATTTTTCACATTTATAGAGCGCACTGTTACCCGGAGGTGTCCTGGCGCTGGTTTGTACATAGGGTAGACCTATTTTGCGGTTGCAAATGGGCCAATTATACATTTGCAACTGCAAAAAATGGTCGTACATCTGGCCCCAAATGGTGAATTAGATTAAAGCTCCAGTTGCCTAACATGTGACACAACTAGGAAATCTCAAAGCTGGTTTTGTAATCTAGTTTTTTTTCCTATCATCCGACAGATAAAAGAAAAAAGAAGATGAGAGGGATAAATATCCGTCAGAGTAATGTGCAAAGGATACTGTGAGAAATTGGGTCACTGGTTGAGGGGGGATGAAACCCTACTCAAGCAGAAACCACAATCCTTGCCAGGGTAAAGTCACAAGAAAACCCTATATTAGCCTCTGCTGAGCCCTCTGGTAGCTTGGCACAGGGCAGTCAGGCTTAACTTAGAGGCAATGTGTAAAGTATTTGTTCAGCCCTTCTAACAGTAATAAAGTGAAACACAACACAAAAAAATCCTACACCTATTTAGTAAAATTCAATACAAAATGTAAGCCCAAAACGACAAAGAAATCCCATCAGTAGAATCATAGAGGTCTGCGATTTTAAAGATTTAAGTGAAAATCGCTCCTAAAAGCAGAAAGCCCCAACTGTGGACATCTTGTCACACTAGACTGGACCAAATGGATATGTTTCGGCTGACCTTTATGGGTCGTGGGCCGGCTATAGGGATCCGGCTTGGCTCATTGAACAAGAGTACCTTTAATCCTGCTTGCGAAGAGTTGTAGAGTCCTTCATCAAGGATGCGTTGCTCAGCCGAGGTAATGCATGGTCCGGGTCAGGGATGGGTTGCGCATTTTCAGTTCTGAGGAGCTGAGAGGGTGCAATGTCATCGAGGAGGCCATCAACATGAGGGCTTCCAATGCGAATTCCTCAATCAAAGGTGAATCATGCAGCTGCAGCTCCGGTCCGTCTGTGGGCTGCGAGAGTGATGCGAAGTTCTGGTGGTAGTTAAATCCACGCACCAGAGGCAATGTGTCAGTTCTGCTTGGGTTGTGCCACACAGCAGAGGAGATACGTCGGTTCTTCTGGGTCCACAATACAGGCTGACAGAGCATCTTCAGGCCCACATCCAAGGGTCCGGGACTAGGCTGACACCACTTGGCAGGGCTGGACTCACATTTGGCAGAGTTGAAGTGCTAGGTTCAAGGTTGTTGGAAGCCTGTTATGTCCCTGAGGCTTTTGATCAGGAAATCATCCAACTAGCCATTGGAGTCACTCTGGGGTCCTGGATTTAGAATTGCAGGTCCAGTCCTTCGCACCCAGGCAAGAGGGTAGCAGGTCAGCATAGCAGGGCAGCAGTCCTTCAGCACAGCAGTCTATCAGAATGACAGTCCTTACAGCAGCAGAGCAATCCTTCTTCCTGGCAGTCTCTACAGGTCTAGAAGTGTTCTCAAGACTTGGTGTCTGAGGTTCAATATTTATACTTGGTGCCGACTTTGAAGTAGAAGAAGCTTACAGAGGATTTTACCCCCAGAGGTGCTTGGAATGTCTTGCCTCCCTGAACTGGCACCAGATTGTCTGCTGGTCACTATGGACCAGTGGCAAACCTTCATTGAGAGTGCCCTTTTTAATGTGCAAGAGTGGTAGTTGATAGCTACTTCACCTCATTCAGTCAGTGGCCCATCCTGCCAATACCTAGTTTCCTTTTGTATCACTGTCTGGGAGCAACACGCAAAAACCAACTGCCAATTACACCTAGTCATGTGACCCAGGATACAGGTAGTAGATACCAAATGGTTTCTAAATGTTGCCAACAAAGGATTCATTCAAAAATATTTTTCTTGAAAATATTGTTAGTTTATCTTCTATAAAGTGACAGCATATGACACCACAGAACAAATAAAGAGTATATTTTCATCTCTGATTCATCTGTTATCAATGTATGTGAGAATTGTTTTCTTTTGCATTTGAATATACATCAAATTAGTTTTGATACACCCGGTTAGTATAATTAATTTACTGAATGAATCATACAAGCTTCTATTTATTTGTTCTGTTGTGTCATATGCTTTATCATATGTTGTTATATAGAAGATATACTAAAACGATATTTAAGAAAAATATTTTTTGAATGAACCCCTTGTTGACAGCTTTACCTGTTTAACTTTAGCCCACAAGGGTATATTGGGTTGCCCAAAGTCATTGATATATCTTTTTTAAAGACATTTTCAGGTTTGTGAATAAAACAATTCTTTAGACATCAAACTCGACCTGGATTGCATGCTCCCAATTGGAAGTTACAGTTAATGTGATGTAATGAGGTAACTCCATTCTTATCCAATGGGAGAGGTAGGCCTTGCAGTAGTGAAAAGGGAATTTACTGGGTTTTCACTATCAGGACATGTAAAACTTAAAAGTACATGCTCAACATTTTAAATAAATGGCACTCTGGGCTGTGTAGGGCTTACCCTGGGGAGGCGGGGGGATTTATATGCATTAAAAAGGAAGGTTTTTACCTGGTAAAAGTTTTTTTGTACCAGGTCGAAATAGCAGTTTGAAAATGCAAACACAGACCGCAATGGCTGAGACATATTTGCAGAGCTACTTAAGTGGATACCACAATAAGTGCTTCAGGCCCACTAGTAGCATTTCATTTACAGGCCCTGAGTACATGTGGTACCACTTTACAAGCAACTTACAAGTTAATTAAATGTGCCAATTTGGTATAAATCATTTTTGGGGAGAGAGCACAAGCACCTTAGCACTCGTTAGCAGAGGTAAAGAGCACAGAGTCCTGAGGCCAGAGAATACGAAGTTAGTACAAAATAGGAGGGGTGTAGGCAAACATTTTGGGTGAAGACTGCCCTAAGGCTGTCAGGTCTAACAAATACTGAATAGCCTGGTGTCAATATGAGCTATTGCATAAAGTACATTAGCAATGAAAAAACTTCTTGCTATAGTGTTAACATCAGCTTTGTCTTCTTCCCACTTCTGGATTGTTCGAACTTCAATCAAGTACCTGCACCGTCATTTTTCACCAGATTTATAATCTTTTCTTGGTAGTTCCTCCTGGACCCTCCGCCAGTTGTCTCCATTGATCTATAATCTTTTCTAGGTGGTACCTATTGGTACCTACATCATTATTCTTCCCTGGATCTATAATGTTTTCTAGTTGGTACCTCCTGGTACCTCCACTGCTATTCTTTCCCCAATTTATATGATCTTTCCTAAGTGGTACCTGCTGGTACCTGCTTCATTCTTCCCCCTGGATCTACAATCTTTTCTAGGTATTTGAAAGAGTCAAATATAATGTTATCTTAGTGTGCGATAAAATATGGGCCTGCAGTCTGATATTGAAACATCAAGGAAATTGGAAGGCTAAAAACCATCCAGAATATTATAACTATAATGCAAAGTTTTTAAACATTATTTTTAGACGTCATGCTGTGAGAAGACAAACCGGTTTCCTTTGTCAATGCTAGTTTTCTGATCAATGATTTTATCAGGCATAAATAACAAGTGTTTGGACAAAATATAGAATCCAAAGTATCCTGTGGACAAAATATCATATCAAGAATTTCGAGGACAAGAACATTGTGAAGGTAAGTTTCTATGGGAATTTAAAGTTTTATTATACTTACCTCCACAAATATGTACCTTGGCAATATATATATCTTCAAGGTACTCAGAAGTGGAGTTAAGAATAGTGAATCTATATCTACCTATTTGCACTTACCTTCTCGATATTTTGATCCTCAATATTTATTACACAATATCCTGTCAACACAATATTTTTGTCCTCGATATTCTTTCAGTGATCCAAATTATATAGTTCGTACTCCCATAACCTGTAACAAGGAGAAAAAACACCACCTGCAAGGCAGAGCCAAAGGAAATATGCTTGTATCAATAGGTAATCAAGAGCTACCAAACCTGAGCAACTCGTAGCACTGAGAAAGAAGTAAAGACTAAGAGCCATATTACAAATTCAGCAGTCTGAGCGCTGTAAAACCGCATCCACCAGCAGCACACGGTGACCATTGTATTATGTGTTGACCATGGGGCCAGCGTTGTGGAGGCAGGAATCTTGCGAAGGCATCGCCATCGTACACAAAAACACCATCCGCATCACTACCAACTCCGACGACACCTTCACCGCCGCCGAACACCTCCACTTCCAGATACACTCCGACCCCAAGACGACCCTCAGAGGCACCCTCATCTACAGACCCCCGGGACCACGCACACAATTCAGCGAAGACATCGCAGACTTCATCAGCCCGCACGCCCTCCCCTCCGCTGACTACATCCTCCTAGGGGACCTCAACTTCCACCTGGAGAACAACAAGGACTGCAACACCCTCACCCTGCTGGACAACCTAGCCAACCTCGGACTCAAGCAACTGGTGAACACCCCCACCCACTGCGCCGGCCACACGCTTGACCCCGTCTTCTTATCCAGCAAGCACATCTCCTTCAGCCACTCCACCGGACTTCATTGGACTGACCACAGCTGCGTCCACTTCAGCTTCAGAAGAACCACGACCCACCACCACCCGCAACAGGTTCCTCGCCGGAGCTGGAGCAAGATCACCGCCGAGCAGCTCACCACCTCCCTCTGCCGGGACCCTCCCACCAGCACAACGTACCACAACGAAGCAGCCAGCAACCTCACACAGTGGCTGACCACCTGCGCCGACGACCTCGCACCACTGAAGAACCCTCCCAGCAGACCCGGCAGCAAGAAAGCCCCCTGGTTCACCGATGAACTCAAGGACTCCAAGAAGAACTGCCGCACACTCGAGAAAGCCTGGCGCCACGACCAGACCACAGACAACATGACCGCCCTCAAGCACGCCACCCGCAGGCACCACCAGCTGATCCGCACCACCAAGAAGACAGCATTCAAAGAAAGACTGGACAACAACGCCCACAACAGCAAGGAACTCTTCAGCATCGTCAAAGAGCTCTCCAACCCCAGCGCCGGAAACTACGACATCACTCCCTCACAAGACTTCTGTGACTCACTCGCCTCATTCTTCCACCGCAAGATCGCCGACATACACAACAGCTTCGGCGCACCAACCACGCACCCAACCGCCGAACCAACACCCCCCACCACCACCCTCTGCGCCTGGACCCTGGTCAGCACCGAAGACACCACCCGCACAATGAACACCATCCACTCCGGATCACCAACCGACCCCTGCCCCCACCACGTCTTCAACAAGGCCGACTCCATCATCGCACCCCAACTCCGGGACATCATCAACACCTCCTTCCACACCGCCACCTTCCCGGAGAGCTGGAAGCATGCTGAGGTCAGCGCCCTCCTGAAGAAACCAACAGCGGACCCCACCGACCTCAAGAACTTCCGCCCCATCTCGCTCCTCCCTTTTCCTGCCAAAGTCATCGAGAAGACCGTCAACAGGTCGCCACCTTCCTCGAGACGAACGGATCCCTCGACCCCTCGCAGTCCGGTTTTCGAGCCAACCACAGCACCGAGACCGCACTGATCGCAGCCACAGATGACATCAGATCCCTGCTCGACAATGGGCAAACAGCGGCCCTCATCCACCTGGACCTCTCTGCAGTGTTCGACACTGTCTGCTACCGCACCCTAGTACAGCGCCTCAGCAACATCGGGATCCAAGAGAAGGCACTGAAGTGGATCATCTCGTTCCTCGCCGGAAGAACTCAGAGAGTCCGCCTCCCCCCGTTCAGATCCGAGGCAACCGAAGATATCTGCGGCGTACCACAAGGATCATCCCTCAGCCCAACCCTCTTCAACGTCTACATGAGCCCCCTCGCAGCCATCGCACGCCAACACAACCTCAACATCATCTCCTACGCCGACGACACCCAGCTGATCCTCTCCCTCACCAACGACCCAGCCACCGCCAGAACAAGCCTCCAGGAAGGGATGAAAGACGTCGCCGAATGGATGAAGAACAGCCGCCTGAAACTGAACTCAGACAAGACGGAAGTCCTCATCCTGGGATCATCGCCCTCCGCCTGGGACGACTCCTGGTGGCCCCCTGCCCTGGGCGCCACTCCCAAGCCAACGGACCACGCACGCAACCTGGGCTTCATCCTGGACTCCTCCCTCTCGATGACCAGACAAGTCAACACCGTCTCATCATCATGCTTCAACACCCTGCGCATGCTCCGTAAGATCTTCCGATGGATCCCCACCGAAACCAGGAAGACGGTCACCCAGGCACTCGTCACCAGCCGACTGGACTACGGGAACACCCTCTACGCCGGAACCGCAGCCAAACTTCAGAAAAGACTCCAACGCGTCCAGAACGCCTCCGCACGACTCGTCCTGGACATCCCCCTACACAGCCACATCTCCGGCCACGTGAGAGACCTGCACTGGCTCCCCTTCAGCAAGAGGATCACGTTCAGGCTCCTCACCCACGCACACAAGGCTCTCCACGACCTGGGCCCCAAGTACCTCAACAACCGCCTGACCTTCTACATGCCCACCCGCCAGCTACGATCATCCAGCCTCGCCCTCTTCCGCCGTACCACGCATCCGCAGAGCCACCGCCGGAGGGAGATCCTTCTCCTACCTGGCAGCCAAGACTTGGAACTCCCTCCCCATCCACCTTCGGCTGACCCAGGGCCATCTCTCCTTCAGGAAGCAACTCAAGACCTGGCTCTTTGAGCAGTAACGGACCCCTCTCCCCCAGCGCCTTGAGACCCTTCCGGGTGAGTAGCGCGCTATACAAATGCTATTATTGATTGATTGATTGATTGATTGGAGAGTACTTTTCCAAATATATTTATGCCTGTGTGAATTTTGACCGACTGCATATGTTTCGGATGCACACATATGCATGATATCTATGGAAAAATAGCATATGGCCATTTGCTAGGAGATCTACGTTGAAGCTGCTTTGTATCATTCACAAAGCAATACATGGAATGGGACCACTCGTCATCAGGAATAAAATCACCAAACGCATTCAACAAAGGGATCTCTGCTCTAGAGTAGCACCTCACCTCAAAATACCAAGATACAAGAAAAAAACAATGGGTGGCACATCATTCTCTGTTCAAGCAGCCAAACTATGGAACACTTTACGCCTCAACATAAGATCCACGGATATCCACCTTATCCTCAGAAAACTACCCAAGAATTGACTCTCCCCCACATAACCCCCATAGGCAAACAGATAGAAATACACAGCATATTTCTCTGTATATAAGCATTTATTTCTACTATGGACCTATATATGTGTATTGCTTTGTTTAAACGTGTAGAATACCCATGTTTAAAAAGTTTTTATATTTAGATATTCATTAGCTCTGCTTAACAAATGTACATATTGCTGATAGTTACATTATTCTATGTTTTTAACATTTACATAAGTGACTGCATAAATAAGTAAATCTTGCTATCATAACTATTTATCTACAATTGCTTCACTATTGATCTACAAAAATATAGTCCCCTGGGAGGGACAAAACACGTAATGGCTGCCGCTGTTGGTTAGTGAGAAGAAAATAAATATAGCGGTATTTTAAAGAATTGTTTGGTCCGTGCTCTTTTCATCGGGCATGCAGAAACAAGGCGCGGAATTGAAGGAGTGTTTCGCGATATATATATATACGTATATATATATATATATATATATATATATATAAATAAATAAAAATAATTTAAAGTACAACACTTGAAAACCAGAGTTTATTTAATGCATCTTCAATCTACATATACCACCTTCCTGTATGCATCTATATACCTTCCATGTACTTATAGACCTATATCTTTATTACTTTTGGATCTGTATATTTATTGCTTTTACTTATTTATCACTTTTCTTCTAATTCCGCATATTCATTGCACTACCCTATTTTTCACCGAATACAGCTCTCAATATATCCTGTATCTCAAATCTCTGACTCATATCAGTCCTCTTTCTACTACTCTTTCCAATGCACTACTCTATTTCTCACCTTATACCTCTATCAATATATCCATTACCTCCACTCTCTTTCATACCAAACCCCATATCACTACCATGATCCCCAAACTAACCCCTTCGTGACTCTTCCCTACCCCACCCCTCCTTGCATCATCTCATTCCTCTTTTTACTATTCCTATCCCCCAAAACAAGTTTTCTAAACCCTCCCTCTTCCCCATCCACCTCCCTTTTACTCATCCTAAGCCTTGTCCTACTGCTATGAGCTCCAAAACAAACAAACAAAACACAAATTCTAACTCCTTCCCTTCTTTCCCTCTTCTGTCCTTTTCAATCCAAATAACAGACTAATATGTCCACACTCAAATTAATTTAATATTTCACTATACTAATTCACCACTAATCCTTTATGGGTTCTGAAGTAGAGTGCTACTCGCTGAAAAAGCACTTCATCAGAAGTAGCAAGCGCTACAGAAATGCAAACCTTTTTACCTCTTCTACCCCTTTGCTATCCTTCTCAATCCAAATAACTGATTAACATATCCAACACTCAAACTACTTTCATATTTTCACTATATTAATTAGCCACTAAACCTTTATGGGTTCCGAAGTAGCGTGCTACTCGCCGAAAAAAGCACTTCAACACCCCATCAATTGTAGCAAGTGCTATATAAATGCAAACCTTTTTCCCTCTTCTATCCCTCCACTATCCTTTTCAATCCAAAAAGCTGACTAACATATCCACTGCTCAAATTACTTTCATATTTTCACTATACTAATTCACCACTAATCCTTTATGGGTTCCGGAGTAGCGTGCTACTCGCCCAAAAAGTGTTTCGACCCTGTGGCAGGCATAGTAAGCACTATCTAAATGCAATTAAAATTACAATATACACATTACCGGGGTACAGCCCATATGTGGGCAGTTCTGGCAATGGGTATATGGTAAACAAAAGACTTACCTGAATATTGCCACACACAGGGTCGTAATCTTTAGGGTGAAGATCTTGCTGTGAAGGGTGGACCTGGAGACAGAGATCCATGTCAGACTCTGCATGGAAGAAGGGTGAGTATGCACCCCAAATCCTTTGTCACTGCTACCTTGAAGCAGGCAGTCAGACCACCGCAGTCTGCTCGTGGATCAGGCAATTCATAATATGCATGACAACAGATGTGCAGCTTCCCTGTAGCGCCGTATGGCGGCTGACTTTCCCCGATTGTGAACCCCGCAGCCAGCTGTCTGCTGGGGACTCAGCAGTCCATCGGCGGTCATCTCAAATCTAATCCACCGAACTGGTAATATGGCAGTTGCAACACCGAACTCTCAACGCTCAGACCGCCACCGCCGATAAGGAGATCTAATAAGGCCCTAAACTTTTAATCAACACGATACTGATGCCTGCATATTGCACATGGAAAAACAGCACTACAGGATAGCTACAATGCAAGAAGCTGCAAGGTACTGTATCATAGAACAGTCACATAACATAATTTTCACTATTGGGCTCCCACAATGGGAGAGCTTTGCACACTGGGGCTGTGGGCAAATCACCCTAGAAAGTGTGCTATCTACAACACACTAACACAATGCTGTAAAGTAGTATAAGAAACAGAGGAAAATTGTCTCTTTTTCATTCCTTGTTTATTTGTTGGCAGTGCCTATTCTTTGAATACACTCTAAAGGCCCCCACAAGAGTTATTGGTGTCACAGGCAACACATATCCTTGGGATGGCACTCAATGCTGCACACATGAACCAGGGTCCTGTGTGCAGCCTTAAAAAAACTAACAGAACAACTCCTGAAACACTGTTGAAATCCATGCAGAGTCACCATCAATATTCTTTTGGGGAGGTTCCAAGCAATCCCCAACAAGGGATGCATTCTGACTTCACCCTACTGTGGGGAATCAATGGGATATCTCTCAAATCCTTGATGTTTCATTCCAAAGGACACCTAGAGGAAATTCTAAATCGGCACCATCTCTGAAGGAGGACATTTTTCCCATGTGCCTCCTCCCATGATTTGGCACAGGCAAAACAGTTCTTTACTTCACTCATCATTCCTAATGACGTCATAATGCTGCCATTTTTAATTAGGATTCAGTGACATGCGCACTATAAAATGCACACCGTGTCGCATTGTGAAGAGTCTGGTGCATGTCAGTACACAAAGCTGTGGCCAGTACGTTGTTTTCTTTACACAAGTACCAATGGTGTTTCTGGCATGGAAATGAATATTCATCCTAACGTTTAAGCTTCTTATATGAAATGAAACAATTGTTTGATGGTAAACATGGGGTTAATGGGCCTGGTTGTAAAATCCAAGTTGGAGATAGGGTGCATGTTAAGGAACCAACTCATGTACTAAAGTGTTGTTGAAATACAGAGAACCTATTATGGTTGAAGCAGTAGGTGATTATGTGGTCAGAGCAGGGGTAATGAATGGTAGAATTTGAGTAGAGTACTAAAGGTGAATAATAAGAGTGCCGCGGAAGACTACTACACGTCGGTTGATTGAAGTGAAGACATGCAAGGTATATCTGATATGGGAGAATTGCATCATCGAAACATCCTGGAGATGATCAAGAGTAGGGCAGAGGAAAAGAGTAAACAGAAAACTAGCAAGGTTTCATTACTTAGATGCATCTCTATCTAATTATGTAAAATTTATTGGCAAGCTTTGGTTTTTTTTGTATCATCAGTATGTCTTGGTTATAATATTTTGCTTCTTATATTGTATCTGCTGATGTATTTGGTTATTTAAGTTTATAGGGTTTATGCAAGAAGGGAGAATGTTGCAGTGATGCTCAAGCATATATGTATTCTATGTTCTTTAATGGAATGTTAAGTTTGGATCAGAGTGTCAGTTTGCTTCTGATGCTGCTTAGACTGGATATAAATAAATCTACTCTACCAAATTACAATGATCTCGTGGTGTATTACTTCCTCACATACTAGTCTAGGAAACATTGGGAAGTGCCAATTAATGGGCCCGATTCACAGAATTAACTTAAGACAAAATCCTAAACTTACTACTTTTAGTATTCACAGAATGCACTTACTACTTTTGGGATTCACAGAATGCACTTACTACTTTTGGTATTCACAGAATGTCTAACAAAAATTGCATTTGATCGTGTCCAAACTATAGTTTCAAAAATATCGACCCTCTAGAGTTAATAATTGAAAGTCTGTACACAATGGCATAATATGAGTTTTAAACGATATTTAGAACACATTAGTTTCAGATCATATTTTTCCTAACAATATTCTAACATACAACCAAAAAAAACTGGTTGGCTTCTCACAATTCTATATGCCTTCTTCAGGGCAAACAACTTATTGTTTGTAACCCACTTGGGGCGGTAGAATCTACAAGCTTCTCAAAGGCCTCTTTCGATGGTCCATACTTATGATGGGATGCATGGAAAATGACAAAAGTATCACATCAGCTGTAGGTGATTCTCTGACCTACCTAAGTGCCTTTCAGATGGGTGGTTTTAAGATCCCTTACCTGTCCCTAATGATGTTCTGCTTGTAGGCACTCACATCAGAGAACAGGACATAGTTGACTTTCAGCCATGGCTCCACTTTTTCAGCTATATGTCGATGTTGATTATGTGGGTATGTTTGTGATAGTGCCCATGTTGAAAGGTACATCTGTAGGCATTCTGAGTTTATATAGCTATGCAGTGTTCATCTGTGCATGCATTGCCTTTCCCTGTTTGCATGTGTTTTTTGGTATCAGCTGCATGGCAATGTGTCAGTTGTATTCGTGTAGCAATCTTGTGGAAACCGTTTTTAACACCTCCTTCTCCACGATATCTATTGTGTGCATTGCCCATTTTGATATGGCATATGTGGTTGAATTCTCTCTCTGTGTATAGTGTGTACCTTCTGTACACCATTGAATGTCCTATGTTCGTTATTGATTTTATCAGTTGTGCATATATTGTTGTAGAGGTTACATATTCCATGATTACTCACTCTGCAGGTACTTTTTATACATTACAAACAAGCACTCCAAACGAGTGCATCTGCAGTCCATCACATATGCATGCCTGTACCCGTGCTTTACATATTTAAGCACTCGCCGCGCCATTCAATAAATAATGTGCACACGGCAGGCATTCATCTTTAGATCTATATTATTAATCCTGTGAAATATACACAGTGTTGTATACTGGTGCGTGCGTCTCAAAGAGTACAATTATTTTGCAGTTTTAGTTGTGCCCTATTCGTCCCCGAAATGCCTATGCCTAATCCCCGTGCCCCCCCTTCTCTTGGCTCAGTCGCATCCCATCTGTCCCCGAAATAAAAAACGCAGATTTGCCTAACCCCATGTGCCCCCCTTCTCTCAGCTAGATGGGCTTGTCACAGAAACACTCTAAACAGAAGCCCCACCTCCTGCCGGTTCTATTTTTTGTAATAATTAGTGCGTTTCAGTTGTGCATATATTGTTGTAGGTGTTACATGTTCCATGTCACTTTTAGCTTTCGGCTGTACATTGCTTGCGCTGTGCTTGTGAGGCCTTTTGTTATGCATAAAAAATTCTTAAAAGGGCCTTAGAACCCTCACAACACTTACCTGAACTTACCATTGGTTCATTCCAAGGTCACTCTAATTTACTTGCTTCTCATTGGCCAGCACATCTTCTGCTTTACTTCCTGCTCCCCTGCTCTGCTTTTGCCTTCCATGCAGTGGAGCTTGCACCAAGTACACCTTCCAGTCACTGGCCACTGCTTTACGGCCAGTGTCCTTCCACTGATTACTCACTGTGCAGGTATGTTTTTTTACATTACAAACAAGCCAACCATATGAGTGCATCTGTAGGCCCTCATATGTGCATGTCTGCATCCATGCTTTACATATTTAACTACTCGCCACACTGCTCAATAAATTAAGGGTGCACAGAAGGCATTCACCATTTGATGAAGATTATTTACATTGTGAAATATACACAATGTTGTATACTGGTGTGTGTGTCTCGAAGAGTACAGTGATTTTGCAGTTTTAGTAGTGCCCTATTCGTCCCTGAAATGTCTATGCCTAATCTCCGTGACCCTTCTTCCCTTGGCTTAGTCGCACCCCATCTGCCCCGAAAATAAAGCGCAGATTTGCATAACCCCCATGACCCCCATTCTCTCAGCTGGATGGTCTTGTCACAGAAACACTCTAAACAGAAGCCCCACCTCCTGCCGGCTCTATTGTTTGTAATAATTAGTGTGTTAAGTGTAATTATAAATGCGACCTATATGCAAATCGCTCTGCAAATACACTGATTTGCAGTGTATTAGGGGAGGCAGCTTTCGCAGAGTGCTTTGTGTGTGGCTAGAATTGCAACCCAAAAAGTTGATGGACGGAATGCTGAACATTGCAAACATTCACCCTCAGTCACATATCTGGGTTAAGTCTATTGTTGTTTTGCTCACCATGCCACCCCAGTTTGGAGCAAGCCATATGCAATCAGTCCAGACCCTGCTCCCTATGGGAACAGTCCAGTCTAAGCATCCAGGCCAAGTCCTCCCTGGATGAAAACAAGCATCCTTTGACCTGTTCCGGAGCAATCACCCCTCATCAACCAGGCTATCTTGAATCTAGTGACACAGTGAGCACGGGACCGACATCTGGGCCTACCCTTCCTGTAGGACTTGGCCGTTTTTGGCTAAAGTTCCCTAAACGTTTTGCTTCCCCCTAGACCTTTTTTTGGACATTGTGTTGTCAACTTAGATGCTTTGGACACTTTGCCACTGCTAAACAGTGTCAAAGTGCAAGTGTTCTCTGTATAAAGTGTTATGGTAATTGGTTGTCCATGATTGGTATGTTTGACTTGCTAGTAAAGTGCACTATGTGTGCCAGGGCTGGTAATGCAAATGCTGCTAGTGGGCCTGCAGCACTAATTGTGCCACCCACACAAGTAGCCTTAAAAAGGGAACTCATGCCTGCCATTTAAGTGCCTGCACGCAGTTAGTTAAACTGTCATGTTGTTCTGACAAGTGCACTCACTTGGCAGACCTTATCTTTCCCTGTCTATGCACATCAGTCACCCCTATGGTAGGTCTAGGGTACCCCCTGGGCAGGGTGCAGTGCATGTGAAAGGTAGGACATGTACTAAGGTGTGTGCCATGTCCTGACAGTGAAATAATCTCCATTTCGTTTTTCACTGTGGAAAGGCCATCCTGCCCAAAGGATAGAAGGGGAAGGCTGAGTAATATGTTTTCCAGCCTATCTTCCTAAAGGCTTAAGATGGAAAGGTGAAGTTTAGTATGCCTGAACTCACAATGTAATAACACATCTTTCTATGAAGGTGGTTTTTGTATTGTGTGTTTATAAGCCACTCTTTTAGAAGTGGCTGTGTTTTTGTGCTCTAACATTTCTATGTGTCTCTGCCTGGTTGTGGACTGACTGTCTGGATTTGAAAGCGATAGGATCTGGGGAATGTCTTGACCCAAGGGAGGAGGTGAGACAGTAACAGGCTGACCTGCATCTGGAGTGTAGGGGAGGAGTAGCCCCTAGAAGTGAAAAGGCCTGGGTTGCTGCTATAAAACAATTCTGATCTGAGTTAAGTCCATCCTGCCCCAGTTTCTACCCAGCCATATGCAAATCAGTCTTTACCCTGCTCCCCATGGGAACAGTCCAGCCCGAACTGCCATGTCAGGTCCTCCCTAGACTGGAAACAAGCATCCTAGGACTGTTTTTAGGGTATCACCCCTCATCAGCCAGGATAGCTGGAATCCAGTGGCACACTGAGAATGGCACTCACATCTGGGCAAGGCTTCCCACTTAGTACAACTATAGCAACACATAAAGATGATGCCCAGATGTGGATCCCTTGCATGCTGCACCACTGGATTCATGCTAGCATAGCAGATGAGGGGTGATACCCTGAAACTGGACCCGGGATGCTTGTTTTCGGTCCAGGGAGGAACTGGTCTGACGGTTTTGGATGGACTGCTCCCATGGGGTGCAGGGTCAAGACTCATTGGCATATGGCTGGGTCCAAACTGGGGTGACGGGGTGAACAAAATAACAATGGATTAAACCTAGATCTGTGACTGGGTGCGAGTGTTTGAAATGTTTCAACATTCCGTCAATCGTTTTATTTTGTAATGTTGATAATTTACCAAGTATATTTGCAAAATTAGTTTTAGTTTTAAAACATGTGACGTGGCAGGAAATGTGATAGTCCCCCTTCTTGTCAAACACTTGCACTCCACCAGCCTTCACTTGCCCATACCTCAGTGGAGGCTTTTCCTCCCGCAGTTTGAAGAGCACTGCTCTGTAGCTATGAGTCTGTGTTGACCCTTTATGCCTTTCAATAAATCCAAGTTTATTTACGGACAGGTAACAGTATTTATATAGCATGCAGGGGCTGATTCTCCATTAGGGCTCTGAAGCTGTGCCCCCCTGAAATTATTCCCTTCACATACCTGTACAAATATTAAATAGATCGATTTATTTAGAGATACAATCATATCTCTAAACAAATTGATGTATTTCAGTCCAGGCTGTCTGTCCCAGGCTGCCTGCCCCGCCTTGCTCTGAATCAGGAGACGGAAGCCAGGCAGTAAATCAACTTTCTGAACTGTGACAACCAACTCAGGGCTTACTGTCCCAAAGCCTTTCTCAATGAATCATTGCCATTGTAGTCTATGTCAGTTTTCTCTATAGGCCAGTGATGCTGTCAGCATTATGGTTTAGGGCATTTAAGTCTCCCTCCCTGTGTGAGAGCAGCCATCCGTCATTCACAGGAATAGGTCAAACCCCTTCCCATTCATAACACATAGGAGTGGAGGCAAGCTCCCTGCACATGTGCTTTGGTGCCCCTTGTCCTCAGTAATGTTAAGTGTTAGAATGCTAATCTTCTATTATGTATTTTGTTTAGAGACCCCTCGCCATGCTAACATCCCACTCTGTGACACCCCAGGCCCTGGTTGTACTTCGCTAACTTTGTTAGAAATTGAGCTGCAGCATGTGTACCCCCGTGAAATGAATGCAGAAGACTAGCAGGCCTGTGTTTTTGTTCCCTTGTGAAGTTGATACAAATATCTGAGTCAAGGGCAAAGACGAGGTCTATCCTTACAATAGACAGTTATCTACTGTATGACATTAAAACTGGCCTGATTTTCATGCCCTTAACAACATTAATGCCAAAAACATGAATTGATTTATGAACAATGAGTGTTAAAAACTTTAAGGCAATACATGTCAGTGATTTAGTTCCTCTCTTATTTCAAATTTTACTTAATCTTGCCTCCCTTGAGAGTTAGCTATTTAATACTTTTTGTCCATGCATAGATTGAGCTGTGCAGATGTTGATGAGAGGCTTTGATTGAGAGCTCTGCCGCTGACACTGAAGCCATAACAAAGTGCCTGTGAGTGGGTTGGCCTCTCTACAGAGCACACATTAAAATGGTCATGTATTCCAGTCATAATTGCAATTTTGAGAAAATGTGTGTGAAGGAGGTGCACAAATGACAAAATATTTATGGGGCAAAAGCAAACATAAAATAAATTGCTTAAATGTGAGGGAGTGCAGTGTAGGTTTGGACGTGGTGAAGTGAGGGAGATGCAAGGGAGTGCATGCAGGAAGAATGGCAAGAGGGTGCTGAAGATGAAAGAGAGGTGGTTGAAGATGTGCAGACCTTTTTAGAATTTTTTTTTCTGGAGGAGGATCCAGCCTGGACCCCACTTTTGTCCATTAAGCTGGCCCTTGTTGTTCACTACATAAAAGTCATTCCAAACTTTTACGCTTCACCACTTTCAAATGTCACCAGCCACCACTGATAGCCCGTAATACAGACCTTTCTCTAGGCGCTGAGTCAATACGTGTCTCTGTGGCATCTTTCGGTATGTCTCTGCTCTGCTAAGTGAATGCAAGTCTCAGTCTCTCTCTGCTGGTCTGTGTCTGCGGTATGTGTGTCAGTGTGTGTTTTTGCCTCTTGCATGTGTCTGTCTGACAGCTTACTGGCACACCTGTTTTCTCTCCTTCCACCTAACAGTTATGTGCCCCGGCACTAGAGCAAAATGTGGACGAAGTATGTCAATATTCTATCCTATGAGCAGCTCCTGTAGTCTCCTTTGTAGCTTCCCCAGGGTCATTCAACATATAAAATTATTGTCCTGAAGATGGTCTAGCAGATGCCTTCACCACATGGACCGAAACATTGACAAATGCACCCATTTTCTTAGTAATTTTTCACTATAGGAATTGTTTTCTGTATGATTAGTTACAATTTCCTTATGTATATAATGTGTGGAATGGGTGACCACACAAATGACAATGAGATAAGATAAGAGTTACAGCAGAACATTTGTAAATCTCGTTTGTTGTGTGCTTATATGTTCAGTATTTTCTGTACCATTTAATATATTGTTTCCACATAAATTTGTGTTTCAAGACGTATACACCCGTCTGTATTTTGTTCCTCTAAAGTTCTTTATTAATCTGTTCATGTTAAAACAAGTGATTCATTTTCTGAAATAATTTAATGTAAGCTACTATTCAGAGCTTACCACAGAAGATTCCTTAAAAACTTGAAAATAAGCAGTAGGAAAAATCCCTTCTAGGCACTTAAGTAGCATTTTAAACATGTCTTAGGCGTGCCATTGTTGCCTGTGTGTGTAGTTTTAAACT